>NC_049253.1:32439544-33674544 GCF_011100685.1 Canis lupus familiaris | reverse complement strand
CAATTATATTCACACTAATTTTGACAAAAACTGGGTCAAAACAGTATCACATACCTCACCAAAACCACCAAAGTACTCCCTTATTTTTTCTTCAGGTGTATCTGGAGAAAGGCCACCAACAAAAATTTTTTTAACAGGCTCTTTTGTTTTCATGGCTTTGGCCCTTTTAGGATCAATCACCTTCCCATTCAATTTATGTTCTTTCTGATCCATGACCTAAGGAAATTGAAGTTATTCATTTTAAGTATGTGTATTAATTGAAGTTGATTATTCACTTACTTAAAAATTATAAATATAGCTAATGTCAGGTAAGTGTTGACTTGTTCATGACTAAACTGTCAAATTATGTGACATCAGCTAACAGAGAACAGTGTTCAACCGGTCAATAAGAACGGGGGGGGGGGGGGGGGGGGCCACAAATTTAGTTACCAGAAAACTATCTCACCTTTAACTGTCAGCAACATAAACAAAACTGCTACTTCCCTTTAGCCCAAGCTATTCCAAAAATCTCTATTTCTGTGAACTTGTCACAGATCATCCTTTTAATTAGGGGGTCTTTAAGTCTCAGTATTTTTTCCCCCAATACCATACAGAAGATATTCAGTAAACAAAGAGAACTCTTCATAGAATGTACAGGTTAAGAACTAAAGTTCTGCCTTCATATACTGCAAAAGGGGAAATCACAAATGGGCAAATTAATGTATCAAACTACCCACATCTTATATTAACTGATCAGAACATGTAACACACTACCTTATCTACACTCTCCGACTCTTTAAATAGCACAAAGCCAAAACCCCTTGATCGCCCTGTGATAGGATCTAACTTCAGAGTGCAGTCTACAACTTCACCAAATTTGGAGAAGTAGTCCTTCAGATCTTTCTTTGTAGTGTCCCAGCTAAGTCCTCCTATAAACATTTTCCTGTAAAGACAAAAAGTAATATTAAAATGCTAAAAACAAATAAACTTTAAGTACCCATAACAATACCTTTTCCAAACTGCACCAATTTACTGGGCAGTGTACATACTAACGTTACTCTTCCTATATTACCACATATCAAAAACACCACATTCCATTTTTGTCAAGTTTTGCTTATTACTGCTGCATCTGCATAATTATGAAATAGTGAGAAAGCAGCAAATTCTTTTTGACTTCCCAAAACAGTGTATGTAACCCTAAAATAAAAATACTACACATTTAAGACTTTCTTAAATTACAAGTTAAATATTCGTAACCGCAAAACAATTTCAGCTTCAAGTTTTTCTGCCAAATTTTCATTAAAATTGTAAAAAGGCTATGTAGTCTCCAATGATCACAGCAACCAGCATGTCTATGCTGAAGCTTTGTATTTAGCTAATGGTTGTCGTTAACTCTTAGCACATAAAATGGAAAATTCTAAGTCTCACAATTAAGTTGTAAGCTAAGCTTTTTGACGTGCTATGGGTCTTTAATAAAGACAATAATAATTTAGTGAACAAAAAATACCCACAGACGCACAATCCACTAATTTATAGGATTTATTTACAGTAGAACCTCAGTTAACCAGCAATAAAATATTTAAACCTTGAAGATGCTAAAAGTGACAGGTGGTAAGTAGAAACCACCAGAACACTTTAAGACCAAAAATATATACTCAAAAAAAAAAAAAAAAATCAGGTGAAAGATTATTTTTATTACAGCAAAATGGCATAAAGCTCAGACTTGGCAACTGATTGCTTTTACATCTGCCCCCTCAATCACCCCCTAAGACCACCCCAAAGAGCTTACACATACCTCCTACCCTTTAAAGAGACAGGACTGGAGATTTTTATTTTAAGGATAAACTGTCAGAATTTGTTATGTGAAAGCTAAAAATTTTACGGGAATAAAATCATGCTTGCTCAATGATTCTTTTCATCTCTGTAACTGGGGTAGGGATGGGAAAGTGTTACTAACTTTCAGCTCCAGATAGAAAATTAAAGCAGGAAATATCTCCATCTTGTGGGCTTCTGGGATATTGCCATTGAAGCCAATTCTTCCACAAGAGGCCAATTGTGTCCCTAGAAAGAGATCTCTTTCTGCTTCTCCCCTAAAGATGCCAGATTAACTGAGGTGTTACTGATCTTACTATCTTAGACCTATTTTTAGTTCTAATGACAAAATTAACTTACATTATAAACGAAGCCCTACTTTCAGTATATACTGTGCTTCCCATTTCAGGTTAAGTTTTCAGTAAGTTAAGTAAATGTATCATAATGTAAAGCTGGGATATTTATATGCTTAACCTTCAGGACTTCTTTAATAAAATCTCCATGCTTAAAGTAACCTTTATTAATCCTTTTTGTATTTATAATCAAATGAACATAACAAAAACACCCATAATGTTCTATAGGTAATTTTTAATGTTTATTGTCAATTTCATGGAAAAGTTATCCTCAATTGTTTTTTCATTCAAATAATGTACCTTCTAAAATCCAATCCTTGTCACTTAAATTTATGCCTTAAAATCACTTTACTTTTAAAACCTAAAGATCCAGAGCACTTTCTTCATAGTTGAAAGTTCATTAGCAACATTTACCCTTCCAAAGTAAGGACACTGCTGTATTTTTAAAGATGAGAAAGAACAAACTATAAAGCAATGACCTCTTGCTCAGGTATCCATGGCAATTCTAGAACAGAAACAGCTTCAATTAAGTTGAAAATGTTGACTACTGAATTACCACCTTCTGTACTTACAAAAATTTTCTATCAATTTTTAACACAGTTTGAAATTACTTCAGCCTGAAGAGACTAGGAACAAAAGCCTTGCTTTAAAAAACTAATGTTGAGAAAAATAAAAAATAAATAAAAAATAAATAAAAAAGCTAATGTTAAAAGGCAAGAATATTTCGCCTGAACTGTTCCTCAGATACTAAGACAGATTTAGTTTTGATTTTATTTAACCAAGGCAAAGTTTATACTGGATTAAATGTCCTTGATGTAGAATTATTTTAAAAACAAAATAATTACAAAGAAATAAATTTAAACTCCATGAATGAGGCATGTGCTATTATTATTCATAAGCCCCATATGTTTTCACAGCATAGAAGTCAGTCTTCTTAAAACTGGATAAGCATACTAACTCATCAACTGGCCCAGCAAAGAACTCTCTCAAAACAAACTTCCCACTTTTAATACAGTCATTAGTACAGAAGTTGTTAAATGTGCCTACCTTAAGGCTAGAAGGTCACTGAAGATGCTGTCTTTCCTAAACTAACAATCAAATCCCCTTTGGACAGATTGAAAAGTCTGGTCAACTATGAACTTACACATATTCCACAGAATGATTCCTATTTCTCAAAAAACTAGAGCAAAATACATAGTAAAACTTCAGCTAACCAGCACCTTTAGAGAATGAGCCAAGTATTTCACCTTAAAAAAAAAAAGGCCATTGCCTACTTTCTGATACCTCCCCCCAGTTGTTTTTAACCTTCATTTATTTGGGTAATTTTTCTACAACACATTACACACTTCTGCCTTCTTAAAATACAGTAATAATGATTTAAACACTGTATAGGTCGGTCACTATTAATTTATATACATTAAGCTACTGTACATGCCCAAGTCTCTTTTGAAATGAGAGAACTATTAATACACTACATCTCATTTCTTAGTTCTTCTAACAAGTTCTATTTCTCATTTTTGCCAGGTTCATGATAGTTGCTGTTTAATCTACCCCACAACTTCCATTCTGTAGAGTGGGTAGCCAGCACTTGAACTTTGCAAATTTTAAGTAAACAGTCTCTGAGCAAGAGCCCAAAAGCTCTTTCAGACAAATGCACTGCCATTTTGACAGCCCAAAAGTGCTAAAGCTTTAGCTGCTAACAAGGCAGGCTGCTGCACAACTGGTAACAGGTAAATAGTACCATGAATACAAACTGTTCCAAATCCATTCCATCTTTAAGAAATGGAAAATGTTAAATCCATCAAATCTTAATTCAGTGGACACACCAAGATACAATAGTATAATACAATAAGAAAAGGCCTGTTATCTTAATTTTGGATAAATGGGAACTATCTTAGTCTCTCAGAACACTAGCACTGACACGCTTTTCCTCATATTAGGAGATGGCATACAATTTTTTTACATTACTGTATTTTGCTTAAAGGATACCTATTGTCCATCCAGATTACGTCTGCTGCCTTGAATACCAAGACTGAATTTCAAGTTGCTGTCACTCTCATAGAGATATGCAAACGCTTACAGTGAGGTAGAGACAGAACTTCAAAAAAAGCCTAACCAGCCAAGTTAAAACTACATCACTAGACTTGTTCGAGTAGCAACAGAAATGCGCTCCCACTCTAAAACTTTAAAAATTGGTCCCTAGTTGTAAGCCAATCAACAATCCTAAAGAAAACACAGGACTTCATCTACAGTATTTTATTGATAGTTTAACTTCTTAATCCTATCTATACGCTATTTAGTACCCAGAGGCAATATAATATTCAATTTTAAAACACTTAACATGGGGACACCTGGGTGGCTCAGCAGTTGAGCAGTTGAGCATCTGCCTTCAGTTCAGCAGGCATGATCCCTCATAGGGAGTCCCACATCAGGCTCCTTGCGTGGAGCCTGCTTCTCCCTCTGTGTCTTTGCCCCTCTCGGTCTCTCATGAATAAATAAAATATTTACAAAAATTAATAATAAATAAAACACTTAACAATTGAAATCTCCTTGCTTCTACAGATATTGATGTGATACCATATCATAATATTAAACTATGCATAAAATTATACAACTCAGTGCGGAAAACTCTCCAAATGCTATGCAATGTCATTCAGGAATTTAGACATTTAGTGGGACATTTAGTGGGACATTCTCTTCTAAAGTAAATTTAGAGGAAGTAAACCAAAGCACCAGTTTAAAATCCTACTTCTGCCACATACCAACTGTATGACCTTCAGGAAAACAAAAACCCAAGATTGTTTCCATAGCTGTAAATCAGAGGCCTAAGAGTAGCTTTTGATTCTTTGGTAAGGATGAAATCAACAAACACAGGGGCGCTTTGCCTGCTCAGCCCACAGAGCATTTGATTCCTGAAATCAGGGTCAAGTTCAAGCCCCATGTTGAGCACAGACCTTGCTTTTAAAAAAATAGTAAAATAAGAGAGCAAATATACTTAAGTGGCACAAAACAGTCTTAAACACCCCAAGTGCACATTAAAAAGTTACTTAGAAGGAGAAGAACACAAGTTAAGTATAATTTAATAAAGCAATGTTTTCATTTACTCATTGCCTTTTTTAAAATCTGCATAGACTATATGAAGTCACCAACATTATAGGAAAAGGCCAGAATGAGGTTTTATATAAATGGATCCTAAGATTATTTTCAATACCATAAACTTAACCCAAAGTGTTTAAATATCCCATGTAAAATATACAGACTAGAAAATAGGTTACCTAAAAAACCTCTTAAATATAGTTTAAAAACCATCTTGAGGGGCAGCTCAGGTGGCTCAGTGGTTTAGTGCCGCCTTCAGCCCAGGGTGTGACCCTGGATCAAGTCCTGTATGGGGCTCCCTGCATGGAGCCTGCTTCTCCCTCTGCCTGTGTGTCTCTCTGCCTCTTTCTGTGTCTCTCATGAATAACTAAAATCCTTTAAAAAAAAAAATAAACAAAAACCATCTTTATGATTTGTCTGTACTCCACATAAATGTCAATATTTAGTGAGGAATTTCAAAATATAAAAATATATATGGAGCAGTGCTGGCTGTTGGAAAGGTTAATACTCCTGTTTTTTTCATACCCCAAAAAAGTATTCTCTGATTATTGAGATCACTAGGTTTAGCACTCCTAAGGTCAATAGTAGTTTATTTAAAGATACTTCTCCTTAGAAGTCTCTGTTAAACACCTTATTCAAGGTAAAATGATAAACACCATTACATTACACTACCTCCCAATTTTGAAATAGGGCCAAAAAAATATTCTGTAACTTTCAAACACTTCCTGACAACTCATGATTTTCCATATGTAGTTTCATAACAAGTTCTGACAGTTTAAAAAAAACACAACAGAATGTCAATCTGGTATATACTTCAAGTACATTACATGACTGGCCAATCACTGTCACCTTTTGGAGTAAGATTATTCAAGCATACCACCAATTCATTTTAAATTTTCAGTATTTTATCGTTAATATTATTCCTTTAAAATCCAAATGACAAAATATCATGAAAATCCCACCAATACATATGAAATCAGTATTTTTCCTTAGAAACCATAGATTTGAGGACTTCTTTGGTGCAAAAGGTGGTTTTATTAAAGCATGGGACAGGACTTGTGGGCAGAAAGAACTGCCAGAAAATACAAAGTTAAGTAACTACCTGTAATGGGGAGCAGGGGTTACTTTTTACCACTAGATAGTACCACATGGAAGGTTAATCATTTAAGAATCTGTATTAAAAATACCTTTGGAAATAGACTGACAAGCTTTTAACGAGTCAATAAAGATTAACTCCTCCATCCTAGCATATCTCATTACTTCATACTTTAGAATGAACCTAAGTGACTAAAAATGATAATTAATTAGGTTGAAAATATAACAGCTAATAAAATGATAGGCTTTAAATAAACTTTAAATGTTTAACCCCCAAATCTCCCCTTTATCCTTTCATTCCAAGGAAAAAATGACTTCCTGGATTTTCACTTTTAAAATAAACTCAATCAGCTTTAGAAGGTAAACTCCCATCTACCTGAAGGTTAAGGAATGAGGTTTCCTTAACCTAGAGGTTAAGGTTCTGGTTAACTGAGATTACTACTCATTCACAGTTCTGTAGTTTTCTACTGGTAATCATTTTAGATATGAATAATAAACTTAGAAAATGATTTTTACCTTTCTGGATAAAATCTTAAAATGCTTTAAAACCACATTATTTTTTAACAGTATAAAGGAAAAACTACAGAAGATTTGATTCCATGACATTGCCTATTAGTGCTTTCAGAGTAGATTTGCAGATAGTTTTTCAGTATTTTTCTTACAAGACTAAAGGGAGGGAGAGAGAATTTCCTAGTTGTTTGAACTGTATGGTAGTTTCAAGTCTAGATAGGCAGGAGTTTACAGGACATGACCCAATACTTAACAACTATCACGCTGATTATTGGCCAAACACTACCAGCAATACGAGTCTCCCCACCCCCAAGTAAGTCTTAAATGTCTAGCTCCAATATACACAATTTAATACTCCAGAAACTAAAACATGCTTACCTTTACTCCACAGGAGTAAATCACTGGCAGTATCAACTATTAAGGCACCGGATAAACACACACAAGCTATGAAAGCAGGCTATGTAGTCAATCTTCCTGCGGTGAGCTTTGTTTCCAACACATAGATCAGCAAACCAAGTAACAAATATGTTATATTACCTGAGACCACACTGTTGGAAGTGAAGTAACAGAAACAGATCCCACGCTTCCAGCATCCAGTTCAGTGCCCTATCTACTAAAATGTTGAAGCAGAACTAAAGTCAAATAAATCTTGGACTAACAGAAGTTATGTTTCACTCCATTTGTCAAGCTGCACACACATTTGAGGTGCACAGCTTTAAGTGGAATAGGAAAAAGGTTATGACTCTATTCCTTTTTAAATGCTTTCAAGCATAACATGTATCACTTGAAGACTGAAACTAATCATCCTCCATACTGGCCACAAATCACACACCCCAATAGTAGATTCAAATCTTTCTTAAATTAGAGCAGCCTTACAGAGGACAAAACACTCAGGCAATATTAAAAATACACATTAAATATAGTTTATAGAAGTCACATGACTTGAAGGAAAAAAAAAAAAACAGGCTTAAGGCCACGTATATTTATCTCAAAAGGCAGCACTGAAAAAAAACGCAATGATTTTCTCCAATTCCAAATCCTAAGGTCAGGTGATTTTTTTAGTATCTTCCATAATAGATACTTTGAAATGAAAAGAATTTAACACTCCTCCTCCCTTATATGTTCAACATCTTGAGACCTGGGAGCATCTATTTCTGCAATTTTAACACTAGAAACTTGTCAAAGGTTCCAAAGAACACTAAAATTCAGACCATCTACTCAGGGTCTCGACTTTACAGTAAACCCAACTTTATTGAATTAAAGGCCAGTAAATTAGGTATGAGACTCTAAAAGCTGTTTGCTTATAAAGCAAAGTTCAGAATGCCCCAAAAGCACTTGGGTATAGATTATAATCTTAAATATTTAAAACAAATGTATGCCCATTTCTTAGAAATCAGAGAGCACTCAACCCGCAGCAAAATTAACTCACAAAATTCCCAAACAGGAAGAAATCACAGGAGCTTACTATACACTAGATCTACTGCCCTGTTATTAGAAAAGTACTGCTGTACTTTGGTAACTGAACAGAATTATTTTGCTTCCTGCACAATCTAATGCAGGCAAGTCAATGTAGTTACTTTATAAACTGTCTGAAAGCTAACACAGTATTATAGTTTTCCACTTATCTTTGATATTTAAAAAACTCTCCTCCAGGTAGTTTGCTACATGGCATGTATATTTTGCCCAACACAAAATAACTTTAAATTACCTACCCTAAAAGAACTGCAGCCCTGGAAAGAACATGAATCCACACAAAAATGGGAAATTCCAGTGCAACTGCTTACAAGTAAAAAAAAAAAAAAAAAACTAGCAATGTTAAAATTGGAAACATTAATATGAGGTGAACTCAGGAAAGCATTTTATTATGGAAATGAATAAGTATTCCAAAGGTCTGAACTGTGGAAACATCCACGAAGATATATAACAGGCATACCCTAAGAATAGCTGTTTATTCTTATATTCCAACATAAAAAAAACCTTGGGTGCACAACAAACTCATTTTTAAAATTTTAATGATCATATTCTAATAACTTTAATCTCAAGTTAAAATCGTGAAAAGGAATGCACACAGAAATGTGTTTAAAGAAACTCAATTCGGATGACTTTGTATCTAGTAAAGCCAGTCTTATTCTCACTCCTGGGACTGTTATCAAACTGCTGCACAATTTCCCTCAAACTGGGAGACAGAAAAAGGAACAGATAGAGTGACAAGTGCACACACACCAAGAAGAAAAACAAGAATATCTGTAACAGGACAAGGCTGGGTGATTAAGCAGTAATTTTAAAAAGTCAAATATTACACTTTAAATGTAAACTTGCTTAACTTAAAATGAACCTCAGTTAAATCCTATTTTCAGTGAATGAAAATAGGTCACAATCTAAAACATTCGCTAACTTATAAATATTCAATTGACCATTTTTCCTAAGAGGTCATTCAGAAAACTTTAAGGTTACATTATTGGGTAGTAACAGAGCAAAAATAATTCTACAAGAATCGTTAACAGTGATCTCAAACTTAAGTTTATGGTCCCTTCTAATCACTGAAAATGCTTGCTTACATAAGATTTGAAATATGTAATGGAGTAAAAAAGAATCAGGTATAGTGACAGTGTAATCTGATTTAGTTTGCCACGATTAGCTAGCAGTGAAAATGAACTGTAACAGTGCCAAACGGATTAATTTTCATGAAAAACATTTTATTCTGTATGTCACATTCTGACCCCAGTCTTCTTTTTACTTTTCCCTTTTGCCTATTTCCAAGTCTGCTTTATCTGCAATATAAAACCGGACAGATTTCAGTGGATGAGAATACAGTAGTAAGTAAATACTGTGTAAAATTTAAATGTTATCCCAATTGGGCTCTTAAAACAGAATGTAGTTTGTACAGCTAAGTCAACTTTCTACAAATTATTACTGGCCCTCTAAACTCCCAACGATGGAGAACACAAACTCCTGGAAAACTCAAAACGTAATCAATCCTAAAAGCAAAAAGACTGACATTTAGGGGAAAGGAAGGATAAAAAGAATAATCTACCATCCTTCCATAGAGAAGTCATGAAATTTAAGAGACATGTGAACCAACCAACTGTAATTAACATTGCAAACATCACACTGAAAATTAAAAATCTGGTAAAGCTGTAGTGAAAAGCCACACCAGCCCGCCTCTGAATAATACATATCCAATTGTTATTAAAGTTCCACTTACAAATATGGTTGGGAGATAAAATACACTTGTGCATAATGCATATATAAACACTACTCTAAAAATTGTTCTACTTTTCACATATCCAGAATATTTCTGTATAGCATGCAAGACATTTTAAACACACAAGAGTTTTTATCAAGTAACCTTCAAATTTAACATTAAACTTAGAATTTCAACAAAAATATTTGTCTTAAAAAAATCAAATCTGAAATCATGGTAATATTTTTTCTTGTTCAAATACATGTTACTAACTTTATTGTTTTAATTTAACCAAATCACAATTACATGCATTACCACAGACCAAAACCCATGTAATGGCATCAATTTTGCCCAAAGATCACACACATGCCTAAAAAAAGATTTTATATCCCAGGCACAAGACATCCTACTGTACTATGTCTAGAATTTCCTGGGGATCAATGGGCAACTAATCAATACACAGCCTCTGCACGTTATGACTATTGAAACCTTTAAAATACAGAAATAAAATTTAAAAGTTTTACCATTCTTCCCGCTGTGCCGTCGCTGCTTCAGAGTGTCGTGGGGAGGAGTTTGAATGGCTAGGGAATTAACAACCGGTACAGCAACCAATCAAAATTCTAGTTTTAGTTTTTGACATTGTTAGGGCTAAAAACTTTAATTCATTTACACTTCAGTTCAACAGTAGGAAACTATAAGGGTAGCAGCTTTGTGATTTGAAAAAACAGGGCTAAAGCCTGCCCCAAACAGCAATGATTATACAATTAATCATTTTGGTGCCTCTGTCCAAAGAACAGAATTCAGAAAGAAAAACCAAAATGTTGAAGGCTTAAGTTTCCCAATATTTAACACATTCTTTTCTTATACTGTATGTAATTTAAAATTAAGTAAAGCTAGTTTCCCACCCCACCGTCATTCTCCCAAAGCCAGCGCAATCAGCCTGACAAGTCGGCCTGGGCTGAGATTAAACTCGACATTCTAAAGTGCTTCCCTTTCCCACCCTCTAAATCTTGTGCTCCTTCCCAATAAAGGAAATCGTCTTCTAATACTGGATAAAAGCGACATTTTATTGCTTTTCCACACCTTTCTTCTTGTTAATAGTGAAGGAAAAGAAGAATCACACATACACACCCCCACATTACAAAAGGGAATGGATGCGTTAATCCAAGATCAGCGATCAGTAACGGGAATAAGAAAACCTAGCCAAGAGCCCCGATTTAGTCCCTCCTGGTAACTCCTCTGTTGTTATGCTCCCGCTCCCAAATACTGCATTCTAATATACCAAATGCAGCTTAAATGGCATATACAACTTATTCCAATTGGAGGGAACAAGTCAGTACTTAAAAACCTGCAAAAAAAAAAAAAATCATGCCATACCACAATAAAGGATTTGTTCATTTTATCAAAGACGGATGGTAGGCCTCCTTTAAGAGTGGGTAAGAGAGCGGGAAGGAGAAATCAAGAGAGACCAAAAAGGATCCTAGGCACGGGGGTGGGGTTAAAAAAAATGGAAGCTGCACATAAAAAGTAAGGTTACAATCTGTAAGAACAGTTGGGGAAACCAAGAGCTGAGGGCGCGAAAACGGTGCGCGGATAGAATAACTCCGCGGGATGGGGGGAGGGTGGCCATAGCCAGCAAGCTGGAGGTAGAAACAGCTCCACAGTCAAGTGCAGGCCCCGCCGACGAGGAACTTAAACGAAAGCCCATGGAGCAAAACCAACGCAACAACAGGCGACTCAGGGAGTATCACCAGGCCCAATATGTTCCATAGGCTGAAAAGTAGGGCCTTAAGTACGCAAGTGGTTCGACAGTGTATTGTGGGAAAAAAAGAGATCGAGGCCAAACTTCTCCGAAATACAAAACACATTCGGCCTGAAGCCGGGGGGGGGGGGGGGGGGGGGGGGGGGGGGGGGGGGAGAGGAGCAGAGTGGGCAGCAGCTTACGCGGTCCCCAAAGCATGTGCTTATAAAGAATCGCATCGTCTCGGGACGCTAAAGTGGAAGCACCAGATAAGCCTTAGTGGTCTCGGCATAAAAGCTTCTGTGTCGACCTTTATGCTCGGGACCTTAATAAAACGAGGAAGGGAGAGGACAGGAGAGCAAGAAAAAAGGTGCCCCTAGACAGGCGGGAAAAAATCCTGGCGGCTAAGTCAGTGGGAGGAGACCCAGGGCGAGGGAGGGAAAGAGGGCGGGCCAGGGAGCAGCATGGTGACGGCTAAAGGTGGAAACGTGTGTGATGGGGGAGGGGGCGGTAAGCGGGCAGGGGGAGAAGGGAACGAGAGCCCCGGGGGACCCGGCGAAGAGAAGGGGAGCACTGTGCGAGGAGGCTGCATGGGGGCTGGAGGGCAGGCGGAGAGCGGGAACGAGGCCTAATGGCGGGGGACAGGGAGGGGGAGGGGGGCTAGTTGGGCCTGACTATCCCGGGTCGCCCCTTACTCACCCTTCATCCTCCTCATTCTTACTGGCATCGATCTTCGCCCCTTCCGACTCGGCGCTGCCCCCTTCGGTGCCTCCAGCCGCGGTTCCGCCCCCGGTCCCGGCTCCACTTCCCGCCGCCGCCGCTGCCCCCTGCGCCGCCGCCACCATGGCTCCCTCCTGCTCGCCCGCCGAGCCGCCTACCGCCGCCGTTGCCGCCGCCGCCGCCCCGTCCCCGCCGAACTGCTCCTCCGACATAGTGCTACTGCCTCCGCCGCCGCCGAGACTACACCCGCCGCTGCCGCGAACCGAAACTAGCAGCAAAGTAATCCCCGCCGCTGCCGCGCGCCCGCTCCACCGCGCGAAGCACACAACAAGACAGAGAAGGCGCGCGCGGCTGCGAAGGCTCCTGCGCCTCTCCCTGGCCTGCCCCCCTCGCCTCCCACACTCGCGCAGCGCGCACTCCCGCTCTCTGTAGCTGCACTAAAAAAGAATAAGCAGCAGCGGCGGCCGCTCTCGCCTCCTCCTCGCTTTAATGGCGCCGCCGCGGACCACCTAAAATGGCCGACGGAAGAACGGCGCGTCCCGGTCACGTGACGCGAGAGCGCGCCCTTTGCGCCTCCCCGCCCCCTCTACCGCGAGCTGCTTTCCTCTTCCTGCTCGGGCCCGCCCTCTCGTTCCCTCTTCTACCTTCCCCTCACGCGCCGCGCCGCACGGCGTGGGGCCTTTAAAAGGAACCGGAAGTTGCGTTCGAGAAGGCGGCCGCGCGGGGACCATCGAGAACAAGGAACGTCGTGTGCAAGGCGCAGCTAGAGGCGCCCCTTCCTTCGCCCCCGCCCTTCCGAGCGATCCCGGAGTCGGCCCAGCCACCGGCCCCCCAGGCGGCGGGAGCCGCGGCGCGAGGCCGGGGCGTGGCGGCGCCTCCCTGGAGGCGACCGGGTCCCGCGCGCCTGCGGCGTAACGCGGGGGGGGTGGTGAGGGGACGGGGGGAGGGGCGCACGCCCAGCGGCTGCCTCCGTCCAGGAGCGCCCATCCCTGGGGAAGAGGCTGCCGTGGGTGCTGCCCCGTGTCGCTGGCCCCGAGCGCCTGGACGGGCTGTCGCAGCTCCGTCGCCCGCGGCCGGGTGACATTGAGGCTCCTCGGGCCGCCCCGCGTACCGACCCCGGGCGGGCAGGCCGAGGAGGCCGCTGGCGATCGGGGCTCTTTATTTTTCTCTTAAACTTGCTTTCCAGGGAAGAGCTTCGCTCGTCTGCTTTTCCCCCCGAAGTTTTTCGTCAAAAGAAGCAGGTAACTAGCACATTTTGAAGATCCTAGAGCCCTACCGCGATTCTTGGAAAATACTGAGTCGAGGAGTGCGTTCGGTCAGCCAGAGAGGTTCATTTGATTTCGTGGGTTTTTTTTTTTTTTTTTTTTTTTTTTTTTTGGTCCTTGTACTAAATAAAATATATAAACGCTGTGAATCATCTTTACAAAGTTTCTGAGCTTGCTGTGTTTGGGGGTTTGGCTCTGAAAAGAACCGCTAAGCGTTTCATGCGGGGTAACCTTCAAGTTCTTTTATAGACCCTATGACCAAGCCCAAATGTCGTGGCTGGAAGCTGGATTATTCGGGATTTGTGATTTGCAGCTTCCTGCGGTACACCTAGAAGAAAGTGAGGTTTCCAGGTACTCCTTTATTTATTTATTTATTTATTTATGCATTCATGAGAGACACAGGCAGAGGGAGAAGCAGGCTCCATGCAAGGAGCCCGACGTGGGACTCGATCCCGGGACTCCCAAGGCAGCGCTAACCCGCTGAGCCACCCAGGGATCCCCTCTAGATGCTCCTTTAATCAACAAGTACTTACTCGCTGCTGTAGCATGTGTCCAGGCACCTGGAAACAAAGACTAGTGCAAAATGCAGCGAAGAGCCCTGAATGAATATTTTTTCACTATGTAATTAAATAAATGTATTAACTGGATGCTATCCAAAAATCTGAAAACGACTTAAAATATCTAGTTTTTTATTAAGCTAGCACAATCTGCCTTAGTAATTAAAGTTAAGGAATACAAATAAATTCTGAAACTATCTTAAAAATCTCGGGCACACGGGTAGCTCAGTGGTTGGCTCAGGTCGCGGTCCTGGGATGGAGTCCCACATTGGGCTCCCCCAAAGGGGAACCTGCTTCTCCCTCTGCCTAAGTCTCTGCCTCTCTCCATGTGTCGCTCATGAATAAATAAATAATAAAATCTGAGGATGCCTGGGTGGCTCCCCCGTTGAGCATCTGCCTCCTCCCCCCCCCCCCCCCCCCCCCCCCCCCCCCGTGTGATCCTGGAGACCAGGGATGGAGTCCTGCATCCGGCTCCCTGCAGGGAGCCTGCTTCTCCCTCTGCCTGTGTCCCTGCCTCTCTCTCTCTCTCTCATGAATAATAAAATATTTTTTAAAAAATAAATCTTAACCAAATTCTTGTATTAAGCAAACATGCCTTAAATCAAGTGGTAGTGACTTCAGGTATGTCTCCACTTCTCAAAACAGCCTAGGAGAAAGTTGATATTGGGCTCAAGTGAATATTTCAATTTACAGACAGCTAGGAGGTCTCCTGAATACGGTCTGTCTTTAAGAGAGAGTTCCTAGGGCACCTGAGTGGCTCAGTCAGTTGAGTTTGGGACTCTCGGTTTCTCCTCAGAGTCTTGAGGTCTAGCCCAGCATTAGGTTCTGGGCTTAGCCTGGAACCTGCTTGAGATTTTTCTCCCTGTCCTTCTGTCCTTCCCCTGACCTTCCACATGGTGCTCCCTCTCTTAAATCTTTAAAAAAAAAATTTATTTATTTTTTTACTTTTTATTTATGATAGTTACAGAGAGAGAGGGGCAGAGACACAGGCAGAGGGAGAAGCAGGGTCCATGCACCGGGAGCCCGACGTGGGATTCGATCCCGGGTCTCCAGGATCGCACCCTGGGCCAAAGGCAGGCGCTAAACTGCTGCACCACCCAGGGTCCCTTCTTTTATTTTTAAGACAGCTTTAGACATGCCCATCTTTTGGTAATAGGGTTTCCCCAAAGGTTCATTTTAATTCACATGTAGCCCCTGAAGCTTCTGGACTTCTTGGAATTTATATTGAAAATTCCAGAAAACCTAAGAATGATTTTAAAGCTAGCACATGGGATCCCTGGGTGGCGCAGCGGTTTGGCGCCTGCCTTTGGCCCAGGGCGCGATCCTGGAGACCCGGGATTGAATCCCACGTCGGGCTCCCGGTGCATGGAGCCTGCTTCTCCCTCTGCCTATGTCTCTGCCTCTCTCTCTGTGACTATCATAAATAAATAAAAATTTAAAAAATAATAATAATAAAAAATAAAAAAATAAAGCTAGCACATTTACTATATTCTCACATACCCTTACTATTATGGTCTGAATCTCTGCATTCTGTACTTTTCTGTTCACCCAACATCCTCTTAGGACTCCTTAACTTCAACCTTAATTCTTTTCACATTCCTTATCTACCTACCTTATCTACAGAAGTAAAACTTCTGTTCATCCTTTGAAAACCCAATCAAATGTTATGACTTCTGTGAAGCCTTCCCAGGCTCTGAGGCAGATTAAAAAAAAAAAAAAAAAAAGATTTATTTATTTATGATAGAGAGAGAGAGAGAGAGAGAGGCAGGCTCTGTGCCGGGAGCCCGATGTGGGACTCCATCCCAGAACTCCAGGATCACACCCTGAACCAAAGGCAGACGCTCAACCACTGAGCCACCCAGACGTCCCTGTTATTTGTTTCAAAGATTTTTTTTTTTTTTATTTGAGGGAGAGAGGACGCAAGCAGAAGGAGAAGACAGAGACAGACCTAGGAGCCTGACAGGGGAGCTAAATCCTAGGACCCTGAGATTATGACCTGAGCTAAAGTCAGACATTTAACTGAACTGAGCCACCCAGGTGCCCCTTACTTCTGTTATTCTAAACATGTAGTTGTACTAGTCCATGAATTCCTTGGGAGCAAAGATAATGTGTTCTGTGTGTGCTCCGTACCTCACACACACACTTATACATATAACAGACCCTCAGTAATTGCTAGTTGAATTACTGAATGAGAAAATGTAAGATTATTTCCAAGTAGCTAGGTTCACAGCCTTTTTTTTTCTTTATGATAGTCACACAGAGAGAGAGAGGCAGAGACATAGGCAGAGGGAGAAGCAGGCTCCATGCACCGGGAGCCTGACGTGGGATTCGATCCCGGGTCTCCAGGATCATGCCCTGAGCCAAAGGCAGGCGCCAAACCGCTGCGCCACCCAGGGATCCCGGTTCACAGCCTCTTAAGCAAACTAGGTGTGCTTCCAGAGACATAAAAGGCTCCTCTCCGGGATCCCTGGGTGGCGCAGTGGTTTAGCGCCTGCCTTTGGCCCAGGGCGCGATCCTGGAGACCCGGGATCGAATCCCACGTCGGGCTCCCGGTGCATGGAGCCTGCTTCTCCCTCTGCCTATGTCTCTGCCTCTCTCTCTCTCTCTCTCTCTGACTATCATAAATAAATAAAAATTAAAAAAAAAAAAAAAAAAAAGGCTCCTCTCCCCACCATCCATCCCACTTCGTCTCAGGCATAAAAACCACTTGCTGATGCATGAAATTCCTTAAAAAGGAAAAAAAAAACTCATTGTGTTGCACGTTCATAAGAATGTAGTAGTGTTTAAGTCACTGAAGACTATATTGAAGACTGGTCCAAGCCATTATAAGGAAGCAGTATTTCCTCTCGATGTCCATTGCATTAAATATTCCATTGCTTCAGGTTCCCAGTGTGTGTGTGTCTTTTTTTTTTTTTTTTAAGATTATTTATTTATTCATGAGATAGGCAGAGGGAGAAGGAGTCTCCCTGCAGGGAGCCTGATGTGGAATTCCATCTCAGGACCCTGGGATCAGGACCTGAGCCAAAGGCAGAGACTCAACCACTGAGCCACCCAGGTGCCCCTCCCTGTGTATTTCAGATAACACACTGAAATACTGGATCTTCATTGAATTCTGCCTTTGTGAAGCAATAACTGCAGGAAAAGAAGAGTACTTGTAAAAAGGCAAACAAGTTTGTTTGAATTTTAAACTGGAATCACTTTTACCCAGAACAAGATATATAAAAGCCATGGTTTTAATTTGCTAAATACACTCCTTACAGGGGACAAGCATATCCTTTCCTCACATTTTTAAAAGTGGAACATGCATTCCATTCAGCAACCTGGAATAAACTGTCTAGAAGAAAAAGAAAGAACCCATTTCCTATACAAGATATCATATTTGAGCCTCTTCTACAACCATTTAGCCAATTACTCATTTGCAGAACACCCTCAGTAAGATTCAAGCCTGTGATTTTAAGTGAAGTAGCCAATTGCCCAAACTGAACATTCTCTATTACCAGTCCTGGTTGTCCGGAAGCTCTCCCTTCACCTAGAGAACATAGAGGCCCCACCATTGTGAACTTTCAGATTTTCAGCAAATCTATTGTAGAATCTTGAGTTATGTTTAACCACAGGGGTGTCAATAGGATGCCTTTAGACTCAAAGGAAATCTAGCTCAAGGATTCCAACAATAAGGAAATTTAATCATTCCACTCCAGACCTACATATCCAACTGCCTCCATAATGTCTCCTCTTGGATATCCCACAGGAATCTCAACCCTGAGATGTTCAAAATTGAACTCCACTTTCCCTACATATCAACTTCTTTAGACTTCCTTTTCTCAGTAAATGACATCTCCACTCACTCATGTGCTCCTGGAAAAAATCAGGAGTCCTTGGTATCACCCCCTCCATCCAATCGTACTTCCAAAATATGTCTCGATTCATCTAAATGCTTCGTAAATAGTGGTGCCATTCCTAGTTAAATACATTCACATTCAACCATGTACCACATGTCACAGATACATTTCTGGTGCTAGGAATATAACTCACCAAAACAGCAAGGTCTTTAATCTCAAGGAGCTACATTCGAGTAAGAGAAATAAACAAGAGACAAAATAAATATATAATAGTGATTGGAAGAAAAATAATGAGTAAGGCACTAGAGATTGCTGTTTTAGGTAGGGTAGTCTGAGAAGATTCTTCAAGGAGGGAAGTTTTTCAGTAGAACCCTCACAGAAGTGAGACAGAAAAACATACACATACTTAGGGAAGACAAAGTGTGCTTGACACTTTGAATGATGGAGGCCAGCCAGTGTAGCTGAATAGAGCAAAGGGAAGAAAGTGTAGTAGATCATACCTATGAGGTATCCAGAACAAGATCACCCAGGGCCTTGTTTTTTGTTTTTGTTTTTTAAGATTTTTTTTTTTTTTCATGAGAGACACAGAGACAGGCAGAGGCAGAGCCCTATGTGGGACTCAATCCCTGGTCTCCAAGATCACACCCTGGGCTGAAGGCCACACTAAACCGCTAAACCGCTGAGCCACCCAGGCTGCCCCACCCAGGGCCTTGTAAGCTGTGGTGGTTAGCATTTTGCTTTTATTTTAAATGTGAGGAGAAACTATTAGAGGTTTTGAACCAGAGAAAAACATGATTTAAATTTTAAGTGGCCAGAATAATCCAGATAATTCTGAATGTTGTGTAGACCATGGACTGAGGGAGGCTATCAGGGAAATGAATTAGAAGGCCACTATCGTAAAGTCTCTCACGGTTGATTTCTTTTGGCAAGAGACAAATCTACAAATAGGGTGTTATTTACATGTGGTCATTTTTCTTTGAATGATGTTTTCAACAAAGAAAAACATGCTCTAAAGATGTTCAGCATCACTTATTGTCAGGGAAATGCAAATCAAAACCACAATGAGATATCACCTCACACCTGTCAGAATGGCTAAAACCAAAAACACAAGAAACAAGTGTTGGTGAAGATGTGGAGAAAAAGGAATCCTTGTGCACTGTCGGTGGGAGTCCAAACTGGTGCAGCCCCTGTAGGAAACAGTATGGAGTTCCTTAAAAAGTCAAAAATAGAACTACCATATGATTTAGTAATTCCACTACTAAGTATTTACCCAAAAAATATAAAAACACTAATTTGAGGGATCCCTGGGTGGTGCAGCGGTTTGGCGCCTGCCTTTGGCCCAGGGCGCGATCCTGGAGACCCAGGATCGAATCCCACGTCGGGCTCCCGGTGCATGGAGCCTGCTTCTCCCTCTGCCTATGTCTCTGTCTCTCTCTCTGTGTGTGTGTGACTATCATAAATAAAAAAAATTTAAAAAAAACACACTAATTTGAAAAGATAAGTGCACCCCAATGTTTATTTTATTTTTTAACCCCAATGTTTATAGCAGCATTATTTTCATTATTTATGTTATTTACAATAGCCAAAATATGGAAGCAGCCCGAGTGTCTATCAATCAATAGATGAATGGATAAAGAAGATGTGAGAAATATATATATACTTATGTACATATATATGGAATATTACTAAGCCATTTAAAAAGTATGAAATCCGGGGATCCCTGGGTGGCGCAGCGGTTTGGCGCCTGCCTTTGGCCCAGGGCGCGATCCTGGAGACCCGGGATCGAATCCCACGTCAGGCTCCCGGTGCATGGAGCCTGCTTCTCCCTCTTCCTGTGTCTCTGCCTCTCTCTCTCTCTCTGTGACTATCATAAATAAATGAAATTTTTTAAAAAGTATGAAATCTTATCATTTGCAACAACATGGATGGATCTAGAGAATATAATGCTAAGCGAAGTAAGTCAGAGAAAGACAAATACCATACGATTTCACTCAAGCAATTTAAGAAACAAAGGGAAAAAAAGATAAGCCAAGAAATAGCCTCTTTTTTTCCCCAAGATTTTATTTATTTTAGAGAGAGAAAGCAAGAGAGAGCATGAGTAGGGCGGAAGAGGAAGAAGCAGGTTTCTCTGCTTAGCAGGGAGCCAAACGTAGGGCTCAATTCCAAACCCTGAGATCATGACTTGAGCCAAAGGTAGACACTACCAACTGAGCCATCCAGACACCCAGAGAAAACTGACTCTTAACTATAGAGAACAAAGTAATAGTTACCAGAGGGGAGGGGTAGAGAGACAGGTGAAATAGATGAAGGGGATTATGAGTACACTAATCCTGATGAGCACTGAGAAATGTATAGAATTGTTGAATCATTGTATGTTATACCTGAAACAAATATAGCACGGTATGTTAACTATACTGGATTTAAGGGGTTTTTTGTTGTTGGTTTTTGTCTTTGTTTTTTAGATTGTATTTATTTATTCATGAGAGACAGAGAGAGAGAGAGGCAGAGACATAGGCAGAGGGAGAAGCAGGCTCCTTACAGGGAGCCCGACGTGGATCTCGATCCCGGAACTCTAAGATCATGCCCTGAGCCAAAGGCACTGAGCCATTCACGTGTCCCAACTATACTGGATTTAAAATAAAATATAGGGGATCCCTGGGTGGCGCAGCGGTTTGGCGCCTGCCTTTGGCCCAGGGCGCGATCCTGGAGACCCGGGATCGAATCCCACGTCGGGCTCCCGGTGCATGGAGCCTGCTTCTCCCTCTGCCTGTGTCTCTGCCTCTCTCTCTCTCTCTCTGTGACTATCATAAATAAATAAAAATTAAAAAAAATAAAATAAAATAAAATAAAATAAAATAAAATATAGAAAATGAAAGAGAAACATGCTCTTATGACAAGAGATCATTAAAATAATCGGGAAGCCTGCGTGGTGGTTCGGTAGGTTAAGCCTCTGCTTTCAGGCTCCCTGCTCAGAGGGGAGTCTGCTTCTCCCTCTCCATCTGCCCCTCCTCCTGCTTGTGCTCTCTCTCAAATAAATAAATAAAATCTTTTAAAAAAATAAATAAAATAAGAATTGGATTAATATAACTGATAACATTTGTGATAAAGAATAAGACCAGCGTTTTCATTAAAATCAGTATTTTTTTTCTTCTTTTTCTCCCCCTTTCTGCAGTTCTAGGATGAAATTTTGGTTAGTTGCTGCAGTCAGGTTTTATCCAGAGCCTCTTTATAATCCTGCCTCAGGCACTGCAATAAGTACAATATTTTTTTAGGCTTATATTTTTTTAGTAATTTCTACACCCAACATGGGGCCTGAACTCAGGACCCTGAGATGAAGAGTCACATACTTTTCCACCAGGTGCCCCAATAAGTACAATATTTTGACTTGAACTCAGTTCTGGCATCTGGGATACACTAGACATCTTTCTTTTCCCAGGTACCAAGACTGAAGCCAAATAGTATCAGGTTTTGCCTCATAACATATTTTTAAAGTTGTTTTAGCTGCTAATTTTATGATTGTCCGACTTAGTTTGTAGAAGCTACAGTTCTAGAGAATATTTACTAAATAAGAACATAATCAGGAAAATTCGGGTTTTCAGATTAAGGTTCAAATAAGAACTATTGAAAATATCAAAATAAAAAAGTTTAAGAACATATCTTTTGTTTGGGAACTGTTTGGGGCATTTTCCTTTGTTCCTTTTCACCAAGGCTGAGAGTTCTCAGGTACCAGATTCCATACAATTGCTCAAAAGTCACACTTCAAAAGTAGTGACACATAATCAAAAGTCCCTCTGGCCATAGTAGGTTTATTCTATTTAACTGGTTCATGTCCTGAATGTTTTGGCAACTATAGTAGACATTTGTGGTTATCAGTTATCAGTTGTCCCTTCTCAAGTCAGCTAATCAGAATGAACTCATCATCCTCATTACCCTTGGTCCCATCCTTTGGTTTGGGAAGAGCATAGGGCCTAAGACATCCAATTTTATTGAATTTCCTCTTGATATTTGAGTGAAGAAATACTCACCCACTCTCATTCATAATCTGAGAAGTATGTAGGAGAGGGAATCACTGACATCCATTTTGCAACAAAAAGATGCCCGTGAAGATAGGAAGCAGAGAGCAATGAAGAGTTGACAAGGATCATGGGACTGGATACTAGGTTCTGCTCATGTGGTTTGAGCTACCAGATCTGTCTCCACCTACAGTTATCCTTACCTCTAGACTTAGTTACATGACTCAATAAATTCCCTTTATCATTTAAGTCAGTTTAACTTGCCAGTTTATTTCTCAAAATCAGAAGTATTTTAACTACACTGAACTGTTGGTTGTCAACTTTGCATTACAACCACCCACTTGTACTATCTGCATTGCAAAAAAGAAGCTAGGAACATTTCCCAGAATCCCCTGCCCTTTATGGTTCTGAGTTAGAGTTTGCCAAAGAGAGGTACTCACAGTAGATAAGAAAGGCAGAAAAAAGAAGCTTTCACTCTCAGGAGGTTGTGGCAGCTTCACAGACTTCTTTTCTCCCAGGAGACTGACAGTTTCCAGCTTCTCAGATCTCATCACAAGCTCTTGCTTTGCACTTCTGGCGGCAAAATACGATGGCTTCTCAGACTTCTGTGCAAACTCCTGCTTTGCAGTCAAGGGGGCTAGAAATGGCAGCTTCTCAGAGTCCTCTACAAGTTCTGTTATCTTGTATTTCTCCATGAGTTCTGGCTTCTTCATCTGCTCCAACGCCTCAATCCATCACTGAATGTTCTTTAATCCTTTGCCTGCAACTCCCAGCCTTTCACGCCTCCAGCTTCTGCTTCAGTCAACTAACCCTCAGTTCTTACATTAAATATCTTTATGCTACAATACTTCAGTGTCTTTGCTTTTCTCACTACATTTAGTGATGAGTAATAAAAGTGGTTTCCAGGAGGCGCAGAACTTTAGGGATTTGGAATTGATTCTCTGATCCCATTAGACATAAAGGACCCCATTGCCAGTGATAATAGCATTGGTAGTTACAGCATACAATGGCAAATGGCTGGGGGATCCATGGATGGCTCAGTGGTTTAGTGCCTGCCTTCGGCCCAGAGTGTGATCCTGGAGTCCTGGGATTGAGTCCCACATCAGGTTCCCTGCATGGAGCCTGTGTCTCTGCCTCTCTCTCTCTCTCTCCCCCTCTCTATGTCTCTCATGAATAAATAAATAAAATCTTAAAAAAAAAATACAATGGCAAATGGTTAAGTTAGTATCACCCTGGATGACCAAAAAATTGCTACAATAGGATAATGCAGCGGAAGTAAAGGGTACAAGGACTGTGGAGTAGTTACACTGGAGAATTTAGAGAAAGAAAATGATAAACTCAAGGTTTGGAATTCCCACTTCAAAGTTTGGATAAAAAAAAAAAAAAAAAAAAACAAAGTTTGGATAAAGAACCAGAAAGCTTCTTACCTGCCTGGAGAAAAAAATAATCCATACTTGATATAGCCACAGGGTCAAGATTCCTGAAACAAACAAACAATATCTGGTCATGAAAGTGGATGAATTACAAAGTAAATTGAATTAATTTGCAATGTCCTCTTATTTTCAAGTTAAGGTACTGGTCACGAAAGAGTGGAATTGAAAATTAGGTGGGGACATTTGGATAAATTTCATTGAAGCTGAAGACCTTGAACACTGAAATTTTGTGGAGCTTTCCTTGCCAATAAAAAACAGATTTTCCTCTAATGTGGCAGACAGGATAATCGCCCCCAAAGATGTCCACATTTGACTCCCCCAAACCTGTGAATGTGTTACATCACCCAGCAAAGGGATTGTGCGTATATGTTTAAGGCTCTTGAGATGGAAAGATTATCCTGGACTATCCAGGAGGGTACAATGTATTCACAAGGGTCCTTATAAAGAGAGGCAGGAGGGTCAAAGTCAGAGGGATTTAAAGATGATGTATTGCTGGCTTTAGGATGAAGCAATGGGTGGGGATTGGGGGAGAGGTGGGGTGGGACACAAGCCCAGGAATGCTTGTGGCCTCTAGAGGCTGGAAAATGCAAGGAAAGAAATTCCTCCCTTCAGAAGAAACGGAGACCTACTTACACCTTAATTTAGCTCAGTGAGACTTCCAAAACTGTAAGATAATCTGTGTTGTTTTAAGCCTTTACATTTGTGGTTAAGGAGTAGGAATCTGGTCCATCTGTCTGGAGATTAGCCTCTCCTCTTGCCTAAAGAACCTTGGATGACCAAGAAATTGCTGCAATAGGGTAATATAATGGAAATAAAGGGTACAAGAACTGTGGAGTGCTTTGAATTTATTTTTCTGTATGGTGTAGTCCAGTTTCATTCGTTTGAATGTAGCTGACCAGTTTTTCCAACACCATTTCTTGAATAGACTGCCTTTTTCCCATTGGTTATTCTTTCCTGCTTTGTCAAAGATTAATTGATCATATAATTGTGGGTTTATTTCTGGGTTTTCTATTCGATTCCATTGATCTAGATGTGTCTATTTTTGTACCAGTACCATACTGTTTTGATTATGACAGCTTTGTAATATAATTTGAAGTCAGGAATTGTGTTACCTCCAACTTTACTTTTCTTTTTCAAGATTGCTTTGGCTAGGATGGCTCAGTGGTTGAGCATCTGTCTTCAGTTCAGGGTGTATTCCTGGAGTCCTGGGATCCAGTCCCTCATTGGGCTCCCCACAGGAGGCCTACTTCTCCCTTTACATATGTCTCTGCCTCTCTCTGTGTGTCTCTCATGAATAAATAAATAAAATCTTTTTTAAAAATAAATAAAATCTTAGAAAAAAAAGATTGCTTTGGCTATTTGAGGTCTTTTGTAGTTTCATACAAATTTTAGGATTGTTTGTTCTAGTTCTGTGAAAAATGCTATTGATATTTTGATAAAGAGTTCATTAAATCTATAGACTGGCTTGGGTAGTATAAACACTTTGATAGTATTTGTTCTCCCAATCCATGAGCATGGAATGTCTTTCCATTTTTTTTTCCATTTTTTTTAAGATTTTTATTTATTTATTCATGAAAGACACAGAGAGAGAGAAGAGAGAGAGAGGCAGAGACACAAGCAGAGGGAGAAGCAGGCTCCATGCAGGGAGCCCAATGTGGGACTGGATCCTGTGACCCCAGGATCGCATCCTGAGCCAAAGGCAGCCATTCAACCACTGAGCCACCCAGGCGTCCCTGTCTTTCCATTTCTTTGTGTTGTCAGAAGGCAAGTTCTTGAGTAAATGAGAGGAAATGGGATCCAATGTACAATATCGAGTAGAGACAGTTCATCTGTTTTATAAGAGGGAAGGAAGATTCTGAGTCAGATATAGGTCAGTAGATAGGTTTGATGATAAACATATAATTAGTTCTTAATCCTTAATCCTTCTTTTTTTTTCTCAGCCAGTTAAGATGTCTGTCATTAGCTGACAATGTGGACAGGCATGGAGATAGAGAAGACTTAGGATATTAGGGAAAGAGGGAGTGCAAATTCACTAAGCCCAGGGAATCCAAGACTTTAATAAGATGTGTTGATCAGGATAGAGCTCCCACAGAGACTTACTGGATATTACTAGAGATCTATTTGTTTTTTGGGTTTTTTTTTTTAATGTTTGGATTTTTTTTTTTAAGATTTTATTTATTCATGAAAGACACAGAGAGAGACAGAGACACAGGCAGAGGGAGAAGCAGGCTCTCACAAGGAACCCGATGTGGGACTCGATCCCCGGATCCTGGATCACGACCTGAGCTGAAGGCAGATGCTCCTCCACCACTGAGCCACCCAGGTGCCCCTAGAGATCTATTTGTAAGATCTGAAAGCCACTACCTCCAGAAACTTCTGGCAGGAAGTCACCGATTTATATTCTGTGGGTATGGTCATTTAACCAGTTGCAATCTATCTTTTGGAAATCTATCTATTCAACCAACTCCTGTTTTTCTACCTTGACCCTGAGGACTTAGAGAAATCCAGGTAGTAGATACCTTTTGAGTTGTCTGCCAAGCCACAAGCCCCGTCTCTGAACTCTCCCCACTACCAAGGGTGACCCCTTTGCAGCCAAATTTACATTACATGATCCCACCTCCATTGCCATAGCCAAGTCCAGGGTGGACACATGACCCAAGCTAATCAATTGGCTTTTCCCTCCTGGGAATGGAAACTGGAATTCTAGGTCTCTAAGAGATTGCCCAGAGGGCCCAGCCTAGGGGGAAATTTGGTTATAGGACTGAGCAGCCTTTTTGCACCATGTAGATCAGAGAAGATGAGAACGTGGGCTTGAGTGTGAAGGGGGAGACAAAGAATGAAGCAGATGTGTAGAAAGAACCAGGGACCAGAGACCACGTGGTATTGACAAGATGCAGATGGTATCTGCCTTGGTTCTTGATGACAAAGCAGTTACTTCTATCCTCAGCTGAACTTCCTCCCTTGGGTTATATACAATGTTCTTGCTTCCCCTAGATTCACATTTTACATAAGCAAATCTGAGAACATTTCTGTTACTGTTTAATCCAAACAATCATGATCAAGAGCAAAGATATATCAAATGCTATGCTAAAATCAGGATATACTGTGTCTATATCATATTGCTAATATAGTATAATAAATCAGTTTTGTAAGAAGGAAAAATAAAGTGCCACGAGGCTGGATGATTATTTACTGACTCCGTGTGGACTCTTGGGAGACTTGGAAAGAGAAAAGCAGTAGTCACTATATACAATCCAGCTATATATATTTAAATTATTACAAAACTTATTCAATTTCGGGCAGCCCCGGTGGCAGAGCAGTTTGGCCCCGCCTGAAGCCTGGGGTGTGATCCTGGAGACCCAGGATCAAGTCCCACATCGGGCTCCCTGCATGGAGCCTGTTTCTCCCTCTGTCTGTATCTCTGTCTCTCTTTCTCTGTGTCTATGAATAAATAAATAAAATCTTAAAAAAAAAACTTATTCAATTTGAAAAACAATGAAAATAAAGACAAATTAGTCATTAAGACTATCTTTTTTTTTAAGTTACTTCCCTTTTTTTTCTTTTAAGATTTTATTTATTCATTCATGAGACACACACACAGAGGGACAGAGAGAGAGAGAGACAGGCAGAGGGAGAAGCAGGCTTCACCCAGGGAGTCCGACGCGGACCGATCCCAGGTCTCCAGGATCACCCCCTGGGCCGAAGGCAGGCGCCAAACCGCTGAGCCACCCAGGGATCCCAAGACTATCTTTCTAATACAACCACTGTGAGCATTTGATGTGTTTAATTTAGTCAGTTTCCGGGATGCCTGGGTGGTTCAGCAGTTTAGTACCTGCCTTCCGCCCAGGGTGTGATCCTGGGGTCCCCGGATCGAGTCCCACGTCGGGCTCTCTGCATGGAGCCTGCTTCTCCCTCTGCCTGTGTCTCTGCCTCTCTGTCTCTGTGTCTCTCATGAATCAATAAATAAGATCAAATTAGAGTAAAATATATAATTGCGGGGCAGCCTGGGTGGCTCAGCGGTTTAAGCACCTGCCTTCGGCCCAGGGTGTGATCCTGGAGACCCGGGATGGAGTCCCACATCGGGCTCCCTGCATGGAGCCTGCTTCTCCCTCTGCCTGTGTCTCTGCCTCTCTCTCTGTGTCTAGCATGAATAAATAAATAAAATCTTTAAAAATATATATAATTGCATTTCATTAGATATTATGCCATAATATTTCCTGTGTTGCATAGTCTTCATAGCTGAACTTGCAATGGCTGCCTAATAATCTACTGAATAGATATACTATTTTTTTTTATTTTATTTATTTATTCATGAGAGAGACAGAGACACAGGCAGAGGGGGGAAGCAGGCTCCATACAGAAAGCCCGACGTGGGACTCGATCCCGGGTCTCCAGAATCACACCCCGGGCCGCAGGCGGTGCTAAACCGCTGCGCCACCAGGGGCTGCCCTGAATAGATATACTATTAAAATAACATGGCAAAAAAAAAAAAAAAATACAATAAAATAAAATAACATGGCAGTGATTATCTGGTACCCTCCAGTCTGAAATTCCAAAAAGATATTCCTTAGTGAATATAGTTATTTTTATCACGTGAGAAGTTCTTTTTTGTAGGGTTGCGAATAGTTAATCAGACTTTACCATTTCCTGCATCCCTCAAGATTATCGTTTACCTTTTTCTTGGACCTGTTATGACTGAAGAAAAAGACCATGTTCAGACAACTGGAAAGGAAACTTTCCCCTGTTCCTAACATTTTAGATTGATAAATTAATAAATTGGTGTTTGGGTTTTTGCAGTGGCATCTTCTATGTTTGTACCAGTGGCATAATCTATACCTAGATACCTGAAAACAGGTTTCTATGGTGGTCGTACTTAAGTACTACATCCTGTGGGCTCTTTTTGGGAAGTTTGCCAGCCTCCTTCATTCCCATTTCTGTCTTCTGAGCTCTGCCTCATTGACTATGGAAAATCTCAAACCTGAAACCACAAAAACAGCTAAGCAATTGCAGAGTAATTTGCAAGAAGTAGCCAAGTAGAAGATAAAGTGATGTCTACATTCATATACCATCTCATTTTGATAACTTTAAGACTGGATTTCTGTTTTGTTATTCAATGTTAATTTAAGTGCCTTGCCCTCATATACAGATTTAGTGTTATCTGGGTTTTCACTCCTGTCCTCCAATATTTCACTTAAAGCCCTCTTGATTAGTTTGGCATATTTCTGAGAAAATTTGTGTCCCTCAAGTCTTTTAGGGATATGCTCTATCCCTAGCCTAGATACCAGTTTTCATTATCCAAATATGTGATTATTTCCATGCACCTAAGCATCTGCATTCCATATCATTCTTCCTTCCCATTGCCAACCTTCTATTGAAAACACTCATGAGAATGCTGTTTGTATTTCTAAGTACTTCATCTTTTGGTCCAGCATTTCAAAATATACATCCTAGGTCTCCTCTGCAAGGGATGAATGATCTTCTCCACAAATTAGTAAAAGCAGACAGTGACTGCCAAGTTTGATGAGACTGTACACCATATATCACTTTTCAGCTAGGTACTCCAGGAAGGCAGCCTCCCCATGGACCATAGAAGGGACTAAGGTTGCCTCTGCCCTTTTAGGAAGTTGCCAAACACCATTCAATTAATAGTTCATTGTGGACTCTAGTGTAGCAAGCAGCTTTACAGGCCTACCACAGAGGCATCTAACAGTTTAACAGATCTCTCAAGGTCTAGTAACCCTATCTTTACACTCTCTACTCCTTGTGAAGTTTCATTATTTCATTTTGTCCTATATTCTTATTTTTACCTTAAGGTACTATTAAAGTACACAAATAAAATGTAGATGCAGTTTTACTAACCATCTGGACAAACATTTATAGAGTAAAGAAAAGAAAGTCCTTGGAGCACCTGGTTGGCTCAGTGGGTAGAGTATGCAACTCTTGATCTCTCAAAGTCTTGAGTTAGAGTCCCATGTTGGGAGTGGAGACAAAATAAATAAATAATAAATAAATAAATAAATAAATAATAAATAAATAAATCCATCCTCTTCTCTCTTAACTCATTCCCACTCTCCAAAAATATATACAAACATACACCTTACAGCGATACCACCATTCTTGAATCCTACCATTAAGATCTGATCCGTTGGCTCAATTAGTTAAGCATCTGACTCTTGATTTTGGCTCAGGTCCTGATCTCAGAGTTGTGAGATCCAACCCCACCTTTGGGCTCTGAGCTGGATGTGGACCCTGCTTGAGCTTCTCTCTCTCCTCTCCCTTTGCCCCTTCCCTCTCTAAAAAAAATGAAAATAAAATAATTCTGATCTACTCTCTGTTTAAACTGTGTTTTTTTCTAAGAATTTTTTCCTTGGTCCTCTTCTTACTACAAACTCTTCCTGAGTAATCTCATCTACAGATGAGGTATACTCATAACTTCAAACATTATCTCATTTTAATAACTTAAAAAAAGATCAATGTGGTTTATAATCACCTTAGTACAATATATAACCAGATTTTCACAGTGGTCTACTAACTGCCAGACTGCTAGCCTCTAGATGCAAATGCCTAGGGGTGACTGGTGGTACAGTTGATTAAACATATGTCTTCAGCTCAGGTCATGATCCCAGGGTCCTGGGATTGAGCCCTACATTGGGCTCCCTGCTCAGTGGGAAGTCTGCTTAACTACTAGCTCATATTCTCTTGCTCTCTCTCTCTCTCTCTGAAATAAACAAATAAAATCTTTAAATAGATCAGTAAAGGGATCCCTGGGTGGCGCAGCTGTTTAGCGCCTGCCTTTGCCCCAGGGCGCGATCCTGGAGACCCGGGATCGAATCCCACGTCGGGCTCCCAGTGCATGGAGCCTGCTTCTCCCTCTGCCTATGTCTCTGCCTCTCTCTCTCTCTCTCTCTCTCTCTCTGTGTGTGTGACTATCATAAAAATAAATAAATAAATAAATAAGTAAATAAGTAAGTAAGTAAATAAATAATGGCTTTAGTTTTTAAAAATTACATCCTGGGGATCCCTGGGTGGCTCAGTGGTTTAGCACCTGCCTTTGGCCCAGGGCATTGTCCTGGAGTCCAGGGATCAAATCCCACATGGGGCTCCCTGCATGGAGCCTGCTTCTGTCTCTGCCTCTCTCTCTTGCGTTTCTCATGAATAAATAAATAAAACCTTTAAAAAAATTTAAAAAAATAAAAATTACGTCCTTACACATTTTTCAGTTTTCATTCTTCTTATACTGGGAAAGTTTCTTCAGTGACTTCTTAATGTCTCTGATAGAGAATGTTCTAGGATATTTTGTAAATTTTCCCATAATCACAGCTCTGAGCTCAGATGCTTGAGTGTCTAATATCACATAAAGAGTTAAAAGCTGGGGCGCCAGGATGGCTCAGTGGTTGAGACTCTGCCTTCTGCTAAGGTCCTAAGGTTGTGATCCAGTCCTGGGATAGAGTCCTGCATCGGGCTCTCCATAGGGAGCCTACTTCTCCCTCTGCCTATGTCTCTGCCTTTCTCTGTGTGTCTATCATGAATAAATAAATAACATTTTTAAAAAAGAATTAGAAGCTGAGAGCCTGATTGTATAACATAAATTTATTTATTTGCCACATAAGAGTAGATTTTTTTGAATAATGTTTTTTTCTTTTTTTTAAAGACTGAGTCCCGAATAGGGCTCCCTGCAGGGAGCCTGTTTCTCCCTCAGCCTGTGTCTCTGCCTCTCTCTTGCTATGTCTCCCATGAATAAATAAATAAAATCTTAAAAAAAAAAAAAGGGAAGAAAAACTCTCCTTGTGTTTTTCCTCCCCTCTGCTACTAATACACTCACACTTACAACGCTCCACCTCACAACACTTCTGACACAAACTCTAAAGGAAAAAAAACATTTCTCCTTCACTCACATTCACAGCACTTCTGTGTGTGGGTTTTTCCCAACACCAAAGAATTCTCAGATACTCTGGATACCAGCTGGGTGTTTTACTGTGCTACGGTGCAGGGGTGAAAGAGCACCTGACTCTGAGGGGCTTAAACAGACCAGATTTGGCTGCTCACCACTGACAAAATCCAAAGGCAGAGAGACAAGTGGTGCTGAAACAAGAAAGGAATTTAATTTGTGAGGCTCAAACCAGGAAGACAGGAATCTAGTGTCTTAAAGACTGTCTCCAAACCACTGAAAATACTTCCAGGTTTAGATAAGGAAAATGTGGGACAAAAGTAGGCAGTGAAGGTCAAGTCAATCATTGTCTTGGGGTCAATCAGGGGCAGGTGGGGGTCTTGCTGGCCCAGGGCAGTCCTTGCTGCTTGAAGGGTAGTTTCAGTTGCCAGGAGGGGATGCTGAGCCAAGAGACTAGCCAGAAAGAAGAACCCAACTGAAACAGCTTAAAAGCATCAAGTTGAACAAAAATCAAATGGCTGCACTGATGCTTCAGTGAAGCTTGATTTTATTTTATTTTTTAAGACTTTATTAATTTATTCGTGAGAGACACAGACATAGGCAGAGGGAGAAGCAGGATCCCTGAGGGGAGCCCAATGCAGGCCTCCATCCCAGGACCCGGGATCACACCTGAGCCTAAGGCAAATGCTCAGCTCCTGAGCCACCCAAGCGTCCAGAAGCTTGATCTTAAAGTAACCTTTTTCCTCTCATTCACAAACCTCCCCTCCTCCCTTCTTGGCCTTTTGTTTCAGGAACCCCATACCAGCCGCTGAGGACACAAGTAACTAGGCTGGCTGGCTTTACGTTCACAATTGCTGTGAAAACTGGCTAGATCCTGTATTTCCCTAGAAAACAAACCATTCCATCTCCTTCCTCTGGGTGGTCTTGCAGTTTTTGAAGGCCAAAGCCTGCTGCAGCCTCCTTTCCCAGCAAAGCAATAAAGCTATTGTTCCTCTTTATCCCAAACTCTGTCTCCATGTTATATTTTGACTCTGAAGCATGGAGGTTGTTTTTCGACAACACAAGTAGAAAGTTTGAAGTAAAAATGGAGACAGCCAAATTCCTCTTTCAGAGGCCCCCATCTAAATTTATTAGGCAGTTAAAGGTGAAGTAAAGGCTCTTCTTGAGTCTTGGGCCTTAATCGTCCTCAGTTCAAAATAATCTACATGCCAAAATGGCATATTTCGGGGTTGCCTGCCCTGAACCCTATCATACCTTTCTTTTTTTGTCTCTTAAAGTCTACCCTTCAGAGATAAATATGGTTAACTTAGCTTAATGAAGAAGAAAATTGAACACCCAAAAAATATGATTTTTATTGATAAAGTTCATATTTCCAATTATTGAATCAGCTGTTTTCTTTTAAGGAATGTGTGTCACGATTGCTAATTGACTGGAGTTACATCTGTGCTGGGGAGAAAAATGCATATACATATTTGCACTAATGTTTTTTATGCACATTTCTATCCCTTTTCCTCTACATTATACCAGTAGCCGAGATTAAAGGTTCTCCTTTAGAATAAAACGTTGTACATTAAGAAGCCCCAGAGACTTCAGCGATATTAAGCATATCACTCTTCCAAAACTCAAAATCAAAGTAGAAATTTGAGGGGCTCCTGGCTGGCTCAGTCAGTGGAGCATGCGAGTCTTGATCTTGGGGTTGTGAATTCAAGCCCCACATTGGACATAGAGCTTAAAAAAAAAAAAAGTGGAAATTTGATTTCTGAGAAGTAAAATAATCTGCTGGCATTTCTAGCTCAGCTTCTCACACTAATTCATAAAGACCTAGCCAGCCATTGTGAGCACACTCAGAAAAACTGCTGGGTAAGTTATTCTATGCATCAACCCCCAGACATTCTTCTTTTCTTCCCTTGCATCCCAAAAGTACTGTATTGTTCACTTGCTCTGTGCTGTATCCAGAGCATTTTTTTCTGATTCATTTGCCTGTGAAAATCTGTTTCCCATCTTTTATTTTCCCTAACATCCACTACCTTCTACAGCTTAGAGTACACTTTATGAAAACAGATTCCCACAGCCCCACCTTCCTCCAGCCATTTCTCCACAGTCAAAAAATTATCCCTACCAACTGACTCTGATTTTCTTTTTTTTTAATAATAAATTAATTTTTATTGGTGTTCAATTTAGCAACATACAGAATAACACCCAGTGCTCATCCCGTCAAGTGCCCCCCCCTCAGTGCCCGTCATCCATTCACCCCCACCCCCCGCCCTCCTCCCCTTCCATCACCCCTAGTTTGTTTCCCAGAGTTAGGAATCTTTATGTTCTGTCTCCCTTTCTGATATTTCCCACACATTTCTTCTCCCTTCCCTTATATTCCCTTTCACTATTATTTATATTCCCCAAATGAATGAGAACATACAATGTTTGTCCTCCGATTGACTTACTTCACTCAGCATAATACCCTCCAGTTCCATCCACGTTGAAGCAAATGGTGGGTATTTGTCATTTCTAATGGCTGAGTAATATTCCATTGTATACATAAACCACATCGTCTTCATCCATTCATCTTTCTTTTTTTTTTTTTTTTTAATTTTTATTTATTTATGATAGGCACACAGTGAAAGAGAGAGAGGCAGAGACACAGGCAGAGGGAGAAGCAGGCTCCATGCACCGGGAGCCTGATGTGGGATTTGATCCCGGGTCTCCAGGATCGCGCCCTGGGCCAAAGGCAGGCGCTAAACCGCTGCGCCACACAGGGATCCCCCATTCATCTTTCGATGGACACCGAGGCTCCTTCCACAGTTTGGCTATTGTGGACATTGAAGCTATAAACATCAGGGTGCAGGTGTCCTGGCATTTCATTGCATCTGAATCTTTGGGGTCAGTCCCCAACAGTACAATTGCTGGGTCGTCGGGCAGGTCTATTTTTAACTCCTTGAGGAACCTCCACACAGTTTTCCAGAGTGACTCTGATTTTCTTATTGGGTGTCTCCCAACTGTTGGCTTAACAAGGCAGACTCAGACAAAGCAATTTAAATTAAGTATGTGTTTGACTCATATTCTTAACTTTCTAATTGAAAAACTAATATCTCTTTTAAAATTACTTCTTTTAAAATAAAAATAATATGCATACATTACAGAAAATTGAATATGTGGAATATATATATATATATATATATATATATATATATATATAATGGAATATTACCCATAAAAAAAAAAGAATGAAATCCTGTCATTTGCAATAACCTGAATGAAGCTAGAGAGTATAATGGTAAGTGAAATACATCAGTCAGAGAAAGACAAATACCATATGATTCACTCATTTGTGGAATTTAAGAAACAAAACAAAAAAAGGGGGTAAGAAGAGAGAGAGAGAGAGGAACCAAGAAACAGACTCTTTTTTTTTTTTTTTTAAAGGATTGGTATGCTTTTTTTTTTTAATGATAGTCATACAGAGAGAGAGAGAGAGAGAGGCAGAGACATAGGTAGAGGGAGAAGCAGGCTCCATGCACCAGGAGCCTGACGTGGGACTCGATCCCGGGTCTCCAGGATCACGCCCTGGGCCAAAGGCAGGCGCCAAACCGCTGCACCACCCAGACTCTTAACTATAAGAGAACAAACTAATGGTTACCAAAGAGGAGATGGGTGGTGTATGGGTGAAATAGGTCATGGGGATTAAGGAGTACACTTGTGATCAGCATGGGGTGATGTATAGAATTGATGAATCTCTATGTTGTACACCTGAAACTAGTATAACGTTGCATGTTAACTAACCGGAATTTAAATAAAAACTTTTGAAAGAAGAAAATTTCAGTTAAAAAAAGAAAATATTGATAGCATACAAGAATGAAAAAAGTATGAATTTTTCCATTTTTTTCCTCCTTTTTTTTTTTTTGTATTTGCTCTTTTGTGGGGGGGAAAGTTCTCACTGTACTGTAAGGAAAATGTGAAGAATACATAAAGAAAATTATGGCCAATTTTTCCTCCTTTTTGTAAGATGAAGGAACAAATTTTTGTTATCCAATGGATATTCCAAGAATTCCCTAAAATATTTTATTATTATTTATTTTATTTTATTTTTTAAAGATTTTATTTATTCATGAGAGACAGAGAGAGAGATACGGAGACAGAAGCAGAGGGAGGAGAAGCAGGCTTCATGCAGGAAGCCGGATGTGGGACTCGATTCCTGGACTCAAAAATCACGCCCTGAGCTAAAGGCAGATGCTCAACCACTGAGCCACCCAGGTGTCCCATCCCTAAAATATTTTAAGAACAAAACATATTCTAATATTTCTGAATAGACAGCCTAATATGGCAAAGACAGGACCAAGAAGAATTGGCCAGAAGAGGCAATATATGTATAGAAGTCATTTTTAAAATACAAGATATATTTATTATAACTATTTAAAAGCCACAGCAATAAAGAACAGTGATTGCTAGGAATGAATTTTTGGTCAAAATTATCAAAAGTGTTAGGAAGAAGACCAGATAATTAGTAGAATATTTTGGTGATTAAAAAGAATATCTGATATCTATACACATATTAAATTGGTCATTTTCCAAAAAGAAAATCCAGATTCTGGTTTGACTCTTCTTTTTTTAATTTTTTTTTAGTTTGACTCTTTTTTAAAAAAAGAATATATCCACATTAAAACATAATTTTTTTAAAAAGATTTTATTTATTTATTGATGAGAGACACACACACAGAGACAGAGGCAGAGGGAGGAGAAGACTCCATGCAGGGAGCCTGATGTGGGACTCGATCCCAGGACTGCGGGATCACAACCCAAGCCGAAGGCAGATGCTCAACTGCTGAGCCACCCAGGTGTCCCGAAACATATTTTTTTTTTCAAAACATAATTTTTTTAGAAGATTTTATTTTTAATTAATCTTTACACCCATTGTGGGACTCAAACTCACAATTCCAAGGTCAAGAGTTGTATGCACTTCTGACAGAGCCAGCAATATGCCCCAAAACATTATTTACAATAGCCCAGATATGGAAGCAAACTAAATGTCCATTGATAAATGAACAGATAAAGAAGCTGTGGTGTATAATGAGATACCACCTCACACCAGTGAGAATGGGGAAAATTAACAAGGCAGGAAACAACAAATGTTGGAGAGGATGCGGAGAAAAGGGAACCCTCTTACACTGTTGGTGGGAATGTGAACTGGTGCAGCCACTCTGGAAAACTGTGTGGAGGTTCCTCAAACAGTTAAAAATATACCTGCCCTACGACCCAGCAATTGCACTGTTGGGGATTTACCCCAAAGATACAAATGCAATGAAACGCCGGGACACCTGCACCCCGATGTTTATAGCAGCAATGGCCACGATAGCCAAACTGTGGAAGGATCCTCGGTGTCCAACGAAAGATGAATGGATAAAGAAGATGTGGTTTATGTATACAATGGAATATTACTCAGCTATTAGAAATGACAAATACCCACCATTTGCTTCAACGTGGATGGAACTGGAGGATATTATGCTGAGTGAAGTAAGTCAGTCGGTGAAGGACAAACATTATATGTTCTCATTCATTTGGGGAATATAAATAATAGTGAAAGGGAATATAAGGGAAGGGAGAAGAAGTGTGTGGGAAATATCAGAAAGGGAGACAGAACGTAAAGACTGCTAACTCTGGGAAACGAACTAGGGGTGGTAGAAGGGGAGGAGGGCGGGGGGTGGGAGTGAATGGGTGACGGGCACTGGGGGTTATTCTGTATGTTAGTAAATTGAACACCAATAAAAAATAAATTAAAAAAAAAAGAAGCTGTGGTGTATATATACAATGAAATATTACTCAGCCATTAAAAGAATGAGATCTTGCTATTTGCAACAACATGGATGGACCTCGAGGGTATTATGCTAAGTGAAGTAAGTTGCACAGAGAAACACAAATAACATATGATTTGATTTATATGTGGTATCTGAAAAACAAAATAAATGAACAAACAAAAAGCAGAAACAGGGCAAGCCCCAGTGGCTCAGGGGTTTAACACCGCCTTCAGTCCAGGGCCTGATCCTGGAGACCCGGGATCAAGTCCCATGTCGGGCTCCCTGCATGGAGCCTGCTTCTCCCTCTGCCTGTGTCTCTGCCTCTCTCTCTCTCTCTCTCTTTCTCTCTCTCTCTCTCTCTGTGTGTGTCTCTCATCAATAAATAAATAAAATCTTAAAAAAAAAAAATTGTAGCAAGACGACATCATAAGAAGTTCCTGAACTCCTTCCCTTCTGTGGACACATCAAATCTATAGCTACATATGAAATAATTACCTCTGAAAAAGACGTGAAAATTAGCCAAAGAGCTCATTTACAACAAACAGTAAAAAGGCCACATTGAGAAGGGTAGGAGAGGCAAGGATGTACTTTTGCCTAAATCCCCACCCCACAATCAGGACAGATTGCACAAACCTGAGCTTCTCCCTGAGAAGCAGGTGTTTATATTCCATATCAGGCACCCCAACCCTTGAGACTGGCAACAGAGAGGCAAATTCCCAAAATGTCTGGCTTTGATAATCAATGCAGTTTCCATCCAGAAGACTCAAAAGACTGGAGGGGAATGAGATACTTCTCTTAAAGAGCTTGTACACAAATGCACTTCCCCCAAGGACAAGCACAAAAGAAACAGTTTGAAAAGCACTTAGACTATATGTGAAGGAGATTCATTTGCTAATCTTAAAGCATTTGCCAGAGGAGCAGAGTTCTGTTGGGGCTCTCTCCAAGGCCTTATACTGGAGGCATCATTTTTATGCTCTCCCTATATCTTAAAATGCTTGCGGTCATGCCCCAGCCATGTGCTCTCCCAGGTCCCTGTGAAAACTGGCAGGCATATGCAGTCCACACAGGGGTTGCTCCTTATCACCTGGTTCTGATGGCTGTGGTGGTGGTGGGGCATGCATTCCTGGATGCCATGGACTATTAACAGACAATTCTTGGGGCACCTGGATGGTGCAATTGGTTAAGCATCTGATTCTTAGTTTAAGCTGCGGTCATGATCTTAGGGTCGTGAGATCAGGCTCAGATCAGGTTCCACACTCAGCATGGAGGCTATGTCAGATTCTCTTTTCCTCTCCCTCTCCCCCTCTCACTTGTGCTTTCTTTTTTTTCTTTTCTCTTTTTTTAATTTTTATTTATTTATGATAGTTACACAGAGAGAGAGAGAGAGAGAGAGGCAGAGACATAGGCAGAGGGAGAAGCAGGTTCCATGCACCGGGAGCCCGACGTGGGATTTGATCCCAGGTCTCCAGGATCACGCCCTGGGCCAAAGGCAGGTGCTAAACCGCTGCGCCACCCAGGGATCCCTCACTTGTGCTTTCTATCAATCTCTCTCTCTCTCTCTCTCTCTCAAATAAATAAATAAATCTTAAAAGAGAAAGAGAGAGAGAGAGAGAGAATTCTTGACCAGATGCCACCCCTAGGGAACTACACATAGCCAACTGAAACACATCCCAGTCTTTCTGTAAAAAAGACCTATTTCCAGGGTACCTGGCTAGCCCAACTGATGGAGCAAGTGACTCGATCTCAGGGTTATGAGTTCAAGCCCCACATTGGATGTAGAAATTACTTTTAAAAATAAGATCTTTGGGATCCCTGGGTGGCGCAGCGGTTTGGCGCCTGCCTTTGGCCCAGGGCGCGATCCTGGAGACCCGGGATCGAATCCCACATCGGGCTCCTGGTGCATGGAGCTTGCTTCTCCCTCTGCCTATGTCTCTGCCTCTCTCTCTTTCTCTCTCTGTGACTATCATAAATAAATAAAAATTAAAAAAAAAAAAAAAGAAAAAAAAAAAAAAAATAAGATCTTTTTTTAAAAAGGCCTATTTACTTGACTAGAACTTTAACTTGGGGGGGGGGGGCAGAATTCAGTTTTGCCACATCTAGATGCTAGGGAGGGGCTTTCAGTAGAATAGACCAGGGGATACCATACGTAAGCTCTCTCTCAGCCCTGCTACAGTTTGCTGGTACCTCCCAGAGAGGAATTTATAAACTTGTCTAAAGCCCTGATTCTTGCAACTGTCACCTCCAGATCCCTGGTCTGAAGACCAGCAGAGTTTATGATTGTGGTCTCATAGGGCTGCTGTACATATTTGCATGGTTTATTTTATTTATTTTATTTTATTTTATTTTATTTTATTTTATTTTATTTTATTTCATATTTGCATGGTTTAAAATTGCTGCCTCAGGCTCTGGTTTCCAATCAGCTTGAAACTAGATGCTGACTGAAATCCCTTCTTTTGGAATACCCTCAACTATGGGGATCTATCAAGAATAAATCAGATACAAGAGACAACCAAGAGATAGGGTGAGGTTGAACAATAAGATTCATCTACTATACAAGGCCCTCCTTAAAGACTGGGGGCAGTAGCTGTTTTGCCTAATACATTGAAACAGACACAAAGGAGGGCCCCTGGGTGGTTCAGTTGATTGAGTGTCTGACTCTTGATTTTAGCTCAGGTCATGGTCTCAGGGTCATGGAATTGAGCCCTATGTTGGGCTCCATGCATAGCATGTCGAGTCTGCTTGCCTATCTCCCTCTGCTCCTCACCCTGCTCTCTCTCTCTCGGTCTCTCTCTCTCTCTCTCATATAAATAATTAAATAAATAATATCTTTAAATTAAAAAAAAACAGAGTCAGGATCCCTGGGTGGCGCAGCAGTTTAGCGCCTGTCTTTGGCCAGGGCGCAATCCTGGAGACCCGGGATCGAGTCCCACATCGGGCTCCCGGTGCATGGAGCCTGCTTCTCCCTCTTGCCTCTCTCTCTCTCTCTCTCTCTCTCTGTGACTATCATAAATAAATAAAAATTAAAAAAAAAACAAAACAGAGTCAAACAAAATGAGGAGACAAAGGAATATGCTCCAAACAAAAGAACAAAATGAAACCTCAGAAAAATACCTTAATGAAATAGAAACAGGAAATAAAGAGTTCAAGTAATTGTCATAAAGATGCTACTGAACTTATGAAAAGAATGGATAAAATAGAGATAAATTCCACAAAGAGAAAATATAAGAAAGTACCAAACAGAAGTCACGGAGCTGAAGAATACAATAGCCGACCTGAAAAAATACTAGAGGAGTTCTACAGCAGACTAGATGAAGCAGCATGTGATCAGGGCAGTGGAAATTCAGGGGAGTGGAACAGGGCAGTGGAACTCACCTAAACAGAGCAGGAAAAAAATTTTGTTTTAAATGAAGGTATCTTAAGGGACCTATGGAACAACATCAGCAGAATAACATTCACATTATGGGGGGGCCAAGAAGGAGAAGAGAGAGGAAGGGGCAGAAAGCTTATTTGAAGAAATAATAGATGAAAAGAAAGTTAAATTAAAAAAAAAAAAAAAAACAGTTCTCTAACTTGGGGAAGGAAACAGACATACAGATCCCAAAAGCTCAGAGTTTCAAAGAAGATGAACTCAAAAAGATGCATACTCAGACACAGGTATAAGGAAAATGTAGAAGTTAAAGAGAGAATCATAAAAGCAGCAAGAGAAAAATAAATTGTTATATATAAGGGATCCCTTATAAGTCTATCAGCAGATTTTTAAGCAGGAACTTTGCAGGATTGATGAGAGTGGCACAATATATTCAAAGTTCTAAAAGGAAAAAAATGTCCAACCAAAAATACCTTCCTGGCAAGGTAATCATTCAGAATTAAAGGAGCAATGAAAAGTTCTCCAGACAAGCAATAGCTAAAGGTGTTCAATACCACCAAACCAGCCTTACAAGAAATGTTAAAGGGACTTCTTTAAGCTGAAAAAGAAGGGCATTAATTGGTAACAAGAAAACTTAGTTCTCCCTCTGCCTGTGTCTCTGTCTCTCTCTCTCTCTCTCTCCGTGTGACTATCATGAATAAATAAATTTAAATAAAAAAAAAATTAAAAAAAAAAAAAAAAGGGATCCCTGGGTGGCGCAGCGGTTTGGCGCCTGCCTTTGGCCCAGGGCGTGATCCTGGAGACTCGGGATCGAATCCCACATCGGGCTCCCGGTGCTTGGAGCCTGCTTCTCCCTCTGCCTGTGTCTCTGTCTCTGTCTCTCTCTCTCTCCGTGTGACTATCATGAATAAATAAATTTAAATAAAAAAAAAATTAAAAAAAAAAAAAAGAAAACTTAGGAAAGTATAAATCTCTCTGGTAAAAGTAAATATATAGTGAAGGTAATGGATTAATCATTTATAAAGCTAGTATGAAGGTTAAAAGAAAAAAATAGTAAAAATAACTATAACTACAATAATCAATTAAGGGAGATACAAAATAAAAAGATATAAAATATGACATCAGAAACATAAAACAGGGGGAGTGGTAGTAAAAGGGCAGAGTTTTAGAATGCATTCAAACCTAAGTTGCTATCAACTTAAAATAGACTTACATATATAAGCTGTTATATGTGAGCTTCATGGAAATGACAAAGCAAAAACTTATAGTAGAGGGGTGTCTCAGTGCTCAGTTGATTAAGTGTCTACCTTCAGCTCAGGTCATGATCTCAAAGTCCTGGGATTGAGCCCCACATTGGGCTTCCTGCTCAGTGGGGAGTCTGCTTCTCCCTCTCCCTCTGCCTCTCTCCCAGTTTGTGTTCTCTCTTTCTGTCACACTCTCTCTCTCAAATAAATATATTTTTTTAAAAAACTAAAAAAAAAGGGAGGGCAGCCCGGATGGCTCAGCAGTTTAGCACAGCCTTCAGCCCAGGGCGTGATCCTGGAGACTCCAGATCGAGTCCTATGTCAGGCTCCCTGCATGGAGCCTGCTTCTCCCTCTGCCTGTGTCTCTGCCCCCCTCTCTCTATGTCTTTCATAAATAAATAAATAAAATCTTTAAAAACAGTAACAACAAAAAGTTTATAGTAGATACACAGAAGATAATAAAAAAGGAATGTAGGGGGATCCCTGGGTGGCGCAGCGGTTTGGCGCCTGCCTTTGGCCTAGGGCGCGATCCTGGAGACCCGGGATCGAATCCCACGTCGGGCTCCCGGTGCATGGAGCCTGCTTCTCCCTCTGCCTGTGTCTCTGCCTCTCTCTCTCTCTCTGTGACTATAATAAATAAATAAATAAAAAAATTAAAAAAAAAAAAAAAAAACAGTTAAAAAAAAAAGGAATGTAGGGCAGCCCAGTGGCTCAGCGGTTTAGCTCTGCCTTCAAGCCCAGGACATGATCCTGGAGACCCAGGATCGAGTCCCACATCAGGCTCCCTGCATGGAGCCTGCTTCTCCCTCTGCCTATGTCTCTGCGTCTCTCTCTCTCTCTCTGAATAAATAAATAAAATCTTAAAAAGGTCACCCTAAAGACCATCAAAACACAAGGAAGCAAGAAAAGAAAGAAAGAAGAAAGAAAGAAAGAAAGAAAGAAAGAAAGAAAGAAAGAAAGAAGCCAGAAAACAATTAACAAAATGATAATAAGTACTTAACTATCAATAATTAAATGCTAGCTGAGTGAAGTAAGTCAGTCAGAGAAGGACAAACATTATATGTTCTCATTCATGTGGAGAATATAAATAATAGTGAAAGGGAATATAAGGGAAGGGAGAAGAAATGTGTGGGAAATATCAGAAAGGGAGACAGAACGTAAAGACTGCTAACTCTGGGAAACGAACTAGGGGTGGTGGAAGGGGAGGAGGGCGGGGGGTGGGGGTGAATGGGTGATGGGCACTGAGGGGGGCACTTGACGGGATGAGCACTGGGTGTTATTCTGTATATTGGTAAATTGAACACCAATAAAAAATAAATTAATAAATAAAAAATAAATTAAAATAATAAAATAAATTAAAATAATAATAATAATAATTATAATAATAATAATAATTAAATGCTAAATGGTCTAAATTCCCAATCAAAAAATATAGAGTGCCTGAATGGATAAAAACAAGAACAACCTATATGCTGCTTACCAGAGACTCACTGCAGTTGTAAGGACACACACAGACCAAGAGTGAAGAGATGGCAAAAGATATTCCATACAAATAGAAACCAAAAGAAAGTTGGGGGACTTATATTAAACAAAATAGTTTTTTTTTTTAAAGATTCTATTTATTTATTCATGAGAGACACACAAAGAGAGAGAGAGAGAGAGAGAATGAGAGAGAGGCAGAGACACAGGCAGAGGGAGAAGCAGGCTCCATGCAGGGAGCCAGATGCGGGACTCGATCCAGAGCCTCCAGGATCTGGCCCTGGGCTGAAGGCGGTGCTAAAGCACTGAGCCACCTGGGCTGCCCAACAAAATAGATTTTAAAATAAAGACTAAAAAAAAATAAAATAAAATAAAAAAAAATAAAATAAAATAAAATAAAGACTGCAGGGGCATCTGGGTGGCTCAGTGGTTTGAGTGGCTGCCTTTGGCTCAGGTCATGATCACATGGTCCTGTGATTGAGTCCCACATCGGGCTCCCCTCAGGGAGTCTGCTTCTCTCTCTGACTATGTCTGTGCCTCTTTCTGTATGTCTCTCATGAATAAATAAACAAAATCTTTAACAAACAAAAAATGAAAAAGAAAAGAAAACAAGCAAACAAAAATAATAATGATTTTTTTAAAAGACTGTAAGAAGAGGGACACGTGGGTGGCCCTGTGGTTGAGCATCTGCCTTTGGCTCAGGTCCTGGTCCCAGGGTCCTGGGATCAAGTCCTTATCAGGCTCCCCATAGGGAGCCCACTTCTTCCTCTGCCTGTGTCTCTGCCTCTCTCTCTGTGTCTCCCATGAATAAGTAAGTAAGTAAATAAATAAATAAATACTGTAAGAAAAGACAAAGATGAGCATTACATAATGATAAGTGGGTCAATCCAACAAAAGGATATAACATTTGTAAATATGCACCCAACAGGGCAGCAGCTCAGCGTTTTAGCGCTGCCTTTGGCTCAGGGCCTTATCCTGGAGACCCAGGTTCGAGTGTCATATCGGGCTCCCTGCGTGGAGCCCGCTTCTCCCTCTGCCTCTGTCTCTGCCTCTCTGTGTGTGTCTCTCATCAATAAATAAATAAAATCTTTAAAAAAAAAATGCACCCAACATAGTAGCACCTAAATGTATAAAGCAAATATTAACAGACCTAAAGGAAGAAATTATCAGCAATAAGATCATAGTAGGGGACTTTAATACTCCACTTACATCAATGGCTGTATCATCCAGACAAAAATCAATAAAGAAGTATAAGCCTTAAAAGACACATTAAACTTGGGGCACCCGAGTGCCTTAGTCAGTTATGCATCCAGCTCTTGATTTTGGCTTGGGTCATGACTCAGGGTGATGGGATCAGGCTCCATGCTCAGCAGGGAGTCTGCTTGAGATTCTCTCTCCCTCTACCCCTACCTGCACTCACACACACGTGTGTGCTTTCTCTCTAAAATAAATAAATGAATCGGGATCCCTGGGTGGCGCAGCGGTTTGGCGCCCGCCTTTGGCCCAGGGCGCGATCCTGGAGACCTGGGATCGAATCCCACGTCGGGCTCCCAGTGCATGGAGCCTGCTTCTCCCTCTGCCTGTGTCTCTGCCCCTCTCTCTCTCTGTGTGTGACTATCATAAAATCAATCAATCAATCAATCAATCAATCAATCTTTGGGTGAGGGGGAAGACACATTAACCCAAACAGACTTAATAGATATACACAGAACATTCCATCCAAAAGCAGTAGAATAGGGCAGCCCCGGTGGCTTAGCGGTTTAGCGCTGCCTTCAGCGGAGGGCCTGATCCTGGAGACCCAGAATCGAGTCCCACGTCAGGCTCTCTCTGCATGGAGCCTGCTCCTCCACCTGCCTGTGTCTCTGCCTCTCTCTCTCTCTCTCTCTGTCTCTTATGAGTAAATAAATAAAATCTTAAAAAAAAAAGCAGTAGAATACACATTCTTCTCGAATGCACATGAAACATTCTTCAGAATAGATAATATGTTAGCTCACAAAATAAGTCTCAGTGAACTGAAGAAGTTTGAAATCATATCAAACATCTTTGCCAAACCACAATGGTATGAAACTAGAAATAAACTACAAGAGATAAACTGGAAAAATCACAAATATGTGAAGATTAAACAACATGCTACTGAACAACCAATGGGTCAATGAAGAAATTAAAGGAGAAAACAAAAACTATTTTGAGACAAATGAAAATGAAAACACAACAAATACAAAGGCTCATAAGAAACTACTATGAACAATTATACTAGACTACTATCTTACAAAAAATTTTTTTAAATAAAAAGTAAATAGGGGATCCCTGGGTGGCTCAGCAGTTTAGCTCCTGCCTTTGGCTCAGGGTATGATCCTGGAGTTCCGGGATCGAGTCCCACGTCCGGCTCCCTGCATGGAGCCTGCTTCTCCCTCTGCCTGTGTCTCAGCCTCTCTCTCTCTCTCTCTCTCTGTGTCTCTCATGAATAAATAAAATCTTTTAAATAATAATAATAAATAAATAAATAATAAATAAAAAGCAAATAGACTACTACCTTACATCCTACACAAAAATTAAATCAAACTGGATTAAAAAGATGAATATAAGACCTGAAACCATAAAACTTCTAGTAGAAAAAGAAAACATAGACAGTAAACTCCTTGGCATTAGTCTTGGCAATAATTTTTAGATCTCACACCAAAATCAAAAGCAACAGAATATATAAACAATTGGAACTACATCAAACTAAAAAGCCTCTGCACAGCAAAGGAAATCATTAACAAAATGAAAAGGTGGCCTACTGAATGGGAGAAAATCATGTATCTGATAAGAGGTTAATACACAAAATATAGAAGCAATTAAACTCAGCAGCAAAAAAACTAGCAAGCTGATCTTAAAATGTACAGAGGATCTGAACAGACATTTTGCCAAAGAAGACACATAGATGACCAATACGCATTTGAAAAGACACTCAGCATCACTTTAAAAGAAAACGAAAAAGAAAAAAATGGGGTGCCTGGCTGGCTCAGTCAATAGAGCACGAGACTCTAGATCTCAGGGTCCTGAGTTTAAGCCCCACACTGGGTATCGAGGCTACTTTAAAAAAAAAGGAAAAGAAAAGATGCTCAGCATCACTAATCATCAGAGAAGTGCAGATCAAAATCACAATAAGATGTCATCTCACACTTGTTAGAATGACTATTATCAAAAAGACAAGAGGTGCATTGGCTGGCTCTGTCAGTAGAGCATGGGACTTTTGGTCTCCAGGTCGTGAATTCAAGCCCTATGTTGGGTGTAGAGATTGCTTTAAAAACAAATAAACAAACAAATAAATAAAAATCTAAGAAATGTTACTATTGAAGCACTAATTAAAAACAAATTTGGGGGGGAGGTATCCCTGGGTGGCTCAGCAGTTAAGTGCCTGCCTTCCATCTGGGGTGTGAGCCTGGAGTCTTGGGATCGGGTCCCACATGGGGCTCTCTGCATGGAGCCTGTTTCTCCCTCTGCCTGTGTCTCTGCCTCTCTTTCTCTGTGTTTCTCATGAATAAATAAATAAAATCTTAAAAAAAAAAAAACAAATTGGGGCACAAATTTGGCTGCCTGGCTGAATCAGTGGAGCATGCAACTCTTGATCTTCAGGTCGTAAGTTCAAGCCCCACACTGGGTATAGAGTTTACTTAAAAATAAAAAGGGGGACACCTGGGTGGCTCAGCAGTTGAGTGCCTGCCTTTGGCCCAGGGTATGATCCTGGAGTCCCGGGATTGAGTCCTGCATGGGACTCCCTGCATGGAGCCTGCTTCTCTCTCTGCAGGTGTCTCTGCCTCTCTCTCTCTCTCTCTCTCTGTCTCTCATGAATAAATAAGTAAAATATTAAAAAAATAAAAATAAAAAGGAAAAAATAAAAGTGTTAATGAGAATGTAGAGAAAAGGGAACCCTTGTGCATTGTTGATGGGAATGTAAATTGCTGCAGCTACTATGGAAAACAATATGAAGGTTTGTCAAAAAATTAAAAACAGGGATCCCTGGGTGGCACAGCGGTTTAGCGCCGCCTTTGGCCCAGGGGCGATCCTGGAGACCCGGAATCGAATCCCACGTCGGGCTCCCGGTGCATGGAACCTGCTTCTCCCTCTGCCTGTGTCTCTGCCTCTCTCTCTCTCTCTCTCTGTGACTATCATAAATAAATAAAAATTAAAAAAAAAGAAAAACACAGAAAGACAGAGATAATAAATAAATAAAATCTTAAAAAAAAAAAAGAATGAAATTTTGCGATTTGGGACAACATGGATGGCCCTTGAGAGTTGTATGCTCAATGAAATAAGAGAAAGAGAAATAATATATGATCTCATTCAAATGTAGAATCAAAGAAACCAACCAAAGAAACAAAACTCACAGACAGTGGAACAGTGGTTGCCAAAAGGCAGGGTAGTTAAGAGGTGCATAAAATAGGTGAAAGTTGTCAAGAGGTAGAAATTTCCAGTTATGAAATAAATAAGTCAAAAAAAAAGAAAGAAAGAAAGAAAGAAAGAAAGAAAGAAAGAAAGAAAGAAAGAAAGAAAGAAAGAAAGTAAGTCATGGGGATGTAACGTACCGCATGTGACTACAGTCAATAATTGTATAGTGCATATTTGAAAGTTGCTAAGAGTAAATCTTAAAAGTCATTATCACAAGAAAAAGAATTATAACTATGGTGATGGATAGTAACTCGAGTTATTGTGGTGAATATTTCATAGGGCATACAAATATCAAATTGTTATGTTATACACTGAAAAATAGATTAATCTATTTTTTACTTGAATATACATTTGAATAAACCAACAAGTTGAAAAATAGACAAGGTATATCTATTATCTGGTATATGTATTCATATTTCTCTGTAATTATTATGAGTATAGTCTATTATTTTATCTATTACTACCTCTAGCCAAAGTAACCAACTTTTCTGTTGTCCAGACAGAGAGAAGCCTAGAAGACAGTAAACTAAGAAATGTCTACCTAATTTTTGAGTGCACATTTAGATGATCTTTACAAATTTTAAGCTGATAATCTCAGCAGGGAGTGGGGGTGGGTGGGGGTGGTGCCTGTGTGGCTCAGTCAGTTGAGCATCCAATTTTTGGTTTCCACTCAGGTCATGATCTCATGGGTCATGAGATGGAACCCTGTATCACACTCAGTGGGGAGTCTGTTTGAAGATTCTCTCCCTCTGCACCTCCCCCCACTCTCTCTCTCTCTCTCACTCAAAATAAATAAATAAATCTAAAAAAAAAAAAAACAAAATCCAACTCTAAGGATGCCTGGCTGGTTCAGTCGGTGGAGTATATGACTCTTAATCCGTGAGTTTGGGCCTCATATTGAGTGTAGAGGTTACTTAAAATTTTTCTTAAAAATATTTTATTTATTTATTTATTTATTTATTTATTTATTTATTTAGAAGATTTTATTTATTTATGAGAGACACAGGGCAGGGGAGAGAGAGAGAGAGAGAGAGGCAAAGACACAGGCAGAGGGAGAAGCAGGCTTCCTTCAAGGAACCCCATGTGGGACCCGATCCCGAATCCCGGGATCACGCCCTGAGCCAAAGGCAGATGCTCAACCACTGAGCCACCCAGGCGTCCCTATTTATTATTTTTTAAAGATTTTATTTCTGTATTCATGAGAGACCCACAGAAAGAGGCAGAGGCACAGGCAGAGGGAGAAGCAGGCTCCCTGATGGGAGCCCAATGTGGAACTCCATCCCAGGACCCTGGAATCACAACCTGAGCAGAAGGCAGATGCTCAACCATTGAGCCACCAGGTGCCCCTTAAAAAAATCTTTAAAAAAATAAAAAATAAGCAACATTTTGTATTTTAATCTTTAACAATTTTTGGGAAGGATAATTTATTTGATTTTTTTTAATTTTTTTAATTTATTTGATTTATAAGACCAACAGAAAAAATTTAGAGAGTTTAAAGCATGTGAATTTTAATTTTATCCTATAAAAATTAAAATACAGTGTTAGCATTAATTTTATACAATAAAACACAGTTTGCTTCTTCTTTCTTTTAGAAATGTTTGATTGTTTTGTGGATGAGATATTCCTAGAGTGCACAATGGCAACAGAATGATTTTTTTCTAGTCAATTCACCTTTAAATCTTCTCAAGTGAGGGGAAGAAGGAGAGGACAGAAGGGAAAAAACTTTAGACAAATATAAAATATCATTGGAGAAAGGCTAATAATCTTTCTCCTGCAAGACAAGGAAAAAGTTTAGTTTTAGAAAAACCCATTTCGGGCAGCCCGGGTGGCTCAGCGGTTTAGCGCCACCTTCAGCCCAGGACCTGATCCTGGAGACCTGGGATTGAGTCCCATGTCAGGCTCCCTGCATGGAGTCTGCTTCTCCCTCTGCCTCTCTCTCTCTCTCTCTCTCTCTCTCTCTTTCTTTATGAATAAATAAATAAAATCTTAAAAAAATATATATATATATATAAACCCATTTCAACACACATACACATCCATACAGTGGATACAACTGGATTAAACAGTAACTCGGGCTCTTGGCAATTTTACCAAGTCAAAGAATGAAATGGCTGATATTTATTAATCTCCTAAGAATGGAAATGAAGGATGTCTGAAGATGGAGGGAGTCTTCCATCAAACTACATGAAATCTCTTGTAGACAGATAAGATAAACAGTCCCTTCAAGAGAGGTTCCCCCCCACCTCTTTCATTGTAAGGCATCTCCAAAATAAACGATCTTATTCATGTCAAAATTCTACAGAGTAGCCACTACAATTCCACACCATCCTCTGTGAAGTCATGTCAGCAAGCAGTGCAAACTCATTAGCAGGCAACCCCTTAGAAGTTGGCTGACAGGTGGTCAAAAACAAACATCACAGTTTTGGGTCCTAACCCCAAGGATAAGTGGCCCTGCCTACTTACTCAAGAAATCAGCATGACTGGAGAGCCAAAGAGATAATAAAAGTCCAGATATAGCACAAAATCCATGCAATCAAGGAGAGAGAGAGGCTTCAAGCAGGGGAAACTCAAATGGTCTTAGATGTGCATGTTCTTACTGCGAGTTCCTAGCAGGGAGGGTCTTAGCCATCCTTAGTGGTGATTGTTCCAGCACAATCAGCCAAAGACTTGCTGCAATAAGAAAGAGGGCCCAGGGAGAAACTTTAAGATGTCTCACTAAACAAAGGAAAAGATGAGTTATAGGATTTGGGGGAAGGGTGACATTTAGGTGAAATTTAAATTTAGGTGGATTTGCTTTAAAAAAAAAATAAATGGATTTGCTTTGATAGGATCAAAGCAAAGCAGGGTCATGCATAAAGGAGGCTAGGTCTGATCTGGACTGCAAAACTGAATAGGCTCCTGTTTCCTTGGAAACTGCAAAGTTAAAGGAAGTGTGGAATGTTGTCTTCAGAAACCTCTTCTCTGAAGGTTTGCACCTGGACTGGAACTCAAGATTGCCTCTTTGTAGATTCTCTAAGAAAGAGTGGGACATTCCCTCCTCCTCTTCCTCCTCCTCCTCCTCCTCCTCCTTTAAAGATTTTGTTTATTCATGAGAGACAGAAAGAGAGGCAGAGACATAGGCAGAGGGAGAAGCAGGCTCCTCACAGGGAGCCCAATGCGGGACTCAATCCTGGAACCCCGGGATCACACCCTGAGCCAAAGACAGACACTCAACTGCTGAGCCACCCAGGCATCCCCGTTTTGTTCTTCTTGATGTAATTTCAAACAGTGAAGTTTCTAGTCTATGGTTTTAAGAATCTATAACCACTCAACAAAGAGGCTGTTTTGATACTTCACCAGGGCACCATGTCTTTGGGGTAAACATTATTCCTTGTTAAATTTGCAGCTGATGCTGAGTGAAGTAAGTCAGTCGGAGAAGGACAAACATTATATGTTCTCATTCATGTGGGGAATATAAATAATAGTGAAAGGGAATATAAGGGAAGGGAGAAGAAATGTGTGGGAAATATCAGAAAGGGAGACAGAACGTAAAGACTGCTAACTCTGGGAAACGAACTAGGGGTGGTGGAAGGGGAGAAGGGGGGTGGTGGGAGTGAATGGGTGACGGGCCCTGGGGGTTATTCTGTATGTTAGTAAATTGAACACCAATAAAAAATAAATTAAAAAAAAAAGGAATAGAAGACCTAAAAATACCATAAAAAAATTTGCAGTTGACTTTATCTGTCCTCCTAGAGTGATACATAGCAGGGCATGTTTTTATTTGTCAGTTTAGCCAATTTAATGCTTTCTCAAGTTTAAAGCCTGCAGAAAAAGTGATGTTCTTTCTAACACTGTTCAGAACAGGAGAAAAACAGGATTGAGATGTTATAAATCAGTTCTTACTGGTTTAATACACTTAAGGGGTAGAGACTGATGTATATAGATGATCATGATAAACTTTTCCATGAAGACCTACGCTGGGGAAAACACCTCTAAACACAAACTGCAGTGTTGCATGCATAAAAGGGCACAGGTTTCTACACATTTATGTTTGAGATCCTGGCTGTAAAAGGAAAAGAGATTGAATTAGTTGTCCTTGCTGAAGTTCTTGTCAACTTGCACTGAGCAAGTTACTTTGTACTCTCTAAACTGGATTTCTCTCATTAGGGTTAGTGTAATAATTAAAGAGGTTAACAGGTACATATATTTAGTATTGCTCCTGTCCCCCAAAATATGTTACCCAAGAGCCTTGAAATGTAAGAGAAAGTCTGGAGGAGGGGACCCTGGAGGCACTGATGTATTCCTCCTCACTGACAGAAGAGGAAAAAGTGATAGCAGTTTGCACAAGGGGAGCAGGAGTCCATAAAGATAGTCTCTAAGCACCAGAGATATGTTGTATGTTGTCTTTTCTAAGATGATCTTTTTCATAAGATGATCTTTTTCATAAGATTTCTAGAGTTGGGCTACAGCTTAAATCTATATGTACATTTAATACAGTATTTCTTTTTTTAAGATTTTATTTATTTATTTATTTATTTATTTATTTATTTATTTATTTATTCATGAGAGACAGAGAGAGAGAGAGATAGAGAGAGAGAGGCAGAAACATAGGCAGAGGAAGAAGCAGCCTGATGTGGGACTCTATCCGGGGACCAGGATCACGCCCTGAGCCAAAGGCAGACACTCAACCGCTGAGCCACCCAGGCGTCCCTTTCTTTCTTCCTTCCTTCCTTCCTTCCTTCCTTCCTTCCTTCCTTCCTTCCTTCCTTCCTTCCTTCCTTCCTTCCTCCCTCCCTCCCTCCCTCCCTCTCTCTCTCTCTCTCTCTCTCTCTCTTTCTTTCTTTCTTTCTTTCTTTTCCACACCCAGCATGCAGTCCAATGCAGGGCTTGAACTCACAACTCTGAGATCAAGAGTAGATCAAGAGTCGGATATTTAACTGACTAAGCCAGCCAGGTGCCCCCATACATTATTTAATTTCAACATCTTTGCATCTCTTTGTGGTTTTATTTTCTTTCTTTTTTTTTTTTTTTTAAGATTTTATGTATTTATTCATAGAGACACACAGAGAGAGGCAGAGACACAGGCAGAGGGAGAAGCAGGCTCCATGCAGGGAGCCCGACGTGGGACTTGATCCCGGGTCTCCAGGATCACACCCCAGGCTGCAGGCGGTGCTAAACCGCTGCGCCACGGGGGCTGCCTTATTTTCTTTTGATTTTATTGTGTGGCTCGATTTCTGTTTTAAATTGTATTGTATGGGGAATCCCTGGGTGGCTAAGTGGTTTAGTGCCTGCCTTAGGCCCAGGGTGTGATCCTGGAGTCCTGGGATCAAGTCCCACCTCAGGCTTCCTGCATGGAGCCTGCTTCTTCTTCTGCCTGTGTCTCTGCCTCTCTCTCTCTCTATCTGTGACTCTCATGAATAAATAAATAAAATCTTTAAAAAAAAATAAATTGTATTGTATTTTGTTTGGTTCAAAAAGGTTCAAAACTAGTAAATCTTCTTGGTATTTTATACTTTTATTGATATGAAATATTTCACATGACCTTTTATTGATTTTTACCTTAAATTCATTTTTCTCTATTACCAGAATTATTAATATTGTAATGCTGTATGTTTTACGATGTCAGTATTTTTAGCTTTCTTGTATCATTTTCTTTTGGGTGTATCTTCTTATAAATTGCACATCCAACATTTGTCTTTATTTTATCCAGTCTCTCTTTTATCAGTTGAACTTAATTCATTCATGCTATGGTTTCTGTTGTGTTTGGACTTACTCCAGCCACCTGAATATTCAATTTATCGTTTTATCTTCTAAGTATATTATCTTTTTTTCTTTCCAACTATGTCAAACTCTAAGGTGGGACCATATTATCTCCTTTTTTTCATATTCACACCTTTGTGTAATTATCTACCCTTGACTGTGAATGACACTTCTTAGTTGCTTCTAAACAACAGAATTTGGAAACAAAACAAAACAAAACAAAACAAAAATAAACAACAGAATTTGGCAAAGGTGGTGAGATCTCACTCCCATGATTACCTTACCTTGCATAAGACTCTGTTTTACTATTGGACTCTTCTAGCTGGTTTAATGAATCTGAATGGATCATTTAGACAAAGCTTATATGGATTGGATATTTAATAATTTTTTCTCCCAGTAAATAAGAGGGAGGTCAGAATAATTTTAGGTTAAAAAAAAACTTATTTGGGGGTACTTGGCTGGCCCAGTCAGTGGAGCATCTGACTCTTGATTTCAGGGTTGTGACTTTGAGCCCCAGGATAGGTGTGGAGATTACTTAAAAATAAAATCTTAAAAACAAACAAAGACACTCTTGTGTGTCCTGCAGTGTTATTTTACTGGTGGGAAATAGGCCACATTTAAAAATACATCAATGGGGTAACAAATGTGTTATGGTACTGCCTTATGATGATTTATTTTTTTATTTTTAAACAAGATTTATTTATTTATTTGAGAGAGAGAAAGAGAGTGTGGGATGGAGGGGCAGAGGGAGAGGGAGAGAGTCCCAAACCGACTCTAAGCTGAGCGCAGAGCCCAGTGCAGGGGCTGGATATCACAACCCTGAGACCATGAACTGAGCCGAAACCAAGAGTCCATTGCTTAACCAACTGAGCCACCCAGGCAACGCTGAGATGTGATTTTTTTTAATTTTTTTTTTTAAATTTATTTATGATAGTCACACAGAGAGAGAGAGAGAAGCAGAGACATAGGCAGAGGGAGAAGCAGGCTCCATGCACCGGGAGCCCGACGTGGGATTCGATCCTGGGTCTCCAGGATCGCGCCCTGGGCCAAAGGCAGGTGCTAAACCACTGCGCCACCTAGGATTCCCTGAGATGTGATTTTTAAAAATAAAATATGTATCACTAATTTAACCATAAACAGTTTTAGATGAAATCACTTTTATTTTATGTCATTCATACCAGTAATATTCATTTCAAATTTGATGAAAGACTGATAATTGGTATTTCTTTCTCAGAAAATTCATAAGAAAATTATAATTATGAACTTTTTGATCATTCAGGATTCTTCCATTGTACTAGGTGGTCTATTATTTGGCCAATCAAATTTTTCCACATACTTATGTCAGTTTCTTTATGATATAACAACTGTCCACAGTATGGCTAATACAAAGAATAAATTGTGGTATATGGAAATATTCTGAATGTCCAAAGTGGCAGAGTCAAAATATCCTGCTTCAGTAAGAAAATTATAAGGTAAATAATAAAATTTCTTTTGCATTTTAGTTCAGTCATATTAAAATTACAGCAAAAACGAATTAAAAGGGGATGCCTGGGTGGCTCAGTGGTTGAGCACCTGCCTTCAGTTCAGGACATAGTCCCAGGGTCCTGGATTCGAGTCTCACATTGGGGTCCCCTCGAGGAGCCTGCTTCTCCCTCTGCCTGTGTCTCTGCCTCTCTTTGTGTGTCTCTCATGAATAAATAAATAAAATCTTAAAAAAAAAAAAAAAAAGAACTGGGATCCCTGGGTGGCGCAGCGGTTTGGCGCCTGCCTTTGGCCCAGGGCGCGATCCTGGAGACCCGGGATCGAGTCCCACATCAGGCTCCCGGTGCATGGAGCCTGCTTCTCCCTCTGCCTGTGTCTCTGCCTCTCTCTCTCTCTGTGACTATCATAAATAAATAAAAATTAAAAAAAATTAAAATTAAAAAATTAAAAAAAAAGAACTAAAAGAGTTTAAGCTAGTGTTAGATCTCTCTTAAATGATAAAAAAAAGTAAAGACCACTGTTGGCATACAAAACAAAATAAAATGAATTAGTACAAAAATGTTATAAATTGCCCTGTATATTATTCAGTCTTTCTGGAGAGCACAATAGGTATACAATTATAGTACTTTGAGAAATGTACAAGAAAGAATTACTCCAATCCAAAGGAATAAAATATATGGTATAAAGCTATTTGTAGTCTTCATAAAAACAGAATTCAGAATAAAAAATATGGTGTAAAGCTATTTGTAGTCTTCATAAAAACCCCAAATTGTAACCATGATCTTCTAAAAATGGTGGAATGTCTACAAGAACATATATTTTTTATGAACATTTATTTTTTCATAGTCAACATTCATTTACATTTCTCCACATTTACACTAATTTTTTTTTCATTCCCTTTTGTAACTTGGGCTTTTTCTCTGGGATCACTTATTCTCTGCATTGAGTTTAAGCTTTAAAATTCCTTTAGTGAAAACTTCCTCATGGTGTAGTGTTAGTTTTTATTATTTCAGAAAATCTCTTAATTTTATCTCCAATCTTGAAAAATTTTTGGCTGATAGAGAATTCTTAGGTATAGTTATTATCTTTTGGCATATCGAATATATCATTCCGCTGTTGACTGGCTTTCATTTTTTTCCACTCAGAAGTCAGGTCTAACCCTTACTGTTGCTCCTTTGGAAAAGGACTTCCTTCTCTAGTTCCTTGTTATTTTACTCTCTTATTCGTTATTTTTCATATTTTTATTTTTATTTTATTTATTTTTTTCAAGATTTTATTTAATCATTCATGAGAGAGACACACACACAGAGAGAGGCAGAGACACAGGCAGAGGGGGAAGCAGGCTCTATGCAGGGAGCCCGATGTGGGAATCGATCCCAGGACTCCAGGATCATGCCCGGGGCCAAAGACAGGCGCTAAACCGCTGCGCCACCCAGGTATCCTATTTTATTTTATTTTTTAAAAGATTCTATTTATTTATTTGACAGAGAGAGAGAGTGAGAAAGAGCACAAGCAGAGGGAGCAGCAGACAGAGAGAGTGGGAGAAGCAGGCTCCTGAATGGGCAAGGAGCCCAATGTGGGGCTTGATCCCGGGACCCTGAGATCGTGACTTGAGCAGAAAGCAGATGCATACCCTACAGAGACACCCCTGTACCCCTATTTTTTATGTTTTTAAAGGAAAATTTCCAAACATACATTATATGAGAAATTACCATATAATGGACTCATGTACCCACCTCCCACTTAAAAAAATTATCAATGTTATTCCTATCTTGTTTTTTCTACATTTTTCTTTTTATGCTGTAAATACCACATATATCATTTTAGCATAAATGTTGTTTGTATGTATCTCTAACAGGTAAGAACTTTCTTTAAAAGATAATAACAGGGATCCCTGGGTGGCGCAGTGGTTTGGCACCTGCCTTTGGCCCAGGGTGTGGTCCTGGGGACCCGGGATCTATTCCCATGTTGGGATCCCAGTGCATGGAGCCTGCTTCTCCCTCTGCCTGTGTCTCTGCCTCTCTCTCTCACTGTGTGCCTATCATAAATAAAATAAAAAAAATAATAAAGATAACGACATACTATTCTAATGTCCATATTTTAATTTTCCTTAATGTGTGTGTGGTTTTTTAGGGAAGGGAGGGGGAGAGGAAGAGAGAGAGATTGAATCTTAAGCAGGCTCCACATCCAGGGCATGAGCCCACGGTGGGGATGAATCTCACAACCCCAAGATCATGACCTGAGCCAAATTCAGGAGTAGGATGCTTAATCGACTGCACCACCCAGGTGCCCCCTTAATGTGTTTTAAAACTGTCTTGTCATAGTTGATAGTTCAAATCTGTTTCAGATAGAGGCGTATAATTTGTATTGGATGGATTTGTCTTTTTTCAGTAACAACTTTAAAAGGATATAATTCATATAGCTTAAAAAGTCATCTTTTAAAATGTACAATTTAAGGGTTTGTAGTATGTTCACAGAGTTCTGCAATCATCAGCACTTTAGAACTTTTTCTTCACTCAAAAAAGGAATCCCATACACAATAACAGCCATTCTCTACGTCTTCTCCTAGCCCCTGAGCAACTGTTAACCTATTTTTCCTCTCTATGGATTTACAAATTTTGGACATTTTGTATAAATGGAATCATATGATATGTGACCTTTTATGTCTAGCTACTTTCACTTGAGATCACGATGTTTTCATGTTTCATCCATGTTGTAGTATACATCAGTGCTTTATTACACTTTAAAATTTTATTTATTTATTTATTTATGATAGAGAGAGAGAGAGAGAGAGAGAGAGAGAGGCAGAGACATAGGCAGAGGGAGAAGCAGGCTCCATGCAGGGAGCCCGATGTGGGATTCGATCCGGGGTCTCCAGGATCGCGCCCTGGGCCAAAGGCAGGCGCCAAACCTCTGTGCCACCCAGGGATCCCTTTATTACACTTTATAACCAAATTATATTCTATCATATAGATATACCACATTTTGTTTATCCATTCATCAATTGATGAACATTTGGATTGTTTCCACTTTTTGGCTATTATGAATATTTAAGTGCAAGTTTTTGTGTAGTCATGTTAACATCTTTTTTTTGTATAAGTTTAAGAATGAAATTGCTGGGGGGCTCCTGGGTGGTGCAGTATATAAGTATCTGACTCTTGGTTTCAGCTCAGGTCATGATCCCAGGGTTGTGAGATCCAGGCCCAGGTTGGGCTCCATAGTCAGCAAAGAGTCTATTTGAGATTCTCTCTCTCCTTCTGCCTCCACCCCTCCCCCAACTTGTACTCTCTAAATAAATAAATTTTTTAAATCTTTGGTAAAAAAAAAAAAAGAGAAATTGCTAGGTCATCTGGTAACTCTACATTTAGCTTTTTGAGGAAATGTCACATTGTTTTCCAACATTACTCCTTTTTTTTCTGAAGCCAACATTACTCCTATTTTACATTCCAACCAATGATATATGAGGGTTCTAATTTCTCCATATTCTCACAGAAACTTGTTATTATCTGTCTTTTTTAGTTAGTTATCCCAGTGTGTGTAAAGCAGTATCTCATCGTGGTTTTGAGATTTGCATTTCCCTAATGATTAACAATGTTCAACATCTTTTCATGTACTCTTTGACTATTTGTATACCTTCTCTGGAGAAATGTCTATTTGGATTTTTTGCACATTTCAAAATTGGGTTATTTGTCTTGTTTCTGCATAGTGAGTGTTCCTTACATATTCCAGATATGAGTGTTTTATCACATGTATGTTTTGCAATATTTCTTCCCATTTTATGTGTTGCCTTTTCATTTATTTGATGTTGTCCTTCCAAGCACAGAAGTTATTTTATTTTATTTTATTTTAAGATTTTTATTTATTTGTTTGGGAGAAAGAAAGAGAGAGAGAGAAAGAACATGAGCAGGGTGAGGGGCAGAGGGAGAAGCAGACTCCCTGCTGAGCAGGGAGCCTGACGTGGGGTTCAGTCCCAGGACTTCCAGATCATGACCTGAGCCAAAGGCAGATGCTTAACCAACTGAGCCTCCCATGCACCTCAGCACAAAATTTTTAATTTAATATAAAAAAATTATACACTGTGACTAAGTGGAATTTACCTCAGAGAATGCAAGCTTTATGTTAATCTTGTACCTTCAACCTTGCTGAGCTCATTTATTAACTAATATTTTGTGGAGTCTTTAGGATTTTGCACATACAAGATTATGTCATCTGCAAATAGAGATAGTCTTACTTCTTTTTCCAACTAGATAGCTTTTGTTTTTCAATCTTGCCTAACTGGCTTGGCCAGAGCCTTCAGTACATTGTTGAATGGAAGTGACATAGTTGACATCCGTGTGTAGTTCCTCACTTTAGGGGGAAAGCGTTCAGTCTTTCTTTCTTTCCTTCTCCCTCTTTTTAAAGATTTTATTTATTTATTCATGAGAGACACAGAGAGAGAGGCAGAGATAGGCAGAGGAGAATCAGGCTCCCTGCGGGGAGCCTGATAGGACTCAATCCCATGACCCTGGGATCCTGCTCTGAGCCTAAGGCAGATGCTCAACTTGTGACATAGTTGACATCCGTGTGTAGTTCCTTTTAGGGGGAAAGCGTTCAGTCTTTCTTTCTTTCCTTCTCCCTCTTTTATTTTTTATTTTTATTTTTTTTCCTTCTCCCTCTTTTAAAGATTTTATTTATTTATTCATGAGAGACACAGAGAGAGAGGCAGAGATAGGCAGAGGAGAATTAAGCTCCCTGCGGGGAGCCTGATAGGACTCAATCCCATGACCCTGGGATCCTACTCTGAGCCTAAGGCAGATGCTCAACCTCTGAGCCACCCAGGTGTCCTGTATTCAGCCTTTCTTAAGTGTGATGTTAGTCGTGGGGTTTTCTAGAGAGTCTTAATCAGGTTGAGGAAGTTCCCTTCTATATGTCTGCTCAGATTGCCATAACAAAATACTATAACTTTTTTTAAAAAGATTTTATTTATTTATTAATGAGAGACACAGAGAGAGAGAGAGCACACAGCAGAGACACAGGCAGAGGGAGAAGGAGGCTCCATGCAGGAAGCCTGACCTGGGACTCGATCCTGGGACTCCAGGATCACGGCCTGGGCCGAAGCCGGCGCTAAACCTCTGAGCCACCTGGGCTGCCCGACAAAATACTATAAACTGGATGATTAAACAATAGGTATTTATTTTCTCACAGTTCTGGAGTCTAGAAATCCAAGATCAAGGTGTCAGCAGGGTTGGATTCTGGTGAGGCATTTTAAAAAAAGATTTACTAATTTATTAGAGAGAGAGAGAGCATGCAAGTGGGGTGTGGGACAGAGGGAGAGAGACAAAAAAAAAAATCCTCAAGCAGACTCACTGTTGAGTGTGAAGCTCAAGCAGCAGGAGGGTGGGGGCTAATCCCAGAACCACGAGATTGTGACCTGAGCTGAAATCAGGAGCCAACTGCTCAATCAAGCCACCCAGGTGCCCCATGGTGAGGCATTTTTTTTTTTCCTGGCTTACAGATGTGCTCCTTCTTGCTATGTCCTCACATGGCCTTTTCTTTGTGTGTAGGAAGAGATTGATCTCAGGTGTCTCTTCCTCCTTTTCTTATAGGGATAACAGGTCTATCAGATTAGGGCCCTATCCTTGTGACTTCATTTAACCTTAAAAATCTCCTGAAAGGCCCTATTTCCAAATACAGTTAGAGGTTAGAGCCTCAACATACGAATTTTGGTGAGGGAATACAATTTAGTCCCTAATACTTTGTATTCTTAGTTTGTTGAATTTTTTTTTTGAAATCATGGAAGAGCATTGGATTTTGTCAGTTGGTTTCCTGCAGCTACTGAATTATCATGTAGTTTTTGTTTAATTTTTAGATGTTAAACCAACCTTGCATTCCTGGGATAAAATCTACTTGGTCACAGTGTACAATTTTTTTTTTATATGTTACTGGATTCCCTTTCCTAGAATTTTTTTGTGAGTTTGTGTGTGCATATCCATAAGGGATATTTTTTTTAAAGATTTTACTTATTAAAAAAATATTTTACTTACTTATTTATTTATTTATTTAATTTTTATTTATTTATGATAGTCACACAGAGAGAGAGAGAGAGAGAGAGAGAGGCAGAGACAAAGGCAGAGGGAGAAGCAGGCTCCATGCACCGGGAGCCCGATGTGGGATTCGATCCCGGGTCTCCAGGATCGCGCCCTGGGCCAAAGGCAGGCGCCAAACCTCTGCGCCACCCAGGGATCCCATATTTTACTTATTTATTCATGTGAGACACACACAGAGAGAGAGGCAGAGACACAGGCAGAGGGAGAAGCCAGCTCCATGCCGGGAGCCCGACGTGGGACTCGATGGGGGACCCCAGGATTATGGCCTGAGCCAAAGGCATCCCTCCATAAGGGATATTGAACTGTAATGTTTTTGTTATATCTTTTTTTTTTATTTTTTTTAAATTTTTATTTATTTATGATAGTCACAGAGAGAGAAGAGAGAGAGGCAGAGACACAGGCAGAGGGAGAAGCAGGCTCCATGCACCGGAAGCCCGATGTGGGATTCAATCTCGGGTCTCCAGGATCGCGCCCTGGGCCAAAGGCAGGCACCAAACCGCTGCGCCACTCAGGGATCCCTGTTTTTGTTATATCTTTATCAGTTTTTTTGTTTGTTTGTTTTTGTCAAGTTTTGATATCAGGGTAATACTGGTCTCATAGAATAAGTTAGGAAGTGTTCTCTTTTGTTTTTTGGAAAAGTTTATGAAGGATTGGTGTTAATTCATTTTGGTGGGGATGGTGTTAATTCTTTAAACATTTTGATAAAATTCACCAGTGAAATATCTGGTCTTGGGATTTTCTTCATAGAAAGGGTTTTTTTTTTTTTTTTTTTCAATTTTTATTTTTTATTTCAAAGTAATCTCTACCTACCAATGTGGGGCTTGAACTCATGACTCCAAGATCAAGAGGTGCATGCTCCACCAACTGAGCGAGCCAGGTATCCCTCTTCATAGAAAGTTTTAAAAAATTATTAATTCAATCTCTTGTTCAATTTGTTTCTTTTGTGTGTGTGTGTGTGTGTCTGTTTCTTTTTATGTAGTTTTAGTAGCTCTTATCTTTCTAGGAATTTGTTCATTTCACCTAGGTATCTAATTTGTTGGTATAAAATTGTTCATTGTATTTCCTCAAAGGGAAGTTACATCATAAAGGTCTCTGTTCTGAGACTCATTTAAAAAAAATGTACCTTGGATTGTTACTTTATTTCTAGAGTTCTAAAAAAGTTGATTTTGACAGTTTATTTGCCATTGGCCTCATTGCTTTTATGGTGAAGTGAAATTTTGGATGCCTTCACTCCACTGTTCTGGAAGTATTTCTGATTAATAAGTCTGTTTTTTTTTTTTTTTAAGACTTTATTTATTCATGAGAGATACACAGAGAGAGGGGCAGAGATAGAAGCAGGCTCCATGCAGGGAGCCCAATGTGGGGTTCAATCCCGGGACTCCAGGATCACACCCTGAGCCAAAGGCAGATGCTTTAACTACCGATCCACCTGGGTGTCCCAATAAGTCTGTTGTATATCTATACCTATATATATTTAGCTAAAAATGAATTTAATAATGGCTATTTTAGGACCTCACACCCTCTAAGAGAGTTGTAAAGCCACAGTTGGGAACTCTCATCCTGCAATAATTTCCAAATCCCATCACAAAATTGGTTCTGTAGGGACACCTGGATGGCTCAGCAGTTGGGCGTCGGCCTTCAGCCCAGGTTGTGATCCCAGGATCTGGGATCGAGTCCCACATCGGGCTCCCTGCATGGAGCCTGCTTCTCCCTCTGCCTATGTCTCTGCCTCTCTCTCTCTCTCTGTGTGTGTCTCTCATGAATAAATAGATAAAATCTTTAAAAAAAATTGGTTCTGTAAAGATGCTTCTGTTTCAACTGCTGCTGCTCCTGGTGTACAGAGATGTTGCTACTTTCAACATTGACATTATCCATGCTAGAAACTGGATGCTGCTGCTAGAACCTTTAGGAAAGTACCTCTATTAAGAAAGTAGCTGACGGGATGCCTGGGTGGCTCAGTGGTTGAGCATCTGCCTTCGGCTCAGGGCATGATCCCAGGGTCCTGGGATTGGGTTTCACATTGAGCTCCCTGCGTGGAGCCTGCTTCTCTCTCCGCCTATGTCTCTGCCTATGTCTCTGCCTCTCTCATTAATAAATAAATAAAATCTTTAAAAAAACAAAAACAAAAAAATAAAGTAGCTGCCATCATGGCTGCCACTTGTCCTAGCATTAACTCCATTAAATCAATTTGATTTACTAGCTCCTGTCTCCAAGTCTAATGTAGGAGAATTCTTATTGATAGGCCACTATCAGTATCTATGCTCTGGCTATAAGGGAGTTTGGAAAGTGATTATTAAATTTCTGTTTTGAGTTTTACTCTTTGTTTCCCACCAAGACTCATATGATGAGAATTCTCCAGACATGGTAAGGCTGTCTTCATTTTCCGTCTAGCCCATACAATGTCATAATGAAGGCAAAGTGATTTGCACATTAAAATGCTTGCTTACCATAATAAATCTTGCTTTCCGTAAGTCTTCTTTAATCTTAGAACCACTTCACTCCACACTTTTCATTTATTTATTGAAGAAATGAAACATTTTATTTATTTATTTTTATTTATTTATTTTTTTAGAAATGAAACATTTTAACTGTTGAATTCTCCACATTCTAGATTTGAATGGTTGCATTCTTGGTTTTTTAAAAATTTATTTATTTGAGAGAGAGAGAGAGAGAAAGCATGAGCAGGGGGACTGACACAGGGAGAAGGAAAGGGAGGAAATCTCCAGTAAACTCCTCCCCGAGTGTGGAACTGGACATGGGCCTCAATCTCCTGATTCTGAGATCATGACCTGGGCCAAAATCAAGTCGGATGCTCAACCAATGAACCGCCCAGGTGCCCCTGGATGGTTGCATTCTCATGATAGTTTAACATGTATTTCTATTTCTTGCATTTCCTGCCTACTGGTAGTTGGATCTAGATTTAGCTGCTTTTAAGGTTTTTCTTTCTCTCTTTTAAGATTGATGCATTTTATTGTTTGTAAATGACATTTTTTTTTATTTTTTAAATTTATTTATGATAGTCACAGAGAGAGAGAGAGAGGCGCAGAGACACAGGCAGAGGGAGAAGCAGGCTCCATGCACCGGGAGCCCGACGTGGGATTCGATCCCGGGTCTCCAGGATTGCGCCCTGGGCCAAAGGCAGGCGCCAAACCGCTGCGCCACCCAGGGATCCCTGTAAATGACATTTAAAAGACACCTCAATTTTAAAAAGCAGAAACAAAACAAAGAAACAAAAAAGTCAGGGGCATAAAAAAATAAAAAAACAAAACCAAACAAAAAAACAAAAAACAAAACAAAACAAAACACAAAAAAGCCAGGGGCAAAGGAGAACAAAAATGCAGATGGCAGGTCCTGTAGTTAGAAAATTAAATTGAGGGTAGCCTGGGAGGCTCAGTGGTTGAGCACCTGCCTTTGGCTCAGGGCGTGATCCCGGGACCTGGGATGAGTCCCACATCAGGCTCCTTGAGGGGAGCCTGCTTCTCCCTCTGCCTGTGTCTTTGCCTCTCTGCGTGTGTCTCTCATGAATAAATAAATAAAATCTTTAAAAAAAATTTCTTTTTTAATCTTAAAGAAAATTACATTTTCTTTCACTGGCGTCCTGCCAGAGAAACATGACCACTACTTGATTTTGCTTCAGATCTGAAAATAATTTCTCTTATGTACTTTCAATGAGGGATAGTACCCTTGAGGATAACTCTGTAGCATGTACATTAACAGGTTTCCTAAGACCATCCCTGACTGTATATATCAGTGTTAGCCCAACTGAACATTTCTGGAGTTGGGAGTGGGATGGGCGGGCAGTGTTAAGTCAAATGAGCAGCGTGGAGGCTCAAATGAGACAAGGACAAAGAGCTCAGAAACCATGAACCCTTAGGGGAGGGGTGCAGAATTGACTGCCTAGTGTGACTAAGCCAGCTAATCTCACAAGTGGCTCTGGCATCTGCCTTATCTCAATGCAATTCACAAACAAATGGCTTCATTACAGGTGGTACTCCACAAAATAACAACCAAGGGCACTCCTGGGCACATCCATTGAGCTCCATATAGCAGAGGCCCCTGACTGAGTCCCCACCTCCATTTTCTCCTTCATCTTTTAATCACAGAAGCCAGGGATCCCTGGGTGGCTCAGCGGTTTGGCGCCTGCCTTTGGCCCAGGGCACAATCCTGGAGTTCTGGGATGGAGTCCCATGTCGGGCTCCTAGCATGGAGCCTGCTTCTCCCTCATCCTGTGTCTCTGCCCCCCCCATCATAAATAAATAAATAAATAAATCTTTAAAAAAAAATCACAGAAGCCCCTGAGTTTTAATTGGACACATGGACACCAAAGTAGGAGATGCTGTATGGCCCAGCATCCCTTCCAGCAAAGTGTGACCACATTGATTTGCGCGACTCCAGGTCATAACCTTTTTTCATTTTTAAAGATTCTATTTTTTTTAAAGATTATTTATTTATTTATTCATAGAGACACAGAGAGAGTGAGAGAGAGGCAGAGACACAGGCAGAGGGAGAAGCAGGCTCCATGCAGGGAGCCCGATGTGGGACTCCATCCAGGGTCTCCAGGATCAGGCCCTGGGCTGAAGGCGGCGCTAAACCGCTGCGCCACCGGGGCTGCCCTAAAGATTCTATTTATTTATTCATGAGAGACACATAGAGAGGCAGAGACACAGGTAGAGGGAGAAACAAACTTCCCGCGGGAAGCCCGACATGGGACTTGATCCCAGGATCCTGGGATCCTGGGATCGCACCCTGAGCCGAAGGCAGATGCTCAATCACTGAGCCACCCAGGCGTCCCTGGGTCATATCCTTTAAAAAGAAACTGCTTTGTGCTCTCCTTCTCCAGTGTATTATATACACGGAGCTGACCTTGTGGGCAAGGTCAACACCCCAGAATTGCCTGAACAGCGAGATAGAAGGAAACTGAGGTCCTGGTGACCTTGTACAGTGAAACCTGCCCCAGACCACTTGATTACACTTGTACTATTAGAAGAGAAGAATAAACTTCTAGGAGCCACTGTACGTTAGATTCTCTTTGTTATAGCAGCTTAGCCTGTGGCTTCACCTCATTCACAACAGAATGGAAAGACGCCAGAGGGAGACTCCCAACTCAGGCAACACCCTAGAAAAGTCCACTCACAGTTCACCGCAGCAAACAGGTCAGACAGTGATAGGCATCACACAGTTATGCCTCTTACTCCTTCTCCAGGAGAGGGCCAACTGCGTCCCTGGAGAAGAGCCTTTATTATATCCAGGCTGTCCACTGCAGACCTAGACCAAATCCTCAATAGGACTGGAGGCATGGACTGCCTGCCCCACCAACACTAGGCAGGGACAGCCCTGTCGTACCTTTCTGCCCTATAGCAGGAAAGCTCCACACTTCTCCACTCTTCGTAATTACCATTCTTGAGAACAGACCAAGTCCTCTCAGGCATGGGGTGAGGGCAGCTGCTAGGGAGGGTCGTCCAGAGCCCCAGAACAAATATCACAGCTGGAAAGAGAGAGGGAAGACTGACTCCATGTCTGCCCTGGGTTTCTGGGGTCCAGGGGCCTCAGGATGCAGCAGCACCTGCTCCTCCTGTGCAGTCCCCCTGGTAAGAGCTCAGTCGGGCAGCTGTCAGCCACTAAAGAATGTCAACCGCTGGCACCTGCTGCTGCTTAGGAATCTTACCGAAGAGTTCTGTGTGCTGGACCATGGATGGCACTGCATCTGTTCCCAGACACCGTTCCCTGGTGTATAGCTGCTGCCCAGAAAACTCTGTAGGAACTTGAGCAGCAAGCTCCAGATGCCGCTAGCTACCACAAAGGGGCCATACTCCACGGCAATGGAGATGCTTCAGGAACTGGGTCCCCTGGTGACTGTGCCCCCCTTCACTAGGAAGTCACGGTACTGGTAACAGGTACCCTGGGTCTCAGTCTTGCTGGCCTTGGCACTCTGGAAAAAGCCCTTGAGCTTCACCATGAGCACATCAGAGTTGGTGTCGGCAATAAGGCGAGGGCCATTCTCAAAGAGGACCAAGCAGCTCAAAGGGTACGCTGAGTTGTGCATCACTTACATCAGCTTTCTGGCCTGACCTTGGCTGCCAAAAATAGAGGCAGCTGCATGGCACGTTTCACAATCCACACAAAATATTCCTTGCTTCTCTGCCTCAAGCATCTCCAATTTCTGGGTGAGGAGCTCCACAGTCTGCTGGACACTCTTGCCCTCAGCCACAGGCATCTGGGACACACAGGTCACTCACAAAGTATCTGGTACAACAGTGGAATTGCAGTATTCTCCGGATGCCCACGCGAAGTGAAGCCCCCTGATGCAAGTTTCTGCACAGGTTTTTCTCTTTTTTGTTAAGCATTTTAGTTTCACCAAGATGTATCTCTGTATAGATTTCTCTGTATTTGTCCTACTCGCAATTTGTTGGTATAATGAATCTGTAGATTATCCTTTCATCACATCTGGAAAAAGTTCAGCCATTTTCTCTTCATATATTGCTTCATTTTATCTTTCACTTTTTTTTGGGGGTGGGGGGGAGGGTGCCCTCCACCCCACAGGAAGAGCCTAAGGCTCCTCTGCATCTCTCCCGTGTGCCGAACTTGCCTTCTCAGGCGGGCTACTGTCTCTTCTAAAACTCCAATTAAACAGGTTATACCTACTACTATAATCTTTATGTTACTGGTTCTCCACGGCAATTTTCATGTTTTTCTTTCCATGCTACATTTTGGATATTCTTATCTATCCTTCAGTTTACTAATTAAGTTGCATCTACTGTCTTATTTAGACCCATCCATCTTTAGCTTCTAATTTCATTTGTTTTATTTGTATAAGTTTTTAAAAGGGATTTTGAGAGAGAGAGAGAGAGAGAGAGAGAGGAAGAGAGAAAGAGAAAGAAAGAGGAAGAGGAAGAGAAAGAGAAAGAGAAAGACAGAATTGGTCAGGGGCAGAGGGAGAGGGAGAAGCAGGCTTCTTGCCAAGCAGGAAGTCTGACCCAGGGAGCTCCATCCCAGAACCCTGGGATCATGACCTGAGCTGAAGGCAGACCCTTAACTGTCACCACCCAGGCGCCCCATGTTCTGTTTGAGGCTTTATCAGATCCACTGTGTTGCTTTAATACTTTCTTCTTCTCTGAGGTATTTTCAAGCTTAGATTTTATTTCAACATAGTAAGCATGGAGGTCTGATATCTACTGGGTTTGTTCATTGTGTTGATTCTTACTCATGGTGGATTTTAATTTATTATGTATTGGTCACTATATTTGCAAAAACACTCGTGGAAACCATCAGAAATCTAGGATGAAGAAAGGATTTTCATTTGCTTTTTCCAGGCTCTTGAGGCCCCTTATCTTACCAGAACTATTGTCATCTAAATTCTGAGGTTAAGGTTCTCTTAACTACCCAGGTGAGGAAACTGGATGCTCAGGTCTTTTGGAAACCCTTAGTTTAATGGACTAATTGAGGTATCAGAGTCTCCACTTGGGGATGGCCTAGGCTTTTAACTTCTATGCCCTTTGTCTAGTAAGGCCATCAAACCCAACTTTGAGCACCAGGCTTACTTCTCTAGGTTTTGACCATCCCTTAGATTTTAGCCAGGTGAATTTTTCATTATATTTTTAGCTCTTTTAGTTCAAGATTTAAAAATATATTTTACTGCTTGTCTTTGGAAGGATTGATTTGAATTACTTAAGCCACAGTTGCTGAAGAGTATTTTTTGAAAAAATGTCTAATGAAAATTATATCTTTTTTTTATTTTTAAATTTTTATTTATGATAGTCACACAGAGAGAGAGAGGCAGAGAGAGAAGCAGGCTCCATGCACTGAGAGCCCGACGTGGGATTCAATCCCGGGTCTCCAGGATCGCGCCCTGGGCCAAAGGCAGGCGCTAAACCACTGCGCCACCCAGGGATCCCTGAAAATTATATCTAATATAGATGTATACCTGAGTACATATTCTTACCCTATTGTGTAGGAATGTGCTAATACAAATAGTAAATATGTACTGCTAAATAAACAATATGATCTTAGGAGCATTTTATGGAATAATTTAAGAACCACTGACATCTTCATGTAAGGCTTTGTTTCCTCGTGGTTAACAAATGAGTTAATAACTGTGACCATTGTTCTTAATCAAATTATACTAAAAATTTGCATACCTTTTCCAGAATTGTCAAGAGAACAGTAATTAAGGCCTGTATATTTCCTGGCTTAGAGTCTCTTGTTTCTGTTAAAGGTAGAGGAGAGAAATAGGCCCCCTTGTGTCCTTAGTGGAGGATGACTTTGTCAAGGGGCAAATATTTATACCCAGGAGAATTGAAAATATTCAGATTAAACAACACTAGCCTGGTAGTACTGTGGATCTTGGCTATGGCAAGTCTCTGCACCTGCCACTAACACCAAGACCTCCTTTCTTGGGGATCAATTTAATAAGTAAAAGAATCCCACTGTCAGTAGAGAACTGGAAGTGAGATGATGTCCCTGAATTTGTCATTGCGTTGGATTGGGAATAGAAAAAAATAAAAGTCCTTTTGTTGATATCTGTATCTTAGTGTTCTAAAATATATAATTGAAAGAATAAGGGAAGACCTAGGCCAAAGTGAAGATTTTCTTAGTTTTGACAGGTTCTAAGTCCTAGTTTACATAGAATGTAATTAAAGAATAAATATATAAAAACATAGAAGTATATATTAGGGCAGCCCAGGTGGCTCAGCAGTTTAGTGCCGCCTTCAGCCCAGGGTGTGATCCTGGAGACCTGGGATCAAGTCTGTCGGGCTCCCTGTATGAAGCTGGTCTCTTTGTCTCTCTCATGAATAAATAAGATCTTAAAAAACAAAAAGTATGTATTTTAAATGAGATCAAAGGTATAATTTGGAGGTCTTTTTGTTTCTGATGAAGTCATTCAAATGCATGATTTAAGAAGTTAGAATTGTATCCATACTGCAGGCATTTTAAAATCACTTTTCCTGAGCAGCACGGGTGGCTAAGTGGTTTAGTGCCTGCCTTTAGCCCAGGGTGTGATTCTGGAGACCTGGGATCGAGTCCCATGTTAGGCTCCCTGCATGGAGCCTGCTTCTCCCTCTGCCTGTGTGTCTGTCTCTCATGAGTAAATAAATAAAATTTTTTTAAAAAATCACTTTTTCCCAGAATATGAAAGTAATGTATATGCAAAAATGCCTTTTCTTTTTCCTAATTTCCAATGATGTAAGTGTAGTGCTAAGGTCCCTAGAAAGTGGTAATGAAAATTCTTTCAATATTTCAAATGTCTGATAGAAATCACTTATTTTAAAAAATCTGCAGAAACTAATGAAAATATTTATTTGATTTTAGCTGGCATTATATGTATTTGGTGGTATGGCATCATATATATATGTGGTATGATGCCAGTTATCACTGTGGAAATCCTGACAGCTATATGCCTTTAAGATTTTATTTTTTAAATATCTTTCATTTATTCATTAGAGACAGAGAGCACAAGCAGGAGGAAGAGGGAGAAGCAGATTCCCCACTAAGCTGGGAGCCCGAAGTGGGGCTTGATCCCAGGACCTGGAGACCATGACCCCAGCCAAAGGCAGATAGATGCTCAACCATCTAAGCCACCCATGAGCCCTTAAGGTACTAAGTAATCTCTACAACATGGGGCTTGATGCCAGCCACCCTGTAAGCCTTAATAGAAATGTCATCATATAATGAGAGCAATATAGTCAGTAACTATAGCTGTTCAAAACACGCAGTCCAGGGGCACTTGGATGGCTCAATCAATTAAACATCTGACTCTTGATTTTTGGCTCAGGTCATGATCTCAGGGTTGAGATCAAGCTCACATTGGGCAAAACGAACCCCCCTAAAGTCTATGAAAGAATATAAAGGTTGTCCTAGTTATGGAAACGGTTAAAGAACCCTAAAAATACCATTTAGCCCCCACTATTACTGTTCTTCCATCCCTCTGATTGCATTGTCTAGGAGAAACTGTCCCAACTGTCTCATGGTTCAAGACAACTTAATCAGTCAATTCCATAGGACAGACCTCTCACGAGAATAAGTAGTTTGCTGCAGATTGGTCATTAGAGGGAAAAAAGTCAATTGTAACAAAAACCTTACTTTCCAAAGATCTGAGCACTTAAAATGTATTAAAGACTGCTGACAGGTCATTCCTGGAGGTGACAAAAGCTTCTGTTCAAAATCTAAGACTCAGATGCTTAATGGGATAGAAATCAAGATTCCAAAATGTACAGAATTGCTATTTCCAATTAGCTAATTTCTCCAATTTGAAAAACCAGGGTTAATAAAAATTTTGCCTAAGGGCCTTTTGTGGGGTTGCTCTGATCTTTCACAACACTGTTAACCAGCCAACACACAAAGTAGAGAACATCTGAAGAAACCCTTTGTGCAACCTCATCGATAATCTGGAAATTTTAGTTATAAAAAAAAGCCAACAACTTCAGGATGCCTGGGTGGCTCAGCGGTTTAGCACCTGCCTTCAACCCAGGGTGTGATCCTGGAGTCCTGGGATCCAGTCCCATATACAGCATGGAGCCTGCTTCTCCTTCTGCCTAGGTTTGTCTCTCATGAATAAATAAAATCTTAAAAAAAAAAAAAAAAAAAGCCAACAACCTCATGAGCCTTTTAAAATAGATGGCTTTCAAAGATATCATCTTTCTGAAACTACACTTAAATATTTATGTATAGACATGAATTTTTTGGAGTCAGGATTAATTTCTGGTCAGATTTCCAAGAGATAACCACTGGAACAGCTTATGTCAACTTGTCTGCAGCAGTGTTTCTCACGTTTTTCTCAGCTGCGTTGGCCTTTGGTAAGCCCGAACTTTAAACGTTATTCAAAATTTCTATATTTTAAGTAAGAGGTACACTGAATATCCTTTTTTCGAACTACGACTCGGTCCCAATACCTTGTGAGATGGTTAATATACCTCCCCCCAAATGGAGGTACACTTTTAACGTATTTAAAAAGTAATCTCTACACCCAACATGGGGCTCAAACTTACAACCCTGAGATCAAGATGCACGCTCCACTAAAGTACTCATCTTTTAAATAAAGACTAAAACCAGAGATTAAACTGCCACTTTAAATACACATCTTCAGAATGTCCATTAGCCTGTAATTCCCAGGAAAGCACTATTTTCTACCCTAGTTTATAGACAGCAGTGGTTGAGAAGTCAAAGGTGAAATTTTTATTTGCCATTCAACCAAAATTTGTTCAAATCCCACATCCAACTATTTCAAGACAAAACTATGAGATCCCAACTATAACCCTAAGACAACTCATATTTTTTACGACAGTATTTTTGAATGACTTCATAGGAAAGGTAACAAAAGTTGCAGTACACCTGCAATGTCCTTGAATCACTTTTAATCAGTGAAACAGCATCCTGTGGTTGACATCCTATCAAAAAATCGTAATGGAAAGTGATGAAATTTTCAGATATTAAAAATTATTAAAATTAACAATTAGCAAAAATCCAGCCCCTGTCACCATTTTGAAAGATGGAACAGGGAATGGGATAGATAAAAACTCTGCTTATCCACGTTAGTATCCCAACAGACATCTTAACTCTTAAATATTCTTAATCTAATCAACAGGAGACTACAGAATATTAGCAAAATTAAAAGTTTCTATTAGGTAAGTGACACCATACAAAACGTGCTCAAAACCATTCAGGAAGCACATTTAACAAGATACACAGGTTACTTGAGTAGGTTTGTGGACTTCAGAATTTCAATCCTTACCCCTTTCAAATTAGTCAAATTATTTAGTTCTAAAAATACTTCAGGATGACACCTTGGTAACTATCATTCAGCTAAAGTTAGTATGGACAGTTTAGCCTTGCCATATTAAAAACTTACATCAGTTGGCATCCATAGACACTAAAATCTGAATTTTAGAGTCCAAAGCCCCTTGAGGAAGAATAGACAAATGCATTCTTTTGTTTTTTTGTAAATCTCAAACAATCTCTAGATATAAGTGTATTTCTTCAGTCATATATATCAAGACTTGATTGAAAAGTTTGGATTTTGTTTAAAAAGCCTTTATTCATTTTTTGCTCAGGGAAAGGACAATCTCAATGTCAACTTGTCACCTATTCATAAATTTGAACTTAACAGGATTCACTGCCCTAAAGACACTGCACCTACAGACTTTTGACAACATAACTTAAAATGAAAATCTCCCTTGTTCCCTAAGGTTGCATGTTTAAAGAATAAACAGTCCCTTGCAATAACCAACATTGATTGGTACTTGGCCTAGGTTTAAGGTCAAATAGCAAAACAAGAGCAAAAGGAGGCCAAGTGCATTGTAACTTGATAGCCAGCAAGTACAAACATCATTGAACAAAGGAAGTTGCAGGCACCAAATAAAACAAAAGGCAGGTTCATCAACACGAAAAATTTACATTTTGAAGGTGAGATCAACTATTCCACAGGTGAACATGTAGGTCAAGGCTAGAGACTAATGTGGAACCAGAAACAAAACTGTTATCTTAGTACCAACTACACTGAACATAAAATTCAAAACTTGAAATTACCCAGGAAATTCTCCAAAATCTAAAGCTAAAACTGCCTTTTGATACACCAGGAAGATGTTTTAATAACTTGGTCACTTAGATTTGCACCGACATACGTAAAATTTAAAGTGTATTTCCCCCCCCACTACTCTTTCCTATGTCTGAATCTGGGTATGCTTAACTACTCAGCTCATGCACTAATGCATTAAAAATGATGCAACCTACTACCATGACTTCTTAAACTCACACCACCTTAACAGTTAATACCCAAAATAGCTTCCTGAAAATGTCCCAATATTAAACATTTTGTTCAGTTTGGTGCTTGCTGTGACAATACGGAACAGAATACAACTAATTTCCTCAGCCACTACACTTCCAAGTAACTGAATCTAACTTTTGCTCAAGTTTCAACCTACCTATCTGCCAAAATGCTTGTTAAAATTTAACCATCTCTGATACTCTTAAACTGCAGCTCCTATATACAGTTTAACAGTGCCTTTCCCTGTGTATATCTGGACATTTTAATCAAGAGAATTAAAAGTCATGGTATTATGATTAGCCAAAGCTCTTCCTAGCAGACTGATTCTGATTTAGCATAAAATAAATGGCTTCCCAGAGACAGAAACAAACCAATCTTTCCTATTCATGAAAGGAGCTACCAACATGCCTTGTGCCAAAAAGGTGCACTTTTCCAAAAATACAGTCCAGAAGATTGATGGTCAGCTGGAAATCTTCCACTAATGACATTATGACAAGCTCTCCAGATACACAGAGAAGAAACATTAAAAGTGTGGTGGAAACCTCAGCAGGGAAATGAAGCCTTAGAGAATAGTATACATCTAACAAAAATGGGGAACAGGGGGACACTGTAGCTGGCTATTCATAAAGGACCACAGTTTTTCCTCATGGACCAAATCTTCCTACAAAATAAACTGCGCCTCAATTATTGCTTATTTTAAATTACACTTTTACAGAGCTATTTAGTACCTGACGCAGAAAAACAATCACATAAGGAAGCATTTATTTGAGGTTTAACATGAAATCATACAAATAAAATTTGTATAAACACAAATCCACATCGAGTCGTAACACAGATAGCAAAAGACAAAGTAAAAACAAAGGAAACTAATTGGCGGCTATATACAGTTGGACACGGTTGTGTCTTGTACACTAGAAAGTCTTTTACAAAATAATCATCTTAGATCAACAGAAGACCAATCTTCAATGTCGTCCTGCAAGATGGGTTAACTTTAAGCAATCTCCTCCTAAAAACAAAAACAAAATAGCAATTAGATTTGTGCAACTCTGAAAGCTTTCAAAGGTCCACTTTCATGAATTGTTTTAAGTCCTCAATTTATTCTTTTCTTCAATAATTAAAGATCACATGCATATTCAATAGCAAAATGTAATTTGGGTAATTAATAAATTTACCCTGGTGTTCCCAAATAATACAAAATTTAAATTTAGTAAAGAAATTGGGGAATACAATCTTCCCATATTCACAGGTTCAACTGTGCTAGATTAAGGTCTACTAGAAGCATCTCTAGTAAGCCAAAAAACATACTTACAAAAATGAATTTCTAATAGGCTTATTATGTTGTAAGAAACAAATTGCTGTGTGCATATGATCTTTAATTTATATTCCAGATTTTAAAGTTCTTGTTTTGGTTTGTAGATTTCACTATTAGCTATAAAAAGAAAAAGCAAGCATTAAATCTTAAAGAATGAACACTTAAAATGAGGCTCCACAATTGAAATACAACACTAAACAGAAGACCAAAATGATTAAGCTGTAAAAAGGCATTTATGTACTTTAACTCCTGTAAAAAACCATTTAAGTTAAGTTTAGACACTTAATCTTCAAAAAGATTAAAAAAGAAGCCAAAGTCTGAAGTTTTCCACTTTAATCTTTACGCTGGTACATGAAGTTGGAAGAGACCATACCACAGGACAGCGTTTTCTGGTGTATGCCTTGCGCTCTGCCCGCAACGTGCGACCCCCAGAGATAGACGTGGTCAGGGTGACACACGGCCTGCAATGAAGTTCCCGCTGGCGGGTACAAACAAGGTATAATGTCAGAGTTAGAAGACAACATTCTTGTTTTCCTTAAGTTGTACCCATTTCAGTACTTTACCTGTTAATAGTTCTAAAAAAGTTTAATTATTCCTCTAGACCACCTGGTACACAAAGCAAACAGAAAAACTCTTAAGTTTTTCTGTAATACTAAAGAAAGTGAGATAAGACTTTTAAAGTTAAAGATCTATAGACACTTTAGGCAAAACGGGCTCATAAAGCAATTAAAAAATTAACAATTTAGTAAAAACAGACTACGTAATATTTTGTTTTTACTTATTTTTCATTTGTCTATTGATCTTTAAATTAAATTATAGATATTTCCACTGGTTTCTTGTACTCTTACACACACCTGTTTTCTCCAATGTCCTCCTTTAGTATGGCTGGTAATTGTTTTGGTGATTGCCACCCCCTCTAGACGCCTTGCCGTAAGTGCTCTGTTGGCCTATTTTGAAAATACAAAAAAAATTATATTAAGATAGTTTTCCACAAAATGGTTTCATTATAAATACTTTAGAAAACTATTAAAAATGTACAACTCTGCATGCCAAATATTAAAATAGCAGATATATTAAATGCCCATTATAAACTAATCACATAACACATATTCTAAAACGTTTCTAACAACCAAAATATCTACATTAGGATAATCAACCTAGGACTATCAGATGCCTCAAAAACTTAACTCCAAAACACTTCAAGAATGGACCCCCCCCCAATTTCAGAACGAGAATGTACTTTAACACGGAATTCTAATACCATTGGTGTATGAGATTAAGTTAAATATTCTTACCACTGTAGTCTGCATATCCCTGTCCATATCCATAGTTCCCATAGTTATACCCAGTATAATCATAGCCGCCATAGCCACTATAGTTTTGATCACCACCATAGGCACTATTGTAATTTCCATATCCTTGATCATAATAGTTATTAAATCCTTGGTTCCAGTTTTGGCCCTGACCTGAAACAATGCACAATGATTGTTAGGAAACGACTTCTGACTCCCAATCCTAATACAATGTTGTGTTCCTGGCCCTCACTCTGAAAACCCTTAACAGGTGGAATGGACAGCTATATTGTTACCTGAGAAAGTTTTTATTCTAGTTGTGGTTAAAAAGGGGGCAGAAAGTCCAATTGTGCCAGTTATCAAGCTTCCTAAATTTAAGGAAAATCAAGACAAAACAAGGACTCCTGTCCCCCAAAAAACTAGCATGCCATGGTGTATCATGTAATCTCAACTACATTAAATGGTCATCACCTTGCCATTAGTAAGGACACTGACAGTGTCCTAGTGGCCATTCTTTGAGGAGGCGAAACCAGTAAACAAAAACCCACCCACCAATGAGAGCATTTTTATGTTGGAAATCTGGCTGAATTTTCTTATGGGCTTATTCCTATTTAGCAGTTTACAGCCTAAACCATGGGGAGTCATATCCAAAGATTTAGGTCCCAAAGGATTAAGTCTCACCTCGTCCACGACCCCTAGTACCACCTCGTCCACCAGCTGCAGCACCTCTTCCTCCTTTTTGTTGTTGCTGTTGCTGCCTATATACCTCTTTGGGTTGTGCAACTTTGATTTCACACTATATACACATAAGAAAAAAAAAAAAAAAAACCTGGAGTTTTTACTGTAAGGTCAAGCCATTCTATTCTCATAAATTGAGAAATCTCACATTCGAAAACAAAAAACATCCTCTAAATTTTCACTTAATAAAAACAAAATGGCTTTACCTTCCCAGAACCAATTTGATGATATCTGCTTTCTAACAATTTCTTTACTGGCTCTTCGTCTGTATAGGTAATAAAACAAAATCCTCTTCTTTCGTTTGTTTTTGTATCCATGGGAAGTTCAATATTTTCAATCTGAAATCAAGAAGCACATTCAACATCATCCAGTAATGGTAAAAGCTACCAAAGTGTTTTAGAATTCCAAAGATTCTTTTCAAACTTCAGTATAACATGTTGTCTATTCCTCTAGTCAGATTACTTCTGTACAGAAACACCTATTTTATTATCAGTATCACACCACAAAGCTTCATCTGTGAAGCAGTTAGAGAGCAAAACTTCATTTATTATCATTTTGTACCCAAGAGATGCCACTGGTTATTAATTCCAAATACTGACCACCACCTCCAAAGCACCCGTGTTTTGGCCAAAATAAATTAGATGTTGGTTTCTATCACAGCACAGAAAACAGTAATTTAAGGTACAGTGACTAGAAGGGACTCAAGCAGTTAATTTTAACCTCTTCCCATCACCTGACAAATCAATCAATTCTGTAAAAGGCTGGGGACGAACACTCATGTATATAAACATTCCAAGTATGAAAGACATATAAAAACACAGCGCACCTCTCCAAAGGCTCCAAAATATTCTTTAATTTGTTCTTCGGAAGTATCTGGGCTCAATCCACCCACAAAAACCTTTTTTGGGGGTTCTTTCCCTTTTAAAGCTTTGGCCCTTTTGGGGTCTATCAACTTGCCATCCAGTTTGTGTTCTTTCAGTTCCAAAACCTAGAAGACAAGTGCGTTTAATCTGACAATATACAACCAAACCCCCAATTTGCAAAAACACAGAAGCAGCACAATGCGGAACCTGCTCCTACCTTATCAACACTAGCAGCATCTTTGAAAAGCACAAATCCAAATCCTCTTGATCTTCCAGTCACTGGATCTGTCTTAATTGTACAGTCTACAACTTCCCCAAATCGAGACAAATATTCAGTCAGATCTTTCTTGCTTGTATCCCAGCTCAAGCCTCCAATAAACATTTTACTAGAAATGAAGTTATTAAAAAAAAAAAAGATTAGCAGCACCCCGCAGGATTACCTCAGTTGGGGAATTAGGTTTACGAAACGAACAGGAAGAAGCAATGCGTGTGCAAATAATTCAGTGTCTACAGATCACGTATGAACAAAAGACCACAAAACCCCTCAGATTCCATCGAGGTCACTTATTCGAAACAACGAATGGACAGCTTGCTCACCACACCTCGTCATACGAAGTTTCAACGAAGCCAAGAAAGCATATTCAACATCGCTTCAGCCTTATAAACCCAACTTCCTAAAGTTGATCCCTCACAACTTAGGTCTACTCTACCTCTTCCGCAGCTGTCAAAGCAACGTTCCACCTCAAGAACTCCCAACGCATTCTGAAGGAGATCCGGGTACCAGTCACACACGGATTCCCAAAGCAAGGATTCCCTACACTCCGCAGGGAAGCCGTGCGGGGGCCCCGATACAGACACAATGAAAAGGCGGCGGCAGCTGCAGCATGTGGCGCAGCGAGGCCGGCCCCTCCCCCTCGGGCCCCACGCGGCGCCTGCGCACTCGGGACACGGACGCCGCCGCCCTCCTCCTCCAACTCCCCCGCCCTTCCCCCACCTTCCGCGGGCCTCTCGAGTCACCCCCTCCGTCTCCTACTTTCTTCTTCCCTCTGAGCGAGTGGGGCCCAGCGGGCACGCGGGGAATCGACTCGGGGCAAGAGCCGTGGCAGCGCGCGGCTCCAGAGGGACGAAAGGCGCGTGCGGCGCGCTGGGGGAGGGGGAAAAGAAGAGAGAGGCGTGCGGTACCCGTCATCCTGCTGATTCTTGCTCGCGTTGATCTTGGATCCCTCTGCGAACTCCTCTATGTTGCTGTACTCGTTCATGTCCTCCATGGCGGCGGAGTTGTCGGCCGGGGGGTGCTGGCGCGCAGTCCGGGTCGCGGCAGCAGCGGCGGCGGAGCGTTGTATGGAGCTGGATTTAAAATGGCGGCGGAAGAGATCCGGGCGCCGCCTGCGCCCTCCCTTTATAGCCGCCCCGCCCGCCAATCGGGAGGGCTGCTGGGCGGTGACGTGGCGTTGGGCCCGGCGCGCCCCCTGCCGGGCCGAGCTGGAAGCGAGCGAAGGGAGGAGCGGGGCGAGCTGCCGCGGCGCCCGCGGCCGCCAATGGGAAAGGCTGCGGGAGGCTAAAGTCGCGGGAGCGGAGGGGAACAATGGCGGCGGCACATGGGAGAGCCGGGGCGGGACCTCCATCGCGGCCCTCCCGGTGAGGAGCGAGGTCGTGGGTGAGGGGGCGCGGGCTTAAGAGGAGAGAAGCGTCAGAAGAGGAAAACGAAGGGGCGAAGAGTCCCGGGCTCAGGAGTCCGAGCAGCGCCGTCGCAGGGCCACCGTCCCTCCGGTCTTGAGAGCCTTTGTCTCTGGCGTCCGGTCCAGCCCACTGCTAGCAAAGAGCCGTCAGCCCCGCCTCTTCCCAAAGCCCTCGGTCCCCCAGTGCGGACTGCGGCGGCGGCGGGGGCGGCGGCGGCGGCGGCCGCTGCTCTCGATTAGCACCGTGGCCGGGCTGCTCCCGACACAGGCGGACTGCGCCCGGCGCCGGCGGCCGAGACAGCGAGCGCGCCCGCCCGCCCGTCCGCCCGCCGCGCGCACGCGTGTTTCGTCCTCGAGCCGGCTGGAACCAGCCGAGCAGGAAGCGGGCGCGCGGGGGCCTCCGCAGCCGGTCGGCCGGAGCCCGGGCCCACGCAGTCAGGCCGGCCAGTCCCAGTCCCGGCCCCGGCACGGCCTCTCCGGCAGGCTGCGGGCGGGAGGAGGGCCGCGAGCCCGGCCCGGTTACTGTAAACACGCCAAAGCGGAGGCGGTGGGCGGGGAGGGGGTAGGTGCCGTAGGGGGCAAGGGGCACTCACATCCCCGGCGCGCCACTCGCGGGGCTCCCGTCTGCACGTGCCCCGGGCCGCTCCCGCTCGCTCCACCAGTCTGCGGAGGGCGCGCGCGCGCCCGCGCACCCGGCTCCCGCGCTCGCTTCTTTGTTCCCGCCCACGCGAGGCCCACGTGGACGGGCCGCGTTCGGGGCCCTCTGGTGGCCAATCGGCGTCGCCGCCTGTGCCCGCCCCCGCCCGCTCGGGCTCCGCGAGGCCGCCCCTCCCCCCGCCCACGTGGTGTCGGCCTCGGGCCCGGGCTGCTGGGTGGCGGCGGACGCCCGTGCCGCGGTGCTGTGCGCCTTGGGCGGCGCGGCCCTGCCCCTCGTGCTCCGGGCCGCACGCGGGTGCCGGGCGGCACGTTCCCGCGGGGCCGTGGGCAGCCCAGGACCGTGTCGGGGCGCAGTGGGCGCCGCCCTCCGCCCTCCCGCTAGTAGGCCGATTCCGGTGCTTGCATCCGGCAGGGAGATGGTCGTGCTTCCCGTGCCCGCCGAAGTCACCGTCATCCTGTTAGATGTCGAAGGTACCACAACCCCGATTGCTTTCGTGAAGGTGAGGGGCGGAAGGGAGCGGTGCTTGAAAGCAATTAAAAACATTTCTTTCTTTCTTTTCTTTTAAGTGCTGCCCACCCTGGACCAGAGACCTGACCTAAGGCGTGGGAGAGGCGGCGTGGCGCTGCACTCGCCGTGGGGGGAGGGAGTAGAAAGGCTGCCGTGCGGCAGGTTGCGGGGATAGGCCCTTCGTCGCCAGCCCCTGCTCTCGGTCAGATGCCGATGGGTGGGACGCGGGTGGGGACGGGATGGTGGCTGGCGGAGGGGGGCGGCGGCGGGCAGACCCGCCCGCGTGGGGAGACGGGGCGCCCCGCCCCCTCCGCCAGGTGCGCTGCGTCCGCCGGGCTCTGGGCTGGCTTCGGCGCGGCGGCGGCGGCGGCGGCGGGGGCCTGGAGGCTTCCAGTCCCTAAGACGTGGACGGGAGTGTCAGGATGGCTTTTTTTTTTTTTTTAATATTTATTTATTTATGATAGTCACACGGAGAGAGAGCGAGAGGCAGAGACATAGGCAGAGGGAGAAGCAGGCTCCATGCACCGGGAGCCCGATGTGGGACTCGACCCCGGGTCTCCAGGATCGCGCCCTGGGCCAAAGGCAGGCGCCAAACCGCGGCGCCACCCGGGGATCCCCTCAAGATGACTTTTCAGGTAGCCCGGCTGACTCGCCCCTTTTCACTCCTGCTGGTAATGGCCGAGTAGCACTCTTCGTGTTATTGGACTGTTAATCACTGTGGAACGCTGATTCATTAGCCTGTAGCACAAAAAGGTCTAGATTCCGTTCATTTTTCTCTGAAAATCATGGAAACTTGAAGCTCTTGCCCAAAGCCTCTATCCTAGGGCGTCACTATTAACCAAGCAACTGTCTACACCTACTTCGTAGGCTTATTCGCGAGCTCTGCGTTATAGCTGGGCTTTAAAAAATTTTACCTATATTCGGGCGGCCCCGGGTGGCTCACTGGTTTAGCCAGGATGTGGTCCTGGAGTCCCGGGATCGAGTCCCGCAGCAGGCTCCCCGCATGGAGCCTGCTTCTCCCTCTGCCCCCCCCTCTCTCTCTCTCTCTCTCTCTCTCTCTCTCTCTTTCATGAACAAATAAAAAATCTTCAAAAAAATACCTATATTCTATTAGAATAAATATCAAAACAATGTTTAAGATTTTATTTATTCATGAGAGAGGCAGAGACTCGATTCCGGGACCCTGGGATCACAAACTGAGCCAAAGGCAGAGTCTCAACCACTGAGCCACCCAGGCGCCCCTAGATATCAAATATTAATATAATTTAAAAAATTCTCAGGTCTAATCTACGCTTTGACTTCTAGAGTTTTAAGATGAAAGCATTGTCTAGAAGGGTTTGCATACAATAATAGTAGGGATACTGTTGACAACGTAGTTGAAAAACTCGTCTTCCAACAAATTGAGCAGTCTGAGTCTTAAATTTTTAAAAGTTTTATTTTTAAAATTACCTGTGATAAGGATTTTCTTCTGTGGATTAAAATCTGTACACTTTTAGGACTCCAATATAACAACCACTTACAAGTTTTTTTTTTTTTATTTTTTTCACTTACAAGTTTTTTAGAGAATTACAATACCATCTTAGCACAAATTCTTAGGAAATCTAGTTTGACTTTTTTTCCTCAGTTTTTAATCACACCAGAGGCCTCTGCAGGCAGAGGATATCTAGGATATCTTATGCAAATCAATTTTGTAACAAAACATAGTTGCCTCTCCCACCTCTCCAAACCCGCCCTGCCCAACCAATCCTGTCTTTTACCAGATGATATTATGAGCCACTTCTTGAAATCTTTGTGATAGACTTATTCTACTATCTTTCTGAGAATTAAAATGCCTTCATGACCTAAGTAGATTTTTTTTTTTTTAGTTTGACATTGACTTATAGGTAAGGTCAAGGAAGGCTGCAAAAAATGATCTAGGGTGTTTTGTTTATTTCTTAAATTTTATTAATTTTTCAGATTTAAATTCAACTTAGTATATTCGTATCAGCGTAGAGTTTAGTGATTCATCAGTTGAATGTAACACCCAATGTTCTGAAATGAAGGATAGTTTCTTGTACTTGGTCTTGTTGTTATTTTAGTTTTATTATTATTATTTTATTCACATTATCTGTTATAATTTAATAACTTACTATTAATTTGTTACACATTAGTTTATCAAATCTGATGTTTCCAAAAGTATATTCAGAAGAAGTGAAGTCTGTGGATATTTATAGTAATTCTGCAAAAAGGATTCGTTATTAAATGCATTTTGGGAAATGTTAGGCTATATAAGTTCAACTGGTTTCTTTATTGCACAACTTCTCAGAGCTTTTATACACATACACACATAAATGCTTAATGCGTCTTTAAGAGAGTGACATTTAACAAATTTACTTGAATAAATTTTCAGCAGAGTATGTCAAGGACCAATCTTTTGAACACCTATTAAAGAGATACTAAATTATATCCTTGAACCTCTGAGCATGGAGGTGGGAATTGGAAGATGTTTGTTCTACTTTGAAGATTTATTTTATTTATTTGAGAGCGAGCAAGAGTGAGGGGCGGGGGCGGGAGGCAGATGGAGAGGGAGAAGCACACTCCCTGCTGAGCAGGGATCCTGACTTGGGGCTTGATCCCAGTACCCTGAGATTATGACCTAAGCCAGGGGCAGACACTTAGTGGATTGAGCCTCCCAGGTGCCTGTTTGTTCTATTTTGGACTTTGTGAGTCACATTAAGTATGTAGGACATACAGCCCTACTTTCTGTGGAAACAAACATTGATATATATATATATATATATATATATATATATATATATATGCAACTTGTGTACTTAACTCATCCTGAGAACACTGTGAGGTGTGTGCATTGTCCACGTCATTGTCCACATTTTACTGACAGAAAACTAAGGTTCTTAAAAATTGAAAATTGGGAGGATTTGAACCCAAACTGTCCTGACTCAAAAACTCTTACTCTTCAGATTATTGCTCTTGACCTCCAAAATGAAACCACAATGATTGCTGTGTCTTTGGCTTTTGTGTATGTGAAATGACACAGTTGATATGAGAGCACTTTAGTTAACCAGAAGTACCTTAAAAGGATATTGTAACAAAGTTCAGTTTATACTGCCTCTTGGTGAGAGGTTTAGGAGTGAACTGGAACCGAACCACAGTAAGGATAGTTGAGTCTTTGGAGATTTGGTTCTATAGTGCATGTATACTGTGAAAATTGTGTACTGTCAAAAATTGCCCTTGAAAGAAAGACCCTTAGGAAGTCATTCCTTTTGAGGAATCAGTGGAGATTGATTTCCATTTTTCAGTAAGTCATGCTATCTCACGGGATTCCCTAGACTCCTGCCAGTCTAGGAAGTGGTGTTCTCTGGGCAGCCTGCTGCTCTATCACAACATGCCTCTCACATCAGACAACAAAAACTGGTTTTATTTACCAGCTGTTCTATCTTTTTCCGAGTTGTAGAATTATCAAATTCTAGGATGAGGGAGGCTCCTAGCTAGGATCATGCAGTGAATGTTGGAACCAGCTCATTAACTTCTCATAAACTGATGCCTGGAGGGAGGTCCTATGTGAGGATCATCACAACTTGTTGGGGGCAGAGCAGCACTAGAGCCCAGCTTCCCTTCAGTGTTTTCCTGTGCATCTGAATTCTCAGCCTCCTGTCCTGCCCCTCACTGTAGGACACGTGCTTCTGGAGTTGGTTTTCTTTTCGGGTACTGATTTTGATCGTTTATAGTGCTGATCTCCTAACATTTTTTGGGCATGTACACCATCAACAGAATTGGAGCAGGCACTGCCAACAGAATTTATAAATTGCGGGGGCTCCTCGGTGGCTCAGTCAGTTGAGCGTCCGACTCTTGATTTCCGTTCAGGTCATGATCTCTCAGGGTCGTGGGAAATAAAGCCTTGCATCAGGCTTTGAGCTCAGCAGAGAGTCTGCTTGGAATTCTCTTTCTTTCCCTCCCTTCTCTCTCTCCTGAATAAGTAAATCTTTTAAAAAATTTGTGTGTTATGTATACATACTATTAAGTTATAAAATAGAATTAGAATTTGAAGATGAGTTAAAATAATAAATGTGAACAGATGTTATTATGCTCTCTTCCCTTACTGCATTGAATTATCTTGCATGCACCATGGAGCCACCACTTGATTTTTGTCTGTGGTGTTGTAGTATTTATTTTCTGACTTTGTATATTGTATTGTTCCAGTGTTTTTAGTCTGTTAGCCTATGAAATAACACCATCACCAGTTTCTGTAGTCATTCTGTCAGGAACTATTGTTTGTGGGTTTGGAGAAAATTATCCTCTTATTTCTGAAAATAATCTTTAATTTGGTGGCTTTCCTATTATGTGTTGACATGTACATCTAACATGTGTATGTAATAACAGTTGAGGTAGTTATTTTCTGCAAAAAAAAAAAAAAAAAAGATAACGATTTCTACAAAGTCACTGAGAACCCTGTATTGGCAAATAATGAATCATTGCCCCTAAAGGAAATACAGGGCTAGGTTCCTGTGGGCCTCTAATCACAACATTTCTGTCAGCTAATCAATATGTAACCTTGTCTTATGTGTGTTTCTGTTCCTCTTATTTAATGTATATGGTTGATTGATTAACACTGAACTCACAGCCTGTAACTCCTGCTTTAATGAAGCCTATCTAAACACATGTATTTTCTCCCTAAGGCACACAATTTCTTGTGCTTAGGAACACTAGGTCACACTTCAGCATTTTGCTTGGGGGCCATTTTGAACTGCAAAATCATCAACAGAAAGCACAAAATGCAAAAAAATAAAAAAAAATACAGCACTAAATAGACTCTGAAAAGGATGCTTGTTTAAACTATGAGAGGTGAAATAAGAAAGCAGATTGTCACTTTGTGCTGGGAATGTGTATGATCAAGTGTTTACAGATTTTTGCCACCTTGCTGCAAGTATTGATTATGAGGTTACAAATATGTTTTGATTAGTATTAGGAAAATTTGCAAGTATGGAATTCACAAATAATGAAGATTGATAGTATCGAGTAGTATTTATGCGGATGGGCTTGAGCACTGAACAGGTCTGGATTAGCATTCTGGCTCCTCTCTGTTTTATGGCAAGTTAGTTAATAACTCTGAGTCAAGGTACATATTTCCTCAGCTATATGTATTGTGAGGATATCTACCACATAAGGCTAATGTGGACATTTAATGAGTGTTTAGCCCTTAAAAATTTTTTGTAAAATAAATGAATCTGTTTACATCTATATTTCATCTACCATCCTAACAAACCTTATTAGGGAACAGTGGGCAGGGGACATGTTTTCCATTTATGTCTTTGGAAAACTTTGTGCTTGAGAATAAAATCCTGTTAATAATTAAGAAGATCCCATTAACTGAAAATATGAATCTGATTGGGATTTTTGCCCCTAAAAATATTAAGTGAGGCATGGTGAGTACCCTAGCCAAAGGCTCTTGATATCTGTGCTTCTCAGACATCAGTGTGTATACAGATCATTTAGGGATCTTGCTAAAATGTAGTTTCTGATTCAGAAGATCTGGTATTCGACTTGATGTTGAATTTCTCACAGAGGGATCCCTGGGTGGCGCAGGGGTTTAGCGCCTGCCTTTGGCCCAGGGCACGATCCTGGAGACCTGGGATCGAATCCCACGTCAGGCTCCCGGTGCACGGAGCCTGCTTCTCCCTCTGCCTATGTCTCTGCCTCTCTCTCTCTCTCTCTGTGTGACTATCATAAATAAATAAAAATTAAAAAAAAATTTCTCACAGAGCCCAGGTGATGTTGCTACTGATCTCTGTGTATCACACTTTAAGTATTTAGGCTTCATACAGATTTCTAAGTTATACCTATGCGTAGGCCTGTTAGCACTGCTCTCTTCTAATGGCTTGATACAATAAACTAGATCAAGCAAGAGAGTATAGATGAATTAGAGAAGGTCTGTCATCATTAACAGAACCACAATCTCTCAAAGAGTTAAGCAAATTGGTTATGGATCAGTAAGGATGTATACAAGAGAGCAAAGTAATGCAATAAGCCTAGTAGACACCAAAGCACTATGCAAGTGGCTACTTCCCAGTTTTTGCAAATTGTCTTTCAGAACTGATGTGTAAAGCAAAAGCACCGTTCTTAAAGGACAAATAGAATGTTAGCAAGGAGTTATGTGTACTTACAGGACTGACTAGATAGTACACTTAAATGTTTATTTAATTGAATATGTATGTACAGTAGGGACCTATGTAATAAGCCTTTGGGATAGTATCCTAGTAAATGGGCAGGTAAATAGTGCTTTGCTAAACCTGTTGTGTTAGTTTCTCATGGTTGCTGTAACAAGATTACCACAAACTTAGTGGTTTAAGACAGTACAGATTTATCATGTTACACTTCTGGAGGGTCAACTCTGAAATGGATCTCATGGAATTCAAAGCAAGGTTTTGGCTGGGTTATGTCCCTTCTGAAAATTCTAGAAAAACTTTTCTGCCTTTCCTAGTTTATAGAAGCTACCCACATTTCCTGGTTCATGGGCTTTTCCTCTGTCTTCAGAGCCAACCTCATACCATCTTCAGGCCAGTCTCTCACTCTCTGACTTTGACTTTCCTACTTCCTTTTGCCTTTAAGGATCCTTGTGATTGTATTAGGGCCAACCGCATAATCCAAGGATAATCTTCCCGTCTTGATTCTTTTTTTTTTTTTTTTTTTTTTTAAGATTTTATTTATTCATGGGACACAGACAGAGAGAGAGAGTCAGAGACACAGGCAGAGGGAGAAGCAGGCTCCACACAGGAAGCCCAATGCGGGACTCGATCCTGGGTCCCCAGGATCAGGCCCTGGGCTGAAGGTGACGCTAAACCGCTGAGCCACCCAGACTGCCCATTGATTCTTAATTTAATCATGTCTATAGTGCCTTTGCCATATAATGTAACATTCATAGGTTTTGAGGTTTAGGATATGGATATCTGAGAGTGGGAGAATTTTCCCCTTTACCATACTTGAATAGCACAAACATTTCTAATAGATGCCTTTATAGGTTCTAGGCTACATAGGAATGAAAATTTGTAATGGCTCCACTTTTGTTTTGAAATTTATCAGTAATGGTGTTGGATGAAATCTATAATATTTAAGATGTGACCTTTTTAAGATTGTTGTTGGTGTTTAAGGATTGTGCTGGTATGGAGGTTGGTAAAGACAGTTTAGGGGCTGGAGTTTTACCTTAGAGAATGAGATATTTGGCAAGGTTTTGAATTAGACTAAGGGGAAGAAAAGATCTCAGACTAAACTATTTTTTTTTAAAGATTTTATTTATTTATTTATTTATTTATTTATTTTTTTTTTTTAAAGATTTTATTTATTTATTCATGAGAGACACAGGCAGAGGGAGAAGCGGCGGACTCCTTGCAGGGAGCCCAAAGTGGGACTCGATCCCAGGACTCCAGGATCATGCCCTGAGCCAAAGACAGACGCTCAACTGCTGAGCCACCCAGGCATCCCTCAAACTAAACTTTATATGTTAGGAAATATGAATTAGACAAATCCTTGATCCTATAAATAATATTTATTTGAAATAGCAGATACCGATTTAATTGAAAGTCAAAATGATAAAAAGATTTTAATTGCATTTATTTTTAAAGATTATTTGTTTAAAATAATTTTTTTTATTATCCCGGGACCCATGAGATCATGACCTGAGCTGAAACCAAGAGTTAGACATTTGACTGAGCCACCTAGGCCCAAGTGCCTATTTTTTAAGATATTATTATTTTTTCCTAAAGAATTGTTTTCTTTCTTTCTTTCTTTCTTTTTTTTTTTTTTTTTTTTTAAGATTTTATTTATTCATTCATTCAGAGAGAGCGAAGAGAGAGGCAGAGACACAGGCGGAGGAGGAAGCAGGCTCCATGCAGAAAGCCTGATGTGGGACTCGATCCTGGGTCTCCAGGATCACACCCCAGGCTGCAGGTGGCGCTAAACCTCTGCGCCACCGGGGCTGCCCTAAGATATTATTTTTAAGCAGACTCTACACCCAATATAAGTCCTGAAGATATTATTTATTTATTTATGTGAGAGAGAGAACATGAGTGGGGAGCAGAGGGACAGAGGGAGAGGGAGAAGCTGGCTCTGCATTGAGCAGGCAATCTGTTGCGGGGCTTGATTCTGGGACTCCAGGATCATGACCTGAGCAAAGACAGATGCTTACCCCACTGAGCCACCCAGGTGCCTGCATTGTGGGACTTGAACTCAACCCCAAGATCAAGATTCGCACACTCCACAGACTGAGCCTGCCAGGTGCCCTCTTGATTCCCTTTAAAAACGTAATCCTGCTTGTATACTTTTCCTGGTGTTTAATAAATTTTTTTGAGATATATTTTATGTTAAAACACTTTTAGAAATGGATAATGTATTCTTGATTATTTAACAATGGTTGTAATTTACTCTTTTATGTTCTTTTATATTTCAGCAGTATATTTTAGGGGATAATAATTGGGAAATGTTGAAGTTGACATTTCTTTCTCATGAAAACTGCTATGTTAAGTTTATGGTCTTTCCAGGAAGAGAGCTCGTGTCGTCTGATAGTATATCCCAACTTCAGTTTAACATCCATTTGAATTATTTAACATCCATTGAAGTATTATTGCTTCTCATGTTTTCAGCATGAGAAGTATATGATGCCCATTCTGCCCTCAATAGGAAGCTACTAAAAGACAACCGTCAAGGCACAGCAAATTAGAAACTCTTTCTGTCTGTGCTGTTTATTATTGACACCAGTAACTCCAATTGAGTCATATTCCCTGTCTTCATTCACTCTATGAACTTAAGGCTTTTTCACCTGCAAGGATGAGGTAATAGGATCTGTTGTGCTTATAAGGTGGCGATGAAGACTGAATGAAGTGGAATGCAAAAGACTTTGAAAATTATAAAGTTCCATAGAAACAGTGATTATAGGTGCACCTGGGCGGCTCAGTGGTTGAGTGTCTGCCTTTGGTTGAGGTTGTGATCCCGGGGTCCTGGGATCGAGTCCCACATCCGAGCCTGCTTCTCCCTTTGCCAATGTCTCTGCCTCCCTATCTGTGTTTCTCATGAATAAATAAATAAAATCTTAAAAAAATAAAAGAAACAGAGTAACGCAAGAAGTGCCAGATTAATACAGAAAGCGCTTGTGAAGAGTCACTAAGGAAAAGTGACTTTACTGAAACCCACCTGCTTCACATTTTTTTACCATTTTTTTTACCTCCACCTTTGCTTATGACCCAAGTCAAAAATATGGTAAGAACGGGACCCAAAACATGTCTAATCTCAAATAATTTGTGGAAGCATTGGAATGGCAGGACTTTCTTGAAAAGTAGCTGTTGGTGGTTTGTTTAACATTCCTCCAAACTTTCCCTATTGCTTAGTACTGTTTCCCAAAGGGAGATATACCCATAATGGTATGTGAGAGGATTTTTGTTGGTTCAACCAGAAGCAAAGGGAAGAGCCTTTGGAGAATCACTGTACTGGGTCTGAGTATATCAAGAAACGGATGGAGGGATGCCTGGGTGGCTCAGTGGTTGAGCATCTGCCTTTGGCTCAGGGTGTGATTCTGGAGTCCTGGGATTGAGTCCCGCATTGGGCTCCTTGCATGGAGTCTGCTTCTCCCTCTGCCTATGTCTCTCTCTCTGCCTCTCCATGTCTCTCTTGAATAAATAAATAAAATCTTAAAAAAAAAAAAAAGTGGATGGAAAGCACTACTGATCTGAATTTCTGGTCTCTTATTCCAGATCATTTTGTGTCACAGCACTTGCATAATCTTTCCTTCCCTCTGTCACATTTATTTGAATACCTATCATGTGCCAGGCTCTGCTAGGGATCCAAAATCCTTAAGACCCAGCCATCATCCTCATGGAACCTGGTAAGGAAGACAGGTATATAAATGAGTTGTCTTTGCATCATGGAATTCCTTTGTGGTTTCCTGTTGGCTAAGAGATAAAGTTTCAATTCCTGAACTTCAGTGAACAGGTTTTTTTTTTTTTTTTGAACAGGGTTTTCCAATTTCCTATCCCACTATTCTGTTACACGTTTTTTTTTTTTTTTAAGATGTTATTTATTCATGAGAGACACTGAGAGAGAGAGGTGGAGACACAGGGAGATGGAGAAGCAGGCTCCCTATGGGGAGCCCAATGTAGGACTTGATACCAGGACCCCAAGATCATGCCTTGAGCCGAAGGCAGACGCTCAACCACTGAGCCACCCGGGTGTGCTCTGTTACACTTATAGCTAAACATGCCTATTCAGGTCATGTTCTTTTATGCCACTACTGTTCCTCCAGCTTGGAATGTAATACTTTTTTCCTCTCCAAGTGCAGGTTGGTTCCATGTACTCATTAACTTAAATATTTATTGTGCTAGGTCATGGGAATACATAGGTAAGACTTGACTTCTGCTCTTAAAGAACTTTGTTTAGGCAGGAATTTTAGAGTCCTCACATTTTTATGGGGCCATGCATTTGCCGCTGCAGCATGTGCTGCCTTTGTTTTGTGTTGTATTTGTGTCCTTAAATACTTTATTTATATATTAGAGAGAGAGAGCGTGCATGAGTGGAGGCTGGGGGCAGAGGAGAGAAGCAAACCCTCGCTGAACAGAGGGCCAGATGCGGGCTCATTTCTAGGATTCTGGGATCATCATGGCCTGGACCGGAGGCAGACTTAACCAACTGCACCACCCAGGCACCCCTTTTTAAAATTTTAATAGCATCTGTTTAATTTCCTTATAAGATAGAAAGCCTGGTAGGTTATTAGGGTAATGGCCTACAGTTATATAGCTAAACATTGTACATATGAATTGATTGGGACCCTGTACAATCTAAAACCTAGAAATTCAAAATCACATAAGGCATTCAGTCGATGCTTTGTGATGGTGGTATGATGCATTCCAGAATGGGCATGGCTGAGATTAAGTTTCTCCTAGCCTCTGCTATCCTTGCTATTTCAGAATTCCTTAAGATGCTACTTATTTGAACACATGCAACTTAACTGCAGTGTTTCCAGGGTGACATTAGAATTTCTATTAATCCAACATTTCTTTTTTTTTTAATTTTTTTTAAAGATTTTATTTATTTATTCATGATAGTCACACACAGAGAGAGAGAAAGAGAGGGGCAGAGACACAGGCAGAGAGAGAAGCAGGCTCCATGCACCGGAAGCCCGACGTGGGATTCGATCCCGGGTCTCCAGGATTGCGCCCTGGGCCAAAGGCAGGCGCCAAACCGCTGCGCCACCCAGGGATCCCATAATCCAACATTTCTAAAACCTAGAAGTCCAAAGAAGAAATGAGCTAAAAATGGACATTAAAGACTATGAAAGAGGGGTGCCTGGATGGCTCAGCCAGAAGAGCATGCAACTCTTGATCTCAGGATTTTAAGTTCAAACCCCGTTGAGGGTAGAGCTTACCTTAAAAAAAATCATGAAAAATGGAAGTTTTATTTTTTATATTTTAAAGATTTTATTTATTTATTCATGAGAGACACAGGAAGAGAGACAGAGGCAGAGGGAGAAGCACTCCATCCCAGGACCCTGGGGTCACAACTTGAGCCAAAGGCAGACACTCAACCACTGAGCCACCCAGGCACCCTGACAGATAGAAATTTTATTAACAACTAAAATTAAGTTGAAAAGCTAAATTATTAACCTACGTAAACTTATATCTGTTACTGTGAGGATAGAGGAATTATAAATTGCAAACATTACAGAAGAATATAGCTTAGAGAGTGAATGTCTTCTTTTGCTCCTGCCACCTAGAGTGACCATTAAGAATTTGGTGAACGTTCCTTCTGACTTTTTCCAATGCATACAATAATTGAGATTATTCAAAGAAATGTAGTCTGATCTACTCCCCAGGCACCAATTATAATATACAACACTTTTTAAATATGTAGGTAGGCCTCTCTCTTGCTCAGATAAGCTTTTTTTTTTTTTAAGATTTTATTTATTTATGAGAGACAGAGAGAAAGAGAGGCAGAGACCCAGGTAGAAGGAGAAGCAGGCTCCGTGCAGGGAGCCTGATGTGGGACTCGATCCCAGGTCTCCAGGATCAGGTCCTGGGCTGAAGGCGGCGCTAAACCACTGAGCCACCTGGGCTGCCCCCAGATAAACTTTTTAAGGACAACCTGTATTTAGCTCTGAGAAGTCCTCCCTTGTATGATGATTCTTAAAATTTTCCATTCTTACAGCTTACCCCCATGTTACCCCTTAACTAAAGAAAGAAAGACATTCTTTTTATAGTAAAAGCTTATTTCTGTGTGATACTTTGGATTTTCATATTTATTAACTCAATTTTTAATTTTCAAAATTGGCTTTGGTGGAGGTGGGAGGGAGTCAGGGATGAGGAAGCCAGCCTTCTGTGAGCCTGTTGTATCCAGTTCTCCATCACTCCTGTTGTAAAGTATGTGTGGATAGTCAGTAGCCCTGTCTTCAGAGGCCTTCCTGGGGCCTCCCGGGACCTCTTCCCAGGGGACTCCATTTCAGAAGCGTGGATTTCTTCTCAAAGACAGAAGTCTTCAATACAGAAAAGGAGGATTCTTTGTCCTCAGGGTGTGTACATGAGGGCTGCATTAACTTGATTATTTTTTTCAATAATTGATTATGTGACCTTCTAACAAGTTCTTTAAGTCTAAAAAGTGTGCGACTGACACCCTTCACTGAGTAAAGAGACACTAAGATTCATAATTTGGAAACTAATGGTAATCATGGCAGTGGGACCTGGGTGGGACTTTGGAGAGGAGCCATGGTCAGGCCAGTGTTGGGCAGTTCACTTGGTATGCTCCAAGAGGCTGGCTAACCCGTGGGCTAGGCCTTGTAGGTTCAGTTAAGCTCATTAGATCCCTGTAGCCAGGAGGATGAAACTCCGGGATCTGGCTCTTCAAACCAAAAAAAAAGAAAAAAAAAGACCCGATTGATAAATTGTTACTGTAGTCTGTTTGTATTTAACCTTTATATGCGTGTATAAAAATGGAAGAAATAATAGCAGTTGTTTCATAGGGTTATGAGATTTGAAATGAGATCTTTTAGACCATTCATTAATTCATTGAATAAATTTAGAGTGCTTGGTAGTTCAGGGAGAAGGTCCATGCTAAAGCTATGGATTTGAGGATCATCAGCAATAGATAGTTTTTAAAATCTTGAGATTAGATGAAGTCACTAAAGATTGACTATAGATAGAGGTGCCTGGAATAACAAAACAAGGCTCAGTAAATGTTGGCAGTTACTCCCACTCTTACTATAACTGCTTGTATTATTGCTACTATTTATTATAAATGTTACAGAACTGCCCCGTAAACCCAAATCTCCCATTTTCTTAATACAAATGTATTTGAGAAACCAAAGGTTTATTAGAAATTTCTGTAGAGAATACCAGATCCAGGGAATTGGGTGGTCCCAGTGAGAAGTGCTCCCTGAAGTCATCCATCCACAGAGTTGGATAGGCTTAGGCATGGGTTTTGATAGCCTGGATTTGAATCCTGCCTTTACTTCTATACCAGCAGTGAAACCTTTTTTGGACCTCAGCTTCTTCATGTGTTCAGAGGGGTCACCTCATAGGGATGGCAGGTGGATTCAAAAAGGTAATTGTTAGGGTGCCTGGGTGACTCAATGGTTAATCCTCTGACTCTTGGTTTTGGCTCAGGTCATGATTCACGATCTCAGGGTTATGAGATTGAGCCCTGCGTTGGGCTCTCTGCTGGACGTGGAGCCTGCTTAAGCTTCTCTCCCTGCTCTCTTTCTGGGGTACAAAAAAAAAAACCAAGTCAGTTCCTTCCATTTTCCTTCCACTGCTTAGGGGCTAGAACTCTAGGGCAATCAGGTTACCTTCTCTGAAACTCCAGAGATACTGATATCTGTCTCTGTGTTTCTTTTTTATTATTATTATTATTATTTTTTAATTTTTATTTATTTATGATAGTCACAGAGAGAGAGAGAGAGAAAGAGAGAGGCAGAGACACAGGCAGAGGGAGAAGCAGGCTCCATGCACCGGGAGCCCGATGTGGGATTCGATCCTGGGTCTCCAGGATCGCGCCCTGGGCCAAAGGCAGGCGCTAAACCACTGTGCCACCCAGGGATCCCCCCTTTATTTATTTATTTATTTATTTATTTATTTATTTATTTAATTGTTATTTTTAAAGATTTTATTTATTTATTTATGAGAGACACACAGAGAGAGGCAGAGACACAGGCAGAGGGAGGAGAAGCAGGCTCCATGCAGGAGCCCGATGCAGAATTCGATCCCGGAACTCCGGGATCACGTCCTGAGCCAAAGGCAGACGCTCACCTGCTGAGCCACCCAGGTGTCCCTGTGCCTCTTTTTAAAACCATATCCCAGCTACTAGCCCCTTGTAATGATAACCTTTCCTTGTGTGATGTGATTCATTGCAGTTAATTATAGTTTATCTTTCTTAAATTGATCTCCTTAATAGGATTTAGAAGATAATTTTTCTTATCTAGCAATGCATTTATTAATTCAATTTCAATGTAGATGATGAAATCTAATGTTCATTCCTAAAAGCTTCTGATTTCCAAGGGGAAGGGTTACGTCCCTACTTGCCCCATTGAAGATAGAGCCTCTGTGGCCCCATATAGCAATGAGAGCACGAAACTTCTGGTAGTTGCTAGTATGGTCTTCAGGAAGGATATTTAAGGAGCAATTTTAATACCACAACTGCTGAAGGTGTCTGACAGATGGCATTGGACCACTCCAAGAAGTAGCAAATTCCCATCATTGAAAGTGTCCAAGCGGGTACAAACTTACAATTATAAAATAATTAAGCCCTGGCTTGTAATGTTCAGCATGGTGACTATAGTTAATGATACTGTTATTGTATATTTGAAGGTTGCTTAGAAAGTAGATCTTAAAAGTTCTCATCACAAGAAAAAATTTGTGGTGATGGATGTTTAATTAGGCTTATGGTCATTTCACAATATTATATGCATATAACAAATCACTATGTTGTACACCTGAAACTAATATATGTCAGTTATACCTCAATTACAAAGATTATATACTGTCATTGCAGAAAATAGTCATGCAAAAAAGTTTTTTCCTTGCAATTTCCTGACCCAGCGAGAAACTTTGTAAATAGCCATGTTCCCCTCGATTTTGTTCTGTGCATTAGATATTCCTTAGGATGGGTTTATGTAGTATATTTGTAACCTGTTTTATTTCTTATTTAGAGAATGTGATTTGTTTCTAAGACCCATCAAGCCACTTAATTTTCCTTTGCTTTCTACTTCTGAGATTAATAGAAAAATAGTCCATCAATACTGCCTTTGTGTTGTTTAATCTTCTGGCTGAAAAAGTTTTATTTGTTTATTTTTACTTTTAAAAATATTTTATTTCATTTTTATTTGAAATAAGGCAGGCACCCCTGGATAAAAAAGTTTGAAGTTCTCAAATACTTGAAATCATTTGTTATGCTGTAGTGGTTCGGTGGAAGGCTTTTAAAATAGTTTCTTTAAATAGCAGTACTCTAAGTATTACCCATTGCCTTTTTATTATCCATTTTCCTCAAACGAGACTTGGGTAAACATTACAGCAACTATTTTATTCTTATTGATTCTATGACCTTTTTATTGAAACAATCACTTGACCGTAGAGCAGATCCATATTTGGACTTCTAAACATTAATGAGGTGCCTTCTTTAATTAGATGTTCAGAAATGTTGTGGCCCTTCAGGAGCCTTAATGGGGCTCTTTCAGAAAGTTACCAGTGAGCTACGTGGAATAATAAAATTCCTGTTTCTATAGTATCCCCTCCAGCATTTAGTGGACCTTGACCATAGTCTCCTGAAAGATGAATACTCTTATTTAGTTTTATGGTCTTTTGTTATGTGTACTACTTAACTATATCAGTGCCTTAGGTGCTTGGTGGACCAAAGTATTTCACACATTTATAGAACCCTGGGTTTATTGCAGCATTTTTTAATACTATAATATTCTGGAATTACCCATAGATGGCTTATGACTGAAGTTAAAACATTTGTCGTCACAGTTTTTTCTGGAATTACTTTTATTTTATTTTATTTTATTTTAAATTTTTATTTATTCATGATAGTCACACACACAGAGAGAGAGAGAGAGAGAGAGAGGCAGAGACACAGGCAGAGGGAGAAGCAGGCTCCATGCACCAGGAGCCCGACGTGGGACCTGATCCCAGGTCTCCAGGATCGTGCCCTGGGCCAAAGGCAGGCGCCAAACCGCTGCACCACCCAGGGTTCCCTGGAATTACTTTTAAAGCCTGAAAATGTTCAATGGGTAGGGTTGGGTGATAAACATTAGGTTTACAAAGTCTGTTTTTATTAGAGCATTCTTATGCATTATCAAAACACATACAATTCATATAATTATTGGTTCTTTAAAAAATAAGCAACTTGAAGGCATTTTATTTATCTTATAAAAAAAGTTGCTCAAAAAGTATGTTGAAAGAAGAGGATAAAGTCTTCATGATTTAGTTATTTGCGCCATGTACTTTTATATGATGCAATAACACTTTTGCACTAAAGTCGAAGTCTGCTATCATGTCAGTCCCAAGTAGTCTTGATACTCCACAGGTTATACTAAGTTCTGCCTTCATTGCCAAGCTTGTGTGTTTACTCAGTGCAGATGGTAGTTTTAGGTCTAGGGGAAAGGGGCAAATTGGATGATCAGGAATTCTGAAGTAATCTCTAACTTTTATTTTTATTTATTTCTTCACGAGACACAGAGAGAGGGGGCAGAGACACAGGCAGAGGGAGAAGCAGGCTCCATGCAGGAAGCCTGACACAGGACTCAATCCCGGGTCTCCAGGATCATGCCCTGGGTTGAAGGCAGGTGCTAAACCACTGAGCCACCCAGGCTGCCTTAATCTCTAACTTTTAAAGCTTTTCCTAAAAGTTTACAATTATTTAAAACCTTGCACCCTTTATTTCTGTGAGTCCTCTGAGGAGAGAGGCTGTGTTCATAACTTAGTTATCAGAGGTGTCTGGCACTCAGTAGGTCCTCAGTAAAAGTTGAACGTATGAATTGATTGTCCTTGTGATTTATCCTCTGGGAACTTCTCTGCTATTATTTATTACTAAATTTGGGTCAAAGGTGATCCTTGCCCAGTTTAAATGTTTGTTTGTGCTGGAGAATATAGTAAGTGGTAAGATCTAGGTGCTTTCTATCTCTGATTGCTACAATGACCATGCTTGGTACTATCATTCCCATTTAGCAGATGTGAAAACAGAGGCTTGGAGAAGTTAAGTTGAACACAGCAATAAAAGGCAAAAGGTAGGACCCAGTCTAGCATACTGCCTAGAGTCTGTACTCTTCTCTTCTCCCCCAGAGGTGAAGGACTTGGGCTCTCAGGATTCACAGGCTCTTCATAAATTGTTTTTGGGACTAGTAAAACTGGATATGGGAAGTTGGGCTTTGTGAAGCACAAGGTAGTCTGTAGCACTGCATGCATTTTTTTTTAAGGTTCTTTTAAAAAAATTTTTTTTAAGGTTGTATTTATTTTTTCATGAGAGACATTAGAGAGGGGGGGAGAGACACAGGCAGAGGGAGAAGCAGGCTCCCTGTGGGGAGCCCAATGTGGAACTCGATCCCAGGACCCTGGGATCACGACTTGAGCCAAAGGCAGATGCTCAACCACTGAGCCACCCCAGATGCCCCATTGTGTTTTTATATCTTTTGAGTATTTCGACTTTTCAGTTATTGGGAGGCCCTGAGTCTAACCAACATCCCCCACTCCCTGGAATGTTTCCAGTTGAGAGTTGGGGAATGGAGATAGGACATTGGAGGAGGATGACCAAGTGAGAAAGAAGCAGGTAGAGGATGAGGGATCAAAATTGGCTTGTTTTTTAATTGTGAGACGTTTTAAATAAGGAAGAAAAAGGATTAATGTAATGACCATGAACCCACCACAAAGCTAATTAGATTTTATATTATTTTGTTTCAGATCTTAAAGAAATGAAATATTAGATATAGCAGATTCTTGAGTACCTCTCATTTTGTTAGTTTATTTATATTAGAGTTTATATTCATGTTTGTTATTATAATTTCAGTACATTGATTTTTAACTGCTATATATTGATTTAGAATATGAATGAATATAGCTGAGTTTATCTGTTCTCTAGCTGATGAAGATTTAAGTTGCTTCCATTGATTTTTGTTACACCCAGTGCTGCAATAAACATTTTTCTACTTTCCTTTTTGTGCACATATGTTAGAGTTTGTGGTATGTGCTGAGGAGAGGACTGGCTGTGTGTGCACAAAATCTTCAGTTTTTCTCCATCCTCTCAGAGGGCATGCTTGAGTGGGGCAGGGGGAGCAGCTTTCGTCCTACCACAGTACATGAGTGGGGCAGAGTAAGTAGGTGAAAGGAAGGATAAGGAGGGTCACGATGTAGGGCAGGATGAGAAAACCAAGTATTTAAAGAAAAGCAGAAGTATATCAGTATGGAAAAGGAATGTCTTAGAGAAAAAGCAAGCTGTCAGTCTCAGCTCTTCATTTTCCTTCTTTGAGATCAGGAATGAGTTTTTATTGAGCTTAAACAAGACTCTTCTGTCAAGTACGCCGAACAGTTTACTTGTTGTATACTATTGAACATGGGGAATGATCCATTACTTCCTGGGATGCCGCATGAGAACCAGCAAAATTGAATGACTTCTTTATTTTTACTAGGGCAGGTGAAATTTGAATAATGTATTATGAAGAGAGGTAAATGCTTCAGCCCTACTATTTATTCATTCATTTTTCTTTTTTTGTTGTTGATATATAGTTGACAAACGCTATTATATTAGTCTCAGGTGGACATTGGAACCTGAGACATATACATTATACATTAGGAAATGATCACAATAAGCTTAATTATCCATAACCATACAAAGTTATTAGTGTTATTGACTATATTCTCTTTGCTGTACTTTATATCCCTGTGAATTATTTATTTTGTAACTGGAAGTTATAAAGGGCATTCAGTAATATTTGAATAAATAAATAAGTGAATGAGTTTAAATACACAGATTCCTTGAGCTCTACTTGATTATATGGTTTTCCTTAAAATATAAGACCTCTGAGTTGTATACTTGGGGTCTACACTCCTAGTGTATTCATTTTCTGCTTTTTTAGATGGGTTATTGCTAAGACTGTTGCAGTCATCACACTCTAGGATTGTACAACATTCTGCTCCTCCTCTGCTTGTCTCACCCATTGCACCACATTGCAAGTCTTCATTTGCCTGCCATCTTCTTGTCCCCCCACTAGATTCCTAAGCTTATTGAGAAAAGGGACTCAGATTTATTTTTTTCTTTTTGATTCTCTTTTCCATGCCCTCTAGTGGACACTGAAATAATTATTGAGTGTGCCACATTTGATCTGAAAAGGTACATATGCTCAATTGTAAGTAAATAAAAATTTTGACCTAAAAGAAATCACCTTGCCAACGTATGGATTACTGACAGGGTATTTATTTTTGAGTTGTCTTGCCCGTCACTGTCTTACATGTGTTCTATAGGTAGTCTGATTAACAAGAAAGAATCATGGTGCTAAATTTTTTTTAAAGCATTTGTTGTGCATGGACACCACTCTTGCAGATATTTGAGTCATGTCCTTATGCCAAATACTGTGTGTATCAACGATATAGCTATGAGCGAGGTGTACTTGATCCCAGCCCTCAAGGACCTGTGGTCTAGCAACCTAGTTTAGGAGTCTGGATTATTTCTATAAAGGGCTAAACAAATAGACTTATGGACCGTGTGGTCTTGGTTACAAATATTCAACTCTACCATTGTGGCCCCAAAGTAGCCACTGATGCTGTAACCACATGAGTGTGGCTGTTTCCAGTAAAACTTCACTTATAGGGGATGCCTGGCTGACTCAATCGGTAGAGCATGTGATTCTTGATCTCAGGGTTGTGAGTTCAAGCACCACATTGGGTGTAGGGCTTACTTTAAAAAAAATTAAAAAAACAACTTTCATTTACAAAAGCAGGAGGTAGATTGATTTTGGTCCTCAAGCCATAGTTTTCTGACTCTTGACCTAGTTCATTTGTTTATTGCCCTTTGATTCTGTTTCACTCATATATGCACAGCAGATATTTCATATTCCCAATGTAGTTTTCAGTGGCTTACTTGCTCCAGTTAGCAAAAATGAGATTGTTGAACTTAAATGACTAAAGCTAATCGTTTGTTTTGTTTTTTAACTTGTTTATCTAGGACATTTTATTTCCTTACATCAAAGAAAATGTTAAAGAGTATCTGCAGACACACTGGGAAGAAGAGGAGTGCCAGCAGGATGTCAGTCTTTTGAGGAAACAGGTTGGGCCATTTCTCTTCCATTGCTTCTACATTCCCATGTGTCTGAGAATTGAGGATGCCTAGAGACTTAGAATGTGCTCTAAACATATTGTAAAATAAGCATTCTGGATTTACAGGACGTGGAAGTGGTAGCGACTTACCTGCTTAGGGATTCACACTACTTCATTAAACGACAAGATCATGGCAGTTTACTGTCTTTATAGTTGCCTCTCCCTGGAGCCATTTTGATCGCATAAAATTTTTTTTTTAAGAAATAAATAAAAACTTGAAAAAAAAATAAAATTTTTGTTTAAATTCAATTAACATATAATGTATTATCAGCTTCATAGGTAGAGGTCGGTGATTCATCAGTCTTATATAACACCTAGTGCTCATTACGTGCCCTCCTTATTGTCCATCACCCAGTTACCCCATCCTCTCACCTCCCTCTCCTCCAGCAACCCTCAGTCTGTTTCCTATGATTAAGAGTCTTTTATGGTTTGTCTCCCTCTCTGATTTTGTTGTGTTTTATGTTTCCTCTTTGCCCCCATGAGCCTCTGTTTTGTTTCAATTCCACATATAAGTGATACCATATTGTCTTTCTCTGATTGACTTATTTCATTTAGCATAATATCCTCTAGTTCTATCCATGTTGTTGCAAATGGCAAGATTTTGGTTTTTTGGTGGCTGAGTAGTATTCCTCTGTGTGTGTGTGTGTGTGTGTGTATGTATGTGTGTACACACCACATCTTTTATCCATTAATCTATCGATGGACATCTGGGCTCTTAATTTGGCTCTTGTACACATTGCTGCTATAAACACTGGGGTGCAGGTGCCCCTTTAGATCACTGCATTTGTATCTTTGGGGTAAATACCCAGTAGTGCAATTGCTGAGTTGTAGGGTAGCTCATTTTCAATTTTTTCAGAAACCTCCATACTGTTTTCCACAGTGACTACACCAGCTTGTGATCCCAACAACATGAATGAGGGTTCCCCTTTCTCTGTATCCTCACCAACATCTGTCGTTTCCTGACTTCTTCATTTTCACCATTCTGATTGGTTGAGGTGGTATCTCATGGTACTTTTTTTTTACGATTTTATTTATTTATTCATGAGAGACACAGAGAGAGAGGCAGAGACATAGGCAGAGGGAGAAGCAGGCTCCTTGTGGGGAGCTTGATGTGGGACTTGGTCCTAGGACCCAGGGATCATGACCTGAGCCAAAGGCAGACGCTCAACCATTGAGCTACCCAAGTGCCCCACTCACTGTACTTTTGATTTGTATTTCCCTGATGCTAAGTGATATTCAGCACTTTTTTTATGTGTCTGTTGGCCATTTCTGTGTCTTTTTTGGAGAAATGTCTGTTCATGTCTTCTGCCCATTTCTTGATTGGATTATTTGTTCTTTTGGTGTTGAATTTGATAAGTTCTTTATAGATCTTGGATATTAGCCCTCTATCTGATATGTCATTTGCAAATGTCTTCTCCCATTCTGTTGGTTTTTTGGTTTTGTCGACTGTTTCTGTACAAAGAGCTTTTTAGCTTGATGAGTTCCTAATAGTTCATTTTTGCCTTTGTTTCTGTTGCCTTTGGAGACATACCTAGCAAGAAGTTGATGCAGCCGAGGTCAGAGAGGTTGCGTTCTGTGTTCTCCTCTAGGATTTTGATGGATTCCTGTCTCATGTTTAGGTCTTTCTTCCCATTTTGAGTCTGTTTTTTGTGTATGGTGTGAGGAAACGGTCCAGTTTCATTCTTCTGTATGTAGCTGTCCAGTTTTCCCAGCCGTATTTGTTGGAGAGACTTTTTTCCATTGGATATTCTTTCCTGCTTTGTCAAAGATGAGTTGACCATAGAGTCGGGGGGTCCATTTCTGGGTTCCCTGTTCTGTTCTATTGATCTATGTGTCTATTTTTGTGCCAGTACCATGATGTCTTGATTACAGCTTTGTAATAGAGTTTGAAGTCCGGAATTGTGATGCCACCAGTTTTGGTTTTCTTTTTTAACAATCTTGGCTTTTAGTGGTCTTCTCTGGTTCCATACAAATTTTAGGATTATTTGTTCCAATTCTGTGAAAAATGTATGCTATTTTGATAAGGATTGCATTGAATGTATAGATTGCTCTAGGTAGCATAGACATTTTAACAATAATTGTCCTTCCAAACCAATGAGCATGGAACGTTTTTCTATTCCTTTGTATCTTCCTCAATTTCTTTCAGGGGTTTTGTAGTTTTCTGAGTACAGATCCTTTGCCTCTTTGGTTAGGCTTATTCCTACGTATCTTACGGTTTTGGGTGCAATTGTAAATGGGATTGATTTCTTAATTTCCCTTTCTCCTGTCTCATTGTTAGTATATAGAAACACAACTGATTTCTGTGCATTGATTTTATATCCTGCCACTTTACTGAATTCCTGTATGAGTTCTAACAGTTTTGGGGTGGAGTCTTTAGTGAGTGTCATGTCATCTGCAGAAAGTGAGTTTGACTTCTTTGCTGACTCAGATGTCTTTTATTTCTTTTTGTTGTCTGATTGCTGAGGCTAGGACTTCTAATACCATGTTGAGCAGCAGTGATGATAGTGGACATTCCTGTCATATTCCTGATCTTAGGGGTAAGGCCTCAGTTTTTCCCCATTGAGAATGATATTTGTTGTGGGCTTTTTGTAGATGCCTTTCATGATATTGAGGTATGTTCCCTCTCTCCTTACACTGAAGAGTTTTAATCAAGAACGAATGCTGTACTTTGTTAAATGCTTTTTTCTGCCTCTATTGAAAGGATTATATAGTTCTTGTTTTGTTAATGTAGCATATCACGTTGACTGATTTGTGGATGTTGAACCATCCTTGCAGCCCAGGAATAAACCCACTTGGTTGTGGTGAATAATCCTTTTAATGTACTGTTGGATCCTGTTGGCTGGTATTTAAGTGAGAATTTTTGCATCCATGTTCATCAGGGATATTGGTCTGTAATTCTCCTTTTTGGTGGGGGTCTTTGTCTGGTTTGGGGATCAAAGTAATGCTGTCTTCATAGAAAGAGTTTGGAAGTTTTCCTTCCATTTCTGTTTTTTGAAACAACTTCAGATATTAATTCTTCTTTAAATGTTTGGTAGAGGGATGCTTGCATAGCTTAGCAGTTGAGTGTCTGCCTTCAGCTCAGTGTGTGATCCCAGGTTTGGGGATCAAGTCCCGCATTGGGCTCCCTGTTAGGAGCCTGCTTCTCCCTCTATGTCTCTGCCTCTCTCTCTGTGTGTCTCTCATGAATAAAAAAATAAATGTTGGGATCCCTGGGTGGCTCAGCCGTTTAGCACCTGCCTTTGGCCCAGGGCACGATCCTGGAGTCCCGGGATCGAGTCTCACGTCGGGCTCCCGGCATGGAGCCTGCTTCTCCCTCCTTCTGTGTCTCTGCCTCTCTCTCTCTGTCTCTCTCTATGTCTATCATGAATAAATAAATAAAATCTTAAAAAAAATAAATGGTAGAATTTTGTTGGGAAGCCATCTGACCCTGGATTCTTGTTTGTTGGGAGGTTTTTGATGACTGCTTCAATTTTCGGACTGGTTATGGGTCTGTTCAGATCTTCTGTTTCTTCCTGTTTCGGTTTTGGTGGTTTATATGTCTCTAGGAATGTATCCATTTTTTTCCAGATTGCCCAATTTGTTGTCATATAGTTGCTCATAATATGTTCTTATAATTGTTTGTATTTCTTTGATGTTGGTTGTGCTCTCTCCTCTTTTTTCTTCCTTCCTTCCTTCCTTCCTTCCTTCCTTCCTTCCTTCCTTCCTTCCTTCCTTCCTTCCTTCCTTCCTTCCTTCCTTTCTTTTTAGGATTTTATTTATTCATGAGGGACACAGAGAGAGAGAGTTAGAGACACAGGCAGAGGGAGAAGCAGGCTCCATGCAGGGAGCCTGACATGGGACTCGATCCCGGGTCTCCAGGATCACACCCCGGGCCAAAGGCAGCGCCAAACCTGCTGGGCCACTGGGGCTGCCCCAATTGTTAGATCTCCTTGTTGGATAGACTGTTTAATTATGATGTGTAGTATCCTTCCTCATCTCTTATTACTGTCTTTGGTTTATTTATTTATTTTTTTTTTAAGAGATTTTATTTATTTATTCATGAGAGACAGAGAGAGGCAGAGATACAGGCAGAGATACAGGCAGAGGGAAAAGCAGGCTCCATGCAGGGAGCCCGATATGGGACTCAATCCCAGGACTCTAGGATCACGCCCTGAGCCGAAGGCAGATGCTTTAACCACTGACCCACCCAGGCATCCCCAGTCTTTGGTTTAAAATCTAATTTGTTTAAAATCTAAAAGCCACCCCAGCTTTCTTTTGACGTCCATTAGCATGACAAGTGGTTCTCTACCCCCTCACTTTCAATCTGGAGGCATCTTTGGGTCTAATGTGAGTCTCTTGCAGACAGCATATCAATCTGATACCATATGTCTTTTGATTGGGGCATTTAGTGCATTTACATTTAGAGTAACTATTGAAAGATAACAAATTTAGTGCCACTGTATTACTTATTTTTTTTTTTTTTTATTTACTTATGATAGTCACAGAGAGAGAGAGAGAGAGGCAGAGACACAGGCAGAGGGAGAAGCAGGCTCCATGCACCGGGAGCCTGATATGGGATTCGATCCCGGGTCTCCAGGATTGCGCCCTGGGCCAAAGGCAGGCGCCAAACCGCTGCGCCACCCAGGGATCCCACACTGTATTACTTATTAAAGTCACTGTTTCTGTATATTATCTCTGCTTTTCTGGTGTATGTAACTTTTGGGCTCCCTCTTTGTTTGAAGGATCCCTTTTATTATTATTATTATTTAAAGATTTTATTTATTTATTCATGAGAGACACACAGAAGAGAGGCAGAGACACAAGCAGAGGGAGAAGCAGGCTCCAGGCAGGAAACCCGATGTGGGACTCGATCCCAGGACTCCAGGATCACACCCTGGGCTGAAGGCAGGTGCTAAACTACTGAGCCACCCAAGGGATTCCTGAAGGATCCCTTTTAATATTTCTTGTAAGGCTGTTTGGTGATCATAAATTCTTTTCTTTCTGTTTGTACTGGAAGCTTTTTATCTCTTCTCCTGTTTTGAAAGACATCATAGCTGCATAAAGTATTCTTGGATGTGTATTTTTTTCATTTAGTACCCTGAATATATCATGCCAGTCCATTCTGGCCTTCGAGGTCTCTATGGGTAGGTCTGCTGCCAGTCTAATATTTCTACCCTTTTAGGTTACAGATCTCTTATTCCCAGGCTACTTTCGGGATTTTCTTTGTTTCTGAGATTTGTAACTATTTGCACTATTATATGTTGGAGTATTGACCTATTTTTATTGGTTTTATTGGTGGTTCTCTGTGCTATCTGGACTTGAATGCCTCTTTCCTTCCACAGGTTAGGAATGTTCTCTGCTATAATTTGCTCCAATATACCTTCTGCTCCTCTCTCTCTTTCCTCTTCCTCTGGGACCCCAGTTATTCTAATACTGTTTTGCTTTATGGTATCAATTTTCTCTCGAATTCTCCCCTCGTGATTCAGTGGTTATTTATCTATTACTCAGCTTCTTTATTCTCTATCATTTTGTCTTCTATATCACTAATTTGCTCTTCTGCCTTATTTATCCTAGCAATTAGAGCCTCCATTTTTTTATTGCATCTTATTAATGGCCTTTTTTATTTCAACTTGATTGGATTTTAGTTCTTTTATTTCTCCAGAAAGGAATTCTCAAGTGTCTTCTTTACTTTTTTTCAAGCTCAGCTAGTATCTTTATAATAGTTATTCTGAATTCTAGTTTCAACATCTTACTTATGTCCATACTGGCTAGGTCTCTGGCAATCAGTACTTCCTCTTTTCTCTTTTTTTGAGATGAGTTTTTCTGTCTTGTCATTCTGTCCAGAGAAGAATAGATGAATGACAGAACAAAATACTAAAATGGAAAGGACTCCAGGGAAATATACATTAAACCAATCAGAAGAGACCTGAAACCAAAAAATAAAAAAAAGAGAGCGAGAATATAATCAGACAGTTGAACAGAATAGAGCAACATACTGTATCCTGTGTATTTTGGTCTTTTTGTTAGAAAACTAGATCCCAAAATTGTAACAAAAGAAAAACATATATGTACAAAAAAATAAAATACAATGAATGGATAGACTATAAAATGAAACTGTAAAAATGAAAATTAAGAGACAAAAATAAAGGAATATAAATTAAATACATTGAAGAAAAAAATAAATACATTGAAGGGTTAGAATATAACTGTAAAGATGAAAATTAAAAAAGACTAACAAAATGGGAAAAAAAAAGTCGATATGAAATGACAGGTGAAGAGAACAGAGCCATATACTAGATTCTCGGTGTATTTTGGTCTGTTAGAAAAAACTGCATCCCAAAATTGTAAAGAAGGAAAAACTTTTATGTATATACAAAAATAAAATTAAATACAGTGAAAAGATAAATGTAACTGTAAAGATGAAAATTAAAAAAGATTTTTTTAAAAAGTTGATAAAAATAAGTTGGTTGAAAAAAGAAAGAAGAAAAAAAATACTGAAAAACTAAAGAATCATGGAGAAAAAAAACATTAATTCTGTATACTATTTTCCCCTAGTGCTGGAGTTTTGCAATTCTGTGTGATTGGTAAACTTGGTCTTGGCCAGACGTTCTTACTGATCTTCTGGGGGAGGGGCCTGTTGCACTGATTCTCAGGTGTCTGCCCCATGTGAAACTGCGCTTGACAGGGGCCAGGCTCTGTAATCTGCTTCAGATTGCTCTACAGTGCCTTTGGTTCCCTGAAGGCTCTCCACCCCACTTTAGAGGATGTGAGTGAAAATGGCGGCCTCCCATTCTCCAGCCCCAGAGCTGAAAGCTCGCACCCCCCACCCCTCAATTCACCCTCTAGGAAAAGGAATCAGTTGCCCCTGTCTGCGTGTTCCCCGTCCACCTTCCTTGCTCACCTCGCCTGTGACTGAGCGTTTCTGTCTCAGGGATGCGCAACCCCCTTTCAGGTGTCCAAACTCTGGCATGCTGCTGTGCTGCTCCTCCCAGAGAAGGAAGGGAAGGGTTTTAAGGTTCTGCCACTTGCCTGGGCCCTTGCTCTGGGAGCAGTTGCGCCAACCCTGCTGTGGTTTGATGTTTATGGAGACCTGGAGTTGAGGGCCCACTCCTGGGCTCGCTGATTGCAGCTGGCTTCCCTGGTCCAATGCCTGGGAACTCTCCGATGCCACACTCAGGCGCCCTCCCTCCCCCTCTCCCCCCTTCCCAGCCCCCCTGTGATCCCGAGGATCCTGAAGCCACACTGTCCCACCTAGGATTTTGCTCCGCTTGGCACCTGAGCACCTTTCTGGCAGGGACATCCCTCACCCCGACTGCTCTGTCACTTTTCAGTGCCAGCTGCCGGAGTCTTTTCCACCTGCAGTTAATCTTCCCATATATCGCCTCGGATTCACTTCTCCACACCTCTTACCTTGCCGAAAGTGGTCTCTTTTCTATGTGTAGAGTTGCAGCTATTCTTTCCTTAGAACTCTGGTTGAGTTTGCAGGTGTTCAGAATGATTTAATAGCTATCTAGTTGAATTCTTGGGACCAGACGAAACTAAGATCTACTCCTCTGCCATCTTTGGCATAAACTGATTTGACATTTTCTTTGTTTATTCCTCAGTTCATTATAGGACAGAGAAAATGACCAGATTTAATTAAAGTCCTGGTTTGTTGATCCTAGTAAGTGAATCGACACACTGGGTCTTACTATATCATTTTATCATTGTATGCTGTCTCTTCTCATGTACAACATGCCTATTTATTTATTTTAACTTATTTATGATAGTCACACAGAGAGAGATGAGAGAGAGACAGAGACACAGGCAGAGGGAGAAGCAGGCTCCATGCACCGGGAGCCCAACGGGGGACTCGATCCCGGGTCACCAGGATTGCGCCCTGGGCCAAAGGCAGGCGCCAAACCGCTGCGCCACCCAGGGATCCCTGCCTCTCCATTTAAATTTCAGCTATAACAATATAGGAAAAGCAAAGTAATTTATTAATTATAAGTCACTTTCTTTTAGGAAGCATTCATATCAGCCCCCCAAAATGTAAGTAACAGGGCTAGATGTTAATGATAGTTGGAGAAAGTTGATCGGCTGGGTTTTCAGATCTTAAGTGATCTTTATAAAAAACAAGTAAACAAATATCGTGTTGTTTGTGACTTAAAGGCTGAAGAGGATTCCCACCTGGATGGGGCTGTTCCCATCCCTGCCGCATCTGGGAATGGAGCAGATGACCTGCCGCAGATGATCCAGGCTGTGGTGGATAATGTGTGCTGGCAGATGTCTTTGGACCGAAAGACCACAGCACTGAAACAGCTGCAGGGCCACATGTGGAGGGCAGCATTCGCAGCTGGACGCATGAAAGCAGAGTATGTAGCTGCTCAAGTAACTCTAAACATTCCACCAGCCCTGAAACCAAATACATTTTTCCACTGGCTCGCTCTCTCCAATGTTGTTTGTGTGATTAGTAAAATAGATAAAATCAACATTCTTTTTATTTTAATAAGCAGGTGTTTGTTTTTTTTTTTCAAAGCCAGGATAAAGCGTTCCACCCAGCTAAGCTCCCCAGAGCAGCGTGCCTGGCTTTGTGGGGTGGATGAGGACTTTTAGCCCGGTTTAAAACAGCTACCTAGAAAATGGCGACTTCTTTGAGCTTGGTCATATTTGATCTTTTTTTTTTTTTTAAGATTTTATTTATTTATTCATAGAGATGCAGAGAGAGAGAGAGAGAGAGAGAGAGAGGCAGAGACACAGGCAGAGGGAGAAGCAGGCTCCATGCGGGGAGCCCGACATGGGACTCGATCCAGGGTCTCCAGATCACGCCCTGGGCTGCAGGCGGCGCTAAACCGCTGCGCCACCGGGGCTGCCCATATTTGATCTTTAATAGCCAAGTGACAGCACTGTTCAGCTGTTTCTCAGAACTGTCAGATTACCTGCTTTCTGCTCTGCTGCAGAAGTAAGAATGCTTTGAAATTATTTACGTGTCCTTTTAGGGTTACTCAAAATGTCAGGGGTATCACTGTCCTGTGCTGTTACAGCAACTTCCACAGACCCTCTGACTCTTGGTTGTGGTGTTCCTGGGAGCCCTCCTGTTGAAGGAAACTCATGAGTCCTGTATTGCTAAGGAATTTTTTTGTTAAGATTTTATTTTTAAGTGGTCTCTACACCTAACATGGGGGTCAAATTTACAACCCTGAGATTAAAAGTTGTATCCTCTACTGACTGAGCCAGTCAGGTGCCCTGCTAAGAATTTTTTTTTTTAAGATTTTATTTATTTATTCATGAGAGACACACAGAGAGAGAGAGAGAGAGAGAGAGAGAGAGACAGGCAGAGGGAGAAGCAGGCTCCATGCAGGGAGCCTGATGTGGGACTCGATCCCGGGTCTCCAGGATCATGCCCTGGGCTGAAGGGGGTGCTAAACCGCTGAGCCACCTAGGCTGCCCGGAAATTCTTTTTTTTTTTTTTTTTGCCCAGAAATTCTTTTTTTTTTTTTTTAAACTTTTTATTTTTTTTTTATTATTATTTTTTAATTTATTTATGATAGTCACAGAGAGAGAGAGAGGTAGAGACATAGGCAGAGGGAGAAGCAGGCTCCATGCACCGGGAGCCCGATGTGGGATTCGATCCCGGGTCTCCAGGATCGCGCCCTGGGCCAAAGGCAGGCGCCAAACCGCTGCGCCACACAGGGATCCCTCAGAAATTCTTAATAAGACAGTGCCACTAAGTATTTTAAGCCATTGCCTGATGTACACCCTAAGATTCAAGACTACTTTTAGTTGCTGCATTTCTTTTCCTGTCAAATGAGATGCCATTCCTTTATGTACTTTACAAGGGGCTTCCTTTTTAATATATATACATATATATATTTTTTAAGATTTTATTTATTTATTAGAGAGAGATTGCGAGGGATGCGCATGTACGAGCAGGGGGAGGGGCAAAGGGAGAGGGATAAGCCGACACCCTGCTGAACACAGAGCCTGACTCTGCAGGGCTCCATCCCAGGACTGGGTGACCTGAACTTACTGAGCTACCCACACGCCCTAGGGGGCTTCCACTTTTTAAAGGCTGCATTAGGATTTCAGGATAGGCCAGTCATCTGGTAATATCTGCTAGTTTACTTTGTAAAACACAAAAGAGTGGAGGCAAGAGAGGATGTTCGGACTAGTCAGTCCTTCCTTCTCTCAGACTTTCCTTAATCACAAAACCAGGGACTTCTAAGCCCTGCATTGGAACAAAAAAATCTGCACAGTTCAACGTGGAAGAATCCTGTCTGTGATTGCAGAAAACGCACAGAGTAACCCACAGGTGTATGTGCTGGTTTCAAACTAGTTGATTTCTTTCCTTCAATTAGTGGAATATATTAAGCTATTTTAGCCAGTAGGAGACTTTGCTGACATTTTCCAGTTCATCTGTTAAAGATGACTGGTTCCACATTCCAAGTTCCTTGTGCTTCTCTTTTCACCTGTTTTGCGACAGTTTCACCACCAAATATGGAAGACCCTGTAGAACTGGGAAGCAGGCCTTAGTGTCAGGAGTCAGAAAAGCTAGACCCTGTTTGCTGGTAAGCTAATGCGAGATGACATAGTGTTCTAATAGATTTGTTATGTCATTTATTTCTGTATTGTAAAATTTTAGGTTTTCTTGGTTCTCAAGAAATGTAGTTCCATTTTCTAGCTAATCAAACATTAATAGCTTTGAACCCTCAAATGGTTTTCTTTTCATTGTCTGTGAGGAAATCTTTTTAAAGGTATTTCCATGCTTTCTGAAGGCACACCAGACATAATTTAACCTCTTATCATGAATTACATGGAAAATTATATAATTGCTACTTTTTTTTTTCTAGTGGGAATTTCAATAACCACTTATTTCATCTCTTATTTGTGACTCACTCTTTACTGTCATGAGTGTGGCTGCCTGTCAAAAACTGTTCTCCCCTCCACCTAAATTGTTGCTTCTAATCTGCGGGGATCCTGGAACTCCAGTGATGATAAGCTTGTTAGATAGGCAGCAGTTTGCAGTCTCTTGGAGGTGCTTCCCATGGTCACCCTTTGGGCACAAATAAAAGAACCCTGTTAGAACTATTTTGACTGGTTCTCACCTGGCTAGATAACGTGTTCCTGCATTTGAACTTGGTGGTCTTTCCTCTAGGTTCTTTGAAGATGTAGTTCCAGCAGTCAGGAAATGGAGAGAGGCTGGAATGAAGGTGTATATCTATTCTTCAGGGAGTGTAGAGGCCCAGAAGCTATTATTTGGGCATTCTACGGAAGGAGATCTTCTTGAGGTAGGTCACCTGATTACTTTGTTTTTCTGACGCTATCAAAGCATGAAATAATGAATCTTAAAGGGATATCCTACAGTTATAAGCCAAATCAACATTCAGATCATTGCATTTATGTATGCTAAGGAGGTGGTAAAGAGAAATAAATAAACTAGGGAATACATTGAAGGAGAAGGTAAAATGTTTAGTTTTGGCATTGGCGGTTCTTAAGCCGTTGTGAATAATGATCACCTGGGGAGTGTGTTAAAAGTATAGCTCCCTGGGTCTTGCTTCCTAGCAAAGCTGCATTGGCAGGTCTGGGAATGGCAGGAGGAGGGGCAGGGTCAGGAATATATGTGTGTGTCTATGTAAATGTAATATATGTACATATAGATATATGTAATACAGCTAATAAGATATGAACTGGCTTATAAATCAGCTGTCTTGCCAGCATTAGAAAATTGTCAACTCAGATGAACTAGTGGCCCACTTCTTTTGGTTGTTTAAAGTAGCAGGTTAGCAGTACAGTAGTGGCACATACTCCATCCAAACATGCACACATAAACTTCTTTAATGAAGCTGAGTACAGGGTAGATTCATTTGTTTCTGAGATTTTGGAGAGAGAACAAATTTTATTTTAGTGGAAACCTCACTCTTCTACAAGAGCACTGGGGGCGGTTATTAAATGGTGATACGTTAAGGCCACCTGTTAATCTTATAGATGAAAAAATTCCTGCTAGTTCCTCTGTCCCACCATTGTGGCGCCCTTTGGAGGATGGGGCAGGCACTGCAAAAAGGGAAGGCATTTAGGACTTGAAGAAATGCCAACCAAATACAGGCACAACTAAGTGATGTACAGTAGGTCACTCAGGCAGCTATCTTTTAAATAAATATTTATTGAACTTCTGCCATGTACAGAGAACACTTTGGCTTTGGAGATTGTCATATTCTCATTTTAGTATTTTCCTGTGTTTTATCTTAGCTTAAATCAAATTTTAAATCAGGAATAAAACCCTTTAACTATTGGTGTACAAATATTTGTATCTCCTCTGAATACAGATGTAAACACTTTTTTGTTCTCTCTAATGGAACAGACAATAAGGTGATAGATTATACAATAATAACTACTGAATTCAATGATAAAAATGTACTGAGAGGCAGACTTGAGAAAGAAAGAATATATAAAACCAATCTTAACTTTTTAAAAGTTAAATCTATAATATTAATGTTACCATAATTTGTTTTTGAGTTATCTTTAGGCTTGTTTTTGGTTTGTGAAAGTTCTGAAAATATTCAAAAGATCACATCGTAATAGCTGATTCTAAAAATGGACTTATTTTAATTAATGTTGAGTAAATAAGCAAGTTACATATTTGATCCCAGTTATTTCTAAAACAGCAAGGTTATATACTAGCTCTTGAGTAGAATTTCAAAATGTTTTCATTAAAAAATGAAAGTTTCAAAAAACAAAAACAAAATAAGAATAAATAAAAAAATGAAAGTTTCAGGGGTTAGGGAACAGTGTAACTGGGCAGTGGACATTAAGGAGGACACTAGATGTAATGAGCACTGGGAATTATGTAAGACTAATGAATCACTGGCCTCTACCTCTGAAACCAATTATATATTATATGTTAATTAATTGAATTTAAATAAAATACTTTTATTTTTTTAAGATTTTTTTATTTTTAAAGATTTTATTTATTTATACATGATAGACACAGACAGAGAGGCAGAGACACAAGCAGAGAGAGAAGCAGGCTCCATGCAGGGAGCCTGATGTGGGACTTGATCCCAGGACTGCAGGATCACTCCATGGGTCAAAGGCAGGCACTTAACTGCTGAGCCACCCGGCATCTCTTTTTTTAAGATTTTATTTATTTATTCATGAGAGACACACAGAGAGAGAGAGAGGCAGAGACACAGGCAGTGGGAGAAGCAGGCTCCATGCAGGGAGCCCGATGTGGGACTCGATCCTTGGACTCCAGGATCATGCCCCGGGGCTGAAGGCAGGCACTAAACTGCTGAGCCACCCAGGGACCCTAAATTTTTTTTTTTTAATGAAAGTTTCGGGGCAGCCCAGGTGGCTCAGCGGTTTAGCGCCACCTTTAGCCCAGGCCGTGATCCTGGAGACCCAGGATCGAGTCCCACATCCCGGCTCCCTGCATGGAGCCTGCTTCTCTCTCTGCCTATGTCCCTGCCTCTCTCTGTGTGTGTCTCATGAATAAATAAAAAAAAAAAAATATTTAAAAGTTTTGGGACGCCTGGATGGCTCAGCAGTTGAGCGTCTGCCTTGGGCTCAGGACATGATCCCAGGATCCAGGATTTAGTCCACATCAGGCTCCTAGCAGGGAGCCTGCTTCTCCCACTGCCTGTGTCTGCCTCTCTCTCTCTCCCTGTGTCTCTCATGAATAAATAAATAAAACCCTTAAAAATAATAATAATTAAATTAAAGTTTCTTGAAAGTTAAGCAGCTTATTAATGAGGCAGGTTAGAGAAATCTCATTCTGGGATCAAAAGGACAATGTTTAGGACCTGTCTTTAGGAGTGAAACCCAGTCCAATAAGTAGTTTGAATGCAAATAGGGTTTTAAGAATAAAAAGCAGGATATGTATATTTTAAAAGATTTTGTTTTTTTATAGATTTTTTTTTAAGATTTATTTATTCATTCATTCAGAGAGAGCGAAGAGAGAGGCAGAGACCCAGGCGGAGGGAGAAGCAGACTCCATGCAGGGACCCCGATGTGGGACTCGATCCTGGGTCTTCAGGATCACACCCCAGGCTGCAGGTGGCGCTAAACCACTATGCCACCGGGGCTGCCCTTTTTATAGAGTTTTAAATTTATTTATTCATGAGAGACCCACAGAGAGAGAGAGAGAGAGACAGAGACACAGGCAGAGGGAGAAGCAGGCCCCATTCAGGGAGCGCGATGTGGGACTCAATCCTGGGACTCCAGAATCACGTCCTGGGCTGAAGGCAGGCACTAAACCCCTGAGCCACCCAGGCTGCCCTAAAAGATTTTGAATATAAAATTAATGCTAGGGGATCCCTGGGTGGCGCAGCGGTTTAGCGCCTGCCTTTGGCCCAGGGCGTGATCCTGGAGACCCAGGATCGAATCCCACGTTGGGCTCCCAGTGCATGGAGCCTGCTTCTCCCTCTGCCTATGTCTCTGCTTCTCTCTCTCTCTGTGTGTGTGTGACTATCATAAATAAATAAATTAAAAAAAAAAAATTTAAAAAAAAATAAAAACAAATAAAATTAATGCTAATCACAGAAAAAACGAAGTAAACTGTAACATGATTTTATATACATTGAATTGGTAGTTTTCTTCCAAATGTTTATTTCTATAAAATCTTTATTTTGTGTAGCTTGCATAGTTATCTATTAAGTACACTTTCAGGGATTATTTATTGAGGGGATGAAATCACTATATGATTGTCAAGTATTTTCAGAGCAAATGGAGGAGAGGCAAAGAGGTTGGGTGGCAAGGGTATTTATAACATCAGTCTTTTCTTTCCCTGTGTGCAGCTTGTTGATGGTCACTTTGATACCAAGATTGGACACAAAGTGGAGAGTGAGAGTTACCGAAAGATTGCAAACAGCATTGGGTGCTCAACCAACAACATCTTGTTTCTGACAGACGTTACTCTAGGTGAGTAATTTGACTTCCTATATTGGATACTCCAGGGCAGGTAGGTGATACTCCTGGGACTGCAGACGCATGACCTCTGTAAAGAAAGTTTGTGTGGACCTTTGAAAAATGAAACAGGTTTATAAAAAGAAGCCATGAGTCAGCTGATTCAGGTTTCTCTCCTTTTACCTATCGTTGGGGGTTGTGCGTGGCCCTGGAAAGACTAGATCTTCTCACTGTAACTCTTATCTGTGCTTCCCTACCCATCCTTCTGTACACACACATACACGCACACACGGATGAAATTATAAAATAACAAAGGACAGTTTAAGGGGTGTCACTGTGGGAAGGAGCATGCAGGCAACAAAGGAGGGTAGGTGCATGGTTGGCTAGGGACATAAAGTTATAGTGGACCAATCGTATGTATTTAACAGTGAGATGAGCTAAAAAAGCACAAAAGAAACAAAAAACTGTAGGGGAGGAGAACTCTAAATGATCAGAGCACTTTTGCCTCATTTTTCCAGTTTCTGAGCACTGCTGCACAGTGAGTGGGAGCCTCTTCTCCACCTTCCTTCAGGTGATCTCAGTCCCTGGGCACCACTCATGCTCTGAACCTCTTGCCTTGTCATGCAGGGTGTACCTATTTAAAGACAGACATCTTTTTTTTTTTTTTTTTTACCTAGAATGGCTGTCTTTATTACATATGGTACATTAGCAGATGCATTATTAAAGATTGAGCGCACATAACAGCACATACTGTACTGTGTTGGTAATTTAAGTGATTTCAAGAATACTTTTGACCAAATGTAAAACTCACAGTCCAGCTCCTACGTAAGAATGTTGACCCTCTAGAGAATGACAGCAGGAAACTATCGCGAATGAGGAAAGAAGCAGCAGCAGATGAAGAGGTGGTTGGCGCTGGCGGAAAGTTGGGCTCTGTTTTTTCTCTGACAGCCTCTACTTGGGAAGGCTTTCCCACACACCTACCTGGCTCTGGCTTTGGGTGGCATGCCCATTGTCCTTAGAGTTTGTGCATCTCCTGGGGGTGCCTGCTTTTGGTGTGTTTATAATTGCATGTGTATTTGAGGGCAGTTCTTTATATTACTGTTTCTTCTGCTCACCTTCTTCATCTTCTGCATACCTCAGAGCAGGATTTCGTGTATTGTGCTGCTGCCCTGACTTACTATGTCTGGGCTGGTAGACTGCGGAAGGGCATTAGGGAAGGAGGCGGAGGGCTGGATGTTCTCTTGCCTGGTTGGCTCCACTGACTCCTGGGCCCCTTGGAGCCTGTAGGCCATATCCCTCTCTCTGGTCCTTCCTATCTTTTCAGGGAACTAGAGTCACCCCCAACCACTGGGACTTTCAGAGATAGGGCCCAAAGGCATATCCAAGCTGCTGACAAAGATCTTACCAGAAGTAATGTGTATGAATTGTATTCTTTCTCTGCTGCTGATCTTTGGGCTCTTGGTCTGTTATGTTAGGCAAGAGTTACAGGTATATAAGCAAGTACTGATTTGTTAAGTTGTTTTAAAAAAAATCTTAACCAGCACAGATCATATAATGCCTTCAAAAAGTATAATAATGTTTTCTAGAGAAAGAAAGACTTACCTGACATACAGTAGATATCCAGTAATTGTTAACGTCTTTGTTAAATTTCAGGCCACGGTGAATGTAGACTGAAATTTCTGATCCAGGTAGATGGTGCCAAATCACAGCCATTTGTTATCTTGAGTTTTGAAAACTCAGCAGATTGCATGTCTTACATGTCCTGGCTTGGGTCAGCTTCAAAGTCCAAGGGTTTCTACAAACTGTGGTCTTGGTTTTCTACATTCCAGAAAGCTTGATACATTTGCTTTCTGACTGCACCAAAGGAGAGGAACAGATAGACAGTTGCACGGACACACTACTTCAAGGTAGCCAGGCCACAGAAGTTTCTGTGAGGAAGGATAATTTGAAGACCTTTCACTTAGTTTTGTTCCTTATGGAAAGGAGATAGACCTTGCTCTGCTGAGATTAGCTGCTTTAATTTTAATCTGTGAATTACTTTTGTGTCATAATTCATATGAGAGGGGCTGTTGGAGATGCAAATCCGTGGTTTGCCCTCTCTGTGATTTCCTAGCACTTTGGATGATAAATTTCTGCAGGCTTAGAGTCACAGAACTGTTTTGTGGCTGGAGCTCCCCATGTACTTAGCCTGTCCCGAGTGTTCTGGGATCAAATGTGTTGTGATGCCCAGATCTTCGCACCATTCCTCACTTTTTGGTTACTTTTAATAATTACAGTCTCTGCTCTAGTAAGATCACCGACAGGTTCTTTATATTGTTGTCTTTAACCACGCTTTCTTTTTCTAGTAACACAGCACATCTATAATTTTATGTCTTCCTCTTTTCACTTGAGCCACTTCCTTGGGCTCTAGTCCCAGAAACTATTCTTAACTTTTGTGAATAGAGATAATCCGCAGATGGGCCTCAAAACAAACTTGGCTTTTTCCAAGGTCTCTGCATGGAGGTTTGTCTTGCGCCTCGTCTTCTGCCAGCTGTACACCCATCTAGGTGGCAGGGCCAGAACTGGGCTCATGGGTAGCTAGGCTGGGGCCAGGCGGCTGGCTGCGTGCTACGTTCTTCCCTATTATTTCTGATCCTGAGTTTTTGATACCACATGCCCAGACTGCTTTGCCAAGGCAGAATGGAAGACTAAGTTGAGATCCCAAATAACATCCAAGTATGAAGAGAGACCTGAAAGACTTCATGCTCTTGGAGGAAAGGAAGGAGGTCCAGGATTTTAAGTCAATATTATGCCAACAGGGCAAATAGATGCTTAGAAGCAACACTTGCCTGCTGGTTATCTGGGGTTGAATGTGGCAGAGCCACTAGGCAGTGTCCAGTCCATGTGGATTGTGATGGCTCAACTCGGTTGGGATCCAAGGTTGCTAGTTAGGAGGAAAGCTGTGCCTGAGGCAGTCAGGCTGGGAGCTAGGGATGAATGGAAGGTGCCTGCAGAGTTTGCCTGGAGGATGGGGTTTCCACAGGAACAGGGGATTGTTTGGCCTGGGAAGGTGACAGCTCTTTCACAGGAAGAGCAGAAGCTACATACACACTTGGGTGGTGGAAAAGACTGCTGCCCCTTTAACTCCCTCTGGGAACTCACTTCTCTCAGCACTGCTGCTCTTTAACCCATTCGGATGCTGTGACTATTTTCCAAAGGTTAGGAAGCCACGGAGGTTTATTACACCAAGTCTAAACTCCATAGAAAGTGTTTCAGAGTCTTTGCAGTTTTGCTCTGTTCACATATGCCCCCTTGACCCATGTCCTGTCTCCCACTCTCACTCGCTCCATTCTTCCAATATTTATACATGTATTTTGTGTCTGCCCAGAATGCCTCCTCTCTTGCCATTTTTTTTCCCCTTGAAACTTCTAGTCAAGACTTACCTTCTGTGCTGAGAAGTCATGTGTCAAATTGCAGATCCTAATTCAGTAGTTCCATGTTGGAGAGTTGAGATTCTGCATTTTTTAAAATAAGATTTTATTTATTCGGGGGTGGTGGTGGTGGAGGGAGAGAGAGAATCTCAAGCAGACTCCCGAGTGCAGAATTTGATGTGAGGTACAGTCCCACAACCCTGAGATCGTGACCCGAGCTGAAATCAAGGGTCAAATACTTAACCTACTGAACCACTCAGGTACCCCAGAGGTTCTGCATTTCCGACAAGCTTGTAGGTGATTCCCCTGCTACAGGTCCATAGGTCGTATTTGGAATAGTATTGTTCTAGAGCAGGAGCTGGCAAGCTTGTTCTGTAAAGGGCCAGATAGTGTATTTTAGGCTTTGCAGGCCCTCCAGTCTCTGTCACAACTCTAACTCTGTCCTGGCAGTGGAGAAGCAGCCACAGACAATATACAAATGAATGGGCATGGCTGTATTCTAATAAAACTTTATTTACAAAAGCACATGGCAGGTCATAATTTGCTCACCCTTATTCTAGAGCACAGACATTAAGTCAGGTTGACACTTTAAAACTTTGGCTCAACCACTCACCAGCTCGCTCACCTTCCATTTCTATAGAATGGGGATAGTAATACTAACTACCTCAAGGTTGTTGTGAAGATCTAAATGAGAATGAAGGCTCCACGAAGGCAGGAACTTTGGTTTTATATGTCTATTCCTAGAATAAGTAATATCTGGCACATAGTAGATGCTAAAGTAATATAAGGTATTAGCTGTTATTTTTCACATGGAAGCAGAATGGGGAGAAGACTGTAACCCAAGGCATATTAGAGATACCCCTGCTATCCCTAGCTTCCCTAGTTTAATTTTACTAGTCTTATTTTTCCTTTACCCACCATGCAGTTACTGATCTTTTTTTTTTTTTTTTAAGATTTTACTTATTTATTCATGAGCCGACACAGAGGAGAGAGAGAGAGAGAGAGAGGCAGAGACACAGAGAGAGAGAGAGACACAGGCAGAGGGAGAAGCAGGCTCCATGCAGCCTCATGTGGGACTCCATCCGGGTCTCCAGGATCACACCCTGGGCTGCAGGTGGTGCTAAACTGCTGTGCCCCTGGGGCTGCCCTGCAGTCATTGATCTTAAGGCTCTCAAAGTCTAATGAGAAGAGAGACAACAGGTAATAATGTGTCAATTCATATAGTTGTGACAGAGCTAAATACAAAGTGTTAAAGGAGCACATAGGATGCTGTAATACACATGGCAGTAGTTCTGGAAGATATTTGAGCTGAATTTTGAAGAGTAGGGATTTGCCAGGCAAAAAAGATGGACACTCTTCGCCAGGGGAGTATGACGTATTTGGGCTCCTGATGTGACAGCAGGAATTTTGGCCTGGTTCGATCATGGGCTTCCATTTGTCCCATCTCTCCGTAACTGATATCATTACTGACAGCCTGACTTTTTAGGAAACACTCAGTTTTCTGTGGGATTGATAGGAGAGAATGGAGGAGGGTTGTGGACAGAACTGACTCTTCTGCATTCATAAGTACTCAATAAATGCTCAGAAGTCTTAGATATGCTATACACTCTACACTAGGAGGGAAGTCCAGACCATTCTGGTCTGTCAGGTACAGTTAATGTATTTGAAAAAATTTTTTATTATGGGGGCTCCTGGGTGACTCAGTGGTTGAGCATCTGCCTTTGGCTCAGGTCATGAACTCGGGATCCTGTGATTGAGTCCCACATCAGTCTCCCTGCAGGGAGCCTGCTTCTCTCTCTGCCTATGTTCTGCCTCTCTCTCTCTCTCTCTCTCTCTCTCTCCCTCCCTCTGTGTCTCTCATGAATAAATAAATAAAATCTTAAAAAATTTTTTTCATAATGGAAGAATTATGCTTCCATTAAGAATAATGTGGTCAGACCCCCCCCCCCTCCCCTCAATGTGCCCATCTTCTAGCTTCAGCAATGATCCAGTTGGGGCTAAATGGGTTTCTACTTACCCACATCCCCCAGATTACTTTGAAGCAAATCTCAGACATCACATTTTGATGTATCTGACACATACTTTGATTTTCATAGAGGCCAGTGCTGCCGAGGAAGCAGACGTGCATGTCGCTGTGGTGGTGAGACCTGGCAATGCAGGGCTGACGGATGATGAGAAGACTTACTACAGCCTCATCACATCCTTCAGCGAGCTGTACCTGCCCTCCTCAAGCTAGAGCAGGCGCTGGAAGGAAGACCAGCCTATCCTCGCAGAGTTCTCTCTATAGTCTAGTTTTATTCTAATGGTGAAAGTAACTTACTTTAAAATATATATATATATATACACACACATAGGTATGCAAGTGTATATATGGGTGTGTTTCAGTTGCCTTTCACAGGCACACAAGTGAAAAAAAAAATCTCTGTTCAGTGAAAAGGAAACTTATTTAAAGATACTTTCTACATAGAAATTGATTGAAACCATGACTCTAACCCTTACTGAGGGCAAAACAAAGCTGATAGAAGAATTACTTCAATTCAGGTCACACGTGTTAGGTTTATCAAGTTGTGTACCAAAATGGAAAGATAGGTTTGAGAAGTTACTCAGAAGCCTTGTTATTTTAAAAACTGGAAGTATATCACAGACTTATTCCTAATAATTCATTCTCCTTTTAAATTATGAGTTAGAAGATTGTGACAGCTGAATTTCAAAATCTTAGCCTCCCGGTGTACAATAGACAAAGCTATTTGTTTCTGTTCCAAAAGAGAGCAAAATTGGGAAAAGAAATTCATTTGAGTCTTGATGAAGCAAGTACCTATTACTAAAGAAACTTGCTAATAATCATCATGGCACCCCTAGCAAGCGGTGGTTGCCTTACCAATGAAAATGGTGCATTGATATAACAACTAAAATAGGAATGTGATTCTTAATGTTTAATGGAATAGTCCTAATCCTGCCAGTTGTTACCATTATAGATTTTATAGTTGCCTTTCTAACTACTTTTTAGCACAGTTTGAGAATATATGTTGCTATTTACTATTGAAAAACAAAAGATTTACTGAAATCCTTCCATAAGATCCTTCTAGAAGAGCCCTAATAATGTAATATTTTCCTCTGAAATGGATGCAAAGAGTGTAAATTTTATAACAGCATTATTTATCCTGGTTCAATCCTAATGGAATGTTATGTCAGTTTTACATTGTGCTTAATAAAAACTTTTTCTTCCTCACTCAGTTTTACATAGGTTCCTGAACCATACCACCTATTGCCATTAGCAAAAGACAAACTGAAGAGAGATTGAGAAAATAAGAACTTTAGTTTTGCCTTAATCTTGTGTGAGTGTGTGTGTGTTTTAATACAATGCCAGTAGAAAATCATTGACATAGAGTTATATATGCATATATGACCTCTCTATATATGCATATAGAGTGGTTATTAGTTCACTTGGATAGGAAGCATTCATGTTATGAGTGGGATTTCTTAGATTTTTGAGAATCTTACATTTGAGATATATAGTGTTTGAAGGAGGCAAGTGTTCTCTTAATTAATCAAGAAAAGCTGTAATGAACCTTGAAGGAATAATTTTGGGGATGCTTTGAGTATGAAGAAGTATTGCAGATTAGAGAGGACAGAGAATATCGAAGAGTTTATGTTGATAATTTTTATCTTTAGTAAGTAAAAAATCTGAGGATTATGAAAATATAGAAGGATAGTAATAGTAAAAAGGAAATGAGTTAAGTAAATCTTAGAAACGGTAGTAATTTATAAATCATAAAGCTATAAATGGCAATAAAGGAATGAATTTCCTATAGTTTTCTTTGAAAAAACTCATGGGAAGATGATAGAAGAGGTGTCATTCTTTTTTAAAAGATTTATTTATTCAGGGGCATCCCTGGGTGGCTCAGTGGTTTAGTGCCTGCCTTTGGCCCAGGGTATGATCCTGGAGTCCCGGGATCAAGTTCCATATCGGGCTGTCTGCATGGAGCCTGCTTCTCTCTCTGTCTGTGTCTTTACTTTCTCTCTGAAAGTGTCTCTCATGAATAAATAAATAAAATCTTAAAAAAAATAAAGATTTATTTATTCATGAGAGACAGAGAGAGAGGCAAAGACATAGGCAGAGGGAGAAGCAGGTTCCCCACAGGGAGGCCCATGCAGGACTTGATCCTGGACCCCGGGATCACTCCCTGAGCCTAAGGCAGATGCTCAACCAACCACTGAGCCACCCAGGCATCCCAGAAGAGGTGTCTCTTGATGCCAGTAAAGGAATAATTGGAAAAATAAGGAAGCAATGAGAGAAAATTATGCAGCAGAGCCTAGATTAAAAGGAATTAGGGGTGGCTGGGTGGCTCAGTCAATTAAGTGTCTGACTCTTGATTTCCACTCAGATCATGATCTCACTCAAGGTTATGAGTCTCATGGTGGGCTCTGTGCTGGGCATGGAGCCTACTTAACAAAAAAAAAAAAAAAAAAAAGAAAAGAAAGAAAAATTAAAGGAAAAGGAGGGTATTCAGTGTGTAGCCAATAGAGAATTGAGATGGAAGTGCTGTAGACTGTTTGGGCTGCTCTGACTAAATCCCAGAGACCTGGGTGGCTTATAAACAACAAAATTTTATGTCTCACAGTTCTGGAGGCTGGAAAGTCTGAGGTCATGGTGCTGGCAAATTCACTGTCTGGTGAGAGCCCATTTCCTTACAGACCAAAGTCTGCTTTCTGTAACCTTACATGGTGGAAGGAATGAAGGAGCATTCTTAGGCTACTTTTATAAGGGCACTAATCCAGGGCAGCCCTGGTGGCTAAGGTGGCTCAGCGGTTTAGTGCCACCTTTAGCCTGGGGCACGATCCTGGAGACCCTGGATCGAGTCCCATGTTGGGCTCCCTGCATGGAGCCTGCTTCTCCCTCTGCCTGTCTCTGCCTCCCTCTCTCTATGTCTCTCATGAATAAATAAATAAAATCTTAAGAAAAGGGGGGCGGCACTAATCCAGGATGCTTGACTGGCTCAGTTGGTAGAGCGTGTGACTTTTTATCTTGGGGTCATGAGTTCGAGCTTCATGTTGGGCATAGAGATCACTTAAAAAAGAAAAAAAATATATATATATAAGGGCACTGATCCCATTCATGTGGACTCCACCAAAGGCCCCACCTGCAAATACCATCACCTTGGGGGTTAGGTTTCAGCATACGGATTTTGAGGGGGACACAGAAATTCCAGTCTACAGCAAGAGGCATTTCCTGTCCTTGATGAAAGGGTAACAGGAAAACTTATTTATTTATTGAGGGAAGGTGGAGATGGGGCAGAGGGAGAGAGAGAATCTCACAAAGACTCCCCCCTGAATGTAGAGCCTAGTGTGGGTCTTGATCTCACAATCCTGAGATCATGACCTGAGCCAAAATCAAGAGGCAGACACCGGGATCCCTGGGTGGCGCAGCGGTTTGGCGCCTGCCCTTGGCCCAGGGCGCGATCCTGGAGACCCGGGATCGAATCCCACATCGGGCTCCCGGTGCATGGAGCCTGCTTCTCCCTCTGCCTGTGTCTCTGCCTCTCTCTCTCTCTGTATGACTATCATAAATAAATAAAAAATATAAAAAAAAAAGAAAAAAAAAAAAAGAGGCAGACACCTAACCAACTGAGCCACCCACAGGCACCCCAAAACTAAGTAATTGAGAATAGATTCAGGAATAAAGAGGATGTTCCAATATCAGATTTAGTTTGTCAGGGACTCCTGGGTGGCTCAGCGGTTGAGTGTCTGCTTTTGGCTCCGGTCATGATCCTGGGGTCCCAGGATTGAGTCCCATATCAGGCTCCTTGCATGCAGCCTGCTTCTCCCTCTGCCTGTGTCTCTGCCTCTCTCTCTCTGTGTCTCTCATGAATGAATAAATCTTTAAAAAAAAAAAAAAAAAAAAAGTTTGTCAAAGTGGGATGTGAAAGGAAGGGAAAAAGATGAGTGGAATATTTCCTAGACCCTAAGCTCATTCACAAATGTTATGGAAAAGGATCTTAGGGGGAACTTGAGGTATAAAGTAGATTGGTCATGAGGGAGGAGGGGGAGGGACAGAGGGAGAGGGAGAAGACGACTCCCCGCTGAGCTGGGAGCCCAACTCAGGACTCAAAGATTTTGACTTGGGCCAAAGGCAGACACTTACCTGCTTAATCTGAGACACCCAGGTGCCCTAAAGATTTTATTTTTAAGTAATTTCTGCAGTTGCCGTGGGACTCAAACTCACAACCCCAAGATCAAGAGTTGCGAGCGCTACTGATTGAACCAAACAAGTGTCTCAAAAATCCAAATTGATTTCTTAGAAGAGAAACCTCAAAGGGACTTCTCTAATCTTATCAGCATTTCTGGAGTAGCAGGGCTTCCTGTTAGGCCTTCTGGAAGACTAGCCTTAGTTGCTAACCCTAACTGGTGTCCAATTTAGCGCTGCCCAAGGAAAGATGGGAGCGCCGCTGGCGTGTTGCCAAAACTTGCACAGCAGCTTTGCCCAGCAGATGGTGCTGTTTCTCCAGAGACTATCAAGGGTGAGGCCACCAGATTCAGCAGATGGAGCTGAGAGGTGACCTTAGGAGAGAAAAAGGAGTATAGTTCATTATCCTTAAAAGCCTGTAGCGTGATGTTGCAAGAGTCAGAGGAGTTAGGCAAAAATGGCAATAATCCTGAAGAAAAGACACCCACTAATATTCCTTTCCCTTTATTCCCTAAGAAAACACATAAGAAAACAAAAACCCAAACCAGTCATTTTTGGATAACCAGCTTTTCCAACTGCAGTGTGAAAAAAGACTTGTTTTTAGGCTTTTGAAATTCCCATTGGAATACAAAATTGAGTATAATACATGCCCAAACAATTTATTATCCCACCACTTGAGCCCCAGATAGTACAATGTTATCTTTAACCTAATATTTAAGAATAATTTTCAGTTTTTCTAACACATTAGAGTAACCAACAGGAGAATTCACCTTCCTTGTCCAAGTCATTTAGATTTAGCCCAAGTTATTCGTTCAAATACTGATGGTGAGGTATGTGTTAAAAAAAAAACAACCGTGTGTGTGTGTGTGTGTGTGTGTGTGTGTGTTTCTGTATGTGCATGCACATGTACATGTACATCAAAGAAGTGGGGCAGAGTGTCCTGTGGGTAAAATGCACAAACTGTTTGTTAACATTTGCTTTATTTATTTATTTAAAAAATTTCTTTTTAAAGATATTATTTATTTATTTCATGAGACACAGAGAGAGAGACATAAGCAGAGGGAGAAGCAGGCTCCCTGCAGGGAGCCTGATGCGGGACTCCATCCTGGCACTCCAGGATCACACCTGAGCTGGAGGCAGATACTCAACTGCTGAGCCACTCGGACGTCCCTATTTATTTATTTTTTAAAGATTTTATTTATTTATTCATGAGAGACACAGAGAGGCAGAGACACAGGCAGAGGGAGAAGCAGGCTCCCTACAGGAGGAGCCCAATGTGGAACCCGATCCCAGGATCCCGGGATCACGCCCTGAGCCAAAGGCAGATGCTCAACCGCTGAGCCACCCAGGCATCCCAACATTTGTTCTATTTAAGGGCATCTATAATGTGCCCTGGATTTGCTGTAAGGGGTCAAAGTCCTACTTTCCAGATACATATGTTCTTGGGGGAGGCAGCCTAAATAAACGGTGAACAACATAACACCAAAGCCACGGAGATGTGGCCAAATAATAAACGTCTGTTGATAGATAGCCTAGACAGAGCTCTAAGTTTCCAATGTTAGGGAACAGGCTAAGGAAAGAAGCCAGCAAAGGAGATGGAAATGGATTGGGCATCGAGGAACAAAAACCAAGAGTGGCAGGAGAGCCCCGTGATGAAGGGGGTGCTCAGGTGTGTCAAATGCTGGTAAGAATTTAAGTCAAGGTGCAAATAGCAGTGGCCCTTGGACGAGATAAGCGCAGTGTCTCGGGTGGTGGGAACAAAAGTTGAGGGCATGTGAAGCTAAAGGTTTATCAATTTTGTTTGTAACAATTTTATTTTCAAAGAACCAACTTGGCATTTTATTTATTCCCTATTTTATTTATCTCCACTCTAATTTTTCTGTCTTGCCTTCTGCTTGTTTTATTTACGTTTAGTTTGCTCTTGTCTCGTTCCTAAAGGCGGAAGGTTATGTTATTGCTTTGAGATCTTCTTTTTCAGTGTAGCCATCGCTTTAAATCTACCTCCCAGCACTGCTTTCCCTGCATCCTGTAGGTTTGGTATGTTGTGTTTTTGTTTTCATTGTCTCAATAAGTATTTTCTAATTTCCGCTGTGATTTCTTTTTTGGCCCACATTGGTTGTGGAAGAGTGTGTTGTTTAGAGGAAAAGAGGGTGTTGTTTAGGTTCCTCGTGTTTGTGAGTTTCAGAAGTTTCCTTCTGTTAACTGATTGCTCCTTTCATGCCATTTGCTTAGTGAACATACTCCCTATGATTTTGATTTTTTAAAATGTGTTGGGATTTGTTTTGTTTGCGTGTGGTCTGTACTGGAGAATGTTCTTTGTGCACTGAAGAAGAATGCATATTTTGCTGCTGTCAGGCAGAGTCATATAGGTGTTTGTTAGTTGGTTGAGAGTGTTGCTTCCTTCTGTTGCCTGACTCGTCTTGTGTCTAGTTGTTTTGTCCATCACTGAGTGGGGAATACGGAGTTCTCCCTCTGTTACTGTTGAACTATTTCTCCCTGAATTTTGTCTGGTCTTATTAGATACACACCCACCTTTGCTCCCATCTGGCTTTACTCTTCCCCTGCTTATGTAGGGTCCAAAGAACATCTTGTACCTTGTGTCCCCATCACTAGATTTATAATTACGGACCCATGTAGTGTCTTCTAAATCAGGAGGAAAAAGAGTTGCAAACAACAAATACATTTATACCTTTTTAAAAAAGATTTTAAAGAGACACAGAGAGAGGCAGAGACATAGGCAGGGGGAGGAGCAGGCTCTCTGTGGGGAGCCTGATGTGGGACTCAATCCCAGGACCCCGGGATCACGCCCTGGGCTAAAGTCAGACGCTCAACCACTGAGCCACCCACACGTCCCTGAATTGGGTTTCTTAGACCCCTCACCTCCACCTCTCTCAAATTCGTGTGTTGAGAAGCCCTAACCCCCCTGTGACTATTTGGAGATAGGACTTTTAGGAGGTCAAGTTAAATGATGTTATTAGGGTGGGGCCCTGATCCGATCAGCTTGATTATCTGTATAAGAGGAAGAAGAGACACCCAGGGAGCCCTCACCAAAAACAAATCAGTCAGAACCTTGATCCCGGACTTCTCCACCTCCAGAATGGCTAGAAAGCAAACTCCCGTTGTTTAAAACACCCTGTTCGTGGTGTTCTGTTATAGCAGCCCCGGCTGACTGATACATAGTTAGGAGCAGAATTCCCAGTGAATGAGGCTCATTCTTCTTCTGGTCCTCTTTCCCATGCCAGAAATACAGGCTGTTACTTTCAAGGCCACCACTGAGCTGGGGTAGGGCTAATACACCACAAAGCTCTCTGTTTGTACTGAGTCAGCTGTCCTTTCTCCATGAAGCATTCCCCTGGTTGCTGTGAGCTTTTACTCAGTTTCCAGAATTCCGAAAGAGTTGATTTTGGCCATTTTTGCCAGGGCATAGGTTGGTGTTTTGGAGGGAAGTTCTTTGGTGTTCCTTACTCCTCCACATTTTCACTGCTGTCCTCACATATGCTCTTTAACACTGGGACTTTGACACTCCTCCCACCAAGAGGTGGGGGCCTGGGTTCTCCCACCTTGAGTCGGGCGGGGGTGGGGGGGGGGTGGTTTGCTTATGACTGCTCCAACGCAAAGGACAACAGAGGTTGCTTTGATTCTTCAGACTAGGTTATAGAAAGGCTAGTTTCCATAACCTTTTTTCAGGAGCTGGGGTCGGAACACTTGCCCTGGGGAAGCCAGCTTCCACGCTGCGAGGAGAGTCCAAAATTCATGTGGAGAGACCAGGTCGAGAGGAACGAGGGCCCCAAGGTGACAGCCAGCTTCAGTCCTCAGACATAGTAATAAACAGGCCTCCAGCCCTCAAGTCTTCCAGCTGAGACCCAGACCTCGTGGAGCAGAAGTGAGCTGTCTCTGCCGTGCCCTTACTATGCCACAGCACCTGCAAGCATAGTAAATAGTTATTTTATGCTGCTGCATTTTCCAGTAATTTGTTCGGCAGTCACAGCAGCTGGAACAGTCACCTGGTGAATTAAACGGTGCCACACCGTGGACAGACTTTTTCATCCCTTTCAGTATAGCTGGGCTGTGAAAGGGCTGTGTCCTTTCAGTAGCAGTTAGTGATTGTCTCATTACTCACACCCACCCCTGGCAGTGACATCTCTTGTTCTGCTAGATTTTGCAAGTGTCCCTATCTTCCCAGTCATCCAGGCAGTAAGCAGAGTGTGTGATTTTTTCCTTTCCCTTTCTGTTCCTGACAGGCAACCAGTGATACCTATTGTCTTTCTCCTAGGGCCACACAAATTTGTTCCTTCCTTCACAGCCCTAACGGAATCACAGATATGATATGGAATTCCTCTGTCATTTGAGACCCCTGTCTCCTACGAGGGCAGTGCAAAAGGTGAACCACCCAGTCTGTCTCAGGTACACCTCAACCGACTCTGTTCCTGTGTTGGGTCCAAGGCCTTTCCTCCAGGTCCTCTTAACTGTCCCTGGTTACAAATCTAAATTTGGCTTACAGAGATCTAGTGGTATCAGATATTATTCTCATATTGACTGTCAGATAAGTCTGTTTGTTTTGCTTTCTCTGGAAATACGCAACAACATACAGCTTTTTCTTTTTTTTTTTAATTTTTTTTTAAATTTTTATTTATTTATGATAGTCACACACAGAGAGAGAGAGAGAGGCAGAGACATAGGCAGAGGGAGAAGCAGGCTCCATGCACCGGGAGCCTGACGTGGGATTCGATCCTGGGTTTCCAGGATCACGCCCTGGGCCAAAGGCCGGCGCTAAACCGCTGCGCCACCCAGGGATCCCCATACAGCTTTTTCTTTGTCCTGTCCTAAACAGCATTTGTAGGGAGACTTTTAGATGACCTTAAAAATCTGTTAACCTGCAGGGTCACCTGAGCTTCTTACCTTAAAAACATGAAATAGATGCAGTTTTCATTAAGTAAGGACCCAGTTATCCCCACTATTTTATTTTTGAATCCCCACAAGAGGAAATCTGGTACTGACAGAGTTTGTATAGGATTCTTTCAGGCCCTATTTAGAATGTGGGTCTTTAATGTGTACATATTACAGTGGACATTATAAGAAATAACCCTTTTTATAATCTAGAACTTCTTCCAGACACAGAAAGCTATTTGCTGTGAGAAGCAGAACAATTGCATTCTATGAAATCTCACTACATTACCATTGTTTCCTAAATGCCTTGAATGTTGCGCAGCTCTTTTTTTTTTTTTTTTTTTTTTTTTTTTTTGAGACAGAAAGAGAGAAAGAGGATATGCGAGCAGGGCGGGAGGAGCAGAGGGAGAGGGAGAGGATTTGAAGCAGAATCCATGCCCAGCACAGAGCTGATGTGGGGCTCCATCTCAGCCTTGATATTATGACCTGAGCTGAAAGCAAGAGTTGGATGCTTAACCAACTGAGCCACCCAGGCGCCCTGAGCAGCCCATATTTAAAATCTTCAAAAAAAAAAAAAAGAGGAAAGGAAAGGGGGGGGCCACAACCAGCCATTCATTTATCTTTAAAGTATTTATGAAGCACCTAACTCTGTGCCAGGCACTGTTTTAGTTGCCAGGTATGTGACAGACTTGGGCCTTGGGCTCTCTAAGCAACAGAAATTGACAAGAGGCCAGAAGGGAATTCCCGGCAAGGCTTTTATTGGGACTTATGCACAAGGAGGACAGCATAAGGAGAAAGTGTCTTGCAGGCTGACTCTCAGACCAAAGGCCAGGGAAAGTGTTCAGAGTGGCTGAGGTGGGAAAGGACTAACGTCTAAGCACGTTGGGGCGGGGGATACGGAAGGTTGGGCAGACAGGCATAGTGGACAGAACATGCTTCTATGTGCATCACATGGCTCTCTAGCATATAAAGTCTCCACCCTGGGCATGTTTTTTTGTTTTTGTTTGTTTGTTTGTATTATAATGAGGGAGGAAGTACGTGAAAGTTCTGCAGTGAAGTCCATCTTGGCACAGATTGATTTGGTCCAGTCTTCCTTGTCCCTGCTTTCAGTGAGCATCCTCCCTTCACATTCCTGCAACATCTACTATTCAAGGGGCATAGAGTTTTAGCTGTCCTAGAAGATGTATACTCAAAGGGCATAACTATGTGGGAACATTGGATCTGGGTGGTTAGGGTTGAGGGAATCTGAGTCCAGGCCTTTCTCTGCCTCAGGTACAGAGCAGGCAAAAATCTGTGTCTTCTAAAAGAAAAAAATCCCTGCCCTCATAATGAAAGAGTAATAAGTAAATAATGAGATAATGAAATAAGTAAAATGTGTAAGACAGTGCTATGCGTGTCAGAATTTTAACTAATCACAGGACCGTGTTTATATAAAATGCTATCAAGCAAAATAAAACTGGAAAGAGCAGTAGCGCTGGGTTGGGCTTGAGGGAGTTGAATTTTAGCAGTCAGGTGGACCTCAGTGAGAAGATAACATTGGAGGAGGTGAAGAAAGTGAGACACAAGTATCCAGGGGAAGATCGTATGGGGCAGAGGTTTCAGAAATTGCAAAAGTCCTGAGGTCAAAGCACACCTGGCTGTTGAAGGAACATAAAGAGGCAGAGGGAATGAAAGGTGAAGAGACGGTCTTATTGGCCCTCACAGGCCATTTTAGTGATTGGGATTTTTGGTCTAAGTACAAGAGAAGCCACTGGAGGATTTTAAGCAAGGGAGTGATGATCTAATTTAGCTTTTAACAAGACCATTTTGCTGTGTTGACAGTATGAAGGAAGCAAATTATGGAAGCAGAGAGACCAATTTCTGTAGGCAATTATAAAAGTCCATGAGAGATGGAAGTTGCTTGGACCGGAGGATGGCGGTGGATGAAAAATTCCAGAAAAATTTGAAGATAGGGCAGACTGGATTTCTTGACAGATGTGGGGTGTGAAAGAAAGGAGTGATACTTTAAGATTACTTAGAGTTTCACTCTGAGCAACTGAAAGATAAGTTGTCCTTAACGTAGATAGGAAGACTCTGGGAGGAATGAGTTTAAAGGAATAAGATTAGGACTTACTAAACTTGAGATGACAAGCGGAGATGTCACAAAGGTAGTTGAATATACAGGAGAGAAGTCTGGGCTGGCGAAGTTGGGAGAGGTCAGATATGGCAGTATTTAAAACAAGAAGACTGGATGAAGTCACCAGCAGAGTGAATATAGATAGGAAGGAAAGAGTTCCAAGGACTAAGGCATGGGACATTCCAATGTGAGGATATCAGGGAGGAGGCCCAGCAAAGGAGGCAGAGGTGCGGACAGTGAAACAGGCAAATCAAGAGGGAATGATTTCTTTCTTTTTTTTCTTTCTTTCCGTCTTTCTTCTCTTCTTTCTTCCGAGAGAGCATGAGCAGAGGGGGTGGGGGGTGGGGGCAGAGGGAGAGGGAGGAGGAGACTCCCTGAGGTAGGGCCAGGACTGGAATCATGCCGGATGCTGAAGTCAGAAGCTTAATCAACTGAGCCATCAGGTGTCCCGAGAGGGAATGATTTCTGGTGAAGAAAAAGAAAAAGTGAAGAAAAAGTTTTAAGAAGAGAACGGGGACGGGGTTGATCAAATTGTGAAGTACTGCTTATGGGTCTAGATAAGGTCATTCAAGAACTAACCATCATATGTAATATTCCAAGGTCTCTGGAGAACTTGAGTAAAGCAGTTCCACGAAGTGGTAGGAGCAAGAGCTCCAATGATTGGACTGGGTTCAAGAGAGAATTGGAAGAGCGACCGGAGACAGCAGCAAGTAGGGACTTTCTAAAAAACTCTTTTTAAAGTAATTTCCGCATCCAACATGGGGCTTGAACTCATGACCCTGAGATCAAGAGTTGCATGCTCGACTGAGCCAGCCAGGCTCCTGGGGACTTTTCTTTTTAAGATAGGAGCAATAAAAAGCATATTTTCTGCAGATGAAAAGATCTTTGCTTTTCCAGTGAGGGACCTAGCCTTCTCACCAATGCTCCCTTTTTGGACTTCATATTTAGATATTTGCTGTTTGTTGGAGCCTTCATTCTGAAGAGTATAATAGGGTATCTAAACTGATACGAAGTTGAAGATTGTGAAATGAAATCCAACTTCTTTCAGATGCAGACTGCTTCTCTTCCCCCAAACTGGATCCCCATTGCTTTGGGGGAGACAACGGAGATGTGGTCAGATGTTCAGTAGAACTGCATTTCTTTCATTTATTATTTGGGTGGTTCTTCATACTTGTGATTTGGTGCTGTATCTCAACTCCATAGATCGCACCTTTCCCCTATTTCTGTAGGATGATGGTTCTTCACTGATTCTTCGTTTTCTCTTGCTTCAAAGGAACGACAATGACCAAAGAAGTCTTAAAAAACGTAATGTGAACCCTGTGGCAGTCACTAGGCTGTTCACAAAAATGTTCCTCCCATCTCAGCACACGGTGGGAGAGCGGCTCTCACGGAGGACTGTGCAATGTGCCCTAACCAATGAAATGTAAGCTAAGGGATGTTTGTCGCTTCTAGCAGAATCTTTAAGAACAGTTAGCAGTCTGCCACACGTTCTTGGCTGTTGCCATTTGTGGTGGAAGCATGTGTGGATGAAAGCCTTTATCAGCCAGGGTCCAAGTCATATTACCCTTGCCAACTCTGGATAGACATCTAGTATGAGAAGGGAACTTTAGTTTTATTCATTTTCTTTTGGGACTGCAAAACCCATCCTGCCCTGACTGACACAATGCCTAAGCAAAAATGAACTGCTGTTCTGGTGTTCCAGTCTCCGTTATAACCAGCAGACTACCAAGTCTAGGATATGCAAGTTTTACTTTCCTACACCAGGAGCAAAGAAAACCCAGTAAATAAAACAGTTGGTAAAAGTTCACCTCATGGTCATTTTTCCATTAAATAAAAAACGATGGAAACTTTAAAATGTTAACATTATTTAAAAGATATTTCTTCCCTAACTAGGATGAACTTTTCTTCAAGAGACCTAGTTGGACTACCAAAAGGAAGTTTAGTTTATTTCAAACTTTGCTCTTTGGGTCATCTGCATTAGATCCCCGGGGTGTGGAGGGGTGCTGATGGGGAGGGGGGCTGATGCTCATTCTAAATGCAGATTTTTTGGTCTTGGCCTCTGGGAAGAATCCTATGGTTCTTAACTCCTAGGAAATTCTGTAATCTTGATCTTGATTTGTATGTGTGGTATAATACAAAAGTATATTTGGGCTTTGCTCTAGGTTCCTGCCACAGAGCTGCTAAAACTCTTGAAATTTCCTGATAGGAGTGATTTTTGTTATTTGTAATGAGTGCAGGTTTATGCTAATGAGGTAGGATCTGGTGGGGCCCCCAGATACCCTCAGGACTGTGCTGGTCACCAGAAAGACCAAGTAATTAGACCACCTGATCAACCTCTAGAAGCAGATGTGGGGGAAGGTGCTGGAAGTTGAACTCTATATAGACTCTCGAACAGGGAGGTTCAGAGAGATTCCAGGTTGGTGAACTCATGGAAATGTTGGGAGGGTGTCAAGCCCCTGCATCCTCCCTTTCCTTGCCCTGTAGGTCTCTTTCATTTGGTTGTTTTTGAGTTCTATCCTTTATAATAAGCAGGCAAATGGAAGTAGTATTTTCTGGAGTTCTGGGAGCCATTCTAGTAAATTATCCAACCTAAAAGGGAAGCGAGTTCCCTTCTAATTCCCTGCCAATTTTACAGTCAGGATGTACAGAAGTGTGGGTAACCTGGGACTGGCATCTGAAGTGAGTGAAGGTACTCCTGTGGGACTGACAATAACTCTGGGTAGTATTAGAATGGAACTGAATTGAAGGACATCCAGTTGGTGTCCAGAGAATCAGAGAATTGGCTGTTGGTGTTGGAAAACACCCTAGAAATATGCTACCAACATAACACTGAAGTGTATTTTGTTTTTTTCTTAAATATTTAATTAAATAATTTATTTAAAAAATATTTTAAATTCAATTTGCCAAAAAAAATTTAAAAAAATATTTGCTGACATAACACCCAGTGCTCATCCCATGAAGTACCCTCCTTAGTGCCTGTCACCCAGTCACCCCATCCCTCCACCCTCCTCCCCTTCTGCAAGCTGTTGTTTCCCAGAGTTAGGAGTCTTGTGGTGAGGATGTAGAGAAAGGGGAAGATTTTATTTATTTATTTGAGGGAGAGTGAGAGAGTACGAGGGTAGGGAGGGGCAGAGGGAGAAGAGAGAGGGAGCCCGATATGGGGGGCTCCATCCCAGGACCCTAAGATCATGACCTGAGCTGAAAGCAGACCCTGAACTGACTGAAACATCCAGGAGCCCCCTGGGTTCTTTTTGGTTTTTGTTTTGCATGCATGTGAGTGGGGAAAGGGAGCAGAGAGAGAGAATCCCAAGCAGACTTCCTGGAGAGCACAGAGCCAGGGTCTTAGGGTCTCAATCCTATGAACCTGAGGTCAAGACTTGAGCCAAAACCAAGAGTCAGAAGCTTAATGACTGAGCAACCCAGGCATCCCACTGAAGTATATTTTCAATAGAATGTCCAATGGAGTTTACACATGCTTCAATATTACAGTAGAAACATTAGTGTAAGAGACAAATCATAAGTCTGCATAAAAGAATTTTATTTAGTGGTCAGATCCCAATGAATAATGCCAGTCATTGCTTGATTCTGTTTAAATGTGCTATTTAGATATACTCTTAAGAAAGTGTACAGTGCATCACCAAAAGCTGTTTAATTTGGATTGTGTAGAATAAGATAAAACCTCACAAATCTTTGTTTTCTGGTAAAATTTTTAAAATATAAAAATGAAAAAACAAACCCAAAAGCAGTATTCAAAAATAATAAATGTCACCTTGGATTATTTACAGTAAAATGCCTTTTTCCTAGGAGAATGCTCTCTGCTTGATTTTTTTCTCTCACATTTCACCTATCACTCATAGGTATCTGATCCTTCTCTAGGATTTCTTCCATTCCTGCCTTGCTTGAAACAGTCATCTGCTCTCTCATCTTTGAGTCTTTCTCCGATACTCCTATTTCCTATGCTTAAATTCCCAGTAAATCCATTTAACAGACATTTGTTGAGCACCTACATGTGCCAGGCACTGTGCTGGGAGGCAGAGAAAAATACAGAGATGAAAAGTCATAGACTGCTTCCTCAAGAATCTGAGTTTGGATTGAATTAAAAAACAATGTTTTTCACATTATATTCCACGAGATCCCAGGCTCCTGTGAAGTGTATCTGGTGACTTCTTGAAGCAAAGTGCATTCATGGAGGGTCTGTCAACATGGCCCACTCCAGGGCATTTTGAACTTAGAATTTTGCCCTTTATAAAGTACAGTCTCAAAGCCTGGACTAGAGCTTGCATTCTAAACTTCGAGGCTGGAAAGCGTATGTTGGACAGTAGGGGATCAGCCATGCCAGTTTGTTTTGGGGTGAAGGGTAGTCTTTTAATTGGTTTCTACAAATTCCAAGTATGAAAAAGACCTTAACCCCCCGCCCCCCACTAAATTTGAGCTATAGATACATATAAGGAAGGTCTCCTTTGATCTGGACTTGCAACAAGATGCTCTAAGACTCCTTTTATAAATGTCCAGCAGAGGCTCTTTTTATTAGCCTCCACAAATACTTCTTTGTGCTTTCCTGTGAACATTTTCTTAGCTTTGAACATAAAAGCAGCAAATTAAGCCTGTGGGTCACCTTTTTTTTTTTCCCTTTTTCTTTTATCATGGTTGAACCCAAAACAAGCTCAGCTCTTGCATTTGGCTTACATCTTCTTTGTCCACGAGGCCTTGAGAGACCTATGGTGATTATTACTTAAAGAAAAAAAAGAAGGCAAACCATGAAATATAAAACAAAAGCCGTACATAGCATACTATGGAAGCAAAAATGAAACCATGCCCTCTCTGCCCCCATCTTGTTCCATGCCCTGGCAGACCACATCCCTACAAATATTCACATTTGGAAATATTTCTCAGTCACAGTAAAGTCCAAATCATGGTGGTGGGTTTGTAGCACATTCCTTTCATTGACTCCACATAGCCGACCACCGAACAATGATGAAGGGAGTTTTGATGGGCAAGTTCTTAACCCCATGCCTTTCCATAGATTACACAGGGTCACATCTCTATACAGTCTCCATCCAATTAAATGATGCTCAATCCACTCAAGAGTATAAGTGCCAGATTCAGAACTTCCTCATGAGCTGGTTCTAAGCCCTTTGGATCTGAAGGCAACTTTGGGAGTTGGCATTATTCCCATGTTTCATTTGGCCCGCCCTACTCTTGGTAGGGTGATCACGATGTCTGAAATATGTGAAGAGAATGAGAAGAGTAGGGAGTCTCAGGAGAGAGAGGGAAAAGAAAAGTGATCATGCACAAGCTTCTTGCTCCATCGTGCATATATTTTCAGTGTAACAGTGTGTATTTCGACACATAAGGGCTTGTGCTTTTTAGTTAAAGAAAGAACTTGCCCTGAAAAGCTCATTTGGCAAATGTGGCCATGAACATGTGTGTAAAATGTGTTAGGTTGTGTACCAAGTCCTGTGGGTGTGTCCTCCTGGCTCTTCCCCCCCATCACACCCACCTCCTCAGCAAGGAAAAATGGGTCGGTTACACCTGGTCGGTTTGATATTCAGAAGCTTCAGACAGGCTTTCTGAGAAGCTTAGGAAATTCTCCTGGTACTCGGAGCAAACAATCTCGTAACGGTAATGCCGGAACTCCACAGCAAAGGTGCCAAAATAAGACAGGAAGCACATGACCAGACCCCACTGGACCCTGGCTGCATACATGTGGATGCCCTGGGCCATGAGGATGAAATCTGGGGAGGAGCAGTCAAGGAAAGTACTCCCATCAGCCACGTTAAAACCACGCTCTTTTCTGGACAGACAGGTTACAAGAAAAGTCTCACTCTCCTCCTTCATTATCAAAACTTAGTTTGACAGCTTGCTGAACACACCACTTGCATGAATAATACGAAACAACAGGACTGAGCTCTTCCTTTGTGCCAGACATGCTTCTAGGCGCTTTCATGGAAAATCTAACTTAATCCTCACAACCACCCTATTATCCATCAGTTCATTTAAAAATAGGGAAACTGAGGCCAAATGGTTAAGTAACTTGCCTGAGGTCTCATCACTTAACTGGTAGAGCTGGAATTCAAATACAAGGACTCTGACTCCCAGGCCAGGCATGCAACTCCACCTACCACCACCTAATAAACTGTGAGATCAGTAAGAGGATTAAAATTCCAAAAAATTAGTTGAGCAGAAAAATTAATTTATCTTTTAAAAAATCACTGCAAGTGACTGTGGATTCATAATCCTGATTCTATCTGTAGAAACAATTCCTGAACATATCAAATGACTCACATATCAAATGACCTAAGCATTGTCTCTGTAGTGCTATTAGTGATTAGTATTAGTGGCCCCTCTTCCTCGTCTGTCTAGTTTTCACTATTAAAACAATAAACAGGGCAGCCTGGGTGGCTCAGCGGTTTAGCACTGCCTTCAGCCCGGGTTATGATCCTGGAGACCTGGGATCGAGTCCCACGTCGGGCTCCCTGCATGGAGCCTGCTTCTCCCTCTGCCTGTGTCTCTGCCTCTCTCTCTCTCTCTCTCTCATGAATAAATAAATAAAATCTTTAAAAAAACAATAAACAAATGAGACTCCTATGCCTGAATATATATGGAGTGTACACGTGCACACACACCAGTATACATGAGGCAGGAGCTGGGAGGAGAACGTTTCAAAGCATGCTTCAGTAAAAAGCCAAGAGGCCAAGGACTAAATACATTTTTTAAGAAAGCCCAGAAATGCTCCTTTGGAATTAGTTCTATCTTCAGAACTTAGACTTAAAATCTTGGGAAGTTTTCAGAGAGTAAAAGAATACGGAGACACTACTTCAGCCAAACTTTGCTCTCCAGAGAAGGCCTGGATCCATTCACCTGGGAACCAAATGTTCAGAATCAACACGGATCAGAATTATTTGATATAAGCTGAAAATGCAAAATAAAGTCTGTACACACTCTTCTGATTGATGACTCACAATACTGGCAAAGCATTATTAGGGCTTACGCTAATGGGGAAGGGCTAAATCTTCAAGTAACTGGCAGAATTCGGACCTTTTTACTCATAAAATATTTTGTCACGTGGCTAGCAATCAGCATGATTATTGGCTTGATTTTCCAGTCCTTAAATGTTCTCTAATGTGTGCAAAACTTCAAAAAGTGAGGAAAGAAGAAATAAAGACCCCAAATACTCCAGTAACTACAGGACATCTCTCAACCATAAATGTAGGCGAGAGGGTGTGGTGGTTAAGAGTTCACACTGCGCCTGAGCGTAAATCGAGATCACCACATGGCATATGACCTTGGGCAAATTAATCTGTCCTTACTATTCTTACTTTTTTTTTTTAAGATTTTATTTATTTATTTATTTATTTGCTTATTTATTTATTTATTTATTGGAAGAGAGCTAGCAGGCAGGAGCAGAGGGAGCAGCACAGGCAGAGGGAGAAGCAGACTCCTCGCCGAGCAGGGAGCCTGAGGAAGGGCTGAGCCCAGGACCCCGATATCACGACCTGAGCCCAAGGCAGACGCTTAACTGACTGAGCCACACAGGCACCCCAGGCACCCCCGTCCTTGTTAAATTCTTACTTGTTAAATGAGGATTAAAGGAGTTGATACATTTAAAGTGTTTAGCATAACGCCTAGCACCTGGTAAGCGCCCAGTAACTTGGCAGTACCTGCAGAACCTGCGGGTTTGGGTTAGCTGTACATTGCAGCCGCCAGGAGCCTCATTCCCTTCCTCTCTTGGTTGCCCTGAGCTCACAAGATCTCTGCCCCACCTGATGAGTGGCTGATCTGATTGGCTGCACTGGAACTGACCGGCTTCTATTGGGTTCTATTGGGCCACCGTGCTCCCTGCCTCCCTGCCGGACTAGTCCCCGCGGTGGTTGGGGTTAAGCTTTTCCTGGTTTGTCCGCCTGTTACTGAACGATAAGTCGAATTCCAGGGTGTGAGGGAGGAGGCTTGGCACATTCTCCTCTGCAAATTAAATTACACGAAATAATAAGGCCATTAATACAATCATAAATTAACTTTTTTTTAAGATGGAAGGGGAAAAAAATCACAATTTTCATTATGCATTCTGGGTTTTTCATCAAGGGAAGCTTTTACATCATTAATGATAAAGAGAATGCATGACACCATTCCTACAGATAAAAACAATTTTGAGAAGGCATGGCTTGCTTTATTTTTAGTTTTCCATCTCCTCTTTGGCATAAAAAACAGGTCTCTTCTCTTTTGTCTAAGATTCTGAGATAATCTGACAGTACAGCCTAATCTATCGGAAAGGTAATTTTCTCATCTACGTATCTGTGTTTTAATCCCACTGCCAAAGAACCTTTTCACATTCAAAGGATACAGAGGACCACACAGAGAGTGATAGATGCTGACAGAATAACTCGTGGAATTCCAACTTTCCGTCCTTCGTTCTTGATGTTGACTTTGAGTGTCAACGCAGCCTGGATCCAGCAGGTCAACGTGCCGAACCCAAAGGTCAAAGAAGTTCCGACATTATGGATTTCTTCATCATTTGTGAGCTAAGGGGTGAACAGATAATGACAAGGAGGCCCATTTAGAAAAGACACGATGGCCATTGGAACACCTGAGGGAGAAAAAATAAGTAAAGTGATGTCTCAATAATGGGATGATAGGTTTTGGAAAAAGCAGAGTCCTTCATCTCCACTGGCTCTTTGTATCTGTTCTCAAATGGTCTGAACTCTGAGGGGAGAAAGGTTTTGGTACCTCCAAACCTCAAAATATTTGTCTAGAATAACCACTCAGGCAGTGGTAATCTATTCCTTGGGTTTATCTTCCAGAAAAGTGTGGAAAAGTAAAAGAAAAAAGCAGGTCAGTTACATGGAAAAGAGAAATGTCAGTTTCTACAAACATGCACCCCAAACTTTGTTTTCCAGACTAAGAAATGAGACCTGGGATCTGGCTGTGTATTTACTGATGGGAGAGGACCAATTCAAAATGGGTCAAGATTTTACTGACATAGACAGCTAACAACACTTACTCCTGCAAGACTGGCCTGTATAATGTGACCAATTCAATGTTACTGGGATTTTGTTTTATTTTCTTTTTATAGTAAGAAAATTGCCACCTAATAGCTTTTTCCATATTTATAGACCCATTAAAGGACATTAGTGTTTGAAGATTTCTGGTTAAGGCTTTTATAGAGGTAAGAGGTTAAAGGAGACCCATTTGGGTTATTTCATTTGAGGGTTAAAGACATAAACTCTCCAAATCATTACCTACTGATGTAAAAAATACACTGGTCACTTTAAGAAAATACTGGTCACTTAAAACATCTTTAGCAATTACATATTTTTTAATTACACATATAAGAAAATAAAATCTATAGTTGAAGAGATGGCTCTTACAAAATGGTAAAATATTTTTTTGAATTGCCATTGTCTTCAGATGTTTTATTGTTTGACATTGCTGTGAGAATGGTTGCATCACATCAATATTGCTTTCCTTTCACAATGTTTTCTATTGTTTTTGGCTGTAGTATTTTTTCCTCTTCTTTGGAAAACACATTTTCTCTCTTAGCTAAAAAGACATCTTTTCAAATCTTACTTTAAACAACAATTCCTCAAATTAAATTTTATTTCTAGGAAATTGGTTTTCCATGCTCTACATAGTCTATTCATTTATTATTTTAAACTTAATTTTAAAAATAGATTATATAATTACATGGTTCAAACTTTACAAAATTTGTACTGATGGAAGATTCTGTCTCCCGCCCCCACACACTAGCCACTTGGTTTCTTCACAGGCAACTAATTTGTTGTTTCCTGTGTATTCTCTGTAGATATTCCAGAAAGTGTTCATCATATGTAGTGTCATCGTTCATGGTTTTGAATATTTGTGGTTCACCAAAATCTCTTTAGGAAAGAACAAGAGGTACTCAGTAACTTTCATCCAAGCCCTTGTTGAGAGAATTGATAGTGAGCACTTTACAACATGCCAGCATCTGCAGTACAGATAGGCAGTAGCAATTCAATAAATCTGGCTTGACTTATTGGGATGACCTATCTGTCAAATGACCCATCAATTTGAAAATAATTATTCAGTTGCTATTCTGTGCCAGGTGAAGTGCTGGGGAAAGAGTTCCTGGTTTAATGAATTATCAGGACTAAGGGTTGGAACGAGACACAGTCTTAGAAAATCCAATACCATATTTTTTTGAATGCTTATGCTATTTGGATTTCACTCCATCGAAAGGGAAGGAAGTGTCAGGATTGGTATATGACTGCAGGGAGGAAGTTTCTCACCATGGTATAAAGCACAGGTTGGAGGACACTGGGAAGGTATTGGAGGCATGGCAATCAGACAACTACTGTTCCAGTGCGGGGGTCTCCTTGTCTATCTTACAAACGGAGTCATTTGAGTCAAGAGTTGGATGATGGTATTGGCAAGGGAATTTTTTTTTTTTTTAAAGTAGGCACCATGCTGGATATGGAGCTTGAACTCATGACCCAGAGATCAAGACCTGAGCCGAGATCAACAGCCAGATGCTCAACCAACTGAGCCACTCAGGCATCCCTGCGGAAATTATTCTTAAATATTGTGACCCTGGGCTTCTACATTTCTGCGAAGAAGAGTTAGTGTTAATGTATCTTTATACAGGTCATAGGTGTTCTAGAGAAATTCTAGGTTTTCAAACTTGATTCCCATGTGAGCTTGCTAATATGAAGTACAAGCTTTTATCCAAAAAGAATGTTCAGTGTTTAGTTTTAGAAAGGCAATGATCCTCTTATTTTTCCAGAACGGTACATTAGGAGACAATTTGTCATGAGAAAAAGTATAAAGCACTTTAAAATCCTTTGCAGAAGATACATGGCTATAGTAGTAGCTACCTCTCCCCATGGCTGTGCTGTACTTTCAAAGCATAGTGAGCACCTTCACTTCAACATGAACATACGTAGCCTGGGCTGAAGACTAGAAGGACTGGCTGCTGGAGAACCCATGCTCATTAGGAACCACTATTAGCATTATTTAAAAGATTTGTGCAGAAGCAGTGGCCATGACAATCATATAGGCAAAGGGTGAGAAGGAGGTAAAAAAAAAAAAAGGCCAAATAAAGTACCTGAAAATTACCAAGTAAGGTCATCCCAAAGGAAGCCAGACACAGCGCCACCAATCCACTAATATTCAACCACGGATTTAAGACCTTGGGCTTCAGTTGTATGAAGCGTAGAACAGCTACCACAAGAGCTGGGGATAAAATGAAATGTTAAAATGCAAAAATCTAAATCATACAGCTAGACAGGCAGTGTTCTAAAGCCCGTGTGCAATATTAAACTTTTCGCCACGGTACTTTTTTAAGTCTCTGAAGGGGCAGATTATTTTTAAAAGAAATTTTTCATGCAATGCTTACAATTATTTGGACGTTTTATTATGCCTAACCTGGGGGAAGCAGAGAGGAGTTGAAGCAGCAGCGCTGTATGTTATTCAAGTGATGCAAGGATGACAGAGCTGCCACTTGTGTTGTTCTCAGAGTTTTCAAAAGCAAGGTCAGCAAAGGACACATTGGCTTAGAAGAATATCACAGAGGCCTGACACGACAATTAAGACAGGGATGTGACAATTCATGGCATGAGAACTCACTAATTCAACCACCTTCTAGTATAACAGTGTTAGAACAGACACAGCAGGAAAACATGGGGACGAAGACAGGGTTCCACATCTAGACAAACTTGCTGGTCCCTGTGCCAGAAATCATCCCTGGGGATAGGAAGGAAAAAGACGAGGCAAGTGTACAAATCCCTTGATTACTGGTTTATTCTCTCTTCCCTCTAATTCTATCTGGAAGTGACCATTGTCAAAGGACGAGGATCGTTGATCTAAATTAGAGCAGTTATAGTAATTAAATTGTGAAATATGAATTTTAACATAGCAGATGCGGGGGTTTTGTATGTACTAAAAACCATGCTGATTATATTAAGAAAGCTCAATTCTTCTATGATGTTACTGACTTTAAAAGACCATCTTTTGAAGCAAATTTTTATGGGAGAGTCAGAGAATAAAGGAATTTACCTAGATTTAAACCTGACCTTTCTCTTTTATTTTTTATTTTTATTTTTTTAAATTTTTATTTATTTATGATAGTCACACAGAGAGAGAGAGAGAGAGAGGCAGAGACATAGGCAGAGGGAGAAGCAGGCTCCATGCACCGGGAGCCCGAATGTGGGATTCGATCCCGGGTCTCCAGGATCGCGCCCTGGGCTGAAGGCAGGCGCTAAACCGCTGCGCCATCCAGGGATCCCTAAGTTTTATTTATTTAAGTAATCTCTATACCCCATGTGGGGCTCAAACTCACAACCCTGAGATCAAGAATCACATATTCTTCCAACTGAGCCAGCCAGGCACACTTCAAACCTGACTTCTAAGAGTGACCTTGAGGATGGTCCATACTCAAGCCATGAATATAAGAATGCCCTTTTATTAGTTGCTTAGTGCAGGGGTATTTTCATGTTTATACAAAAAGTTGGGAGAGGTTAGTCTACAAGTAAGAGAAATAAAGTGTTTGCAGTTAATATAAATTATATACATATAAGGAAATGCACTTACTACTTCCTAAGACGATTTATTTTGACATTGAGGATTAACAGGGAGGACAATTAGAAATTCAAGAATTACCTATTTATACAGCAATTAAGTAGGTAATTATCTGCTAAAGGTTTTTATCTTCATTATAGGCCCTTATTAGTAGTCATTAATAAAGGAAATCCATCCATAAATTTAAATTTCCTACATTTGCTGAATTTCATAGTTTCAAGCTACAAAGTGAAGCTCAGCAAGTTGATTTTCAGTTCCAAGTACCTCTGATCAAAGATTGGTAAACAACTTGGTTGATATTTGGATTTTAGAAACAAAATAGTAAACCATAATTTATAAAATCTCAAATTGTTCAACTCTGATTTAGCTTTTAGTATATTTATGTTTCATCTAATTCCCACTAGCAGTCATAGAATTTATAAATGATACTTGATTTGAAAGAGTTCCAAATCTCATGGTTTGAGGGATCTAGTTAGAACTTATAATATATCTGATGTCTACTAATAATAACAACAAGTATTCCAGAGGATGAAAATAATCAGCACAACTTCTTACTACTTTCTGGATGGGAATAGGGGGAGGAAGTGGAGAGGAAAGATCCCAGATAAGCCCTCTAACACAAAGAGATAATCAGATGAAGAGTTCACTAAATTAAGACCCGAAGCTTCAACACAAGGCACCATGGGAGACACTTGCTATTAACTGTATATGGATATTAGAACATAATGACAAAATACCAAGACAGCACATTTCATTTCTTTTAAAAATGACTAGTGAAAAGTATTACTCTAGCAGCTCTCTGGATGTCATTTAGTTTGGAGGGATAGTTCTAGAACTTTGGCTGAAGCCCTAAAACCATTGCTGAGGAAGACACAGATGGCTCTTCATGTTGACCTCTTCGGTCCATTTGTGTGGAGAGGAAGAGGCTCAATGGCCATTTTCTGGGTTACTCACTTCTCTCCAGTAAACATAGGACATGTATCATCTTCTGGTCCCAGCACTGCCAGCCCTCCTACTTGTAATATGATGATAAATCATTTTATCATGAACAGATGATGAAATTAAGCAGGAAACAGAATACCCACTTGGAGACATGAATCCAACCCAACACTCCCAACTTCCAGAATGGCAGTCCAAACACCACACTCTGCCCTCTTTGCCTATTAACACCATTATTGATCAGCTCAGACTAAGCAAAATTTCCTTTAAAAATAGATTTGATTCGGGCAGCCCCGGTGGTGCAGCGGTTTAGCGCCACCTGCAGCCTGGGGTGTGATCCTGGAGACCCGGGATCGAGTCCCACATCGGGCTTCCTCCCTGGAGCCTGCTTCTCCCTCCACCTGTGTCTCTGCCTCTCTCCTCGCTCTCTCTGAATGAATAAATAAATCTTAAAAAAAAATAGATTCGATTCATTGGGGGGCACCTGGGTGGCTTAGCGGTTGAGCATCTGCCTTTGGCTCACATCGTGATTCTGGGGTCCTGGGATCAAGTCCCACATTCGGCTCCCTGCATGGAGCCTGCTTCTCCCTCTGCCTGTGTCTCTGCCTCTCTCTCTGTGTCTCTCATGAATAAATACATAAAATCTTAAAAAAAAAAAAAAAGATTAGATGGGCACCTGGCTGTCTCAGTCAGTAGAGCGTGGAATGCCCGGTTGTGAGTTCAAGTCCCACCCTGGGCATAGAGGTTACACTTAAAAAAAAGGTTCTAGTTGAACTTTTAAGGTGGTGGAAATTATAAGCTTCTAGTCTTTTAACAGTTTTATTAACAGGTTTAATGGAGGCAGATTCAAATTATCAATTATAAAGTTCTTTTCAACCAAGTAGTGATTTAATTATACATGCTTGAAAATGACTTCTGAGCAGTGGGGCGATTTCAAAGCTGCCTTATATATGCTGACCAATTTTTACCACATTGATGTTCTGATTGGTTTCTTGGTTTCATTAAAAATTTTAGTTTCGGGCAGCCCCGGTGGCTCAGCAGTTTAGCGCCACCTTCAGCCGGGGGCGTGATCCTGGAGACCTGGGATGGAGTCCCAAGTCAGGCTCCCTGCATGGAGCTTGCTTCTCCCTCTGCCTTTCTCTCTCTCTCTCTCTCTCTCTGTCATGAATAAATAAATAAAATCTTTAAAAAAAATTTTAGTTTCACTAAAAATTTTATCAACAGTTTTAGAAAAGATTTTAAAACCCATCCTTAAAAAAATAAAAAATAAAACCCATCCTTCCATTGTTTATGGTATTTGGAATAGTCCTTTGCCATACAAGTATCTTTTATTTATTTATTTATTTATTTATTTTTATTTTATGATAGTCACACACACAGAGAGAGAGATAGAGAGAGAGAGAGAGAGAGAGAGAGGCAGAGACATAGGCAGAGTGAGAAGCAGGCTCCATGCACCGGGAGCCCGACGTGGGATTCGATCCCAGGTCTCCAGGATCGCGCCCTGGGCCAAAGGCAGGCGCGCTAAACCGCTGCGCCACCCAGGGATCCCATCTTTTATTTATTGTAAAATAACACAGAGAGTAGAATAATTGCCTATTTTCTTTTTTTTTTTTTTTTAAGATTTTATTAATTAAACAGAGACACAGAGAGAGGGAGAGAGGCAGAGACACAGGCAGAGGGAGAAGCAGGCTCCATGCCAGGAGCCCAACATGGGGCTCGATCTGGGGTCTCCAGGATCATGCCCTGGGCCAAAGGCAGGTGCTCAACTGCTGGGCCACCCAGGTGTCCCAGATTTTATTATTTTATTTGAGAGAGAGCAGCCCGCAGAGACACTGCACGTGCATGAGTGGCGGGAGGGGCAGGGGCAGAGGGAGAAATAGACTTCCCGCTGAGCAGGGAGCCAGATTCAGGGTTAGATCCTAGGACCCTGCAACCATGACCCTAGCAGAAGGCACATACTGGGCCACCCAGGTCCGTCTATCATCTATCATCTATCTATCTATCTATCTATCTATCTATCTATCTATCTATTATCTATCTATCATCCATCTTAAGAGTGAGCTCTACATCCCATGTGGGGCTTGAACTCACAACCCTGAGATCAAGAGTCACATACTCTAGGACTGAGCCAGCCAGGTGCCCCCAGTTGGGCTTTTAAAGTTCAAACTCAAAATAGCAGCTCTTCATTGTAGTTCTAAACTGGTGCCTGGCCAAATCCTTTCCTTATTTGTTTAGTTTTATTGTTTATGCATCAATAATTCCTATTTATGACTGCAGTAGAACACGGCAATCAATGTGTTTTGGCTGAAGGAGGGGGAGTAGCTGCTATTAGGTGACAGAAATCATTCAGCTATCAGCTTTATCCTCACAACCTGTCCAGAGCAGAAAAGAATATTCCTTTCAAGAAATATGTCTTGGTTCTCTTTTAACCCCCTTGGGGGAAATAAAAATGTGGATTCAGACAAAGCGCATAACTAATTGTGTAAAGAAAATAATTGAGTGGATCTTTGATTCTATCAACAAGACAGAAGATCTTAGCGAACTGATTTTAATAAATGCTACACGGACTCATTTGTAGATTGTAAATTATAATCTAGACGGCAGATTATAAGCAGTGATTTATAGGCAGTCGAGGTTGTTTCTTAAAGTCGGTTATGCCGTCTAAAGTAATGGGCTGAGACCTAACAGGGACTGGCCTGGGGAGATGAAAGCCTTCTCCTTTTTGAGTAAGAATCATTAGTAAATGGATTCTTTTTCACTCCCAGAGTTGATAAATAAATAATTGTGGGCTTCCTCCCCCTGAACACTCATCTTCATCAGTTTTGTGTCTACCAGATGGTATTAAAAAGGATGGAAGATAATAAAGAATAAACACTGGATATACTGTGATACCTCAGAGGGGCAGCTAGTAAAGGCTTTAAGTGCTTCTTGCTGGAACAGGGGGAGGACCAGAGAATAAGATGATGACAAGAGTCATCTGGAGGAGGGGAGCTTGTTTTCGTAACTTCGTTTTTGGAAATGCTTTTGTAATTAGTTAATCATAAGCTTTATAACTGGATAACTCTGTAAGCTGTGCAAATTGGGATTTTTAAGATTACAGGCTAAAGACGATTGGGAAATATCAATTCATCTCAAGAATATGAAGGAAGTAGTATGTGGCTTCCAACATGTTCACTGGTTTCTTTAAAGCCCAAATGGAGGACAAACAGCTTGTGACAGCTTTTTAATAAGGGCAGTCTCCTGTGTGTCGTGATTAGATGAGGTGGTATTTGCAAAGCACTTAGCATTGTGCGTGGAATATAAATGACTGCTATTAATTATTGTTATTATTGCACCCTGTGGGGGATGATCATATGAGTAGGTACCAACCTGCAGGCCTGTGTGTTGTGCCTGCAGGCAGACTGGGAAAGGTCCCTGACCCTGCAATTCGAGATTCTCCCTTGGGGCTTTGGGTTCTGTTAAACGCAAATAGCTTGTTAGCAGTCATTTATGCCTTGGTGTCAAAAGTAGGAGAAAAAAGTGAGAATTAAAGCTGGTGGTGGCTGAGGCTGAGGGCGGTGAAGACAAAACTTGACCAGCCAGGACTGACAGTGCTGCCCACATGGGCACCAGCTGCAGTAAGGACTGCCTTTCGCAGAACTGGGGTCTAGCTGGGGTATGAAAATCCTGCCTACCAAGGGCATGATGAGAAGAGCTTCTTCAAAGATCCAGCAACTTCAGCATTAGGGTTGTACCTGACATACTCCTTGGCAGTGGCGCAGCAGTCCATGCCTTCCAGATGCTTCCTGCCTAGGCAAATGGGCTAATGTTGGGGAAGCCTGGGTGGTGACTCAGGCTTTTGACCCAAAGAGAGTTAGTTCCAGGAAAGGATCCTTATTAACTGCAGACAGGCCCCCTCAGTGTGCTTCTTGTTGACCTCACAAATTCAAGGGGGGGCCTCTTGGGCCTCCCTGGGAACATTCTCCATGTTTCTCATCTTGTGAGCCTTCTAAAACTAAGATTGTGCCTGTGTTGCAAGTTGGACCAACCATCTCCCTTGGTTTTCCAGTGAGTTCTATAGGTCTTTTCTTTTCCTGCAGCAAGCATTAAAAAACAAAAAACAAAACAAAACAAAACAAAACAAAACAAAAAACCCTTAAGAATGAGTACAACTGGGCAGCCCCGGTGGCGCAGCGGTTTAGCGCCGCCTGCAGCCCAGGGCGTGATCCTGGAGACCCGGGATCGAGTCCCACATCAGGCTCTTTGTATGATGCCTGCTTCTCCCTCTGCCTGTGTCTCTGTCTCTCTCTCTCTCTCTCTGTGTGTCTATCATGAATAAATAAATAAAATCTTTAAAAAAAAAAAAAGAATGAGTACAACTTTTTCGGGTGAGGTTCTACATAGATGAACTAACAGGTCACCTCTCTGGGGAACAGGTGCCACAAAGGCTGAAATTCTCACCACCCATTTCCAGGAAAACATTGTTGAAAAATTTAGCTGTCACTGGCCCATCCTCCACAGCATGCCAACGATGATCTTAGCTGACCCTTTGAAAGACACTGAGGAGACTGGCCTTGGGAAGATTAGGTATGCAAAGGCGATGTGGAAAAGGATAGAGAGCTTGGCTGGTTCCCTCGATCCTCAGAGGGAAGCACTCACAGAACAAACCATGGTCTTGGGACACTAAAAGAAAAGTACGGAATGGAGACTAGACCTGAGTACCAAAGGTCTCTTCCTTTTTTTTTTTTTTTTTAACCTATATCTCCATCTGCCATCTTGGTATGCATATATATGTATAGGAGACGGTGTCACCCATGTTGATGCTGACCTTGAGATTTAAAGGCAGTGTGTACACACATCAATGTTTATCACAAAGCCTAGGCATTTGTCATCCTTGCCAGTGAAGATATAAATAAGGCATTATTTTTAACACAAATGTATTTTACAGTATTGCATTCTCATGTAGGATTTTATGGCACGTGAAATATATTATTTCCTGTGGCAAAAGAAATAAAATCAAGAATACACTGAAATGATAAAGGTGACAAAGGAAAGAGAAAAGGTGAGGTAATCAGCGTGAACATAAAACTACGAGAAAAAAGACCCTCAAAATGAAAAGCCAGCTTCAGCATATTGACTTGATATGATACCAAATTATCAGCTAAGTCCATCATGCTTTCTTTTTTTTTTTTTTCCCCCCACCGTGCTTTCGATGTGGGTTTGGGAGTATTTAAAATAAAAAAGAAATGTACCGAAGCCCATAAAGTATTCTTTCCACTCTTCTTACCTAGGAATGCTGCCATGTTCATAACTTGACTAAACACACAGCTGGCAGGAGGTTCGTCACCTGCAATACTTGAAAATTATGACACGGTTTATTATTATTCTATTAAAATCTGTCACTTACAATGGACTGAATGTCTGTGTTCCTTCAAAATCTGTATGTTGAAATCCTAACCCCCAATGTGATGCTATTAGGAAGTGGGGACTTTGGGAGATATTTAAGTCACGAGAGTCAAGAGTCGAGCTCCTCCTGAATGGGATTAGTGCCCTTATAAAAGAGATCCCAGAGAACTGTCTCACCCCGTTTCTGTCGTGTGAGGACACAACCTAGAAGAGGGCCCTCATCGAAACCAGACTGCTGGCACCCTGATCTTGGACCTTCAGCTCCAGAGCTGTGAGAAATACATTTTGGTTGTTTATAAGCCACCCAGTCTATGCTACTTTGTTAGAGTAGCCCAAACTAAGTCACTCTCCCAACTTCTCCTAGGATCCAACAGATCAGAAGAGATTATCAAGTTACCTTATATATGGTGCATGCTTCACACCAGGTTTTCTGGAAAACAAAAAACCTAGGTTAAAGTACAGTCATTTGTGCACAGATTAGCTTCACCAGTGGGAAAATTTTTGTTAAGTCTATTGATAAACAATGAATTATCCAGAGATCAGCTTTACCTTTCAGCTGAGTTTAATGGGAAAATCTTGTCATCTTCCACAGCTATAAAGTATCTATAAAGAAAGTAACAATTAAAGTTTACAAAACAAAGAAAATTAAAAAAAAAGATTCATTTCCCATTTTTACTAGACTAGCCACATTCAATCATATTTACTGTTCTTCCCAACTGGAAAAATCTCTCTTACCATAATGTTTACCTATAGCTCACTTAGCCCTTTGAAGTTCAAATGTGACTATTAATACTATTTCTTTAATTTTCAAAACACCCCTCAAGTGAATGGTAATCATTAGAATTTGGAAACTGGAAAACAAAGAAATAAGACCTTATAACTTTGGTTATACACTAAAATTAGAATTCAGATTTTCTAATTTCTCTCAGTGAACTGCAAGGAACTGAAATAATTTGCTGGAAGGGAAATAGTACTTGAAATAATCAAGTGTGGGAGCATTTTGTGATAAGCTAAGACTTCCAATGCAACAATATTCAAATTATAAACATATCAAACCCGTCACACATCAAAACTGGACTATGCACCAGACCATGAATGGAATCTTTAGCATGTTCATGTAATGAGCAAATTTTGCAAATAATGAATCCCCATCACCAGTTTATGGAATGTTCATTACTGAAAGAACACAGGAGCACAAAATAAAACCAGTATCCTTCACTACTTGCTTTGCATAATGTATTACTCTTGCTATTTACTTTGGATAATAGAAGGGAAGACAAAATGGGGACTTTAGCAAGGTTGAATCAGTAAACCTTATGTTAAAGTATTTATAAATACGCTTATATAGGTATGCCATATACTATCAAAACTACATTTTGATATGTATCACACCCAAGTCCTTAAATAATTAAAAAAGAGAATACTCACACTATCCATAATCCAGCTGAAGTAAACAAAGTAAATACAAGAGGTAAAAACATCCATACGCTGCATTTCTTCCCATCCATGCCTGTACCACTGAAATAAAATCAATAGGCATTAATAACTAAGGCAAAAATTTACCTTAATCTTTCAGGGAGGAAAGAAAGTTTACACTCACTGAAAAAAAATTGTATTTTATGAAACCATGATCCAAATCAATCTATTACTGCCACTCACACTTGTGGAGATCCCTTACGCAGTTAACAAGTATGACTGCTATCTAGCATTAGCTTAAATATTCCAGAGCCTTAGTTGAGAACTAAATGAGAAACTTCTTATAAACACACTTACCTTATATAAGCATCGATATTTTTAAGAAAGGATGAAAGGGTTTGGGTTAAGACTTTCAGAAAGACTAGGTACCAAAGGCTTATTCCAACCTACTTTTTTTTAAATTTTTATTTATTTATGATAGTCACACAGAGAGAGAGAGAGAGAGAGAGAGAGGCAGAGACATAGGCAGAGGGAGAAGCTGGCTCCATGCACCAGGAGCCCGACGTGGGATTCGATCCCGGGTCTCCAGGATCGCGCCCTGGGCCAAAGGCAGGCGCTAAACCTCTGTGCCACCCAGGGATCCCTCCAACCTACTTTTAGTGTTATTATTAACATTTATGGATTTATGGCTCTATGGATCTGGCATGTACACATGTCTACAGCTTGGCAGACAAGAGTGCTAGAAACAAATGCTTACTAAATAAATTAGCAATGCAGGAGGAAATGACACAGGCTTTGCAAATCCGAACTTTTCTCATGACATGTTATTGAGCAACTATCTCCAAAGACTCTAAAGATGACTGTTTTGGAAAACAATGCATTGTGTATAATTCTAAATTAACTCCAATAAACACAATGGGAGAAAAGAACAGATGTCAGGCATTTTGGATGTTATATATGAAAGCAAAAATAAATGAATAAAAGAAATTCCCCACAAAAATGAAGTGAAAATGAGAAGCTGCAGGAGTGTGTATCAAAAATTGACCTCCACAGGTGAACTGACAGAAGAATAATGCAATTAATAGGTATCTTTACGGAGATATAATTGCTCATTATTTTGAGTTTTATAGTGAATCACAAGTTGCTTACGAGTTTGAACCAGCACTGCCCGTATCTGAGCACCTCCATGATACCTGCTTTTGCACGCTGACACTCACTCCATGGACCTTCCAAGTACTGGGATCAGAGAAATAACATGACCCTCCCTTGAGGTTGGTGACCGATAAGGAAGGTCTTGGTTACCAGAAGTGACCTACCTGATAAAGTAGATCTTTCAGGTGAGGGGCGACACCTAAACTTAATAATGTGTCTGTGACAGTCATGACAGTCATGGTGTAGTCTAAACAGCTGTCTGGGTAGGGATGTTAAATAAATGACACAATCAAGGAGTTGAGGGACATTAGAGCTACTTTCAATCAATTTAATCCAGTCTAATCCAATCCAATCCAATTCACAAGTACTGACATCCTGCTTAGGTCAGGTACCATACCGAGTAGTGGAAATAATTGAGATGAAGTCTCATGAATACAACTATTTATGTGTAACAATCTATACAATACATAAAAGCTGTTCTAGGAACCAGTGGTGCCTGGCTACCCAGTTTATGTAATGTGGAAGGATGATGAACACTTTAAGTACATCTACTATGGCTAGTCAGTGTCTATTCATTTATTTATATCCAGAAAATTGTGGGCTTTTAATAAAGCAATCATTTTGCTGACAAAAATCATTTCATCATTGGCCAGGCCAAGATGTAGAGTGAATACAGAAAATGGGAATGTTGATTGAGCATGTAAACCAATTATTCTAGATCTGCTCCTGAAGTCGGATGCTCTGACAGGATGAGCACAGATGAAATGGTTACACTGGAATAAGAGTTCAGAGACCTACTAGTTCTTAAACTTAATGTTGCCAATAATTGATTCCACGGGTCTGAGCCACTTACTTAAATCTGTAATGCCATTTCCCCATCCTGCTGCATGAAGACTGAATTTTAAAAGAGGGAGGACACCAAAGACTATGGTCTCACAAGAGTGGTAGTACCCTTGGAGGTTAACCTATGCACAGTATCTTATATGTCTGCAGTAACCGAATGCTCCAGTGTACCCACAATCAGCCCGCAGGGGAACTCCTGCCTCTTAACCATTTTTACAATAGACTGCTGAAGGGATGCTGGGTGGCTCGGTGGTTCAGTGCCTGCCTTCAGCCCAGGGCGTGGTCCTGGAGACCCGGGGTTCAAGTCCCACGTCGGGCTACCTGCATGGAGCCTGCTTCTCCCTCTGCCTGTGTCTGCCTCTCTCTCTCTGCCTCTCATGAATAAAATCTTAAAAAAAAAAAAAACAACACAATAGACTGGTGAATAAATCAATGCCAATGTGTTCAGATACAGTGGAAAGTACAATTGTCAAATGGGCAGATACTCACACTGGTACCCCTTATAGGAACCTCTATCTGGGCAACCAAAATCTGGAAGCAGGAAAGTAGAGAAGATAATTCTAAGACCATGTAACAATAGTTTTACATGCTTCCTTTAAAGAGAAGCAGAATCGTGGAATGGAAATGGTCTGGTGGTGCCCAGGATTGAAATCCACCTCTGTCACTATCTGTATGATCTTTAGCAAGTGATTTCATCTCTTAAGTCTTAGTAATTATGATGATAATACTTGGTAGGATTGTGCTGAGGATTAATGACAATGTAGGTGAAGCACCTCACACATAATACATGCTCTGTAAGTGGCAGCCATGCCAACTCTAACTGCCAAGCAGATCAGTGCCTGTGTTAGGACAAGGTACTTTCCCTCCAAGGCAGGGCTCAGGACAGCTTAACACTGTCTTCCTCTCTGGGCTCCTGCTTTTCTTTTCTTTTCTTTTCTTTTCTTTTCTTTTCTTTTCTTTTTTTCTTTTTTTAATTTATTTATGATAGTCACAGAGAGAGAGAGAGAGAGAGAGAGGCAGAGACACAGGCAGAGGGAGAAGCAGGCTCCATGCACCGGGAGCCCGATGTGGGATTCGATCCCGGGTCTCCAGGATCACGCCCTGGGCCAAAGGCAGGCACCAAACCACTGCGCCACCCAGGGATCCCCAGGCTCCTGCTTTTCTAGAAGAATGCAGACATCCTTCCTGCTATCGTTTGATATCTTTCAGTATGCACTGCTCTTCTAAATTTATTGTCAAAGCATCTAAGATAGCTAATGGCTACTCTCCTAAATTATTTTATTTTTGCTGGTTTAATTCTCATAGGGCAAACTAATATTCAAATTCTGGGAAAACTATACTGTATTGATTGCCTAATGATAGATGAAATTGCCCTCTCTTAATTTAAATGGATGCCTTGGGAGGTGAAAAGAGTAAGTCTGGATAGTTGTGTTATTAGCTTCCAATGGAACTCCTTTGGAGCTTCTTCAGAATTTTACCTATTGGGTACGCCATTTCTGCGGGGGGGGGGGGGGCAGGCATCAGTGACAGTGGCAAATTCACATGCTGTTGTAAGAAATAATACACAGAGATCCTGTGTATCCTTCAATCTCCCCAATGGTAACATCCCCTACAACCATTGTACAATATCAACAATCAAGATACTAACATTGATATAATCACTGACCTCATCCAGATTTCACCAGTTTTTGTTTTGTCTTGTTTTGTTTTTTAATGATTTTATTTACCGGGACGCCTGGGTGGCTCAGCAGTTGGGCATCTGCCTTTGGCTCAGGGCCTGTCCCAGTCTGGGAATCCAGTCCCACATTGGGCTCCCTGCAGGGAGCCTGCCCTGCTTCTCCCTCTGCCTCTGTCTCTGCTTCTTTCTCTCTGTGTCTCTCATGAATAAATAAAATATTTTTTAAAAAATAATCTTTCACTTGCATATCCAGAACCATTTGTTTAAAAGATTGTCTTTTCCCCCATTGAATGGTCTCGGCACTTAACAGGGTCTTTTGCAGAGCAAAAGTTTAATTTTTTTTTTTGAAGTAAGCTCTATGCTCAAGGTGGGACTTGAACTCACAACCAGAAGACCAAGAGTCTCGTGCTCTACTAACTATACCAGGCAGGTGCCATGCCCAAAAGTTTAATTTTGATTAAGATCCAACTTACCAAGATTTTCTCTTAATGGATTGTGTTTTTGATGTCGAATCAAAGAATTCTTTGCCTACTCCTTTGATCTCAAAGATTTTCTATTTTTTTCTAAAAGATTTATAACTTCACATTTAAATCTGTGATCTAGTTATGTCTTTTGTTTTTTGTTTGTTTTTTTTTTTTAAGTAAGCTCTACACCCAATGTGGGGCTTGAACTCATGATCCCAAGATCAACAGTCACATACTCTACTGACTGAGCCAGACAGGCACCCCTGGTTATGTCTGTTTATTTCCCTCCTTTCTTTCTTTCTTTCTTTCTTTCTTTCTTTCTTTCTTTCTTTCTTTCTTTCTTTCTATCTATCTATCTATCTATCTATCTATCATCATCATCTATCTTCTATCTATCATCTATCTGGGATTGCAAGCCAAGGAAGGGGGGAGGGGCAGAAGGAGAGGGAAAGTAAGAATCTTAAGCAGGTAACACTGAGCACAGAGCCAGATGTGAGGCTCCATTTCACAACCCTGAGGTTTTGACCTGAGCTGAAATCAAGAATCCAACACTTAACCAATTGAGCCACCCAGGCGCCCCATGGTTATGTCTTTTTAAACTATAGATTTCTATTGTCTTATTGAAGTGGGTTAGATCCTAGACAGTTTATAAATCACTTTGACAAGGATCAGGAAATACGTGATGATCTAAGTCAGTTTTTTGAAATAATAAAGGAAGAGTCTTGTAATGAACACATTCTTTAGTCATAATACACCCTACCATACCAGGTTCTTTGGGCAACTGACAAATAGGAACTTAAGAACAGAACGATGAAGGGTGTGTGTGTGTGTGTGTGTGTGTGTGTGTGTGTGTATGTGTGTGTGAATGTGTGTGTGAATGTGGAAGGCTCCCTTCCCTACATTGCCTCCTTATCCATCTTTGAGTTACTTGGTATTGTTACATTGCTAACCTATCAATGCCCCATCTGACATATCTTGGTCCTGTTACTTCTTTCTCCCTCCCTGGTGGGACTGTACTAACTGCAGTAGAGGTCACTGTTACATATACTTTTCTGTCCAAAATCAACTATTTGTCCTTCTTTAGCCCATATGTAGCTTATAAATTATTATTTTTTTGGATTTTATTTATTTATTTATTTATGAGAGACAGAGAGAGAGAGAGAGGCAGAGACGCAGGCAGAGGGAGAAGCAGGCTCCTTGCAGGGAGCCTGATGTGGGACTCGATCCCAGGACCCCGGGATCACAACCTGAGTCAAAGGCAGACACTCAACTACTGAGCCACCCAGATGCCCCCCATGTGTAGCATATAATGTGACCAAAGACCCTGCAGTAGAGAAACAACACTGATGCATTCTCTACTCCCTGTGCTGGAGGAGGATTTGGAAGGTGGCAGCAAATAACATTTGATTTGGTTACGTTTCATGATATTCTCTGAGCTGTTCTGGCTTGGTAAGTTTAGATATTTGATTGGAAGTACCTCTGCAAAGAATAAATGAATAGATCTATTAAATTAACTCTCTTCACTGCTTCATTGTTATCTGAGAATTAAAAGTTGAAACTGAGATGGTTCACTTTCTTCTATCCTTCCAGACCCCATCAAAATAAATTGGTCCATTGTTTCCAGTCACATTAGAAAGTGTCACTCAAACTTTACTTACATTTTCTAGCAAGGACACAGTCTAGTCTTTCCTTGGAGCTATAGCAACACAGTGCCTACAGGCTAAGAGAGTACATTTCCCCTTGTCTTTTGAGGAAATAGGGGGAATGGGGAAAGAACACTCCATACACCTAAGACACTTGTATCTTTCCATTCTGAATTATACTTCTTCTTTTTATTCCGTGTAATATTTACTCCATTGATATTAGCCTTCCAATAATACTGCATAGTAAAGAAACTTAGGATGGTCCCCGTGTCTCAAATGCTAAACTATATCTAGAACAATAGCACCTAATGAATTTCTGATGAAAGGAGAAGAGCCAAAATTGCACAAACCTTCTCGAAAGGAGTCTGGCATTTAGATTTGGTTTGGAAGGCTCTCCTCCAAATGGTATCATTTATCCAAATGATTTGCAAAGCTGTTATCCAGATGGTCAAATCCTTCTAGAGAGCCAATACCAGCTCTGTGTATTCTCTGTACATTTTAATTGTGTGTTCTTTTCTTGCAATAAATATTCCCAAAGCTTGAGTGATCTTCACTCTCCTTCACCCCATCTGTAGCAGGTGCCTAGTGGAGACTCTTCAGTACAGAGTCAGAAGCTAAAAATCCTGATCTGCCCCTTGCTTCCCTGAAGCTTCAGTTCTTCCTCAGAGAGAACCTGAACCGTATCAAACATGCGTGGTGGCTCCCGCTGGTGACGCTTTTGTTCTTCTGTAAGTCTTCTGGCTGTAAATCCTCAAGAGAATACATGGCCATTGGAAAATCTACAATCTCATGGAAGCAAATGCACTGTTAATTTAATCACACTTTACCTCAGCACCTGAGTCCAACTATCTCAGCACCTGAGAGTCCAACTGACTCAGAAGAGGGGTTGTGATAAAGTTGAGGTCATATAATTATTCTTTTATCATCAAATTCCAAACAGATGGTTCTTACAGTATAACTTCATGAAGCTACTGAAGTCAAAGAATACAGCATACTCTTACCAATGATAACCTTTGATGACAAACCTCCTACTCTATCAGGTGATGGTAAAACTCCTCCAATCTACAAATGGAAAAGTAAAGCCCACTGGATCATCTTCATTTACAGATTTTACAATGTTATTAGTGAGAAACCACTTATAGTAAAATATCTCCAAAGTTAAGATAATATTTTCTGGGGCTGGAAAGGACTTGCCTGTTATGAATTAGAAGGATTTTGCACAACCTACGGTAATAGGAGGCAGCTGTAGCTCAAAGACTCTGGAGCCAAATGACCATGCCCTTGAATCCTGGCTCTGCCACCTACCAGTTGTGTGAGCTTGGTTGTTAAGCTCTGTCTCTCTGCCTCAGTTTCTTCATTAGTCAAATGGGAATAATAATGGTACTTATTCAGAGGGTTTTTATGACAGTTGGAAATACATTGAAAGAACCGATAACTGCCTAGCATTTGATGGCTTTTTTTTTAAATTTTTTTTTTATTTATTTATGATAGTCACACAGAGAGAGAGAGAGAGGCAGAGACACAGGCAGAGGGAGAAGCAGGCTCCATGCACCGGGAGCCCAATGTGGGATTTGATCCCAGGTCTCCAGGATCGCGCCCTGGGCCAAAGGCAGGCGCCAAACCGCTGCGCCACCCAGGGATCCCTGATGGCTTTTTAATAAAATGTTAACAATATATTCCACTGCAAGTGATGTTCGGGATCTTCAGCTATTTTTTTTTTTTTTTTGTAATTTATCAGGAAATGAGCTCCCTGCCAAAGCAATTTTTCTTTCTGCTCTCAGGGCCAGCTGGAATGGAACAGGAAAGATTAACGAGTCACCCACTAAGAACTGGGATTGTCACAATGTCTATGAACCAAGAGCATCTTTGATTTTTTTTTTTTTTTAACCTTCTGGGAATCTTAAGTTATTTTCCAGTCAGTCGTGTCATGGGTAAATGTGAAAGGCTTGTGTTATTTTGTAATTCATTTACAATTATAAGGGGGTAATAACAAGGACTACTTGCTTTGTTTTGTTAAATGTTTACAGGCTCTCAGATATAAATCTGCAATACAACCAGCTCATTACGCTGACGGTAAAAATTTTGCTTTCACTGAATCCTAAGTTTGGGAAAACATAATTTGAGTGACCTGGTGTCACCCTAAAATATATGACTTTCTTTAATTGGATGAAAACAACATCGTTCAATCAATGAGGTCGATTTTGCCCCAGAATAATTTTCATGAGCACTGGCAAGAGATAATATATTAATTAGTAAAAGATTTCTGTAAAATATTACCATCTCCAAAAGAACATGATGATTTCTAACTAGAAATCATGGTGACTGGTTTTTTCCCCAGTGCTCTCTTGATTTCTAAAAGCAGTTACCATCATTCGATTGACAGATCACTATAGGGATCTTCTCATGCTAGTGGCTCAAAGAACTCTTTCTCTCAAAAACGGATGATAGACACTGTCCCCACACCATTTATGGAATAATCCCAGAAAGAAGTCCCTTCTAGCAGTATTTCAATTTGATATCTTCTTAGAATTTCTAAGCCAAAATCCTCCCCAGAGTCCATTTATATCTTTAACAATATTTTAAAATGTTGCCCATGTGGCAGATTTATTGCCAACCCACTAGTCATTTCTCCTCTTTTTCTTAGCCAACAATGTCTAGTTTTATTCAGGACTGTAATGCGTTCAGTCCTGACTGGTGTAAGTCCCTACTGGTCTAAGCCAATCATAGTTATCTGGTTTCTGTGATGAGTATCTTTCCAGACCCCTTGAATCTGGCCAGTGAGAGTCAAGGGGAAGTCTACTTGCTGAATAGCAAATGAGAAGGGTTTGCATCCTTGATCATGGAAAGCATCTTTTCCTCCACTCTTCTCCTTTCCCACTTGGGATGCTATTTTGAAAATATGAAACCTAGTGCCATGTTAGTTATAATATAACCATGAGACAACAAACACGAGGATCCAAAGACAACATACTGAGGATGGTAGAGTAGAAGATGGAAAGAACTGAGTCCTTGATAGCATCATTGAGACCCTGCACCAAATTTCCAGTGTCACCAGCCATCAAAATTCCTGTACTGTGAATCAGTTTAGCCTTTTTTGCATTATTACTGTAGTTTGGTAAAGCACTAGAATCCATTCTCCTTTCTTCCCTTATAACTGAGCAAATGGCTGCTCAACTACACCATAATTAGCAGCCTCCCTTTCAAGTAAGTATGGCCTTATAGGTCTTTCCAGTGGAATGTGAGTGAAGAGTGTTCCTATGATAATAGTATAGTATCATATGATAATAGCATTGTATTATATAGGAAAAGGTCTCTATCTTCTAGAGACACATACTGAAGCATTTAGGGATTAACTATCATATACAATTTACTTTTAAACACTTCATCATTGAGGTGATGAAAAGGTTTTGGAGGGAGCACCTGGTTCGCTCAGTTGGTGGAGCATGCGACTCTTGATCACAGGGTTGTGGGTTTGAGCCCCACACTGGGTGGAAAGATTGCTTAAAATAAAATCTTAAAAAAATGAAAAGAAAAAGTTTTGGAAATAGAGTGATAATGATTGTACAACTTTGTGAATGTAGTTAATGCCACTGAATTGTATACTTAAAAATGGTTAAAATGGCAAAATTTATGTTATATATATTTCACCATAGTAAAAAAATAGCACATCATAAAAATGAAACAAACCCATTAGGATATCTATTATCAAAAAATCCCACAAAAATCCCAGAAAATAACAAGTGTTGGCAAAAAGGTAGAGAAATCGGAACCTGTGTATGCAGTTACTGGGAATAGAAAACAGAGCAGCTGCTGTGGAAAACAGTGTGGAGGGTTCTGAAAACATTAAACCAGATATTAACATATGATCTGGTAATTCCATTTCTGGTTATAAGGCCATAAGGATTGAAGGCAGAGACTTGATGAAATACTTGCACATCCATGTTCACAGCAGCATTTTTCACAATAGCCAAAGGGTGGAAGAAACCTAAATGCCCATCAGTGGGGAAATGGATAAACAAAATGTGGCACATACATACGTACAATAGAATATTACTCAGCCTTAAAGAGAAAGGAAGTTTTGACCAACGCTACAACATGGTTGACCCGCGAGGACACCACATTAAATAAAATAAGCCCGTGACAGAAGGACAAAGAGTGTATGACTGCAGTTTTGGGGTAATTGGTAGCCAAAATCACAGAGACAGAAAGTAGGATAGGTTGCCAGGGTCTGGGGAGCAAGAGGGAATGGGGAGTTCATGTTTAATGGGGACAGAGTTTCAGTTTTGCAAGACAGAAGAGTTCTGGAGATGGGTGGTGGTGAAGGTTGCACAACAGTGTGAATGTACTTAATGCCCCCGAATTACACCCTACAATTGGTTAGAATGGTAAATTTTACGTTAGGATGTTTTACCAAAATTAAAAAAAAAAATAAATGTAGGGAAAATGTCTTGCAAAAATCTGGTCCGTGTCAACCAAGTTCCTTGATTCTTTAAAAAGAAAGAAAGAAAACAAAACTGTCACCTGATATGTCTGCCTTGGAAAGCAGATCACATTCCGATTGTGCTTATAACTTTACAAGAAATGATGGAAAAGTGCCTGCATATTAATATGAATTAGCTTTTCTTGTTCTTAGTATGAATTGTAAGAAAGAGACTAGCCTCAGGCAGAACGGACTGTTTGCAAAGAGACAGATGCAAAAGAAAGCGAAGAGTTTAGAAATTTGGGACCTGGAAGGGTTGGCAAAGCCAGTGGCTTCCATACCTCAAATTGCATGAGGAAGGGGATGAGAAAAAAAGCATGTTGCCCTCCTTCCAAAGTTTTTTGTTTCAGGGGCCCCAGTACAGCTGCCATTAAGTTGAGAGAGGAAAGCATGGGAGCAAAGGAATAAAGCAGGCTTAAGAGCCACGACTTGGAAAGAACTTTGGGAGAGACTGCTGGTATGTGAACTGCCTGGAAATTCACAGATCAGAAGCCAGTGGAGTTTCTGAGGGAATTGTGGTTTCTGTGAAGGTACTGCAGCCAAGCCAGTGGAACCTTGTGACCGCTGTACTCTCAGACTTCCAAATCTGCACCAGCAGGCAATGCACTGCAAAAGCTGTACAGCCACCAAGGAGGGCATATCACAACACCCACTTCAGTTTGGCTAAAGACGATAGGAAGATGCCCCCCAAGGTCCTCCTGAAGAGCAGAATCAGAGTTACATCTGGGAACCTCCTCCTCTGCCAGGGCAGGGAGCCTTCCCATGGCCTCCTCCAGGATTCTAGCATGGCTATGGGCCAGGGGCTGCTGTATGCATTTCCTTCTCCTCTTTTTATGAATGTCAATTTCTTTCTAAAGATTTTATTTATTTATTCATGAGAGACACCGAGAGAGAGAGAGAGAGAGAGGCAGAGGCACAGGCAGAGAGAGAAGCAGGCTCCATGCAGGGAGCCCGATGTGGGACTTGATCCCGGGACTCCAGGACCACACCCCGGGCCAAAGGCAGGCGCTAAACCACTGAGCCACCCAGGGATCCCCTGAATGTCAATTTTAATTGTGGTTTTCCACCCCCTGCCCTACCATTGTACGTTGAATGTGAGTATAAGTGTAGAGGGGAGATCACTGGCCTTTCAGTTCCCAGGTTGCCAGACCATTCAGAGCCACACCCAAACCTGATGGAAAGGACTGTGCGTTACCCAGAGACCGTAGACTTTCAGGTGGTGCACTAATGGGTGGGTTCTGTTTGTCTCCCTTGGGATGGAGACAGAGTGTTCTACATGTTGGAAATAGGGTGCTCAATGATATTTGGTAGCCAGAGGGACCGACTGTGACCAGACTATTAGCTGTCTATGAAGATCCATTCTCCCCTTCTTCTATGTTCAAAGAATAGCTAGACCTTAGACCGCCCAAACCCTTGTGCGCTATGAAGTCACCACGTGACTAAATTCCTGCCAATGGGATCTTCCCGGCCCACCATACACACCTCTCAAACACTCATTTCCTATGGGCTGAGATGGTGATGAGAGGAAGCAAGAAGGTGTGGCCTGGCTAAGCATGGCCTGGTTGTCAGGAACCTCTCCTCCTCCAGTGATATGGGGCCATCACCCTGGACTGTTACATGAGAAAAAAGATAAACTTCATTTTTAAGCCATAATACTGCTGGGTTTCTTGTTACAACAACGGGATCTTTTATTCTAGCTGACATTCAGATACTCCAAGTATATTCACATACTCCATTGATAGGCCAAATATCTTCTCCAATACCTCACATTATTCCACATAAAAACGACAAGTCACTCTGTCCACGAGCTACTTGGAAGGTACATGGATTCTTAGGCAAGAATAATTTAACAGAATTCTACCCTGGTGAATCAGATGTTCAAGCAAATAGGTGGTTTCTCAAAGTATGTGGAAGCATTAAGGCTGGGGAATGGCTTCCTTACTTAGCAGCGACTAATCTTTCATCTATAGTTTTTACAAAGGTTTTGTAAATGCACACGCATACCTTCCCCCCCTAAGGAGCTAGCTGCATTTTATAAATCTGGAATCAAATGAATACTCTCGGTATCCTGGGAGGCATAAAAAAGGCTAGGTAACATTACTAATTTTATTTTATAGATGACAATGAAGCGTTTACTCTCGACATGCCTGATTCAGCAGCTCTAAAGAATCTTTTCTAGATCTTCCACCATATGCAATTACCTCATGTGCCTTCCTATCCCTAAGGCAAAAACCACACAACAACAACTCTCTATAGCAGTGTGACCACAGCTAATTGAAAGTGAAGTCCTCGTGCCTAAAAGTCCGTAGCCTACAGCTTTAAAAGGATATCACGGCAACCTTTTCTGACCCACAGTCCCAGCTCCAAGTGCCAAAACAAACTATGACTCCTCACGACGCTGACTCTCCCTTCCTACACTCTGACACCAGCAAGTGGTTTAAGGAAGAGGAACAACTAAACATGAAAACAAAACAGAGCAAACAAGAAATCCCCAGGGGACAGATACAGCCGTCCACTAAGTTCAAGAGTTGGGGACCCTGGGAAGGAAACTCAGGCAGGATCTTATACGGCTTAGTAGTAGAACGCCAAGCTAAGAAATGCGAGGCTACCGCACATGACCATCAAACCCCAAGCCCTGAATTTGGAGGTCATGGTCCAGCCGACTGGCAGCTGCTGGGTGGATGCCCTATACTGAAGGCGATGGTCCTCTCTCCGTTCGAGTGGGAATGCAGACCGTAGCCAAACCGTGAACACAGCCTGGATCCAGAGTCTCGAGTTTCAAGTTCAGGCTCTGCCACTTAGTTTCGGGGTGATGTACAAATTGCTTAATCTCCCTAAACCTCAATTTTCTCATCTATAGAATGGGATCATAATAGTACCTATTTCCTAGGGCTGCCACAAGGATTAAGGGAGCTGATACATACAAGGCTCTTTGATAAGCATATGGCAAGCACTCAATAATTAGAAGTCTATTATTATAAGCGGCTGTCTTTTTTTTTTTTTCAGATTCTATATTTATTTGAAAGAGTGAGCAAGAGGGAGAGAGAGAGCAAGAGTGAGCACAAAGATGGGGAAGAGGCAGAGGGAGAGGGAGAAGCAGGCTCCCCGATGAGTAGGGAGCCTCATGTGGGGCTTGATCCCAGGACCCCAGGATCATAACTCAAGCCAAAGACTCAACTGACTAAGCCCCCCAGGCGCCCCTATAAGTAGCTGTCTTAATCTCACTGATGGCCTACTCATTTGTGATCCAAGAGGAACAAGTAGAATTACAGGTTTGTTCCACCTTAATGGGGATTACTTAGGAATTCCATGAGGAACTCCAAAGAGAACGTAGGACAGGCTTTTAACATTCTGTTGGTGAAGCAGAGTATGACCTTGTACAAAAATCCTCCAAACACTCTCTTAGAAATTATACTGATGACTGCTTTGGAAAGGCAAAAAGCACGTGAAAGATATGGGACCAGAGGTTGCTTTGCAGGGTTCAGACTGGTGCCAGGAGATGCCTGGGTGGCTCAGCGGTTTAGCGCCTGCCTTCAGGTGCGATCCTGGAGTCCCGGGATCGAGTTCTGTATTGGGCTCCCTCCATGGAGACTGCTTCTCTCTCTCTGTGTCTCTCATGAATAAATAAATAAAATCTTAAAAAAAAAAAAAAAGACTGGGGCCAAGAAGGTCATACATCATCTTGCATCCTTCCCATGCCAGAAGAATGAATCTGAGTTGTTACTCAGAACCCAAACTCCCCCAAACACTCAGAACGACTACATCACCAGAAGGAAAACCATAGAAACCAAGGACTTGTAAAAACATAGTTAACTGCCTGATGCCTGTTCTTCCACAGCCGATCTGCTCTCCACGCACCTTATGCAAGGTGACCTACTACAGTTTCTCCTTTTGTACAGTTCCCTGTCCAAAAAACTCCACCTGGACCTCATAAATTATCAACCTTCTTGGTCTTCCTCAACCCCTTATACCCAGAGATGAGGGCACTTCATGTTCATCGTAAGCATAACAAGGCTCCAGGGCATAAACAAGTGTGTGTTTCAGGATTAGGGGCGAAATTAGGAAAATCACCAATCAAGGTGCCTCACAGTTAACCAATGAAATGAAGCATGTGGAGCTGTAGCACGACCCAACAAGGACTTGCAAGTGTGCCACTAAGAGGACTGGCATTTTTGCAACTCTCCAAAGCAGTGGCTGGCGTGCCCTGTGGTGGCTCTCTAGTGTCCCATCAGCGGACCAATGACCAACAATACCATGGCTTTGATCTTGAGTTACTGGATCAGGACAGTGCTCTCCCACTGTCCCTTTCACTGCTCAAATGCCATCTCCGTTCTATGGCCCATCCCTACCTCCCTGTGAAGACCGAAGCCCTCCTCCTCTCCCAGGAAAGCAGGAAGGGAGAGAAAGGGTGGGGATGGGGAATCACCCCTTTAACACAATCACAGTCTCTCCCTAGTTCCTCCCTCTGTCCGTTCAGCCAACGGGGGGGAGCCCTGAGCTGACAGTCTCTCCCCCGCTGTGGCCTGGCTGCCTGGCTGCGGGACAGCGAACATCGAATATTGTTCCATCTTGCAGGACCTGCCCCTTGCCTCTGCTACTTCTCCCTCCCAGCTCTGCTACCTGTAATTCACCTCTACTAGCTCTGTAGTCCTTGGTCCCCTGGCCAAGGATGGACTGGGAAAACCATTAGAACCATCAGAACCATTAGAATTCTGAGTGTGTCTAAATAGTGCTGGACAGGGGAGAAGTGGCTTTGATTCTGAGAATGCTGAACAACCTGACAGTAAAGAACGGCCATTTGCCAAACTAGTCTTTTGCTTGATAGAAATATCCTCTCTCACAAAGCCCATTCACCAAGTCATCTAGAGGCCTATAATATGGTTTTTTGAATGGGGTTACTAACAAGAAAGGATTTTCCTAAGCAACTAACTAATGTTACTTTAACCCCATCGTGAATACATTTCTATTCTGATTGCTATTGTGAGTTGGCCTCCAAGGTTTGAGCTTTCTGGTGAACGAAGGAAAATACGTGCAAAGCTGAGAGCTGAGGCCGGGGCCACGGGCAGACCTCATGGGGGATGAGCACCCCAACCTCACCTGCTCTGCTCTCTGCCCTCTTCCTACACACTGAAGCCAGGGCCATGTCTTATCCATCTTGGTGCCCTCAAATCACCTGGACTTGGGAATTGCATGCACTTGGAATTAAGAATAGAAAATGGGAAGTGAAAGCCCCCAGCAATGCCATACCTGAAACAGCTAACAGCACGTTCCCCCATACGTGCACATGTGAGATCTTGTACTAAATGAGCTGTGGGCACTTTTAAAAGTCAAAAGAAAAAGAGGTCCTTTTGACCTTGTTCCCCTGAGACTATAGTCTCTACCTCTCCATTAACGGGGGCTCCATCCCTCCTATTTAAAGCCTCAGGGTCACCTTGGACACGTCAATTTCTTAATCACTCACATTCAATGTGCCAGGAAATCCTGATCTAAAAATGATTCTGAGAGGTTCCTGGGTGGCTCAGTTGCCTTAGGCTTAGGTCGTGGTTCCAGGGTCCTGGGATCGAGGCCCGTGTTGGGCCCTCTCCTCAGTAGGGAGCCTGGTTCTCTCTCTCCCTCTGTCTGCCTCTTCCTCTGCTTGTGCTCTCTCTACCAAATAAATAAAATCTTAAAAAAAAAAAAAGAATAAAAACGATCCCAAACTTGGCTACTTCTCACCACAGCGGCTAGGGAGAGCCTTTTTTTTTTTTTTTTTAAGATTTTATTTATTTATTCATGAGAGACAGAGAGAGGCAGAGACACAGGCAGAGGGAGAAGCAGGCTCCCTGCAGGGAGCCTGATGTGGGACTCGATCCTGGGACTCCAGGATCACACCTGGGCTGAAGGCAGACGCTCAACTGCTGAGCCATCCAGACGTCCCTAGGGAGAGCCTTTTAAAACACAGATCAGATCATGGTATTCCTTGGCTCAACACTCCGCTAAGGGTAAACACACAGGCACTCACCTCAGAGGGTGCTCCCCTGACTTCATCCACTATGTTCCCTCTGGCTCCAGCCACTCTGGCCTCCTTATGGACTTTGCACCTCCCTGCACTGCCCCCCCACAAATGTACATGACCATTCCTCCACGAATCTTCATCAAGATGGTACCTTCTTGGAGAGGGCTTCCCCCCAAACTGACTTTAAATCATCCTGAACTCCCTGCACAAGTCTGGTTTCTTCACTATGGCACCTGGTACTGTATTTTATCAATTTATTTTATTATCAAACCTTCTTTTTTCACTAAATGTAAGATCTATGAGGGAAGAAATTTTATCTTCTGGTTCCTGTTTTATCCCCAGTGTCTAGAACAAGGCCTGGCCCATTGTAGGGTGCTCAATGAATATCTGGTGAAGAATGAATGAAAGGCGCTATGCTTAGAGATGGGAAATATAAGAATTAAAAGAGTAAAACAAAAGCAGGAACGTTGGCTCCAGGGAACATAAATGTGGACACAAATAACTACGGTGTAAGGAGTAACCTGATTATTGCTATGCATACATTGAAAACAAAGATCTATGTCTACACTACAGTAAGAGTGATTCATTCTGACTATAGGGATTAGGACAGGTGACATTTGAGCTGGGCCTTGGATGATGAATAGAATTGCAACATACTGAGAGGGACTAGAAGGCTATCAGCAGAGAAACTGCCTGAAAAGGGAGTAGAAAATATTTGTGGAGAAAAGTTTGTGGGGCTGCGGGGCTGACGTGAGGGACATTGGTTAAGGAGATGTGACGTGGGAGGCAAGGCTGGGGAGGCATCTGTAGCCAAGCTGTATGGAGCCTGATAGCCTCACTTGGGAAGGGGGTTGAAGGGAATACATTCCTGGGTAAGGGGGGAGGATGGGTATCACTTTATTGAGTAATACAGTGAAGACAGTGCTTTGGGAGGATTAAATTCACTAATACTGTTTACAGTATTGTCAGGAAACATAAAGAGATGGGAGATAGAGAAAGAGGCAAAGAGGCCACGGGAAGGGCTGTCATGCCCATGTTCTAGTTACACTTGGGGGTTCTCTGGTTGGGAATGGCGAGCTTGCCAGGATGTGCCCTGTCCTTGTTACCTCACCAAAATCCACAACTGACCAAGGTAAGACAATGTGGAGAGACCACAGCATTGAATATTCTTGAAAGGACTGACATAATGGGAGTAAGCTCCAATAAAACAACACAGAATACATTCTGACAATCAGAGGTCACAAGCACTCAGAATTGTATTTCCTGATGAGTATTATTATTATTATTTTTTAAAAGATTATTTATTTATTTATTCATGAGAAACACAAAGGGAGAGGCAGAGACACAGGCAGAGGGAGAGGCAGGCTCCCTGAGAGGAGCCCTATACGGAACTCGATCCCAGGACCCCAGGATCACACCCTGAGCCAAAGGCAGATACTCAACCACTGAGCTACCCAGGTGTCCCTCCTGAGGAGTATTAAATGATAGATTTACAAAGGTAAAGAGATGCTTTCCATTGGTTTAGGGTACAAAGAAATTCTGGCATCTTAATGCATAGAATAAAAATGTGTACTGTCTTGACAGGCCATCGGAGAGCCAACTGCATGGTCCTGAAGCATTCTCTATGATGTTAAAGAATGAGAGGAAAGAGTGTGTTGGGTCGAAATGACCTGCTTTTATTAAAACACAATAGCTAAACCATGACTATAATTCAAAATTAGGTTTCAGGGGGATCCCTGGGTGGCTCAGCGGTTTAGCGCTGCCTTTGGCCCAGGGCCTGATCCTGGAGACTCGGGATCGAGTCCCACATCGGGCTCCCTGCATGGGGCCTGCTTCTCCCTCTGCCTGTGTCTCTGCCTCTCTCTCTCTCTCTCTCTCTCTCTCTCTCTGTGTCGCTCATGAATAAATAAAAGCTTTTAAAAAAACAAAATTAGGTTGAAGCTAAGATTTTCTCAGAAGTGCCATTTTATTCTTTGATTTTTCTTTTTTAAGGACAGAAAAAAAAAGTGTTTTTTCTTTCTTCAAGACATTCACTGTACATTTAGGTAGGCACTATACATTTTGAAAGAGAGAAAAGTATGTCTTGGGAGCCTTGAATTTCATTTTCTAGCTGTGAATGAATAGTTCATTTCTTTTATTTTTATTATTTTTATTTTTATTTATTTTATTTATTTATTTTTTTAATTAAAGATTTTATTTATTCATGAGAGACACAGGGAGAGAGAGACAGGAAGAGTCACAGGCAGAGGGAGAAGCAGGCTCCATTCAGGGAGCCTGATGTGGGACTCGATCCCAGGACCCCAGGATCAGGCCCTGGACTGAAGGCAGGCGCCAAACCGCTGAGCCACCCAGGGATCCCCAGTTCATTTCTTTTAAATTGCAAACAAGTTACTTGCAGCTTTCTCTAGTATCTTCAGAAAAATATCCAAGTGATTGTCTTCTCTATTATATCTTTCCTTCTTATTTATATACCCACCTAAAAAAACAAGATTGTATTTACATTCATTCAACAAGTCTTTACTGAGTGCCTCCCTTCCCCAGATACTGCTCTGGGTAGTGAGAGGAGAAGACAGCAATTATGAAGGGGCAAGGGTTCTGCCCCCCAAGGCATCTAGAGAAGACAGACACATGAAATGATTACAAATGCAAATGTAACAATTTTTGTCATACCAGCAAGCTCTACCCAGCCCAAAATAAAGCGTGTGTAATCCCAAATGAGAGAGCTGGGAAGAGATTAAAGGAGGAGGTGACATTTACAATGCTCTTGAAGGAATTCGCCAAGCAAACAAGCTTCAAAGGGCATTCTGGGCAGAGGGAGAGCCTGAACAAAGCCGCAGAAACACGATTCAGTTTTGAACCTATTTTATCAGTGAGGAGGATTCCAGAACAGTTGCGGTTGCAGTATTGAACTATGGCGGGGGGGGGGGGGGGGGGCAGTGGGAGCGACTGCAAGGTTCCTGGAGAGAGAGGCACCAGCATCTTGAACCAAAGCAGGAGCTGCTGGGACTATCATGAAACAGACAAACTCAAGAAATACTTTGGGGAAAAAAAAAAAAAAAAAAGAAATACTTTGGGGGCCTGGGGGCAAAAGCAGAAAGAATGCTTGATGCATTTCATTGCTGGCGAGGTAACCAAGGTAGGACCTGCAGTACACATCTTTCAATAAATAGAAACCCTTTAATTTGCTTCCACTGAGGGAATTTTTGTATTTGGGGTAAAGTCAGTTTGGGCTCGGTAAAGGAGAAAAAGTTATCGCATCGATAGGATCCATAGATTTTGTTCTCGAAGAGAGGTATGTCAATGGAAGTACATCCTGGGGATCCAATCAATACTGAAATTGAGTAATAAAACCAGAAGGGACTATCGCTTCCAAATTATACTTCAGTGATTTTTCTCCATTTGAAATGGCCACAAACCAGAAAACCTAATTAAGATGCAGGGAGAGAAAATGAGACTGCAGATTTACAGGAGATAAAGATTTATGGAAACTCAATGATAATCAGGATAAAGAGGTTAGAACAGCTCGTTAATTAAAGGATAACATTCCATTCTTTGTTTTTAATTGTTCAACAAAGAGAGATACCCAGTTCTCTCTCTCAGGCAGAAAAAATGCTTAACAGCTTCTGTTTGTAGTTACAAAGTGACACCCCTGGCTGCCGGTGGATGTCCGTCTGTTTTTCTGTGGCCTCACACAACAAATCCCTAAACTCTGCTGCAGGGGGGCCTCCGATCACTTTCACCTCCTCTCACTCCTTCCCTGGAGGACTGTAGCTGCCCACATTACCAACAGGCAGGGTGGCCGCACCTCTAGCCACTGCACCTTGGGTTCTAAAACCCTCTTTGCCCAAGGTCTGGTAGGGCAGGTGGTGCAAAGCCCACTTCTTGGCCCAAGGAAAGAGATTGTAAACAGGAAAGGGGAAGTATGCATTTTGGGGTTGGAGCTGAGAAGACAAGAGCGACTACAGGAGGCATTAAAAATAACTAGAGCAAACTTCTTCTGACAGCCAATGCTGGCCCCATCTGCTAAACTGGCCTGCCACTTTGAGACTCTGGAATCAGCCTGCCTGGAAAGTACTTCCTAGGTAAATAATAAAATCATAGCGACCACATTATGATGATAAGATATGGGCAGCAGTTAATACACTATGCACCTGATATTCTGCTAAGCCCTTTGTATGAATTCTCAAGTTCTCTGAGAACTCTGTGAGGTACAGACCATTACTATTGTCAATTTACAAATAAGAATACAAAGGCTTACAAGGGTTTAACGTCTTGCTCAGGGTCACACAGCCAGTAAGTGGTTAAGTCCCAGCTCTTGCCCACTACGTTCTACTAAAGTCTATTATCCTTTATTATACTCACCACTTACTGAAAAAACTCAATGAACTACAAAGCATGGATGATGTTCTAATTAATTAAATTTAGATTTTTTAAAAGATTTTATTTATTTATTCATGAGAGACAGAGAGACAGGGAGAGAGAGGCAGAGACACAGGCAGAGGGAGAAGCAGGCTCCATGCAGGGAGCCCGATGTGGGACTCGATCCCGGGACTCCAGGATCATGCCCTGGGCCGAAGGCAGGCGCTAAACCGCTGAGCCACCTGGGCTGCCCCAATTTAGATGGTTTTGCTTTGAAATCTTACTGACCATCTTTCTAAAATCTATCTTACCTCAGGAAAGACAATATACTCAGCATAACTATGTCTTTTACTGGTGACTGAGGGTCTTCTGCTGAGAATCATGATTTGTCTCCCATGGTATGTCTTAGCCTTTCCCCATATAATTCTTTTTTTTTAAATTGTATTTATTTATTTGAGAGAGAAAGAGAATGAGCGGGGTAGGGGCAGAGGAAGAAGCAGACTCCCCGCTGAACAGAGAGCCCAACTCAAGGCTTAGGGCTGGACTCAGGGTTTGATCCCAGGACCCTGGGATCATGACCTGAGCCTAAAGGCGGATGATCAACTGACTGAGCCACCCAGGCGCCCCTCCCCCCATGTAATTCTTAACCCATCTTTCTGGAACCAATTCCATTGCCAGCCAATCTATGAAGGATTTTTCCCTCAACACCAACCCACGGTGGGTTTTTTGGGCAAAACATTGCCCACACTTCAGATTTTTCAGTAAATCTGAATCTTCAGATTTACAGAGAGTAAATCTCAGGTATTTCAAAATCGGATACATGGATATTGTGCTGCCTTTGTTAAGGTTTCCAGAGTTTCCTTCCCTACAGGTTTCTGGTTAAGAGTGGGCCACAAGAGATATTTTGACATGAGATTTGGAGGTAAATGTGAAGTAGTAGCCATTAAAAAAATTATTTTGGAATAATTTTAGGTGTAGGGAGCATTTCTGCTTTTATGTCGGAAGGTTAGGGCAGGTGCTTTGGTAGCTCCCACATCACACATGGTTGTTCATCTGCTGGCTTCCTTCTTGCTGCAGCCACTTCCCTTCGTCCAGAATCCCATTCAACTTCGCCAACCGCTAGGTCAGGAGCGTGTTAGTTCCATGATGGAGGCACCAGCTTCTCTGGTGGGACATCCACTTCATCAAGGTTGCAGTCAGGAGAACTGACTCAGTCCCAGTCTGTCCTCAGGGGTTCTAGTTCACGTTCATGAGTTCCACTGTGTGCTTGTGGGATTCAGTTTTCCTTTGCCCCATTCTCAGCATCTTTTCCTTCCCAGTGTCTATACAGTGGACTTCAATCTCCAGCACAGAAGTGAAGGCAATAGCCTTGCACAGTTTAACTGGTTTTACAGTTGTGTTATGTTCAAATCTCTGTAATCAATCATTCATAAATGTGTGTGTGTGTGTACCTACACATCTCCATTTGTGGTTTTGCTTCTCTCTTTGAGCCCTTCTATCTTTTTTTTTTTTTTTTGAGCCCTTCTCTCTTTGATGCTGCTTTATCAGCATGCAGACGGTTAAATGATTTTGCTAGTACAGTTCGCATCCTAGAGGTTGTTAAGGACAAAGCAGGACATCATAAGGAAATCTACCCCTATGTCATCCAGGAACTTAGACCAACTTTAAATGAACTGGGAATCTCCACTCCAGAGGAACTGAGCCTTGACAAAGTATAAACCCCAAGGACGGGCTTCTCAATGATTTATTCATAATGCTAACTTGATTGTAAACAATGATCTGGAAATACTGATAACATATTACCTAATTTGAACAAGTTTTCCTTTATTGGGACCAAACCATGTAATGGTAACTTAGACTTTGATAAAAGGGAAATGAGTTTGAACTGGAAATAGATAGATAGATAGATAGATAGATAGATAGATAGATAGATAGAGGTTGAAACCTTGAATCCAATGAAAACATTGCTTTTGGATGGTAAGATCTCATGCCGATGACTTATTCATACCCAGAAGCCAAGATCAAGAAAGAGAAAGAAGGGGTAAGAGAGAGTAAAAAGGGGTCATGGATGCAGAAGAAATGAAAGTAATTCGTGATACTATAACACAGGTCTACTTCATGCCCAACACTGTGGTTGGTGCTAGAAAATAATAAAGAGCAACAGAAACCCTAGACCTTATAATCTATGGAGGAGGAAAGACTCTTAGCTAACTATAATCCAATAAGTGCTATATAATTGGCATGAATAAAGTGCTGCTATGGGCAAACAGAGGAGGAAGTCATTAAGTGTGTTTTAGAGGGTTGGGGAAAGTTCTGCTCGAGAGGTAACATTGACACTGGGCCATGAAGAATGATTAAGAAGTTCGCTAGTTCATGGATTCTCAAACTTTTGCAGGCACCAGAACCAACTGGGTCAAGTACAGGAAGAAATGGAAAGTTACAGGGCACTAGATGCACCTTCAAGCTTTTGTTGAATGAGTGATTTCTTTAGCTTCGCTAATGTGTTATTTTTGTAGGACAAAAATGTTGTGTTCAGTGGAAAACTATGCATTATCTAGAGGACAGCCCTCCAGGTTATCTGATTCTATAGGAGCCATTTTACAACTGTAAATTCTAAGTAACTGAGAGCAAGACAAAATCATTCTTTATCTATAGACATGCAGATTCTGTTCTGTCTAGTGGAAGTTTCAACCGATTCCCTTGTGAAAAAACCACTTCTGTGAAAAAACCACTTCTGCTTCCATTTGCACATTTATTCATTCATTCCATATTGTTTATCTATAATTTAACATTGTTGATCTATAAATTTTTTAAAAATTCTCTTTGAACTGGTTATAACATCTGCCTGGTTCCCTCATTGATTAATGACTACAATAAAGTTTATAACACTGTTCATTTTTATATCTGTATGAGAGTCACGAATTTACCAAATTCTAAATATTATTCTTTCACAGTTTCAAACTTTTAAGGAAAAGCCAATTTTAAAGCTAAATATATTATACTAGAACATGTAAAAATATGGGAAGCTACCCAAATTCTTTTGAAAATAGAGTATTTCTGGGACGCCTGGGTGGCTCAGCAGTTGAGCGGCTGCCTTTGGCTCAGGATGTGAACCCTGAGTTCCGGGATCGAGTCCTGCATTGGGCTCCTGTATGGAGCCTGCTTCTCCTCCCTCTTCCTGTGTCTCTGCCTCTCTCTGTGTCTCTCATGAATAAATAAATAAAACCTTAAAAAAAAAAAAAAGAAAATAGAGTATTTCTGGTATCAAAGACTGATGAATATATCTCCAAAAGATATAGACTAATTTTATTTCTGAATAAAAAGATATCATCTCTCATATTTTTGAATATGGATTTGAATATTTTTTAAAGATTTATTTTTAAGAAATGTTTTATTATTGATTGATTGATTGATTGATTGATTTATCACAGAGAGAGAGCAAACACAAGCTAGGGGAGTGGCAGACAGAGGGAGAGGGAGAAGCAGACTCCCCACTGAGCAGGGAGCCCAATGCTGGGCTTGATCCCAGGACCCCAGGATCATGATCTGAGCCAAAGGCAGACACTTAACTGACTGAGCCACCCTGACACCCTTAAACACTTTTTTAAAAAAGATTTTATTTATTTATTCATGAGAGATACAGAGAGAAAGGCAGAGACACAGGCAGAGGGAGAAGCAGGCTTCATGCAGGGAGCCCAATGTGGGACTCGATCCCAGGACTCCAGGATCACGCTGTGGGCCAAAGGCAGGCACTAAACCACTGAGCCACCCAGGGATCCCCACACTTAAACACTTTTTTTATTTTGGGAGGGATGTATGTGAGCAAGGGGAGGGGAAGAAAAGGAGACAAGCAGACTCCCTGCTGAGTGAGGAGCCTGCCATGGGGGTCTTGATTCCACAGATTTCTGAGATCATGACCTGAGCCAAAACCAAGAGCTGGATGCTTGACTGATTGAGCCACTCAGACACCCCAGAATAAATATTTTTGACATAAAACTTCAAGTTTTATAGTTCTTTACCAAAAATTAAAAATTCTTCACTCTTTATTTAAATACCCACAGCTTAGGATCCCTGGGTGGCACAGTGGTTTAGTGCCTGCCTTTGGCCCAGGGCGCGATCCTGGAGACCCAGGATCGAATCCCACGTCGGGCTCCCGGTGCATGGAGCCTGCTTCTCCCTCTGCCTGTGTCTCTGCCTCTCTCTCTCTCTGTGTGACTATCATAAATAAATTAAAAAAAAAAAAAAACCTTTAAAAAAAATAAATACCCACAGCTTATGCCCTTAAACAAAAAAACCAAGATAACAATTATTACTGTCTTTATTTATTTTTTAAGATTTTATTTATTTATTCATGAGAGACAGAGAGAGAGAGAGAGGCAGAGACACAGGGAGAAGGAGAAGCAGGCTCCATGCAGGGAGCCCCATGTGGGACTTGATCCTGGGTCTGCAGAATCACACCCCGGGCTGAAGGTGGTGCTAAACCGCTAGGCTGCCCTGGCTGCCCTATTCCTGTCTTAAGATGTTACAGGTACTTCTATTGAGTGGATCAGAAAGATATCCTGGCTCTGTCTTCTCCATACATGGATCAATCATCAGGGGGCCTCTCCAAAACATGCCAATAAGTACTTCAATAATTGTCTTAAATTACCATAGTTTAAGAAATATTTGGCCAAATCTTTAAAAACAAATAAGGGAGATTTCAAAGCACATTCAGTCTCTTAGTGAATTATGAAACCACAAAAATATTTTCTGATCAATTAGAGAATGTGAATCAGGAAAAGAGTAATCTATCCATGGGTTTTGGTTTTTGTTTAAAGATGTATTTATTTTAGAGAGAGGGAGAGAGAGCAAGCATGCCGGGCAGGGGGAGGGGCAGAAAGAGAGAGAATCCTCAAGCAGACTCCCCAAGCTGAGCATAGAGCCCAACCAGGGCTGGATCCCACAACTCATAAGATCATGCTCTGAGCTGAAGTCAAGTTGGATGCTTAACTGACTGAGCCACCCAGCATGGATTTTAGTATCAACAAATTTGGTTTGTTTTGGAAGAGGTTGCCACTTAGAACTTTCCTTTTACTGAATTTAGTTCATATTCAAAACTGAAGTCAATGCCTTACCCTAATCTTTAAACCTTGGTTTTGACAACTGTAGTTTGGCAGGCAAGCTACTTTTTAGAACAAAGTATCTCACAGTTAAAGACTGCAACTTTAGGGAATAAAATTCAGAATAAATGAAAAGAATAAGCCACAACTAAGTATGAGTTATTTCAGAAGGGTGAAAATGGGTTAGAACTTTTTAAAAAAGATTTATTTATTTTTAGAGAGTGGGGAGTAGAGGGAGAAGGTGATGGAGATAATCTCAAGCAGACTCCCCACTGAGTATGTAACCCAATACAGGGCTTGATCCCAGGACCCTCAGATCATGACCTGAACCCAAATCAAGAGTCAGACACCTGGGTTGCCTGGGTGGCTCAGATGGTTAGGTGTCTGCCTTTGGCTCAGGGTCTCAGGATCCGGCCCTACATTGGGCTCCCTGCTCAGCAGAGAGCCTGCTTCTCCTACTCCCTCTGCCTTTCCCCTCCATTTGTGCACATTCACTCTCTCTCAAATGAATAAATAAAGTCATTAAAAAAAAAAAAAGAATCAGACACTTGGAACCAACTGAGCCATCCAGATGCTCTGCTGGGTTAGAAATTTTATTAATATCCATTCTTTTTTTAAAAAAGGAAAAACAATCTTATTCTTTAAATAGATACTAAAAGGGCACTAAGATTTGAAGGGAATTTGATATGCCACCCCAAAACATGCCTCTTTGACATAAGAATTGTTTTGAGGTGAAGGCATTAGAGTTCCTGAAATCCGTTATCTATCTACAAGAAGAACCTCCCCAAAGAAATCAATTGTCATAAATCCCCCACCGGAAGTGACTCTGTACCCAGATACTGTCACACACTAGCATGTCTCCTATTTTCCTGAAGGCCCATATGTCTTCCCAAAGTTGTCTGCTTTTCCAGAAGTGCCTCCTTTTCCCTTCTCCTAGGAAGTTAGATATATGCACCCCTAGTGTATAAATGACATACAACTTTATGTTAGACCACAAGTTCTCCCCACCCTTTTGAGTTACTCATCTCTGGGCACTTCCCTGTGTGAGTGGGAATTCACATGCTAATAAACTTCTTTGTTTTCTTTTATTCATCTGCCTTTTGTCATCCCAATTTATAGGACCCCAGGTAAAGAATCTAAAAAAAGGTATAAGGACAAAGAACTTTTTCTCCCTATAGTTTCTACACCCATTCCTTATTTTAAAAAGTAGCAGCAGCAGCATTAAGAAAACCAGGAATAGTAAGCTATTTACTTTTTTTTTGTAAGCTATTTCTTTAATATAAATTTAAAAAGATCTTTCTAAAATCAATAGTCAGAACCAGGATGCCTGGGTGGCTCAGTCAGTTGGGCTTGTGATTCTTGGTTTCGGCTCTGGTCATGATTTCAGGGTCCTGGGATCAAGCCCCGTGTCAGGCTCCCACTCTGCAGGTAGTCTGCTTATCTCCCTCTGCCCCTCTCTGACCTCATGACTCTCTTTCTCTAAAATAAATAAAGTTAAAAAAAAAAACACAACAAAACCAATAGCCAGAACCATTCTTTTTTTTTTTTTTTTTTAAGATTTTATTTATTTCTTCATGAGAGACACAGAGAGAGAGGCAGAGACTTAGACAGAGGGAGAAGCAGGCCCCCTACAGGGAGCCTGATGCAGGACTCAATCCTAGGACTTCAGGATCATGACCTGAACCAAAGGCAGATGCTCAACCACTGAGCCACCTAGGTAACCCACCGGAATCATTCTTAACTATGAAATCATAAGAAAGCATTCCCTTAAAATAAAAAAAAAAATTAATGGTGGACTCTCTGAGTATTTACCAAAGTTCTGGATGGTCTGGACAATGCAGTGACACTTATAAACTAGATATAATAAGTATAATATTATGAAGGAGGAGGCAAAATCAAATGTTCACTTCCGCTGAACTGGTTTACCAATCTCACTAAAACTCACCCATGCAAAAGGTTTAACTGAAAAACTATTAGATTTAACAAGAGAAGTGAGCAAAGTGGCTGGATAAAACACAAACATCTAAAAATCAAAAGCCTTTCTGTGTACTAGCAATAACAAGTACAAGATATAATAGAAAAAAGTGCACATTGACAGTGTGCAAGATGTAAAATCTGAAGAACTTTGCTAAAAGGTAAAAAGAAGATCCAAATAAAGAGACAGTAAAAAGTTGTCAATTCTGTGCATATTACTCACAGCAGTGTGTCTCTAAATGGGGTCTACGGATGACTGCCTTAAAATCCCTTGATGCTTGTTAAAATGCAGATTCTTGGGCTGGACCCAGACTTAGCAGAATCACAAGAGGGGGAAGGGGAAGTTTTCAAGAAAGCTGTCTTCTTACCAAGCTCCCTGAATGATCCCAATACACATTAAAGTTTAGCAACCACAGCTTTGTAGGTTCATAAAATTTCAATAAGATTCCAACCTCATCTAGAATGAATGAGAGCCAGTACGGGGGCTGCCCTAACATTTGTCAAAGTAGATCATAAACTTAAAGTATATAAGTACGGTACATCATAAGCTTCAGCAATAAAAATAATGTGGTTTTTTATTGCAAAAAACAACAAACAAATCAACTTCACAGAAGAATCCCAAGACAGATTCTTGCATTAAGTAAAATTGTTTCCATGTGTTAATTATTGCATCACAAGAAAACGGCTGCATGTTTTAAAACCCAATATGGAGGCTATGTTTGGAATGATTTGATGCTACATGCAAGAAAAGCAACTTGACTGGGAAGGCCACAGGTACATGTGTGTAAGGAATAATTATATTACTTAAAATTTAAAAATTATCTGTCTATTTTTATTGGGCGGGATGAAGTAGAGGGGGAGAGAATCTCAAGCAGGCTCCATGTCCAGCTCAGAGCTGACACAGGGCTGAATCTCACAACCCTGAGATCATGACCTGAGCTGAAATCAAGAGTTGGATGCTCAACTAAATGAGCCACCCAGGTGCCCCAAAATGTTTTTTTTTTTTTTTTTACTTTTTGATCAGTCAAGTACAGACCTAGAAAAATACCATGGAGAGAAGTATGGAGGTGAAAGAAATTGATTATACTCACAGGTCCTACAAGAGGGAGGTATGGCATTCCACTCGGAGACTACATGGGAGGATGCCCAAGGAGTGGGCTCAACCAAGCAGGTGGGAAGCAGAGAGGGGACAGGAGAAGAAACGAGAGAGGGAGAACCCATGTGCAAGTGCCTTAACTGGGGATCACAGGAGAGGGCATAAATAAAAGAAGTGGAGGCGTTTCACCAGTGCATTTGAATGTCACTAGGTCACAGACAGGGGAGGGTAAGAAGGGATACTCATGGCAGGGACCAGCTTTATCACACTGGTGCACCTGGCTGCCTATAATGGTGCTTATAGCCCATTAGTAGGGATATTGAAGCATCAGGAAAATATGAAGTTTTTAAAAGTTATAAGGCAATTGATCCTATGATGCTTTAACATCATTAACAATACCAACTGGGATGGATAACACTTGCATCTGGGTTGTGGAGATGTTAAGGGTGAACAGGACAGGGAGTCTCTGGGTGGCTCAGCAGTTTAGCACCTGCCTTCAGCACAGGGCGTGATCCTGGAGACCCGGGATCGAGTCCCATATCGGGCTCCCTGCATGGAGCCTGCTTCTCCCTCTGCCTGTGTCTTTGCCTCTCTCTCTCTCTCTCTGTGTGTGTGTATGTCTCTCATGAATAGAATAAATAAATAAAATATTTTTTTAAAAAAGGGTGAACAGGACAGTCTGATTTAGCCACTGGAAGGCAAACTGATAAAGGTGACAGCTAGGAAAAGTGCTATTGGGCATTTGATGAGAAAATATGCAACCAGGCACCCTACTCTATGGGCAATAACCAAGAGCACAGACCAGGTATCACTGATTTTAGAAGAATCTATACATTAGATTGGTTACATTATGAAAGATCTTTACCTCTTAGCCCATTCCTCATAGTTTGGCCTGTACCTATCCAGTTAATAATGTCATATAGTAAGAGGTACCCTGAATGGACAAACTCCTCCTTCCCTGGCTAGTAAACAGTCAAGGGCCAGTCTGTTACCATTTGGGTTAGGGACTCATGGATTTGTTGCATAGGGGAACAATGTTTTGTGCAGTCTTTGAAGGATTAGAAAGGGCTGCTGAAAGGTGCTGGTTGGCAGTTATGATTTGATTTTGTTTACGAAAGGCTGCTATGCTGGTGCCATTGCTGGCTGCTCCTGTGGTTATGGCAAGTCCTATTACGATGGGAATAAATACTGTCTGTTTGCCTGGCCTTCTTGGGTTGATGGAAATGGGGAAGTACCTAGTGAATAAAGAACTATGGGAATCCCCAATGTAACCACTGCACCCTAGGGTATGGTTTAATTAGGGAAAACATGCAGGGGAGTCAACATAGTAAAATACATAAATAAAGTGCTGTGTCTGAGTTTGGGCCACAATAGTATTGGAAGGTGTCATTCAGAGAATGCAGTACCTGTGAGAAAGAGGTGTTGTGCTTAACCAAGGGAAAAGAGTGATTGTGGTGGTCATGGTTGGAGACACAAGGCAAGAAATTGTGGTGAAAATATGGGGGAGGGTGGGTAGGAAAAGGAAAAGGAAAAGACACCAGGGAATGGGTGATTGTCTCCTCAGAAGTAAAGGGGATGACAGATATCTGGCAGGTGCCTCCAGAGGAAAGCAATAATCTCCATCAATTTTAGTAACCTATACCAAATTTCCCTTTAGGCATGGAAGTGTAGGGTGTACGTTTTAGCAGAGAGCAAGGAGTGTACTAGAACCATGGGCTAAAGCAGACAGCAAACTCAGGCAGAAAAGTAAAATATATCCTGTGTCTTCTTAATGCCATAGGAGAGGTTGGCCACGGGGTTCCCTGAGGTGGAGATTTTAGTGTAAGAAGTAAAGTCACCCTCCAATGGTGATGTCTTGGATTGGAGCAACATCACTTGGGGCCATATCATCTCCAGCTGTGAGCTTCTGGGCTGGGGCAATGTTGTCTATGATGTGGGATTGAGTATGTCCACTTGAGTGGGTCTTCAGACTATAAACCAGTGAAAGCACCCAGATCAGCAGTAACCAGACCAATAGTCAACAAAATGGGGTACAGCTGCACTTGACAGGGTTTTTGTTTTAGTTTTTGGTGGAAGTTTAGGTTCAAATGGTTCTCTTATCAGAGAAGCAAGAAAAGCAAGCTTTCTGGCCAGTATCTATGGTTAATGAGTCCCAGAAGAGTATGTGCCCTTGATCTGGCCTCCAGCCCTATGAGATGGGGATAAGACTGAACATTTATAAAAATAAGTTAAGAGGGCAGCCTGGGTGGCTCAGTGGTTTAGCGCCGCCTTCAGCCCAGGGCGTGATCCTGGAGACCTGGGATCCAGTCCCACGTCAGGCTCCCTGCATGGAGCCTGCTTCTCCCTCTGCCTGTGCCTCTCTCTCTCTCTCTGTCTCTCATGAATAAATAAATAAAATCTTAAAAAAAAAAGTTAAGGGGGGGGGTACCTGGGTGGCTCAGTTGGTTGTGTCTGCCTTTGGTTCAGACCATGATCTCAGGGTCCCAGGATCAAGCCCTGTGTTGGGCTCCCTGCTTGGTGGGGAGCCTACTTCTTCCTCTCCTTCTGCCCCTCCCCGTGGCTCGAGCTCTCTATCTCAAATGGATAAATAAGATCTTTATAAAAAATAAATTAAGGCCTGGGACAAGATAGAGAACTTTAGAGTTTACTTGTTGTATTACTTGTTGTATTAGTATATGAAAAGGAGAACATATGTCTCTCAATTAAACCAACTGAGACCTATCATGAAAGTTCTATCAACTACCCCCTTTCAAGAGTCCAGCATTATGTATTTTGAAATGTGCAAATGTGTGTCTTAGTTACTACCAGTAATGTTTGCAAATCTGAAGGGAACAAGGAGTGTTTTGGGAGATCCATGTACTGTGGCCTTAATACATGCAGAAGCATGTGTGATTTAGATTTATATTTTGGCTATCTGTGAGACGAGAGATTTCTAAAATATTTTCCTTGAAGGAGATAATTTTTAGACAGTGGCCCAAGTTCATAATAAATGTGAGGATGTTGCCATAAGTGGCCAGGGCATCCGGCGTTAAGAGACTGTCTGAAGTCTGGCCAAGAATGTTGTTTCTCTGGTTCCATTCTTTATCAGGGACGTTCTTGCGAAGGGATAGAAAGCAACATTCTACGGGCCTCAAGTGATGGCCAGTAGTACATAGGACATGGACCTCCACTGCTATTCACCCAGTCAATCCCAAGAGGGTCTCCAGGTAGTCACAGGGACTGGGAGAGCGGTAACCTCCTCTAGCATCCTGGCATCTGGCAAGAAACCAAGGACAGGAGAAGCAGATAGAATATGCCAGGGGGTCCAAGCTTGGCTCCATCTTGTCTTAAGGAAGCCCCAGGAGACATCACAAGCTTGTGTTCTGATCCAAAGCATAAGATGCAGTTGGCTAGGGAGGGTCGTAGGCTCAGGATCTGTGAGAGTCTCTATTTCCAGGAGAGCCCCATAGGTGGCCAGTCACTGGTTGTTTCGATGGAGTATTACATGAGATGGAGAAGGGCAGTTTCTTTCATCAGAAGCCCTGGGGCAACCAGGGCCACCATAAATGGTCCACAGATTCCAGGAAGTATGAAAAGAGGTTGCCAACACCTCTATGGTGAAGGAATTTTTGAAGGCACTAACAGGGGTGCCTGTTGATTCTTTTTAATGTTTTTCCAGTTTGTTTGTTTATTTAAGTAATCTCTACACCAAGGTGGGACTCGAACTCATGATGCCTAGATCAAGAGTCACATGCTCTTCTAACTGAGCCAGCCAAGGCACTCCCCAGGATATACCCAATCCCCCATCCTAGACAACATTGCCCTGGCTCAGTTGAATTTAACTGAGTAAAAATAAAAAAAAAATAAAAAAAATAAAGAAAGTAATGAGGAATAAGGAAATTATGAATAAATGTGCTGGGAAAAATCCATTTTAAAATGGGAGAGGGCACCTTGGTGGCTCAATGATTAAGCATCTGCCTTTGGCTTAGAATCATGATCCCAGGGTTCTGGGATGGAGTCCCACATTGGGCTCCCTCTAGGGAGTCTGCTTCTCTCTCTGCCTATGTCTCTGCCTCTCTTTCTGTGTCTCATGAATAAATAAATAAAGTCTTTTTTAAAAAGAAGTAAAATAGGGCAGCCCGGTTGGCTCAGCGGTTTGGCACCTGCCTTCATCCCAGGGCGTGACCCTGGAGACCCCGGATCGAGTCCCACGTCAGGCTCCCTGCATGGAGCCTGCTTCTCCCTCCGCCTGTGCCTCTGCCTCTCTCTCTCCATCTCCTCTCTGTGTATTCTCATGAAAATATAAAATCTTAAAAAGTAAAATAGGTGAAAACTTCATAGATACATTCCAGGTGAAATAAAGAGTAAAATATAAAACTTGAAGCTATAACATGACTGAGAAACTGAGGTGAATATTTAGGTAATGTCTGGATACAGAAGCATTTTCTGAAGTTTTTATTTATTTATTTATTTATTTAAAGATTTTATTTATTTATTCATGAGAGACACACAGAGAGAGGCAGAGACACAGGCAGAGGGAGAAGCAGACTCCATGCAGGGAGCCCGATGTGGGACTCGATTCCAGGACTCTGGGATCACGCCCTGAGCCGAAGGCAGATGCTCAACTGCTGAGCCACCCAGGCGTCCCCATTTTCTGAAGTTTAGAAACAATTAAGAAATCACAAGAGAAATATTGATATCCTTGACCACATAAGGCTAAACTTTTGGAAAATTAAAAGGTAAATGACAAACTGGGAAAATATTTACATGTAATATGACAAAGGGCTAATATTCTTTGTATGTAATGTCAGTATCAATAAGAAAACAACTAATGTGTCAAAAGGAAAATGGGCAAAAGGCTTGAACAAAGATTTTATAGAAGAATTACAAATGTCCATATTAAATACATAAAAATGTTGTCAACTTCCCCAACAATTAATGGAATGAAATTTAGAAATAATGAATTTCCATTTTTACCCTATCCAAGAGGCAAATATATGTACGTATGTGTGTGTGTGTGTATATATATATATATATAAATGGTAATACTTAATACAGGTGAAGGTGTAGATAAATGGGTACTCTCTATACCACTGTTGATAAATGAGCCAGGCCCTCTTACACATTTTGGAAAACAATATGGTCTTAAGTATTAAGAGACTTAAGAAGGCTCCTATCCTTTGTATTTCTACTCACAGAAAGTATACTGAGTTGAACTGTGTCCCCCTCAAAAAAGACATGTCCAAGTCCTAACCCCTGACCTTATCTGGAAATAGGACCTTTGTAGATATAATGAAGTACCGTGAGAAGAAATCATCATGGATTTAGGGTGGGCACTAAATCCAATGACTGGTGTCCTTACATAAGGAGAGGACACAGACACACACAGGAAAGAAGCCCATGTGAAGACAGAGGCAGACTCTGGAGTGATGTTGCCACAGTCCAAGGAGCTCCAGGAGCCACCAGAAGTCAGAAGAGGCAAGGAAAGGTTCTCTCCCTAGAGCCTTCAAAGGGAGCATGGCCTGGCTGACACCTTGGTTTTGGGTTCTTGGCCTCTGGAACAGTGAGAGAATAAATTTCTGCTGTTTTTAAGCCGCTACAATTGTGGTGGTGCTTGGAGACTAATAGCTATGGAAACAATCGTTGATATGAATGAAAGTTTATATGTAGAGATGTTCATCTCTGCATTATTTGTTACAGCAAAAATTAGGAAAAACTTAAAGCAATGAAAACTAAATGAAGGGGATCCCTGGGTGGCGCAGTGGTTTGGCGCCGGCCTTTGGCCCAGGGCGCGATCCTGGAGACCCGGGATCGAATCCCACGTCGGGCTCCCGGTGCATGGAGCCTGCTTCTCCCTCTGCCTGTGTCTCTGCCTCTCTCTCTCTCTCACTGTGTGACTATCATAAATAAATAAAATAAAAATAAAATAAAAAATGAAAACTAAATGAAGGGTTAAATAAGCTATAATAAATATATCTATAATATATTGTAAGCCATTAAAAATATTTTTTTAAAGATTTATTTATTCATTCAGAGAGAGCGAAGAGAGAAGCAGAGACACAGGTGGAGGGAGAAGCAGGCTCCATGCAGGAAGCCCGATGTGGGACTTGATCCTGAGTCTCCAGGATCACACCCCAGGCTGCAGGCGGCACTAAACCGCTGCGCCACCAGGGCTGCCCATTAAAAATATTTTTGAAGAATTTCTAATGTCCTAGGAAATATAGTACAGAAATAGAAAATTCAGAATACAAAAAGTGTATGTACAATGTGACCCCCAAATGCATATGTATTTAATATGCATACTTATGTGTATGAAAAATTGGTATGGATAACAAGAGTAAAAAGTCCCAAGTGGAAAATATCACATAAAGTCAACAGTATACTAAAAGAAAATAAACCATGACCTAGGAGAGTTTATCCCAGGAGATATATAATTATTATTATTGATATAATGCAATATATTAATAAATCAAATAAGAAAAACCCTAGGAAGATACTGGAAAGACATCTGATAAGATTCAGTGCTCATCCCTTACAAAATATCTAGGAAAATGAGGAATACAGTGAGTATCTCTCACAAACCATCAGCCAATATCTTTCTCTGGTGTGAAAAGAAAGCATTCCTATTAAGCAAAACTAGCATGAATGAATAATCTTACAATGATTATTAACACTGTTTTGACAGTTTTACCAATTCAGTAAGACAGGAAAGAGAAATAAGAGGTCTAGTTACAAGAAATATGGAAATAGAATTATTTTCTGCAATACTAGGACCAGAGAATTAATTAAAATATTATTAGAATTAATGAGTGTTCATATAAAGGGTTGGATAAAAGACGAAAAGTCAAACAGAACTTTTAATTATACAGAAAAAATAGAAATAATAGATTTATAATAGCATTAAAAAGCCATAAGATATCTAAGACTATAATAAGAGATATACATGAAAAAAACCCCACAAAACTCAGAGACACACAAAAAACTTAAATAAATGTTCCTGGAGGGTTAATTAGAGTACAGTGAAGAAAGCCACTCTTGCCACATTAATTTAGAGATATCCAGAATTCAATTAAAAAAAACTCAAGAGGATTAGTTTGGAATTTGACAGTGTTTCTGAAGTTCGCCTGGAATGAAACACATTGTAGTTGAAACACAACTACGTATAAGAATTTGTGTTTAAGTCCCTTTTTAAAAAATCCACTTAATAATCCAGAAGGAAGTTAGTTTTGTTTGGAGATTCACAAAATAAGTCATTCAATGTCTCTGCCTGTTCTTTCAGCTGTTAAATTAATAAAGAAGAGATCAGCATCCATTACTTCAGAGGCTTCAAAACTGAAGGATATTTTCTTTATAAAGTTGTGGGGATTTTTTCCTGCCTGTTATTTCTTTGCATTTTATTCCTTTACCTGGCTAATTTCCCCTAGGGGAATGTGAGCCTTTGCAAAGTTTTGTGGCTATTTAAAAGTACCCCTTGAAACCATTTAATTTACTGATTAGACTTTATTTTTATACTGGCATAAAAACAGGTTGGTATAATAAAAGAGTGATCTAGAATCAATCCCAGCTCTGTCTCTTTTGCAGTGTGTTCCAGTTTATTTTTGAAAAGTTGACTAATATATCAACCTCCAATATTTGCTGTGAGGATATAGTCAAATATTTATTTATTTATTATTATTTTTAAAGGTTTTATTTATTCATGAGAGGCACACAGAAAGGGGGGGGAGAGAGAGAGAGAGAGAGAGAGAGAGAGAGAGAGAGGCAGAGACACAGGCAGAGGGAGAAGCAGGCTCTATGCAGGGAGCCCAATGTGGGACTCGATCCCAGGTCTCCAGGATCAGGCCCTGGGCTGAAGGCGGCGCTAAACCGCTGGGCTACCAGGGCTGCCCTAGTCACATAATTATTACCTAGCACAGAGCTTGGCACATAGTAGAAACTTAGTACAATTAATTGTAAATTATATACTTTTCAAGCTTCCCTTTCTCTTTATTTTCCCTGGTTTGCTTATGTAATCATTTGCTTTTTTTTTTTTTAAGGTTTATTTATTTATTTTGGTGAGGGGAGGGCAGAGGACTGGGGAGAATCCTCAAGCCGACTCCCCACTGAGCTCAGAGCCTAGGCAGGGCCCTATCCCATGACCCTGAGATCATAACCTGAGCTGAAATCAAGAGTCGGGACGTTTGACCGACAGCCATCCAGGTACCCCATAGCCAACTTCTTTTATTTAATTCAATCTCACATTCCGGTTAGAACACAGTTGTTCATACATGTGTCTCCCATGCTAGGCTGTGATTTCTTAGAGAGAGAAGGCACTGTTCTACTCCTCCACACATCCACACAGCTCCTAGCCCAAAGCTCTCTGCATTTCAGATGCCATCCACAAGAAAGAGAAGAAAAAGAAGAGGGAGGGAGAAAGGAAAAGAAGATGTTGATTCTCATGATACATGTAATATGTTTGTACCCTAGCAATACACTTTTATTTTTTTTAAAGATTTTATTTATTTATTCATGAGAAACACACACAGAGAGAGAGAGAGAGAGGCAGAGACACAGGCAGAGGGAGAAGCAGGCTCCATGCAGGGAGCCCGACATGGGACTCGATCCCAGGACTCTAGGATCATGCCCTGGGCCAAAGGCAGACGCTCAAATGCTGAGCCACCCAGGCGTCCCACAATACAATTTCATTATATCTTAAGTTTAATAAAATCTTGGTATTGTAGAAGATGTACTAAATTAGAACAGAGAAGTGAATTGATATGTATAAATCAGACTCCATCAGTGAGGAGCCAAAAATAAACCACAGACTAATACGTTCACAACATTTATTGAATTCCCACTATGTACTTAAAAGATTTCAGGGTTCTGGCTCTTAATTCTATACTGTATCCATAGCTTAACAGTGAAGAAATGTTGATATACTAAGGCAGCCATAGTCTCACGTATTATAAAAGTCAAGTAGTGACTTATGAGTCCCATAACAGCAATAGTAGCCCTGCTTGCTCTACAATATTATTTTTGTTTTACCACATATGGTCTAGGCTCCAGGGCTTTATTTATGGGCAGTGGGGTGGAATTACAGCTGCCAAGAGGACAATGTTAATTTTTTTTCTTTTTTACTTAGACATATAAAACGAGTACAATTTCCTCAATGTGTAACTAGTACGCTTATATGTCATCAAGTTAACAATCTGAATCTTCAATGAGAATTTTTTTTCAATGAGAATTTTTAAATAGCACCTAACAAAGCTCTGAATTAAATATAAGGAAATGCAAACACATAGGGAGACGGTGACCAATGTTCAGCAAGAGGTAGGATTTACAAAGCAGGTGGGCTTTAAAGCAGTGGGCAAATGTGAATGCATAGAACATGCCTAGCAGGGCATTTTGGTGTGAGAACCAAGAAAATGAGAGTAAGGAGCCATGATTGAGAGCAGCCTGGTGGCTCAGTGGTTTAGCACTGCCTTCAGCCCAAGGCCTGATCCTGGAGACCCAGGATCGAGTCCCACATCGGGCTCCCTGCATGGAGCCTGCTTCTCCCTCTGTCTATGTCTCTGCCTCTCTCTCTGAATAAATAAATAAAATCTTTTTTTTAAAAAAAGAAGCCACGATTGTATTCAGGTGAGTGGGCAGAAAAAGTCTACAGTAGAGAGGAATTGGAAGAAAAAGAATAGATAAAATGAATAGATAAAACAATAGATAGAATGGGCTCAGATTATATATGGCCTTGAATGTCAACACTAGTACTTGGGTTTGGTCCTAAAAATAAAATACTTTCTCAGGAGGGTCCTGGGTGGGAGAGACTTTATGAAAGCAAAATCCTGGGAAGATGAGCAGATAGCACTGCGCACAAGACTTAAGTGGTCAAGAGGCAGGAAGCAGGGAAATCAGTGTGGGAACCACTGCAGTGTTTTCACATATGAAATCATTATTATTTAACATGATCTTAAAAATCTGTAATGCCTAGGAATTGACTAGAGTTATTTCTGTAGAGCAAACAGTGGAAAAAGAGCAGGAAGCAGTTCTAGGCCAGAGCAGCCCAAGGTTAGGCCTTCTTTGAACCTAATATTTTCTACCAAGGTGATCATAAGTGTCATTAAAGGGCCCGCATGAAAGACATCCTACCCGGCTTTAGAGAATGTGAAACAGGGGCGCCTGGGTGGCTCGGTCAGTTAGGCATCTGCCTTTGGCTCAGGTCCCGATCCCAGGGTCCTGGGATAGAGCCCCACATCAGGCTCCCTGCTCGTCAGGGAGTCTGCTTCTCCCTCTCCTGCTGTCTGCCCCTCCTCCTGTTTGTGTGCTCTCTCCCTCTCTGTCAAATAATAAATAAAGTCTTAAAAAAAAAAAAAGAAAAAGAAAATGTGAAACAGAATGGAATTACCACTAGATAAGAAAGGGAAAGACACATTTCAGAGCGCCCAAACTTGGCAAGACCTCATTGAATAGATATCACCTTTACCTGAGCAGCTATTTGAAAAGTTCTTCACATGTCATACCAAGAGCTGGTATGTATAGAGTTTGAGTGCCAGGCACAGCTAATACTCAGGTAGGTACCATCACCTGCTTTCACAGATGCACACAGGATAGTAACCTGCCCAATGTCACATTGCTGGGAATGCTGGAGCCAGGACTGGGACCCAGGGGGCCAACTCCAGAGCCTTTGCTCCCAATACTACACTCTACTGCTGCACATCCCACCTGCTCTTCAAAACAACCAATGATAAGTAAGTAAGATGAATCTGATTTGCTTGACAAATATTCGTAGAACTCTTACCTGCTAGGCCTTGTCCCCCAAGTACTGAGTTTCTAAGGATGGATGAGGCTTACAGGCTAGTCAGTGAGCCAGACAAATAAGTCCACATTGTATTGATGAACAACAGCAACTCTCAGCTTCCATAAGTTAAGTAACATATCAAAGCACATAGCCAGTATAGAGGGTGGGTAGGCCCGGACTTAAAGGCTGCTATTAACATCTCCAAGTCTGTTTATTCTGAGTAATGTTGTAATTTCCTTTTTGCGGCCTACTGGGCAAAAATAAAAGAAAATCAGACAATAGTATCATAACCAGGGCTATCTAGTCTGGCCAAGCTTCAACAGAGCCTGGTCTAGGTAAGAAGGAAACATTAAAGGATCCCTGGGTGGCGCAGCGGTTTGGCGCCTGCCTTTGGCCCAGGGCGTGATCCTGGAGACCTGGGATCGAGTCCCACATCAGGCTCCCTGCATGGAGCCTGCTTCTCCCTCTGCCTGTGTCTCTGCCTCTCTCTCTCTCTCTCTCTCTCTCTCTCTCTCTGTGACTATCATAAATAAATAAAAATTAAAAAAAAAAGAAGGAAACGTTAAAGGAAAGCCATTGTGATTCCTATGTAATAGGCCAATGAACCACCCGTTGGTTCAACTGTTGAAAAATGTATCCTTTCAGATACTAAGTTTCCTATCATTAATAATTTTTGCTAAATTATTTCAGGTGCGTTGGGTGAATCACTCACATCAGGCCACTTTCCTTAAGAAAAACCAGTATAAATCCTTGTGGGTTGAGAAGCTCAAGATGGCCCCAACCAATTAAGTTCCCCAACTATTTCTTATTTTCCCTTCTGCCCCTTTCATGCCCCCTATGGAAGGCCTAGAATCCTCCATTTATATGGGAGGGAACTATCCAAAACTACTTAACTGTACTAGCCTGTGAAATGTGTTTTACCAAGTTTTTGTGGCCCATTACGGTTCCTCAGTGTGAACAACTATTACTCACAATATGATGTTAGCTGCCAGTCCAGTGTAGTGGCAAGATGAAGGGCAGCAAGCATTCATTAGCTGTCTTTACCCTACCAGGGTGCTCAAAGCCATGCCAGTAGTACATCTTGTTAGTCCTTTATTTCTCCAAAGGATGTTGATCAGGACCAATCATACATGTAATATAGGCTGCTAGTCACTATCCAGTGACATGGGGGGGGGGTAATAATAAAGGCCTCCCATGCCTTAAATAACTCCTGTTCCAGCCTGCTGCCAAAGTAGCTGAATTTAAGGAAGAGAGGTTTGATCATAGGGAGCTAGTAGGTTTATCAAGAAGATTAACAGGGATTTGCCGAACATGCATTATGAGCCCAACACAACAGGAGACCGGGCATGGTCCATGTGACCAACAATATGGGCCAGAGTTCACCAGAATTATTAAGATAAAAATGTCGTATCTTTCAATGATTTTAAAATCAAATTTATTTTTAGTAAAATGTAAAGTATTTTTGAATACAAGGTAAAGACCTTGTTCATGCAAGGGGTAGCAGCAAGTAGTGGAAGAAGGGCCTGGGGGCAAGTCTTCCATCTACTTTCGCAACCTCATTTCTGAGCATCCTGTGATCCAGCCCCTCCAAATGACCAGAGGCTCGCCAAGCTGCTAAGGGTGTTTGCCAGGCTCTGAGCTAACTGCTGAGAATACACAGATAAATAGAGTCCCTGCCCCCAAGCAGCTCATAGTGAATCTGGAAAGAAGTGCAGCACCAGAGACTTGTATGGGGAATGAGGGAGCTCCAGAGGGAACAACTGACTTGGCACTGGGAGGTGGGGGGGCGGCGGGGGGGGAGAGGAAATGACCCTGGGCTGAGTGTTTGGGGATGTGGAAGCCTCCCTTGCCGCTGCAGTCTATAGCATGCATAGGGGTTCCAAGGCATCCAACTAGTGTATGCAGGAAGCAGAGGTTTGTGGTGCTCAGAGCAGAGAGTGGTGGAAGATGAGCTGGGTTGGGGGGAGCAGGTGCCAATCATGAGAATGACTCCTCTGTAGTTGATGAAGAGCCACTGGAGGCCTCTCTCCTTTGGTTTTTACAACTGGGAGGTGTGCTCACTGTAAACACTTTAGAAGGTACAGATCAGAAAAAAGATGAAAAGTATTCAGAAAAATGGATACCACATCCTCTGAGGAAAGGATGTGAAGGTGGACATGACTATATTTGCATTTATAAGGAAGAGTTGGGGCAGTTGAAGGAAGTCAAGAGACTAGACACCTCAATGAAATTAAAGACGTGGAGGGAGTAGGGTATGGTACAGCTGGACGGATACATAGTGACGCTCAGAGAACGGGACACTGAGGTTAAGATTTCTGAGGTGAAAATGTACCAACTGGATAAGAATTTGGGTGGAATGTTGGGAGAAAACAGCTATGGATTTAGTTGGAATACTAAAAAGGTCCAGTGGGTTTGGAGAACCGATTTATGGTCAGATGATCCAGGATGGTGCCATCGCCAAAGGTTATGACAAGACTCAGGGAGGAAGGGAGGCAGGGAAGATGCGGGGCCAGGTCCTCAGTTACTCAGGAAATGAAGTGACTGGGAGCTGGACAGAGAGCAGTGCTGAGAAACTGTGGAAGGTGGTTTACCCTGTTTGGCCTTAAGATGGTGATGACATGCCTTTATATGTAGTGACCAATATAGAAGAGCGAGAGAGCAGTCAGCCAAAAGGCCAAGGGCTTTATTAACCATGGAATCCCTGGGGTGCAGAGGACAAGAATGGGGGAGAATCAACAGAGGACCAGAAGTGAAAGTGTTAAGGAGTGAAAACACAAGATGTGACATATGGGGGTAAGGGAGGTGGGTATGAGGAGTCTTAATAACACAGTTAGATTGTGCAAGAGGTAGGAGGTCATAGGGTTATGGACACAGGTGGTTGTCCAGACTTGAACAAAGGAAAGAGAATGACTGAAGGGCTCAGGTCTAGTTTCAGAAAAGTGGTAAGAAATGCTATTAAGTTTGCAGAGAGATAGCATGCTATGACACTTCTAATTCTCAGGTATTTCCAAATTCTTTACCATGATTTCTTTTTCTCCTTAACACATTGATCCCACACTATACTATTCCTTACTGTCTACTTCTGGCTGGTCTTCTCCAATAGAATGTAAAGCTCCCCAAGGGCAGGAACGCTGTCTGTTTTGTTCACTGCTCTAACACCAGCACCTAGATGATGTCTGCATATAATAACACTTCAAGAAGTCACACTTGTTGAATGAAGGAATAAATGAATGAGTGAATGAATAAATGATAAAGCCCAGTTAGGATAAGGATATCCCATGAAGTTTGCTAAAACTGCAAGGAGGGTCTTCCTCAGAAGGGAGCTATCTTACAGGGTTCAGTCTTAGTGGGACAGAAAATGTAGGCCAGGGCCTCCTCCCTGGCTGTATCTGTTCATTTGTTTATTTACTCCTTTTTCATGTGACCACTTCTGATCCTAGGAGACTTGGCTTGCTTGTCACTATCTCTTAGAAGCCCCCTGATGTCTCTCTCTTTCTATCCAGGAAAGCTACCCCCTTGCGGGTGCTCTCACGGCACCCAGTGATTCTTCTCTCCATATTACACTTACCCAACTGTATGATAACTATTTACATGTCGGTCTCCCCGACTAGACTGAGCAAGCACAGCTTATCAAACACGCAGGAGAGTGTCTATAAATGTTTGCTGGATATATAAATGGAAATCACTGCACAGGTGAATCAGATCAATAAGAGCCTATTTTTCTTCCTTGAAGCTCAATTTTGTCATACCCAAATTCATACTTTGGTCCACTGAGCAATGGGACTTCTGTTGCGAGGGCAATCAGGTGGGAAACAGCTCAGTTCCCAGCACCAAAGATAAGTTGGAGTCTTTATGTTTAAGATAAGAGGGATCCACTGTCTGCTGTGTGTCCATTCCCCTGCCCGTCTGACCACAGGCAAGCTTGTGATACTATGATGGAGCACTGAAGTGCACAGGCTACCCTGACAACCTGTCATGCTGCCCAGATGAGAACATGAAAGAGCACCCAGGGAACTTTTTAAAAATGTCTGATTTGGTCTAAAGTGCAGCCTGGATTTTTACAGCTCTTTGGATGATCCTATTGTTTACTTGCCAGGGTTGAGAATCTCTACCCCCAGCAACTTGACATTTTCTCCTGGCACATGGCGCTGTCCAAGGTAGCCACACTTCAGGCATGTCTTCACCCCAAAGTCTGCCCAGGCAAGCCATGGCCAAGGGTCACTGGTTGTTTGAACAACCCAGTGGAAGGGCACCACACTTTGGGAGGATAACAGAAGCCAAATCACACAGTTAATTGTACTGGAGGAAACCACAGCTTTGTGTTCAATCTAAATAAAACTGCATTGTCCAAGAGCCCCGCATGGCTATTTAAATTAATCCAAATTTTTAAAAATTTTAACTAAAAGTTCAATTCCTCAGTTGCACACTCAAGTGCTCAATAGAGAGTGGCTGATGAATTGCATAGTGTGGAAACAGAACATTTCCATTACCATAGAAAGTTCTATTGGCTAATGCTAACAATAACAAATCCCTTTTTTCTGAAAATAACTTGTGGCTATATTCATTTTCTGCTAACCATGGGCAAAATCGTTTGCAGAGGGTAAACAAACTGTACTTCTGCTCATTCCTTCTCAGCTGCCACACCTAGATGACTGAGTGTGGCCCTTTATACCCCTTTTCTAGAATGAGAACTACAACAGGAATGAGCAAAAGTTCTTCCGAACAGCCCCAGATATGTATTAGGGCAGCAGTGGCTTTCCAACTTTTTTGATAGTGACTGACAGCAAACAAAAATATTTTACATTACAACCCAATATACAGATATATATGAATATAATTGAAACTTAATGTTTTACAAGTCAATATTTAGCCTTACTACAAATTTGGCACTTGGATATTTTCTTTATTATTCTATTATATTGTATTTTCTGTTTCATTATAAAAATCAATCTACTTCACGTTTTCACAGCCTTGGTGACTAGCAATTTGAAAAACTAGTATCTCAAGATATAAGTTGGACACGCAAACCTGGGGATCAACCTCACACCTCAGAGTTAATAACCAGCTAGATAATAATTCATGGCTAACATGTATTGGGCACTTACTATCTGCCAGGCACTGTGTTAAATGTCTTATATTCATTATCTTTCTCAAGTCTCATAATAACCCCACAGAATAGGTTACCTAAGAAGTGGAGAGGTCTGGGATTTTATGCTATTTGCACGAGTAATCCTGCCACAGTTTCATGGATGCTGGGAGAAGACTCAGGACTCCTGGGTCAGGGACAAAAGACTTTATTACTCTCAGCAATAGCAGTAGCTGGAGTATCTGCATTTTCTTGTAACAGTTTTCCAGCTCTAATTCCTGCTGAGTGTCAAAAAGAGGGCCATGTGACACCTGCAAACATAGTGAACAGCATTCCTGGAGAGGAACCCTGACCTGGGGAAACTCATAATAGATGTAAGCATGCCCGCCTTTTGCTTCAGAGGGCAACACTACCTCTCTCATCCAAGACTGTTCACTACACAAACATCCTTAGGACAAAAGTGCAGTCAGTACCTCTCTTTGTAAAGACCTGTCATGGGATGCACAAAGAACTGTCTACCAACAGTAGGTACCACAGTATCTATAATAGTTTAAACAGGATTAAGTAACTTATTCAAGGTTACACAACTAGTGATCCAGGTCTGAATAATACCCAAGCCTGTGCTGATGACACCTTCTTTCATAGCCAATGGATAGTACAATAGGAAGAGAGAAGATTTTAGTCACTTACTTAGTCATTCAGATGTGAAATCTGCTCCTAGATGAAGCAATTAACTATACACAATTTATAATAGGCCTTTTTTTTTTTCACAGTTTCTTCAAGGATCCCATAAGAAGAGTATCATAGGAACAGGGGATTGATAAACTTTTCCTATATAGAACCAGATAGTAGAGATTTCCAGCTTTATACACCAGATGAGCTGTTTCAAATTTTTGACTCTATGGTGGTAGCACAGAAGCAGTCACAGGTAATATGCAACCAATGGGCATGGCTGTATTCCAATAAAACTTTATTTACAAAATAGTTTGCCAACCTCCCTCCTGAGACAACTCAGTGGGGTACAAAAAAATTATATAATTTCTATATGCGAAGAAACAATGGTTGAATTGGAAAGACAAAGTAAACATGCCACAAGCAAGAAAAGCAGGAGATTCTTGAAACTGAAGTGAGCATAGGTTCAACATCAGAGTCCTGTTAAGTCAGCCTCAATAGAAAATATGTCAAGAACAAGTGTAAAATATTCATAGGCTAAAAGAATGGGGTCTACACATCATCTTTCTGTGATGACTGTGGTCATGCCAAGAGTCTAAGAAATAAATTATCTGACTTCCTAAGGCTTTTTCTATCTCTTAGAAATGCTCAGTAGGGGAGCCGTTATCATTGAAAACAATCCTCTTTAATTTCTCATGTGATGAAATGAGTTAAAACCTATGTTATGAATAAAGAGGAAGTAACAGTGAAGAAAAAAAGATACTCTGGGCGAGGGACCATGCTAGGAATTTCACAAATATTGTCCAATAGCTAATAAAGAACACCATTTCGGAACTGCCAAATTTATGGCCCTATAAGTGAACACTCACTGGTTCAATGGCCATTGATCACTGTGTGCCACTGTTTGATCACAGTGGTATCCTTTCCCCAAATCAGTTAATGGAAAAAATTTGTCATTGTTTTTACATGCATACATAGGAAATACAAATTTTGGTATACAAATGGCAACCCATTCCTCTACATATAAATTGATTTTTATGCCACATATAAGCTCAAATTAAAATGGAAAAACACCAATCAAAATGTCATAGAAAAAATAATCAGCTTATTCAGGAACAATTCTATTAGCTACTAATATTACAGGGCGATATATATTGTTCTTGTGAACGCTGTGCTGTCACTGACAAGACTGGAAAATTTTTCAAAATGACATAAGTCTAGGGCATGAGGGAACATAATGCCACAAGAAAGAAAAATCGTCACCCATAAGTTAATATTCCTGCCACTGCATGTAGGTATATTTTAGTTACCAGTGTTTCTATGTAAATCTAATTTAAGTTTTTTTTTTAAGATTTTATTTATTTATTCATGCGAGTCCCACATCAGGATCCCTGCATGGAGCTTGCTTCTCTCTCTGCCTATGTCTCTGCCTCTCTCTCTCTGTGTGTCTCTCATGAATAAATAAATAAAATCTTTTAAAAAAATAAAATAAAATGCTTTACAATGGTATCAATATTTCTTAACACCTTTCACTCATGAATCACAGAATGAAAAATAATTTGAAAGACTGTCTTAGTAACAAGCCCCATTTAAATAATATTATGCCCATTTTGGCAATGTACAGTTTTTTTTCCTTGGTTTTTTTCTTTGTTTTTTACTTTTTCTGTAGGCTATAGTCCCAGTTTAGAGCCCAACACAGGGCTTGGACTCATAATCCTGAGATCAAGACCTGAGCTGACACCAAGAGCTGGATGCTTAACCAACCGAGACACCCAAGTGCTTATTTTTGTTTTTTTAAAAATAATCTCTTAAAAATAAATAAATAAATAAATAAATAAATAAATAAATAAATAAATAAATAAAAATAAAAATAATCTCTTGCCCTAACATGGGGCTTGAACTTATACCCCCCCAGATGAAGCGTTGCATGCTCTACTAACTGAGCCAGCCATGTGCCCCTTGGCTATGTACAGTTTTAATTTATGCTTTAAAACTTCCAATTATTACTACTTAAAATATTTCTTTGGAAGCTAAGTCATTATAAGTGTCAAAAGAAAACCAGGAAGTAGTCTGCTTTGTTAATAAATGATATGTTTGATGAACAGTAAGCTTATGCTATTTTCGGAGACATTTATGTTTACATTTAGTTGAAAACCATTATAATTCATTATAATTACTGCAGTTAAATAACACCATTTAAACTACAGGCTAATTTCCTCTACTGCCATAGTTAATCACAATTACTTCTTTTTTTTTTTTTTTTTTTTTTTTTTTTTTTTTTTTTTTTAATTTTTATTTATTTATGATAGTCACACAGAGAGAGAGAGAGGCAGAGACACAGGCAGAGGGAGAAGCAGGCTCCATGCCCCGGGAGCCCGATGTGGGATTCGATCCTGGGTCTCCAGGATCGCGCCCTGGGCCAAAGGCAGGCGCCAAACCGCTGCGCCACCCAGGGATCCCCACAATTACTTCTTAAGCTTTGTCTACACTTGCCTAAAAGTATTACATGACTTTCAATGCTTTTTCAAAGACACTTCACTGTACTCCTTTGTATTCCACAGGTAGAGTTTGTATCACTGTCTTCAGAGTGGATGACTCTGCAGCCTTGAAGAAAATCTGAATGTCTCAAGGACATTCTGTAGTTTTTTGTTTTTTTTTTTTTAAAAGATATTATTTATTTATTCATGAGAGACACAGAGAGAGAGAGGTAGAGACACAGGCACAGTGAGAAGCAGGCTCCATGCAGGGAGCCCAATGAGGGACTCAATCCTGGGTCTCCAGGATCACGCCCTGGGCTGAAGGCAGGCGCTAAACTGCTGAGCCATCCAGGGATCCCCAGACATTCTGTAGTTTTTAAAGAAGAAAAAGAAAAGTAATCATGACAACAAAGCTGTTGCCTCTTCTATTCTACCTGAGGAAGTCTTATGGACATGCGATCACTTATATTTTTTTAAAGATTTTATTTATTTATTCATGAGAGACACAGAGAGAGGCAGAGACATAGGCAGAGGGAGAAGCAGGCTCCTCACAGGGATCCCGATGTGGGATTCGATTCTGGAACCCCAGGATCATACCCTGAGCCAAAGACAGATGCTCAACTGCTGAGCCAGCCAGGCGTCCCTATGATCACTTATATTTAGTTTAACCTTTAGGGAAAACTGAAATCTACCTCCAAAATGAATTTAGTTTAACTTTCTCGATTGCACTAGGGGAGGAAAAGAAAAAGATTTCCAGCCTCATTTTAAGACCTCTCCTTGTACATAAAATTCTTAAAACAATATTGTTTTCCATTTATTGTATTAAAAATCAAATCAAGAGGTACAAACTTCCAGTTATAAAATAAGTAAATCTTGGGGATATAATGGATAGCATGGTGACTATAGTTAATAGCATTGATTGTATATTTGAAGGTTGCTAAGAGAGTAGATATCAAAAGTTCTCATCACAAGAAAAAAATTTGTAACTATATGTGGTGAGGGATGTTAACTAGACTTAGTCATCTTGCAATAAATATAAATACCTAATCATGATGTTGAACATCTGAAACTAATATGTCAATTATATATAAAAATATATACATACCATGAAGCACTTACAGGCAAGAAGTTTCTGAAAAACAATTTAGAATGTAGTAAAAAGTGGGAGACTTATGGGACAGACATTATCTATTTAGACTATTTGTGACAATTTGCTACAAAGCAGTATGCGGAAGTAAGTGGTTAGTTAGGAGGGAAAGAAGTCTGCATAATTTGTAGTCATTCTCAGGGTCATTGGGTTTCTTTGGTCACCAGGCTTCCTGACCAAGGCCACAGGCTGGCAGCAGTGAGGTCTCTCCTGGCCTTAATATAATGCAATGACTCCTCTCTCACCCACCAGAACTCATCTTACAGAGAAAACAGCTGTGGTCTGCTCATTTCTGTACTTGTGCAATGTGAGACAATGTTTGAACCTCAAGGTCTCTGACGTCCTTCTGTGTATCACTGTTACACTGCAATATACGGAAGGTGAAGTGGTTGAACTCACGGGTGCTGTCACCAGACTACCTGGGGCTCAGATCCTGCCTCTGTGACTTCCCAGGATGGAGGTCCTGTGGGAATGTGTCAGTACTTACAGGGCTGTTGTGAGAATCAAAATAACACATGTAAAGCATTCAGCATGGAGCCCTTGGGAAGTACTCAATGATTTGCTGGTTATTGTTAGTGATTACATGTGTCTTAGATCAGTGTTTCCCCAAAGTGGGCCCAAGCCTAGTTTCAAAGGCAGTATTTTATATCATGATCTAAGATATACACATAATAATACTATAAATAATGACCCAGCTTATACAGTCCTTACTGTATAAGCACTCGGCCCAGTGCAGAGTCAGGATTTGAACCCAAGGGTCCTGTTAATGTAGTGCTTTTAATCACCACCCTCCCTGTGGCCTTGGATTTGCCATACATGGGAGAACAAAAAATTTCATCAATCACTCACAGGCCCCACTAAGAGGGATCCATAGTGATAATTCCTATTCTGCTGTATATTCTATTTCATTAAAAAAATAAAACAAAAAACACTGACTCTAACCTTTTATATCAATTTCATGACTCAGGATGTATGGTTTGAAAAATACTGTAAGGGTTGTATGAAAATTTTTTGGAAACCTAATAAAAAAGTTTAACAATTAAATGTATCTCATCTTAGAGGCTTTATCATGTACTTGTGCATTGTAAATCTCAAAAAAAATTATATGCAACATTTCCTAAGTTTATGCAAGGATCCCCAAGTGGCTTCAGCCACTCCTTGAGGTAGGGATACTCACTTGTTGGATTTTTCACAGGGTTTCTGTGACTGTTAGAGAGGAATGGAGATTTTAAGGGGAAATGGTTGTACATCACCCTCCCTCTACCTCCTACCTTTCTCCAAATATCCCCTCCCCTGATAAATTTAAAAGTACAGAAACTGACTTTAAGAATAAATGATTCTAGGGGTGCCTCAGTGGCTCAATCAGTTAAGCTTCTGCCTTGGGCCCAGGTCATGATTTCAGGGTGCTGGGGTTGAGTCCTGTGGCAGGCTCCCTGCTCATCAGGGAGTCTGCTTCTCCCTCTGTCCCTCCTTCTCACTTGTGTTCTCTCTCTCTCTCTCTCTCAAATAAATAAATACAATGTTTTTTTAATAAAAAGAATAAATGAGGGCAGCCCACGTGGCTCAGCGGTTTAGTGTTGCCTTCACCCCAGGGCCTGATCCTGGAGACGGGGGATCAAGTTCCATGTCGGGCTCCCTGCATGGAGCCTGCTTCTCCCTCTGCCTGTGTCTCTGCCTCTCTCTCTCTCTCTCTGGCTGTCTCTCATGAATAAATAAACAAAATCTTAAAAAAAAAAAAAAAAAGAACAAATGGTTCTATAATGTGCAAGAGAGCAAATTCAAGGAAGTTCAAAAGCACAGACACATGTGGTCAAGCATCTGAATAACTCTGGGTGATGTTTATTTTTGTGGCTAGCAAATACATATAAATTAAAAAGGGAAACTTTATTTTTAGAGTGGAATAGAACATCAGCATAAAACACCTTCTTTAGGGCAGCCCCGGTGGCGCAGCGGTTCAGCACCGCCTGCAGCCCAGGGCATGATCCTGGAGACCCTGGATCAAATCCCACATCAGGCTCTCTGCATGGAGCCTGCTTCTCCCTCTGCCCGTCTCTCTCCCTCTCTCTCTCTCTCTCTCCCTGTCTCTATAAATAAATAAAATCTTTAAAAAAAACACACACACACCTTCTTTAGAGTAAATGCTAGTGTTGTTTTTGTAACAATAGGATGACAGAGTGAAATCTTAATTCCTGGTTCTATCATGCCTATTTCCACTCTCTTCTAAAGAATAATTGCCATCAGGGGCACCTGGGTGGCTCAGCCGCTTAAGTGTCCAACTCTTGATGTAGGCACATGATCTCAGGACTGTGAGATTGAGCCCTGAGTCGGGCTCCTCACTTAGCTTGGAATCTGCTTGGGATTCTCTCTCTGTCTCCCTCTGCCCCCACGCCCCCACTCATGCTCTCTAAATAAATAAATGAATAAATAAAATTAAAAAAAATAAGAATTAAAGTTGAGTTCCTCAGTTGTACTAGACATATTTCAAGCGCTCAATGGCCTGTGGCTAGCACCTTGAACAAATTATGGAACTACAGAAAGTTTTATTGGACAGCACTACGCTAGTGTTTTTTCTATGTTAGAAAAAGACCATTTACAGATGCTAAAAGAAAACTGTTAATTTCTTACTTGGTAAAAGAGTTCCAAACCAACTCAGCAGAGCTGATTTGACTTGACTACTGTGAGATTGATATTTTAAGGCTAGTGCCCAAAGATTCTATTTTCTTTAAAGATTTTATTTATTTATTTGACAGTGAGCAAGAGAGCACAAGCAGGGGGAGCAGCAGAGGGAGAGAGAGAAGAGGGCTCCTGGAGGAGCAGGGAGCCCAAAACGTTGGGCTCCATCCCAGGACCCTGGGATCATGATCTGAGCTGAAGGCAGCCACTTAACTGACTGAACCACCTAGGCAGCCCTAAAGATTCCATTATTATCTCAGAATATCATTCCACTGGCCTAAAATCTCCTTGCATTAGGACTTTCCATGCCACAAGTTATCTTTCAAAATCCAAACATGCCGGGAAATGATACTGGGAGATAATAACAATTTTTAAAATTCTACTAGCTTATGCGCTAGTTTGAAGGTGCTTAGAGCAATTTATGAAAAACCATAAAGACACATGGCACCATCAGATCCAGGAAGAAAAGTCTGCAGTTAAAGTAAGTAGGGACGCCCCTCTGTTGTCACCCTCTGGAAAAGGACAATATTTATTAAACACCGGAGTGTGTTCCTAGCCTTTTCATAAATTTAGACCCAGATTCAGTAACACTTGGTCTTTGTACCACATTTCGAGAACTTTAGCACACATACCTTCTTTGAGCCCCTCAGACCTCAATTACCACTGTAGTATGGATTCTGAGTGCTATAGATTCTTCTGGGGAAGGGGAAGACTGAGAGGTAATACATTATCTTGTCAGTGTCTGTCTTGCTTAATTGGTTACTGAAATGATCCCTAGTGGCCAGATTATACTGAAAGCAAATGGCTAAAATTGCAGGGGCCAGCTAGCTTTTCCTCTTTCATGACTGCAGGCTGCCCTGCTAATCTGGTCATTGTACTGCAGAGGTGTGCTTAGGTCACAGGGGAAACAAAGCAGGGGTATAGACAAGAGTGTAAAGCAAAGTGCTGTCGCTGTTGATGAAGACAAAGCAGGTAAAGTATGCATAAACCCCCCCTGCAAGGTCATTGTAAACTTGATTGTGGTAGTTCTATAACAAAGCCAAACACGAGGCATTATTATGCTCATACAAAAAAAATTATTCCACAGAGCAAACTATCTCCTCCACAAAGCAATCTGTGAAAGGCATTTTGATGAGAAATACGTGAATTAAGCAATTGCTGTAAAGACACTTTAATTTCAATAATCTAAACAGACTGCCTTCTGCTCATGGCAGATTTAATAAACATGCACTTTCCAAATCCTTTAATATGTTTGTTCAATGTCATAACATCTACGACGTAGTTATTGTTGTTTGCAGAATTTCCTTATTCTTTTATTTACAATGTCCAGTTTTTTGAGCATCCATCTTGGGGAGCTTGCAAAACATTTACTAAATAATGTATAAATAAAAGAACACCATTAAAATTCCTATGCTATGTATGTCTTGAAGATTAAACTCACATTTCTAGTTAAGAGATGACAGCTACAGCTAATCTTAGAAACATGGTGTCTCTAGAACACATGGAAAAAAAGTTTGGGATTTAATGCATGAGAGCTGAGCCTAAAATTCTTTGATCTGCAAATATCACACAGATGAGCCTACCAATTTTTTTCTTGAAAACTTTAAGTAGGTCAACTTATTAACTGCTACCAGGAATTTATATATTCACATTTGCCTATCTTTTTGATGAACTGTGTTATAATGTCTTGCATTATCAAAAACTTGGCCTTTGATTAAAGCAGATTAAACGAAGAGACAGAAACTACTATTATAAATGAAGAAACAGAACCTACTATTACCATTTAGCTTTGTTATTGTAATGGGTCCAATACTTAAAAAAAAAAAAAAGTGTCATTAGTATATTTGGTTCCCAAACAAGACCTTGCAAGTCGGAATAGGTTCACTCAAGGAAAGGCTTCCACCCCAACCGGCTACGTTCTCACATTTGCAGTCAAAATCCTGGCTCACCCGTGATAAAGACGATCTGGCCGGAATAAACCTGACAAAAAAAACCAGCGAAGTGTTTGGGATATTATAAGAAAGCGCTCTGGAGGTAGGGGTGGGCGGAGAATGGGGCGAGTAGACAGAAAGGAAATATGATTTTAAAATGGGAAAAACACTCATTCTCGACTCGATTCATTTAAGGAGGAGAAAAGCACTAAACAAGGTCTTTCTCCATAACCCTGGGGCTAACCGCTTCCTTACTGCGAGGGTGACGGAGCAGCCTCGATACCCCCGCCCCACCCCGCTGCCTGCGCGCAGAGACCCGAAGCCCCGCATCTTTCCAGGTGTGCGCCCGGGAGGGGGAGGGGGGGAGGGGAGGGGGGGGGAGGGGGGTTCCGAGCGGAGGGCGGTGCGGCTCCCGGTTCCGAGCCCGCCTGCCCGGGCTCGCGGTCAAGCGAGCAGCGAGTGGCGGGGCGACCCGGGCCGGGCTTGGGGTCGCTTCCGACCGCGGTCCGCCCGAGCGCAAAAGGCCTGCGTATCCGGATGGGGTCCGCGGGCGGGACACCTGTCAGGGACGGGACGGGACGCGGCCGCAGGAGCCGGAGCCGCAGCCGCAGCCGGCGGGCGGCGCAGGGGCTCGGCGGGCAGCACTACGGCGGCGGCGGGGACCCACCCGCGCGCTGCCGTCCGGGGGCCGGGGGGGGGGGGAGGTGGGCCCGCGCCCGGGGCGCTCCGAGGGCCGGCGCAGGGCAGAGCGGGGCAGCGCCCCCGCGGCCCGGAGGACCCGCACCCGCCGCGCGAGCCCCGCTGCAGCGCCCGCCGCCCCGGCCTCCGCCCCCGCCTCCCGCCGCCTCCCTCCGCCTCCCTCCGCCTCGGGGCTGGGCGCGGAGCCCGGCCCGCCGCCCCCGCTGCCCCGCGGCCCCGGTGGAGGAGGGGGCGCCGCGCCTACCTGCTCCGGTGCGGCGGGGGCCGCGGTCGCCTCGCGGGGCCGGGACCGGCGGCGGCGGCGGCGGCGGCGGCGGCGAGGAGGGCGCTTCCTTCAGGAAGGGGTGGGACCCGCTCGCCCGCCCGCCCCTCCGCCCGCCCGCCGCGGCCCGCCCCCGACTTATTCTGGGGTCCCCGCCGCGAGGCCCAGCCCCTCGGGGCCGCGGCCGGTGCCGGGGCTGCGGCGGCGCGTGGACCTCGGCGGGCTCCCCCGCAGGGCCCGGGGACCCGCGCGCTCCGCGCTCCTCCCCGCTCGCGCCGCAGAAGCCACGGCGGAACCTGGCTCCTCCGCCTGGCGCCCACCTGCCCACCTGCCCACCTGCCCACCTGCCCGCCCCGCGCCCGCCCCGCGCCCAGGGCTTCGGCCCCGAGCAGCCAGAACCCACGTCCCTGCCCCGGCCTGGGCCCTGCCCGCGCCGCGCGCTCCCCGCGGTTCCCCGTCTCCGGCGGGCGCCGACGCGCCCACCTCCGGCCCCGCACGGAGCAGCCGCCCCAGGCCGTGCCCCCGGCGCCGCTTCCCCTCCTTCCCGCGCCGCGACTAAGTCGGCCACGAGCCCGCGCCCACCGGTGTCCCCCCCCCCCCCCCAGCCTGCCGGGGCCCGCGTCCGTGGCCTCCAGCAGCCGGGACGCTGCCGTCTATACCGCGCGCTCCCCGGTGACGTCCACGCCGAACGCAGGCTTGCGCGGCTCCCTCCGTAGGACCTGCTGGGTCGGGTCGACCCGCCTCAGTCAGGACAACTGCCATTCTTTTATCCGGGGGGTGGGAAGGGCCTCGTTTCACCGGTTGCCTCTCGAAGCACAGGGTTCAAATTCTCCACCCCACGGTTCCAGAAATCTCCCTTCCCCCACGACTCCTGCGGTCACCGCTTGCGTTGGCCTATGTTGATTTACTGTCTTCTCTTAGCCACTAGACTGGGACCCCACCTTCACGAAAGCGAATGTGATCTATCCGGTTAAAACAACGAAAACTTGATTCTAATCTAGAATCTCTTGCAAGTATGTACTAAACGCCCTGGGGTTAGCCTATGTGTATTTTTCTGAGGAGAGTGACTTTTCCGTCCCACTCTCAAGGTGATCTGTGAATCCCTCAAAGTTAAGAACTGCTTGAGTCTCATCCATGAATGAACCCCAGCTCTGATGCGAGGACCTCCCCACTCCATCCCCTCTGTGCCACACATTTCCGTCTGCAATACCCGAAGGAACCCTCTAGCTAGGCCTTCTTCCAGTCCATTCTCTTAAAACCTCTGGACCCAGCCAAACAATCCGTGATCCCTCTGGACACTGTCTGCTCACCAGAATCACCAGTGAAGGCTTTAAAAAAAGGCAAATGCCTTGTTCCACCTCAGGCCCCCAAGTCAGATGCTGGGGGAGGAGGGGTGGAGACAGAGGGGTGGCATCTGGACATGGGTATTTTTACTTTATTTTAGCCACAGGCGATTCCGACCTGCCCATGACTAAGTCACTGCCTTTCTTGGAAAAAGGATCCCCAATTTATAGAATGTCCTTACCTTTCCATTTCTCCATGGAAAGATTTTTATTTATTTATTTTTTTTATTCATGATAGGCACACAGTGAGAGAGAGAGAGGCAGAGACACAGGCAGAGGGAGAAGCAGGCTCCATGCACCAGGAGCCTGACGTGGGATTCGATCCCGGATCTCCAGGATCATGCCCTGGGCCAAAGGCAGGCGCCAAACCGCTGCGCCACCCAGGGATCCCTCCATGGAAAGATTTTGAATCCCTGCAACTCTGTTTCATTTATCTGAACATTTTCATGTTCACTTAGAGCCAGGCCTACCTCTGCCTGAGAAACCAACTTGAATTTGTGAGGATAGCAGGCTCAGTGCCATTTGTCAGCAGCGCTAAATCACTGCCACCTTCATCTCCAAAAATGTCCATCCAGATAAACCCAAAGTGTGAAATAAATTGTTATTCCTGACAGTGATATTGACGGCTAAAATATCATGTTAAAGTATTGGCGGTGAAGGAGAGCTGGTTGCTGTAAGCAGATCTGTTCATGTCATGGGACTTCTAGAGAACTGATGACAAACAAAACAAAAAGTTTATCTATGCTTTTATCTTTCTTTTACTGCTCTTGGAATCCCACCCATGAAAATGTGCTCACCATGTCCCCAACATGACCTTCCACATTTTAAATCATGTATGGGTGTAAGATCAAACTGCTTTCCTAGAACTGGTTGTCTTCTTGAAAAAGGTACATAAAGATTCATCCTGAATTCTTAAATGATTTGTTGGCAATGTTCCAAAACGCTTCAGGCTTTGAGGAAAGGGCTAAGTACAGAACAAACAGGGTTTGAGGCCTGGCCATTGATGCCAACCACAGACATCGTGGGACAGGATGGAGATCAGTGCATAGAGACATAATCACTCCCCAGGACCACGATGAGGGACCCTGATTCTGACACCGCGCCGCTCCACCAGACCTGGGGACTAACCTCCAGTGAACAAGTGCCCATCTATCCGGGTAGGGGTGATGGTTTTTCTGATACAAGAGATCTTGTTATCTAACTGAAACCACAACAAAACATTTAGAATTAGAAAGAAATTCTATATTTTGCTCATTTCCTTTCTTTTAGGCAGCCAATTTGTGGTTTCTGATTCAAATCACTTCCCTCGTTCAGTTGGATAAAACAGACGGGAAGCGTGACTTATAAATAACACTCCCAGGATTCTGGGATCCTTGCTGCTGGTTGAATCGCGATATATCTTGTTGTAATAAAAATCTCTGTAGAACAAAGTTATGGCCAACCCTTCTCCAACCACCCATAATTCAAGTAACCTCTGACAGACAACAAAACTCTGCAAAGTTTGTTGAAGTGGCATTTGATCTTTTCCAACATCTACCCATTAAAGAAACTTTATAAGGGTGATGGGAAAGAGAAAGAGAACATATTTGGTAACAGGTTGTTCAGATGGGAGCTATTATTTTATTTCCATTTTGACGGAGGACCCAGAAACTAGTTGTGAGCCCCTCTCACATTCCAAGCAAGGCGCAGGACCATGATGCGGGACTTGCAAATGGGTGTTCCCTTAACGTCTCACTTACCAGGAAGATGTGAAAAGCTTGAGGTGGAGGCTGGTGAGGCTTCTTGGATCCCAGAAGGGTTTCTGTAGAGGAACTGAAATGAAGGTGTTCTAAGAGGTTCCTCTCATGCACCTGGCCAGGGAAAGGCTGGAGGGTTTTTTTTTTTTCCCCTCACCTTAAGTCTGGTGAGAGGTCCTTCAGGCAGAGCTCTCGGAGAGCTTGGGATGCGGCCTCTGCAGTTTGGGGAACGCCATGGGCTGGTGTCTGCCTCATGCATGAGAAATCTAAAGGGCCAGAGTTGGCAAAAGTGGCCTGAACATGGGATAGAGACCACGATAGGGGAAGTCATTTACTCCCACAGAAGAAAAGTCTAAAGAGAGTGACACAGACAGTGTGGGCTTGACTTTGATCCTACCCAGGAGGCTTGCCTGGAAAGGCAGAGACCTCGGCAGAAAGAAGCCAGAGGTTTGCCTCCAGATGACCGGGGCCCAGAAGAAGAATCTGAGGCAACCAGTCAGAGGCAAAATGAACTTGCCCGTGCCAAGGAAATGGGTGGTGAGAGATTCCTCAACAGGATGGTAGTGGTGAGAGTGGTTTTGGCAAACCTATAAAACTGCCCATGAGAGAAAGTGTCACTTGGAAACATCTGCCATGGCCAGAGAAGCTATGCCAGCTAGAGTCCCAAGGCCTTTCTTTCTCTCTCCTTGGGCCTCCTTCGCTCTCTCCCTTTCCCACTTCAACGCTAGAAGACTGAGCAGCCTCATGAGTGAGAAGGAGGGAAGAAGCCCCAGGCCTGGAGAAACACTCCCCTTTGCCACTAAAGTATGGAGTTTTTTTCTTTATTATGACCCACTCATTACTGATGTAGGACTGTATTTTTGATTAAAAGCAACCAGAGGCCCTTTTTGTTATTTGAGAGTGACCTCAAAAGTCATAAGGCCCACACTTTAATTCATCTAAGGAGCAGGAAAAGAAGTAGCCCCATACAGCAGAGTCAAATAGGCATGAAGGAGGAGAATAAGGCTGTTTTCTGATTATACCATGAGTCCTGCTGGGTCAGCAATACATTCAGATTTAATGCATTTATGCATCCCACCTTATGCCTTATACCTCAAAACTTCTGAGGATGTCTCATTTTGGCGTCTTACTTGAATTACAAATATGTGATATGTGTCAAGAAATCCCTTCACGTGTATGTAAATTATGACTTAAGTTTACCAACAAGAAAGTTAGAAGTGGAAATACTGGATTAAAACATCCAAATGGAGGGATCCCTGGGTGGCGCAGCGGTTTGGCGCCTGCCTTTGGCTCAGGGCGCGATCCTGGAGATCCGGGATCGAGTCCCACGTCGGGCTCCCGGTGCATGGAGCCTGCTTCTCCCTCTGCCTGTGTCTCTGCCTCTCTCTCTCTCTCTCTCTCTCTCTCTCTCTGTGTGACTATCATAAATAAATAAAAATTAAAAAAAATATCCAAATGGATCTCAATGTTGGTTTAACCTTCTATTAAATAGTGGGCTGCCACATTTTCCTCATCTCTAAGTGGCTAGGATTAGATAAAAAGTACCTCCCACTCAGAAAATTCTTTTTTGAAAGGCTACAGCCACATCCAGCATGTCCTAGCTCAAGGACATATTAATTTTTCAGAATCTGCTCCACCAGGCCAGCAGCCCTCAAATCAGCATCTCTGCAGTGCTCTGGAGTGGTAAAAGGGAAAGATTTCCAGCATGTAAACTAATATCTACAGGGGTGCCTTCCTGTGGAGGCTGACATGTGGCGGAGGTTGATATGATCACCTTGGTGACAGTTTCCGTATTATGTACTTGGCAACTGAGATCTGGGAATCCCCAAGTACTTCTCTGTATCCTCTTGAGTGCTAGGTATCATTATCCCATTCTCTTCCTCCAGTGGGAGAACAGAGTTGCAAAGACGTCTGTGTCTGGTATTCAGAGGGAAAACCTTGAATAAACAACAGATTCCATATTTTGAAATTCACTGTGACCCCATTTTCCCTATTTGAACTAAGAGACTGTTGTTTGCTGCAAGAGAATAAGCCAGGAAGTGTGACCAGTTTTTATTTCAATCAATCCCTTCTCTTTTAGACCTTTTGCCAACATGCATTAAGTTTATGGGAGCCATCCATTATTTATCTGATAAAAAATACTTACTAAATCAGAACGCTAAAGATTAATCGCTTTATAGCATGCTAGTCTTTTGTTACAAAAAACTGTTTTTGAGGAATTTAGATCATTCTTTTTAAAAAAGATTTATTTATTTATTTTAGAGATAGCAAGTGAGCCAGTGCAAGCAGGGGGCGGGGTCAGGGGAGAGGAAGAGACTCTCAAGCAGACTCACCACTGAGCACAGAGCCCGACTTGCGGGCTCAATTCCCACCACTCTGAGATAATGACCTGAGGCCAAATCAAAAGTCTGATGACAAACCAACTGAGCAACTCAGGCACCCCAGAATTTAGATCATTCTCATTTAGTCTTCTAAAGTTCTAGCCAAGAGATGTTGCTTCAAGCCCTAGGGTTTTGTTGCTCCACTCTGCTGCCTGACCTGGGCTGCCCTAGCCTCTACCCCTAGACCACACTATGACCAGCAGCTAGAGTTAACATGGAACAGAGTCGAGGGCCTCCTGGCTCCTGCTTCAGTGTACACTCTGCACTTGTTGTTAACTCTTTTATCTATTTATTTTTAAAGATTCTATTTACTTATTAGAGAGAGAGAGAGAGATCACGAGCAGGGGGGAAGGGCAGAGGGAGAAGCAGATTCCCCACTGAGCAGGGAGCCTAACTCCAGTACTCGATTCCAGGACCCTGGGATCATGACTTGAGCCGAAGGCAGATGCTTAACCAACTGAGCCACCCAGGCGCCTGACTGTTAACTATTTTAATTATCACCCCTGGATGGGGGCTTAATTTCTTTTCACAGACACACACACACAGACACACACACAAAATCTCACAAAAAAACTTTTTATCTCCTATAATTCCCTCTTGCTCTCTTCCCTCTTAGAATACAAAAGTCCTCATTCTGCTTCCAAGTTTAATTCTACCAGTTGTTATTCTTATTTCTGTCCTCTCCCAAGACTGTCTCTTAAGGGTGTTGTCTAATCTTTCCTTCTCAAGTGCCTATAAACATGGGCATATTTCCTCCATCCTAAAAACACCTTCCATACTTTCACAGTCTAATTCCTATTTCATTATTTCCCTTCCCCTTGATGAGAAATTTCTCAAAAGCATAGTCTCCTGCTACCTCCTCTTTAGTCTGGTCCTTGATGAACTCTCAGCCCCCAAAAATCTGAATTCCACACCCATTATGTCGAAAATGTTCCCTTGTAGATGCATGAGGAATGACCTTTCGGGTACCAAGTTCCACTGCCGGCTAATGGACTTCTGCTTCACCTCCCTGTCCTCTTTGAAACTTGACTGGTCCTTCCCATCCTGGCATATAATTGCAATCCCCTGGATTTCCTTCTTCCTCTCTGACTATTTCCTCACATATTCCTTCACAGGAATGCAAGTACGGGAATGTGGTCTTCAATATTCTGCACTTGATCTTCTCTCTTCTAACACTGTGATCTCCCCCTCTGTATAATGTTATTGCTTTCCATATGACTCCCCAAAACATTCATCTGTCATGAGTCTTTATCTGATGAGCCAGCCAGCCAATACCTCCAACTCAAAGCCAAATTCTAGGAACACCTCCTATTTGTAGACCAGCCTGGAATCTTGAATTAGCAACAACTCCTTTTCTCTTTGAGTGATCTCATCTTTACCTGGTAACTAAGTCCTATTTCTTGCTCTACTTATACAAAGTCTTAGGAATCTGTTGCTTTGGGGCAAGGCTTCATCACCCCCAGCAAGCCTGATTGCCTTATTTCCTCTTCCTGCCTCTAATCTCCCCTACTCCAATTCCCTTTCATGCTATTCCCCAGATCTTTTTTTTTTTTTTAAGATTTTATTTATTTATTCGTGAGAGACAGAGAGAGAGAGAGAGAGAGAGACTGAGAGAGAGAGAGAGAGAGAGGCAGAGACACAGGCAGAGAGAGAAGCAGGCTCCATGCAAGGAGCCTGACATGGGACTCGATCCTGGGTGTCCAGGATCAGGCCCTGGGCTGAAAGCAGAGCTAAACCGCTGAGCCAACTGGGGCTGCCCCCCAGATCTTTTAAAACCATTTTAGTTTCTTTCTTTATTTCACCTTTTCAGGGGGATACACGGCCCTATACATGGCCCAATTAAAAAGTGAAAAAAATCCACTTTTGTATAAAGAAAAATTAATAGTCTTCCACTGTCTCTACCTTTTTCCTTCCTATCTCTCAATATTAACAGCCCAGTATAAATCCTTTGAAAACTTTTTCATGCTCATACAAACATCTATTCACATTTTTAACATAAAAATGGAGTCATAGTACCTTAGAACTCTCTTCTCACTTCAAAGTGTATCATGGTCATCTCTCTAAGTCAATAGATATAAAGCTAACTCATTTTAAAGAAAAAAGAATCATAGCTTTATTGAGATGTCATTCACACATCACATAATTTTCCATTTAAAGCGAACAATTCAATGATTTTTAGTGTATTCACAGAGTTGTGCAACCATTACTATGATCAATTGTAGAATGTTTCACCACTTCAAAAAGAACCCTCATATCCATTATCTGTCATTCCCTACTTTCCTCCAGCACCTCTCTCAGCCCCTTGCCACTACTAATCTACTTCCTGTTTCCATGGATTTGTCATTCTGGATATTTCTTTTTTTTTTCATTCTGGATATTTCAAATAAATAATCATATAAATATGGTTATTGGTGTCTGAATTCTTTCACTTAGCATGTTTTCAAGATTCATCCATGTAGCATTTATCAGTACTTAGTTACTCTTTTTTAGCTAATTAATATTCCACTGGATGGATATGCCATATTTTATTTATCCATTCATCTGTTGATAGATATTTGGATTGTTTCTACCTTTAACTATTATGAATAATGTTGAAATGAACACTTGTGTATAAGTTTCTTTTTAAAGATTTTATTTATTTATTCATGAGACACACAGAGAGGGAGAGAGAGAGAGAGAGAGAGAGAGAGAGGCAGAGACACAGGCAGAGGGAGAAGCAGGCTCCATTCAGGGAGCCTGTTGTGGGACTCGATCCCAGGACCCCAGGATCAGGCGCTGGACTGAAGGCAGGCGCCAAACCGCTAAGCCACCCAGGCTGCTCTGTGTATAAGTTTTTTAAATGTAGATATATTTATAAGTTTCTCTGAGGATACACCTAGGAGTGAAATTTTGTGTAAGGGTAACTATATTTAACCTTTTGAGGAACTGCCACACTGTTTTACAAAGTGACTATACCATTTTACATTACTACCAGTGGTGTATGAGGGTCCCCACTTCTTCACATCTCCCCCAATGATTGTTACTGTGTTTATTTTAAAAATTGGTTTTAAAATTATAGCCATCCTAACATCTAGTTGCCCTGATTGGACCTCCAATGGAAACTGAATAGAAATGGCAAGAGCAGATTTGCTCAATCTTGCTCCAATTGTAGGGGGAAAGCATTCAATTTTTTACCATTGAACATGATGTTGGCTATGGGTTTTGTAAATGATTACTATCAAGTTGAGAATGTTGCCTTCAATTCCTAGTTTGTTGAGTGCTTTGTCATGAAGGGGTGTTGGATTTTGTTCAATGTGTTGGATATATATGCTTATGTACTTATGCTTATATTTCTGAAAGAAAATCCTATATGTGAGATTTCTGATTCAAAATGTGTATATATTTTAGTTTTTTATAGATATTTCCAGATATCTTTCCAAAAAGATTGAAACAATTTGGACCAGTGCCATCTATGTATGAGAATATCAGCTTTTCTACACTCCACCAATACTAAATGTTATCATTGTTTTAAAATATATTTTAAAAAGTTTTTATTTATTTATTCATGAGAGACACAGAGAGAGAGGCAGAGACATAGGCAGAGGGAAAAGCGGGCTCCCCATGGGGAGTCCAATGAGGGACTCGATCCCAGAACCCCAGGATCATGACCTGAGCCAAAGGCAGATGCTCAATCACTGAGCCACCCAGGTGCCCTTGTTTTTAAATATTTTTTAAAGATTTATCTATTCATTTTAGAAAGAGAGAGGGAGGGGCAGAGGCAGAGGGAGAGATAATCCCAAGCAAACTCCATGCTGAGTATGAAGCCTGATGCAGGGCTTGATCCCGCAACTCAGAGATCACGACCTGAGCAGGAACCAAGAGTTGGATGCTCAATTGATTACTCTATCCAGGGACCCTTGGTTTTAAATGTTTTCAAATTACCAATTTGATACTTTTCCATTTTCCTCACTTCTATTTTTCTTTTTTTTTTAAGATTTTATTTTATTTATTTGAGAGAGAGAGAGAGCATGAAAGAAAGAGAGCAAGGGGAAGGGGCAGAGGGAGAAGCAGACTCCCTGCTGAGCAGGGAGCCCAGTGGGGGACTCAATCCTAGGACCTTGGGATCATGACCTGAGCCGAAGGCAGATGCTTAACCAACTAAGACACCCAGGCTCAGTATGTATTTTTCTGTTAAATAATTTAAAACTTTTAAAATTTATTTTTGACATAAAAATATTTATAATTTTTTAAAAGTCAAATATTTCTCTTCTTCCTTCCTAAGACCAAAGAGAAATATTCAACCCTAAAGAAATATTCCCTTCCCTTCCTCCCTTCCTTCCTTCTTTCTTTTCCTTATTGCTTCTTATAGTTTACAGGTTTCCAGTCTTACTGGGGAAGGTCTTTTCCAGTCCAGTTTATACAGACATTTTCCCAGTCTTCTCTGAACATTTTTATTATTTTTTTTGTTTTTTTACTTTTAATTTTCTGATACATTTGAAATTTTTTATTTATGTTGCAAGGTAGGGTCAAACTTGGTCTCCATCCAGTTTGATTGATAATTATGACAGTACTTTTTTTTAAAGATTTATTTATTTATGATAGACAGAGAGAGAGAGAGAGAGAGAGGGAGGCAGAGACACAGGAGGAGGGAAAAGCAGGCTCCATGCCGGGAGCCCGACGTGGGACTCGATCCCGGGACTTCAGGATCGCGCCCTGGGCCAAAGGCAGGCGCTAAACTGCCGAGCCACCCAGGGTTCCCCAATTATGACAGTACTTTTAATTAAATAAACCATCATTACATTTATCATGGACTAATTTTAATGCCAACCTGGATTTATTTCTGGGTTCTTTGTGCCAATACCATTCCTTTTTGATAATTTTAATAAAGTAAGACAAACTGTTCCTTGCCATTCTTTTTCACAAATTTCTTCCCTATCCTTAGACAGTTATTTTGTTATATTCCAGTGAATGTTATTAGCTGACTTCTCAGCTTTCCAAACACCCTTTTCCTACTGGGCAGCAGCCATGCAGTTTGGATAGACTGATCCACTCTTGGCCATAGGGTTGGCCTCAATTGGCCTAAACCAATCGGTTTAATCCTATTTCTCTGGCTCTGGCTCAAGAATTTGTTCTTGGGGGAGTGAGACCTAAATTGGTTTAATTAGAATGGAACTTAGGATTTTTCATTAAAGGTTGAGAGAAATAGCAAATAGCCCTGGTGGCAGCAATCTTGCAACCTGGAGAGAAGCCAGTCTGAGGATGATGCCAACACACCCACTAAATTCCCTTTTCTAAGCTCATTGGAGTCAGGTTTTCTGTTACTGCAATGGAAAGCCCTCTAACTGATATACATGTGGGGTTTTCAAAATTTTTTCTTCTAAAAACTAATATGAAAATGATCTTTCATTAACCCCAAACCCTCCCATTTCTCCACTGGATGCAAAACTAGGTTACAACCATTTAACATGACCTTTGGGACTTGCTACAGTCTGATTCTATCCCACTCCCCAGCCTTGTTTCCCATTACATTGTCCTTCCCCGCCAGCGCATCACATTAAGTCCACCTCCAATGCATATCCCCATCCCCATGCCTCTACTGGCATTCTTATATGTTCAGCATTATCTTAAAGATGTGTACAGATTTTGCCATTCAATCCCCAAACACGTATTGAATGCCTACTTCTATGGGAATAGCCTGTGCAAAGCACTGGGGACACAAATATGAGTGAAAGACAAATGCTGCTTTAAAGGACCTACTGTGTGATGGGAGAGTCAGACTCATTAACCAGAGGGCTTCAACGTGGTGTGAGGAATGTTCTCAGAGTCAGCAGTACAATGCTTTGTATACGGTAATGATGAATCAGTATTTGTTAAACAGAATGGGAATTAAGGCCACCTTAACGCAGACATGTATTCTAGATCCTTATAGTTGCATATACCCAAAGAAAAATTAGTGCATTTGAAGGAACAAAACTGTGCAGAAAAATAAACATACTAAATGAGTACAAAATTTTAACAAAGTATAGTCATTTACAACTCTTTCCTTGTGATGTCTTTGTGAGGTTTTGGTATCAAGGTAATACTGGCCTCAAAAAAGGCGAGTTGAGCTGTTATTTTTTAAAAGATTTGATTTATTTATTCATGAGAGACAGATAGAGAAAGAGAGGCAGAGGGAGAGGGAGAAGCAGGCCACAGGGAGCCCGACACAGGACTCAATCCCAGGACCCTGGGATCATGACCTGAGCCGAAGGCAGATGCTCAACCAACTGAGCCACTCATGAGCTAAGTTATTTTTTAACAACTTTATGATATTCCATGATTTTCCAGTACTAGCTCCCCTGCTCCACACACACTGTGGAACTGGGGCAGGCCCCAGGCTGCTGAAGATGAAGTGAGATGAGTGGAACCAATGGATCAAGAAAGAAGTGAGCTATGGACACATGCACTCAGGATAGAGCCTGGGCCAGTGAAAAGATGGCTTCAGCTTGGTTCATCTTTAGCACCTCAGTCACCTTAGATACCCCAGCATCTTCACACAGTTCCTGACACATACATACTGTAGGCACTCAATTATTGCTCACTGAGTTGTAAACACTCCCATTTTCCCCTCTTAAAAAGCCCTATCTTATCTCCAAGCTATTTGTTACCTTCTTCCCCATCTCTTCCTGGCCGTTTCTCCTTCAAGGCTGCATCTACCTTCAATGGAACTACAGCAACCTGTGAGAGAAGGTGGGCTGGGCCTGTTAGCAAGAAGCTGATCCACCCAGGAATTCCAAACTCTCCTGGGGCCTGTCTCCTAGGACAAAGTGAATAACAAATCTCTGGACTGTGTATTTCTGAACTGGTCCCTGAGAACCAGGGCCTGCAGTATCAGACCACAGCCCCCGCTGCGTGAGTCTGTCCAATCTTTATATGCAGCTCGGCACTGCACATACACAGTTAATTATCTTCCTCACCTTTTTGCTCCTTCAAATCCACTAATTGAAAGCTAGGCATCCAACACTACCACCTGGCCATCTCAGCCCCTGGCCTCCGCAGATTCCCCGTCTCCCCTCAGGCTGTGCCTTCAAGCCTGCAGAGCTCTGAGCCTCCAAAAGGCAGGCTGGCCAGATCCTTCCCCACGGGGGTTTGGGGGTAGGGTGCTGGCTGAACCTCCCCTTGGCTGCCCTTTGTTAACAGCTTCCATTACTCTAGATACAGTATGTGAAAATAACAGGACTCTCCTCGTTTTAAAGCGTCTTCAATGTTGCACTGGCTTAGTCTGCTCTCCCCCTGACTGTGAGTTGTTAGTGAGTTAAAGTTCGGGATTCACAAGCACGACTTTCTGAGAGGCCATCTTGCATTACAAATAGGCATGACAGGCTCCCAAGTGCTGGGTGAGAAGGAGGCCCCTGCAGGAGGCAAATCAAGTCAATTCAATTAAACTCTACCCAGCAACCTCCTGTCAGGGAACATACAAATCAAGCAACAGTACAAGTTGGTTCTTAAGCCATCAAGCTGGTTGTGTCACCTTGGGCTAGCCAAATTCTCTGGGTCTTACCTGCAAATTAAAGTCTTGGACCTTAAATGATCTAGCTCTCACAGACTATGATTTCAGACATAGGGTCATACATGCAGCATGGAGCTGAGGCCAGTCACTGTGGGATACCCTGTCCTTCCCCATTAATAGATTTGCACAGACGAAACCTGATTAAAAATCACACCAAGAGCAGTCTTAGGTAATTAATTAAAAATTCTAACACTAAAAGGGGAGGGAGCATCACTGGTTGCCAAACAAAAGACTGTCAACGGTCCTTGTCGGCAGAAGGGTGGGTCAGGCTTGGGCTTTGGTTTAGCTGCAAATGGTTGGGCTGCTCCGGCCTTCTTCCCAACCATTGCCATCCTATGGCCTCACGTGAGGGAGTTCAGGGAGACTAGCTTGCAGAGTATAGCAATGGAATCAATTTCTATTCTATAAGGGCAGCTCTACCTTTCTTTCTGTTGTATATATATATGCATGTGTCTCCTTAATACTTGAAAGACAATATTAATTAATGCAATCTCCCCCTTATCTTATGGAATTCTTCCTCACTTACTCCATCTAACTCCATCTAAGACAGTTGGGGTGTGCTCTATCTCAGCACCTGTTTCTTTCCTTTGCAACACTTATTACAATCTGTAATGATCTTGTTTATTTATTTATTAACTTATAAATTGTTGGTTTCTCCTTTCAGAATCTAAGCTCAGCAAGATCACGATGCAGTCTATCTTGTTCATGGTTTTATCCAAGTGTCTAGCTCACTGCTTGGCACATATTAATTATTCAATAAGTATTTGTGGAATAAGAGACATGCCAAGATAACATATTTTCATGTAACCACACACATACATAAGAAAATCATTCATTAGTGCGTATTATGTGCCAGGCTTTGTTCTAGGCACTTTACATGGGTTAACACATTTAGTTCTCACATAACTGTATGAAGTAGGTGTCATCATTATCCCCAGTTAACAGTGAAGTAAACAGAGGCACAAAGTGGATAATTAACTCACCTAAGGTCACACAGTGAGCTGAGTTGGGCTGGAACTGAATCCCAGCAATCTCTCTCCAGAGTCTGTGTTCTTAACCATTATGCTGTCAAAACCCTGAACAAATAATAAAATATTTAGCACATTTTGAGTCTTCACTCTTGGCTGCTCACCTGATAATCTATCTCAGCCTTCTGCACCTTTTTCTTGCTAACAGAACCTCTCTTTGGTTCAGAAAGTCAATGTGGCCAATCTCAGCACTGAGCCAATCTTGATAACTCCATGTCCATTTCCTATTTGCTCACATCCTCAGCCTCTTTTGCATATAGTAGGCATGTGCCCCATTCTGGCCAATGAGAAACCAGAAATCAATTGAGGGATTTTTCTCTTAAAAAGAGCCCAGCAGGGGCTAAGAGCTCACTGATGCCATTTTTCTTCTTGCTCTGTATGTGGAGTTGTAAAGGCTGTCTTAGGATCATGAAAGGATGGATATGAGAACAAAATGCAGACCTGCTCAGGATGGTAAACTAAAAACAGAGTAAAAACACAAGTCTGGGGGCACCTGAGTGGCTCAGCTGTTGAGCATCTGCCTTTGACTCAGGTTGTGATCCCGAGGTTCTGGGATGGAGTCCCGCATCAGGCCCCCCACCAGAAGCCTTCTTCATCCTCTGCCTCTCTCTGTGTCTCTCATGAATTAAAAAAAAAAAAAAAAGCTTAAAGAAAAATCACGGGTCTGATGACATCGTGGAGCTGTTGAGTCTGGGAATCACTTATTTCAACTTCTTAATATAAGGTTAATTAAATATCTGTATGTAACTGTTTTTTTAAAAAAAAAGCTTTATTGAGGTACAATTTAATTTAGGCGCCATTAAATGCACCCATGTTAAACATACACTTTTAGTAAATTTACAGAGTTGTGCAGTCACCACTACCATCCAGTTTTAGAACATTTCCATCACCCCATAAAGATTCTTTGTGCCTGTTTGCAGCCAATCCCCATTCGTACATCTCTAGGTAAGTACTAATTTGCTTTCTGTCTCCATAGATTTGCCTTTTCTGGACATTTCATAAACACCTTTTTTTTTTAGCTGAAATTATTCCTAATTGCTATTCATAGCATATGACTATGCAACTGGTAATGGAACCCACACTCAGGTGACAGCAAAATGAAAGAAACAGGATGGCCAAAATGTAGAGTAAGAGAAAAAGCCCTCGACCAGGAGATCACATTTTGGTGCCAGCTCTTTTCCTAACCAGCTGTGTACCTTCAGTAAGTTTTTAAACTTCTCTGAGCTGATTTTTCTCAATCATGAAATGGGAAAATCCCAGTGAATGGCTTTTAAGTTCCCTTCTAGATCTCAGGTTCTAAACGTTTTTCTTAAGAAATAAAGGCAGTATTTGAGTTATTTCAGAAAAAAAAATCTGTTTCATTCAACAAAAACTGATTAAGACAATTCCATTCTTTATTCATCTAAACAGGCATGTTAAGGTAGATAACTGTACTAAATGGGAGAACTGAGGAATGTTATGAAATATCTGTCAAAGAAAGGGATCAATATTGGGCAGGAAGGTTGTATGGAAAAGAAAATGAATGAGTTGTTACAAAAGGTCATGTTTGTTTGGACCTCTTGTCAGAAATAAAGGTGAAGGATGCCTAGAACATGTTCTATGTATGGTACATATGAATGCCTACCCATGAATATTTCTTTTGCAAAAGGGATGCTATGAGTTGGAGAGTGTTATCTCATGATTGTAGAGAAATAGGATCATATTTACCCTTAAAAGTGTATATGTTATTTTCCATTTTTTAAAGAAGCTCTACACCCAATGTGGAGCTTGAACTGACAAGAGGTCCAAGCAAGTATGAGTCTTTTTCAAGATCAAGAGTCACATGCTCTACTGACTGGGCCAGCCAGGTGCCCCTGTTATTGTCAAAATTTTTTTTTATGATAGTCACACAGAGAGAGAGAGAGAGAGGCAGAGACACAGGCAGAGGGAGAAGCAGGCTCCATGCACCGGGAGCCCAAAGTGGGATTCGATCCCAGGTCTCCAGGATCGCGCCCTGGGCCAAAGGCAGGCACCAAACCGCTGCGCCACCCAGGGATCCCTATTGTCAATTTTTTTTTTCCTATTGTCAATTTTTAAAAGGTGCAATAATGTTATTATGGTTACAGATTTTTTTTTTTTTAAAAAAAACAAGAGTCCTCTAGGGGTGATGGGACTATTCTGTATCCTGAATGTAATGATGATTACATGAATCTATCCATATGTTAAAACTTATGAAACTAAACACACAGCAAAAGGGAAGTTTTACTGTATGTAAATTCAAAGATTAAAATTTTAAAAAGAGTCCTTACCTTTTAGAGACACATGTTGAAACATTCATGGGTGAAATGATACAAAATCTAGTATTTGCTTCAAATATGGGAGGGAGGGAAATGGTGGGGTGTCGATGAAACAAGATTGGCACCCCATGAGTTGATAATTGTTGAAACTGGGTTCATTATACTCTGCAGGATTCATTATGCTCTCTTCTCTCTTTCTGTTTATGTTCAAAGATTTTCATCATAAAAAATGAAAAATAAAAAGCATTGGTGGGCAACAATAAGGTTTCTTCCTGCTTTCATTACATGCTTAACAGAAGCTTATTTCTGATTTCCAGACTGGTGGCTCTCCCAAAGGGAAGGAGTTGTCTACACAGATGAAATGACAGGGAAAATACATCATCTTTCTATATAATTTATGCACATTTCATGATACGAGAAATTATTTTTATGTATATAATCCAGCTGAGCTAATTACATTTTAAAAGTTATCTTTATATCAAATGGGAAACTAATAGCTACCATCTATTGAGCACCTGCTTATGATAGTCAGCAAAACAATCCTTCGAATAAATTATCTTAAATCTTTACACCTCCCCCAGAAGATGTTATTCCCATTTTACAAAAGAGAAAACCAAGGTTTAGGGAGGACAGACTACGTATCTAACATAGTACAATTGGAATGCAAATTCTGACCTAATTCCAGAGACTGCCTCATATCCAATGGACAGTAGGACTTCTGGAGCCGATACTCTTCTGAGTGGGATAGCTTTTTCAAGTTCTGTGCCACTTCCACCTGCTTCTCTTCTAGCATCTGGAGCCTATAACCTTCTTCAGAGGACTCCTGAGAGCTACTAGGGTCAGCTTTACCCCAGCCCAGACAGCCAAAAGTGCACAGAGCTTATATCCCTTTAAAGTGGTGCAAAGCTAGTGGTTCACTGCTCAGGGTACCAAAGTCTCTTGCTCTGATGGAGATAAACTCTGAGAAGCAGAACAGGCACCTGAAATCGCACACTTGCTCAGTGTCTCCCACTTCCCTGCCTTGCTTCCCCCCATCCCTCACTGGCTTTCCCTGGGAATGTTTGTTTAATAAGTCACTTGCTCATGATCCCCTCATGTCAGGGGCAACTTCTTGGGAGGCCAACCAAAGACAACTGCTTTTTCCTATTTCGATGCAGTTTCATTGCTAATAATTCCTTACCTAGGAAGCATTTATGAGAATGGTTATGTGTTTGCACATAGGTAAAGTCATAGATACTTAAATATTTATGTATGCAATCACTGCAGTAACTGGAAATAGGTCAAAGAAGCAGGGACAGGTATTACTTCTATAAAGATCACAGTGGCCTGTAATAAAAAGCTAAGGAATGTGCTCTCCTCTGCCACTTGTAACAGAGTTATATTAGAATGCGCTTCCAAATTGTGATCCATACCATTTGATGAACCAATACTGCTTTATCCCAGAAAGGTGGCAATAAGTGTTGGGAAGAGAGTCCGATAGTATGGGTTGAAGAGGAAAGAGAGGATGCTTTGAAAAGACTTAAAATCAGGTTGTAAATGCTTTAAAAACAACACAAGACTTTCCTGTGAGCCCCTTGCTGGAAAACAGATATTGCATTTATACAGAATAGAGCCCAATGTGTTGCATCCCCACTGAGAAAAGGATTTCAGTTTGGAAAGGATTCTTCTAGCCATCATGTTGTGTTATCCACAGGAAATGTGGTTCCATATCTAAACTGGGGGATTAGTAGTTCAGCTTCATGACTTTGCAGTTCTGTGAGGCTGCAAGTTACTTCACGTCTTGGATCTTCTATTTCCTATCCTGTAAAATGGGACAGCAATAACAACCAGCCCATATTGTTGTCTTGAGAGTTGTATACATGATATGAATTCAATGAATGATCATTATTACTATTAGGGGAGCTGTAAATATTCTTCTTGGAATGTCTTTAGTAATGACATGGGGCTGGAGAGTTTGCAAGGCATGTTTGTTCACTGCTAGGGGCACTGCTAGGGGCACCTTCTTTAGAAAGAAATATGTCAAAGGGCACCTGGGCGGTTCAGTTAGTGAAGCGTCTGCCTTCAGCTCAGGGTCCTGGGATCAAGCCCTGAGTCAGGCTCCCTGCTCAGTGAGAAATCTGATTCCCATCTCCCTCTGCCCCTCCAGCCTACTCATCTTCTCTCTCTCTCTCTCAAATAAATAAATAAAATATTTTAAATAAAGAAATCTAGCAAATCAAATACCCCTAGACAAAGTCAGAGCTTCCACAGCAATTTGTCCTCTATGATATATTGCTTTACCATGGGATATTCTGATTTTTCTGCTAACATGTCTCGCCCCATCACCATAAAGAGAACTCTTTGAGTGCCCTGGAAAATAGTTATGATGAATTGTTATGTGAAAAAGAAAAAAAATTATCTAAATGATCATTATAACCCTGTAAAAATTATATGGATGCATACAAATAAGCACTAGAAGGGGATGCGGACATTTGAAAACAGGTTATTTTATTACAGTGATGAACCTATGGATATTTTAAAAAAGATTTTATTTATTTAGAGAGAGAGAGATAGCATAGGACGGGGGAAGGGCCAAGGGAGGGAAGAAGGAGAAGCTGACTCCCCGCTGAGCAAGGAGCCCATCGTGAGGCTCAATCAGGACCTTGGGATCAGGACCTGAGCTGAAGACAGACTCTAACCTGACTGAGCCAGTCACGCCCCCCAATTAAAAAAAAATAGCTTTCCATTAGTATTGCTATAATACTGTGTGTACATGTGAAGTTAAACAATATTTTTAAACTAAAAAAAGTAGGGGACCTTCCACTGTGTAACTATCTCAGGTTTTCACAAAACAATGGCTCTCAAGGTCCACTATGGCCAAGAGTTTGGTATTTTCCAGCTCCTAGGACCACACTCTGAGACTCCTGGGACAGCTCAGTAGCAATTGCTTATGTGTAACATCTATGCTGTCAAAATCCAGTCGAAAAGTGGTTACAATAAGGTAGAGTCTGGAGCTTGGTACCATCCTAGGGAAGCCTTGTGAAAGCATTGACCCCTAATTCTAAAAGTACTATTTAAACATTTATGGAATATCTGCTATGTGCCAGTGACTCTCCTAAGTGCTGGTGATGCAGAAGATGAACAGGACAATATTCTTGTCCCTCAAGGGAGTTCAAAGCCTGACCCAGGGAGGGGAAACAGCAAGAAAACAACTATACTATAATATGGTAAATGCCAAGATAGTGCATGAAATAGGTGCTATGGGATGGTTAATTAGGGCGTGTTGGGACAAAGATTAGGAATGACTTTTAAAGTGGCTGAGGTCAAGAAGAGCTCAGTATAAGGGCGTGAAGAAATATCATTGAACACAAGAGGAAGTGTATCCTGGCCCCTCAAGATGCAGGAATCACAATTCCTAGATATCAAATACCTTAGGAAGTAAGGTGCCTGGCTGGCTCAGTCCATGGAAGGTGTGACTCTTGATCTCAGGGTTGTGAGTTCTAGGCCCATGTTGGGTATAGAGATTGCATAAAATTAAAATTAAAACAAACTAACTGGGCAGCCCCAGGTGGCGCAGCGGTTTAGTGCTGCCTGCAGCCTGGGGTGTGATCCTGGAGACCCGGGATTGAGTCCCACGTCGGGCTCCCTGCATGGAGCCTGCTTCTCTCTCTGCCTGTGTCTCTGCCTCTCTTTCGCTCTCTCTGAATAAATAAATAAATAAATAAATAAATAAATAAATAATAAATAAATAAATAAATCTTAAAAAAAAATAAAACAAACTAACTAACGGGGGCCCCTGGGTGGCTCAGTCAGTTAAGCATCTGCCTTTGGGTCAGGTCATGATCCTGGGGTCCTGGGCTCAAGCTCTGCATGGGGCTCCCTGCTCAGCAGGGAGCCTGCTTTTCCTCTTCCCTCTGCCTCTTCCCTCTCCCCCACTCATGGTCTCTCTCTCTTTCTCTCTCTCTCAAATGAATAAATAAAATCTCTAATTATTAGCTACTAGAGTAGCTAATAGTTTCGCCATCTCTCTCTCTCATCTCCACTTCTTTGACACTTGTATTCTCTCTTGCAATAGATTACTAATCCCATTGCTCTGTTTTCACATGGTTCACCATGGCTTCCCTAGGATGGTAGCAAGCTCCAGACTCTATATGACATTCAGATCCAATACTTAGCAGTTAATAAGAGTCACTGGGTTCTAAATCCAAATTTCTGAGAAAGCGAGTATGTTAGGTGAGTCTTGAGTCAGTTCCATATATGTCGTTGGGAGCAGAGTCATGAAGTCCATTGTCCGTTTACTCGGAAAGGGCCTTGGGGACAGACTTGCTGGCAAGGGGGCATTATGAAAGCAGGCAGGTTCGCTGACATTTCACCTTGGTGGGACTAGGACACTGTGATCAGGAAGGAGGTTGTGAGTTGAGTTTGGGGGTAACAGTGAAGGTTAGACTAGAATAAGATGTGGATTTCAAATATAATTAGGAGGTAGAGCCGATAAACTTGATTGGATAATAGAAGGAGGTTGTAAATTGAATCTCAGTCTAACACACAATTGCCTTAGCTCATCATATTTGTTAAGAAACCTTTTAGGGTGCTTGGGTGGATGGTTAAGGGTCTGACTCTTGATTTCTGCTCAGGTCGTGATCTCAGGGTCCTGGGATAGAGCCAGGTGTCAGGCTCCGGGCTCAGTGTGGAGTCTGCTTGAGATTCTCTCCTTCTCCCTTTCTGGCCTTTTCCCCACTCACATGCTCTCTCTCTCTCTAAAATAAATAAATAAAATCTTTAAAAAAATAAACCTTTCAAACTTCACTGTCCTTGGAATGATCAAGGTTTTTTCTACATACAAACCCAGGGAAGTCTCACCTACTTCAGCAACCATCCCTTGTGTTCATCACTCACCCCGACTGCACTAAGAGCAGAGTTATGGAAAAGAGTGTGATTCCTCAGAGGAATTTGAGAATTCCGTGTGTAGTCTAAGCTTTTTGCCACATAACGTATTCCAAGTCCTCACGCACGCGTGCGTGCGCACACACGCACACACACACACACTGATGCATGAATGCAGCCCAAGAACTTCTACGGAATGATACAGGGCATTACAGAGCATTTCTGCCTGGTTATGCTTCTTTTATTTGTTTTGCATAATGTATGAAATAAATTCACTGCTCTATTAGTTGGAGAGAATTATAGCCAGCATATGTGGTGTGTTATACTCTGTATATATGTAAATATAGCCCATTCATAAATATGGTGATTGTATGCATATGCGTGTTTAAAGCTAGCTTTTTAAATTTTCTTAAACAGAGGATCTGTCAGCTTACAAATCCTTATTTATGTTTTGCACATTGTCCTTTCCATTCCCTCTGCCATCTGCCTAATTCAGGACATTAGCAACTCATCTTGAGTTTTTCTGGCAGCTTCCTAACTGTCTATTCCATCCACGACAACCAAATTTAGCATCTTTAGTGTCACGTGCACGATGACACTACTCCCTGTTCACAAACCTTCCATGTTTCCCTATTACCTACCAAATAAAGTCCAAAGTCTATGTCCTAGCATGAAATGTCAGTAGAATTAGTATCTACCAACCTTACAGGCTGCTTTGTTTCTCCTCCATGCTGCAGCGAAATTCAACTGCTTGAATACTAGATTCCTAAATGCACATGGATATTTTCAATAAGTATATACTTTTCCTTTTGCCTGGAATAACTACTTTTTGTTTTCCTCTTCTCTCATGAACAAGCTAATTCCATGTCTTCTACTGCATCTTTGCTAATAAATTCAGAAGGAAGTGATTCCTCTGCACCCCCAGAATATATAGCATGTACTTTCCCCCCATCATATATGTATATTTCAGTACATGTGGTCGCTTCTTCTAGATGGCATTGCATGCACTCTTTCAGGCTTCTCTGTCTTTGCATATACTATGATTCTCTCACCAACCCTCCTCCCCTGCCTAACTAACACAAGCTAACTCTTGTGTCATTCAGTCGCTTCAAACAACACAACCCAAACTTGGTTCTTTTTAAGGAATTTATTGGAATGGCTTTGGGGGAACGCACAGAATAATAGGAGGCTAGGGAACCAAGATTGGAATACAGATAGGAACAAGGGACCCAAGAGACCAAGAGCAAGAGACCTGACACCACTCCTGCCATTGGCCACAATGGTCCTCACCACTGCACCTTCTCACATCTGCCATGGATGAGATCTGCCCATCCTGTCTTCGATCCTCTAGTACCAGGTTCAATATCCTGGGCAAGGAGTCTGACAGGTGAAACCCAGGTTGTGCACTCATGCCCCTGGAAAAGGAAAGAAGTATAAACAGAGCCTCTTACCTCTCTGACTTCCCTTCTGGGGACAAAGCTCTATGGACCCAACAGGACCACACACAATAAAGAACTTCCCCCAGAACAGAAGGTTAGGCAAGCTCACACTCTACAAAAGGCAAATAAAATAATAGCCACAACTTCTATTTACCCTTCTAACATGACTTTAATCTCTAAGAGATTGATATGAGGTTCTTCTCTTTTCAGGGGGAACTAGGGACTCCATCTCGGTTCCCAGAACATGCTGAACATTTCTCTTTTTTTAATTAATTGTTTTATTTGGACATTTTTTATTTGGACAGTCTATAAAAACACTATAATGGACTTAAAAATAATAGGTTTCATTTTTCTATCTTACAAGTATTGTTTCTTTTTTAAAGGTTTTATTTATTTATTCATGAGAGACAGAGAGAGAGAGGCAGAGACATAGGCAGAGGGAGAAGCAAGCTCCATGCAAGAAGCCCAATGTGGGACTCAATCCCAGGACTCCGGGATCACGCCCTGAGCCAAAGGCAGACATTCAACTGCTGAGCCACCAAGGAGTTCCAAAAGTATTGTAAATTTTTTAAACAGAGTATTAAGAAGAGAACAAAAGTCCATCTATAATCCCATAATTAACATTTTAGATTGTGTGTTTTCATTTTTTATTCTATTATACACATACATTATTTATCCTTTACAGAGCTTGGGCCAGACTTTTTAACATGGCATTATAATATTATGTTCATATCTCTTTCCCCTACTATACTCTAAACTCTGTAAGGCAGAGGCAGTGGTATCTTCTAGTTACATATCTACTAGCTGGTAGCTCCTCCCACAGTGTTTGGTATGTGCTTGACCAAAGCTTGCCAAATCAACAGAAAGCTCCTTGAGGACAGAAACCATGTTTTGTAAAACTTTATAATTAATATAAGACGTACCATACTGTCTTGCATATAGTAAATATTTTAACTTAAGATTTTTGAATTAAATAATTTAAGTCATATGTCAATCTTAAATTTTGAAGTTTTCTGGGGCACCTGGGTGGCTCAGTTGGTTAACTGTCTACCTTTGGCTCAAGTCATGATCTCAGGGTCCTGGGGTTGAGCCCCAAGTTGGGCTCCCTGCTCAGTGGGGAGTCTGCTTCTCCCTCTGCCCCTCCACCCAGCTCATGCTCTTTCTCTCTCAAATAAATAATTAAATCTTTTAAAAATTTTGAAGCTTTCAGTCATATGTATGCATGTTTTGTTTCTCTGGCTGCACAAATTTAGGAGTAAGATCAGGAGCATGGATACAGTAGCCATGATAATATAAATGGCCTTTGTTCCTTCTTCCTCCCCAGCAAATCATCAGGAATATTGAACTTCCCAAATTTTTTTCTTCTTCCTCCAGACACTTTCTCATTGACAACCTTCAAGTTCTACTCCAATAGCTATTTGTTCTGACATATTATGGCTGACCCTTCTTGTGGCTCATGTAGTGTATTATATTAAAGATGGTGACAAGCCTTTTTCACGTATGTCACTGAGAAGTGGGATCTGTTTCCTCACTCCACTTCATATGAGCTGGGCCTGTGACTGCTGTGATCAACAGAATACAGAGAAAGTGATGCTGTCCCAGTCTTGAGACTTGTCTTTAATAAGACTGTCAGCTTCTTTTGTCTTTCTTGGAACCTAGCTTCTTCCACACAGTGAGGGCGCCTTGGCAGCCACTTGGAGCCATAAAGGTTCATGTGGAAGAGAATCAGAGCCCCTGACTTCCAGGCCCAGCTGAGTTCTCAGCTGACAGCCAGCCCCAACCTGGAAATGGGCCAACTTGAAAGTAGATTCTCCGTTGGTCAAGATGTCCCAGCAGATGCTACATGGAACAAAGTGTCCCAGACTAATCTTGACTTAATATCAAAATTGTGAGCAAATAAATGGTTCTTGTTTCAAGCCCCTATGTTTTGAGATAGTATGTTACCCAGCAATGTATAGCTGAAACAATCCCTTAGGTTGATCCTGCTTCCCTCCTAGAGGTAGACACGAGACCTCTTGCCTCTGGGACAACAGCAAGAAAATTGCTCTTCCAGTTTCTAATTCCTTCTTGGTTCTCCTTCAAAGGACCCAGGAGTTTAAGTGGCACCTTTAATTATCTTATTCTAAAGAATTTCCTTTCTTTAGCAACTGACCAGTGTTTCTAGAGAGTCCTCAGGCCCTACAGCTTTGCCCTTCCACAGAGTAATCTAAATCTCTCAAAACATCCAAAGCATTGCCAGAGAGAATGAAGATAGCCTTGATGGCCCCTTCCTGTTTACAAGTCTTCATTATAACTTCTTGGGGCCCACCTAGCAATCCTCCAAATCCTCTTTGCTCTCCCCTCCCCAAAGATTTGACAGATATCTGTGAAATTAGGAGTCTATTTGGCTGCCCTGATAGACAGGGCCAGTCCCCTCTGATGCCCACATCTAAGCTATTTGTACAATTTCCAAAGTGCCTTGTCAATCCCGGGCAAGATTTGACACCTTCATTAGGTCGTAGTAAAGCAACTCAGTTATCTTTTCCTTGATTTTGCTTTCTCTACCTCTCAATTTCCTTTGCTCCATGCTTCAGCTTTCTGCGTTGAATATCACTCCAGCATTTTAAATCAAGAGATCTCTTCTGCTTCAGCAGCTTCCACAGTATAATTTCCTCATCCAATTCTGAAGGGCTGCAGCAGGATGTGCATTATCAGAGCATCCTGGGGTTAAAGGGAAGCTGGGGGAAACCATTTAGATCATTCTCCTGTCTTCAGATGGGACTACATGCACATCAGTGTGGTAAGAAATAATTTAGCACATAAAAATAACTCAGGAAATACTTAACTTTCTATAAGACATCTGAGATTCTCTTGTAACCCCCAATCTTCCATCTGAAATTGAAGGCCTCCAGGGTTCGGATTGAGCACTTATTAAAAACTCCAGCAAGCCAATTGAGTCCTCTGCAAACCTGGGCCTTCTATCAACATTGGGATAGGCATGCACTTATCCCAAATAAGGGTGAGACAGTGTTCAGAGCTTCGATTAAACTAGCTCCACTAACAGTCCTTTTAGGTAAGGTGACCAATCATCCAAATTGGGACATTTTTTTAGGGTAAGGAGGCTTGCAGTTGAGAATTATGTCATGGCAACAGTTATAAACTAGGATTGTCCCAGGCAAACTAGGATGCATAGTTACCCTATATTTGGGAGATGCTCAGAACATGATGGTGAGGGAGGTGGGGGTAAGAAAGGACTGTGGTAAGAAGGAAAAAATGTCCTAAACTATATCTTCTGCATCCTTTGGAATGGATGCTTGGAGCTTTTAGGCCAATGATGCTTACATCAAAATTGTTTGCAAACTTTAAAAATATCAAATTGCAGAGCCTGGCCTAGACCAATTGTGTCAGAATTGTGCAGGTGAAAGCCAGGCATGAGCATGTCTTGAATCTCCCCAGGCGACTTTAATGCACAGGCAAGGTTTCTTGAGATCTTAGGTGAGTACCTAATCCATATGGGTGCAGGCTGAGTGGTGCCCTTGGAGCCCAAATACTCAAAGATACCATATATAACATGAAAGCCTAAGATAGGGTTGATCTAGGCTTGCTTAATACAGTGGCTCTATCAAAAAAGTCTTATGTTCTTCTGTCTTTTCCCTCTATTATCCTAACTTTTTGGCTTTCTTCTGGGCTAGTTCCCTACATAATCACAAGATGGCTTCCACAGTTCTAAGCCTCAACCTTAGGCTTGAGGTCTGGAAGGACTGTCTCCTCCCTATGTCTTTCCCGATCTAGAAGACTTTTCCAGAAGCCTCCCAGAGGACTTTGTCTCCTGTTTCATTAGCTAGAACTGGGTCATTTGTCACCTCGAGATCAATTGTTGGCAAAGAGAATAAAGTAATAATTGACTTGGGCTGTTCAGGGCTTATAACTGAGCTGGGTGAGGGTCTTCATCCCTGAGGGAAGGACACCTGGAAAATCAGAATTGACAAGGAAGAACAAGTGTACAGGAACCAATAGTGTCTGTAGCACCTAACAGTGCCCTAAATCAGGAATGTTTATAGCAAACCTGGCCAAATGGTTTGTGGACAGAAATACCTACCCTAATGGGGTTGTTTTAGGATCAAATGAGATAGTGCATGCATAAGTGCTCTATGTTAAGTACCATTTTTAACTGACATACTTCTTAGAATTTCATTTTACAGAAGAAAAAAGCCAAGGCACAGGAAAATGAAATGCCATTAACAAATTTACCCAAACAGTCCTGGTTAGAAGCCATCGGAAGTGTTGGCCTGTGTTCTCCACAGATGACCAATGCTACTTAAAATATGCCTAAAGCACTTCCCACCATCTGGCTTCCTGCAGCTCAGCCATGGGGTCTTCCAGAAGGTACATAAAATGAGGTACACTGTAAATATAAAATAGAAGTTGAGTCGATGTTGTTGGAGAAATACTATTTATGGTATATGAGCAGAGAACAGAGAATGGGATCATGTACAGTATTTGCTATGGCTAGGAGAAGAAGAAACAGTTAAAGATTTTATTTGTTTATTTATTTGAGAGAGAGAGAGAGAGAGTTGGTGGAGGAGCATGGAAGAGGGACAAGCAGACTCCATGCTTAGCACAGAGCCTGACAGGGGGCTTGATCCTACGAGCCTGAGATCATGACCCGAGCTGACATCAGGAGCCAGCTGCTCAACCCATTGATTCACCCAGGAGCCCCAGGAAGAAACATTTAAATTGAGGGTGAAGTAAAAACCAAAAGGAGACCCAGAGACTACATGCAGATGTCAAGAAAAAACAAAGCAAAATTAAAAAACAAAAACTCTGACAGAAGTTTCAGAAGCAGGACACGCTATTGCTTAATATCTGTCAGGCTGACAAACGGTTCATTGCACATGGTGTTACATGATGTTTTCTCCCCCTGATTCCTAGAAGTTGATCTGTCAGAACACAGATGTTGTATTAGGCTGCTTTGCCATTTAGAGGACAGCCTGGCACCTTCTCTTAAAGACTGGAGCTACTTGGGGAGTCTTTGAAGAGGAGAGGATGGGGAACCGAGGTGCACTTGAAGCTGAGATTCTGTTCTGTGGAATCATGTTGGAAATTATTAACTTAGGTCTTTGCAAATGTGTGTGTTGCTTTTCTTCCCCTCACACCATCCCTTAAAAAAAAATCTTTGCTCCAATCTAAGTTGTTTCTTCATGTTCTTGGTGTGGGCGTAATGACATGTTTGAAAATTTTGAAATCCAGACTATGAAACAAACTATTCTGTGGTTAAACCACAGTGCCAATGGGAGAGTGTCATTGAGGGTACCACCAGCAAACAGCCACATAGACCAGTAGTTACTTTCAGTTTGTACCTTATTCGGCCATTTCTAGATTCCAGTTTACAGTTGGAATAGTAAACAGAAACAAACAATACAGAGGGAAGATCCAGAGTGAAGCAAATGATGCATTCTTGGTAAACATGTCCAAATAAGCAGGGCTAGTCTTGGGTAAAATTAGAGAGGACGATGTCCCTTTTGGGACCTAGCAGACTTCTCTTCTCCATGTCTCTATCCCCCGCTTCTTTCTCTCCAAGTGGTGAGATCAGAAGAATTCTCCACCTCTGGCATTCCAGAGTCTTTCCATCTGTTGCAACCTTCTCACTTGTCTCCCCCAACCCCATTTCAAAATTACCCTGAACATCCCACCTTACCCCCACCCCAGCACACGAGCCCTCAGTACATGGCTGAAACACACTGGATGTTAGGACAGGATCACTGAGTAAATCTATTTACTTTAAGGCATGGATGACTGAAGATATTTACCTTTTAAATGAGATGCTTTTAACCCAAATGAATCTGTAATTGGTGGAATTTTAGGCAGTAACGAAGAGAAGTAAAAGTGAAGACTTTCACACAGTGACAAAGAGAAGAGAGGTGAAGGAAATCTGGGGATGTCTTTGATATCACCCACTTAGGCCACAACAAAGTCAACCTACTTAGAGTCAGTTCTAGAATCTCCTCATCTGGGACACAGTAGAGAAGAAGGTAGGGAGAAGCTGTTCCTCTAAAATTTAAGATACCTGCCCTTCTGTCTCGGATTTTGCCTCCTACCTCCCTCATTTTGGTGTCAGTGATCATGGATGTCTTTGGACTATGTCCTTAGCCAATCCAGCATAGGTTTATAATTGCATAGACTGTGATAAAGGAAACCCATATCCCAGGATATATTTTTCGAGAAGCAGTTCTTTTAATATATCAGACTTTGGGCAATATGTCCACCAGGATCTAATTGGATAGGTAGAGTTTTAAAATAAGCAAACTGAAGACAAGATTAGTAAAAAAATGACTATAATAATGATACATCCATGGGGCTATAATTCCCTGGTCCCTCGGGGATTCCTGAGAAGACTCCATAAGAAAGGATATTTATTCTTTATTTATTTAAAGATTTTACTTATTTATTTGGAAGAGAGAGAGAGCATGCAAGTGGGAGGGAGGGGCAGAGGGAAACAGATACAGACTCCCCACTGAGCAGGGAGCCCAATGTGGGGCTCCATCTGAGGACCCTGAGATCATGACCTGAGCTGAAGGCAGACACTTAACCAACTGAACCACCCAAGTTGCCCCAAGAAGGTCTATGTTCCTTAAGTTAAGCCTGATAAACTTTATCTTGTATTAAATATCAAAAATGGGTAAGGAATGACAGCACTGAACAAAACAGGGAACTAAGAGGTTCTCCTGTTTACTATTCTTCTCATAATATACATACATAGGAACTCCGTATCTTTGTTTTTCCACAAAAATAAAATCCTGGGCTCGATTATCTGTAATAGCAAAAAATTAGGAAACAAATCTAATGTCCTTAGAGATACTATGAGGGCCCTTAGACTACATAGAGAAAGAAGGGGCCCAGCTTCCTACTTTTCCTCACCAAGGATCCAAGCACATGAATGAATGAATCTCTCTTAGACCAGCCAGGCCAACCCAGTGACAGCTTCAGTGCACATCACTGAGTGACCTATTTGTTGTACCATTCACCATTCAGCATAAGAACTGTCAAGTCAAACCTTCCCCAAATTCCTATCTCACAGGGAGTGAGCATAGTAAAATGGTTGCTGTTTTTTTTTTTTAAGATTTTTTATTTTATTTATTCATAGAGACACAGAGAGAGAGAGGCAGAGACACAGGCAGAGGGAGAAGCAGGCTCCATGCAGGGAGCCTGACGTGGGACTCGATCCGGGTCTCCAGGGTCACGCCCTGGGCTGCAGGCGGCGCTAAACCACTGTGCCACCAGGGCTCCCCTGGTTGCTGTTTTAAGTCACCAAGTTTTGGGGTTATTTGTTACATGGCACTGGACTATAACTAGAGCATGCATGTGTGCACACACACTTTAAAAACTAATGGCAGGACATTTAAACATCTGGTTATGTAAAATGTTGCAGCATGATAAAACTAAGATATAAAATTGTGAAGAGCTTGGTTCTCAGTGTGACAAAAATATTTAAGTATTTGATATTGAAGACAGCATTTTATTTTTTAAATTTATTTTAAAAAATGTTAAATTTAAATTCAATTTGCCAACATATAGTATAACACCCAGTGCTCATCCCATCAAGTGCCCTCTTCAGTGCCTGTCACCCAGTCACCTCATCCCCCCACCAACCTCCCCTTACACAACCCTTTGTTTCCCAGAGTTAGGAGTCACTCGTGGTTTATCTCCCTCTCTAATTTTCACCCCCGCTCAGTTCCCCTCCTTTCCCTTATAATCCATTTCACTATTTCTTATATTCCCCATATGAGTGAAACCATATGATGATTGTCCTTCTCTGATGGACTTACTTCACTCAGCATAATACTTTCCAGGTCCATCCACGTCGAAGCAAATGGTGGGTATTTGTCGTTTCTAATAGCTGAGTAATATTCCATTGTATACATGAACCACATCTTCTTTATCCATTCATCTTTCGATGGACACCGAGGCTCCTTCCACAGTTTGGCTGTTGTGGACATTGCTGCTAGAAACATCGGGGTGCAGGTGTCCTGCATCTGTATCTTTGGGGTAAATACCCAGTAGTGCAATTGCTGGGTCGTAGGGGAACTCTATTTTTAATTTCTTGAGGAACCTCTACACTGTTTTCTAAAGTGGCTGTACCATTTTGCATTCCCACCAACAGTGCAAGAGTTTCCCCTTTCTCCACATCCTCTCCAACATTTGTTGTTTCCTGTCTTGTTAATTTTCCCCATTCTCACTGGTGTGAGGTGGTATTTCATTGTGGTTTTGATTTGTGTTTCCCTGATGGCCAGTGACGCGGAGCATTTTTTCATGTGCTTGTTGGCCATGTGTATGTCTTCTTTGGAGAAATGTCTGTTCATGGAAGACAGCATTTTAAAGGCAGACTGGGTCTTTTTAGTAAGTAAATTGTAATGATAAGTTGTGAAAGAATCACGTTTAGAGTCTCATTTGTTCTACTAGTCTTCATTTGGTACCAGTTTTGTTGACAAAACTATTGAAGGACACGAGACTGTCAAATCTCTTCAGAAACAAGAATGTTAGAAATAGATCCAGTCACATCAAAACTGAATGTGGATTGGTGGCCATTTTTCACAGTTTTCCATGTCATCCTTTCATTTGGTGACTCACCACAGTTCATGGAGGAGACATAGTGTTAATTGTAGTTTTATGAGCAGCCTTTGCCTCTTAACCCAGTTTAGTCATTATATGCTGGTGCAAATTGCATGTAGGTGGTGATTTCACTTAGTGGAGAGATGTCCATTTTATTTATATTCGTATGTGATGTAGTTAGCAAACAAACAAACCGACAAACAACAAAACAAAAAAGACAGAACTTCACGTGAGTGTTGCTGTGCTAAAGAACCTGTACAGTTCACCAGATCGGGCAGGAGAATCAAACACCAGCTTTTCAATAAGGCCTCTCCCCGGCTCCCATCTGGAACAGCAACCCTCGGTACTCTATCACCTTGCTCCGCCTTACTTTTCTTCACTGTAATTACAAAGCATACCTTTCACATTTACTTGTTTGCTGTCTTCTCTGTCACAAAAATGTAAGCTCCTCAGAGACAAGAACTTTAGACTCTTTGGGCCTGAAACATTGACTGGGACCTAGTAAATACATAACAGATATTCATTAAGTGAATGAGGATTTTTATCCCAGTTAGTCAATGATTGGAAATCACCTTAAATGTATCAATATATGGGAAAAGTTATGTAAGTTATAGTATATCCATAGGATCAGATAGTGTGCAAATTATGATGTGATGCTAAGTTTCCAAAGCAGCACATGGTTGTGATGTTGGAAGGCACTTTAACGTGATCCTAGGGGGTGCCTGGGTAGCTCAGCTGATTAAGCATCTGCTTTAGGCTCAGGTTGTTATGATCCCAGGGTCCTGAGATAGAGCCCCACGTGGGGCTCCCTGCTTGGTGGGGAGTCTGCTTCTCCCACTCCCTCTGCTTCTTCCTCTTTCTCTCAAATAAATAAATAAAATATTTTTTAAAAAGTGATGTCAGGTACCTCTAGGTCTAGAGGAGACCACCAGCCACTTGACACGCACTTTTCTTTTTATGGGAAGAATTATTTAATAGTCATTAACTTGTTCTGAAATGTAAAAAGGCAGTCAGGCACCTGTTGCCTGAGGGAAGGACAGTATGTTTTCTCTGACTGAGCCCAGATATCTCTCCCAGTGCCTCTTAGTGCAAATCATTCCAGGAAGGAGATACTCTCATTTGCATATGGAGCCCAGGGGCCTTCTGAAGGGAAAGTGACAAGACTCCAACAGCTTCTACCTGAAACTCAACCTTAGACATATCTTTTGGGGCAGATTGCGAGGGGCCTAATTAAGGCTTATGGTCAGGTTAAGGCAAAGGTCTTTTAAAATAAGATTACCTTGGGGATCCCCGGGTGGCTCAGTGGTTTAGCACCTGCCTTCGGCCCAAGGAGTGATCCTGGAGTCCCGGGATCGAGTCCGCATCAGGCTCCCTGCATGGAGCCTGCTTCTCCCTCTGCCTGTGTCTCTGCCTCTCTCTCCCTCTCTCTATGTATCTCATGAATAAATAGGGTGAAATATTTAAAAAATAAATAAATAAAATTACCTTAAGGATGGAAAGAGATAGGACTGGTCATTTGTTGTATCCTGAGCCAACAAGTGCCAGTGATCATTCTAGGTCCACGAGCATGAAGACATGAATCTATGCTAGGGCGGTGCTTAGGAGGCAGACATATGTTGAGGCAGTAGTGGGTAAATGCTGATCTGATTAAATGGTCCATTGGATGGCCAACTCTTAGGTCAAACTTCACACTGTGACAGGGCTAAATCCACGCCATGGTCTCTGTGATTCTAGGATTATTCTGAGATTGGATTCTAGGACTCTGAGATTGGATTATTCTCCCTAGGTCCTGGATGATGTCAGAAACACCCCACCCTGCCCCCAGAAATGTAAGTAGCAGACATTCCTGGGTGGGAAGTATAGGAAGGAAGCTCCAATGGACTTGGTAGGAAGAGATTCAAGTGTTTCATTTGGGATACCGCAGGATGAGGAATCCTACCACATCTTACATGGAACAGCCAAATATCTTCATCAGATGCTGTACTGGGTTGAATGGTGTCCCCCCAAGTAGCTGAGTCCATCTGAAACCTCAGAATATAATTTTGTTTGCAAATAGGGTATTTGCAGATGTAATTAGTGAAGATAAGGTCATACTCGACTAAGCTGAACTCTAAATCCAGTGCATGGTACCCTTTCACAGACGCCATGTGGGCACACAGAGGCACAGACACACAGGGGGAAAGGCCACATGAAGACAGAGGCAGAGATCAGAGTGATGCTGCCGCAAGCTAAGGAATGCCAAGGATTTCTGGCAACCCCCAGAGGCTAGAAGAGGCAAGAAAAGATCCTTTCCCAGAGTCTTCAAAGGTAGCATGGCCCTGCCAAAATTTTGATTTCAGGCTTCTAGCCTCCAGAACTGAAAGATAAATTCCTATTTGTTAAAGATACCCAGTTTGTAGTACTTTGTTATGGCAGCCCTGGGAAACTAATACACATATATTTATAGAATAATCTTACTTTTGAAAGATAGATGATAGATAGGTAGCGCTATCCACATCCATGTGTACGTGTACGTGTAAGAGAAAGCATGTAGAAAAGTGGCATATTGCACACAAGAGCATGTAGCAAAATGTTACTGGTGTATATTTTTAGTGGTAGGAGAATGAATGACTTTCATTTCCTTCTTTTCTCATTTTCAATTTTTCTATAACTTACAATTATTACTTTAATAATTAGAACTAAATGAAGTGCTCACCTAATTGGTGCTTTTTACAGACTAACACCCAAATCTGTAAGTCAGATTGTTTTAAATCCCATTTAAAAAAGTACTTATATTAGCATTTAACCAATATTGCCCACCAAAAGTATTTGTCTTTCTAAGCACAGCTATAGTTTGCTTTTGTTTAGATTTTTTAAAAATTTCTTTGCTTAGATTTCTTTCTTTCTTTCTTTCTTTTTAAGATTTTATTTATTTATTTGTGAGAGACAGAGAGGGAAGCAGAGGGAGAAGTAGGCTCCCTGCAGGGAGCCCAATGAGGGACTCGATCCCAGGATCCTGGGATCATGCCCTGGGCTGAAGGCAGATGCACAACCACTGAGCCACCCAGGTGCCCCCTTTGCTTAGTTTTCTGTAAAAAAAAAAAAAATCCTCTCCAAGTTAGAGTACTTTTGAGTCTGACAGTTTCATAGAGTTTTAAATATTTCTCAATTCTCTCTTTCAATCATGTTGATGTTTAAAATCAGTTGGTGATTCTAGTCTTCTCAGGTATAAATGAAAGTATCTCAGTAATGACAATAGCCAGCCCTACTATGTGTCGGATGCCATTCTAGGTGTTCTATGCACACTGGTCTATGCCTGTACCCCCTTCTCCCAAATGTCCAGTTTGAATGATTGATGATGTGGTCACCGTGCCTCTGAGGTCCTATTATTATCTACCATTTCACAAATGAGGAAACCAAGACACAGAGAAATTAAGTGACCTGCTCAAATTCACACAAAGAGGTGAGTGACAGAGCTGGGATTTGAACCCCAGCTCCAGAATCCATGCTTTTCTAAGTGCTATGCCATACTGCCTTGCATTGTGTCTGGTAGGAGAATATGGAAGAGTATAGGTACTCTTAAAGTACCTTAAATTTCACTTTTTTCCCTAAGTATTACCAATTAGATTCTTTAGGTGTTATTGAAAATGTATTTTACATCCTGCAAATAAACATTATAGAGGGTAAAATGGATGTAATGCGTTCCCCTAAAGTCCTGGAAAATGAGTCTGGAATTGTTCTTACATAACAGCACAGCAATTAGGCAAGGACATGGTCAGAAAATCAAAAGCCTGCGGAGACCAACTGACCACAGGGCACAGATCAAACCGATCCCTGACTTAAAACCCTCTGCTTGCCTTCCTTTGCCCTTAGGATCAAGTCTAATAGTCCTCACTCAGGCTCCAACCGTGTCCACCTTTCCAGTCTTACAGTTTTTCTTTCTGTTTCTGGAACATTTCATCCTTTTGCCACTCTAGGGTCTTTCTCTGAACATACTGTTCCCTCTGCCTGAAATGTCCTTCCTTCTCCATTGAATTTGCCAGGAAAATTCAAGAGTTAAACCTCACTTCTCAGAGAGGTGTTTCTTGACCCTCGTCCCTGCCCGAGGGACCCTCTCTGGCACACGTGTCAAGGCCTCATTCTGCTCACTTTCATCACACTCACAGCTCTATGCCAGCCTCTGCCTTTTGACGCCAGAGGCGTCCTGATGCAGCTTGTCCAGTGCTGTGTCCCCAGCAGCAGCACACAGGGAGTCATCTGGAAATATTTGTGGACTGAATTCCTGACTGCCAGACAGACTAAGGGAAATACAAGGTTCATTCTCCTCCACACACACATATGCTTTGGGCTTGAAAAGTTTACAGTTAATGAAAGCCATAAACAAGAAAGCATCACTCATCATACTGCAGAATTAAGGGGAGGGTATTGCTGTGGCTCCAGCTGTGCAATTTATTTATCCAGAAAAGAAAATGGTTAAATTCATGAAATAGGATTTCAAGAAGATGACTTATCTGTATTAATCATAGCATATTTTAATTTGCATGTAAGAATTTATATTTGTTTTTTTTTAAGATTTTATTTATTTATTCATGAGAGACACAGAGAGAAGCAGAGACACAAGCAGAGGGAGAAGCAGTTTTCCTGCGGGGAGCCCGATGTGGGACTCGATCCCAGGACCCCGGGATGACACCCTGAGCCAAAGGCTCAACCACTGAGCCACTCAGGTGCCCAGAATTTGCATTTCTTACATCTCGCATTGTGCAGAAGGATCCAGAGCCCCCATCAGTAAGACATTAAGACTTCGAACTAATGAATGATTACCTTCATAGTGGCTAATTGTTTTTCCCTTCTGGAGAGATTAGTCATGACATATATAAATATCAGTTATAGCTATCTCTACATGGAGAGGTAAATAAAAAGCAAGCAAATTATTTTTGTAATGACATTTGTGAATTCTTTTATTAGTTTCTATAACTCAGGGATCAGCTGCCTGATTACTCCCTAGGTGTTCCAGAGTTATGGGGCTCACTCTTTTATATGATATTTAAATAAAAGTTGTCAACAATACAGGGATGTCAGAGGATGATAGGTTGATAAATGTTGGGGAGGAAAGGTAAACAGGAAAGAGGAATAGTAAGTGAGGGAACATTGCAATGTTAGAGTGGGCAAAAAAAGCCTCACCTCGCTGAGAAGATGGCTTTTGAGAAAACATTTGAAGTGAATGAAATCAAGGGTGAAGGTAGAACAGAATGAGCTTTCCAGGATACAGGAACAGCAAGTACGAAGGCCCTGGGGCAGAAGCATGCCTGGTGAGTTCAGGAACCCCATGGGGGCTGGTTTGGCTGAAGTAGACCCAGCAAAGAGGAGAGAAGCAAAAGATGACTCTAGGAGATTTGGGGGTAGGAAAAGGGAGGAGGGGACTTTGTAAGACTGTGGTAAGGTCTTGGCTTTTATTCAAGTGAGATGGAAAGTCATCAGAAGGTGTGACAAGAGGTGTGATATCATCTGATTGCTTGTTGAGCGTAGACCGAAGGGTCAAGGGTGATCAACCTGGATTCTATTTCGGAAAAGCAGGCAAGAGGTGATGGTGGCCTGGAGCAAAGAGGTGACAGTGGCTGATGAGAAATGGACAGATTATAGATCTATTTTGGAGATAGAGCTGCTTCTCTGATTACAGCTAACTCCTGAACAACATGGGTTTGAACTACACAGATCCACTTATATGCAGTGTTTTTGATACAGCATAGTGCTGACAATGTAGTTTCTCTTCCTTATGGTTTTCTTTTCTTTTTTTTTTAAAGGTTGTATTTATTTATTTGAGGGAGTGAGCGAGCAGGGGCAGGTGCTGAGGGAGAGAATCTCAAGGAGACTCTACAGTGTGTGGAGCCCGACACGGGGCTTGATCCCATGACCCTGAGATCATGACCTGAGCGGAAACCAACTGCACCACCCAGGTGCCTCTCTTCCTATGACTTCTTAATAATACGTTCTTTTCTCTAGCTTACTTTATTGGAACATACAAAATATGTGTTAATGGACTATTTATGTTATCAGAAAGGCTTCAAGTCAATAGTATTTAAAATTTTGGGGAGTTGAGGTGCCTGGGTGGCTCAGTTGGGTAAGCGTCTGCCTTCGGCTCAGGTCATAATCCCAGGGTCCTGGGATTGAGCCCCATACTGGCTCCCTTCTTAGGGGGGCCTGCTTCTCCCTCTCCCCCATCCCCGCTCGTGCTCTCTCTCGTGCTCTCTCTCTCAAATAAATAAATAAATAAATAAATAAATAAATAAATAAAATCTTTTAAAAAAGATTTTGGGGAGTCAAAAGCTCTACTCCAATTTTCAACTGTGCAGGGGGTCAGCACCCCTTACCCCCACGTTGTTCATGGGTCAACGGTACTTCCTTTTATATGCTGATACCCATAACTTTATTTTCTTCCAGAATGATTATAACCATGAATACCTCTCACCACCAATTTAGGCAGCAGTCATTTCTCCATACCTTGACCAACAATGAATTAACGTACTGCTTAAAATTTTAAAAACCAAAGATAACTCAAATTATTCCTCTCTGCCTTGAATCCATTGTTCCCTGAACTGACGGAAATGCCTCCAGGGTTGTGGGCTGCAACCTGTCACCGCATCCTGGTTCTCAGAGGGAGGGGAGGCGCTTCTGGCCTTGGCCCCAGGCCTGCAGGACGACAAGGCGCGCTGCCCTGCCCTGCCCGAGATGGCAACACACGCTGCCGCGCCAGGCCACCCTGGGTAAGGGGCCAGGTCCAGTCGCACAGCTGAAGTGCTTTACTGCTGGGACGCTCCATCCTCCCTTCCCACAGTGAAGCAGTGTTACTTTTCGTGGATTTGCTATTGTTCTGGTGGTGTTGAACTTGAAGAACAGTTGTTTGTTTTACTTCGTACACATTTTTTTTTTTTTAATTTAAAGTAGGTTCCATACCCAGCCTGGGGCTCAAACTCACAACCCTGAGATCAAGTGGCATGCTCTACTGACCAAGCCAGCCGCACACCCCTGTTTGCTTTCCTTAAGATGCAATCATTCAGGGGATCCTGGGTGGCTCAGCGGTTTGGCGCCTGCCTTTGGCCCAGGGCACGATCCTGGAGTTCTGGGATCGAGTCCCATGTCCGGCTCCCGGCATGGAGCCTGCTTCTCTCTCTCTCTCTCTCTCTCTCTGTCTATCATGAATAAATAAATAAATAAATATTAAAAAAAAAAGATGAAATCATTCAAAGTACTTTTCTTAGGTTCAGTGTTTCGAGGACTTGTTGAATTTCCTGGTCACACAGGAGACTCTCCAGCTCGTGCCTGGCAACCGCCCTTGGGCCCCCATCTGAGTGTCTGCCCCCCACCCACAGCAGTGAGTGTGCAGGGCAGTTTCATATCTTACTTCATTCTGCTGAGATAACTGCCCACTGGGGGCATGGCCTCTAAAGTACCGCCGAGAAAACAAGATGAGAGAGAGGTGACTCCTTACAGTACTTTTGTTAATTTAAGTCTTTATTTTGCTTTGCTTTCTCTCTGGCTTCTTGTTTTATGTATTTATTCCTCAGGGTTGGAGTAATTGCGTTTCTGGTCTCTCTTATTTGGGTGACCGCAGCTGGCTTAGTCATTCTACTATAACACCTCAAAGGTTTCTTTTATTACCACACGTTGGGTTTCTCCGTGTTTATCCTGCTGTCGTTTGTTGCTTCCCTGGCCCTGGCCCTTCTCACGCTGTCCACCGTCTGTACACAGGTCTCTTTCTGCCCCTGGAATTGCTGGCTGGGACATGTGGGTTCTGCAGGCAAATGGGAAAGAAGCTGACACGGGAAACTGTCACCTTCTCTCTCTCTCCCAGTGTGCTTGCATTTTTGTGACAGTTTGGGCTATGAACTAATTTCCTGGTGTTTGGCAGCACACCAGGATTGTTGAGGCACCTGGCACCCCCCACGCGCAAGGAGGTTTTTTGAAAAGAGTTGTGATTAAATCTCTCACGGCTACCTCCCATCTGCCTCTCATCTTTGCCTGGCTCCCTGCTGCCTCTTTGGGGAGGGGAATTTTGGGTTTAGATGAGAGATAATTATTTTCCAGGTTAGATTTTCCAAGATAGCCATTCAGCTGTGCTTGCTATCCTTTTTAAAAGGGGTTTCTTATTTTGGAACTGAGAAAGAAGAGAGAATCCCATGAAAAAACAGTGAGGTTTAAAACATCCACCTACCCAAACATTCATTTAAATTTAGAACTATTCACACAATATCATCCAATCACTCTTCCGTCTTCAGTATTAGAGGCTGATCATCAATTAATTGATGCCTGAGCCTATCTTTGAAGTCTGGTTCTACGGGAGCGGTTGTCAAGGCAACCTGGACCACCAGACTGGTCTCCTGAGTTCATCCTGCCAGGCTCTAACTCTGGGAGCACGGTTGTGTGCTGAGTGAGGGCTTTGTTCTGCAGCTTATTATAGTTTTACCTTGATTAAAATAAAGAATCGTTTGGTAATTTGGGGAAATTTTTTACATCTTGTGATGAGGCATTGAAACAAATGATATTATCATTTTGTTCACCAGCTAGGTTTTAATTGACGTGCCCCTCCCTCACAGTTCACTGATATTGTGTACAATTTGTCACCCCCAAAGACTTTTATATGTGAATTTAAAATGATGTCCTAATAAAAGTCTGAGTCAGGAATAACCCCCCAGATTTTCAACTCTGCAAAGATGAAAATCGTGGTCTAAATATCATTCACAGTCTCCATTTCTCTAACGATATTAATGTAAGACCCAAAGAATAAGAGGATCCTCACTCAACCTCTCAGTATAAATTTTTAAATGTTTCTTTCAGCACAACTTTTAGATTTTATTTTTTCTTAAGCCATTGTCTTCTAATGTAAGAGTTTTAAAACATACTTTTCCGTTTATTTTATTTAGGGAAAATCCATGATACTCTATTATTGGCTCTATTCTGAACTTAGCTATTCCCTAAAGTCATCTTTTATTTTTTTTATTTTATTTTTATTTTTTTTTTAAGATTTTACTTATTTATTTATTTATGGTAGACATAGAGAGAGAGAGAGAGGCAGAGACACAGGAGGAGGGAGAAACAGGCTCCATGCCGGGAGCCCGACGTGGGACTCGATCCAGAACTCCAGGATTGCGCCCTGGGCCAAAGGCAGGCTCTAAACCACCCAGGGATCCCCCTAAAGTCATCTTTTAAATGAAACGGAGAACTTGGAAAAATAATTTTGTTTCCAATACAATAAGAAATTAGTAGAACTTTCTTAGCTCAATGACTTTGTACTAACACTTGTACTAACAAAACGATTAGGGAACATACAGAGATGAATATGATTCAGTCCCTGCCCTCAAAAGGCTTGTAGTCTATGGGACACCTGGCTAGCTCAGTCAGTAGAGCAAGAGTTGGAGACTCTTGACCTTAGGATTGTGAGTTCAGCCCCCATGTTGGATATAGAGTTTACTTAAAAAAAAGAAAGAAAGAAAAAGCTTATGGTCTACTGGAGGAGACAAAGTCTGTATTTATTCATTCAATAATTATTGAGTATTTATTATGTACCGGAATTATGTTAAATCTTAGAATGTTAAAAAAAAAAAAAACAAGACACTCATGATCCCTGCTCTCATGACATTTACACGCTACTCGGGAAGAAGTAATTATAGTACAAATTAAAATAAGCGGAAGTACAAGGAAGACTTCAGAGGGAATCTGATGTGGCAGGCTTTAAGGTATAAATAGGAATGTGCTGGATTTGCAAGGAAGGTAAGTGTGCTGTAGACCAGAGTCTAGTGTATGAGACGAGTGGAGACACGAAATGGCAGGGTGTGTTTGGGGAACTGCATGTTCGTATTGTTAGATCCTAGCACTGTGGGCAAAGGTGAGTGGGAGAGTAATCATAGAGCTGTTACTGCAGCCAGAGGGTGGGAGGTCGTATATGCAATAATCAAGGGCTTGTGTTCTTGCAGCCCATGAAAGCCCCTGAGAGATTTTGATTAGAGGAGCACCCTAAGTCACTGACAGCAGCATGAAGGATGAATCGGAGATGCAGGCGTGGAGGAGGGCAGACCGATGAGTGTGTGCGTGGTCCAGGCAAGCCTGACCCAAGGACAGGACACTCAGGACACTGCCGAGATGTTTATCAGGTGGAACTGTGGTGATCTGACCAATTGCCTGCAGGCGCAAGGAGAGGTGGCGTGGACTTCGGGTCCCAAGCAGGAGAGGAGAACAGATTTAGGAGATAGGGAGATGTGGGGCACGAGCCGCCTGGGGCCGGGTCGGGGAGAACTGCCCGCTGGCCACCAGCTGAGCCGGGAGCGCAGGGCTCTGGGACACTCCCATCCCACTGCCATCTTCACCCTGAAGTCTCTGTCCTGGTCCTTGGCTTCACAGGCCTCATCCTCACTTTCCCAGGCCCACTGCCGTGATCTGCAAGTAGGTCTTGTCCAGGTCTCAGCTCCGGTCTCTCCTCCACGAAAGTCTCTCTTCGTGCTGCCCCCACACGATACCCCTGAGGTGGGAACCTGTCAGGCCCTGATGAATTCCTTACACTACAGTTGATGTTGTTTCTTGATTCCTTCCTTTCGGTGGCCCCCACCTCGCTGCTGTGGGATAAAGGTCAAGCTATCAGCATAGCCCATGGGGCCTCTGTAAGTGGCCCTGCCTATGCCACAAAAAATCTCCAGCTCACACATTTTGCTCACATGCCAGCCACACCAAACCCCTTGCAGCTCCATGACCCCATGGTGCTCTTTTCTGCTCCTGCTGTTACTTCTTACTTGCAGGGTTGGAGAAGTAGGAACAAATGGGCTAATTCGTGTGTGCAGGGTTGGAGAAGTAGGAACAAATGGGCTAATTCGTGTGTCCAGGACTCAGAGGAAAGAGAAAGCAAGCAGTCAGGGATCCAGGAAGAAAGGCCTCGAGAGAGCCTCTGCTGGCATTTTAGGAGAGGCCTACAGATTGTAGGGCACAAGGATGAATGTGTGGATGGTTGAAAGGGCAGGAAGTTGAATGCAGAGGAAATGCTGGCTTTGGGCCATTTCTGCCAGACACGAGCGAGATCCCTCTGATGGGCAATTTTAGCTCAGGGACTTTCTCATGACCTGACCCACATTTCATCAGAACGATGTTGCAGTCCGAGGCTCTTCCTTCTCCATCCTTCCTGCTCTCTTTTTTGCAGATGTCAGACCTGTGTCCTGGTTTGAAGCTTCTCTTAGATGACTCCTGCTCCCTCCCCCTTTATGTTCACGGGCATTTCTCCCAGTAAACTTCTCATCTGCCTGATTCCGTCGTGGTGTTTGGCTCTTTGAGGACCCAAAAGAAAATCAAGAAATAACCACATGTCTGAGGACTTGGAGGTGAGAGACACTGGTAGAGAACCATTGAACTTCAGTTGTTACATAAAAAGATCCAATAAGTGATAGGATAGAAATGAATCTTAGCATTTTGGAAGTTTCTCAAAGAATCTTTTGAAGGCTATTCTAGTCATACTTCCCCTTCCACCATTTCTTTCCCTCTCCTAAAAATGCATGAACAACACAACCAAATTTTCTGAATCCCAAAGGAAAGATACAGTCTGATCATAAGCGTGTTTTTTTTTTTTTCCTTTTTGACAAGAGGCCAAAATTCCTGCAATTAGAACAGATCTAGAAAATGTAGGCTTGATGTTCAGGTTCTCTAGGACATGTGCTTTTTATAACGAAGTAAATTTTATTTTTAGGATTTTGTGGTGCTCATCCTGCCTGAAGAGAATTAGAAAATGTGTAGAGTGTTGCAAGTATAGAAGCTACTCACCAAGTCATCTCCCAAAAGTGTATTAGACATCCCACGTCCCAACCTAAGCAATTCAGAGTCACCCGCCTGCAGAGAACTCCTCACTTCTTAGTCTTCTCTTCTTTAGAGCACAGACTGGCTTGGACAGGCCAAGTATCCCAGTTAGTAACAAGTTCCCAGTTAGTAACAAGTTTAAGTTCCAAGGTTTATGAATAGACTTAGGGCTTTTTTCTTCCTTCCTTCCTTCCTTCCTTCCTTCCTTCCTTCCTTCCTTCCTTCCTTCCTTCCTCTTTCTTTCTTTTCTTTCTTAATTTTATCTGTTTATTTGATAGAGAGAGAGAAAGAGAGAGCACAAGCAGGGGGAGTGGGAGAGGGAGAAACAGGCTCCCCGCAGAGCAGGGAGACCAATGTAGGGCTCTACCTGAACCCGGGATCATGACCTGAACCAAAGTCAGATGCTTAACTGACCGAGCCACCCAGGTGCCCTGACTTAGGGCCTTTCTGATGCCATTCTTGCCTCACTGCTTCAGTGACTTTGGACATTTTCCTGCAAAGGATTAGGATTAAATGCACTTTTCTAAGGTTCTGCTGAGAAAAGCCAGGGACCTATACTTCTTACTGCCATCACTGCTTATTCCCCACAGGCTGACAGGTTCTCCCCATTTCTTCAGCTTTCCCTGTTATCTGAGGATCCCATGCACAGGCCTGGCTGAGCCAAGGCAGTAGTAGCATGGACGTAGATGGTGAGGAACTGCTGGTGGGGAAGCTGGGAGGGACAGGGACTAGGGTCTCTTTGTCTACATGGGCAGGGTAGCCCTGGAGGGGCTCTGAGGCTTCTCCTCCCCAAGTCAGTATGTGAACCCATGTGAAAATCCATTCAATGGACATCAAGGTGTCTCAGTGAGGGGCCTGGTAGGGAAGATGTGCTGGGGCCAAATAGGAGCATTTGAAGAGAGTTTTAAAAAGGCATGTGTTAGTTGGATTGCCCAGGAAGCAGATGCTGAAGTGAGTGGTGTAGCTGATTTTTGGGGTGTTATGCTCGTGGAAGATAGAAGTGGGGAAGCAGGGATGAACAGGGAGAGCCTTTACTCTGATGCAGAGGAAAGGAAGAGAAAGAAGCACAATCGGGCAGGGGAGCCTCAACGCATGATTCAGATCTGACAGTTGTAGCCAGCCCAACGGGGGCTGGGAGCCATGGCTGCCAGTCAGTGGGGTGTCTTTTACTGGGTGCAAGTGGCCAGGTGCTGGTGCCCACCACATTCGGTCATGGGCTAGGGCTGCTCAGGAAGACTGTGGCAAAATACCAACCAACCAAACAACCAACCAACCACATGTTTTGAAGCGTGAAGGCAGTCAGTTAACCATAACTTTGTTTGGGAGCAGTGAGTTCTTTCTTAAGAGAAGATCTAGGGGATCCCTGGGTGGCTCAGCGGTTTGGTGCCACCTTCAGCCCAGGGCGTGATCCTGGAGTCCCGGGATTGAATCCTGCGTCGGCCTCCCAGCATGGCGCCTGCTTCTCCCTCTGCCTGTGTCTCTGCCTCTCTATCATAAGTAAATAAATAAATCTTAAAAAAAAAAAAAAGAAGAGAGAGAAGATCTGACAGGTGCATCTCCATGACTATCTTATGGGCCATGCACAAAAGCCCAGGCTGGGTGTCGAGCAATCACAAGCAATGCAGTTGGTCAGAGAGGGGCACTGCTAAAAAATTTTTTTTAAATAAAATAAAAAATAAAAAGAAAGAGGCACCACTACCCCTCTTAGCTCTAAGGACAGAGACAGGATGCTGATTGTCAGCCGAGGGAGCAGCCAGTGTGTATCCGCCCTGCAGGGAGGGAATCTGGAAATAAACACCTGGACCTCCCCCTCCTCCCTCTGTGCTGCCGGTGCTCCCCAGCTCGCTGATATGACATCGCAGGCCTGGCAGCCTCTCTGGGCAGAGAGCAGGGTGGAGGGGCAACCAAAATGCCCTGAGCATCCGAGGACAGCCACAGAGGAGAAACAGTCCTTCAGGGAGAGGGAATGGAGCTTTGGAGAAGGCATGAGTCAGGGGAAGAGGTTGCTGCCTTGCTGCACTGCTCCCAGCTGTCTGCTCCTGGAGTCACTGAAGCTTCTACATGATCTCTCCCCACCCTGGCAGCAGCTCCCGTGCAAAGCAAGGACCTTAGGAACAAGTGATATAGAGTGATTTATTGGAGGTGGATGAAGGGAGGGCAGGAGAGGAGGGGAGAGAAAGAGAAAGAGAAAGAAGAACAAGAGGGAGAAAGCAAAGCGGAGGGAGGGGGAAGGAAGGGGAAGAGGAGGGAGAAATAGGAGGAAAAAGGAGGAGGAGGAGGGAGAGAAGCAGATTGAGAGAGAAGAGGGGAGGGGGGAGAAAAAGGGAAGAGAGGAGAGAGATTGTACTCCCTCACACATGCCACACACATGCACACATATCCTGTTCCACTTTTTGCACTCTCACATCAGAGCTGATGAAGGGACCAGAGCCTGAAACCAGTGACACCTCTGAACTACTTATAAACCCATCTATGCTGTCCAGATTCCCCAGTTCTGCCCATCTTTCGGAGGTCTTGGGGCTTTGCAGAGTGGCCTGCAGCCATCTGTGCACTTGACCCCTTAGTTTTTTTTTTTTTTTTTAAGATTTTATTTCTTTGTTCATGAGAGACACACACAGAGAGAAAGAGGCAGAGACATAGGCAGAGAGAGAAGCAGGCTCCCCATGAGGAGCCCAATTCAGGACTTGAGCCAAAGGCAGACGTTCAACCACTGAGCCACCAGGTGCCTCCGCTTAGGTCTTTCTTATCACTTCCTATGAGGGCTCCTCTGTCACCAGCTCACTTTCCCCAGCTGCCTGCAGGCATTTATCTTGTGATGTTATTTCAGAGAACTTCATGGCCACAGGAAACATTCTTTCTGCTTCCAGGAGGTGGACAAGGCTGAGCAAATTACTTTTGGCAGCAAGCAGTTAAGATAATTTTTTAATGATACAAGGCCTCAGCCAATGGTGTTCAAAACAGGCCTGCTGGAGCTGAACCCAGAGCTGACAGATGGTTTCTCTCTTAACTTAGTTTGACTGAGTGAGACATTTGATTTGAGCTTCCATTAAAGGGAAATAATGTATTTAATTGTTTGATGATACTTGGCCTATTTTCAGGAAAAGAATGTAGCTCCTTTTGTCTATAACACTGACCACCTCCCTTTCCCACCCCTCATGTAATATGTCCAAATTCTGAAGTTCAGGCTTAACATATTTGTCTACAACATTTAGATAAGTTATTGTGGGGGAAAAATGTCCAAATGATGTGATTGTCCTTGGACAATGGGATAGAAGATGGGGAAGGTTTGACTCCTTTCCTTCCAGGTGAATTTGTCTCCTCAAGAGTCAGAGGCAATATCCATTTATCTCCTCACAATACTCCATCCTATGCCTTTCCATAGTGGGAGCTAAGTAGATTCCTGTTGATTGTCAAGAATAAAGGCAAAATAGTCTTTAGTGCTGTTTTCTCTTGGGAAAGTGAGGTGATGCTGGTTTGAAGGAAGCCCTCTCCATGGAATCACTTACAGCACGAAATGAAGAGAAAGACCCTGTTGGGAAGAGGCTTACCTCAATCATCTCTTTGAAGATTCTCTCTCTATACACAGTCAGATTCTGAGGTGTGGGGGTTGGGACTTCAACATATGGACTTGAGGGGATACAATCAACCCCTCACATCATCTTTGCTTATTTCACTTCTTAGCATCATCTTATTCTTGTGGCTCAGTGGGTGACCCCTCAGAAGGGATGTGCAGCTTTTTAACTCTGAGCTTCACACAGTAGCTCTGAGATTGGACAGTCCTCACAAATTTAAGTGTACCTCATGCCCCTCACCATATATGCTTCTTAAAAGCTGGGAAAGACTTAAAAAAATATTTATTTATTTATTTATTTATTTATTTATTTATTTGTTTATTTATTTATTTAAGAGAGAGAGAGAGAGAGAGAATGCACTTGCACAAGTGAGTACAGAGGGGAGGGGCAGAGGGAGAGAATCCCAAGCAGACTCCCCATTGAGTGTGGAGCCCAACAAGAGGCTTTGATCCTATGACTCTGAGATCAGACTTAAGCCAAAATCAAGAGTCAGACACTTAACTGATTGAGCCACCCAGGCACCAAAAAGTTGAGGAAGACTTTTAAAAGTTGAAACATGTTTTATTTTCTTTTAAAAGGATATTTATTTATTTATTTATTTATTTATTTATTTATTTTAGAGAGAGAGCATGAGCAGGAAGGGGATGAGGGGGAGGAAGAGGGAGAGAATCTTAAGCAGACTCCCCATTGAGCAAAGAGCTTGATCCCATGACCCAGAGATCATGACTTGAGCTGAAATAAAGAGTCGGACACAACCAACTGAGCTGCCCAGGTGCCCCTAAAAGTTAAGACTTATTTTTATTTTTATTTTTTTTTATTTTTTATTTTTTTTTTTATTTATTTTTTATTTATTTATTCATGATAGTCACAGAGAGAGAGAGAGACAGAGAGAGAAGCAGAGCGAGAAGCAGGCTCCATGCACCGGGAGTCCGATGTGGGATTCGATCCCGGGTCTCCAGGATCGCGCCCTGGGCCAAAGGCAGGCGCCAAACCGCTGCGCCACCCAGGGATCCCAAGACTTATTTTTAAAGCCTGTTTATGGAAGGAAACCTGTGCCATATACATTTGTAAAATTAAGAATTGTCTTCTAATTTTTTCTTACTTTTGTAAGTTTGGATTTCTGGGTCAACTGTTGATGAAAGTAGGGCTTCCATGTATTCCTTTTTTTTTTTTTTTTAAATGCTTGTGGCTTCTTCTTTTTTTTTTTTTTTTTTTTTTATGATAGTCACAGAGAGAGAGAGAGAGAGAGGCAGAGACACAGGCAGAGGGAGAAGCAGGCTCCATGCACCGGGAGCCTGATGTGGGACTCAATCCCGGGCCTCCAGGATCACGCCCTGGGCCAAAGACAGGCGCCAAACCGCTGCGCCACCCAGGGATCCCGGGCTTCCATGTATTCCTAAACAATGACAGCTCAACAAAAAATTTTGAGATCCTGCTTACAAGGTAAGCTCTCTGCTGGGAGCTCACAGTACAACTGTGCCTAAGATAGGCATGGGCTTGCCTGCCTGGGGTGTCACACTTCACAGGGCAAACAAATGAATGAGTTACAAAGATGAGACACAGCAAAGCTAAATAGAGTTTCTTTCTGCATTGCAATACATTGCCATCCACCCACCCATCCACCAATCCATCCATCCACCATCCTTCCATCCATCCATCCCCATGCATCCATGTCCCTGCACCCATGCCTCCTATCTATCCATCAATCCATCTATCCTTTCATTCATTCATTCATTCGCACTTATGGAGCACCTCTCATCTCTCAGGCCCTGTAGATTGGAAAAACACTTGGTGATTAAGATCAGCACAGTTTGCACGACTCTTAAATGTGAATTGTGAATGTTTTGTACACTGTTTTTAGAGACAGTTGTAATAGATTTATAAAATTGGGCCAACTATTGCCCAAACTAGGTAGTTTGGGAAAATACTTTTCTGATGAAGACTCTTTTCTTTTTTGTTTTTTGGTCATTACTTTTTTAGTAAGTTAAATTTCAGTGACTTGAGGTGTTGTTTGCAGGCCAGTTTGCTGAGATTCTATGATACTGACAGTGGTCTATCAAGTCTGATGTGCTTTCACTTGATTTCTTTTTTGATTCAAGAAAAACTATTAAGATGCACCACAATCGGTGGCCTAGAAATTGTGATAAAGGATGTTCTACTCAATGAAAATAACCCTAAAATGCTATATATATATACATAAGCCAGGAGCATTCATCTATTTGGAGTTGGAAAGCCAAGTAAAATGGGGGTAGCAAAAAAAAATAGATAAATATGCATACTTTCAAAACAGTAATTATATTTTTATACCTCAAGCTGTCCTATTTTCTCTTTTTCTCTTCTGTGGCAGTGCAGAATTTAAAGCAAATGGAAAAACAACAGATAATATTACAATAAAATATATTATATCAATCAGATGAACAGACAAGCTTGTTGGAAAGTTTTAATTTATCTCTCTGTGCACACTCAGCCTACTTCTAACAGAGTGTAGAACTTTGGCAGCCAAATCATTATGGCATGTGATGGTTAGTGACCTTATTTTAAAGCACATTATTGTTTCCAAGGTTTATAATGCTGGAATTTCCTGGACACAGCAATGTGTCTGAGCTTTAGATTTAGGGACATCTCTCAAATGGAAACTTAAAAACAAAATAATGCAAAGTGAAACAAAAACAAAAACCCCCTGCGATTGTTGAGAAACATTTAGCCTTTGCAATGACATTCCAGGAATATCAGTCAGCCTCAGTGAATTGCCAGCCGTGTCATTGGCCACCCTAACAGGATTCTGCTTTTCCACTTACAAATGTTTACTTTGCTTCGACAGAGGCAGTTTTCTAAGTAAGGCTGTGGCCTGCAGTCTCTTCCTTTTTTTTTTTTTTCTTTTATAGGGATACAACGTTGGGATGGCTTCCAGCCACATGTTTTGCTCGGGTGGGGCAGAATCTAGCATTTTCCAAGCTTGCTTGCTATTGATTCCTGTAGTCTTTGATCAAAGAAGGGACCTAAGCAATCATTTGTTCGAGATCTGACATATTAGAGATGAAGAAACAAGTAACAATCTAACCATCCCTGGCTTGTGTAAATATAGACCAAGGAGCCTCATAATGTAAACAAAACCACCTCAAAATGGCTTGTCCAGAGAGCTGCTCCTGCTACGACCAAGATGCCGACATTGTGCCAGGTCCTGGTCTTAGTGTTTGAAATGCTCCAACCTGATGCTGAAGAAGCCACTCTGGGGAATATGCTGTCAACATGATGGTGTATGCTCTCGTAGTGGTGGTATTACATCCTCCTCATCACAGGAGGAATAACTTATGATGTTATTGTTGAACCTCTGAATGTTGGCTCTATGACTGATGGACATGGACATCAGAGACCAGTAGTAGCTCTCTTGGCCCACAGAGTAAATGGATGATATACTATGAAAGGATTCACATCCAGCTCCCTATTTATAATGGGAGGTTTAGGTTTCTTAATCCTGGACTAATCAGATGTGCCAAACATTCCAAAACTCAATAGATTTCCTCTTCTATTCATTAGATTTGTCTGTGTCCTATTGAGTTTTTTCATAGCTAGAGTATTCATGAAAATGGAACTGCGGGACTGTCTGATGGGTTCAAATGCCTTTTCAGAAGAAATCAGTGGATATTGGGTTTGCTCCTGTTAATAAAATTTTAAAGGCTGTATCAATCCTATGATATGAAATATGGAAAAGAACAAAAAGCAACAAAAAAGGGGCATCTAGTGAAAACCTAGGAGCATATTGACGCTTGAACTAGAATGTCTTCTTGGTATCAAAGAGACAAGCTTATTACAGTATCTTTCCTGCTGGCCTGTGCTGATGTACCAACGATGTTAAGTGGCATTTTCTTCTGAGTTTTTAATGTCTTAGAGAATACATACTCCATCTCTACAACTATAATATTGAAAAAAGTGATTATTTTTTACAGCTCCCTTAACATTTTTTGGAGATGACATTTCTGACTTTCCAAAATGAATGTAAAATCAGGAAGCAAGATCCCATAAGCTGAGAACTCTGGACACATGATCAGCTTTTACTTATGGTGCTTTGCCTTTAAACAGAATGTGTGACAGTACGTTATCTCAGACAGATATATAAGACTGTCTCCTGCCCAATAAGACGTATGAAAGGAGCAGAAATAAACGCTTTTTCTAATTAAAAAAAAAAATAGCCTGTCCATTTCAGTATCTTGAAACTGATCCAGGACCCTGGCTTCAAATAGACTAAAAAGGTGGTTGGAAAGAATCCAATATACCATTGCCTAAAAATTTCCCACGTAGGTCTTCACTTTTAAAAGAGTGATCTGAAACCATTAAGGGCAACAGATGCACTTTGAGAGCATTTTTCATTTTGGTTGGCTGTAGTGTAACTGTGTATATATTCTTCCTTTTAAAAAAAAAAGATTTTATTTGTTTATTCAAGAGAGACAGAGAGAGAGAGAGAGAGAGAGAGAGAGGCAGAGACACAGGCAGAGGGAGAAGCAGGTCCCATGCGGGGAGCCTGATGTGGGACTCGATCCCAGGATTCCAGGATCACACTCTGGGCCAAAGGCAGGTGCTAAACCGCTGAGCCACTCAGGGATCCCCTATATACACTCTTCCTAACGAGCTGATTTGCCTGTGTTACAAATAGTTCAGTCCAGCAGGACCTGTAGAAAACAATATAGGTGCTCATTGGCTGTCACGTCTGGACCGAGCACTTTATGATGCTGCGAAGTGCCTTGTAAATTCAGACAGCAGAGTTGTTGCATTCACGGTCAGCAACCAAGGGACCAGGAGAGAAGTGAAGTGGCCCTTCCAGATCCCTCCACTGCACGCGAGGAGCCTGTTTGCGGGCACTGGAAAGTCCTCACCTGCGCTGATGATTCACTCTTCCTTCAAGACACTGGCTAGCCAGTTCATCCTCACTCAGGGGTCACAGAGGTCACACCATGTCCCCGACAGGGGCGCCCCCTCCTCTCGCCACCATCCTCACACATGACGTCCTACTGCCTGGGAAAAGGAGCACCCTCCACAATTGGCAGTTTTATGATCCATACACTGTGAGCACCGGCTTTTAGGAAATCTGATGATAAAAATACGACCATGTCCTGCTCCAGCAGGACCCAGTGACTTTGTCCACCCACAACACAGAGTTTGGCAGCTCTGCCCAGTGGTTGGTGCTTCTGTCAGAAAAGTAACTTTGGGGCATCTGAGTGGCTCAGGTGGTCAAGCCTCTGCCTTCACTCAGGTCATGATCCCAGGGTTCTGGGATCGAGCCCCAGGTGGGGCTCCCTGCTTAGGTGGGAGCCTATTATTCCCTCTCCCTCTACTGCTCCCCCTGCTTGTACTCTCTCTCTCTGTCAAATAAAAAAATAAAATCTTAAAAAAGAAAAGTAACTTTGGAGATTTCTCTCCATGACATGAAAGGTAGCCTTGCAGAGGATCAAAAAAGGGAAGGACTGGGACATCAATTTAGTGAATCCTGAGTTGCAGGGATTTGAAGCGGGGGTCGAAGGTCAAGTCCTCTTTCCTGCACAGTAACTGTAGGTTTAGGAGCTGTAAGGGAGGGCACTTTCTCAGGGAAAGTCTTCCCCGCCATTGCTACCTGGGGCTGCTGTCTGCTGGTCTCTTCTTGAATCTGTGGAAGTGGAGGCAGCCTGCGGTGCCCGGGCAGAAGCGTCATGGGAGGACAGGCAAGCGAGGAGGCTGTCACCGGCCACAGTGGCCGCTGGAACACGGGCTTGCTGCCTTGCTGGCGCCAGCAGAACGGAGGCCGGAGGCCGGAGCTTTCCTTCCTCTTGCTTCTGACTCGCAAATTTAGAAATCAGGAACATTGGGGGGGGGGGGGGTAATGAATTCTACAGCCTGTGGGGAGAACAGGAGAGGAGTTTCCAGGTCATTGAGAGCATTTCCTTGACGTCGAGGAAAGGATTTTGATGAATACCCTGAACTAAAAGTGGGGAAATTAAAAACAAAAAGCATTATAAAGGTTAGGATACTTCTTTCCTTCTGTGTTCTTCACATGAGCTGCCGCTGAGAACCCAGCTGCTTCCAGTGTCTTCTGTAATGGAGCAGAGGAGTGAAATGGATAAATGAACGTCACAGATAATCCCCGAAGCTCATTTTTATCCATTAGCTTCGGCCTCTTCCTTCTACCAGTCTTCAATCCCAGCTCCCGATGAGGAGAAAAATGAGCTGCAGGAAGCTCGGGTGACACCACTGGTGGGGCTTGTCCTCTGACGGAGGCCTGAAGGCGCAGGAAGGAGGCCGAGGCTCAGAACGACCCTCAGGGCTCTGGCTTCACACAGAGTCACTGCTAGCTGGACAGCTGGGCAGGACGATGCCTTCCAGTCGGGCTCCTCTACAGAAGGGCTCCCTGAGGCTCTAGGAGATACAGCCACGGAGGGGAGGTGGAACCTGCCTTCCAGCCTCCAAGGGTGAGGCTGGGCCTGAGAATTAAGTTGACAGAGACAGATTAAGAGAGAAACCTACAGATTTTATGGTTATATGCTCATAGGAGCCCTCATGGGAAAGCGAAGCCCCAAAACGTGGTGGAGCCCAAATGCTTATATACCAGATTGGACAAAGAGTACTACTGGTGAAAAAGTCCCCAGAATATATGGGGGAGCTAAAGGGAGATAAGGTTACTTGCAAACCCTTGTTTGCATTGATTCTCTGGGTGCCTCCTCTCTGTCTCTGGTAAGAATGTTTCTTTCCCTTTGGTACAGAGAGGGCAGCTCTCATATGGGGGGGGGCAGAGTTTCATTTCCTGCTTTTAGGGAGAAAAACGGAGTCAAGAGGGTCCCTCTTGCATCTGCTGTTTCTAAGTGCTTTTCTTTCCTTTCTTCTTTTCTTTCTTTCTTTCTTTCTTTCTTTCTTTCTTTCTTTCTTTCTTTCTTTCTTTCTTTCTTTCTTTCTTTCTTTCTTTCTTTCTTTCTTTCTTTCTTTCTTCTTTCTTTTCTTTCTTTTCTTTCTTCTTTCTTCTTCTTTCTTTTTTTTCTTTCTTTCTTTTTCTTCTTCCAGTATCCTCTACACCCAACATGGGGCTCGAACTCACAACCCTAAGATCAAGAGTCACGTGCTTTAGCGACTGAGCCAGCCAGGTGACCCTCAAGTGCTTCTAACTGGAAATAATTTTATGTCAAATTGGCATGTTTTGGGGCCTGTTCTGCTACCCACCATCCAGCTAGTTACTAGCAGAACCAGAACTAGAAGCTGGTCCTCTTCACTTGCAGTCTGTGGTTATTTGACTACAGCTCAGTTACTGTCTTGTGTCTGGGACATGCTACTCACCCTCAGCTGATGTCTCTTGGGGATCTACAATGCGCCAGGCCTCTTTTTGAGGCCTCTAGATTTATCTGAGCACTTAAGTGTTACTGTTCTTACTTTGTGGAAGTGCAGAGAGGATCAGTAGGTTAATAAATGGCACTTTCACGTGGTTCAGTCTAAAAATATGTGCTAGGTATCACAGTACTTTAGATCATGAGTTAGACTTTGAAATCTTGCCATTTTTGATGACATGGATGGACATAGAGGGTATTATGCTAAATGAAATAAGTCAGACAGAGAAAGACAAATAACATATGATCTTTCTTATATGTATAATCTTAAAAAAAAAACCCACAATGAACTCATAGATACAAAGAACAGATTGGTGGGGTGTAGGGGTGGACAATATGGTGAAGTTGGTCAAAAGATACAGACTTCCAGTTATAAAATAAATGTCATAGGGATGTCATGTGCAGCATGGTGACTATAGTTAATAATACAGTATGTCATCTTTGACAGTAGCTAAGAGAGTAGATCTTAAAAGTTCCCATCCTAAGAAAAAGAGTTTTCTAATTGCATGTGGTGACAGATGTTAACAAGACTTATGGTAGTGATCATTTTGCAATATATACAGACTGAGCCAGCTGGCGCCTTTTTTGCAATATATGCAAATATCAAATCATTATGTTGTACACCTGAAACTAATATAATGTATGTCAATTATACCTCAACTTAAAAAAGGAAGAATTCAAACTCAGGTCTTGAACTCGAGTCCAGTACGATTTCTACTACTCCACTAAGCCAGAGCTTTTTGTAATACTTTCTTTGATTAAATTGTTTTCCATGTATTATGTTTATTTTTCTTGTTTCATTATATTTGGGGAATGAATGAAACAGATGTATGTTCTTTATGTGTTCTCCCACTCAGACTCAATTATTTCCCCTCAATATTGACTTGCCCGGTCCCAGAAAGAATGGGCACAAACTTGAGAGGTGTTTTGAATCTGAAGTCAGGCATGTCCCTAGCTTTGTTGCTGTCGGTGACCATCACGGTTTGGTGGGACCTTAGCCAGAGTCTAGTTTCATCTGTCTTTGTAGATGAGAAAACTGGATCCAGAAAGACTAGTTTTCTCAAGGCCACACAGTTGGCTGGTAGTGCGCTTGAGCAGGCTCTGTCATATCCGACCAGCTCCATGTAACTGCCATGACACACATGGGAGAAGCACTGTTGAAATTGCTTCCCCTTGACTCCCCTCACCTAGACACATAGGTGGATGTTTCTGAAATAAACCTCATAGGGCCCTGGGGATTAAGGACAGGGCATTCTCTCATTCTAAACCTGATCCTCTCAAAAAAAAAAAAAAGTACCAACTTCTCCAGGGCCACCTTGGATAGTCTTGGGTTACTTTCTTCCCTTGGATGCTGCTGAGACCTGCAGGGGGTGCTAATATGGAAGACTCTAGAGAGATCTAACCTTCATCTACTCCTTCAACAAAATCATCCCAATTCTCATTCATGGGCACTGCTGCAGATAAATATGTGGCACTCAGGTTCAGAGGAGTGAGGTTCTGGATTTATCTGGACTAGATGGGGGACTATCCTCCTTTCGTGAGAAGATTTAAAATAGTTTTCTCCAAATGTAGCCTTTTCTATTAATTGATAAGCAATAAGATTAGTATAATTAAGGGTCAAAGAATCACAGAAATATTCTCAGTTAGAAATATTCCCAATCATTTTAGGTCGTGTTGATACAAAGCCAACTTAGAATACAATTGTACTACTAATCCTCCATACAAGGTCTCAGCAATGTGCGGCTGCAGTATGAAGCAGCTGGTGATAGCTACAGTCATACCCAAAGGGTCCATTGGCTGGAATCCCACTCAACTGCAGGCAGGCTAAGAAGTCTGTATCTGATGGCAGGGGAACAAACAGGTGCTTTGGGGCAAAAGTTAAGAGCAGAAAGTGAGGCAGCTTATGGGAAAATTTGGGAGGCAGGACTAGAGGGAGAGCTGAGCTTGTCTCCCACATCTTTGGTCACTCCTAGTGGGGCCTGGTGGGACTTGAGGGAGGAAGATGTCCTTCACACTCTTTTGGGTGACAGGTAGGAGTAGTGGTACCCATTTGTCAGCTGGAAGCAGTACAAGTGACAGTGCTGGTGAATGAGAAGTGGGGGAATGACACTACTAGGGGTGCTGCATTCCAAATAAAACTTTTCCTTGTGGCCTAAGGCAGATGGGATACAGGAGGCCTGCTCTTAGGGGCCCTGTTAGTCCAGAGCTCAAATCAAATGGGAATCACACGGTCATCATGGGGCATCAGGTACCCTTGGGAGAACATCTTCTGAACATTTAAGTAGCTAGTCAAGAACACCAACAAATTCATAATCATTTATTGTAAATCACTCATAGATGGTTATACATTATTAATGGCAAAATGGCAAAATAACACTGTTAAACACCTGCTGGATGAAGAACTTCATTATGACAATTTCCTATTGGTATCACTTCTTTCTCAAAAAACTTAAATTACTACAGTTTTCCTGAAAAGATCTATCTTCAAAGTGCTCCAACATCTTTCTTTTGCTTTAACAACTACCACAAAGGCCACGCTGCCCCATTTACTCAACATGCTCTTTACAAGGCAACTTAACACACGAAAAATTTTTAATCCAGAAGCGACATAATGATCACTGTATATTTTGCTGCAAAATCAATGAAGGCTGCATGCAGGGAAAATATTAGGAGACACTGAGTTCTAGATAACTGTCGGTTATTAAGATCTGATGGCCTGGTGTGGAAAATTAATATGCTTATTTAGTAGGAGTAGCTAAAGTACGTGCATCAGTGGCTGGGATCAATTAGAATATAAATTAGGTGTCTAAACATTTAAATGAGAGCTTAATTTGAGCTTAATTTTATGTCTGGCACATCTGAGTTATACACCTTTAAAATGACAACAGCAAAGAGAATAAAATCAAACACCTATATAAGCACTGATTTATAGGGTTGGCTGGCATAATCGGGACACAGAACAAGCTGGGCAGTGGACAGATCTCTTCTGAAGCAAAGACAGTGGAGCATTAAAAAGCTGTAAACAGGGCAAAAAGAATGAGAGACTCATTTCCTGTACTGTCATTTTTTTAAATGATGAATTCTCTTATTTAAGAAAACAAAAGCAAACACACACATAGTAATTACAAAACAGAAACATTCTTTAGTTACTCTGACCCTCTCTTTTGTCTTCCGCCCTGTCTCTCAGCTCCTTCAGATAATGGGTTGAAAAACAGCACTGGGTTAACTGGTAGAAAAGAAAACAAATGCTCTCCTGAATGACACCGAGAGAATATTAAGCTCCTTCATCCTGTCAGGGTCAACATCATGTACAAGCACATGACCATGTGTGTTTGACATACTAGAACTACGGCGACTAAATTGTGTGTTCACACTCTAATGTTAAATCATAGTTACACTGACATGAAAATTTTTTTTTTCATTGATAGTTGACAATTATTTTGAGACAAACAAAAAGTTCCCAAAGCACATAGATTCTGTTCCCTCTCTACTCTCTACCCCCTCCCACATCCAATGAACAAGAGAACGATAGTAACCAAAGCCATGAACTGAGATGTCGATGGCAGACATGTAGGATGGTGGTTCCAGGTTCAAGTGCTGCCATCTCCAGTCCTGGCTTTCCGGGCCTCGATCATTGGCTTGGTTGCCCGTTTGCGGTCGGTGGCTAGCCCCAGCCAGCACATGAGGTCAATGAACCAAGTGGTTGGGTTGAAATTTAAGCCAAATTCACTCGCAGAGTAGTCAAAAGGGAAGGTGTGGTGGTAATTGTGGAAGCCTTCACCTAGAAGACAAAGCGGGCATTGAAATAACCCATCTCCACTTCTTTGCAAAGATTTTTTTTCCTCCCCACCCCCCACACTTATTGAGGGTGTGCCAGGTGCAAGGCACTATGTCAGGCTCTATGGGGACCAGGAGACTTGGTGTCTGCCCCTAGGAAGCATTTACTTAGCTGGCTAGATGAAATATGAACAGAAAAATAACACTGAATTTAATCAGCATAGAGTCACGGATTAATTTCCCCACATGAACTGTAGATATGCTACCATGATTTCAGAGCTGTGCTTTGTAAACTAAATGCTAAATGGTTGATAACAGATCCTCATTTAGATGTGTGTTCATGAAAGGAAAATAGCTTCTGGGGGCTGGAGGGATTAAAGGAAGGCTCGTGAGAGAGCCTGGAAGACCCAGACGAACATCGTTCAGATAGTGAATCGAGGAAGTGGACCTTTACATGTTCCGAATCTGCCTATGTATTATTCCATCCCTCCTGGTGAATAGCGTTTCCTCTCTTACTTTTTTTTTTTTTTAAATTTTTTAATTTAAAAATTTTTTTTTTAAAATTTTTATTTATTTATGATAGTCACACAGAGAGAGAGAGAGAGGCAGAGACACAGGCAGAGGGAGAAGCAGGCTCCATGCACCGGGAGCCCGACGTGGGATTCCATCCCGGGTCTCCAGGATCGCGCCCCGGGCCAAAGGCAGGCGCTAAACCGCTGCGCCACCCAGGGTTCCCACTTTTTTTTTTAATTAAAGTGTTTTCAGGAGGGATCTCAGGGCTTCTTTCATTTGACTTTTATTTTTTTCATTTGACTTTTTAAAACAGCTTTATTGAGATATAATTCACTATATAATTCATCCATTTGAAGTACAATTTAATGGCTTTTAAGCATTTTCACAGAGTTGTGCATCCATCACCACGATGAATTTTATAACATTTTCATTACCTAAAAGGAGGCTCCACATTGCTGAGCTGTCATCTCCCAACCATCCCTCCATGCCTCCAGCCCTACTTTCTTTCTCTGTCATGGTTAATTTTACACAGCCTGAATGGCCAAGGCTTGCCCAGGTTAAAAATTTCCATGAAGCATGCCTGGGGGGGCGTCTCTGGACGAGATGATCATTTGAATCAGTGGACTCAGTAGAGCAGATTACCCTCGCCAGTGGGGTGGCCATCACTCAATCCGTTAAGAGACTGAACAGAACAAATGGTGGAGGAAGAGAATTTGTCCCTTTTTTTCTGACTCACTGACTGAACTGGAACATCCATCTCATTTTCTCCTGCCCTCAGACTGGAATTTCATCAACTGCAACCCCAGTTCTCAGGCCTTCGGACTCAGATTTAATTATACCACTGTCTTTCCTGGGTCTCCAGCTTGCGCATAGCAGATCGTGGGATTTCTCAGCTCCCATAATCATGCGAGCCAATGCCTTACAAGAAATCTCTCTCTCTCCCCTTCTCTGATCCTTCCTCTCTATACATATGCATATATACACACATAGAAACAGTAGCATATGTATATCCTATAAATATATATCTATTTATATTTATATAGGTATCCTACTGTTTCTGTATATATATGGGGATTAATAAATATATATATGAAGAATATACATATATTACAGTATATACAAAAACTGTATAATATATGCATATAATAGTATTACATATATAGATAGGTATATATATTAGTATATGTAGCGTATATGTGTATACATATATATGTACTAACGTGTGTGTATATATATATATATACTGATTCTGTTTCTCTAGATAACTCTAATACAATCTCTATAGACTTGTCCATGTTAAACATTTTGTTTAAATGAAATCATACAATATGTAGCTTTTTGTGACTGGTTTCTTTCACTTAGCATAACGTTTTCAAGGTTGTAGCAGGTATCTTCATTTCTTCATTTCTTTCTTTTTTAGCATTATTTTTTTTTAAATTTTATTTATTTATGATAGGCACACAATGAGAGAGAGAGAGGCAGAGACATAGGCAGAAGGGAGAAGCAGGCTCCATGCACCGGGAGCCCGACATGGGATTCCATCCCGGGTCTCCAGGATCGCGCCCTGGGCCAAAGGCAGGCGCTAAACCGCTGCGCCACCCAGGGATCCCTCTTCATTTCTTTTTATTGCCAAATAGTCTTCCACTGTATAGATGTACCATTTGTATTTCTGGATCATATGGTAACTATTTTTAACCTTTTGAGAGATTGCCAGATTCTTCCTTTACTTTTTTTTTTTTTAATATTTATTTATTTATTTATTTGAGAGAGAGAGAGGCTTAGGTGGGGATGGGGAAAGGGAAAAGAGAGTCTTATGCAGACTCCCTGCTGAGCTCAGAGCAGGACACTGGGCTGGATCTCACAACCCTGAGATCATGACCTGAGCTGAAACCAAGAGTTGGGCACCTAACCAATTGTGCCACTCGGGCACCTCCTTCTTTACTTCTTAAGTGGGTACTGGTCATCACATAGTTCTTCTGTTGACCACAATTAAAGGATTCTGCTCTTCAATGAGTACATCAGATGGATGGATCTGTGGTTTACCGTTTTCTTTTTAATTTAGATCTTCTTTACCCTGCCCCTTCCACCGTCATCAATTTTAGTGTTTTTCCTGCCCTGGAGTATATATAGAGAAGTTCCCCCCAGTATTTTCAGAAGCAGACACTGTTCTGAGAACCCTGGATGTACTCCCCATCTACAGCACAGTCAGATGTAACAGAAGCCTTCCCAGGATCTTAATGAAGAAAACTGACTAGAAGCCCATTGTTAATCTGGGTGGATTTAAAACTGATACCCAGCTCTTCAGGGCCTGGGCTGTGGCCATATTATTTGCATTTTCTTGCCCACTGTCCCTACAGAAGAGGTAAGTCCATCTTGTCCTCTCTTCTGTCTGCTCTGAGTAAATACTGGATGTGGCTCCCCACTGCAGTCTTTTCAGAAGATGAAAGGTGGGCACCTGGGTGGTTCAGTTGGTTAAATGTTCAACTCTTGATTTTGGCTCAGGTCATGATCTTGGGGTCATGGGATCAAGCCTTGCGTCAGGCTCTGTGCTTAGTTGGGAGTCTGCTGGAGGTTCTCTCTCTCTCTCCCTCTTCCTCTGCTTCCACCCCACTCTTCCCCCCCCCCCACATCTCTCTCCAAATAAATAGGGAAAGAAAGAAGAAGATGAAGGGTGAGGAAGAAGAGGGGAGGAAGCGGTAGAGGTATCATACTCTTTCCAAGACATTTTTCTCTCTGGTTAGCCACTGTTCCCAGAGCTAAATTTGGTGTTTATTCCACCTCAGATTGCTCTAGTCAACACAAGATCCCTGGGGTCTTAATAAGGGCATGACCCTAACAATGCAGTGGTAGAAATTCATTGCTAGGTGACGCAGATACCGTTGCTATTTAACAGTAGGATCTTCCCTTCCTGGTTTGATCTCTATGCTCAAGGCTCAGCTTGCCAAGAAGCCTGAGTTACTTCCAGAAAGATACAGCTAATGATTATTTATTACTTACTGTGTGCCAGCCACAGTGGTGAGGGCTTTAATGGGTATTAGCACCTATAATCTTCACATCTTTGAGCTAGCTGCTATGATTATCCCTGTTTTAAAAACGAGGATGTAAATGTACAGAAGGGACAAGTAGCTTGTTTAAGACCATAAAGCTAGTAATAAAAATGACATTACTGAGGCTTATTTCATACTAAGCACTGCTGCAAAGACTATGTATGAACTCACCTAACCCTCCAATGACCCCAAGAGCAGGTAAATGCTACTATTATCTTCAGTTTACAGATGAAGACACAAGGTATGAAGGAGCCAGATAACTTGCCCAGACAGTAAGTAGAGGAACCAAGACTCAAAGTTATCAGAATCCAGAGGCCTCGCTCTTAAACATTTTGTGGCACCATGAGATACCATACTCTTGTTTCTTCCTATCTCTCTGTTTGAAGTCAAATGGCACAACAGAGGCCAGAAGGGTCAGGGCAATTTGAAACAAAAGTCTGCTGCTACTCCTCCTTTAGGAAAATTTCCATAGTGAAAATAAATCACTACTATTTGACAGACATTGTCCTAAGCGGTTTACATATAGGACCTTAACCTTCATGACATCCCTGTGAGGTAGACATCACTATTCCCATTTCACAGATGAGAAAACTCTAAATCAGAGAGATTAGGTGACTTGTCCCAGAGCCAGGATTCTAATACCAAAGCCCAAGTTTATCCCACCTGACTTTCACTGCATCTCTTTACAGATTCCAGAAAACCACTGGAAAGCCAAGAAAAATCTGAGCTGCTGCACTTCCCACTGGCTCTTGCACCCCTACTCACCAATGGCACCCAGAGTGACAAGTGGGTTCTGCCGAGGGCTGATGTGCTTGTCATAGGGCCGGTTTCCATACATGTGGGCAGCGCTGTTGACCAGCCAGGTGATGTTGAGTGAGATGGTATAGCGGAGAATGGAAGCCAAGAAGTAGGAATTCCACAGACTCTCTCCCCAGACGCACCAGGGCACCAGCGTGGGGATCACAAAGCACATGAGCACCACGGTGATCTTATAGTACCTGGAAGGGAGAATAGTATGCTATCATTGGGCACCTGTTGATGGTGGCAGGAATAGGCTGAGCAAGCTGCAGGAAAAGTCAGGAATTATGCCAGTCATCTCCTTCTACTATTTCTGTATAAGGAATACCCTGTTGTGTGTCACTTTGTACAGGGGTCACAGACCCATATATCTACAAGGCTAAACAGGTAACCCAAACTTGAGTGAGGCTGGGTAGAATGAATGCTGTGGGAAGTGGGAGGGCCTGTGGCACACTTCAGAGACACTTCGATATCAAACAATCAAAGTAGTGCTGGTGAAACCTATGTAGCTCAGAGTACATTTCTCCTACAGGTGACTGGTTTGACAGCTTCTAGCTACTTCTTTCACTTATCAATCAACTTGATCAGTTTTTCTCAAATGATTTCAAGAAATATATATTTCTTGAATAATTTCCAGACACATGATTCTGTACTAACTTAGCTTGGTAAAAAAGTAAACAATCCAATCCCCTCACAAAAAAGTTCTCTGTTCATTGCAGATTACATCCCAAGCCAGCATAAAAAACAAAGTCTAGGAACAGACTGTAAGACAGTAAGTCTAGGAACAAGCATGGCCACATGAAAAGTAATCTTTACAAAGAAATCAGCAGTTGTTTGATTTCCAGACCCATGTATCCAGCAAATATTTACCGAGCACTTACTGTATGCCAGGCCATGAGTGCTGGTGATACAAAGACAAATTTGACACGGTCCCCACCCCAGGCTTCAGTCAAGTGGAACCACTGTTCCCCACTCTGTGGCCATGTGGAACCAGCCCTATGCAGGGACAGGAAAGGGGCTGTGCTATGGATTCATAGCTCTCTCCTCCCTGGCCTCACACTGGCTAATCAAGCTTTCCAAAGGCCTCTGTTAAGATGCATAGGTACGAAATGAGAGGTGGCACAGTGTGGGAATGATATTCAGAAGGTAGAAGACTTGAACTTGAGTCTAGATCTGATTCTGGGTGTTGAACTAGCCATTAGCTTTCTTTCACCCTCCTCTTGTGCACAGTTAGCCAGTTCTCCAAAGAGCAGAGGATGAGGCAAGGGCGTGTATGTGGGTAGTCTATTTTGGGAAGTGTGAGACAGGGAAGGAGGGAATGCCAAGCCACGGGTGCCCCATGCTTTGGACCCCTGAACTAGGACCTTGATGGGACAGATTACAGCTCAGATTTATTCTCCCAAGGAATGAAAGAAGGGGCTATTTTCTCATTGTTTCAAACTCCCTCCTGGTCAAGGAATGTCACTTAGAATATTAGCTTCCTCACACTTCCAAGTTTGCTTGGGCCAGGTTCGCTGACCATTTCTGGAAGCATCTCAGGTAGGGGTGGCAAAGAAACCAGGCAGGAAGTAAGAAATAAGTAGTCCAGTGGAGCACGGTGCTGTTGGGTTATACCTGAGTCAGCAGGTGGCTACAGCAACAGCTGGAGTGAAAAGAAGGGCAGAGAGTAGGAGGTAGGGTACGAGAGGGGTCCAACACAGGTGGTGATTACAATACCTCCAGGGGTTCTTGTGAGGCTCTAATACATAATGCATACTATGTGCATATTATATATCATGGATATTCTGAGACCTTTCCATGTACGGCTCATTTTATTCTAATAAAAGGTCTAGGAGAAAGTGACCATTATTATCACCATTTTACAGAGCAATGGAAAGGTTATGTAGTTGGGCCAAGGTCACAAGACTAAGAAGTAGTAGGACCACGATTCAGATCCAGGCAGAATCACTTCAGAGACTATCATCTATTTAAATGCAGCCATCTTGTATCCCAGTGACTTGGAAATGGGTGTTGATGGGTTCACCTGTTGCCCAATTAAAAAAAAAATTATGGAAACTGACACTTATGCGCAGCTATCAATCTGCAAAACACACTTACATACATGATTTGCAAATGAAGTCATTTAAGTGGAAAGATGGTGCTTGCGAGGTCAGATGAGTGGGCTGTGGCTGGAGGGGCAAAGGCAACAGACAATGAGGGACTGGTGGTCTTACACTGCACTCCCTAGAGTCACGTGTGGAAGGCTTTTGGAGAGTGCTCTTTAAAAAAAGGACACCTGGGTGGCTCAGCGGTTGAACGCCTGCCTTCAGCCCAGGGCATGATCCCAGGATCCGGGATCCAGTCCCACGTTGGGCTCCCTGCATGGAGCCTGCTTCTCCCTCTGCCTGTATCTCTGCCGCTCTCTGTGTGTCTCTCATGAATAAATAAAATCTTAAAAAAAAAAGATTTTATTTATTTATTTGAGAGAGAAGATGAGCAGGGAGAAAGGGCAAACTCCCTGCTGAGCGGGGAGCCCGATGAGGGGCTGGATCCCAGGACCCTGAGATCATAACCTGAGCAGAAGGCAGACGCTTAGCCAACTGAGCCACTCAGGTGCCCCAAGAGTGCTCCTGAGAATACTTAGAAGGAAGGGAGGAAGGCAGGTTGGGCTGAGGCAGAAGCTCACCTACCATGAGTTCCAGCAGATCTAATGGGGACTTCTGGGGCTAGATGATCCCTTAAAGTTGTCCTGGGAACTGGCAGGGAGTGTGTGAAAGGGCAGAGACGGTGGGTGCTCTGAAGGGAAAATAGAAGAGGAGCCCAGAGCCATGGTCTGCTGCTGCTCCTCCTTTGCACCTCTGAGGAGGAAAGGAGGCAGCTTTACACTGCCAACAGAAGGCATTTTGTGACTTAAGAAGTTTCTTCCCTTCCTCCACTCTCTCGGTTACAGACCAGTACCTTTAAAAAGAGCCTCTCCAGGGCACCTGGGTGGCTCAGTCGGTTAAGCATCTGCTTTCGGCTCAGGTCATGATCTTGGTGTCGTGGGATCAAATCTCATTTCAGGCTCCCTGCTCAGCAGGGAATCTGCCCCCTCCCTCCCCGCTCGCTCTCTAAATAAATAAATAAATAAATAAATAAAATCTAGAAAGAGAAAGAAAGAAAGAAAGAAGAAAGAAAGAAAGAAAGAAAGTCTCTTCTATTCCTCATCTGAGCTATTGCCTTGGTCCCTTATTTTGCTCCTAAAAAGGAGAAAGAAAATACACACATTGAGGGCTTGCTCTGTACTGGGCACCGGGCTAAGCATCTCAGAGGCCTTCTTCTCTCACTTACTCCTCCCAGCAGACAGGGATGGACAGTGAGGACCCCAGGGCTTAGAGAAGAGCCAGCTCTTCTGGGACAGCTCCCCCCCAGGAAGAGGCCAGGCCCTTGCTCTGGCTCTCGGCTTTGCCCCAACCCTACAGAATCCACAGCCAGCAGGACTCTGCTTCCATTCACGCCCTGCCCAGTCCTCTTCCTTCTGAACTTCTTAGAGAAGCCACCTGCCTCTTCAAAAAAAAAAAAAAAAAGCACTCTTTAAAAATCATTCCAATAAAGCTTTAGCATATTTAATTGCGGGCTATTCTCTGATTGTTCTTCCTGTATTCTGCTAGGATTTCTTGTTGTGTGTTCAATGGAATGAATGGAAGAGGAAGGAATTTTTAGGGGCCACAGAGAGTCTGGGTGGTGCTGCCAGTGGCATACGTCTTGAAGCTGATATCTGCGTCAAAAAAATCTCCCCAGCCATTTCAAACGGACTTGACATATCTTCCCGTGATGCTAAGGAGCCTTCCTCCTGTGCCTATTTGCTTCCAGGAGCTTAATTCCTTTCTTGCTTGGGAAGAAGGGTGGAAATGGTTCCCTGGCTTCCTTGCTTAATGACACTCATATCTGAACACCCTAGCCAGGGGTCCATCAACTAGTCCATGAGGCCTTCAGCCCCTAGTCCTTCTTCATCTGAGGGATTTCCTTTCTTCAACTGTGGTACAGAAGGAGACTGGAGAGGGGCCACTGACATTGCTCTGTGTTTTTGCTAAAGAGGATTTTTATGTGTAAAGCACCATCGAACAGTAAACTACCCAACTCCACCACTTCCTAGCTTTGTTATTTTGAGGTTATTTTGAGGTTTGTTATTACAGGTTTCTTTTCTGTAAAGCGTGGTATTAACAGACTTATGGAGTCCCCACTGTCCTGGCACTGGAGATGTAAAGTGAACAAATCAGACAAAAATCCCTGCCCTTGGGGAGCTGGGGTATTCTGGTAGGAACACTTGATAAATATATATATTATGTATGTACTATATAAAAACTTATATTTATGTATATCCTGGTAGGGAAGAAAACTAAAAAACAATATAAATAAACAATATATACAACAAGTTAGTGGTAAATGCTAAGATAAAAATAAAGCAGAGAAGGAGAATTTGAAGTCAAGGGCAAATGCTGAAATTTAAAACAAGGTGTCTAGGGAAGGACTTTGTGACATTATAGGCTTTGAGTGACGCTGTGAAAGAAATGAGAAGTTAGCCACCTGTGGCTAAATGGGGCAGAAGATTCCAGTGAAGAAAACCACAAGCACAAAGTCCCCGCAGTAGGAGTGTTCCTGGCACATTCGGGGACAAGCAGGAGAGCTGGGGCTGAAGCAGGTGAAAAAAGAGGAGAATGCCGGAGATAAGAGAATAATAGTGGGCCTTGTGACAGAAGATCTGACAGGTCATCAGGAAGGTTTCAACCTTTACTCTAAGTGGGATGGAGGGTTGAGAATGGACTGTGGGGGGAAGGGCAGAAGCAGGGAGAGCAATCAGGAGGCTGCTACAAAATCTGGGCACAAGAGAACATCGACTTGGATCATGACGGGGGGGGGGGCGGGTGTGAGAAGTGGTCAAATTCTGAATATATTCTGAAAACAGAGTGACAGGACTTGTTAACAGACCAGATTGTGGAGAGAAAGGAGCCAAGGGTGACACTAAGGATGGAGATGTCATTAGTTGCCACAGGGAAGCATGGAGGGGGAGCTGGTTTTGAGCAGCACATGAGGAGCTCAATCTTAACCATGTCAGGTGGGAAATGCCCACTACACGTTCAAGGGGTGATGTCAAGTAGGCAGCTTGATGTACAGGTCTGGAGATCAGGGGTGCTCTGGAGAGAGGTTTGATGGGAACAGAAATTTGGAATTCATCAGCATATTAATGTAGGACACTCACATGCATACATTTTCTCATCTCATCTGAGCCCTGTGAAGGACTCACTGTAACCTCACTTTGTAGGACCTTTCTAGAGCTCTAGCGAGGTCATGGAACTTCCTCAGGCCATACTGGTTGTACAAAGCACAGGTAGGCTTAAAATACAGTGACTATAACCTGCTGCTTACCTGGCTTACCAAGAGCAGGGCAGAGGGGATAGGTAAATATACCTGAAAGTAAACCAGGCTGAAGTGCGTGATCTAGCCATTGCTCTAAGAGTTGCCATTATCTGATTAAAAATATTGTCACCTTGAGGTCAGAATGCCTCACTCCAGCTGGACTGAACTTCTTCCTATTCCTTAGGCAACACCTTTTCTGTCTCCTGTGTCTATGTTCTCAGCCTGCTTTCCTGACATTTCTAAATATCCTTCCTCTGAGGGGATTTCCTCGGTCCACCAGAGTAGGCTCTGTCCAGGGCTCCCATTGCACATTGTACTTCTCAGCTCTCATACTTATGGGCTTAGTGGGTGGCCTCACCTACTAGGTCAGTGGTCTCAACCCTGACTGTGCATTCGAATCAACCTGGTGAACATATAAAAATGACTGATGTTGGGAACCCACTGCAGACTGGCTCAACTGAATCAGAATTTCTGTTCTGGGTGTTAAGGTTTTTAAAGCCTCTCCATTGCAGACATTGACAGTAGCCTCCCTATTATTCGTCCCCATCCTCTCTTTCTTGCCAGAAAGATCTGATTTTGGTCAGATATCCAACTGTTCTCTCTGCAGCCATGTCCTTCAGGGAATGTGGACTCTCCCCAGGATGTGAGTCCTAGTTAGTTTGAAGCAATCAATGGTGATCTTATTCACTTTCCCAATAATTAATTTAGGAATTGGTCAACAGTGGTCAATAAGCTATGGGGGGAAATGGGTATAATTTTTAAAAATGGAAATAACAAATGTTGGTAAAGATGGAGAGAAATAGGAACCTGCACACATTGCTGGTGGGAACGTAAAGTGGTGCAGCTGCTACCAAAAACAGTTTCTCAAAAAGGTTAAACATCAAATTATCATATGACCCAGCAATTCAACCCCTAGGCATATGTTCAGAAGAATGGAAAGCAGAGACTTGAACATATATTTATACACCAATGTTCATAGAAGCATTACCCACAGTAGCCAAAGGGTGGAAACAGCCCAAGTCCCCACTAATAGATGAATGGAATAAGCAAAATGATGTGTGTGTGTGTCTGTGTGTGTGTGTGTCTCTGTGTGTATGAGAATATTATTCCAACATAAAAAGGAACAAAATTTTTATATATGATATAATATGCATGGATAGACCCTGGAAACATGCTTAGTGAAATAAACCAGACAGAGAGGACAAATATTATTTGTATGAAGTACCTAGAATAGGTAAATTCATGAAGACAGAAAGTAGAATATATGTTCCTAGGAGCTGGGGAGAAGGGGAAAGGGAAAGGGAAGCTCCTGTTTAATGGGTATAGAGTTCTTGTTGGGAATGACGAAAAAGTTGGAAGATGGAAGGGTCCTTGAATGAGCTACTGAACTAACAAATCCCAGAGTGGTGTTATTCCTGATGTCTTACTCTGGGACAAGCCGTTTGAATCAGGACCTTCTGTGGAGTAGCTGAGTGCATTCTAGTATACCGTATGGACACTCACGTGCCATCAGGATCTCCTCCCAACGGAGAGCCGCTGGCAGTGCTGCTTCTGCTGGATGGAGGCGCCCTGACCTAGGTCATGCCCCATCCAGTACTAACCTTACATGAGGGGAGTAGTCCATTTCCCAGGCCTGGTCGTACTGCCTCATTTCTCAATGACTCTGAAGAGTGACCCCAACTTCAGGACCCACCATAGGGTGGGTTGAGGCCCTTGATGGGACTGATCAGGACTCAGCTTCTTCTCTTGCCCAGTTCTGTTTCCATCACTTCTTCCATAAGTGTCAACCCCAAGGACCCTCTCCAGTACACTTTTTTTACTTTAAGATTTTATTTTTATTTATTTGAGAGAGAGAATGAGCACGCACAAGCCAAGGGGAGGCGCATAGGGAGAAGGAGAAGCAGATTCTCCCCTGAGCAGGGAGCCCAAGGTGGGGTTTGATCCCAGGACGCTGGGATCATGTAGGTCATGATCTGCTGTAAGCAGACTCTTAACCGACTGAGCCACCCAGGCACCTTTCCAGTACACTTCTTACAATGTAATATCCACCTCAGAGCCAGCTTCCAGGGTAATCTGTCCTGTGACATGGATCTACTGCAGGGCTAGCAGAGTCCAGGAGAAAGCCACTCTCCAGAGCCTAGCACAGGGGCTTACACAAAGCAGGCACTCCTACATATTTGTTGAACAATTAAGTGGATGTGATTCTTTGGTTAATAAATTATGAGCTCTCAGCTTCTTAGGAAAATAAAAACACTACAGTGACTCAGTAGGACACAGAGTATGACATAAAATCCTAAGGTTTCCAAAAAACAACAGAAACTACACAATAAATATGCAGCCTGCTTTTTGGGTTCTTCATGAGATGCTTATCTCTTGGCTAGGTGCCAACACAGGATTATGAATAAGAAACCAAGAATTTGATTAAAGACATTTATACTCATCAAGTCCCAAGCCCCAGCTTCCAACAAATTTCACGTGACGCTTCCTAACTCCAGTTTTTAAAAAAATGATTTCTGAGAATGCGCTTCTAGGTCATTCTCTGAGCTGCCAAATATGGTGCAACATTGGCAATACTTAACATTAATAACCACTCTAACAGGTTTGGTCTTGGTTTGGAATATAAGTGGCTTCTTCTCCTCCTGTGGATACTCAGACCCTGAGAAGACTTCTAGAATCATCAAGAGAGAAAAAGAAAGGAGTAAGAACTAGAGAGAAGGGTTGGTAGGAATCCAAGAATGACCCAAGGATTTGAAATCGGAGATTTGAAACCAGAGACCCACAGGTTTGAGTCCAAAACACAAAAGCCAAAGCATCCAAGCTCACCCTACAAATAGCTCTGGAGCAGCTTTCTATAGCTTTAAGGTGACAGCTTACCAGAACAGACCCACAATAGATAATGAAAACCCTCCCATTCCCACCAGCAATTCCACAGTGGGAAGATGTTTCTTAGCATTTAGCTCAAGATGAGAAGTCCATTCACACAATCAAATGCCACCACACACCATGATGCCCTAATCCGAGTAAGATTCAGTGATAGCACATGAAAGAAGATATGGGCTCTCATCTTGCCACTCTGTCAACGCTTTGGAGACTATCTTTATTCCAATAAGCTGGATCACAATAAAGAGAATTGAAACACTAAAAATAGGCTTGAGACTTGGGGTGCCTGGGTGGCTCTGTCAGTGGAGTGTTTGACTCTTGTTTTTGGCTCAGGTTATGATCTCATGGGTCATGGGATCCAGCCCCTTGTAGGGCTCCGTGCTCATCTGTGAGTCTGCTTGAAGATTCTCTCCCTCTGCCCCTCCCTCCACTCTTGCGCACCTACACACTCTCCCTCTCTCTCTCAAATAAATAAATAAATAAATCTTTAAAAAAAATAGACTTGAGACCAAAAATTTGTTCTATGGAGAAGAAACAATTTAGGATTTCTTCCTTGTTTCTCTCCCTACTTCCCCAATCTGGGTGTGCTAAGCATCTTAAAACATTTTTTCTTTAGATGAAAAAGAAATTGCTGTTCTCTGCCTACAAGCATTTCCTATTGCTTGGCTAACCCTGAGCACAGCAGTCCAGAACCAGCAGTGTGTGAGATCTCCAGAGGAGAACTATAAGAGCTTGAAGGAAGAAGAAATAATATGCCGACTGCGGACTTCTGAGGGGGACTGGCCTGAGGAAACACGAAAGAAGCAAACACTACTGTGGGTGAGAGAGAAATTACAGCCCCACAAATGTATCCTAACGATGAGCGATGAGCTGTCACCGGCATCTTGATTAAACATGTTTGGTTTTGCGATTTCACTTAAAGCCTAGCCAGAAATTCATTTTCCCTACATCTTTTGCATCTTGTAGGGAACCAGGCAAAATCATCCTATGCTCGCTAAACATTCATTTAGAGGACAGATAATATGCCCTGGCAGTTTGTAAATGGAATGGATGGAAGTCTCTCTCCCACCTCCTTGTTCCCCTCTGGCATTGCCCACATGGAGGTGAAAGATGATTCCTTTGGATGCAGATCTGAACGGAAGCCCCCTGATGGGGGAGCCCTTTGGAGTGTTTCAGAAAATCTTCCAGACTCTGAATTGTTTAGGTTGAAAACAGGCTCTGCTGCTATGCTCTTGATTTTGCCTCCCCAGTGTTGCAGTGGCTTTAAGTGAGACAGCTCATGATTACTGCATTTGAAGTGTGCCCTGAAAGTCTTAATCATTCCAGATTTGGCTTTGACCCTCAATTAGTTTTGACATCACTTCCCCTGTGCTACTTCATGATAAGCATTCCCATAGAAGAAAATATTTTAATTGGACTATCTAGATGCATAACATCATCTTCCGGATGCCTCTCTTCCCCCGATGGAGGGAGCAGAGATGGGGAGCGACTGCTTCACAAAAGCATCTTTGGAAATTTGCAAGGTGGTGGGAGAAAAGATGTATTTTAATTTTCTCTCTGCTTTCAGCTTTATTTGCTTTTGAGGTTTGCATGTGGAGGTTAGCTGCATCCATCCACTTGAATTTCATGGGTCTTTGTACAAACAGCTTGCATTCATTCATCACTAAGCAGCAGTTTAAGAGATAAACACAATCATTTCAGAATTTCAACACAAAGAGCATTATTTGTACCTCACTAACAATGAAGTGCTTAAAGACAAACCAGGCCTGCTGATTGCTAAGACGGAGTAAGGAGGGTTAAAAGGCCCTTTTGCCTTTTTCAAAGCTTTGATTATAAGTAGATGGCAAGTTCTTTGTGGACAGGATTTGTCTTGATCCAAGTCACATCACTCTCAGTTCCTTAAATATGAAACGCTGGTTGACACAGTGGGTCCCCAGGAAGCAGCTGGATTGTTGACTTGCACCAGAAGGAATGAGGGCGAGGATCTATCTGTCTTTGGCAGAGGCAATTAGACGAGTTCCCCTCTTAATGGTTTGATACTTAGAGTCTCTCTAGTTGTCTCAACATAAAGTCAAGTTGATTAGACCCTCTTTCAGTTCTTTCCCCAGGGCTCTTTGTCTCTGCTTCTGTCTTTGTCCTTCCTTCCTCCCTCCCTTCCTAATTAGTTATCAAGTGTTCTCAATCAGTAATTGGAACACACACTAACTCCTGATGGTATATAGAACAGGATGACTAAAAGAAATAATTAAAGGCATTTCCAAAATAAAACTTTTAAACAAAGTTGCTGCCTTTCCATCTTCTCTCACCCTTAAACCTGCATTCCATTTTCATCCTTGCTACCTGAGATAAAGTGAGCACTGCAGAAAGAAACATAACCACTTCTCTTAATCTGGGACCTATGGAATTGTGTACAAACTCTTTTGTGTATTTCCATTTTCTGGAGTTCAGAGTGCACAGCTTTCAACAAATTCTCAAAGAGATATTCGATTCCCAAGGCCCCAAACATTTGAGGTTGGTGTTGAACTTTGATCTTTGCTTGCTTTAGGATTTGGCGGAGGATTTAGGTAAGAACATTGAATTCAATTTAAGGAAGGTTCAACTTAGAGAATTTAAGGGGGCGCCTGGGTGGTTCAGTCAGTTAAGCATCTGACTTCAGCTTAGGTCATGATCTCAGGATCCTGGGATCAGCCCCATGTTGGGCCCTATATCACACCAGATACCCTATGATGGGCCCCCGCGTGGGCTCTGCACTCAGTGAGGGAGTCTGCTTCTCCCTCTCCCACTGACCCTCCTGCTGCTCGTGCTCTCCCCTCTCAAATAAATAAAAATCTTTTTAAAAAATAAAATAAATTGAAATGCCTGGGTGGCTCAGCGGTGAAGCCATCTGCCTTCAGCTCAGGGGTGATCCTGGAGTCCCCGGATCGAGTCCCACATTGGGCTCCTGCAGAAAGCTTGCTTCTCCCTCTGCCTATGTCTCTGCCTCTCTCTCTCTCTCTCTCTCTCTCTGTGTGTGTCTCTCATGAATAAGAGGGTGAGGTCTTTAAAAATAATAATAATAAAGAATTTGCAGAACAGTACTTTTATTTTTTCTTAAAGATTTTATTTATTTATTCATTAGAGACAGAGAGAGGAGAGAGAGAGAGGCAGAGACACAGGCAGAGACGCAGGCAGAGGGAGAAGCAGGCTCCATGCCGGGAGCCGGACGTGGGACTCGATCCCGGGTCTCCAGGATCAGGCCCTGGGCTAAGGCGGCGCTACACCACTGAGCCACCAGAACTACCCAATTTTTCTGCCTTCTTAATCAGTTTATGGAACAAAACTTGACCTTCCTTGATGGTGATGAGTGTCTTATCCTGGATTCCCCAGAAGGCAGGGCTTAAGACAAAAGCTTATATGCTACTATTTTATAGAAGTTCAGTCCAAGGGAAACAGAATGTGGGAGGCAGGGAGAGTAGGGGAGCTGATAGGAATGTGTGTTACTGAGCCAGCCACTGCTTGGTGGGACCATCTTCCAAAAGACCATATGGATGATTGAACCTCAGAATACACTCCCTCTGGGAGAAGGATGTGGGAAGAATGTGTCTTCCAGCAACCTGCTCCCACAGCTCCTGCCCCCCCCCAAACTTCTGGATTATGAACATGGCTGCTTAGTAAACATTTGACAAATCCTAATGAGTTCACAAAGCAGAGGTCCATTACAGGCTTCAACTATTTTTATCTCCAATCACTCCCAAGGAGTTTATAATTAAGATAAGGGAAATGAATTTTCACTGGTAAAATCAATGGTCGAAATATGTGTATTGGCTAGAAATACTATACAGGTGACTCTCTGCAGCATCTATTCCTTAGAGTGGCGACACTGAAACTCCTGTGCCCAACCACTGATGGAATTCTGTTGCTGGGTCTTTGCCTTGCCTCGCCTCGCCTCCCCTCCCCTCCTCTCTCTCTCTCTCTCACTCTTTCTTTCTTTCTAGATGTTATTTATTTATTCATAAGAGAGAGACAGAGATGTAGGCAGAGGGAGAAGCAGGCTCCCTGCAGGGATCCCGGGATCAGGACCTGAGCCAAAGGCAGATGCTCAACCACTGAGCCAGCCAGGTGCCCTTATTGCTGGATTCTGACAAGAAGGTGATACTACTGCAGCAGGCCTTCCCTGCAAGGAGTTTACTGGCATGTCTGAAAGGGCAAGATGCAGGGCTTCATCAAGCTTCCGATGCCTGGTATGGTTGATTTTGTCCCTAACTGCTAATTCTGGTAGAATTTGGTCTGAGGCAGGATTCTGCTGTAGGAAAGAGACATTTCCTTCCTCCTCCTCTCACACCAGAGTTGGCCAAGGTCCAGTCCCAGCAGACACGGCCAAAGGTGTCTCTTGTTGCACCTGTGTTTCTGTAGTCCTCTCACTAGACCTTTACGGGTCAGAGGTGCCAAGAGTCCTGGATAAGATCACTGCTGGTGTGAGGAGACGCTGTATGAATGGGCAGTATGCTCACAGACTTCCATACCTCACCCTGGGAGGTAGGACCCCAGGCTGCTGAGCCATATTGTGAGGGAATGGAACTGCACCAGGACTGGTGGGCATGTCCAGGTGCTGCGTACTTCAGCAACTGAGGGTGACAGAATCACACACAAAGTATCACCCCAAAAGCTGGTTCTTGGCTGTGGGTTGTCCATAAACTGGATAATAAACACACTCCTCAATCTGAAAGTATTTTGGGGGATGCTAGGTGTTTCATTAGACTCAATAATAGAAAGATGAATAGGACACATCATGGTCCTTAAGGAGCTTAAGGTCTAATGAGAGCAATATGAAAATGGATCATTTAAATACAGCATGATAAGCAGCAATGTGAGATATGCCCACGATTCTATAGACCTGATGAAAAGGGGTACTTAGCTCACTCTGGGACAATGGGTCTTAAACTCTTTGGTCTCAGGACCCTTTTACATATTTTAAATATTATTGAGAGCACCAAAGAACTTTTGTAAATGTGGAGTACATTTATCAATATTTACTGTAGGGGAAATTCAAACTAAGAAATGTTTTATTGATTTGTTAAATATTCAATGTTAATAATATAAAATTACAACATATAATATAAAGTAGTATCTATAATATGCAAATGCATTTAATATAAAATAAATGTGAAATTGATGAATTCATTAAATAATAAACCTATTACATATTAATATAAATAATACTTTTATGAAAAATAACTATATTTTCCAAAACAAAAAAAGTTTTAGTGTGAGGATGGCATCAGTTTACATAATTGCATATCTCTAATGTCTGGCTTTAATAGAAGTTGCTGAACTGAGACGTCTGCTTCTGCAGTGATTCTATTGTAATATATTGTTTTGGTGGAAGTCTATGAAGAAGCTGTGCCTAATAGTGATGTGGTTAGAAAAGGGAGGACCTCACAGACCTCCTAAAAGGCTTAGGGAGCCCCCACCCAGACAGTCCTTGAACTGCTGACCTCAGCTTCCTAGGCATGAGTTTTGAAGAATGAGTAAGAGCTGTCTAGGTGAAAAAGAACATTCTAGATCAGTGCTTCTCAAACAGTCACTGCGCATCTGAATCTCTTGGGGCCTGGGGTGGGGTTTGAAATCTGCATTTCTGACAAGGCCCCAGGAGATACTGATGGCTCTGGTTCCAGAATCACACTTTGAGTAGAAGGACCTATGCCAGAGAAGTAAGAGAAACAAAGGCAGTGTCACGGACAGAAAAGCCTAAGTGTGAGAGGAATGGCATAGTTAGAGAGTGAAGTATAAGGTGGGAAATACCAGGACACGATGTAAGCATGCCAGGGAGATAATAGACTGTTGTCACTTTTCCCAAGGGGAAGTCATGAAAAGGTTTTAAGTAGGAGGCAGCTCTGGCTCACATGTAAAGCATAAGCTCTGATTCTGAATAACTTAGAACCACAATAAAGATAAAATGTACCCGCAAAAGAAGTAGGCAATAGAATGAAGTGGAGAAAGAAGAAAGATAATATTCTATACAACACAGCCTACTAGAAAGAGCACGTGCTTCGGACTCGAACAGAGTCTGCTTAAATTCCAGCTCTGCCATTTACAAAATGTTACTGAGTCAGCTTCTCAGAGGCTCAGATTCCATCATTTGTTAAGATCTGAGAGGTCCGACTTAGGCGAGGAGAACAGAGTCAGCTACCTAGTGAGGACTCACTATACTGAAATCGATATGATAAAGGATATCCTAGAGATAATAAAAAATAGCAACTGGAAGTGATCATTGTTATTCTAAGATTAGATATGGGCTTGAAACAGACAACTGAGCTTATTAGAATTTTGTATTTTCAAGAGCAAAAAGATTCAGAATGAGAACCAGAGGGGAATCACCTAAAAGTAAATGTTTTGCCTATCTGCATGCCAGGCAGCATCAGCTCACAGCTGTCCATAGTGATGGAGGAGGCGGCCAGTAACTGCGAGACAAGGACCTCAGGTTTCATGTCTGTCATCCTTTCTGGCAAGACAACTTGGACTCGAATTTTCTTTTCTTTTGTCTTTTTTCTTTTCTTCTTTTCTTTCTTTCTTTCTTTTTCTTTCCTTCAGATTTTATTATTTATTCATGAGAGACACAGAGAGAGGCAGAGACATAGGCAGAAAAAGAAGCAGGTTCCCTGATGTGGGACTCGATCCCAGGAACCCGAGATCACCACCCAAGCCAAAGCTTAACCATCAAGCTGGATGCTTAACCACCGAGCCACCAAGGCATCCCCCGATTTTTCAATATGAAATTTGAATGGCTTAAGTCATCGTTTCCCCGCTTCCCTTTCTCTTGTCCTGGTAGTACTTGGTACAGATAATAATGAGCACAGCCCCAAAGAGCACAGAGAGTCATGTTTCCATATTAAATAGAGCCACCACAGTTTTAAAGATATGTGTGTGAGCGCGAAGGACTTTTAATTTCTATTCCTCTTTTTCTCTGGAAGCACTTGGCCTTGAAGATCCAGAAATCCCCTCATCACCACCTGGGATTCTGAGACTCTTCATATCTCATTCTCACCTGGAGGCATTAATTATTAAGTTCCAGAAGATGCATTGCTTTCTCGGTCCACTAAAACAAATATTGGTTCTCTGCTTGTAAATGAAAGTTTTCATTACCCAGGTTCTTAGTTGGACAGAATGTAAAAGCCTGTTCACTTATCTTGAAATACATGTAGATATATGGGGTTTGTCTAAATCTCTTGATAGTTAGGACACCTGAGTAATTGTTTTTCTCTATTTTAAAATGAAAGACAAGATAAGAGTAGGTTTATAAGAGAAAGCCAAATGTCAGAAGAGATAGCACACTTCAGTTGAGTCAATGAGCATGTTTTGACAAATCACATTATCTCAGCACTAAGAGTCTTTGTATCTGTGTGACAGATTTGTTATTGTTGTATATGAAAATAGGCAGTGTGAGGAGAAATTAGTGACTTGGACAGGGAGACAGTTCAAAGCTGATTTCTGACAGGATTTCCTCAGCCAGTGGGTGACAGTAAGTTCTTTGGTTTTTTTTCGTTTTGTTTTTTTTGCTGGGAATGCATCCTTTTTAATCTTTGCTATTTCAGTATTTTAGACTAAGAATTTGACTCTTAGAGTACCCTTTGCAATAAGGTACGCTCCCCAGGAAGGGAGCATGAATGCTCCTGTTCATTCATGCATGTATTTTGTAATTTTCTGAATCCGTGGAAGCATTTCTTTGACAAAAGCAAGGAGAGAGGAAAGTGAGTTTTTAATTTCTAGGGCTGATTAAGTCGGCTATCTCAATGGTGCTTCTCCATTGGAACCCTGTGCCTTGGGGCGACAATCTCAATGACAGGTGTGACGCCTGGTGGTGCTGGTGAAAAGTCTGGGCACCTTGACAGTTGTGCTGTTCACCTGGGATCTCTAGGGAGGGGAGATGAGGTGTCTATGTATCTATTCACTATCCCTCTCACGGGGATAAAACCTCAGCGATTCCTGTTAACAATGACCACAAATTTATAGAATGCCTAGGAATGCACTGAACACGAAACATATGTGTATTTAGAAAACTATGAGCACTGATTGAGGATGCAAAAGAAGTTGTAACAAAGGGATAGACTGTCCCTGGAGAACGAGAGTGTCAGAGAAGGCTATGAACCATTGCTTCATGCAGGCCTCAGGGACCTCCTTCTACCCTGCTCTCCTTGGCTGTGAATTCCCTCGGCTGCTCTCATATATGAACTTGGAGGCCTCTGGCTGGTTTGTAAGTATTTGTCTTTTCCAACCCTCCCCCCACCCCTTTTTAAGAGAAAGAGAGTGAGCACAAGCGGGAGTGGGAGAGCGGGACGGGCAGAGGGAGAGAGACAATCTTAAGCAGATTCTGTACTGAGCTTGGAGATCATGATCCTGAGATCATGACCCGAGCCAAAATCAACCGACCGAGCCACCAAGGCACCCCTCTTTTCTTCCCAATTAAATGATATGATTAATAAAAGCCAAGAGTATCCCTTTTCTTCCCTTTATATCATCCACATCCCTTAATACAGAAATGCCTCTACTTACAACTTTTCCATTTAAGGAAGTTCACAGTATAAACAAAACAGGGTGGAAAAAGGGCATCAACTCTGGAGATGGTATTAGCAGCCACAAGCAGTCATTGCCACACAGTGTTCGTTACTCAGGGGGACGGTAGCTGGATTTGTGCTCAGAGATGAGCTATTTTGTGAACATCAGTAACATCATCAGTTTGAAAAGTGCAAAGGTGGTGAGTGCATTTAAAATGCTGCAAAAAAAGGAGACACACAGTCATGATGGAAACAAAAGTAGAAATAACTTTTCAAAACTGAAGGTAAGTGAATGCCTAATATTGCAGAGTGCTCCTGAAAGAGCTGGAAGGCTCCCAAAGGCCAAAGACCAAATAGTCATCAAAAAGGAAAGGGACAGGGATTGGTGAAATGAAAAGGGCAATTTTGGGGGGTTGTGGCTGCATGTTACCAGCAACAAATGATATCCCTTGGCCTAAACTTTGTTAATCCTGGTGAAGGCCAGGAGTTTCTGAGTGTACTTAAGCCTAAACATGGTGAAGAGAGCTCATGAGTCTGCTGTAAGGTGAGGGCGGCTCCCCAGGTTCAAAGTCGCTGGGTTCAGGGCCATCCAAATCGGCAGAGCCTCTTGTGGTGGCAAAGGAGGGTACTGTAACCACAGGAGGGCCACATGTGGGGGAAAATGTAGAATGGAATGTAAAGAAGAGAAGAGTACTCCTGGTCTAAAGCTTTGAAGGGCTCACTTATGTTTTTCTTTATGTAGGTAACATCTGGAAACTGGTAACTTAAGCCTCTCTCAGTCACTTTGCACTTACGGGCAAAAATGGACCCATGAGCGGGGTCTTAGAACTAAGGTCTTCGTAAATGGAATAGCTTCCATACAATGCTTCATGTGTGGTTAATGACACAAATATTTGTTGCACATCTTCTCCGTGATGGACACTTTCACACACATTACCTAATTTATTCACTCAATAATTTTGTAAGGTAGATATCACCACTATCACCATATTATGGCTGTGGAAATGAAGTCTAGAAGGCCAAAAGTGGGCTCTTTTGATTCCAAGATGCTGTTTTACCTCTCCATACGTAGCTGCTTCCTTGTATCAGATGAATAAATGAATGAATAAACAACCCAATGCTAATATAGATTATATTCTCCCTATGCTTCACATGGTTAAAAAAAATGGCTTGGTTTTTGAATGCACAACTATTACTTTACATAATGCCCCCAATATATATGGTATATATATATATATACCATATATATATACACACCATATATATATGATTATATATATAATCATTATATATAATATATATAATGATTCATATATATATATATATATATATATATATATATATAATGCTGTCAGTGTTACTTTGTATAATATTGCCAAGTCCCGCTGCTATGCGTCTCTCTTCTGACCTTCAAAATATCTCCCAGGGCTTAGAAGGGGCATGCAGCATCAAGAGGCACTTTGAAGAGTGGTTTCAGTGAGTACATAACAAAGTCAAACAGGACATTCCAGGAAGGGTTACTTTTCAATATGCTTCTTTGATGCAATTTACAAAACGTCTTGTAGCGCAGCCTCATGGTTGAGGACCCCTCCTTGTCTCTGGAAATCCTTTGCACTTTAAGGAATAGAGAAAATGGCTGAGCATCCTAACCAGGGCTGCTTAGCAAGGGTGTGATTTCTCCAGTGCTCCTGTGTAAATTGTGGCTAAAACAAATAGCTCATGTCTCTCAACCTAATCATTCCACAACACATTCAGTAGGATATAACATGATGAAATGAAACTGAGGAATTAGAATAAATTGTGTCATAGGAAAATCTAATAGCTCTGACATGACAACCTGCACATGAAGAATCTAAATATTCATTTTGAGTAACAGAACAGCCATCAACAACTTCATTACTTAAGGTAATATTTTCACTTCAACTGTCAGCTGACAAGGGGTCTCCATAATATATTGCCATTTGCAATTTGCATCAGTAACAGAAAAAATGTACTTGAATTTTACAAATTGCTTGAGTAACACTCTTTCAATTTTAAAAAGGGACTCAGCCTCATTGCAAATTTTCACAAAATCACTTTCACGAGGACATTAACCTCGTAAATAATTTCATGGCAAGAACTACAGGTTGGACAGTAACTAATGGATTTGTTTCCCAGTTAACCAATTTATGTCTTACTTTAAATATATGCATTTGTGCCTTCAGATGCCTCCTGTTTATTTTATTTTTTAAAAGATTTTATTTATTTATTCATGACAGACACACAAAGAGGCAGAGACACAGGCAGAGGGAGGAGCAGGCTCCATGCTTGGAGCCCGATGTGGGACTCGATCCCGGGTCTCCAGGATCACACCCTGGGCCAAAGGCAGGCGCCAAACCGCTAAGCCACCCAGGGATCCCCAGATGCCTCCTGTTTAAATGACTTCTACATCGCTCTCATTCTAGCTTAGTAGTAGCCAGATTCTTTAGAAAGAGAGTCTTCCACAAATCAAATCAGCACTAAAATGACTATTACCACTTATTGAGTGGTATATCCCAGCTCAGAGCACCATGGTAAGTAGGAGCAAGAAATATGTAAATGCTCCATGTGTGAATTTGCCTGTCTAGAACCAGATTCATCTGTGGCTGTTCTGCCTTTCTGTTCTATGAAAGGTGGAGAATTCTGGGTAGGAAAGTGGGCTTTGGCATCTAACTTAATTAGATCTCTTTTCTTCAACAAAAATGGATGGAGGAGCTGAAGAGATGGTATCTTTGTCCTCAGCCAACGGTGGATTTGGAGTTGTAAGGAAAATAACTGTATGTCATGGCAAATGGCATGTGGCAAAATGGCAAAAGGCATTTTGGCAAATGGCAAAAAGGCAATGGCAAATGGCAAAAAGACATATGAATACATATTTAGCCTCACTAGTAATCAAAGATCTGCAAATCCATTATGCTATGAGTATTGCAAGTTGAGAAATTTACATATTATTCAGCTAGTCTGCTTTTTGCCAAAGGAAAATATCATAGGTATGATAAAAAATTTATGTTATTCATCTCAGCATTGTTTTAATGATAAAAAGGTAAAAATCTTTCAATGTTCATCAGAAATAATGATTCATCCTCACAATGAAATATTAAGCAGGCACTAAAACTAGAAAGATTCCAAAGGATTCCACTAGGCAAAAACTGCAGGTTCTATAAAATAGGATGTAGAGTTCTGCTTCCACTTAGAATGTAGGAAGTCACAAGAGAACATTGTTTCCATAAGAACAATGAGAAAAGTTGAGCAATATACAAAATAATAACTTCTTTTGAGCCCATCAGAGAGATGAGGTCATAAGGCAACTAAGTGAATTGAATTCCAAAGAGTGATAGGTCCATCCATGAACTGCTTCACTTGGAAGAGCATAAAAGATGTGGCCATCATTTTAGTAGATGAGAAGAAATCAGCTAAGAATTTAATGAATCCTTAAAGGCCAAGTGTGGGCTAAGTGTGTCAATTTGGAATAGGTTAAAGCCTCAGACACAAGGGAGTTTGCACTCATCATCCAGCTCTTTTCTATAGTTTTCTATAGACCTGTACTAGGTGTTCACAAGAAAGTCAGAGCAAAGTAGGAAATCGGAGAGAGCCGCCCCTCCACCATGTAGACATGCAGGAGGTGACCAGCTGCCACTGAAAGACAAGCACAAAGCCTTGACTTCTTCCCCAGGGACTTCTCTTGCAAAGTAAAAATATTAAGCCATTGGAGGAGGGCAGAAAACCTTTTGCCTCTAGGACCAGGCAAAAGCCCAATGCTTCTGTGAGAATAAGAGAAACAAAACTTGCTCGTCTCTGAGGGGGAAGTAGGAAACTCTCACCCCATACCTAGACATAAGGCAGAGCCACTGCTGCTGAGGGAGAAATGGAAGCAAAAACCTTCTGTCCCTTGGTTTGTGCCCAGGATGCTGCCCTGCTCCAAAGCAGAGACCTCTGGGTGAGAGGCAAGAATGTTCAAGAAGCCTTAACCCAAGTTTCAGGTACACAGGGCTTACTTAAGACTGATACAGGGTCAGGACAACAAAGAAATCCCAAACCCCTACAACAAGATGAGCATAGAGAGGCAAGCAATAGAAGTCCCCCCTCCCCCTTACTTGGGATAGGCCAGAGCATAGAGAGACATGTCCTCTGTGGTTCAGGTATGCAGGGACAGCTGAAAGCTAATGGTAAAGCATTAATAGTTAGAAAGGCTTTCCAGTACTCAAGGGTCTACTCTAAGCATATAATAACAACAGCCATCTACTGAAGTCTGTGTACATTAAACCCAACTCTAACTTAACTCCTAATTGACTCAACCTTCACCCTCGGCCACCCTCCCCTGCTCTACTAATGTTCTGAAAGAAGAATAGATGTGGGCATTGTCAAGCATAAATTATATTTACTTTAGTACTTCGGTTCTTCTAGACATGTCCTACATATCATTTAAAATTACAAAGCACGCAAAAATGTAAGAAAAATCAAACATTGTCAAGAGATAAAGCAATAATAGAACCAGACTCAAAGATGATTCAGCTGATGCAACTATCAGGGACCTTAACTATAATTAACATATTAAAGAGATCTAATGAAAAAGGTGGGCAATATGCATGAACAGATGGGAGATATCAGAGAGACAAGAAGGTATAAAAGTGTCAAATGCAAATGCTCTACTTAAAAAATAGTATCAGAGATATAGAATTCCTTTGATGGGTTCGTTGGCAGATAAGACATAGTTAAGGAAAGTATTAGTGAACTTGAAGATATGTTAATGAAACTATTCAAATGGAATATAAGTTTAAAAAGAATGAATTAAATAGAACAGCACCTCCATGAGCTGTGGAACAATATCAAATGGTATAACATAAATGCCACTGGAGTCCCTGAAGAAGAAGAGAGAGAGAAAACAAGGCCAAAAATGGTTTGAAGAGCTAATGACCAAGAGTTTTCCAAAATTAATGAAAGACAACAAGGCACAGATCCAAGAAGCCCAAAGAATTTCAAGCAAGATAACTGCTTCCTCACAAAACAAACAAAAACCAAACCAAACCAAACAAAAACCCCTAGTTATATATCCAGAGTCAAACTGCTGAAAAGCAAAGATAATGAAAAAATCTTGAAGACAGAGAGGAAAAGGAAATATTACATGCAGAGGAATAAGAAGAAGCAGCATAGCAGACTTCTTAAAGACTATGCAAAGTGTAAGACAAGGGATTGACATCTTTTAATCTGTAAGAAAAAGACTTGCCAATCCAGAATTTTATGTATAGTAAAGATACCTCTCAATAATGAAGCTAAGGGGTGCCTGGGTGGTTCAGTGGTTGAACATCTGTCTTCGGCTCAGATCGTGATCCTGGGGAGCTGGGATCAAGTCTTGCATCAGGTTCTCCCTCTGCCTGTCTCTGCCTCTCCCTGCGTGTCTCTCATGAATAAATAAATAAAAATAATGAAGATAAAACAAAGACCTTCAGTCAAGCAAAACCTGAGAATTCACTGCCAATAGGCATGTGATACAAGAACTGTTAAAGGTAGTTTTTCGGGCAGAAGGATAGTATCAAATGGAAACTGGAATACACACACACATAGAAAACAAAGACTTAGAAGTAAAATAAAGAAGGCAAATATTAAATATATTTCTCCTTATTTTAATTTATTTTTAAATTTTATTTATTTATTTGAGAGAGAGCATAAGGCAGGTGGGGGGGAATAGTGGAGGGAGAGGGACAAGGAGACTCCACCCTGAGTGTGGAGCCTGATGCGGGGGTTGATCCCATGACTCTGAGATCATGACCTGAGCTGAAATCAAGAGTCAGACGCTTAACTGACTGAGTCACCCAGGAATTCTTGTTATTTTAGTTACTCTTATAGCATATAGAGTATGAATAAAGTTTTGTAAAAAGAAAGAAGAGCAAGATTCATTTAAACAAATTTAGAAGGATGTACAAAATTTTAACTGATTTTTCTTTCTAAATGGAAGGATTGTGGATTCTTTTATCCTTTATAAAGTTTATTTGCAATTGCTAAGTTTTCTGTGATGAACTTTTATTAAATTTTGTACTAAAAGTAGGATTTTATTCTCATGTTCTGTCTTAAATGTTTTTGAAAAATGATGTATGGATCCCAAGAGCTATGAGGTTAGAAAAATTTTGTAAAGTAATTGTTGGAGGAAATAATAACTAGAAAATAAATTTTATATTATGAAAACTTTCCCCCACTTTTTTGCCCTTCTGGTAAAAAAAAAAAAAAAAAAAAGACAATGAAAAGGCAAAAAAGGGGTTTCTTCTCATAAGTGATTAGTAATACATCTAACTTTTAAGAGAATAAATAAGTATTAAATAAAAGCCTCGGGATCCCTGGGTGGCGCAGCGGTTTGGTGCCTGCCTTTGGCCCAGGACACGATCCTGGAGACCCCGGATCGAATCCCACATCGGGCTCCCTGCATGGAGCCTGCTTCTCCCTCTGCCTATGTCTCTGCCTCTCTCTCTTTCTGTGACTATCATGAATAAATAAATAAAATCTTTAAAAAAAATAAATAAATAAAAGCCTCTTATATGAATTATTGATGCTATCTCTCCTGGATGAAACCTTGGAGCTGGAACCACATACATAACTGAAAGTCTCTTTATTCCAAGAAAATATTAGAAGATGATCCTCTATTTGGTCTAGAAAGAGAACCAGGAATTCATAATATCTAAGTATTACTGAGAATTTATACTTGTACCAAAATGTCTTTCATAAAATTAATCTTGCTTTGACTTCTATAGAAGCAAACTATTTTTGACTTCTTAATTTTTACATTAAAACTTAGCTAAAATTTCTTCTTAGCTTTGTAGTAAAGTAGTATTTTCCTAGAGAAAGAATAATTTAGTGGAAACATTTGCTATTCTTTTTCAGTGATTAACTGAGGCCACAGGAAGCCAGAATATTGAGAATTCAAGTCCAGAATCCAGATACCATCATCTACATGATAGAGTTATTGAAAAGATCAGAGATAATGTGTAAAAAGACACAATGTGGGGGACCCCTGGGTGGCTCAGCGGTTTGGTGCCTGCCTTCAGCCCAGGCTGTGATCCTGGAGTCCCGGGATCAAGTCCCACATCAGGCTTCCTGCATGGAGCCTGCTTCTCCCTCTGCCTCTCTCTCTCTCTGTGTCTCTCATGAATAAATAAATAAAATCTTAAAAAAAAAAAAGACACAATGTGAGTACATAACAAGAGGTTAATAAATGACAGCTATTATTGGCTATTGAAGCGTATTGAAGATATATGAAGACGCCTTCACTGCCATCAGCAATGAAACTAAGATACCACTTTACAAACAGCAGTTCCAGAATCCATTGATACCTGTCAATTAGTATGTCTAACACGCTAGTCAGTGAAGTATTGAGATTCCAGACATTTAAGAAACTGTCTCCTCATCTTGCCAGGGGAATTTCACATAGAAATGGAATGGTTGGGATCCCTGGGTGGCGCAGCGGTTTGGCGCCTGCCTTTGGCCCAGGGCGCGATCCTGGAGACCTGGGATCGAATCCCACGTCGGGCTCCTGGTGCATGGAGCCTGCTTCTCCCTCTGCCTGTGTCTCTGCCTCTCTCTCTCTCTGTCTGTGACTTAAATAAATAAATAATAAATAAAATATTAAAAAAAAAGAAATGGAATGGTTAATGTGGGGAAAGAAAAATATTATTAATGAAGTTATATATTTTTATGCCCACAGAGGAGGGGAGGGGAGGAAGGAAGAAGACCGGGAGAGAGGCAAATTGGCAAATGCTCACAAAGTCCTCATAGGAAAAGTACCTCTTACAGAGGCAAACAAATAACAGTTTGATTTGGAAATTTTTAAAAAGTCAAAACAAGCAGTTGAATTATATGCCACACTGGTTTCTCCCTCGCCTGAATTTTTAACCACTAAAATAGGGAAATGTTGGCGTTGATCCTGCAACCTCAATATTGAATCATCTCTTTCTTGTATCCCAGAGTACGATTGAGTTCTTTGGCTATAGTAATCAGTCACTTTAGAAAGGCCAAAAGTTTAAGAGTAAAGGATCTTCTATGTCTTCCATTGATTTTTAACAAAAGAAATCTAATTAAACATAGTTTACACTTCTTTTTCTTTTTTTAAAAAGATTTTATTTATTTATTCAGGAGAGACAGAGAGAGAGAGAGAGAGAGAGAGAGAGAGGCAGAGACACAGGCAGAGGGAGAAGCAGGCTCCATGCAGGGAGCCCGATGTGGGACTTGATCCAGGGTCTCCAGGATCAGGTCCTGGGCTGAAGGCGGAGCTAAACCACTGAGCGCCACCCCCCCTCCTCCCCGCCGGGCTGCCTTAGTTCACACTTCTTTAGCTGATTATATCATATCCATGGAACTTAGAAACTCAGAATTTTAACTTCTGACAACTAGGGCTGGATACAGGGACAACTATTCAAAGAAAAAATGATTTCATCCTCAAAACTCTTGCAGCGCCAGGATAAGAGGCAAAGATTTGAGGTGAGAACACAATGGGAAAGAAGATTCTAGGGCTCAAAATGTTCACCAAAGATAGATTGCTCCTCAGAAATGAAAGACAAGATTCAAGGAGAGGGCGTATTTACATAGATACACAAGGAACGTGTGGAAAGACTAAATCAGAGCAAGATGATGACATGAGGAGAGAATACAAGAGGACCAAAAATCCTCATCTCCCCCCTGAGAAGAAGACAAAGGTCTGCTTGAGCAATCGGCTACATGGCTTTTATTCTCTAATAAAACTATGCAACAGGAGGAACATCAGAGCCTGGAGAACACGGTGTGACTAATGAGGGAAAATGTCCCCATGCAGAGAAGGGCACAAAGGAAGAAACAAAGCCCTCTGGCAGGTGAAGACATAAGGACTATGGGAACAGAAAGAGGCAAACAGACAAGAGGAAGTGAACCAAAACAGATTCATGGGATGGGGCCTGAGCAACAGGAGAGATGGAAAGAAGAGCAGCAAAAGTGACCATCTATGGAGAGAGAAGCCCAGTCAGGCAGAGGGCAGATGCATGGTGGAGCTTCCTTCTCACATTCCCAAACCCAAACAGAGGGAACTCTAGAAAGAGGAAGCGAGTGTCCTCCAGAATCTGGTTCTCCTGTTGACTACTCCATCCTCAGCACCTAGAACAATTCCTGGTATATAGTGAGTGCCCAGAATACAGTTGTTGAGTGAAAAGTGATATATGCAGAAAAGAGGAGGAAGCTGAATCCCTGAGAAATGTCATGTGCTCATGGCTTATATTATTAATTGTGAGTTGGCAGAGAGTATACCAAAGAGCTGGACTCTGCATATAGCATAAACAAGTGATGCCTACCCTAGGGTCAGTTTGGTTTTGCTGTTGCAGGACAATCAAGGACTCAAGTGAAAGAGGCAGTGGTCAACCCAAGGGAGTAGCAGAGGATGGTTGTGCTCAGAGGGCACTGCCTCTTTGTCTGTCTCCATATCTCATCCACATGTCTAGATGTTTGAATATCTCATCATCCAGGGTCTCTCGTTTGGGGATTATTTCCATAGAGTTTTCCACAGAATACAACTAACCAACTAAGGCCTTGAGTGTACTCAGCCACTCAAAGTCACTAATATCTAGACAAGAATTGTTCTATTAACTTAGCAACAAATAGGGTAGGTCCCCAAGGAAAATGGGCTCAGAATAGAGAGACACTCCCCAGAAGTCCCACATGGAACTTTAATCAAAGAGTAATGGATTTGGTCAGCAGAGATGGGTCAGATTGGTTTTAAATTTCCAGATGACTCATCCCTCTCCCTAGGGGATCTCCCACATGGAAGATGAGGGGGCAAGATAGAGAAGTGATGAGTCAATTGTAGACTTGTCTGACTGCTCTGCCCTTGCTATGTGTTATCACCAACACAGAAATGTATGTTGGGTTTAGACAAAGGATTGGCATAAAAGTTATAAAAAAAAAAAAAAAAAAAAAAGAGGGTGTCACTGAGAAATGTGATATTCATCATTAAAGAAAAAAAAAAAAGGGATCCCTGGGTGGCGCAGCGGTTTGGCGCCTGCCTTTGGCCCAGGGCGCGATCCTGGAGACCTGGGATCAAATCCCACGTTGGGCTCCCGGTACATGGAGCCTGCTTCTCCCTCTGCCTGTGTCTCTGCCTCTCTCTCTCTCTCTGTGTGACTATCAAAAAAAAAAAAAAAAAAAAGACTAATGATAACAGACCAGGGGAGAAATTGAAATGAAGTAGGCCTCAATATGTTCGAGCCATTCAAGTGTCAATCTTATTGGAATGGCAAAATTTATACATTTTCATACCTTCCTAGGGCACCAAAACAGAATTGCTTCACTCTTCTGGATCATTCCATCTATTTTCTCTCAGCTTATCCCATCACCGTGGCAATGAAGCAAGGACCTTGTTTCCATGTGTCTGGACTAGACTACTAGCATTCTTGTCAATGACCTCAAAAATGCATATGACAGTGTCTGCATGCTACTTCGAAGGAAATTTCTTATCTTAGTATGGGAATCAATGGGATAAGCAAAGCATTAAAAGGAACAATCTCTGGATTTTATCCTCACTCTACCATCTTGGAAAAAAGATGCAAGATTCCAGCTTCTGATCACAAAATGGTGGCAGAAAGGCCACTCACTTGCTTTATAATGAAAACGTCAGACTAAGTAACTTGTGATGGCCAGTGATTTTGCTTAAGTAATTAATAAAGTAACTATGAGAAAGACTGCTAATTTCTTACCCCATATCAATTCACACCATCTTCCATAAGAACAAAACCAGGATTTCATGCAAGGGTACAATGCATCAACCGAGACTACATTTCCTGGTTCCCCGTGAATGCAGACATGGCTACTGAGAGGCATGTGGATAAGCTGTGTGTCTCCCAGGAAAGCTCTTTAAAGATGACTGACTCAAGTGAGCAGTTACCCCCTACCTGCACCCCCATTTTCCTTCTGGTTGGAGCTCTAATGATCATCTTGGACCTTAAAATGGAAGGATGAAAGTCATATGCTAAGGTTGATGGAACAGAAGATAAAGAATCCGGTTCTCAACTGACCCTGTGATGCTGCCATAACCTGGGCCTTCATGATTCTTTTATATATAAGGGAAATAAACTTCTATTCTGCTCACACAGACAAACACAACTCCTAACCAACAGACCTCTGCCAACCTTATGAGTGGCCTCCTTCTAGGCTCACCCCAACATTCGGAGGGCTCAGACCAAGAGCAGAGGTAGAGGGCCTTAGCCTGTGGTCTGTTTTTCTCTCCACCCCTAGCTCTGCCCTCTTTCTGTGGACACCCAAGCTCATGCATCTAAGCCCATCCTCAGGCTAACATTGCATCTTGGCCACTCTTCAGGACTAGGGTACACACACCTCCCACCAGGAGGACAGAGCCCTGGGGAGACTTGTGTAGGCTCAGAGCCATTTGGGCAGGGAATTCCAGGTTCCTAGGACCCCAAGGCATGGTCTACAAGTGGAAGAAGATTCCAGGTGATATGTGCCTTTTTGCCCTGTGATCTCCTTACCCCATGGGGAAAAGCACAGCCCTTGTAGGAACATGACCTAGGGCAGGGCTCAGTTGCCAAAGTCTAAATGTGATCCAATTAGCTTCTCTCCCTCTCACCTCCTATTGCCTGTCTTCTTGTCATTCACAGCTTGACAGTAGAGTAAAAGCTGAAGTAGTCCAGTTAACTATTTGTTATTATAGACTTGGTAAAATTATCTTTTAGAGGAAAAGTCTAGAACTATAGCTTCAATTGTGTTCTTTTCCTGTTATCTTTAATGCCACCATCTTTTCTCTTTTATTACACCGTATAAAGGAAAGCTGATTGAGCCTGGCTCTCTGGCAAACCTTTTTTTTTTTTTTTTTTTAAAGTAGTCTCCATACCCAGCATGGAGCCCAACATGGGGCTTGAACTCATGATCCTGAGCTCAAGAGTCAGACACCAACTGAGCCACCCAGGTATCCCTAGTGAATTTTTCTTGGTAAGTTGTCATGAGGCTGGTTAAGTTCAAGTTTATGAGCCAACTGCAACATTTGTACTGGCTCAGGACTAAAATTAGTGAATAAGCTGCAAACCCAGGGCACCAAAATTGGGACAGGGCTTGGTGCACTCAGAGAACCCCAGAGGAACAGGTAGAGATTGTGACCAGGAGATGAGCTCTGTAAGGTGTGCCACCAAAGTGACCCAAGACTGGGCCTGTTACTCAGGGAGGGAGTCCTCCGCTCAGCTGAGGGTAGGTAGCAAGGCTGAGACCTCATGTGGCAGTGTTGCGGATGACAGGGTCCACCCTCACTCCATCTCACACCCCAAGTGCAAAGACTCAATCTTTAAGGAATCTGTGGCCTCCACATGGCCTGACCAGCAGAGGACCAGTAAAGGTGGTTTCACGGACGTAGAAATACGCAAACTGTTGCGCTATATCCATGTATTCTGGAAGCTCTCTCCTTTAGTGATCCCTGCAGTGATTCTAAGCTTTATTTTAGATTATGGATCTCTATGTTCTCCAGGCTGGATAATTACCAAAGAAAATGAGTACTCACTCATACTTTAGACCATTGTAACCCCTTTCAAACAGCAAGGTATAATCAAAAGAATATTGAGCAAATGATTTAAGATGTAGGTGGTTAGAGTAAATGTTCGGGTCCCCCCAAATTCCTACGTTGAAACCTAATCCCCAGTGCAATGGTATTTGAAGGAGGGGCCTTTGGAAGGTGATTAGGCTATGAGGGTGGAGGCCTCACAAATGGGATTAGTGTCCTTACAAAAGAGACCCCAGAGAGCTTCTTCCTCCTTTCTGCCATGTGTAGAAATAGCAAGAAGATGGCTCTTTATGACCTAGGAAGAGAGCTCTCACCAGACACTAGATTTGTGGACCTTGATCTTGGACTTACCAGCCTCCAAAACTGTGAGAAGCAAATGTTGGTTTCTATGCTTCCTAGTCTATGGTATTCTAGTTATAGCAGTCCCAGAAGACTAAGACAGTACTACTATCTCTAACTTTCTATCTACATTTTGTTTATTCAGTTTCCCAGAGGAAAAATGGAAGGCATGAGCCGAATGATTCACAAGGTCATTCCCTAAAGTTCAATGGCTCTATGTAGTTCCATGTATTAACAGATATTTTAAATGTCGTTTCCCCTATCTTCATCTTCTTGTCATCTTCCAGGTCTTGGCTTAGAAGTTAGTTCCTTCCATAGGTCTTCCTTCACCCTCACCATTCTGCATTGTCTTCCCATGGCACCCTGTACTACCCTATTATAGCACTACTTTCAGTAGAGTATAATTGTTTGTAAATTTATCTGTGGGTTCCCTGCTGGTCTGCAAGTTTGGGGGGTACAGACACCAAACTTTAAGGTTGTATCTTTAGCACCAATTCTTAGCAGAAGCTCAATGATATATATGAAATGATGATATGAGTGGATGGTTTCTGATAGCTACAGTCCCTTTTGGTCACTGGGCCTGTGATGAAAGATGTTTTCAGATAACTATTCAGGGAACATGCTGAAATAGTTTTTGTTCTTCTGCCTACAATTAGAAATAGTCTTTGGACATATGTACCATGAGTACACACCTAATGAATCAGATTACTACTTTTTTTTTCAAGGAAAAAATGAAAAAAATAAGTCTTCCATTTTATGATGAGAGAAACCCAGATTATTATACTCAGCTCACTTCTCATTAATAGAATAGAAGATCCCTTGCCTTCTCTTCTGAGCTCTTCAAATTAATCTAAGGCCTAATTGTCCCAAAGCATTGCTAATTATATAGCAACATCATTTATATCACAGAATTGGAAATGACATACATATTCAGTCACAGAGTGATGGTTAAATAAGCTGTGACACTCAACTAGTGAACTCACACAGCCTTCAACAATGGTGCCTCCAAGATAATCACAAGTTAAAAGGCAAGACATAAAATTACATATGCAGTATGACTGCCATCATGCAAAATATATCAAATATATGGATAAGACATGGGAAGATACATTATAGATTATTAATGATGGCTGTGTTTGTGTGTTAGGACTGAACTATTTTCTTCCTACTTTTCTGAATTTTGCAAGTGTTCTTTAATGACTTTTAATATTTTATGCCCGTGGTGAAAATCAAAATGAACAAATCATTTAGCTGTCAATTGAAAACATCTTGTTATTTTCTGCTATAAAACTACTGGTGTGTCCACCTGAAAGAGCTGTGTTGAGACGCTCAAAGACCCTCAGGGGAAACCAACAGAAGGAGGGGATGGAAACATACTGAATCCTCTGGCTTGTATAAAAATAATAATTATCACTGATCTAAGCTCTTAACTATGGGCTTAAGAGCCAGGCCATTTCCCATACATTTTGCTTTATTGTGTCCTCATAAGACCTGTAGGAGATAGTGGTTAAGGGAGGTCAGATCTTTTGCTTGCACATGGAGGAGCCACGGAGTTTGATCCTAGGCAGTCTGTCTCCACCTTCAGCCAGTTTATCACTAAGAGCTGTTGCCTACTCCAATGTAAAGAGAGAGACTGAAAGGAAAGCAAGCACAATTCTAAGTCATACTTCCTTTCTTACGAGAATCATTTGTGTCAGACAAAGGTACAGCCTCCATTTCTATTCTCAGGAGTTTCTATTGGGTAAGTCCTCAATGATTCCTGCTTGTCCATGGAGATGGTCTCTGGTAACCACATTTTCACCATGTTATCTCTAGGCTCTAACCAGAGCGCAATCCATAAATTGTCTGTCTTTGCACATACATCCATTACTTTAGGGCAAAAGCCCACTTATAAATGCTCATATACTGGTCCACGGTGCAGATCCAGGCCAACATGGATACATTCTATGCCAGCTTCCTGGATAAAAGGTGAAAAGTAGCCACTCTCTATTTGCCAGCACAATTACAGGCAATTTTCTCCATGTGCCTATTGAAAGTAGATTTACCCTACAAACGCTGACCGACTGAATATGCTCAGCTGACACCATTAGTACACAAAAGCACTTTGAGGCTCTCTGTTACACAGAAACCTACTGGTATAATATTTCCAGGAGTCAGGGGGAGGGAGCCCTCACAAGAGAATTCCAGCAGGACAAAGCAGGATCCCTAGAGAGAGCCCAATGCTGTTGGAGTTTCACTGAAATAAAGCAAGTCTTCCCCCTACCCCTCTCTGCTGGGAAACACGAATGGGGTGGGGAGGGGGAACTACAGAAACAGATTCCGTGAACTCAGTCATGGGGATTGGTCTGAAGGAAATGACATTGGGCTTAAAGGAAATCCATTTCGATTTAAAATTAAAATGAAAAACAAATGTGTAAACAGGGAGGACTTAAGCAAAAAAGAAATGAATAAAAAGAGGTAAATCCTAACAAGAAAGGTAAATGGTATGAGGAAAACTACTTGGGTATTACTGCACCCCATTGTGCTCTCTGTCTCTTGGTCCTGTCCCTCAAGGGACAACTCTATGGTGTCTGTTCACTTACTTTCTCTGGAATCGGACCACAGGATCAGCCAGCAGGTCAGTGACGTCAAGCTTTCTCCCCTTCTCGATGACATCTCGATGTTTGCGAACAAACAGCCACCCGATATGGGAGAAGAAGAAGCCCCGGCGGGCATTGTGAGGGTCAGCGTCAGTCTCTGAGTACTTGTGGTGGACTCGGTGGTCCCTGGCCCACTCGAAAATGTCATTCTGCAGAGAGAACACAGACCGTAAGTAAAGAGACAAAGCACCCTGGTGCCTTCTTGAAAGCTTCTCAGCCTCCCTCTATACCACATCCACCCCCCATCCTCACCACTGACTTCCACTTTGCTCCCACAATCAACCCACAATCTCTCAAGTTCAATCCTTGGGGTTGGTTTGGAGTGGTTGCCATGAAAACAAGAGGAAATCCTTACTTTGTAGGGATCTTTGGGATGTGCCTTCTGCAGGAGGTTTGGGCTTGTTGAGTGAATGAGGGGAAACCTGAAAGTTCTGGTGGAGGCTACTGAAGTCTCCCGGGAGATCACTCATGTTAAGAAAAGACAGATCCAGTCTCAAGATGAAGTAGTGGTTGTCAGAGAGGAGGGGCAACCTCCAGTATGAAAGAAGGTTGGGGCTTGGCCTGAATCGCTCCAATCTCTCTCTCTCATGCTTCCATGGCCTTCCTGTCTGACTTACAGAGAGCAGGAAGCCAGTAAGTAAAAACCCAATGAGCTACTTCACCAAATCTCTGCAAAATACCAAGACACAAATGATACTGTTTGAGGACTGCTCCAGCAGTGTGTCACAGGAAGGGAGGTGGGGTGGCTTTGGCTCCCCAAGGAGTCTGAGGTACTTGGCCTGGCTGTAGAAGCAGAAGTGTCTAAGGGACAGGCAGTACTTACTGGAATCCCAAGAGAGACTCTGGTGGCCAAGGAAGGAGAAGCATTGTCTAGCAGATTCTGCCAAACCCACAGGGAGGGTGGGGCTTGGGTATACGGTGGGGGAGGGGGACCCATCCTACCACCGTCTCATGATGGGAGATTGAAGGAAGGTGTCAAGAGACTGGAGGTCCTGGGTGAGCTATCCAGGACAAGAGCCAATGGCATTGAGGAGGGTATTGTTTTTTTTTTGTTTGTTTGTTTGTTTTTTTGAGGAGGGTATTGTTAAGGAGACCTCATCTACAGTCACGGGCCGGTGAGATCTCGAGACTTGTAGTTTATACTCAGGTACGTTTTTCTCTGATACTGCTTTCAAAGCTTTGAGCAGGCAAATCACACTGAGAAGTAGGGCTTTTGATAGGAAAAATAATCTGAAAATAAAAATAAATATATATAGTACATAAGCCCTTTTAAATCAAAAGGTCATAGTGTTTTATCCTATACTACTCAGAACTTAGTCATATTTTCACTAGCAAATCTGCCATTTCACAGATATTGGCTTCATCCTGCTGATGAGAAGAAAGGGAATGGTTTTATTCTCAAAATTCTAAGTTTCCTTTTTTTTTTTTTTAAGTTTTACTTATTTATTCATGAGAGACACGGAGAGAGGCAGAGACACAGGTAGAGGAAGAAGCAGGCTCCCTGTGGGGAGTCCGAGGTGGGACTGGATCCTGGGACTCCAGGATCACGAACTGAGCCAAAGGCAGACGCTTAACTAGTGAGCTACCCAGGTGTCCCCTAACAGTTTCTTTAATCAAAAGGAGGTTCGTTGAGTTTTTGGTTTCTTGGACTCATCCAATGCTGCTAGAAGGCTCCTCAACCTTGTTGATCCAATAGCACCCTGAAAACTTCTCAATCTGCTTCTCCTTCGGGTAATAGGACAGACAGAAGGGAGGTAGACAGACCTCATGAGTTACATGCTCAGCTTTGAATATCAAAGGAAAAAAGAGGTTCTTGGTAGTCTGTACAAGGCAAAAATTATATCCTGGCTTACAGAGATAAGAAAGAAGTCTTTAGATTTTACTAGAGTATTTAAACATGGTGGGTTGGAAAGAATGGAACTATTTATTAGTCATAATCACAGAATCTGGAATTAGAAAGGAATTTCAAACATCAGTCAAAGACCACTACAGTCCAAGGAATAATTTATTCCTTTTGCATTCGCTTATTGCCATGCCCACATGAACACAGCAAGGAAGGCGGATACTCTGTGCCCAGTTCACAGAAGGCAAAATCAAGTCTTACAAGACTTACTCAAGTTTGCTGGGTTGGTCAAAACAGTAATGGAAAAAAAAAAATGATGTTCCTTGAGTTCCTAGTTCACTCTCTTCTTAACAAAGTATTTCCCTCCTTCTCCAAATTTAGAGGGAGGTCTTTTACAGAAAACTCTCATTTTCCTTGTTAAATGTATATTGGTTCCTTATCACAATGCAATTTTTTAAGAACCCTAAGTAGAGAGTTCCAAGGGACTGGAAACATTTGGGATAAGTCCTCAATGACTCCTCACACAGTCCCTCAATGTTCTCACACAGTTCGGCATAACAGAATCACCACAAAAGTAGGACAATGAAGACAGGCTGGAACAAAGATGTTTATTTGCTTTAATCCTTCTTGCCTGGATACCTTCCCGAACAGAAGCCACTTATACTACAACAGTGAGATGAAGTGAGGGTTTGGGTCACTTCCCAATTGGTCAAGCAAGTAATTGAGCCCCAAATACTTTAAGATGTATTTTTTCAAAATCTTCTGTTATAGTTTTTTATTTATTTGTTTGTTGTTTATTTATTTATTTATGATTTTATTTATTTATTCATAGACACAGAGAGAGAGGCTGAGACACAGGCAGAGGGAGAAGCAGGCTCCATGCAGGGACCCCGACGTGGGACTCGGGTCTCCAGGATCACAGCCCAGGATGCAGGCGGCGCCAAACCGCTGCGCCACCGGGACTGCCCCCTTGTTTTTATTTTTAATGCGAAAGCTGATTCCAATGAAAAAGTGACTCAAAGAACAAGAGGTAAACCAACAACAGGGAGAAGGGAGCAAGATTCACATGCTTATGCAAGGGCCTTTTCCTTCCTACTTATCTGATTTTGCATCTATCCTGGAGTGATTGGGAGTGGGAGCCAACCAGGAACGGCATATGTCTTTGATGAAAAGCTGTGTGTACCTAGGGTGTGTTTGGTACAGTCAATATGTGTGCAAGGGCGAGTGGAGGGCTGACGAGGAGGGTGAGGTGGCTGAGCAAACTTCAGGAGGTGGGGAGTGAGAGGGAACAGCCCCAGCAATCTCCTGCTAATCTCTTTTCCCCCCAGTGTTCCCAAAGTGCTGACTCCTCTTGTCTGGAACGCTGTGCACTGCTCCATCATCCTCGCTTCACAGGAAAGAAAAAACAAAATCAAGGCATAGAGAGATGGCAAACTTCTATCAATGAACTGACCCTCTTAAGTATGTGGATTCTCTATGGTCTGTGCGCCGTGTGCACAGTTTGGTAGGGGCATGATATTAAACTCAGCAGCAATTTCTGAAGCCTAAATACCTACATGTTCTAACAAATCAGTTGACAAATGATTCCATTTGCGACTCAGAGTTTATGCCTAACTTCTGGGAGATCACAGTCTCAATGCATAACCCCATCACCTTCAAAAGTGGACACTCACCTTTATCGAGTTTATTGATCATTCCTGGCAAAGAATTGGAGTGGTGAAAAGTGCTACATTAGGTCTAAAAGCCCAGGGTCGAACTGAGGCACAGGCAGCTTTGGGGAGTGGGAGAAGAGGCAGAGGAAGAGAGCAAACCAGGAGTATACAGCTCAGGTGGTAGGTTTTATTTTACCAGGAGCCAGACCATGTCCTACTCCATGCTGTCCAAGAGAAATATAACGTGAGCACATATGTGATGAAAACTTTCCTGGTAGCCACATTAAAAAAAGTGAGAAGAAATAAGTAAAATTAATTTTAATAATATATCTTACTTATTAACATGTTCAAAATATCATTTCAATATATGATTAACATAAAATTATTAACGAGGCATTTCACATTATTTTTTGGTACCAACTCTTTGAAATTGTGTGTGTCTTTTACACTTGTAGCATACTTCAATTCAGACTAGCCACATTTCAAGTGCTCAGTAGCCACGTGTGATTAGCGGCTACCATATTGAACAGTGCAGGTCCAACTCGTGGCTTGTCCACTCCTCTATATGTGTGTTATCAAAAGTCTAAAAAACGCCAGCGTTAGAAAATAAGAAAAAATTTAAAAATTTCATGTTGCTAATTGATTAGAATGGCAAATTGTCACAAACATGTGAAGGGCAATGGGCTGGGCATACCTAAAGCATTAAAATCATGCCTATCCTTCAATGTAGCAATCTGCTTTCTAGAATTTATTTTAACAAAATCATCATGGTTGTGTGCAAAGACTTAACCACAGAGATGCTCATTGCATTGAAAACTGGAAAAACCCTGAATTTCCACATAACAGGATTTCATTGAGTATCTTGTGATATATTGACTGAATACTATTCGTGTGTGTGTGTGTATATGACAGAAAGTTTCTGGGGAGAGAAATACTAAGAAAAAAGTCTTAGGGTTACCTTAGGGGAGTGAGATTGGGAAAGAGGAGATGAGGAGAACCATCTTTACATTTTACCTCATACTCAGAAATTTTTAACAAAAGCATCTATTGGTTTTGAATTAAAAAACAAATAACAAAAGGATATTGTTATCCTGACATAGAGTGATGAAAGGGAAAGTAGTTAAGAGAAAAGTAGTTTTCACAATAATAAATATAATTTTTGTAAAAATGTGTGTGTAAGCATAGGAAAAATAAAGGAAGTAAGTTAGCCAACCTGTTTAGAGTGATTCTCTCTGGGAAGCAAGATGGTGGGGGATTTTTTAATTTTTTCTTTTAGTTTGCCTGCATTTTTTACATTTTTATAATAAACAAGTTTGTCTTTTATAATATGGGGTAAACAGATTTTAAAAACATTTCTATACTCCTGAAGTGAAACCACTCAGCTTCTGCCATCAGCCCCCTGTTAGGAGAAGCTCCACTAGAGTCAGATTCATCTAGTACTCCAGTCAGTTCCACATCTTTCCATCACTCTTCTTCTCTTTGTTCTTAGTAACACTCAACCAATCACACATCAACTAGTGCTACAGTGCCTTTGCTGAAATGCACCCTGTGTGTCATACCTTTAATACTTCACTCTCCATCATAGATAACATCCCTAAACAGGGCCCTGCTGAGACTGTGGAAATTGAAATTGATCGTGTGGTGATTTTTCTCCATAAGCACAGCCTTTGAGTATTATCTGGGACTTTAGCAAAGATAATCAATCTCAAAAGCTCCATTGAAGCAGATTATGAAGCAACGGGCTCCATCAGGACTACTTTCCTCTAACTTCCTTTTATGTTCAAAGTAAATTCTTGAATCTAGTCCTCTAAAATGGTGATAGGGGAATCTGTCTTTTGAGGCTCACATAATTTCCACTGGTTAGTAAGATGAAGGCTAAATGTAAACAGCATTTAGCTTGTTCTACTCAACAGATCTGAGGCCAGAATCACTGATCAGCTTTCCCCCAGCCTAGCTGCATGCAAGCTGATGTGTGCTTCTGACCAGACACCACCACTGTGGTTGTACTGTCTCCTAGTTCAGTTCAATTGTGTCACTGACTTAATATTTCAAAAGGGGAAATTTACCAGGTGGCCTCAAAACATAGCCAAAGGGAATTCCACTTGTGTTCATAACACATCTTTGTTTCTCGTCAGTAGTGAAAAGACAAATTGGGATCAACACATCAGCTCCAACAGGCAGGTTATAGAGGAGAGAGAGAGAGAGAGAAAGAGAGAGAGAGACAGAGAGAGAGAGAGACAAAGTGTGTGTGTGTGTGTGTGTGTGTGTGTGTGTGTGTCTTGTGAATGAATGACATCTTGTCTGGAAAAAGAGTCATTCTATCAAGAGGGTCAAAGAGAACACTCCTGCCTCCATTCTTTAGGGACCATAAAGCTCATTTGAAATTGACTTTATTTCGGTCTCTGGGGTCTGAATTCAATCTCCTCAAGTTCAGATGCCAACATTGTACTTTTCAAACAGTGAAAAACATTCAGTGCTTTCCCCATTGTTGATACTGGGTCAGCACTGATATCCTTCCAGATAACATTGATGATCTGTAAGAAGAGCTCAGAAAGTCCCCAAGAAGGGCCTGGCAGAAATCTATACCACCTGGAAAATTGTAGCTTCCAGAGGACAAGTTCCCACCTGCTGTGTAGCCTTCATTTGGCACTCGGCTGGGGGAGGTTTTATAAGCTGGGCAGTGTGAAAAGCCAACTTGTTTGCTGACAAAACTTAAAGTTTGCAAAGAAGGAAAGGGGCATTTTGTATTTTCTTTTATTACTCCATTGTTTAGCTCTCTTACGATGAGAAACACATTTTTAACACACATTTTAAAAATGGCTTGGGTAGTCAAGCTTGGTAGACAAGTTGGCCTCCTGTGAATCTTTTCAACTTGGCTTTTGGGAGTTTTTTGAGTAAGTCATGTTCTAGTTTCCTGAGCTGTATGTCCTTCACTCGATGAGTCCAAATTTCAGAGAAGAAAGGCCTAGAAAACAATGACAGCCCAGCAGCAAAGGGCATACCTTGTTCCCAGATTTTGCTTTTTAAATATCACTCCCCATTAAAAGGAGTCAAGACTCTGATGAAATGGCAGGTGTCAGGATTAGGGCAGGAAAAGTACAAGAGAAATGTGATATATTTTGTTGTTGTACCAGAAAGTAAAGAATTGCTCAAAAATAATGGGGATGTGTCAAAAAAGGACACAGTAGTCTATTTGTGGTGCCTCAGTGGGAGGCACTGAACAAACCCGGAAAAATAATTTGGGGCATTAAGACAAATAACAGTAATGGATTTAAAATGATGTAATAAAATAAGAGTACATGAGCCCATAATAAATAAGTAAATAAATGTAGGGGTGGAAAATAATGAGTGAGAAATCACTGTTTTGCAGGTGCCATGACAATAATTGATTCTAGCAAGAATTGCCCATGTATGCTGAAACTGTTGGGCAAAAGGTTAATGAAGGAAAAATATTTACATAGGCTCTTAGTATCTCAGCATAAACTGCTTATTATTACAAAAGGAAAAATGGTCATCTCGTGGGAGAAACTGAGTAAACACCACTTTAAGTGATCAAAGTTCATACCACCTATAATGGTATTGGACAAAGTGATATCATTAGACAAAGTAATATCATGTGCATCTTATTTGATGCTCAGGACACAAGATCATTAATGTAGCATTTCTGACAAAAATGTACAGAATATAGGTATGAGAAAACATGAGCAAACCAAAATGGGGACATTCTACAAAATAACTGGATTGTGCATTTCAAAAATGCTGAAGTCCTAAAATCAAGGGAAGACCAAGGAGATATTCCAGATGGTAGGAGGCCAAAGGGGCATCACAACTCATTGTAAGGCAGGATCTTGAATTGGTTCTTGGGCTAAGATCCTAGATATAGCATTTTATCAACATTAAATCCTCTGATTTTGGTCCATTTTCTATGTTCTTATAAAATGTCTTTGTGGGATCCCTGGGTGGCTCAGCAGCTTAGGGCCTGCCTGCCTTTGGCCCAGGGCATGAACCTGGAGTCCCTGGGATCCAGTCAAGCATCAGGCTCCCTGTGTGAAGTCCTGCTTCTCCCTCTGCCTGTGTCTCTGCCTCTCTCTCTCTCTCTCTCTCTCTCTCTCTCTCTCTCTCCCTGTCTCTCATGAATAAACAAATAAAATCTTAAAAAAAAAAAGTCTTTGCTATTAGGAACTACATAGTGAAGTATTGAGGGATGAAAAGGCATGATGTTTTTAACTTAGTCTCAAATGATTCAGAAAAACTAACACAGAAGAATGTATATTCATGCATATGGAAAGAGAAAGAACAATAAAGCAAATGAGGCAATATGTCAACCATTAGTGAATCTGGGTGAAGGGTAAACAGGATTCCTCATGGTATTTTTGCAAGTGTTCTGTAAGTCCAAAATTATTTCACAATAAAACGTTAAAACTAAAAAAAATTTTTTTCAAGGGAAGCTTTCTATAAAAATCTCCAATTTTCTCCTTCTACTCCATTTCTACCCCGCCATTCTTGCTCAAGTTGTTGCCAGTCTGCCTGACTCCTGTTAACAGCCTCTTACTCCTCCTGCCTCCAGTCCTTAACCCCTGTGCAATACATCTGGTACACTGCGACCATCCTTCCCGGATTCATATTCCCCAAATACCTACCTTGCTCATTATCCAACAATCTCTTCCTACTACTTTTCTCATCAAGTCTAAACATTTCTTCTTCTTGGCAATCAAAGAGTTTCAACTGGTCTGATAATCCTTATCTTTCCCACCTTTGTTTATTCTTTTTTTTTATAAGATTTTATTTATTCATGAGAGACACAGAGAGGCAGAGACACAGGCAAAAGGAGAAGCAGACTCCTCACAAGGAGCCCGAGGCAGGACTTGATCCCAGACCCCGGGATCACGCCCTGAACTGAAGGCAGATGCTCAACGGCTGAGCCTCCCAGGCATCCCTTTGTTTATTCTTTAATGTGACAAATATTTACTGACTGTTGGTATGTGCTAAGAGATAAGGAATAGGACAACCAAGGCTCTGTCCTCAAGGAATATATGTTGTATGGAGAAGACAAACATAAAGTTAATGGAGTCAAAGAAATAAAATCATTTCAGACTGAGATTAGTGTTTTGAAGTAAATACATATGGGGAATAACAAGGGGACGCTCAGCAAGGACTTTCTAATCAGGTAATCCTCAGGCTGGGAAGAGCTGGGGGCAGGGGAAGAAGTGAAACATCTGGAGTAGAGGGGAGGACTGGGCACAGTCCGGGAACCAGACCAGTGTGTTGCGGGTGCAGCAGTAGGGCAAGAGTGAAGTCTGAGAGGTATTACGGCGTAATGAAGAATGTATCTGGTCTTTGTCCCTGGTGGTTCCTGGCACAGAACTTCAAAAACCCTTGGAATTTCCTGAGTGATAAGAGTCTCTTTATTATGCTAGTGGCATAACAGTGGTGGGCCCCCTATATAGCTTCCGCATCAGGCTGGTCACCAAAAAGACCCACTTCGCCAGGGGAGGGGAACTAGACACTGAGTTCAGTCCTGGGGCCAGTACAGACTCTGGACACAGACTTGGAGGAGTTTTTTGGCTGACCAATGCATGATGTGCAGGGCAGGTGGCACACCTTGATTCTACCAGGGAGAGGGCACAGAAGCTTTCTTTGCCTGAGGGATCCTCAGACCTCGCCCTATGTGTCTCTTCCATTTGGTTGGTCCTGATTTTATAATCAGAATCTTTATAATCAGATATCCTTTATAATTAAAACTGCAATAGGAAGTACAATACTTTTTTGAGTTCTGTCTAGTGAATTCTCAAACCTGAGGGAATTGTGTGAATTTGGAGCCAGTAGGTCAGAGGTACAAGGGGCCTGGAGATCCTATTTGTGGCTGGGACCTAAAGTGATGGCAGTCATGTGGAAGGTTGAGGCTCGACCTTGTGGGATTCAACACCAACTCAGGTGATTAGTGTCACAACTGTAGTGAAATATGCTTGGGGTGGAAGCAGAGCATTGGGATGCAAAAGCCTGATCACTCAGGGCTTTTGAGGCCAGAGTAACAAGCCTAGATTTCATTCCAAATGCAATGCTAAACCACTGAAAGATTCTTTCTTTCTCACTGGAGAGTGGTTTAATTTTCAATAAATTCTGTCTGGCTGCAGTATGGCAAGGGGCAGGTGCTGAAGGAGGAAGACCAGTTTATAAGGCATCTGCAGTATAGGCAAGACATGGTGGTGGCTTGGACCAGAGGGTGGCACAGATGAGAGGCGTGCAGATGCAAGATGCAAGTGGAACTTGAAGATGATGTTAGCTAAAAGACTGGAGTGAGGGATGATTAGGGAAATAGAGAAATCCTGAATGATGCCCAGATTTCTGGCACCATTAGGGGGAGATGAAAGACTCGCAGGTTTGGTTTTGGCACATTGATTCTGAGAGGCCTAAGAGACATCCAGTGAGAGATATCGTGCAGGTAGCTGGGTTTACAACATGCGAGAGCAGACTGCAGTCCGTTTCCTTCGTTAATCAGACTAATTTTCAACTATGCAGGGACCCCATACAATATGCCTTGATTATTCCTCTCTGTCCACCTCTGCTCTCGTGTTTCTCCTACCTTCCCCCTTCTTCCTCGCCTCTGCAAATCCTTCTCACCCTTCAAGTTCCAGCTCAAAACTCCCTTCTGCATTAGGTTTTTTGTTTTTGTTTTTGTTTATTTTAGATTTTATTTATTTATTCATGAAAAGCACACACACACACACACACACACACACACACACAGAGAGAGGCAGAGACACAAGCAGAGGCAGAAACAGGTATGTCCATGCAGGGAGCCCAATGTGGGACTCGATCCCAGGTCTCCAGGATCACGCCCTGGGCTGAAGGTGGTGCTAAACCGCTGAGCCACCCAGGCTGCCCTGCATTAGGTTTAATCCTAGTCATATTCACATTTCAAGCCATAGGAGTCAGTATGAAGCTTTCAAGCAATTTAACTCCCTGGTCTTGTAAGAGTTCCCCTTTATTATATAGAAGTCTAGCCAGCTCTATCAGATTGCAAACACCTCTGACAAGGGCCATTTCTTATACATCTCTTATATTCTTCACAAGCACATAGGGGTTTATGCACCTTTAAATTAAAAAGGAATTAACTAGGGGATGCCTAGGTGGCTAAGTGGTTGAGCGTCTGCCTTTGGCTCAGGCCATGATATCAGGGTCCTGGGTTAGAGTCCCACATCTGGCTCCCCACAGGGAGTCTGCTTCTCCCTCTGCCTATGTCTCTATCTTTCTCTGTGTCTCTCATGAATAAATAAATAAATAATCTTAAAAAAATGAAAAGGAACTAACTAGAGATTTACACAAAAAGCCACAGAAGAGTCAATAGTAGAAAATGATCACATGTGTCTGTCTTCTAAAAGAGTTTTTAAAAGTAAGGCTAGAAATTTCTTCTGGCAAATGAAACCATAAATTTTGCTATTAATTAAAGTTGTTGATTTGATGGCTCTTGTAGCCATTATAACTTCAAAGCTTTATAAAAGATGTAAAACAGCATCCCTGAAACACTCCTGTAACAAGAGCTCTGATTGGCGCTAGTAGGAATATGATAGGATGATTGAAAGCCTGAACTTTGATAAATAAGGACAAGAGATGAAAATAGCTTCATATCTAATGAAAGGTGGGGGCAGGGAGGGAAGCTAATGGAAGGCCCCAGTGGATCTGTGAGATCTATTTTTATTTAGCACCTTCATTAATGACTGGGAGCAAGGGTACACATTATGTTAATAACGTTTTTTGGTTGTTACCAAATTAGGAGGTGCTGCAGACATCACTGAAGACAGAGAAATAACACAGATGGATCTAAAGAGGTTGGAAATATGAATAGAAATTATCACAATGAGATTTGATTTAGGAAAAATGCAAATGAAGGCAGCTGGGAAAGAAATCATCCAAAATGCAAAATAATCAGTGGGTTGGGAAACCTAGAAAGCGACAACATGGAATGTCTGGCAGGAGAGTAGTGAGAATAAAGAGTAAAGAGTGACAACTCAGTGCTAGCTTAGCCCAAATAGTCAGTAGCAGGTCTGGGAAGAAACAGCTTGTCAAGGAGTTACATTTTGACACAATGTCCTTGGACATCTATACACAGTTTTGGAGACAATGTGGGGAATAAACAAAAATCAGCTCAGACATTTGAGCCTTTGTTTCTTCAGTTTAAAACAAGGGATTAGACTCTGCTTCTGAGGCCCCCTGATGTCAACCCTCTGGCAGGTTCTAAGAGAGGAATTGAGTGGTGGCAGAGAAATGCCTGGCTACCGCGAGGTGCCCAGTCTGGATGCCTCATCCCAGGATCTTCCTTGTGAAAAGTAAGCTGAATGAAACAGCTTGAAAATATATGTCAGAATTGGTTCTGTATGGACAGCCCTGCGTGTGGAATTCATCATAAACAAGTGTTGGAGCACCTGGGTGGCTCAGTCGGTTAAGCATCTGCCTTCAGCTCAGGTCATGATCCCAGGGTTTCGGGATGGAGCCTCACGTTGGGCTCCCTGCTTACCAAGCAGTCTGCTTCTCCCTCTCCCTCTGCCTGTCACCCAATTCATGCTTGCCTGCTCGCTCTCTCTCAGATGAATAAATAAAATCTTAAAAAAAAGAAAAAGTTCTGCCAATAGAGATGTGAAGCCAAATGAACATATAAAATCGGATAGCAGAAAGTTTCCAGAACACTCGGTGAGATGCATAGGAGTGGTGGCTGCCCAAGCTGAGCCCAGCAACATGCTCCATGTTCCTTCCTGCTCCCCTACACCAGCCTCGGCCCTCTCACTGGCTGTAGAAAATGGTGAAGGAAACCACTTACTGTGATGTTTTTGAGGGTCAAATCCAGTGCCACCCAGGAAGAATTGAAAAAGGCTTACAGGAAACTGGCCTTCATTGAAGTACCACCCTGGAGGATTTAGCCCCTGACTTTGGCCCAGGGCCTGATCCTGGAGACCCGGGATCGAGTCCCACGTCCGGCTCCCTGTGTGGAGCCTGCTTCTCCCTCTGCCTGTGTCTCTGCCTCTCTCTCTCTCTCTCTCTCTCTCATGTTTATCATGAATAAATAAATAAAATCTTAAAAAAAAAGAAGTACCACCCTGATAAGAATCCAAATGAGGGAGAGAAGTTTCAACAGATTTCTAAGCTTACGAAGTGCTCTCTGATACAAAGAAAAGGGAATTATATGACAAAAGAGGAGAACAGGCAATTAAAGAAAGTGGAGCTGGTGGTGGTTTTGGCTCCCCCACAGACATCTTTGATATGTTCTTTGGATGAGGAGGAAGGTTGCAGAAAGAAAGGGGAGGTAAAAATGTTGTGCATCAGCTCTCGGTAACCTTAGAAGATCTATAGAATGGTGCAACAAGAAAACCAGCTTGCAAAAGAATGTATTTACGATAAATGTGAAGGCCAAGGTAGTACGAAAAGAGTAGTTGAATGTTGTCCCAATTGTCGAGGTACTGGAATGCAAATAAGAATTCATCAGATTAAAAAAAAAAAAAAAGAATTCATCAGATAGAACCTGGAATGGATCAGCAATTCAACCTGTGTGCATGGAGTGCCAGGGCCAGAGGGAACAGATCAGTCCTAAAGATAGATGTAAAAGCTGCAACAGAAGGAAGATAGCTCAAGAGAAGAAGATTCTAGAAGTGCATAATGACAAAGGCACGAAAGATAGCCAGAAGATAACATTCCATGGTGAAGGAGACCAAGAACCAGAACTGGGACCAGGAGATATTATTATTGTTCTAGATCAGAAGGACCATGCTGTGGGAATGTGAACTGGTGCAGCCACTCTGGAAAATTGTGTGAAGGTTCCTCAAAGAGTTAAAAATAGACCTGCCCTACGACCCAGCAATTGCACTACTGGGGATTTACCCCAAAGATACAGATGCAGTGAAAAGCCGAGACACCTGCACCCCAATGTTTATAGCAGCAATGTCCACAACAGCCAAACTGTGGAAGGAGACTTGATGTCTTTCCAAAGATGAATGGATGTAGAAGATGTGGTCTGTACATACATGGGATATTACTCAGCCATTAGAAAGGACGAATACCCACATGCTTCGACGTGGGTGGAACTGGAGGGTATTGTGTTGAGTGAAGTAAGTCAATCGGAGAAGGACAAACATTATATGGTTTCATTCATACGGGGAATATAAAAAATAGTAAAAGGAATTATAGGGAAAAGGAGAGAAAATGAGTGGGAAAAACCAGAGAGAGAGAGAGACAAAACATGAGAGACTCCTAACTCTGGGAAACGAACAAGGGGTAGTAGAAGGGGAGGTGGGCGGGGGGATGGGGTGACTGGGTGATGGGCATTGAAGGGGGCACCTGACGAGATAAGCACTCGGTGTTATACTATATGTTGGCAAATCGAACTCCAATAAAAAAAAATATACAAAAAAAGTTATTTCAAAAAAAAAGTTAAAAAAAGTTAATAGTTCACTTTCACTATGTTAGGACATCAGAAAGATCACAGGATGTTAAAGCTGGACTCCTCTCCAGTGTGCTCCCTGTATCTGCAACACTAACTACATTACTATGGGTGACAGCATGCTAAGTGGAAAAACTATCTACTGTATTTTGAATCAAATCTATCTGAGCTGCAATCCAGACAACCCATTCATGGCCAATTTGTCTTTGCTCATGTTATATAAATTCTCTGAGCCTCAATACTTTCCTTTGCAAAACTGAAACAATAAAACTTACTTTGCAAAGCTTAAAAGAAAAAAAAAAGGGACCATGCTGTTTTTACTCGATGAGGAGAACACTTTTTCATGTATATGGACATCCAGCTGGTTGAAGCCCTGTGAGGCTTTCAAAAGCCAATATTGACTCTTGACAACCGAACTCTTGACACTCTTGACAACCAAACCATCATCATCACCTCTCATCCAGGTCAGACTGTCAAGCATGAGGATATCAAGTGTGTGCTAAAGAAAGGCATGCCAATTGATCACAGACCATATGAGAAGGGTTGCCTAATCATTGAATTTAAGGTAAACTTCCCTGAGAATGGCTTTCTCTCTCCTGATAAACTTTCTTTGCTGGAAAAACTCCTACCTGTGAGGAAGGAAGTAGAAGAGACTAATGAAATGGACCAGCTGGAACTGGTGGACTTTGATCCCAATCAGCAAAGATGGCACCATGATAATGGGGAAGCATATGAGGATGATGAACATCATCCTAGGGGTGGTGTTCGGTGTCAGACCTCTTAATGGGGCCAGTGAATAACACTGCTGGCATTTTATATGCAGTAGTGAAGTACTGACGGACTTAATCATAGCTCACTACCGGCTATTGTTTCTGTTTTAATATTCAACTATAGTAGTATTTTAAGAGTTAAGTGAAGAATAAACTCAGATTAAGAAAAACACCTGATAGCTATATGTTCACAAAAGTACCCTCTACTCTACCAAGTATTTCTTTGAATAAACACTCTCTGTGTGCTTTTAAAGTATTTATGGTTTTGTTTACAAAGGCTTGATCACCTCGCAATGCTTAGGAAAAGCCCATTGTACAGAGGGTGAAATCTGCATGAAGAGTCTCTGCTCTGTCTGGGGTTGGGTAACCCGAGAGGCAGGCGGCCCTCCGGATTGCGCGCCCATCCACAGGGGGACACCCCTTGCTCCGACGAGTACATTTTCATTCCCTCGAGGTGTGTTTTCATGGGTGGTTTTCCTCGTCTCCCCAGCTCTCACTGACCTAGATCCACAACAAGGAAGGAGGCGAGGCATCTTAGCATCTTAGCTGGAGCCTGCACAGAGAGCCCCCCAAGGTCAAGGATTCTGGAGCCTGAAGTAAGCATTCTGATGTTTCTCCTACCTGACTGCCACCGCGCCGCTAGTGCCCGAGGTGTAGGCGAGGGCCCCCCCTCACAGGCAAGTCTCTCTCCTTGACGTGCACATGCACACAGAGCCAGCCTCGGGCGGGGGCTGGTCTGTGATCCCGAATCTGGCACAATACCTCCAGCGTCTCATGACTGTGGTCTGAGGCTTCATTGTGTCCCTGAGATGTATGAGGCCGTACTGCTGCCCCAACTACCATTCTGCCTTGCCATGGCATGTAGGCAATACCCAGACTCGGTGCTATGTCTAACAGAGCCCTGCACTGAGGTGGCGCCTGTCCCCCTCTCTGTAATCTCTTCTACAGCCACCCCCCTCACCCACATGGACCAGCCGCACTGGCCACCTTTCTCTTCCTTGAACACACCATATCTGTTCCTATCTTCAGCTCCTCCTTCCATCTGGATTGCTCTTCCTCCTCTCTGGTCTCTCCCCCAGGGCTCAGCTCTAGGGTCAGCTCCTGGGGGAGGGCTTCTCCAGCATCCTGTCGGAAGCAGCCACTTCCCTGGCACCCTGGCACATGGCTGTGTTTAAATGCTTCACATGCTTTTCTCTCTCTGAGTAACTTTGTCCATTCATTTGCTTACTTGTTGATTTGCTCTCCCTCCTACTGAAATATATATTCTATGAGGACAGGGACTGGTGTGTCATGTTCTTCAATGCCTGCTGAATGGAAGGATAAATAGACACTTTGATCCTGCTAGAGGCTCCGAAGCATTGCAGTAAGAGGGTGACCTCTTGAGTCAGCTGCCTGCACTTAAATTCCCCATTGGTGACTTCAGCCTGTATGTCCTTGGACAGGTTACACAGCCTCTTTTCTTTCCATTCTCTCACCTGTCAGAGGAGGAATATAACAGTATCTACCTTTCAGGGGTAGTGTCAGAGGACTATGTAAAGTACTTAGTGAAGTGCTTGGTATGTAGTTATCACTAGATGATTGTTTTGTTTTGTTGTAGTAATTATATAGCTGCCAACGTTTATGGCCCATGACCATGTGATTTACTTGACATATTTATATGTAAAGTTTGCTCCATTTGCAAATCACAGTGTAGCTTCCACTTTCTGGTCTGACATATAAAGAGCTTGAAAGTAATCAATCACTCTCCTTACAACAACAACAAAAGGCTAAACGAACTGAAAACAAGGGACTCTTAGATCCATCAGAGAACTTGAGGTCACAGGGCAAACTGCTGCACCAGAACTAGAGAGAAAAATGGGCAGTTATAGAGGAGTACGGCCTACCAAAAGCAGAAGCCCAGAGCAGAAGCCCACAGCTAGAGCCCGGATGCGTAGGTACACTTTAAACTGTAATCGATGAATTGCTGAATGTGGGCACGCCTGAAGGTTAAAGACGACAGGGGTCCAGGACCACAGGGCCTCAACTTTCACCTACCAGGTTCCCACTATGAACAGCTGAGAAAAAAACCTCTGTTCTCCCAGTAGGTGGAAGAGAAAAGTAATGATTCTGAAATACACAGAGCTCTCTGTTCTCTTTCCAAGATCAGTCTTCAAGAGAAACTATTTTATCAGCTCCTAATCAACCAAGGTTTTAGCAAAGCCTAAGTGCCCCAGGGAAGGGAAATACCTCAGGCTCACAAACTGAGACCTAATTACAAGGCTATAGAAAGCCCCTCACATCTCCATATCAATAGTGCTCCTGTATAATGACAGAATTTCAAAGGAAAGAACTAAAAGCCTTCAATGTCATTTAAGAAAAAAAAATCTCTAGGAAGACTCAAAGATAAGGGGAGAGAGAAAAAACAAGGACACTAGAGGAAAGTTAAGCCCTTGACACCATAGCTACAGCAGACGGTAAGCACACAGCCTAATTCCTAACCAGATAAACACAAAACCTCATACTAAAGCCCTCTTTCCTCAGTTCCTTTTACCCAGGACATCGAGTCCAGCTTTCGACAAAAGATTACAAAGTATGCTAAAAACGCAGAAAATGCCATCTAAGAAGAAAAAGCAAGCATCAGAACTAGATGCGGATATGGCAGTGATGTTGGAATTATCAGACTGAAAATGTAAAACAACTGCTATGGGTATGCTATGAGCTTTAAAAGAAAAAATGGACAACATGCAAGAACAGATGGATAATATAAGTGGAAATGGCAACTCAAAGAAAAGATGAAAGAAAAATGCTAGAAATCAGAAAAGCTGTAACAAATGAAGAATGTCTTTGTTGGGTTCACCAGTAAGACTGGATATGGCAAAAAAACAAACAAACAAACAAAAAGACTGGACATGGCTAAGGAAAGAAACAGTGATCTTGAAGATATATAAATAGCAACTTCCCAAACTGAAATGCAAAAAGAAGACATGGAGAGTTAAAAACAGCAGGGGCCCAGGACCAGAGATAGAACAGTGTCTTGAGGAACCATAGGACTATTACAACAGGTGTAACAAATGTTTAACTGGAATAGCAGAAAAAGAAATAGAGAGAAAAGAAAAAACAAATAGCAGTAGAAATATTTGAAGTAATAATGGCTGGAATTTTTCCAAAATTAATTACAGACACCAAACCACAGATCTGGGAAGCCCAGAGAGCATCAAGCAGGGTAAATCACACACACAAAAATCTCTACTTACACATATCATATTCAAACTGCAGAGACTCAAAGGCAAAGAGAAAATAATGAAAGAACCCAGAGGGGCAAGGTAAGAAATCCTTATAAAGGAGCAACATGCAAGTAAGAAGAAAATGAAGTAAATTATTTAATGTGCTGAAAGAAAACTCTCAAAACCTAGAATTCCACACCCAACAAAGTTATTTACCAAAAGTGAAAGAGAAATAAAGACTCTCAGAAAAACAAAAACTAAAGGAAATTTGTTACCAATAGACTTGCCTTGCAAGAAATGATAGTTTTTTAGAGAGAAGGAAAATGGGAATCGTTAGAAACCCAGGTCTACATAAAGAAAGAAGAGCTTTAGAGAATGAATAAATGAAAGTAAAATAAAACCTTCAATTTTTATTCTTTTTTTTTTTAAGACTTTATTTATTTGAGAGAATGCTAGCATGCGCATGCATGAACTGTGGGGGGAGAAGGAGAAGAGAGGCAGAGGCAGAGAATCTCAAGCAGACTCTGCATGGAGCAGGGAGCCTGACCCAGTCCTCAATCTCTCATCCCTGAGATCATAACCTGAGCCAAAACCAAGAGTCAGACACTTAACAGACTGAGTCACCCAGGTGCCCCCTTCAATTTTTCTTATTCTTAATCCATCTAACAGGTGGTAGTTTGTTTGAAATAATAATAGCAACAATGTATTTGATCATAGCTTAATGACAGGGATGTCCCTTAATGGCAGGGAGGAGGAATTGGGAATGCTCTGTTACAAGGTTGCTGTAGTACTGGGAAGTGCTATAATGTTATTTGAAAGTGGATTTGGATTAGTTCTAAATGTATATTACAAACTCTAGAGCAAGCACTACACACTTGTAAAGAAGTATAGTTGATATGCTAAAAGGGGAGAGAAAATAGAATCATGTAAATGAGCAGTTAAAACCAGGGAAGACAAAAAAGGTACAAAGAACAAAGCCAATGAATAGCAAACAGAAACACGGTGGATATTAATCCAACTACATCAGTAATCATTTTAAGTGTAAATAGTTTAAACACACCAATTAAAAGACAGGATGTCGGGGATCCCTGGGTGGCTCAGTGGTTTAGTGCCTGCCTTCAGCTCAGAGCGTGATCGTGGAGACCCGGGATCGAGTCTCACGTTGGGCTCCCTGCATGGAGCCTGCTTTTCCCACAGCTTGTGTCTCTGCCTCTCTCTCTTTCTCTCTCTCTGTGTGTCTCTAATGAATAAATAAATACAATCTTAAAAATAAAAAATAAAAGACAGGATGTCACAGTGGATTAAAACAAAACAAAACAAAACAAAAACAAAAACAAGAGCCAACTATGAGCTATTCACTGATCACATTGTTGGCCATCACCCAAGAACATCCATGGGTGAGCCTAAGGCTCCCTGGCCTGAGGGTCAGGAGACAGGATGCGGTCTGGTCTATCCACCCACCAGCTGTGTGACCTTTCACAAGTCACTGATATTCTCTGGGCCTCTCTTTACCCTTCTTCTTGCCCTTTATTGCAAAATAAGAGGATTTAGACCAAATCCCTTAACCTCTCTTCCAGTTCAAAATACAAAGCCTCTGTACTAGGATCTGATGAGAAGTCTGGGCAGGCAGAGAGGAAATTGCAGCATCTATCAGGTGCTCTTGGACTGAGTTCATGAGAGACCTACCTGTAGCCAGAAGGGGTGTGTGCATGAGTATGAAAACACAAACCCAAAGTCTGGCTACTGCTTGCAAAAACTGAACTCTTGGAGACTACTGGATGGCAGGAATATCTCACTTGGGTCTATATTTGACTAGCAGAAAATGATAAGGAATTTGCAAATCATATTTAGGCTGAATTGTATCCTACTGATCAGGAAGGAGAATGGTCCAGAGAGGAACTCAGGGAGTCTCTGCTGAATATAAGGTTCAGAGGATTACCAGAGCCCCTTGTCTTGCATTCCTGGCCCATCGTCATCTTTTCAGACTAAACTTCCACCTTTCCCACTATTACCCCTGCCCCATGTACATACATCCTTTGCAGAAGAAACAGAAGAGAGAATTTCAAATGTTTAAGTTCCTGTGTTAAGTAAGTTGTTCTTGAAGATCTCATTCAGCTTCTAGCAAAAGCCCTGCTCATCTTCAAATACAGAACCATGGCATTGACTGTCCATTTTGGCCAGAGGCATGACCACTCTGATCGAAGAAAGCACAGGAGAATCCTTGAAATTATCTTTAAAAACCCACGAGGACATCAAAGGGAAACTAAATCAATGACTCTGCATTAAATCAAGGTTGCAGGTCAGCGCCCTAGATGGACAGATCACAGCACATTTTTACTTTCCCAGGTTGTTCTCTGCCCAGGGTTAAGTGGTCGGGATCGACTGTATTCTGTCCCACTGACACAGATATGCACTGTATGGAAGCTGGCCCAATGCTAATCTTACATACTTCCCATCTAGTTCTTCTTTTACTTTTTCTTCTCCTTCTCCTTCTCTTCTTCTTCTTCTTCTTCTTCTTCTTCTTCTTCTTCTTCTTCTTCTTCTTTCTTCTTCTTCTTCTTCTTTTTAAGATTTTATTTATTTATTTGACACAGAGAGAGAACACAAGCAGGGGCAGAGAGAGAAGGAGAAGCAGGCTCCCCGCCCAGCAGAAAGTCTGATATGGGACACTACCCCAGGACCCTGGGATCATGATCTGAGCCAAAGGCAGATGCCTAACCAACTGAGCCACCTGGGGTCTCGAACCTCTCACCTAGTTCTAAGTGACACTGTTATAAACCTCAGACCCATGAAGTACTGACATTTCCAATGGAAAACTGTAAGAATTTTAATATTCCACTAGATGGAAGGCTGTATGAAGGCAAGGATCGTGACTATGTTTGCTAATCATTATGTCCACTGTGCCTAGCTCAGTGCTTGGCATAGAGTAGGTGCTCTGTAAACATTTGTTAAATGAATGAAAAAAATTCCAGCATACATGTGGGCCTGGACAAAGTATGCATCATTCAAATTTGTTGATTTCTAAAAATACTTTTTAAAATAATTCATTCATTTCTCATTTTTTAAGCAAGCTGTCATTGAGTAAGCCTTCTGCATGATAGGGACCAAAACACAAAAATGAATGAGACAGTATGCTGATTCTCATAAAGAAGAAGGGGACCAGTATTTACTGAGTATAGCTATAAGTTGGGCACTTTTTATTCATGATATCATCCTTCTAGCAATCCTGTGAGGTAAATATTACTTTTCCCCCCTGCCTTTGCATATAAGGGAAGAGAGGCTTGCACAAAGACCCACATCTGCCAAATGGCAAAGCCAAGAATTTATTCCAGGACCTGGGTACTTCCCTCTGTGATGTACTATCTCCCCAGAGTAAAGTAAAATCACAGTGTGATGTTCTGCTATGTGATACTATGTTAAGGAAACTTAGCTTATCAGAAATTGAGTTGTAAATAAATAGTTTCATGGGGAAAAGAGAAGAATTTTATGTTCTCAATTGCAAGTTACTTATGTGGGGAAAAAATTTAATAATAGAGGTGCTTTAAAACCACATCAAAAGTGAGTACTTGAAGGTTAGAAATAAAAAATTGCTCAAACAAAACACATGAAAATTACCAAGTTAAGTCCTAAATAGCATTCTAGACCCAAGTCAAAAGAGTTTCTAAATTATCATTATCATAACTCATTGTCGTGATAAACAAAGCACAGAATTGAACTAAGATGGTTGAAGTCAAAATAAACCATGCTCTCACTTGTACTACCAATGGTGAAGAAAAGAACATACAACCAAGAAGCTGCCAGCTACTCCTTTGTGCACAATAGCTTTTTCCCTAGAACCTTGGTACTAATTCCCAACTGTGCTTGAATTATAACCAGTAGATACCCATTATATGAACTGTGTTCCCTGAGCAATCTATTGTGTTACAGCCCATGTGCCTCATAAAGGCTCAAACTGTGGGAGGAAAACAGGGAAATAATCCTTAGACATAAGAACAACTTGAGGAAACACTCAGGGTCAGGCCATCTTGTAGGGGTGGGAGGCCCCCTGCAGAGGTGGCCACGTGACTTGCACATCTGAAGGTCACAGACAGGCTCTGGGGTTGCCTGCTTCCCTGGACCCTGAAGCAGTTTTGAGAATTGCCATCTCTTCCCGATGGGTGAAAATGCATGGGGCCCAGAATTATCTGCATTCATGTCTCAGCAGAAACTTTGAAAGTAAGTTGTTCCCACCCACCTTACCTGGATCAGATGAGGAACTAGGAAAACAGAAATCCATAATCAACTCAAACTCCAGCAGCTCAGATAGTCCCAAAGGTGGCGGGGAATGATCTACTATTGGAATAGTCCTAATGGATTTGGCCCAATCCTAGCGCAGCAATGATCCTCTGTTACGCTTTTAGAGTTCCCTGCAATTTTCAATGATTTTATAACGACTCTGGGAGAGAAGTCATATTCTGATTTTTACAGATGAAGAAACTGGAAATGAGGAAGTAATTCACAGCAGCCAGCAATCATCAGAGTGAGACTCAAATCCTGTCTTCCAGCATCATATTTTTTTTGAGTTTAAAATATTTTGTATTTAAAATTTCATTCATATATGCATTATACTCGAGCCAACACTATTGTGTGCTAATGGAGTTTTAGGAATGAGGATATAAAGGTGAACAAACCAAATGCTTACATAATAATATAACATCAAGTAGAGCTAATGATCCAGGACCATATTCAATAGACCTCTCTCTACCACAAACTTATAGGGTGACCTCAGGGATGTTTTCTAGGAGCAGTGGCTTTAGAGTCATACCTACATTTGCCTATCCTGGATGTATCACTTTTAGCCATATAATCTGTCAAGTTCTTTAATGTCATTAAACTTTGGTCCCCCACCTGTAAAACGAGGACATATATAACACCAAGTTCATGGGGTTACGTGAGGGTCAAATGCAATGTGCAGAGAGCATGCTCAGCACAGAACTTGGACCCGGTTAGAGCCAGACAAATGTGGAGGGTTTCAGGGCATGGGCTTTGGGTGGAGGTATCTCCTTCATCCTAAGTGGTTTAGTATTCCTAAGGATGCAAAGCCCCGATGGGACATTTTACCATATCTAAAGCTATAAGGAGACAAACACTTAGGACAGACCACAGATGCTTGGGAACCTGAGCAGTGAGGCAGGCATGGGGCTAGAGGAATGACTGCCCCACAGGGGGCAGGTCTATGCCTTCTCCTGTGGTGCCCTCTGTGCTGGGGCCCTAAGGCAGACAGGACCCTCCATCTCCACCTGGAAAGCCATGGAGTTGGCAGCAGCCAGGAATATCCTCAGAGGCAGCTTGGCCTTGTAGGATCTGTGGCTCCACAGGCGATGGGCACCAGCTGTGACACCCAGAGCAGTCAGGAGGAAGCAGAAGTAGGCTGCAAGACACAAGTAGGGAGAATGTCAACAAATGTCTCCAAGCTTCGACACATCCCCCATGCTTTTTTTCTTTTCTGCATAGGGACCCATGGGAAACGGTGGGAGGAGAAGAATCTGCAATGTGAAGGAAGAATTGATAACTTGGGGGAAATGCAGCCTTTTTGTTGATTTGCAGCTTTCCCATACCAGGCAGATGTGGAGAGAACTTTCCTCAAGGAACTTTGACCTTTGAATGTCATTTTTTCTCTATCGAACAAATCTTTTATTTGCTAATGCTCCATGACAGTTTTGATGCAAAGTCATAATCACATTAGTGTGTATTTGTCACTCAGTCTTACATGCCCACTCTGTGGAGCTGAGATTGATCTCTGTGTTGCCTGTTGCTGGCACCCACGCCAGGAAGAGTGTTATACGAAGGCCATATTTCTAAAAGGCAGTGCCCTTATCATGGCTCCATAGGCCTTGGTTTGAACAAAATCAGGCCAGACCTAAAAGCAGTGAAGTGTGGCTCAGTACCAGTAAGAATGAAAATAAAACTAATGGCAGAGACAACTGAGATTTGCCTCCTCAAGATCCCCACTTACACCATCACTATGACCTGGGATGGCAGAGATGGCCAAGTGGTGAAATTTTTAAACCCACTCTAAGTGGAGCTTATTATCTGCCAACACTTAAATATATTATTTTTAAGCCTCAGAGCAGGTAGTATTAGCTCACTTTGCAGTTGAGAAATTGGAACTCTGAGAGTTAAATCCTGTATATAAACCCAAGTCAGCCTGGTCTCTGCCAAAGACCCCATGCTGCCCTCCACGTGGTGCCAGTGGATTGCTCTTCGTATAAAGACTTGGGAGAGGTTATAAAACATGGTGTAAAGGAGACACACAGGGACCACCCAAAAAAATTACGATTCCTGAGATTATTACAACTACTCTAGTGTTTTCACAGCAATATGCTCACACAATGTTAAATGCCTTGCTTGGATTACCTTATTAAAAACACTTCAAACAATCATATGGGTTTAGATTATTATTATTAGCCCCATTTTATAAATGAGAAAATCAAGGCTTAAAGAAGTTAACTAATTTCCCAGTGTCACAAAGCTAGGAGGTGTCTTTGCTAAGAGCCAAACTCTAGTGTGTCAGAACCAAGAATTGAGTTCCTAAGCACTATGCCTTTGGGTGATACCAGGTAGGTTTTATCTGTACTTCTCTACACCCCACTATCATCCTTAATATTGGGTCCTAATCTAAATTTAAAAGTGAGCTGCTTCCTTACTTAGGGGGAGAACTCAAAACCAAGCTCTAAGTAGGCAGGCTCAGGCAGATTATCTTGCTATTGCTTCTAGCACTTAGAACATACAGGGCCCTACAGAAAGAACTGGCAAAGAACAAGTGATCAGCTGTGAGTACATCCTTGAACAATTGTGAATTGTACCAGGACAGAATGAGTTTTTAGAGAGCTCACTATAGCACTTCTTTAGAAGAATCACTAGGGTAACTGCAGTGTCAATATATATATTTAGGGGAGAACCATATTACATCTCCCAAAAGTCAAGTCTGACAGATCTTGATCTCAATCCATATTTATATGGGTCTAAAAGCAAGACATGCCTCTGGTACTAAAATTAATGAGTCTCTGAATACATGTGGTTTTCATGAACTTGACAAATCATTCCTTACTTGAGATGTTAAAAAACAATCTGCTCATAAATCACAGAAAGTAACAGTATATAAAAAGCTCTGGTATCTTTTGTTATTATAATTTAACTTTGGTCATAAGACAATGAAATGGACAGCTATTTTCCATGTCATCCCTGGCCTTCATGTCTCTACCAAAAATTTTTTCCCCAACTGTCAAGGAGTCATGGAACAAGTGAAATCTGTAATGGAAAAATTCAGTGTGACCCTATTTTTCCAGCAGATTAAGACACTGGACCTTGGCTAAAATAAAATAAATCCCAAGACTCATAAAAAACATTGGCAAAAAAAAAAAATCTGTTCAATGCACAGTTCCCAGACAGGGCCTTATCATAGATGATGGCATTGTCTTATCCTATTTGGGATCTCCAGTATTTCAGGAGTCACTTACATAGTTGGTCTGCCATGGACAATAGAAGCTGTTGGTTTTTCATGGTCTTTCTTCTGGCAACAGGAATGTGGCCATGTAATCCACAGATGGCCTAGTGTAGTACTCTATCTTCTTAGCTCTGGGAGTAAACACCTACCCAATGCTCTCTATTCTGGCTCAAAGACTAAAGGTCACATACCAAGGTATGATTACAGCAGTAGAGAATGAGACCAAGAAAGTGAGAGGCATGAAGATGGTGGTGATGCCAAGAAGACCTAGAAGGAGAGCTCCCTGCTCTGAGCCACTGGTTGTAGCCCCTATAGTTCTACAGCTCCTTTAATCCTGTGAGCCACATGGTACTTCTCCTAGTTATGTGAGCCAGCAAATTCCCTTTTCTTTTCTTTTTTTTTTCAAATTCCTTTTTCTTGCTGAAGTTGGTTTGCTCTGGATTTCTGCTACTAAAATTCTGTAGAATCTTTAAAGAAGAAAGCAAACTTCTAGCCATCATCCAAATGAGAACAAACTACAAAAACCCTGGCCTGAGTATGAGGCTGTTCTATTAATAGGACTCAGTTTTCCTATTTGGATAGGAAGCAGATCCTTCCCCAGTTAAGCTTTCAGATAAGATAGCAGCCCACTGGTAGCATGGCAGGATACAAAATCAATGCCCAGAAATCAGTGGCATTTCTATACACTAACAATGAGACTGAAGAAAGAGAAATTAAGGAGTCAATCCCATTTACAATTGCACCCAAAAGCATAAGATACCTAGGAATAAACCTAACCAAAGAGGTAAAGGATCTATACACTAAAAACTATGGAACACTTCTGAAAGAAATTGAGGAAGACACAAAGAGATGGAAAAATATTCCATGCTCATGGATTGGCAGAATTAATATTGTGAAAATGTCAATGTTACCCAGGGCAATTTACACGTTTAATGCAATCCCTATCAAAATACCATGGACTTTCTTCAGAGAGTTAGAACAAATTATTTTAAGATTTGTGTGGAATCAGAAAAGACCCCGAATAGCCAGGGGAATTTTAAAACAGAAAACCATAGCTGGGGGCATCACAATGCCAGATTTCAGGTTGTACTACAAAGCTGTGGTCATCAAGACAGTGTGGTACTGGCACAAAAACAGATACATAGATCAATGGAACAGAATAGAGAACCCAGAAGTGGACCCTGAACTTTATGGTCAACTAATAATCGATAAAGGAGGAAAGACTATCCACTGGAAGAAAGACAGTCTCTTCAATAAATGGTGCTGGGAAAATTGGACATCCACATGCAGAAGAATGAAACTAGACCACTCTCTTGCACCAGACACAAAGATAAACTCAAAATGGATGAAAGATCTAAATGTGAGACAAGAGTCCATCAAAATCCTAGAGGAGAACACAGGCAACACCCTTTTTGAACTCAGCCACAGTAACTTCTTGCAAGATACATCCACGAAGGCAAAAGAAACAAAAGCAAAAATGAACTATTGGGACTTCATCAAGATAAGAAGCTTCTGCAAAGGATACAGTCAACAAAACCAAAAGACAGCCTACAGAATAGGAGAAGATATTTGCAAATGACGTATCAGATAAAGGGCTAGTTTCCAAGATCTATAAAGAACTTCTTAAACTCAACACCGAAGAAACAAACAATCCAATCATGAAATGGGCAAAAGATATGAAGAGAAATCTCACAGAGGAAGACATAGACATGGCCAACATGCACATGAGAAAATGCTCTGCATCACTTGCCATCAGGGAAATACAAATCAAAACCACAATGAGATACCACCTCACACCAGTGAGAATGGGGAAAATTAACAAGGCAGGAAACCACAAATGTTGAAGAGGATGCGGAGAAAAGGGAACCCTCTTACACTGTTGGTGGGAATGTGAACTAGTGTAGCCACTCTGGGAAACTGTGTGGAGGTTCCTCAAAGAGTTAAAAATAGACCTGCCCTACGACCCAGCAATTGCACTGTTGGGGATTTACCCCAAAGATACAGATGCAATGAAACGCCGGGACACCTGCACCCCGATGTTTATAGCAGCAATGGCCACGATAGCCAAACTGTGGAAGGAGCCTCGGTGTCCATCGACAGATGAATGGATAAAGAAGATGTGGTTTATGTATACAATGGAATATTCCTCAGCCATTAGAAATGACAAATACCCACCATTTGCTTCAACGTGGATGGAACTGGAGGGTATTATGCTGAGTGAAGTAAGTCAGTCGGAGAAGGACAAACATTATATGTTCTCATTCATTTGGGGAATATAAATAATAGTGAAAGGGAATATAAGGGAAGGGAGAAGAAGTGTGTGGGAAATATCAGAAAGGGAGACAGAACATAAAGACTCCTAACTCTGGGAAACGAACTAGGGGTGGTGGAAGGGGAGGAGGGCGGGGGTGGGGTGAATGGGTGACGGGCACTGAGGGGGGCACTTGATGGGATGAGCACTGGGTGTTATTCTGTAAGTTGACAAATTGAACACCAATAAAAAATAAATTTATTATATAAAAAAAAAAAGACAGCAGCCCAGGCCAACACTGCTTGCCTTGTGAGAGATCCTGGAGCTGAGGACCCAGGTCCAGTAGTACCTGCATTCCTACTTCACAAAAACTGTGAGAAAATAAATGTATGTTGCCTTAAGCTGCTAAATTTTGGGTTAATTTGTTCTTCAGCAATAGTTAACAAATGCAAGACCTAAGGAGGAACTTTACCCTTAAGGGAAGGAAGGTATAGTTAGAGTCTTGGTTTAAGAAGAGTTTGCTATCTCTAGGTACAGAAAGTAGATTTGTCTTGCAAGGGGTTGGGAGGGTAGGAAGGGGAGTGGGAAGTGACTGCTAACAGGTACAAAGATTTGGTGTGAAGGGTGATAAAAATATTCTAGAACTGATTTTGGTAATGTTTGTACAATTCCACGAATATACTAAAAACCAATGAATTATATACGTCAAATAGATGAATTATAATGAGTTATGACTCAATAAAGTAGTCATTATTCCTATTAGACTTTGTTATTATGTATATTTTCTCAATGTAAAATAAAATAGACATGTCACAAAACAAAACAGAACAAAACAGACAAAAATCAACCACTTGCCTAGGATGCCACCGTAGGCATCATCACCCCTGGATACTGGATACTTGGCACCACTGGACACTCATGTCATACTGTGGCCCCTTAAATCTTCCATGGCTGCCAAAAAGAGTCTCATTTGACCCTTCGCCTATGCCTGAATCTGTCAAGGCCCAAGATTCCAAAGAAGAAGCACTGATTTGTCCATGTGTAGATCACAAGCCCAGCTCTTACTGCCAGCAACAAAAGAGGAAGAATCCACAGTCCCTTTGGTTTTCAAGATGGAAGGCAGAGCCTCCCATCTATTCTGAGTCCTCAACTGGAGCAATGTTTAGAGAATTATTATAGTGAAACCCTCTGGACCACACAACCAGAGAACAGTCCTGGAGAGATGTTAAGGATCAAAAATTTAAACTCCCTTAATTCTGGACCTGATCAGAGGGAGAGACGGACAGCTCCCTTCGAGATCCATCTGTGAGCACCCGACAGAAGCAATTGGCAGAAGTCTTAACTGTGTGTATTGTCTGTTTCCCTCTAGCACCAGAGTGAAAGCTACTAAATAATAATGATAGCTACTATTGACCCAGAACTCTCTATGTGCCAGGCCCTATTCTAAACAATTTATACAGATGAGCCTGAGTGGCTCAGTTGGTTAAACATCTGACTCATGATTTTGGCTCAGGTCATGATCTCATGGGTCATGGGACTGAGTCCTGTGTCTGGCTTCTCGCTTGGCAGAGTCGGCTTGAGATTCTCTCTTCCTTCTCCCTCTGTCCCCCCCTCCCCAATCATGTTCTCTCCCTCCCTCTCTAAATAAGTCTTGAGAAAAATAAACAATTTATACATAGTAACTCTTAGAATACTCACTTCAAGTCTAGGGGTGGGTAATATGATCTCCATTTTACATATGAAGGCAATTTGACATGAAGTGATGCAACCAGGTTGCAATCTAAGGCAGGAAGAGCCCACACTCAATAATACCCCTGCAGGCTGCTTGACCTCTTGGGGTTGCCTTAATTCTAATGGGAGGAGCCTAAATGTATCATGTCCTTTTAGTCAGCTCAAAACATAAGCTGGAAGTCAAGACCCTTGTTTTCTGTTTTGCCTTTGGCAAAGTTCACCAACTGGCAAGTTCACTTCCAAGAATGCCATCACCATCATTCTGCATTCAATTCAGCCACAGCTTGCCTTGGGAGCACCAGACAACCCAAGGATTCATGAGATAGTTTATTGAGCTCTTATTATAGACCATACACTCAGCTTAGCACTGGGTCTGCAAGTTGACCGTGTGAACATGGGTCTTGGTCTCTGAGTTGATAGGAGTTTGAAAAGTAAATTACTTAATATATAATTATAAATTACAGCAAGTGCTGCAGAGGAGACAAACAGAATAATATAAGAGAGATTAAAAGGGGGATAATTTAGGGGCATCTGGCTGGCTCAGTTGGAAGAACGTGTAACTCTTGATCTCAGGATCATGAGACCAAGCCCAACACTGGGTGTAGAGATTGCTAAAAAAAATAAATAAATAAATAAAAGGGGGATAATTTAGTTTGGGGGACTAAACTAAACTAGTGGGAGTGAGAATTAAGCTAACCCCTAAAGGATGAGGAGGAGGCAAGATTCAGGCAGAGGGACCCACGTGTGAAAAGACCTGGGCTGGAGAAGGAGAGCTGATAAAAAACCTGTATCTGACCACCTTACACCCACTCAGAGTGCTACTAGAACAAAACAAAAACAGAAAATAACAAATGTTGGCATGGATGTGGAGAAATTGGAACCCTTATGAATTGACAGTGGGAGTGAAAAATGATGCAGCCACCGTGGCAAAGTTTGGTGGTTCCTCAAAAAGTTAAACATAAAATTACCATATGATCCAGCAATTCCACTTCTGGGTATATACACCCAAAGAATTGAAAACAAGGACTCAAACAAATACTTGTTCATTCATGTTAATTGCAGCATCAGTCACATAGTCAAAGGGTGAAAACACCCTAAATGTTTATGAACAGATGGATGGATATACGAAATGTGATGTACATACAATGGAATGTTCATTGACCATCAAGTGGAATAGAATTCTGACCCATGCTACAGAACATGGATGAACTTTGAAAACATTATGCTAAGTGAAATCAACCAGACACGAAAGGACAAGTATAGTATGATACCGCTTACACAAGGTACCTAGAAGAGGCAAATTCATCAAGTCCCACATCGGGCTCCCTGCATGGAGCCTGCTTCTCCCTCTGCTTATGTCTCTGCTTATCTCTATGTGTATCTCATGAATAAATAAATAAAATCTTTTTTAAAAAAAGATACAGATACACATATTTATATATGATTGTCATCACAGCATAATGGTTGAAATGAACCTGGGATTGAATCCCTGGTCTATCACTTATTAGCTTGACAATCTCTAAATCTTGGTTTCTTCACTCATAAAGTGGGGGAAAATAGTACCTGCTTTATGACAAACCTGTTATAAAGATTAAAGGAGGTAAGCATGCAAAATGCAAGTCCACGCCTGGGGAGCAGTGAGCACATATCACATATCATTACGAATGCCCTTTAAAGTTGGGTTTATAAGTTTCGAGAGTCTGACACAATTTATTTCCAGGTACTATTTCAACAATTCCCTCGAAAGTGGAACATTTTCACCTCCTGCTGAAAAGCAAAGGGTTTCTCTTTACTGTTGAAACCTGCAAACTTCTACTATACTCACAATAACCACCAGCCTCTCTTTACAATTCCTGCCTCCCTCCACTAATCCATCTTCCCTTGTGCTGTATGTGGGCTGCAAGAAGATATGTTCTCTCTTCCCATGGCATGAATCTTTAGGCAACCGCCTGCATCTTCTAGGAAGATTGAACAGATAAAGATGGAATAAGAGAGAAAAAAATATATTTCATGCATTTTACATATACTGCACGTTTTCCTCAAGTGTCCTTCCTGCCTTCACTTAGGTCCAGTTGGAGTGCTCTAAAGTTCTAAGCAAATGCTATTTCTAGAACCTCATTCCATGTATACAAGGCTCATTTCAGACACTCAGGCTAAGTCAGGCAGCCATGTTGGAGGCTCTCTTGCCCTGTTTTTCAGTATGGCAATGATCACATTGTAATAAATAAGGAATTTTTATCGATCTAATGCCATCCTCCCTTTGAAAACAGAATCTCCAGGAGGGTGGAGGTCATATGTCCATCTTTCCATGTGTTCCCTACTGATACCTATGCAACTAAGAGAAAAATATACATCCATGCTGATAGGTCTCACTTTAAAATTCATGGCAATTAGCTTCATTTGGATGTAATATTACCCAACAACATCATTATATCTCCTTGGTCCACATGAGCTCTCTCTCTCCTAGACATCACTTTCACACCTGCTCCAACCCCCTCGTCCCCTACACCTCCATCCCCCCTCATCCGATAACTTTGTTTTCGATTTCATTGAGAATAGCAGAACTCCTCAGGCTCTACCACCTGTCCCCACCCTCCAGCATCCATGCCTGTGTACCTTAGATTTCTCCATTACTAGAGAGGGCCAGTCCATACTCCCTTTAAGGCTGGTCCTCCTTGTGCATCTTACCCGTTGCTATCCTCTCCCGTTGCTCTGCAACTCTCCTCTCCTCTCTCTGTCCTCAATACCCTCCCACTATATGATTCCCACCCACCTGCAACCACACTATTTCCCTCCTGTTAAAAACATTAAAGAACTTCTTTCGACCCCACGTCTCCACCTAGATCCTATTCCATTTTCCTGTTCCCCTTCACAGCAAAGCTTTCTGCAGGATTGTCTCTTAATAGCAGGAAGTTGTTCACTTCCCGCTCTCTCCTAAGTCCACCAGGTTTCTGTGCCTCTTCCCTCATCTCCATTCCCAGTCCGAACTGCTTTTGCCCAGGTCCTGACAAGACAAAGCTTGTCCCTTCCGTCATGTCTCTAGAGGCATACCGAACCTGTCATCACGTGGGTGATGGGAACAGTGAAGGAGAGGCACCTGCACTATGAAGTATCTGAAGGATAGGAGGAATGGCATGGGGAGAAGCATGTGGGGCGACAGTTGTGAAGGCTTTGTGCATTCAAGCAGTGGCGAGTGATTTGGTTTGGCTTCTGGGGGAAAGGTGGTTGGGGGAGTAAAATGAAATGAGAAGATCGGACAGGGACCTGATCAGAAGGGATTTAAATATGATGCGGAGAGATAGGGTATATTTGATCGTGACCACGGTAAGGTACCCAGAAAGAATTTCCCATGACCAGATTTAGAACGGCAGACGTGGAAGCGCTGTGGAAGACAGTCTAGAGGGTGAAGGTGGAGAAGCTGTGCTGGAAATTCTCCATGTGCCACTGCAGACATCCCTCCCCTCTCACGCTGCCCTCCGCCCTGGGAGGCTGGCCTCTATACGGGGTACTGGGCAGGGTACTGGGCGATAGCTGCGGCAGATTACTTGAGCAGCTTTATTTATTTATTTATTTACTTACTTACTTATTTACTTATTTATATTTTATTTATTTATTCATGAGAGACACACAGAGAGAGCAGAGACATAGTCAGAGAGAGAAGCAGGCTCCCTGTGAGAAGCTTGATGCGGGACTCGATCCCAGGACCCTGGGATCACGACCCGAGCCAAAGGCAGACACTCAACCACTGAACCACCCAGGTGCCCAAGCAGCTTTAAACTCTCTACATATATTCTAGGGCCTTACACTGACCAGGCAACTCTAGGGCCTCCAAGTGATCCTGTGACACAGCCTACTACGGGAGTGATGGACAAAGACAGTGCTTCTCAAACAAATGTGCCCACAAATCATCTGAGGATCTAGTAAAGCTGCAGCTACAACTTGGGTAGGTCTGGGTAGGGCCAGAGATGCTGTGTGTCCACCAAGCCACCAGGTCGCACCACTGCCGCTGTCGCGAGGACCCCATGTTGAGTTGCAAGGCCAGGGCAATCACTGCAGAGACTCATTTAGGACCAAGGAAACCTAGCTTCTCTCTTGGCTTAGTGATTCAGGCAAAAGGGTTTTTTTAGTGAAAGAAGCCCAAGATAGAAGTCTTATCTCCCCACCCTCTGCCTTACATTCATTCTGACTTCCTTCTTTTCTGCTTGTTTTCTTTTCCCAGGAACAGAGTGGCTAAAGTGTACTTAAGGCAGATTTTAAAATTCAGAAGATGAGACAAGGACTGCCTTCAAAGCATCACAAAAACAGTTCTATAATATAAAAACACAAGAACTGAGCTGCTAAAAGAACCAAGGCTAAATAAAGATCATTTACGCCTTACAGTTCCACCTTCATACCTCGGTGTGGGAAAGGGTCTCATTAAAGCAAAAATATCCCTTGATCAAATAAGAATTTGTTAAACAGATGGGGCATCTAGGTGGCTCAGTCTGTTAAGTATCCAACTTCTAATCTCAGCTCAGGTCTTGATCTCAGGTTCAGGAGTTCAAGCCCCGTGTTGGGCTCCCTGCTGGGTGTGGAGACAACTTAAAAAAAAAAATGTGTTGAACAGAATGTTAAGGGCTCTTAATCATCATGGAATGGTGTTGACAACCTTTCTCCTGTAGGAAAATATGTAAAACAAGTTGACCAAAGTGAAAGATTGGGGGAAGGGAAGGGTAGAGTTATTTTCTTCTGTTCTTAAGAAAATGTCAGAGACCAGTACTCTTCTGCTTCCAGTCCACTTTTGAAAATGTTTGGCATTTGGTAAGTGCCACACAAGCGTAAGAAAAGTTATATTCAGAGTTGTCAATTGCTTAACATTTTACTAAAAATGCAAAAAACAAACAAAAATCAAAGTTACTGGGGCAGCCCAGGTGGCTCAGCGGTTTAGCGCCACCTTCGGCCCAGGACATGATCCTGAAGACCAGTGATCGAGTCCCACGTTGGGCTCCCTGCATGGAGCCTGCTTCTCCCTCTGCCTGTGTCTCTAACTCTCTCTCTCTCTCTCTGTGTCTCTCATGAATAAATAAATAAAATCTTTAAAAAAAATCAAAGTTACTGTATTATTTTGTTATCTGTTAGTATCTGTTCAGTATGACACCAAAGCAAATCCTTGAAAGACAACTGTTCTAGAACACAAGCTAGTTTTGACTTGGATCTTTCCTCTATTCTGTGTTTCCCTTATGTCTTCTTATTCTCTTCTTCAAAGTCTCTTCCTCTCCCTCAAATGACACAAAGCTTCTCTTGGGGGATGAGGAAAATTAGGCAAGGAAATCAGACCTCGCTGGAACAAGTCATGGAGGATGCAGGCTCCTTTCAGAAAGTGAGGGGGCACACAGGTAACCATATCGCCCACCTGCCATTTCCTACCTGGGAGTGGGGGGTGGACAGGGGCATCATACTCTTTCTTAGTCTCAGTTCTCTTATCTGTGAAGCAAACAAATCAACCAAAAACAACACTATCTCGAATAACTTTGAGACAAATGAAAATGTACATAAGGGAGTTAGCAAATAGTAATATCTCAATAAACATTACTGAAAACTCCATTATTCTTATCACCAGGCAACCTTTGCAAGATTGAGGGTGGGTGACCAGGAAGCAGGGCCTTCAGGGGGAAAGGGGGCACCAGGTCCAGCAGGGACCCTTTTTCCTACCCTTCCTCAGCCCTCCCAGGTTCTCTGAGGTGAATTTAGGAAAAGCAAACTCACTCAGAGTTTATGACTCAGGATAACTCCCATCATCCATCTCTCTCTGTTAACCAATCAAAATCAAACACAACTACTGAAATTAGAATTAGAGATAACAGAGCCCAAAGAGAATAATTTACTACACTATGGATTTACTTTTTCATTAAGTATTTGGTTCTAATTTTCTCTTGGGCAGTAGGTGAGAGAGAGAGGGAGGGAGGGAGGTGTGCATAGGTACATTTTGCTATAGCTACGTACATTACATGCTCATGAATGTCTCTGGACATAAATGAGAAACTACAATGTCAAAAATGTTGGTCCCTCAGGCCCCGTGGATGGCTCAGTCAGTTAAGCATCTGACTCTTAATTTCGGTTCAGGTCATGATCTCAGGGTCGTGAGATCAAGCCCTGAGTTGGGCTTGTGGACTCAGCTTAAGATTCTCTATCTACCTCTCCCCCGGCCCCTCTCCCTCCTCATTCTCTCTTTCTCTCACTCTAAAAATAAATAAATAAATCCTTTTAAAAAAATGTTGGTGCCTTGAAGGAAGACTAAGATTAACATCATGACCCAAACTATCCATTTGAGGGAAGTGGCAAAAAAAGGATCATTTCTGCCCTCATTGTCTAAATTATCTGAATTATTACAGGTCCTCCTCTCCCTCTTCTTTTTTTAACAAGCAATTTCTGTAAGGAGATCAAGACAGCTAGTGGTTGGAGCCCAGGCCCCAGAAGTTTGGGCCGGAGTTAGCAGGCACCTTCTCAGCAATGAAGCATGAAGACTGGGAGACCCAGACTCTCAGAAGGCTGAGCTTTGAATGAGCATTTTGACGAAAAGTTCTGGCAAGAGAAGCCCAGGACCTCTCTGTTGCCTTGTGTCTGAGTCAAAAGAGCTGGTGATTAAAGTTTAAGTTGATGGAAAGCCCCGTGGGAGGCTTTCTGTCCCCATTTCTCCTCAAGGATCTCCTCATTCTCCTCACAATCTCTTCTGACCACAGAAATGTCCTCCCTGGGGCTTAGCATGAACACAGTGGATTTTGATCCAACTTCCCCATCTAGCAACTACAGGCCAGACACAGATGAAAAACGTTTGGTGGTAAGGTGTACTTGGTGATCGCAAAGGGAAAAATGACAAGACACAGTCTTTGCAAGATTTTTTTTACCACAATAATGTGTCTGCCTTACATTTTTGTAGGACAAAAAATTTAAAAATTTAATTATACAGCATTCTCTCAAGATACCAAGAAATCCCCTTTGATTGTCTGGTTAGTGACTGCACCGTTGAGACAGCCTGACCTAGTTCATGAACTCTAGTTTCAAGGGTTTTCTTCACACATTTTTATTCCTGCCAAGTCTCTGTAAGTTGCTGTGAATAACCCAAAGCATATTTTAAAATTTTGCAGCACAATCCAGGACCTGGTTTTCTGATCTTCCTTGGTTTTGATGCAACCAAAATTGGATTAAAATCCAACCTAATTCTAATAGGTTGCCTTAGCAAAATGTAATTATCCATTCATTTGTTTCTGAGCAAACATGTCTAAGTACCTCCCATGTACCAGGTTTTCTGCAAGGTATTGAGTACGGTCATGGTCAGCATCTCTCCCCAGGGAGGCTCATGGCTAACCAGCTCCTCAGAGTGACAGCCCTCTAGCCACAATCAGCCCATGGATTATTGTTTTTTTTAAACTGAGCCAACAATGAAAAATAAACAATTTAAAAAATTAAAAAATCTCTATTTCTGGCTTCTCTTTACAAATGGAAACATGTAACAATACCAGGCCACCTCACTTTCTTGTATGGCCACTTGCTACCGGAGCTAACTGCCATCTACAAGCCAAGGAGAGAGGGGCCGGCCTGGAACGGAGCCTGCCCTCACAGCCCTGCCGATGCCTTGATTTCAGGCTGCTACCATCCAGAACTGTGAGCCAATAAATTCTTGTCGGTTAAGCCCCCAGGTCTGTGGTACCTCATGACAGCAGCCCCTGCAAACTAACAAACATGCTGAAGTCATTAGGTCAAAGGATTGCCAGGAAGCAGGAAGCAGGATATTCCTATGGTGTCAAAGCAGCATCCTCCAGATTGTTTACTAACAGTCAAGGGGGAAATCACATTTTACCATGGAGGAATCTGGCACTTTACCAAGAGATGTAACAGCGTCAGTAACCATGGAAGAACTCAGCACCAGGTGCCTTTTGATGTGATAAATATGAAGCACACAGCATCACCCTAAAGGCATTCTCACCAAATATGCTTAGCTTTAATATAAATATGCTCCCAGTTTACAAGAAACAAAAGGAAAAAAAGGAAACAATCAGACAATCCAAAATGTGAAACATTCTACTGAAAACTGACCTAGTCTCTTCAAAAAGTCAATGTCAGAGGTGGAAGGTCTGTTCTAAAGACAGTGAGCACAAATAAAATTTAAATGCAATGCAATAAGCATGACTGAATCCTGGTTCCCAAAAAACCTATTATAAAAGGTATTTTAACAAAAACTGGAGAAATTTGAATATAAACCAGATAATGGATTATTATTAAGTTATGATAATAATCATAGGGGATGTGTGTAGAATTATTTAGGGATAAAGGGCCATAACAACAGCAACTTACTTTTAAATGATTGAGAAAAAATTACAGATAGATTAAAACAAATACAGTGGCTCAGTTGGTTGAGCGTCTGCTTTCGGCTCAGGTCATGATATGAGGTCCTAGGATGGAGCCCCACATTGGACTCCCTGTGCAGAGGGGAGCCTGCTTCTTCCTCTGCCCCTACCCCCGCTCATGCTTTCTCTCTCTCTCTCTCTCAAATAAATAAAATCTTTAAAAAGTAGAACAGGGATCCCTGGGTGGCTCAGCAGTTTAGCACCCGCCTTTGGCCCAGGGCGTGATCGTGGAGTTCTGGGATCGAGTCCCGCATCGGGCTCCCTGCATGGAACCTGCTTCTCCCTCTGCCTCTCTCTCTCTCTGTGTGTCTCTCATGAATCAATAAATCAAATCTTTAAAAAATATATAAATAAATAAATAAAAAGTAGAACTAATGTGGTAAAATGTTAATAACTGTTAAATCTAGTAGTAGACATGCAGGTGCCCACTGTAGTATTTTTTTTAAATCCTCTGTGTTTGGGGTAACTGGGTGGCTCAGTCGGTTGAGCGTCTACCTTCATCTTGGCTCAGGTTATGATCTCAGGGTTCTGGGATCGAGCCCAAACACCAGGCTCCTCCGCTCAGTGGGGAGTCTGCTTCTCCCTCTCCTCCTGCCCCTCCCCTCTAACTCCCCCAGCTCATGCTCCTCCCCTCCCCCCCAAATAATTAAACACAATCTTTAAAAATATCACCTGTGTTTGAAAATGTTCGTATTAAGCGTTTGGGGAAAACAAATGTCACTGAGAGTTAACACACAGGTGCTAAATCAGCTTCTTTTACATCACACATTAATACACAGACCAAACTTGAGGATCAGAGCACAGAGGGCCAGCAGGAGAATATGTGGGTTAAACCTTGCCTTGTGCTGGCTTTATGATACTAAAGTGATTACAGTTAAATATAAACATTCTTCTCCTCTCTGCCTACAAAAAAAAAAAAAAAGAAGAAGCTCTAAAATAAGCAGGAAAGATGAAGTCAGACAAAAAAAAGAAAAGAAAAGAAAAGTAAAAAAAATATGCATGTGGCTATGTTTAGCTCTTCTCTGATCCCTTCTGCTTCTGTCCCATCTGTAAAACGGAGAGAACAAACCAAATATGGGGATTGTTTCTGGGATTAAAGATGAGGAATGTCAAGGGCCTGACACACAGTACACAGGTGATCAATGTCCTTCTAACGCTGTCGCTGGGACGGGGCGGTGGGAGTCCCCAGGGGCAGCAGAAAGCTAAGCCAGACTTTCTGGCCCTGGAGCCCACCTCCAGCCTGTCCTGCGCTGTAACTACCTCTGAACACAGGGCATTTTTTCTAGTACAATAAAGGTAACTACTTGCCGTACAAACACAACAGTGGACACATCTTGCTTTACATTTCAGGTTATGCCTTGTATTTAGGATAATAATCAGGAAAAATTCAAGAACCATTTCTTGAAGGCTTAATACAGCAAAAAAAAAAAAAAAAAAGGAAAATCAAGGCAGAATAGCTCCACAATAAGGAGGCCAAAGCTTTCCTGTAATCTATGTCAAGACCTTGGAATATTTTAATGCTTGAAATAAATAACTTCCCTGAGCTTTACGAATAAATAGATGTTTCTATTTCACATGCAGGGTAGATGGTGTTAAGAGGCTTTCCTCAGAGCTGAAGAGGCTCAAGGGGCAAAGGCTTTTGATATTTAAAATAAAACCCAGTACATAAATTCAATTCAAACCCCAAGAAGGCTTTCACTCCTGTCAGCCAGCATAAACTTCCTGAAGGTAAAATCTGGGTTTTATTCTCATTTTACCATCAACTACTCCCTGTACCTCAATGGCACCTTTTTGTCTCTCTAAACCAACAAAAATGACAGCTTTGGGTGGTGGCATAGGCCTGCTTCCCCCCCACCCCATTTGTTACTGTGACACCTTTGCTCATCCATGAAAATTCTAAGACATGCTACCTTATGAAACACTTGATTTTGACCCAAATCGAAGGGAATAGAAATTCAAGTGACAAGGAGAGTCACAGAAAAGAAGTGAAAAACCTGGATGGTCTCTATGTTTCTGAGGCTCGGGAGGCCCTGCGTCAGTAAAGTGGAGACAGCCTCCTTCCTGAAGGCTCTTCAGCAGAGGCAGGAGCAACTACTTTCTGTTACCAGCATGTTTGTAATGAAAAACAAAACAAAACAAAACAACCTTGGAATTTTTTCACAAGGCTAATAGGATTTTCCCAACTGGGCAAACGAGTTATGTGGACCCCAAGATTGAAAGACAAGTTACTGGGGTGCCTGGGTGGCTCAGTTAAGCAACCAACTCTTGATTTTGGCTCAGGCCATGATCTTGGAGTTATAAGATCAAGCCCCACATTGGGCTTCTCACTCGGTGGTGGGGGGGGGGGGAGAGGGGGAGTCTACTTGAGATTCTCTCCTCTCTCTCTGCCCATCCCCCAAGCTTGTGTGCACTCTATCTTTTTCTCAAATAAATAAACAAATCTCAAAAAAGAAAAAAGAGGAGTTACTACTTCACTTGTTAAGGAAGCAGCTGTTCAGTTTGTTTTTTAATAGAGACTTGCAGTAAAATATCATACACACTGCAACCTAGAAAACGCACAAATAGAACACATATAATTTTCATAGGGATCCCTGGGTGGCGCAGCAGTTTAGCGCCTGCCTTTGGCCCAGGGCGCGATCCTGAAGACCCGGGATCGAATCCCACGTCGGGCTCCCGGTGCATGGAGCCTGCTTCTCCCTCTGCCTGTGTCTCTGCCTCTCTCTCTCTCTCTCTCTCTCTCTGTATCATAAATTTAAAAAAATTAAAAAAAATCCTTAATCCTTACCTTATGCCGTGCACTGATACTTTCTATTTTTTTACACTCTAATGTCAGTCACAACACAGACTACAGTGTTTCACACCCACTAATAGGTTATAGTCTGCAGTTTGAAATACTGAGCTGAATGAAGCCCATGCTTCTCCACACATTCCTGTCACATACATAACCCTCCTCATCCTGCTCCTTTCTCCAGGAGCTGCTGCAAATCAAGTTTGATTGGCCAGGAAAAAAAGGACAGTTTTTCTTTTCCCACTGCATTTGTAAAGTTCTGAAGGACATCCATCATTGCTGCCAGGCTCATCCTATAAGGTGGAGACTATCCCATTTCTTTTTTTTTTTTCTTAAAGATTTTATTTATTTATTCATGAGAGACACACACAGAGAGAGGCAGAGACATAAGCAGAGGGAGAAGCAGGCTCCTCACTGGGAGCCCGATGTGGGACTCGATCCAGGCATTCCGGGATCACGCCCTGAGCCAAAGGCAGGCGCTCAACCACTGAGCCACCCAGGTGTCCCGAGACTATCCCATTTCTAATGGAGTGGGGTCGATTTTTCTTCAGTCATCACAGATTACACAGGGGTGTGTTAGGCTCACCCCATCTCATATCTTTAGGCTCTCGGGCTCACATGCAAGGGGGAGAGATTTCCCCATCAAGCAGGCCCATCAGATTCTGAACTCCTCATCCTTGGATCCAAGTGAAACTCCAAGCTCTGCTATGAAATGTGGGCATTTGGGTATAACCATGGCATGCAGTGGACAAGGCCAACTGCTGCCCAACTGCCAAAGGTACAATCTGCAATGTCTCCGGAATATTCCACAAAGAGATGCCATCCATGTAGAGTACAATGAGAACGGCACCTTTGGAGCTGTGGACCCTGGCCACTGGTCCGGGGGGTAGAATATATTTCCAATGTTCTGAGGCATTTGTCTTCACTCTCTTTGTGGCACAGGCCTCACCCCTGGGTTATGGTCTCTCCCAAATCAGGGTATATTGTCCCTCCATGTACCTCCGGCCTCTGTGAATAGTTTTTCTTTCACTTCCCAGAGGCAGGGGCAGCTCCAGGCTTTGGTTCCCTTTTGATTCTTTTGAGAAGTAATGGGTTTTCCTGTCTGCCCCTTGGACATCCCCATGGACAGCCAGTCAAAACTGTTCTGGTTTTATAGGTAAATCCCTTACCAACCGGTGTTGTCTTACGTCTGGGAAGGTCCAGCTTCCCTTGCGCTTCCCTTTTTTCACCTTGATGTTTTCAGTGAGCAAAACTATCTATCTCCTTTGACTCCTCTGGATCTTTTCCATCTTCAGCTAATCCAGTAGAAGAGGGCATTTATTTATTTTTTTTAAATTTTTATTTATTTATGATAGTCACAGAGAGAGAGAGAGAGAGAGGCAGAGACACAGGCAGAGGGAGAAGCAGGCTCCATGCACCGGGAGCCGGATGTGGGATTCGATCCTGGGTCTCCAGGATCGCACCCTAGGCCGAAGGCAGGCGCCACACCGCTGCGCCACCTAGGGATCCCAGAAGAGGGCATTTAAATCGTCATCCCAGGGGCACCTGGCTGGCTCAGTGGGTAGAGCATGGGACTCTTGCTCTTTGGGTCATAAGTGCAAGCCCCACATTGGGTATAGAGACAAAAAGAAGGGGAAGAAGAAGAAGAAGAAGAAGAAGAAGAAGAAGAAGAAGAAGAAGAAGAAGAATCATCCTGATTTTATTTATGCAGGTCTTGTTCGGCCTACCTGTCCCTTTCCCCCATTTTTTAATGAACATATTTTAATTCTCACAATTCTTCCCTGGCATAGCAGGTCCCCCAGAGATACTAATTAAGGGTCTCCTCTTCCTGCAGATAGTCACCAGGTAGCTTGGTTGGCAGCTGTTCTCAACCTGGGTGGCACATCAGAATCACCTAGAGACCTTTCAAAAGTCCCTAGAGCCCAGGCTACACCTCAGACCAGTTAAATCAGGACCTACGGGTGGGGCCCAGCCGTGATTTTTTTTTTTTTTTTTTTTTTTTTTTTACTTTTAAAAGATTTATTTATTTTAGAGAAAGAGAGAGAGAGCAGGCACATGACTAGGGGGAGAGGCAGAGGGAGAGAATCTTCAAGTAGACTTGCCACTGAGCGGGGCTCAATCCCATCATCCACGAGATCATGATTTGAGCTGAAACTAAGAGTCAGATGCTCCACTGACTGCACAGCCACCCCCAGCTGTGATATTTTTAAAGTTCTCCAAGTGATTACAAAGTGTAGGCAAGGTTGAGAACCACTGTTTATTATTCCCATTTACAACACGTTTCCATATTCAAGACACTCCTCTCACCAGTAGAACAGAAGCTTCAACTTCCAGAGTGAAGATTATTTCCATCCCCACAGTCCAAAAAGGTCACTTGCAAAAAAAAAAAAAAAAAAAAAAAAAAGAGGTCTTGCAAAGGTCACATCTCAAGCTAAAATTTGCTTCTCTGAGAAACAGTCTTTAAGCCAAAACCCATATTGCCTAGCACAACACAAATGGGAGGGGGCCCCAGGGGACCTAATTTGCCCACCAGTGCCGGAAGCTCTGGCCCCGGGGAAGCAATACTGAGGGGGATTTCATCTCTGCGAGTGAGACCCTAAGGGCTCCAGGATTAAGATGGCAAACCAAAATGATGATGACAAGCTATAGGCAGTAGCTAAGTCCCTCTGTCTGGAGGAGTGAGGAGGCTGCAGAGAGGATGTGGTTTCTGACCTGGGTGTTTGAGAACGAATGGGAATTTCCCAGGCAGAGGGAAGGGAGAAAGCATAGAAGTGCTTGGAGAAGGACCAAGGGAGACATAGCTCTGTCAGCCAGATCTTACCAGCCCCTGCAAGTGGCAAAAACAGCTTTGGGCTTCTGAAAACTGAAACTGCCATACTGAAATTAAAGAATCCAAGCCACCAAGAGGTATCCATCCCAAAGGAGTGATAAGCAGCCAACTCTGTGAAGATGAGCAAGTTGCTGCTCAGGAGCCAGGGGGATTTGCTTGAGGCTGGAAAGGTGAAGCAGGGTTTCCTGGGAAGAGGGTTTCCTGGAAGAGAGGAGGAGCTGTACCTCAGCAGGTGAAGACAACCAAGAAAGCCATTTTGGGGAGCACGGAGATTGGGCCAAGTTGGAGGTTGGGTAGGTGGCTGTTGAACCCCAGGTTAGGACTACCGAAGGTCGTGGACAGGCACCTTTCCTCGCATCTATGCCTCGTCTGACAAGGTCCCCTGGGAGCTCCCTGAGAGCCGCAGTCAGCTCTGGATGCCCCTTCACCTCCAGGAGCACCAGCACACAGCTGTGCATCTGACAGGTCTAAGTAAAGAAAACTTTGCCAGTGGAATAGTAAATATTCCTTGGAATCAGCGGAAGTGGGAAGGACAGAAGGGATGTGTGTGAGAGAAATAATTTTAAATATACCACCATCTTTTTGTACACGACTTGCTTTCTCTCCTGAAATACTTCTAGGGAAGGTTCCTCAAAGCAAGTCTCACCTTCCTGCCTGGGATGCAAGGAGGCCTCCAGACCCACTACCAACCTGGGATGTTCAGCCCATCCAGATATCTCACTGCTTTACAAGCCTTTTGTTTCATTTTCAGCTCTGTGATAGATATGCAGAGGATCCACCAAGCCTACATTCTTGAGTGCAAAATCCAGGATGGGGTATGGAGGATACAGCGGGTTTCTTCTGGGTGACTTCTCTTGCTGGCCAGCTGGTTGTAGCTGGCAGCAGCAATTATTTTGCCTCCGTCAGGAATCCAAGGTGTGGGACACAGCTGCTGGGCTGAGGCCTGGAGTGGGTCAAGGCCTGGAGTGGGTCACTCTGAGGAGCCTGCAGGGCCTGTGAGTGAGCCCAGAGCCACTCAACTGGAGAGAGCACCAGCTGCCTCCTCTGACCTTGTTCTAATCCAGAGGTGACTTTTTCAAAGCCTTTCAACCTCAGCACCATGAGACTTGCTGTGAGCCACTCCAGGACAGGGCTTGGGGCTGTGAGAGCCCAGAGCAGCTGCCAGCACAGCTGGCACAGAACATATCCAGGGGGGCACGTGGTCCTGGACTTGGAGTCACTTCCCAGCTCTGGCCTTGCAGCCTAGAAGTGGAAGCTCTATTTTCAAAGCTGTTCTGTGTCCCATGCAGAGCCTTCCAGGTGCTTGCAGGCAGATCAGTTCCATGAGAGTCTGGAGTCCCTCATGGGGAGTGCTGTCACACTCTGTCCACCAAGATAGAGTGAGCTGAAGAGAAGTCAGACCTCAGAGCCACACAGATATAAGGCCCCCAAACCGGCCAAGCTACTCCTCACTCTCTTTCCCTCTCCTGGTAGCATCATGACTACAATTCCCACCTTCTTCTCATGTATACCAGGCTACTCTGACTTTGGAAAAAGGTGAGCTGTCATCACCCTGGATCAGACCAAGGTGCCTCTAGTTTTTCCTTCTTACAAACTCTACAATTCCAACCATAAATGTTGTAAATTAGGGTCTCTCTCCCTCCTTTCTTCATTTACCTTCCTCATCTCCATCTTTGCTTGAAGGATCTCTTCTCGGAAGGAAGATTCTTGTCTCTCCTCTCCCAGGGTCCCTCCCACTCCAGGCCAAGTCAGGAAGTACAAGGACCCCAGGGACAGAGCTCAGGAAGAGAAATGGAACTCTGTTCGCTGGGAAAGGGGGAGCTTCCGGATCCTCTTTATCAGTGGTTCTCGGTGTGGTTCCCAGACAAGAAGCAGCGGCGGCCCCAGGAACTTGATAGAAACACTAACCATCACCGCCAGTCAGGGCGGTGGTTCCGGCACATCCACACAAACAATGGTGATGGTAATGACAATGGTCGATGTTGGTTAAGCACGGTGACCCTGCACCAGCCACTGTTCTTTTTTTTTTTTTTTAATTTTTATTTATTTATGAAAGTCACACAGAGAGAGAGAGAGGCAGAGACACAGGCAGAGGGAGAAGCAGGCTCCATGCACCGGGAGCCTGACGTGGGATTCGATCCTGGGTCTCCAGGATCGCGCCCTGGGCTTAAAGCAGGCGCCAAACCACTGCGCCACCCAGGGATCCCTAAGGATTTTAGTAACACACTGAAGCATCACAAGAGCCCTCTGAGGAGTTAAGTACCATTTATATTCTTGCAATTTTACAAATAAGAAAACTGGAAACAGAGGGTTAGGCGAGTTGGTGTAATCACAGAGTAAATGATAGAATGACAGGTCAGCCTCTACACCCCCCTCCCCCCGCCACGCACACACACTTGCTCCTTCACCTCACTCCTCACTTGGCTTTGGTGTCTTCCTCCCAGAGCAAGGGCAAGCTCGGCCTGGCTCACTGTCATGAGGCAGTACAGCTCAGTGGCCAAGAGCCTGCACTTGGGCCAATCACTTGGGGTTGAAGCTTGGTTCTTCCATTCTGTAAACTTGGACAACTAACAAGGGGCCTGTTTCCTTGGTTGTAAAATGAAGACAACTGTACCCATCTACCTCATAGGGCAGTTGTAAAGATTAAATAGGTTACTATACAGAAGTGTGCCTGACACATAGCACACACTCAATCAATGTCACCTTATTATCTTGAAGCTTTCTAATTTGTAGGTGGTGGGGGTAAGGAAGAAAAATATAGGAAGAAGAGAGGGGGGAAAAAGAATCTAGGAACAGCAGCCTGAGAATTCTGTGACAACTTCTCAGGTAAAAACTCACCCGGGGGCCCTGCCCCTTCTCCCCTCTACAGGAAGTGGGCATGCTAATGAAGCACTTTGTGCACACCTGAGGAAGGAAATGTGAGTCTCTTTATTCTGGGGCTCAGGCACAGATTTAATCTTTCTGTGAAAGCAGATGGTGTTGACCCAGGACCATCACCTCTGACTTTGAGAACTGCCTGGCATAAGCAGAATTCCATGTCAAAGCACAGAGACTCGTGGACGTTTGCTCTCACAGAAGCAAGTAAGGTGAGACCTGTGAGATTCAGTGCCCTGCTTACACTGCAGCAAGGACAAAAAGAAACATGGCCATGAGTCAATAAGACGGCTAGTTTGTGTCTACACCCTTAAGAACATCTAGCCACTTGAAAGGAAACGTGTGATGCTTGTTTATTAGGCTTGTTGTCACTCTCAGAGGTGGGTAAGATAGCAATAATAACCATCAGAGGACGCCAAGCTTGCGGGGCAAGAAGAATGGGGCCCGAAGGCAAAGGAAGCCTATGATGCCAAAATGTATGGACTTAATTAAGGGAGAGATTTTTCCAAGTGGAGAAAGGAACCAACACTTTGCCTCCTTCCTCTCTCCCATACTGGGCTGCTTCTCTTCCAGAAATGCCCAAATGATCCAAGCACCAGGTACCAGTAGATAAAGCTCTGGCATCAGATGAGCCAATTAGATAGCTAATTCAACATGATTTTCTCCTACCATCACTCAAGACTCCCAGCGATCACACATCCCCTCTGCATAATCAGCACGGCATCTATGCAGCAAGGAGATGCAGCTTCTTCTTCTTCTTCTTCTTCTTCTTCTTCTTCTTCTTCTTTTTAAAAGGTTTTATTTATTTATTCATGAGAGACAAGAGAAAGAGAGAGACAGAGAGAGACAGAGACACAGGCAGAGGGAGAAGCAGGCTCCAGGCAGGGAGCCTGACGTGGGACTCGATCCCGGGACTCCAGGATCATGCCCTGGGCCGAAGGCAGGCGCTAAACCGCTGAGCCACCCAGGGATCCCCCGGAGATGCAGCTTCTGTGCTGCATTTTTAAGATCTGGGCAGCTGTCAGAAACCACATGACGAAGGGCTAAGAATTTATCACATTTCTGTCCTTGATAAATTATGTATTAAATTATATATTCATATTACATATAAATTACATAGAAAGCAGCCTTTAAAATTGTGTTTTGAGAGAGAGAAACACAAATGTCAAAGCAACAGAAAAACCAAATTCACTTCTCACCCTTTCATGTGACAAAACTGAATAATCTCTTGTTAGTTTTATTGTTTTTTTTTAAATATATCTATAGTCGATATTCACAAAATTTGGGTTTAACTTTTTCATTTAACCATTTAAAAAATATTTTATTTATCTATTCATAGAGAGACACACAGAGAGAGGCAGAGACAAAGGCAAAGGGAGAAGATGGCTCCATGGAGGGAGCCCAGGATCATGCCCTGAGCCAAAGGCAGACGCTCAACTCCTGAGCCACGCAGGCGTCCCGAGCATTATTTTATATATGCATTTCTATGTTTTCATAATACACAAACATAACATTCTTAATAAGATGATATCTCATTTTATACCATGGTATGCTCTTATTTCATCAGTTTTAGATATTTTTTTCCCATTTTTATTCTTTTTGTGTGTTTCAACCCGCACCAATTATTTTTCTTCTTTTGAGTTATTTATTCAGAATACAGTCCCAAGCATATGTTTACCAGACCCAAGGATGTGTTATTTCATGGCTCATTACACTTTGCCGTGTTGCTTTCCAGAAATATTGTACTAATTTATGTTACTATGAGAATACAGCTTTCTCAAAAACCTTGCCAAATTTTTATTTTGTAATTATAATTTGCTTTTACCAGTTTAACTGGCATTGCATGACTTTGTGCTTTAAGTTCCTATAATTACTAGGGAGGTTGAATCCTTTTTCCTCACGTTTGTTTTCTCTTTGCTTTGCCCCTTGTGTGAAAGACACGCTCACATTTTTTTTACTGTGAATGCAATAGAAAGAGTATTGCCCTTGTGGGTTTGGCTTCATTCTCTAGAGATTCTGGAAGTTCATTTCTTCCATCCATTCTATTTATTACAAACAATTGCCCCCCTAAGTCACTTTGATTCAAGCAAGTTTTACTGGGTCCATGCAGGCCTCAGTCAGGCAGAAGATCATCAATTCAGGAGAGGTTCTTGGTGTCCTATTTACTGGTGGCTGCACACTGTAATCCCCTCATAAATTTTCCTGAAGGCAGCCTGATTTTTAAGCTCCCCAGCTCCCTAACATCGGTTCCCAATCCGTCAAGTATACCCAGCAATGATTCAATGTTGCATCATGTGCTACTAGAAAAAAAAAATCAGGGAAACTATTTTCATGTCTGCCTTTCTGGGCATCTCTGATTTATGGGGTGCCTTTCTGGATGGGTATCATTTACATAATGTGATCCAGAAGCATTCTGTGCCTACTGGATCAGATTCTGAAGAGAGGAGGAAGAACCAAAGTCAAGATGATATCTGTGGCATACTGCAGTAGGACGGCCGGGAGGAAAACTAGGTCAGGGACAAGACAAGATTAAATTAAATCAAAACAAAACTTAAGTATTTGAAATATGTGATAGAATGGACATAAGGCCAATTTAATTGGTTCGAAGGATATATGCCATCTAGAAATATATTTGGCGGGCATCACACAAAATTGTAAAACAACAACAAAAATTAAGAACTATAAGAAATGCTAAACATCGCACAAATTATTTGATTAAAATGACCAAAAGATATTTATTTTCTTTAAAGTTGTTATCCATCCCTTGGGGTTTTGGGGGGTTGTTTTTTGCCTATAAGAATGATCCCAAGTTGGGGAAGGAGGCATCCTGCATGCTTCTTCCCTCATTCAGTTCTTTCTCATCACAAGCTTACATTATGTAGCTACTCACTCACGCCTTCTACCACTCCATACTCCCTTCCCACTCCCTCAACCTGGCTAACTCCTGGCCACAACTTTGGGTCTCTGGAAAGGAACCTGGAAGATGGTAGACAAGCTCCTCTGCAGAGCTACATATCTAACTAGTGGAGAGAAGGGGCATTTCTCCCTTGTAGACACAACTACATTGTAGTTCCAAGTTATACGTGCCCAAGAATTGCCATTATTATTATTATTACTATTATTATTATTAATATTTATTGAGCACTTAGAATATGCTGTGATCTAAGATAAGCACTTAAATGTCTTATCTCGTTTAATCTTCACCCACACTCTTATCCCATTTTACAGATGAGACAAAGTGACATTTACAAACCTGGCCAAGGTGGTGATAACACCAGCTGGTAGAATGGGTGAATATTTTGATGGTTTTTAAAAAGGTTTTATTTATTTATTTATTTATTTATTTATTTATTTATTTATTTATTTATAGAGACAGAGAGGCAGAGACACAGGCAGAGGGAGAAGCAGGCTCCATGCAGGGAGCCCGACGTGGGACTGGATCCCGGGACTCCAGGATCACACCCAGGCTGCAGGCAGCGCTAAACCACTGCGCCACGGGGGCTGCCCCTATTTTGATTTGTAATAAATTGTAACTTTTGCCAGAAGTGTGCTATCTTTAACTATCAAAAAACAAAACAAAACTCCACACAGTTTAATTTCATCCCTGCTAGTTAAGAGTTGACTATTCCTAGGACAAATGCAAAACGCCCCAAACTGTGCTTTCCCAGGCAAACAGCAGCAAGCACCTTACTATGTTCTGTTCTTTCGTAATAGTTCCACATGCCAGTCATGTTCCTCTCAACACTAGTAAGGTATCTGAGACCACACAAGGGCTGGAAGTGGGGATGGGCCAAGAGGAGGAGGAAGAGGAGGGAGGGAGAAAGGGAGGGGAGGGGGAGGAAGTGGAGGGGAAGAGGGAGGAGGAGGAGGAAGACCACAGGAGGGTAGGGATTCCAGTGTGAAAGTCAAGATTCCTGTGTTGGTCCAACTTCTACCACTGACTCATCTCTCTAGACCAGAAGTTCCTCATGGGCAAAGGAAACCCCCAGGTGACATGGGTTCTAATGTCCTCTTCAGTTACAAATTTCTAACAATTTAACCACCACCCGGTGGTGTCAGCATACTCGAGCCACAGGTGTAGACACAACACCCCCTACCGGCAGCCTCTGGGCAATGAGGCCATGGTCAGGGGCTCAACACTCTAGCCTGCCTCCCCTTTGGGGGGGGGGGTGTCCTGCTGTGGGGACTGTGGGGGAGGGCAGCGAGGGGGGAGCGATGCAGGCACACTCTGAACTCACCCAGCTCTGCTCTAAAGTATATACCGCCCTGTGTTTGCTGAAAGAAATGTGCTTAAGATTCAGATGAGCAAAGGTTTTAAAGAGGACAGGCGGATTACAGAATAATTTAGGAGGCAGTCAGGTGGTAGAGGCCAGGGCCAGCTGTCAAAGTTTGAGCTTAGCTTTTTTGAAAATGAAAAGCCACAATTTATAAAATGCCTTAAAAAAAAAAAGCATGGGGTAGCCCGGGTGGCTCAGCAGTTTAGTGCCGCCTTCAGCCCAGGGCGTGATCCTGGAGTCTGGGGATCCAGTCCCAACATCAGGCTCCCGGCATGGAGCCTGCTTCTCCCTCTGCCTGTGTCTCTGCCTCTCTCTCTCTCTCTCATGAATAAATAAATAAAATCTTTAAAAAAATAATAAAAAATATTTAAAAAGCATGGAATATTCTCCTAAATCAGGCATATATCTATTCTCTGAAAGTGAAAAATAAATCCTATAGATTTTGTGTGTTCGTGTAAAATATAAGGCAGGTAAAGGGTCTGCGCTTCCCCCAAAAGGGCTTATCAGTGTCAACAATCTGCTGTGTGAGTCTTTGCAGCTGAAAACAAGCCCTGAGCACTTTATTTCTCAACAAAGTGACCTGCCCTTCCAATGTCTCAGTCTCTGCTCCCTTCCTCCGGTGGCATCTGATGGGAAACACAGGCCCTTTCAACTTAGACTCTAGGTCAACCCACATAATACATTCACATTTCAAGGCTTTAGAAATGGTTTTTAAAAATGGAAATCCTGAGCATTGAATCTGCAGCCCACAGCAGAGCAACGGAGCTGACAGCTGCCTGGGTCCCCTAGCTTCTCCCACTCACCTCTTCCAGAAACCTCACACCTGAGAATGGAGTTGTCTGCCAGTACCTCGCACCTCTCCTGGGACTCCCCTTCCCTGGGAGCACATCAGAGAAGGAAAAGGATGGGGGTAGGAAACGCATCCAAGGGGCAGGTGGGAGAAGAGGAATCCAGTCTATGGTCAAGTCTCTTTTCACAATAAGCTCCAGAAGGTCTCCCCTGCCCCAATTCACACAGAGATATGTCTGCTCCTACCTTCATGAATGGAAGAGCCAGTGTGGCCTGTTCTCTACAATAAGGGATTCTAGTTCCCAGCCTGTGGTCCATTCCCCCAGAATGCTTCCCCAAAGCCGCCTTGGCTGGCTCTGCTTCTTCTCTTGGCACTTTTCTCTTCCCTTACTTTCTACCTTTCCACATATAAGCCCATCAAACCAACAGAGACTCATTTTAATCCCTCCCCTAACCCTCCACTTACATCTGCCCCAGTTGGCAGAGGCAGAAATCCCTGTAGTGAGTTGGGGAGAGCCAAAGACTGTAAATGCTAAAGTCAGAGTCTTTTTTCCCCCAACCTGTTGAGTCTCGGCTGGTGTTGTGGTTTTACTTTGGCCAAAAAAATGTAGGATAAGTGATTCTGTGTGATTTCCAGAGCCAAGGCCTCAAGAAGCCTTATAGCTTCTGCTCCGGTCTCTTGAAATGTTGCCCAGATCACCAGGAAAGGAAGCTGGGTTAGCCTACCAGACAATGAGAAGTCATGAGAATGAGGACTGACGCACCCAGTCACCAGTCAGCACTAGATGCCAGCTGTGTGAGCGATGGCTGACCCTCCTGCTCAGTGCAGGCACTGGAGCATGCCCTGGTGAAACCAGCAGAGGAGTGACCCAGCTGGCCCACAGGAACATGGACAATGATATATGGATGTTGTTTTAAGCCATTCGGTTTCATGGTGTTAAGCAGCACTAGACAACTGAAATGCACACTCTTACCTTTTTCTCTATTGGTTATGGAATAAGAATCCTAGAATGGGAAGGATTCTTTCTGCTTCTGTTTTGGCTAAGGCATCGATATGATAGGTATCAGATACCCACAGGAATGGGGAACAGGCCCCCTTATACGGAATTCACAAAGGAAATTTTGAGACCTGGCTCCTTCACTCTTGGAGTGGTCAGGGCATGGTGTGGTGGGGAGAGACAGGCAAAGAGCTTTTTTTGGAAAGAGCTGTTAATGAGCTGTGCATGTCCCCTTAACATCCCAAGGAAAGAAGGGCTATCACTGTATCTCCCTCATCTCAAGCCCAGGGAAGCAGGCTTATGCAGACCACTTGGAGTATTTTGAAATACAGACGGGAAATAGCACACATAATAGGTCCTAGCTTTGTACCTGTGGCACCCAGAGTGGGCTGTGATAGTCAGAGGGGCATGGGAGACTGATATAGTTCTGTGGGGTTTCTCAGGTAAGGTGTATCCTATGGACCAAATATATTCATTCAGGAGAGAAGAGCTGGTGTGTGGTCAGTTTGGGTGCCATCTCACAGAACCACCTAGAAGGACAGAGAGACCCCAGCAGCCATAAGCTGGAGGTGGGCACTGGATTGCCGGGTCTTAGGAAGAAATCCAGAGGGACTTCCTAGAATAAATATGCATCAGCCCTGAGAACTGTAGGAGAGGGATAGCCAATAATGGGAGTTTCTAAAGAACCACACCACGACACTCATCAAGGGAAAGGGTCCACATGAAACACTAGCCAGGCACAGAGGGTGGTGAACTTACCTTGCTAACTCCCTTGTCCCTAACTCCCTACCTATCACCCAGTCTTGGGGGTTCAGAAACTAGCTCTCAGACAGAATGGCAGGCAGGAGTATAAGTATAAGGCAAAGACGGCACAGAGGCCGTCAACTACCCATCAACCCTTCCCAGGGCTCCCCCCCTCCCCCGCCCTGCCTGATGCAGGCTTCAGATGGGGAAGGAATGGGGGTATTGACATTAAATCAGGTTCAAAGTTTTGATCCTCATCTTGGGCTGGACATTCTGATTTCTGACTTGAGACACAGTTCAACTTAGAACAATACAAGTACTATTTCCTAAGACTGAGTTGAAAAGTCATAAGCCTGCTGAGTTTTCACATCAACTTTCCCCTATTAAATAAAATTGAAAAGGGCAAGGGAGGGGAGGGGGAAAGAAATATTCTGATTGCATTGCTAATTGTGTTTATCAGATATGCCAGTTACATTTACTTTGTCTATTCACCATTTCTCGGGAATACAGTTCCCAAGAGACAAAATTATCTTTGTGCAGTCCTCTTTTCCCCAGTGACCCCAGTGTATTTCTCTTTGCTCACATTATCCTCCTACTCGTGCAAACTAGGTGAGTTTCTACCTTATCTCACCGTGTGATTATATTTATCCATGCCCAGAAAGCATCTAGCTGCTCCTTGGTTAGGACAGAGCAACCCCTGAGGCTACAAACCTGGAAAGAGGTCTCTCCGGGTGCTTAAGACCTTGGCAAACCTCACCCCAGGACCGTGGGAAGGGTCAGTACAGGTGTCGTTGGCTCAGGGCCGGTCTCACTTGTCGGGCATGCAGGACTTCATCTGGCTTCTTGCCCAAAAGCTTTCAAAGACTGAAACCCGTAGGTGAGTTTTCGGACTTCGTGCCGGGAAGTTGAATTCCAGTAGAGACAATGGGTTGGCAGAACTTATGTCAGAACTTCCAGCAAGTAAATTTTTATAAATAAAAGATGCAATCAATTATTTAGCATAACAAAACATGCTTGAAAAATTTAGGCATCAATTTCTCAAGAAATTAATGCATAATCACATAGATGCATAATGCGTGAATACATGGCCCCATTGGGTACCATCAGCTTAGGAGGGAGACTGGCTGCGTTGAGAGGGACAGGATCACGTTTCAATCAATTATTTGCAGAGGAAGCACCGCATTTATTCATGTAGTGTAATAGAGCTCAGGTGGGAAAGCAGCATGTTTCTTTTCTCACAGACATGTGAGTCAACGAGGACATGTACTGATGAAGAAAAGGGGGCTGGGCCCTCTTTCCTACTGTGGAACACATGGTGCTCAGTGCCTTGGAAGTTTAAACGATGTTCAGTGTTGTTAATCACCACCCCTGGGAGAAACTTTGTGGGCTATCCTACAAGAAATGTCACAGCATGGACCTGGAAGATTTTTGTCAAGGTTCAGGGCACAGCCTTCAGCCTCACCAGCACTGACTCTGATCTATGACTCCATTTCTCAAGACCCACATTTTGGGGGCAGATTTGCATTATCCAGTCTCACAGCTTCAACCAGAGAGACAGGTGTACTAATTCACAAAGATACTCAAAGTCCACATACCCCATGCATTCTTTCCCAGCAGGCAGACCTCTGTGGAGAGCCAAATCCTAAGCGCTTGGGTTGCTGGGTGAGCATGACACCAGAAACAGGGGAGACATGAATGGAATGTTCAAGCATCCAGCTGAAACAGGCTGATGTGTCCATCTCACAACTGAGGAGGTCTAGCCAAGGGTTTTTTCAAACATCATGTTGGTGCCCATTAGAATTATGAAAGCACTGGGACACCCAGGTGGCTCAGTGGTTGAGCATCTGCTTTTGGCCCAGGGCGTGATCCCAGGGTTCTGGGATGGAGTCCCGAGTCGGGCTCCCTGCATGGAGCCTGCTTCTCCCTCTGCCTGTGTCTCTGCCCCCCGCCCTGTGTCTCTCATGAATAAATAAATACAATCTTAAAAAAAAGAGAGAATTCTGAAAGCATTTCGTGAGCCACTCCCAGACACCATTTTAAAAACTAAAATAATGAAACATAAAATAGAATAGAAAATATCAGAGTTTTGCATGTAACTGAGGTAGGTAAGAGGCAGTATACAACAGTGGTTAAGAGGACAGATGCTAAATGCAGGCTACATAGGATCAAATACCGGTCATACAACCCTAGGCAAGTCACTGAATCTATGCTTCAGTTTGTTTGCAAAATGGAAATGGTAATAATATCTCCCTCCTAAAGGTATTGTGAAAATTAAATGGCTTAATACCTACAGAGGGCATAGAGCTATGCCTGGCTGCTAATGCTATATGAGTTTTCATTATTAGTAAGAATTGCCCTGTGAAACTGTTGCCCACCAGCTGAGAGACCAGAAACGAGTTCCTATGACAACTGGAGTCAGGCATGCTGAGCAGTACATGAGAGAAATGGGGGGGATGAGTGGTTTCCATTGTATTTGAATTAGAAAATTATGGAAGCAATACCAATTGCAGGAAAATGAGAACTCGAGGAAATTATCCAAAAGGATATCCCAGATGACCAGGCTAGGGCTCTCCGAAGCTGAGGAGTACTTTTCAGTGAATTAAGATGAAAGTGCTTTTGTTGCAAGGAGCTGCTATAAATATCTTTTTCCTGGAGAGAACTCTCATTCTCTCATGTACACTTTCCTCTTGGCTTTCATCTGAGACCACGAATTGACATATTTTGGTCCACTAGAATGGATCAAGGTCAAAATTTTTTTAAAAGATTTTATTTATTTATTCATGACAGAGAGAGAGAGAGGGGCAGAGACACAGGCAGAGGGAGAAGCAGGCTCCATGCAGGGAGCCCGACGTGGGACTAGATCCCAGGTCTCCCGGATCACACCCCGGACTGAAGGTGGCGCTAAACCGCTGAGCCACGGGGGTTGCCAGATCAAGTTCAAATTTAAACTTGAACTTGAATTTCCTCTCTTAGATGTACTGATGAATAAAGGGGGGCTGAGCCCTCTTTCCGACCATGGAACATATGGTCCTCAGTGCCTTGGAAGTTTACACGATGCTCAGTGTTGCTAATCACCACCCCTGGGAGAAACTTTGTGGGCTATCCTACAAGAAACGTCACAGCATGGACCTGGAAGATTTTTGTCAAGGTTCAGGGCACAGAATCAGAATTCGCATCTCCGTTTTTAAGAGTATCAGCTACACCAATTGATTGTTCCACTCTATACCAGTCCTTCTTTCATATATTTTTTCCACATATCACAGGAATCTAGATAAACAGAAGGTGACCGATAAGGCAGAGGCAAGAGACTAAACTATATTTCAAGAAGAAAACATATCTTTGAAGAAGATATGTTCCCATTTACTAGTGGGAAGAATTAACACTGTCCAAATAGAAGTAAGAATAGTTACAATATTTACCATAGATTGAGAGCCTACTATGTGCCAAGCACCATGCTAAGCACTTCATAATCCACTAACCATATTTTCCAATGACTGTGAAAGGTAAATGATGCTATTTACAACTACAGGTAAGGAGAAGGTCGAGGACCATCTGAGGCTCAATGCAGGCACATGATAGAGCAGCATTCAGACTTGAACTCCCTGACTCCGGCCTTTCACTTACCCACTGCTGCAAGGGTTTTAGAACTAGACCCCCTGGGTCTGCATTTCAGCTGTACCACTTACAAGCTACTCAACTTCTCCAATCCTCGCTTAATTTCCTCTTATAGAAAATGGGGGTGATAACACCAGCTTCCTCCCAGGATTTTGTGAAAATTAAATGAGATGTTTATTCAAGTATTTAACATAGTGGCTGGCACATAGTAAATGTTCAAATAGATGCCAATTATCATTATTGCTATGCCAGCCCTTGCAAGACTGCCTGTAATTGCAAACATTAAATATAGATGATCAGTAGACCAGACCAGCCAACAATGTGACATTTGGCCAACTGCCTTTGGACCCCTCTCTCTATTACAGGCATTTCCCATGGCACCTTGTTCCTGCCATTGGCACTAGGAGGAAACAAGACAGCAATGAGGGCAAAAGCGGGGAGCAGCAGGGTAAAACCAGGAACCCCACACCCATCTGAAAGGTTTTATGGTTCAGGCCTCTGGCATCAGGAAGAGAGAAAGGAAGAGCTGCCGTGTGAGACCACCGTGGGACTAGTCTTCCTAAAGGACAAATTCAATAAACTGTGGAACGCAAGAAGATTACTGCTAGGGGAAAACAAATTACTTAGGGATTTGAGTGGAAGCTTTTGCTCATGTTACTGTGTGAAGCAGCAGTCCCACAGAAGAAGTAAAGGATTAGGGTCGGGAAGAATTTAATCAGTTTCTTGAGCCCATTTTAACCTAAATAAAGATTTAATTTCCAAAGTCTTAAATGGGAAACAGAATTTAGACAGAATCAAACTAGGGGAAGAGAAAAGATGAGGAACTCACTCACTTTCCAGAAACCAAAAGGAAAATACTTGCCCATGGGAGAATCGCCCAGGCTCAGATTTAAAGGCTAATTTGACTCAGCAAGCACAGGGAATGGAGAGAGGTGGAGGTAAGAGGGCACAAACACGAACCATCATTGTTTCCACTCTTTTTGAGGGGGGCCTGGAAATCAGCTAGCTGAGGACGTCAGATTCAGCTGCGTTCATTTCTGCTTTGCCAGGCCAAGGATGCCAGGATTTTAAATTTAAGTTTAAATCATTAACAGGAAATGGCATTCATTTTAAACACCTGCTGGTTGAGAATTAACACATCTGCTGCAAAACAGTTGCAAGGCATCTCTATTATCCCAGCAATGTGGAATTTATAAATATATCATTGAATCTGCAGGCGGTTGGATATAATATATTCTATGAACCCTGTCATAGAGGGTCCTGAGCAACCTTTACTGTACTGTACCCAAGAAACAGTGCAAGTGAATTTACAGAGGTTAGTGGAAGAAGAAGAAAAAAAACAAAAACGGGAAGAAGGGCACCTGTGTCTCTCATAAATAAATAAAATCTAAAAACAAAACAAAACAAAACAAAACAAAACACCCAAAACAGGAAGAAACAGAAAGAATTGAGTGTGGTAGGGCAGCCCGGGTGGCTCAGCAGTTTAGCACCGCCTTCAGCCCCAGGGCGTGATCCTGGAGACCCGGGAGGGATCCAATCCCACGTCAGGCTTCCTGCATGGAGCCTGCTTCTCCCTCTGTCTGTGTCTCTGCCTCTCTCTCATGAATAAATAAAATCTTAAAAAAGAATTGAGTGTGCTAACTTTAACCGTAGACTGCAAAACTGGGCTGAGTAGTGGTCAGCCAGGCAGGTGTGGAGTGAACAACCCTGTTCAGTGGCAGAGGGCAGAGGCAGGGGAGGCAGCAATTTCTGTTGTTATCGGCACCATCGGCAATAAGCATTATTCACAACAGTGTGTGTGTGTGTGTGTGTGTGTGTGTGTGTTCGAAGGACACTGTTCTCAAGAAGCTTACAATCCATCTAAGCAAACAAAGCATGCACAGAAACAGAAAAGTAAGGAACAATTCTCAGAAGCTGCTGAGTATCTTCATGTTACAAAAGCAGATATCCACCTTGCTGGTTATAAGCCTCAGGTTGATGCGAGACTCACAGGAAAAGCCCCAAATGCCAACATGATACAACGTCATTCTAAGTCATCCAACTGCGCACAGACCCTGTTTAAAGGAGAGCTGGGATGTTACAATGTGAGGAACCCCTGCTCTGGATCTCCTTAAACAACGGCCTGATGTGCTGTTGAAAAATCGTCCATTTTAGCCTCATGCTGATTTGGGAGTTACTCGTTTAAAATGACATTAGGTGTGGTGCCTGCCTGGGTGGCTCCATCAGTTAAGCATCTGCCTCTGGCTCAGGTCTTGATCCGGGGGTTGCAGAATCAGGAACCTCCATGCTCAGCGGAGAGCCTCGCCTGCTTCTCCCTCTCCCTCTGCCCCTCCCCTCTTACTCTCACTCTTGTTCACTCTCTCTCTTGCAAATAAATAAAATCTTTAAAAATATGACGTTAGGCTCTAAAGCCTAAGCATATCTTATATCTATTTAGGCAGGCAACAAGTAGAATAGCTTCAGAGTCAAGACTCTGGAATCAGGCTTCCTGGGCTCAAATCCCAGTTCTACACTTATTAGCTGTGAGTGTGGCAAGTTACTTCTCCCAGCCTTGGTTTCCTTGTCTGTCAGTGGAATAACCATAGGATTTGCCTCATATAGTCATAGGAGGATTACATAAAACAGTCCTTAAGGTAGGCAGCTCAGTGCATGGCACATGGTCAGCCCACCAAAATGTTTGCTTTCATTGCCGTGTGCAACCAAGGTGGCTGAGAGCCAGAGTTGGTGTGCAATGGCCCCTGCACAACCACAGATCCCATACTGATGCCACTCAGCCCCACCTCCCCGTTCTCTGTGTTTAAAGGCAGGGGCATGCACAGAGACAGGAGGAGGCAAGTAACCGTTTGAGGGAGTAACACATGAGGAAATACTCTATCCAATATATCTGCTTAAAAATTATCGGTTCATGGGCCCCTGGGTGGCTCAGTTGGTTAAGCGTCTGCCTTCGGCTCAGATCATGATCCCAGGGTCCTGGGACCCAGCCCCACATTGGGCTCCCTGCTCTGCAAAGAGCCTGCTTCTCCCTCTCTGCCACTCCCCCTGCTTATGCTCTCTCCCTCTCTCTCTCTGAGTCAAATAAATAAACAAAATCTTTTAAAAAAATTACTGGATCATATACACAAAAGGTGATAAAAAGAAATTTGAAATTGGAAGCAAACAAGCACACTTTGTGAAGATTAATAATGTGATGGGCACAATGGGTGAGAGCATTCAATAAAATTAATTCTGGAATAAGCATTCCTAAAGATCCAGGGAAGTCATGAAGAGCCCCTGAGTCTCAGAGAATACAGCTTTATTTCTGCCCACTGCCAGAGAACCATTTGTAGCAAAGGAGCTGTGAAATCAAAAGGCTGTTAATTAAGTCTGTTTTAAGAAAAAGTATGGCAGGCAAAGAGAGAAGCTCTGATAAAAAGGTCTGGGGTGGGGGGCAGGGTGGACAGGTGGGGAAGTTTGGAAGCCCACGTTACACCTTACACATTTGCCCAGGGCTCCGTGGTAGGAGTTCCTCTAAAGCTCTGCAGTAAATACCACAGCAGATGCCTGCCCCAGAGTCCCCCAGCTTAGTAAATCATGCAGGGATGGCAGGTCCAGGTCCTGCAGCTCTCTGGTCCCTCCTCCTACTGCACATACTAACTCATCTCAGCCACTGTTTGTCTCCTGTGCCATTCTTCAAACTTCATGAGAACAGGGACCAGAGTCTATTTTTGTTTTCCATCATATCTCAACTGCTTAGCAAAGAGCTGTGTAAGCATAGCATAAAGCAGATAAAAATCCTGCAATAAATATCTGTGGAATAAATGCCTAAGCAGGTGAACAAATGTGTCAAGGAGAGCAGTAGCTTGAGGACTGAACACCTGCTTTCTAGTCCTCACACGGACATGGACTTTGGGCCTAATTATTGATATTGCTTTAAATATTTCCATTCTATCTCACAAAATCTCTGGGTCTCCCAGGACTGAGAAAAACCAGATTCTATGAGCATTACTTAGGGAGGTAACTTCTCTCTATATGCAATTTTCAAGTTACGAATGTCTGTCTCAGAGCAGAGGGCTTAACCAAGTAAATCTTTTCAATTTCTACTTTCTAAAAGGAAACCAACTAGATTAGCCAAAAAGCATCTTTCAAAACCATTTAGGGGTGCCTGGGTGGCTCAGTTGGTTAAGCATCTGCCTTGGGCTTAGGTCATGGTCCCAGGGTCCTGGTACTGAGTCCTACATCCTACATCCGGCTCCCTGCTCAGTGGGGAGGCTGCTTCTCCCTCTCCCACTCTCTGCTTGCATGCAGTTGTTCTCTCTCTCTCTTGCTCTTGCTAGCTCTCAAGTAAATAAATAAAATATTTTTAAAAAATCATGTATGGGATCCCTGGGTGGCGCAGCGGTTTGGCGCCTGCCTTTGGCCCAGGGCGCGATCCTGGAGACCCGGGATTGAATCCCACATCGGGCTCCCGGTGCATGGAGCCTGCTTCTCCCTCTGCCTGTGTCTCTGCCTCTCTCTCTCTTTCTCTCTCTGTGACTATCATAAATAAATTAAAAAAAAAATAAAAAAATAAAAAATCCTGTAATAGGTCGAAGTCTCATTTAAATAACCTCATTAGCAAATGATAACTATTTATGCTTTTTATTATAATGAGGTTTCTTATTAATGGAAAAATCCTAATAAAGCACGTGTGTGTGTGTGTGTACACGTATACATGCATACATAGAGAGGCATACCTACACAAACACGCATATGCATATTTCCCATTTCCTAGAGTTAGTCACACCCAGTAAAACCCAGCCTGCCTGGGCTATAACCAGGCCAAGTACTTCACCTACTGGTAGCTACTTTTATTGCTTGCGTAGTGTTTTCCACAGGGATGGCAAATACAGAGACAGTGTGACCCCATGCCCCTGCTGTAAGCCCATGTTAAACATTGCTAATCCATGATGGCACTTTCTCTCTGAGTCTAGACACTGCTTCTGAATTGTTTTCAATACAGTATCCTGGCCAGCCACTACAAATCAATTAACGTTGAAATACAAGATGAAATATCTTTGTCTCCTTGGCCTACAAGTATACATTCCAAAGCTCTTAAAAAGGCATTCACATCAAAGAGACACAAGATTCACTAAATAATACTAACCCTTATTTGTATGATGTATTCCGATTTTCTCTTCTATTTCATTTCCTAAAATGCTATTTGCAGCCTACTGATTCTGTAATCTATATAAAAACTGCTACAAAGGACTACTTTTGCAAATTCCACATTCTAAGGTCACGGTGAACAACACGAGGAGCCTTAGTTTTCTTAGTTGGACACAGCACTGGGCTAATGTGACCATAAGCTCACCCCCACCAAACCCTGGAAGCTCTGAGGTTCTAAGCCATCAGTGAATGCCTAGCTCTACACAGTCAACTCAATGGGGATGGGATAGGAGGCAAATCCTTTACTCTATCGGAAAGAATAATTTAGAATACCCATCCTGCCACAACAGGTCAGAAAATCACTCATACCACATGACAGACAATACTTCTTGGGAGAAATTGCATTATTGATTGCTTGGTTCCCATAAAAACTATCCAAACTATTTTCAGCTTGCTGAAATCACATGTTCTCTCACTACTGTGTTCCCTCTGCCTGGCTAATTCCCACTTATTTCTCCAGATTGGAAAATGTCTTCACTAGAGAACCATTTGTCTCTAAACTACAAGCTGGAGGAACTGCTGAAAATAGGACAGCGACAAAATCCTGCACTGTGGATTTTACCAAGAAATAAACTTCGATGTTAGAGACTTGTTCTAAAGCAAAAGAAATCCCCATAATTACATGGGGAGGAGAATTGCTACCATAGGTCTGAAGGTATCCAATCTTAATTAAATGTAATTTTAAACCCAGAGAATTTGTTCCTGTACAGAATTGGTAGTTCTATAAAGATCAGAAAAAACAGAAGGCAGAATGCAAGCAACATCTTTAAGGCTGACTTCGACTTAAAAAAAAAATTATATATATATATATATATATATATATATATATATAGCAGCCCTGGTGGCTCAGCGGTTTAGCGCCGCCTACAGCCCAGGGCGTGATCCTGGAGTCCCGGGATCGAGTCTCATGTCCGGCTCTCTGCGTGGAGCCTACTTCTCCCTCTGCCTGTGTCTCTGCCTCTCTCTCTCCTCTCTGTGTATTCTCATGACTAAATAAATAAAATCTTTAAAAAAAAATATATATATATATGTTGGGCAGTCCGGGTGGCTCAACGGTTTAATGCCGCCTTCAGCCCAGGGCCTGATCTTGGAGACCTGGGATCGAGTCCCATGTCAGGCTCCCTGCGTGGAGCCTGCTTCTCCCTCTGCCTGTGTCTCTGCCTCTCTCTCTCTCTCTCTCTCTCTCTCTCTCTCCCCCTGTGTCTCTCATGAATGAATAAATAAAAATCTTTTTAAAAAATATATAATTGTGCAGAGGTTAAGCAAAATCTTGCAACTCCAAAATGGTGTCTGTGGTTCACAGCAAGGCTGGAGGGGCATGGACGTGGAAGACATGCAAAGGAGAGAGCCTCTTATTTTATTTTTTTTTAAAGGCTTTATTTATTTATTCATGAGAGACACAGAGACACAGGCAGAGGGAGAAAGCAGGCTCCATGCAGGGAGCCCAATGCAGGACTTGATCCTGGGACTCCAGGATCACGCCCTGGGACAAAGGCAGGCACTAAACCGTTGAGCCCCCCTGGGATCCCTGGAGAAAGTCTTTTAAAAGCAGCCAACTGAAATGTTCTTTTTTTTTTTTTTTTAAGATTTTATTTATTTATTCATGAGAGACACAGAGAGAGAGAGAGAGGCAGAGACACAGGCAGAGGGAGAAGCAGGCTCCATGCAGGGAGCCCGATGTGGGACTCGATCCCGGGTCTCCAGGATCACGCCCTGGGCTGGAGGCGGCGCTACACCGCTGAGCCACCCGGGCTGCCCTAGCTGAAATGTTCTGACCAAGAATGGCATGATTTTATTTCTGCTCCTAGGTTCAGATGATTTGAAGCCCTGCATAAACCAAAAGCTGTCACTATAATTCAAAAATAATTGGAGCAAATGGTTGCTTAGCACAGGAAAAAGACAGGGCTGAGGAGATGGACTCTTCTGGGTTTTGAGTTGTTCTGGGAAGCCAGAGCTGCACCTGAAATCCCAGCTGAGTAAAAACTGCCTCTTCTCATCTCTTCACCATAACTGGACTGGGAGAAGCCTATACATCTGTCGCCCTTTGATCTTCCCAACCCCTAAGATTCATTCAACACAGAATATTCAGCCCATGAGCACTCCTACATCTCTCTCTCTCTCTCTCTCTCTTGCACACATACACCCACACAAGCACAGAGCCACCTCTGTCTTCCTTTTCCTCCCTAAATACCCCTGCTCCAATGTTGAAAATGGATACGACTGACCCTTACTCACCAAATATTGAATCACATTTTCCCAAAGACGATGTCACTTTGCCCCAGTGACAAAAGGGAACTCATCCCCGCTACCATCAAAATGTCTCTTTCACTGATTCCCTGCCTTCTCCCCACCAAAAAAATAAGGAACCTTATACTGTCAGAGCTGCAAAGAACTTGAAGTCCAGCCCGGCCTTTACCACCCAGAGGGTGGATGGAGGATGAGCACCTGCCATGTCACCCAGGAGCCTGCTAGAAGGGCAGAACCTCTGGCCCCACTGGAAGCCGCAGAATCGGAGTGTGCATGGAACAGGATCCCATGTGACTCCCGAACACAGTCCAATGTGAGAGCCACTGGGCTGGGCAGCACTTCTCAGGCCCGGCTGCACCTGAGAATCACCTGGGGAGCTTCAAAAGCTACCCAACCAGGCCTCCTCACCTGCGAGCAAATTCATCAGCAACGGCAGGAGCTGGTGTCAAGGCTCCCAGAGGTTCCGCTGTGCAGCTGGAACTGGGTGTCAGTGCTCCTGTCCAATTCTCCCACTTCACAGAGGAAGACACGGAATTGCAGAGAGGCCAAAGTCACCAGGTAGGCTAGTGGGAGGCTGAATTCAAAGCCACGAAGCAATGGGCTCTAGGGCTCCTCAAGAGAATGGACCCCCACAGTGGGAGTGTCTGCTTCCCCGCGCCCTCGCCCTCGGGAGCTGGCTTTCCCTGGGCCGAGAGGCCTGTGGAGAAGGCTCCATTCATAGACAGTCAGCCACATTACTCTCTTTTGAGCCCTCCTCTACTGTCAGAGAACTCATTTACTCTGGCCTGGAGTATGACTTTAGAAAACCAAAGAACCGGGGCAGCCCGGGTGGCTCAGCGGTTTAGCGCCGCCTTCTGCCCAGGGCGTGATCCTGGAGACCCGGGATCGAGTCCCACATCGGGCTCCCTGCGTGGAGCCTGCTTCTCCCTCTGCCGGTGTCTCTCTCTCTTTGTGTCTCTCATGAATAAATAAATAAAATCTTAAAAAAAAAAAAAAGAAAACCACAGAACTATTACATTTCTATGTTACCCACCGCGTGCGTGCGTGTGAGAGGCCTCCCTCTCAGCTGGCTTGCTCTTTCCCCTCCTTCCTGTCTATAGGTAAAAGAGCCAGCACACATCACCCTGACGGAAATCTCTGAGAAAATTCAACTCAGATGAATTAAAAGACAAGACAAGGTATATTCCACTTCCTTGAAGCCCTGGGAAAAGGCTTCCACTGGTGCCTGCAAACATGCAAACAAAACAGATGAGCTTCGACAAAAGAAAAAAAAAAAAAAAAAAAAGGAAGTGTTACTACCACCTGTGGGTAGAAGGCAAAAAAGCTGGTTATGAGATTTGCTGAGGCATCAGAGATGGTTTATGGAAAGCCCAAATGGCAAAGTATCTTTGCTCCTTAGGATCATCCCACAGAGAATGTGAGTCCTTGCTAAGCACAGATGAGCCTGAAAAATGAGACCTGAGAAGATGGCAGGCGTGAGGCATCTCTTCAAATTCAAACTCTCAGAGACCCAGGGCTTTTCATGTGGAAGAAAGCTTGTCTCCGAGTTTCACAGGATCTAGAAGGGCAAGATGGATGAAGGCAAAAGGACTTACATGGAAAACTCAGAATAGAAGGAGAGAGAGGGAGGAGAGGAGGAAAAGAACAAAAGAGTTCAGGGGGAGAGAAATGTGCAGTTATTAGAAATATATCATAGGCTCTGCTTTTCACTTTCTGAATTTTGATGTCATAGAAAAAGGGCTGTGCTTCTGAGATAGCTCTAATGCAAGCATGAGGAATGAGAAAGGTGAGATCACAGGTCCTTTTGGCAAAATGTAGAGAGATTCCCCTGGAATGCCTGGTGACGTGGCTGCTGCTGGAACCGCATGCTGGGCAGTCCGGGGAGGGAGAGGGGCTCCTTTAGGGCTCCATTCCAGACCCACTTTCCCAGAAAATGGGACTGAAGCAGCTAGCATTGCCCCCCTCTCTCCTCACTCCCACAACAGGGGGGAAACCTGCTCTGTGCTTCTACCTATGACTTCCATTTAGGCCATCGTCACATTTGTGGATGGAGTCAGCTACAGGAGATAATTTCAGTTCCTCTTCTATTTTCAGGTTCTGTCTTACGTGAAGGGTAGCATCAACCAAGCTCCAAGAAGGTCATTTAGAAGTGGGGGTAGTGGGGAGAGGGGAACCCCTGCCCATCTACAAACCCACAGAGCCCAGGGATGAAACCTTTATTTTTAGCACTGGATTGACCTATATTTCACTTCTCACATTGACGGAAATGACAAGCCTTGGAGGCCAGGACACGGAACCCAGCAGCCGCCCCTGGAGGGCTGTGCATAGAGGAGTAGGAGGAGTAAGACACCCAAACCCCAGCATGGACAGAGAATGGGATGAAAGCAGATGGAGATGGAGGGTCTGAGTATGGGGTGCACTCAGGTAGACCAGAGAGAAAGAACCAGATGTCAGCTTTAACTTCACAGCTGGAAATTAGTCCACAACCAGAATGAACTGCACAGCCAACAAGAAAATTGGGGTGGGGGTTGCACAGATTAAAGAGGAGAAAACTCATAGATGTAGAGAGAATTAGAAGTGAAAGAGATGAAAGGAATATTCAGGGGATGGGGATGGGGGTCCCTGACTGTCCAGATTTCGGTAAAAGAACCAGTCCAACACATCAGAGTTCCTTGATCAAACAGGCAAAGAAAAAGAAAAAAAGAAGGCAATATGAAACAGTGTGATCGAAAAGGATTGCTTCACACCATCAGATCTGGTTTTTAAAATGTGTCATCTCTACAATTATTTTATTCCATATTTTATTTCTCCTATTCATTTCTCAAAACCTAACCCTCTAAATCATATTTGTCTGGCCAGCCTTACAGTGACAAGCCTTTAAACGAGTAATACAATGTTAAACTTAATTATATGCCTAAGACACTGAAGGTTGGCACAGCTACATTTTTTTTTTTCAAATCTTCACATTTTAATCTGTCATCCAGTCAGTAGACTGGAATCAGAGAGAAATCACATCAGCTTAGGAGAGATTTTAGACCTTGTACCACCAACTTTTTTTTTCTTATTAACTTGTCATGTAAATGGAAAGAAGAATAATAATGATTTAGGCCCCATGGCTCAATGAAGAGAGGCTCCAGGAGAAAGGGCCAGAGCTGGATTTCTTGACTGGGAGCTCCACGGGCACTTCACACTAAACACATGTAACATGAGGTCCAGTTCCTTCTCAGCCGCCTTCTGGAATCCTTGGTCAATGGCACCGCCATCCATTTGGTCACATGGCAGTGGAGGCAATGGCAGTGGTGTTGGTGGCTCATCTAGATGCCTTCCCCTGCCCCCTCTCCCCAAGCTCACTCAGGAGTGGTGCATCATGGTGATGGAGAGAGCTGAAGTCTCAGTTTGTCTCTTCTTGGCCATGACAGTGCCCTTGGGCCAAGTACTTGGCCTCCCTGTGTGTCGCCTTCCTCAACTGTAAAACCTTTAACGTCATTGTGGGGGTAAATGAGTTAAAATAGGTTGATACATCTAGAACCATACCCTGCATATATCAAGCACTTGGTATTGACTATGATATCCTGTTCCTTGAGCCCACATCCACTCAATATGCATGACCTGTCAAATTCAAGATCCTCTCCCTCCCCACACTCTTTCCTACCTGAAGCCCTTATCACCTCTCACCTAGACTCACACAACACCTTCCTCCTGGTCTCTCATCTCTAAGTGTCTGTCCTCTTGCCCCCTCAAACTATCCTCCACAGAACTACCACATTGATCTTTCTACAACATGAAGCCCACATTTCACTCTCATTCTCAAAACCCTTCAATGGCTCCTTGCCCTCCACAGGGGGGATATCCAAATTTCTTAATGTGTCATGTGAGGCATCTTCCCCATCCTGACCCTCCCCACCTTCTCTCCCATCACCTTGCCTTCCACCCTAGTTACATCGAGCTGACGACATTCAACCCCAATCTTGATGTCTTGAGCCTCCACACCTTTGTCTGTGTTATTGCTCTGTGGAGCAATCTGGCCTAGTCATCATTTCTTTCAGACAGCCGTTCCAGAACCCAAACCTGGGCAAACTCCTCATTCTGGATTCCCAAAGCCTGGTGCATTTCTCCTGTTTCATATCTACCAAGTCATACTGCAACTCTCTGGAGCTTGAGGGTGGGACTCCTCTCAAGCACCTTTATACCTTCAGCATGTCCATCCAAATCCAAACTGGCTATTATGATATGTGCCAGTTAAAAGCATGGACTCTGGAGCCAGAGTGCTGGGCATATACCCTGGCACCATCATGTACACTGGCTACGTGACTTTGGTCAAATCATTTACCTTGTAGAGCCTCATCTGGAAAATGACAATGTGTTAGTATCTCCTTCACAGCAATAACATGAAGACTGAACACAATGAACATATAGTCCTTAACTTGGTATCTGGCACACCCTAAGCACACATATAAACCTCAGGGCAGCAACGTCTTGACAAATAAAAATACCAACAGGGTGCAAATTAAAAAAAAAAAAAGATACAGCCACCAGCTTCAAACATTTTTGTGGTGCAGAACTCATTAATGGATATGGCAAGATAATCTTGGATATGATGTTCATTTGGCTGCTTCTGAAACTTCAAAAAACAAAAGAACATAGTAAACAAGAGAAAATAGTTGAGTCAGCAGGTGGGGTAAGAGTCCCATTGCTCAGAGACTGGTTAATGACAGCATCCCTGTGAGGAGCAAGTGGAGACATTCTGGAGGATGACAGTGGATCCAGAGCAAGCTACTTACTCCTTGCAGAAGCCAGAGAGTAGTGGGTGGTGGAGGGGAGTGGAGGGGGTACAGCAGTCGACAGAACCCTAGACCCTCCCTGCCAGTCTCTAGAGATCAACTCCTCAGAATTAGACTTTGCCAAAGTTCTTTCCAACAACAGCTTATTGATCTGAACTTTGTCCAGAGGATCTGCTTAACTAATAATCTCTGTTTCCATAACTTCCTTGCCCTTAAGCTCCAGCAGAGTCAGCCGCTACTGATGGTAATTGGAGATGATTCTCTGCCCTTTCTGCCAGGAATTTAAGTGAAAACCCTCACGGCTCATTAAAATGCTATATATCCCCTTGTCAAACCTGCCAAACACCACCAGGAACCAACCTTCTCACAAATCTACCACTCATCTGGCAGAGTGTATCTTGAGGTTGTACCACTTTTAGTAATGAGAATCCTCAGAAAAGCAAAGAGCTGGGAACAGGGACACACGTATGTGGCCCAATTGTCTGAAGGAGCTGAAGGCCAGTCAGTCACAATTAAACTTTTGACTGAGACTCTCAGTGACCATACTGAAAACACTGATTTCGACAACATCAGGGAGTTACACTCTATGTCGGCAAATCGAACTCCAATCAAAAAAATACAAACAAACAAACAAACAACAACAACAAAAAAACAAACAACCCAAAACTAAACATACTCTTACCATACAATCTAGCAATCATGCTCCTCGGTATTTACCCAAAGAAGTTGAAAACTTATGTCCGCACAAAATCCTGCATATGGATGTTTATAGTGTCTCTATTCTTAATTGCCAAAGCTTGGAAGCAACCAGAACGTCCTTCAGTCAGTGAATGAATAAGTAAACTGTGGTCCAGCCAGGCAATGGAATGCTATTTAGCTCTAAAAAAAAAATGAGCTCTCAAGCCATGAAAAGACATGGCAGGGGTTCCTGGGTGGCGCAGCGGTTTGGCGCCTGCCTTTGGCCCAGGGCGCGATCCTGGAGACCCGGGATCGAATCCCACGTCGGGCTCCCAGTGCATGGAGCCTGCTTCTCCCTCTACCTGTGTCTCTGCCTCTCTCTCTCTCTCTCTGTGTGACTATCATAAATAAAAAAATTTAAAAAAATTAAAAAAAAAAAAAAGAAAAGACATGGCAGTACAAAAAAGTCTGAAAGCTACCATAATGATGGGTGTTGGCAGCCGCCTTGCCGCCGTCACTCGCTGAGCCCCAGCCAAAGAAGGGGGATCAGCAAGGAGGTCTCTGGACCGTGGCTCCTTCAAAGCAAATCCACCCGGTGGTAATGCACCAGGAGGCAACTGGCTACAAAAGCTGCTCGTAAGACTGTGCCCTCTACTGCACAGGTGAAGAAACCTCATCATTACAGGCCTGGTACTGTAGATTTAGATTTTTTTTTTTAAGACTTTGTTATTTATTCATGAGAGACACAGAAAGAGGGAGAAGAAGGCTCCCTGTGGGGAGCTTGATTCAGGACTCGATCCCAGGACCCTGGGATCACGACCTGAGTCAAAGGCAGACGCTCAACCACTGAGCCATCCAGGTGCCCCGCAACGTTTAGATTTCATGTGTCGAGACCCGACAGGTTCTACTGCGGGTGCTGGGAACCTGCAAAACACACTTGTCTTTTCCTACTGTGGCACTCCGTGAAATTAGACGTCCTCAGAAGTCCACTGAACTGATCCGCAAATTTCCTTTCCAGGGTCTGGTGCAAGAAATTGCGCAGGACTTCAAAACAGATCTGCACTTCCAGAGTGCAGCTATTGGTGCTTTGCAAGAGACAAGTGAGGCCTATCTGGTGGGCCTCTTTGAAGACACCAACCTGTGTGCTATCCATGCCAAATGTGTCACAATTATGCCAAAAGACATCCAGCTAGCACACCGCATATGTGGAGAATGTGCTTAAGAATCCATTATGATGGAAAACATTTCATTCTTTAAAATTTTTTTTCTCTTTTTCCTATTATTGGTAGTTCTGAACGTTAGATATTTTTTTCCCATGGGGTCAAAAGGTACCTAAGTATATGATTGCAAGTGGAAAAATAGGGGACAGAAATCAGATATTGGCAGTTTTTTTTTTCATTTTAATTTGTGTGTGAATTTTTAATATAAATGCAGGGACATAAAGCATTAATGCAAGTCAAAATGTTTCAGTGATCACGTTTCAGCAGTTCAACTTTATAACAATTATGAATAAACCTGTTAAAATTTTCTGGACAATGCCAGAATTTAGATTTTTTAAAAACAAGTAAATTTCTTATTGATGGCAAAAAAAAAAAAAAGATACCATAATGATGGATACATGCTATCATACATTTGCATTTGTCCAAATTTAGGGAATGCACAACACCAAGAGGCAACCCTCATGTTAACTGTAGACTTTGGGTGACAATGATGTGTCAGTGTAGGTTCATTTGTAACAAATGGACTGCTCTGGTAGAGGATGTTGATAATGGGGTAGATTATGCCCGTGTGGGGCAGGGAGTACACGGGAGATCTGCAAATTTTGCTCAGCTTTGCTGTGACCTTAAAACTGCTCTAAAGAATAAAGTCCTTTAAAGAAGCCAAAAGCACAAATGCTGCACTTGATGGTCATCAAACTCCCTCCAGACCAACACCCCTGGGCCTGGATAACTGAACCAGCTGGACTATTTTGACTGAATCAACCTAACATTTAATTTCATTTTTGTAATACTTAAATTTAATAAATACATAGGAAGAAGGGAGAAAAAAAAACATCAGGGAAAGGACCTCACAGACTATGATGGTGGCATAGGTCAGCAGTGGGAACAGGCCCCCGGGACTCCCGATTGAAAGACTTCAGAGTTACTGACTCACTGTGTTGGTTTGCTAGGGCTGCCAAGCAAGTACCACAGACTTGCGGGCTTCACCAACAGAAATTTACTGTCTCACAGTTCTGGAAGCTAGGTGGCCCAAATCAAGGTGTCGGCAGGATCGGTTGTGCTGAGGACGCCTAGGGACACTGTGTCTCATGACTGTCCCCTAGCTTCTGGTGGTTTGCCTACAATCTATAGAAACATCATCCTCGATCTCTGCCTTCGTCTTCACATGGCATTCTCCCTGTGTGTCCAAATGTCCTCTTTTCATAAGGACATCAGTTGTACTCAATGAAGGTCCACCGTAATGAACTTCATTTTAATTTGATTACCTTGTGAAGACCCCATCTCAAATACAGTCCCATTCTCAGGTACGGGGGAGGGGCGGGGTCCAGGCCTCCAATCCATAATACCCACTTTCTTTCCAGAGACCGCTCTGTAAATGCCAGTAAGTAAGCCTTGGGTCAGTGTGACAGCACTTGGGTGACCGTGCCGGGGACACTTCTTGGTGGGTGGGCCCTCTTTGCTGGTTTCTGTCAGCATTCGAGGAAACACAGTGAGAAGCAGCAGCACCTGTAAAGCCTGGAGCCTCACCGAGAGGGATTCCGGGGGTGGGGGGGACACAGAACACGCAGGGTCGCCCATGGCTGGTTTTAGCTGCCACAGCTACGAAGATGCCTCCCTGGTGAAACCACAAGCGCCTCACCTCATCATCACGGGGCACACAGCCACGCCGCATTCAGTCTGCAGCCCGACCTGACCCTGCCTCCGGTCTGACCTCTCCAACTGCTGCTTAATGAGACTGTCATTCACCTCTCACTTCCCGGCAGCACAGGCCTCTCAGCGATGCCCCATCGGAACCCTGCTCTTTTTCCCCACTTTCCTTGAACCCATCTTTCACGACTTAGCCTAATTCTGCTTGCTCTGAGTCAGTTCTGAACTAGAGTGTGGCTCCGGGAGGAGGGGGAATTTAGTCTGTTCTGTTCCCTCCTGCGTTCCCAGCACCCGCAGTAGCACCTTGTCGGGTCTCGACACATGAAATCTAAATGTTGGGATGCCTGGGCGGCTCAGTGGTTGAGTGTCTGCCTTCGGCTCAGGGCATGATCCCAGGGTCCTGGGATGGAGTCCCCAATCAAGCTCCCCACAGGGAGCCTGCTTCTCCCTCTGCCTATGTCTCTGCCTCTCTCTGTGTCTCTCATATATAGTCTTAAAAAAAAAAACACACACACACACAAAGAGAAATCTAAATGTTGGTATAAACAGTCTTTTCCCCCACTAGATGCACAGTTTCTTAGAGGCAGGGAGAAAGCCTTATTCACCTCTTTTTTGCTAGGGTTCCTGCCTCATGTGGGGGTCCCTCCATAACAATGAACCAGTGAATGGATGCTTCCCACTTACAGGTTCTGCTTCACCTCAAAGTGAACTGTGAGGTTAAATATAACTTGTACTTCCTCTTTAAACTGCCCCTCCATTCAGCTCAAGACCATCTCTGGTGAAGACACCCCTGTCCTTCCTCCTCCCCGGGACTGACCACTCCTTCCCGTAAACCCCTCACGGTACTTCGTACATGCTTCTACCCCAGAGCCTAAATCACACTTGTCTTTTCCTACTAGGCTGTGAGCTACTTGAGGGCAAGATTTTCCCCCTTTGTGATTAACAGAGGGCTTGGGGAGCATCATTTCTTTTAACGCTACAGGCTCCCTTCCTACTAACCCAGGCTCAAACCTTGACACGTCCCCCTGCCTGCTCTGCTACATGCCGTAGGTCCAAATCTACGTATCTCTGGGGCCCATCCAGTGGATCCATGCATCTACTCATCCCTTTTTTCCATTCCCACAAACTCCATGCTAACCCCTGAAGAGGTTTCCTACCCAATCTTTCTGCCTCTTTTTTCCCTCCTTCAAACCATCCCACACAGGGCTCCCGGGTTAAGAATCCCACAGCATTACTTTGCAAACGACAGCCCCCTTGCTCTAAAACCTCGGACAATCCTTCCCACTCTTGAGGTCTAAGCTGCCGTGCCCCTGAGAATCCTGACAACCTGAGCCCTGACTCTGCTTTGTCAATTTTATTTTCCGACTCTCCTCAAGTAAGTCTGCTCCTTTCCCCAAACAGACACACACCTTCATGCCTGTCTCAATACTTCTCCCGCAACTGTCCTTATTCCCCGTGACCCCAGCCCTGCCCTGCATTCAAGACAGCTCAAGCCCCTACCCCATCCCTGGGCTTCTCCCTGATTCCCCCAGCCCTGGCAGGAAATCTGCTCTTTTGAGTTCCCATGGAGTTTATTGTCTGCACCAATGATCTGGAGCACATGCCACCTTGCATTATCATTTATTCTTGTCCATGCCAATATTCATCATCCCACTCAGACTGCAAGCCTCCCAAGGGCAGGACCTTTGTCTGGTTTCATTCCTTTTCCTGATTTCAATACCTAACACAGTGCTCTAAGCACAGTGCAAACACACACACAAACACACACACACACGAGTGTGGGTGAAAAAAGCAATTGCCCGTTTGGAAGATTAGAAATATTAGCCTTTATTTGCCGCAGGTCTACACAGGAAATGTAAGCAATCGGCATGCATCACGACAGTCATGCATTTCACCAGAGTGATGGATGCTTTGGGTAGAATTCGATGCAAGGTAAATATTTTATCTATAAATATTTTATCAAATGAATAAATTATAGATCAGCACGTGTCCCTTGCTATCAAAGCCTGGAGGCAGGAAGGAAGCTGCACTGCCATTCCAACAAAAAACAAAAAACAAAAAAAAAAACTACTGTCACCATTCCCCTAAAGATCATGAGAGGAGGGGACTGCTGGCATCCCCCATGATGGCTTGAGGCCTGACTCTAAGGATGATCTTACTGGGGCCCAAATAGCTAACCCAAATTTTGTGTACTCTTTTCTAAGATTAATCTGATTTTTCTGCCTTGGGTCCCCTCCTTCCAACTGACCCCAAGGCTCTGTCCACACAGAGAGAGAACACTTTAGAGTAACTGACAAGAGCCAGCTGAGATGCTGCCATGGAAACACAATGGCGGTTTCAGGAAAACCATCTGTTTTTAAATTGTTCTATAGACTTGCTCTAACTTCTTTTACAGATCATGTAGCTCAAGGCCCCCGGAGCCTTCTCTCCCACAGAACCTTTCTACGGCCTCCTCTTTCTTTCAAATTTCAAGTCTCATCTAGAAACCTCTTACCTCCAGAGCTGAATTGATGAGCTAGCTCCAGTCTCCTAACATATAACAAAGTGAAGCCAGAACTAGCATCTCCATGCTAGCAGAGAATGAATGTTGTCATGGCAACAGGAGGCAGCTCGTTGTGGATGGGAGAGTTGGTGGGCTCATGGAAGGGTCAGCATTATCAGCTGCTCTTCTGCGTGTCAGGAGAAACATTGTTTACTTGATGTTTTCCTTTCATTAATTTGGGAGGAAAAGATATATAGTACTTTTAATAAAAAAATATGCAGCTCAGAGGCACAATTTGTTGTTCGAAGGTTCAAGAGAATCAGCAGAGGCAGCACAAGATTCTGGGCAGACATGATTCTCTTCCTCCCCATTTTATCATCCTCCATTACTCCCTTGAGAGGTGAACCACACCCCTACAACTTTGGCTCCTTCCCTTCTGGGTTGATTCTTACCTCATAGTCATCGTAAGACCAGGAGGGCACTCTCTTCTCTGGACACTTGTACTGCACCGTGGAAGCCCAAAGACACTGTTCTTGTAAGGACAGTTATGATAAACAATGTCCTTAGCTGTTACGGGTTGAATTGTGTCCCCATCCAAAAAACTTATATGAAGCCCTAACCCCAGTACTTTAGAATATGACTGTATATGGAGACAGGGCCTTTAAAGAAGTGATTAAGTGAAATGAGGTTGTTATGTCAGGCCCTAATATAATCTGACTGGTGTCCTTGTAAGAAGAGGAAATTTGGACACACAGAGAGACATCAGATGTGCATATGCATAGAAGGATGACCATGTGAAGAGGCAGAAAGAGGGTGGCCACCTGCAAGCCAAGGAGAGAGGCCTCAGGAGAAACCAACCCTTCTGGCACGCTGATCTTAGACTTCTAGCCTCCAGAACTGTGAGAAAATAAATTTCTGTCATTTAAGCCACCCAGTCCGTGGTATTTTGTTAGAGAACCCCTAGCAAACTAATGCACTCCCCTTCTTTCTCCAGCTGCCCCTATAGCACCAACGTAATGCTAAGGATGGCTAAACAAAACTTCTGTCTTCAGAGGAGTTATATCTTCTTGATATCTACTTTGATATTAATATATCAACCTTTATTGATTAATGTTTGCATGATATCTTTTCCATCCTCTGACTTTTACTCTATTTGTCTTTATATATTTTTTAAAAGATTTTATTTATTTATTCCTGAGAGACAGAGACATAGGCAGAAGGAGAAGCAGGCTCCACGCAGGGAGCCCGACGTGGGACTCGATCCCGGGACTCCAGGATCACGCCCCGGGCCAAAGGCAGGCACTCAAACATTGAGCCACCCAGGCACCCCTATTTGTCTTTATATTTAAAGAGTTTCTTTTGCCAACACGTAGTTGGGCTTTGCTTTTTAACCCATCTGACAATGTCTACCTCTTCATTGAGGTATTTAGAGTTATGCTCTCTGATAGGCCACTAACCACATGTAGATATTTTAAATTAATTAACATTTAATAAAATTTAAAATTCAGCTCATGAGTCATATTTCAAGTGCTCAGTAGCCACATGTGACTAGGTATTAAAGAGCAGAGATAAAGAACATTCCATTATTACAAGAAGTTCTATCAGACAGCCTGCTCTAGACCATTTACCTTTGGTGAGATTATTAATATGGTTGGTTAAATCTACCATCTTGCTATTTTCCATTTATCCAAATGCCTTTTTAAAAAAGATTTTATTTATTTGAGAAAGATAGAAAGAGCACAAGTGGGGGTGGGGAGGGCAGAGGGAGAAGCAGACTCCCTGCTGAGCAGGGACCCCCCCCCACCCACCCAATGCGGAGCTTGAACCCAGGACCCCGAGATCGTGACCTAAGCCAAAGGTAGACACTTAAGCAACTGAGCCGCCCAGGAACCCCCAACTGCTTTTTGTTCTCTCATTAATTGTTTTCTTTCTTTTTTTTTTTTTAAGATTTTTAAATTTATTCATTTGAGAAAGAGAGAGAGTGCAAGCAGGAGGAGAGGCAGAGGGAGAGGGAGAAGTAGACTCCCTGCTGAGCAGGGAGACCAATGTGGGGCTTGATTCCAGGACTTGGGAGATCATGACCCGAGCAGAAGGCAAGAGCTCAACCATCTGAGCCACCCAGGTGCCCCTCGTTAATCTTTTCCTGACCACTTTGAATCAATTGAATATTTTTCCTGATTCCATTTTATTCCACTTTATCTCCTTTGTAGGCTTGTTAGTAATACTCTTTGCTTTTTTCCTTTTAGTGTTCATTGCATACATCTTTAACTTATCATCTACCTTCAAGTAATATTAACCACTTCACATATTATAGAAGAATCTTAGAACAATCTATTGTATTGCCTCTTCTTGGCCTTTATGCAATTACTTCTACAGATATTTTAAACCCCAGAAACATTGTGATTATTTTTTGCTTTCAACAGTCATTATCTTTTAAAAATATTTTTTAAATAAGAAAGAAGGCTTTTGTATTTATCCATATATTTACCATATTGATGTTGTATTCCTTTATGTTGATCAAGATTTCACACTGGTAGATTGTTCATCTAACTGAAGAACTTCCATTAACATTTCTTGTAGTGCAGGTCTGCTGGTGATAAATTCTCTTGGTTTTTATATGTCTGGAAAAGTATTTTATTCTCATGTTTCAAAGATATTTTTTCCAGATGCAGAATTCTCAGTTGATACTTTTTTTCTTTCAGGACTTTAAACATGTTCAACTGCCTTTGGTCCTGCATTGTTTCCAACAAGAAGTCTTCTGTTTTTCTTGTCTTTGTTCCTAGCTAGGTGATATATTTCCACTGGATATTTTTAAGATTTTCTTATTATTATGGTTTTAAAACTTTTCACTTTGAAGTCTATGTGGAGATTTTTTCATATTTTTTGAGCTTGTGTTGAACTTAAATCAGTGGATTTTTCATTTCAATCAAATTTGAAAATTTTGGCTAGTATTTCTTCAAATATGTTTCTTTTCCATTCCCACCTTATGGATCCCAATTACACTTAATATTAGGCAACTTGAGGTTGTCTTATAGCTCACTGATGCTGTTCTTTTTTTCTTTCAGTTTATTTTCTCTATGCTTTATTTTGAATAGTTTCTGTTGTCATGTCTTCAGATTCACTAATCTTTTCTTCTGTAGTATCTATTTTGTCATAAATCCCACCTAATGTATTTTTCATTGCACATATTATATTTTTTATCTCTAGAAATGTCTTTTTAAAATATCTTCCATGTCTCTACATTTCATGCTCAATCTTTCCTCTTATTTTTTTTTAAGATTTTATTTATTTATTCATGAGAGACACAGACAGAGAGCAGAGACACAGGCAGAGGGAGAAGCAGGCTCCCTGTCTGGAGCCTAGTGCAGGACTCGATCCCAGGGATCCCAGGATCACAACGTGAGCTGAAGGCAGACACTCAACCACTGAGCCACCCAGGTGCCCCTTTAACTTCTTTAACATGTGATATAGTTTTAGTGTTCTTGTCCACTAATTCTATCAGAAGTGTCATTCAGGGTTTGTTTCTTTTGATTACCTTTTCTCATTATGGGTTTTATTTTCCTTCTTCTTTCATGCCTTCTAATTTTTTATTGGAGGTCTGACATTTCAAATATTGCCTGTTGGGTACTAGATACTTTTGTGTTCCTATAAACATTCTTGAGTTATTTGGAAACACTTTGGTCCTTTTGAGGCTTCCTTTTTCATGTGGGCTACTTTACCTTTAATTGTGCTGAAATACACATAAAACATAATAACATAAAATTTACCATCTTAATAATAGTTCAGTAGTATTAAGTATACTCTCACTGTTGTGCAACCAGTCCCCAGGACTCTTTTCATTTTGTAAAACTGGAACACTATGCCTGAAGGCTTACTTTTTTTTTTTTTTTTGGTTTTGGTAGGTGGAATTAGAGTAGCTTTTCTTTAGGCTAAGGCTAATTTTACCCCACCAAAGAGGCAATATCTCTAAGCAATGCACTGAATGACCCATGAATTATGTGACTTCCCACTGTGGCTGGTGGGAATACAACTAACTATTCCCAGCTCCATGTGAGCTCTGAGGATTGTTCCTTCTGCTCCTTTTGGGAGGTCCTTCTCTGACCTCAGGCAGTTTCCTCACATGCATACACTGATCAGTACTTAGTTAGAACACTTGTACTGGGTATTTTACTGTATTTGGTAAGTTGAATTTAAATAAAATTAAAAAAAAAAAAAAGAACACTTGGAGAGGACTTCCTGACATCTCCAGAGCTCTCCTTCCCTCTGTGAAACTCTCTTCTCTCTGGTACTCTTTTCTGTGAACTCCGGCCACATTGGCCTCCCTGAATTCCTACCTTCGTATCCTCAACTCAAGGAGGTGGGTAGGCTTCACTTGTGTTCCCACTCCCTGCTCTGCAGCCTGAAAATTCTCTCTAGCAGTAAGCCAAAGCAAGTGTAGAGCTCACCTCATGTGTGTATCCTTCTCAGGGATCATTGTCCTGTGCCTCCTGATGCCCAATTGCTGAAAACTGTTCTTTTAGACTTTTTTTTTCTGGTTTTGCAGTTTCAGTCAGGAGGATAAATCCAATTCCTGTTACTCCATCTTGACTGGAAGCAGAAGTCTTAACACATTCATTCTCTCCCAGAGGATTTTCTGGGTACCATGTTTCTACATATCTTTGTCTTGTATCTGTCTTTTTCTCTTTTTCCTTACCTCTTTCTATTCTTGTAAAAATAGTCTTTGATACATTATCTTTTCCTCTTCATTCTTTGGTGGGTACTAAAAACTAACAACACATGGAAGGTGGTATCACTCTGAAATCCCATATCACAAGATAATGGCAGAATTTACCAAAAGGAATGTTAGCAGCAACAATCAGGCTGTCAACTCCACTGGCATGCTACAGAGGACCCTCTAGTTCCACCAGTTACCCACAGCAAGCTGCATAAGCATTCTACCATAAATCCACTTTTTGAAAGGAAAAGTTATTCTAGTATATTATATGATTCAAGTACCAATCTGACAACAAAAAATGCCCCATATTTTAAAGATTAGATCTTTCTCACTTATTTGGCTGAGATTAATGAAAAATTGCTCCTATATAAAAATAATAATTAGTGAATACATACCATTACATTATAGATACTCATTACATACCAGATATTCTTATTAGTACTTTATGGATTGTAATTTAATATAGCAATCATATAAAATAAATAGTACAACTATCACTCTAAATTGCACACAAGAAAAACTTAAGACTGGCCAAGAGACATGTGGTAGTTTATGACAGATCTGTGAATCTAAAATCTGTTTGACGCTAAAGCCCATTGTATGTGGTAGTGGTGTTGCAAATTGAAAACACTATCATCTTACAAAGGAAAATTAACTTTGGTCTAAAATAACTATTAGAATAACAAGTCAGGGCAGCCCAGGGTGGCTCAGCAGTTTAGCACCACCTTCAGCCCAGGGTGTGATCCTGGAGACCCGGGATTGAGTCTGTCAGGCTTCCTGCATGGAGCCTGCTTCTCCCTCTGCCTGTGTCTCTGCCTCTCTCTCTCTCTCTGTGTATCTCATGAATAAATAAATAAAATCTTAAAAAAAAGAATAACAAGTCAAATAAGGAATGATATTCTCTATTAGATAAAGAAGAAAACTCTGACCAATAATTAGAAAGAATAATGTAATAAAAAATAAGGTGTCATCTTTTGTAAAGCTCTTTAGTGAAGGAGGAAGGTAAGGCTTCCAAAGTTTAGTGTTCTGACTTTATAAATCAGAGCAGTAGTTATGTGAATTATTTGTAATGAAATGTATGTTTATGAAGACACTGCAATAATCTGGGAGGTATAGGATTAGGGTCCTGGCTCAAGAAGCATGTCATGGGAATCTCGGTAAGTGCAAGAATAAAGGTACATATGGAAGAAGAATGAACGGTGTAGAGGGGGTTTTGGAAAAATGAAGTCCTCCTTTGATAAGATGAATCCTTTTTTTTAAATGAGTTTTGCTCCTAGTTTCTCTGGGCAATGATTTTTTTTTCCTTTGAAAAGAAGAAGTCAAGCAAGATTAATGAGAGGAGGCTCAGCAATGTGTAGATGGAGCTGAACATGTCCTGGACAGAGGTGGAAGGGTCAGGTCCTCACCCCAGCTATGAATCAACTTGCTGGCTAATAATGAGTCCATGTTTAAACCTCATTAGGCCTATTTTTTTTAAGTAGGAAGGCCCCTTTTTCACAAGAAATTTTATGCAGAAGCTCAATACACAAAACAGAAGAGAAAACCAAGCCATCTGATGGAAGCTGTAGGTTGAGGGCTGTGATCTTGGTCATCCTGCTCACCAATCACCCTTAGGATCCTGACTGATTTCAAAGAGCCCATGGGCTCCCCTTCTGTCTGAAGGGCCTTCCAACACTACAGTGTGCATCCCCGGGTTCCAGTTCCAACCACCACCCTGAGACTGTCAAGGCAATGTCCTACTGGTCCCAATTTTGATTAACTGTAAAGCAGAGCTAGAAGAATCTCTAAGATCCCTACTGGCTCTAACACTGCCTCTTAATAGGAATGTGATGGTTAATAAATTAATAAGATGCCTTTGCATTGCAGCAGACTATTAAGGGAAAAGGATATTAACCAAGTAGGCAGTGTTTTCCAAGGCCCATAAATATTCCATTACTTTATAGATCAGATTTTTTTCAGAATGAAATAAAATCAATAGAATTTAGAAGGTCTGTGAGCCCTAACCTGTGTTTCCGTAACTCACTGAGTAAAACCTGAAATATGCACCAATTCAAACCATTTTGGTGCATGGGTTTTGGTTGTTTTTGTTTTGTTTTGTTTGTTTGTTTGTTTGTTTGTTTTTTGTAGAGGATTTCCTGTGGTAGGAAGTCACTTAAAAATACTGCAAAAGTGATTAAAAATAGAAATAATTGATTCTGGTTATATAAGAGAACAACCTTGTTCTTAGGACATACATGTGGAAGTATTTAATAGTGAAGGGGCCCAATGTCTCTCACTTACTCATGAATGGTTTAAAAAATATGTATTGAGACACATGTATTACAGGGGGAAAGGGAAGGGAGACAAAACATAAACATGGTTAATCTGGGTGAAAGGCATACAAGAGTTCTTTGTACTATTCTTGCAACTTTATGCAAGTTTAAAATTATATCATAGCAATAAATAAATACCAAAAGTTACAAAACCAAAACGCTCAAAACAATACCTGACTGAAAATGCACCTCTTTCCCTCAAAGGCCTTATTGTAAACTTCCTGACATATCCAAATATAAAAGAGAGTATCTGTGACATTTTCCCATACATAATTTTCTCTTCCCATCCCCTTTTGTCCTCGCTTACTCTGCTGGAGCAAGAATGCCAGAGAGCCCTATAGGCTGAAGACTTGCAACTGAGAGTCTGCTTAACCCCACCTCTTCTGCTGCTCTCATACACTTCCAAAGTATAGTAAGGAAATTATTGAATTTTGAAAGATCTCACCCATCCATACTGATTATAGAAAGCAGGCCACTTGTATTTGAATGCCAGGCCTCCTTATTCAGTAAAATATTTGCTAAGTTTAAGCAAGGATGAGAAAAAATATGAGAATTATGAGAATTAAGAATATTCTTTCAGAGAAAAGGTAGTATAGCTGACGTGGTTGGTGCTCCCTTGGTTCTCACCATTCACATGGGTGCCCATGGCTTCTTACTGCAAACTCCTCCAATGCTCTACCTGAGAGCTTTCCCCAGTGCAGCAAGCTGAACAGATGTGCTGGGAATTAATGTCCCTGAAAGCGCCCCTCAGTCAGTGATGGACAGTTTGGAGGATAAATATGCCCCACTTCTTCTCCCTCTCAAGCATGTTCTAATCTACACAATCTCCCAAATGTCCCCAGAAAGGCTGACCCCCAGCCACGCACAGTGGTAGTCAATTTATTAATATACCCTGGGTTAACTCCTTTCTCATTCCTATCTCACTTACCTCCCATCCTTGGGTTTTCTTCCCAAATAAACTACTTGCAACTCAGATTCTTCTTTCAGTCTCAGCTTCTGGGGAGCACACTGCAATGGCAGGTGCCATTTCAAGAGGGAAAGAAAATAAACTAAGCTTCACTAAAGTATAACAGAGGTATAGCTATGTTTTGGATGTTCAGCTGTTACCTTGTTTGACTTTCATAGCAACCCCATAAGAAAAATATAATTACCCAATTTTTGTGGATATGGGGACAAGTGGCTCAGAAAAGTAAACGTCTTGCTCCAAATTACACAGTTTGGGGAGGCTGGAGAGGAGCTAATTTTCAAACCTACACCCATCGGACTGCAAGACACCCATGCCTGCCTCAACATTATGCTTCCTGAATTTCCTTTTTTTTTTTTTTTTTTTTTTTTTTTTAAATCTTTTTTTTTTTTTAATTTTTATTTATTTATGATAGTCACACAGAGAGAGAGAGAAAGAGAGAGGCAGAGACATAGGCAGAGGGAGAAGCAGGCTCCATGCACCGGGAGCCCGACGTGGGATTCGATCCCGGGACTCCAGGATCATGCCCTGGGCCAAAGGCAGGCGCTAAACCGCTGCGCCACCCAGGGATCCCCTGAATTTCTTCATTAATTGGCAGCCCACTACTGATCAGCTTCTCCCCTCAAAGACAAAAAGTTTTGAGGTCATTCTTCTTTCTGGAGTCTGAGTAAGTCAATACATAAGAAAAAAAAAAAAAAAGGCTGCAACAGAGCATTTCGGTTCAGTTCCACACCGGAGTTGTATTGCATGCTCACTACCACATCCTGCCACATCCTATGAGTGGGACACAGTTCCTAGCCTCAGAAAGCTTCCAGTCCAGAGAGGCAGACTGCCCATAATAAACAGCAGCCACCTAAGGAGTTAAGATATAAAGCACAAGTATGCATTGGGGAAGGTTACTTAGCCCCACTTGGGGTTTTAGGAAAGTTTCCTAGGAAGGTAAAGTCCAGTCTGAGTCTTGAGGAATGCAAGAATTTCCAGGGATACAATCAAAAGATATTTGAATGGTAAAATCAGCAGAATGTAGTGACCAAAGGTGAAAGTTGAGGGAAGGGTAGGAGTCTAGGATGATACCCAGAGTTTTGGCTTGAGTGTCCGGGTGGATGATGGTACTGTTAACCAAGACTGAGAATACAGAAGAAAAAACAGGTTGGAAGACACTGAGGCGGGCAGCCCAGGTGGCTCAGCGGTTTAGCACCGCCTTCAGCCCAGGGTGTGATCCTGGAGGCCCAGGATCAAGTCCCACGTCGGGCTTCCCTGCATGGAGCCTGTTTCTCCCTCTGCCTGTGTCTCTGCCTCTCTCTCTCTCTGTGTCTCTCATGAATAAATAAATAAAATCTTAAAAAAAAAAAAAAAGGAGGACACTGTGGCCTTTTCAGTTCACGCATCACTATAGTGGACAGTGGCAGGCATCCTCTGAGTCTGCCTGGCAAGCTTTCCCACAATCTGTCTTTGGTGCCAGGGCAGTTTCTTGGCCATAGGCTCTTGACCCAAGCCTGACCAACTGCTGCCCCACCCCCCCCACACACACACTTTCATCAAGAATACCTGAGCAAGTCTCTCACCTGTATCAGCTTTGATAGCTTAACAGGCCATCCTCCCCAAAACTCGGCAGCTTAAAACAACAATTTATCATTTCTCACAATTCTGGGGGGTGTCTGGGTGGGTCTTCTTGGTCTTAGATGGTTTAGAATGCCACCACTCGGGATCCCTGGGTGGCTCAGTGGTTTAGCACCTGCCTTCGGCTCAGGACATGATCTTGGAGTCCTGGGATCGAGTCCCACATCGGGCTCCCTGCATGGAGCCTGTTTCTCCCTCTGCCTGTGTCTCTGCAGGCACAGATGTCTGTGGATGTCTAGGTCTCTCTCTCCATGTGAAGTCTCATTTTTTAACAGGCTAGACTGCTTCCTCACATGGAGGCAGAGAGGCTCCCAATAATGAAAGCCTAATTCCAATGCATAAACACTTTTCAAACCTCTGCTTGTGTCATACATATTACCAATTGGCCAAAGCAAGTCACATGGCCATGGCCAGACGTAAGAGGTAGAGAAATAGACTCTTAATTCTCAGTGGGATGAGTGCAACATGTTGTGGCCAATTTTTTTTTTTCATTCAACCACATGACCCTACAATGGCAATCAGAGCCCTTCCCTGGGAATGAAACATAACCTCTGAGAGAATGATTTCACTTTGTGCTTATATTGATAAGCAGATGCAAGCTGGGGCCATCTTTCCCACCACACAGAGAGTACCTGCCTGCAGGATGAAATCAAGCAGAAACAACCAAAGCTGTGAGATGTTAGGGGGCTTGGCGGCCTCAAGGCTGGAGTTCCAGGGTTCTAAGTCTTGGTTCCTAAAGCTATTCCATCTCTCCTATGACACCTTCCCAGCTACTTGAGCAAATACATGCCTTTCTGCTAACATTTTTTTTTTTGTTTGTTTTGTTTTGGTTTCATTACTTATCATGGAAATAGTCTAATTCAACCACCTTCCTTCAGTTGCTTCTGATGAAGGCAAGTGCCTTCCCCAACCTTTCTTCCCTAAGGCTGTTCTCCTGAGGCAAGCTCTTCAAGACACCATCTCAGGTGTCTCAGGGCTCCCAGTATTCATCTTGGAGCACTTGTCAAATGAGGCCCAGTGAAGGTGGACAGAAGGTCTAGATTCAGACTTGATAAAAACAATCACTTTACAGATCTTGGCTTCAGGCTATAAAGTTGAAGGTTCCCATGGAGCAGATGGCTAATCTCTCCTTCTCCCTGAAGGCAAACCCCAAACCATGCAAGGTAGCCCCAAGGAGACAAGCCACTCCGGACTTATAATAGAAGACCAGTAACCCTGGGTGACTTGTCCTGCTCTAAGGGAAGCCCAGCCTCTGTCATGTAGCCTATGGGATGAGGTGTACTTTCTGGTGTGGAAGCAGGCAGTGAATGGGTGACGTGAGGAGCATAAAGGTCAGCTATCCCCAATTCTCTGACCTCAGGGGATTTGCTGGGCCTCCTTTATGAGCTTGGTTCAATTTTGCCAGCAAAGTCAAAACAATTCCCTCAGGTCAGGATGTCTCAAAGGAGGCATCTTCCACTTCAGTGGAAAATATCATCTTCATACTTCAGAACTCAAGTCTCCTGACCAAAGCTCTTCCCTTTCCTGTCATTCTTTTCTCAGTTCATAGCCTGACCATCCTCCAACTGCCTAAACTGAGAACCTCAGACCCATCTTCTCTTCTTCTATCATTCCTGAACAGAAAGAATGAACAGGACCAAAGAGCGACCAGTAGAAAGATGAAGGGTGCTACAGCCGATCTGTCCTATTTAAACTTAGGCGACTTTTTCAACCTCTCTGGGTCTCAGTTTCCTTATCTGTAAAATAGGGCTGATATATGGCAACCAACATCAAAGGCATTTTGTAAGGGCTAAAGAGTTAATATGTAAAACACTTAGAACAGTACCCAGGACATGGTAGGTGTTCAACAAAAGGAAGCTGGAATTTTGAAGTCCTTCCTCTTCCCCACTCTCGTTACCATTGCAATTCCTCTGGCTCTATTGATCTCCTGCTTGGATTGTTGAATCAGACTTGTAAGCCAGTCAGTTTCCCAGCAGGAAACATAGGGTGCACTTTAAAGCGGTGACTAAGGGGTGTCCTGGGTGGCTCAGTCAGCTGGGCATCTGCCTTAAGCTCAGGTCATGATCCCAGGGTCCTGGGATGGAGCCCTGTATCAGGTTCCCTGCTCTTTGAGGAGCTTGTCTTTGCCTGAGCCTCTCTCTCTCTCTGTCTTTCATGAATAAATAAACAAAATCTTTAAAAAAAAAAAAAAAAGAGGGGTGACTAAAATGACAAAGGTGTGGGCAGGGCCAAGAAAGCCAAAGAGAGTGCTGAAGCACCATAAGGACTAGCAAGGCAGGAAGCCACTGCAGCCTAACAAAGGGCATGGGCTATGTAGCCCAGGAGAGGAGCTGCCTGATGGGGGCTGTCGTCTTACAAGAAGGGCCATGGCCTCAGCCATCCTGCAGTTCAGCAGAGAGGGAGCCACAGGAATAAGTACCCTGCCTCCTTTCCTTCCCTCTGGGTCTCTGAAATTGCACGGATGTAGCAGAAGCCCAAGGGCCAAGGAACCCCTGCTACAGTCCATCCAAGTCAGTCTCCAGGGCTTAAAGCAGGGTGGGGAAGGATGGAGAGCAGATCTAGAGGGACAAACAGAAGATATTCAGCACAACTCCTAGCTAGTCTTCCTCCTTCCACTTTCCATCCGCTGTATGGTCCTCTTCCACATTAGCACCATACCTATCTTTGTTAATCTTATCATATGTCTCCACTGCTTAAACTCCTTCAGTGGTTCTCATTCTTCACAGCATCAAGGATCCCGTTCTTAAGATCAGATCCAAATTCTTTAGCGTGATGTGCTCTACTTTTCCAGTTCCACTTTACACCACACCTCTTCCCCAGAACCAAACTGAACCACTCATCACTGCCTAAACCCACGAAGCCTTCTCACCACCACGCCTCTCCTCATGCCATTCCTCATATCTGGAATGCTGGTCCTTTCTTCATGAACCCACCGTCAGGTGTTCCCTGTGCCTTTCCTCCACTGTTCTGGAAACAATCGGTTGAACTTGCTTCTAGAGACTGCCAGTAGGCAGTAGGTCACTCAACTATAACACTTACTATCTTTTATTATGGACATTTGTGTGTCTGTCTCTCTCCCAAGTTATCCTCTCACAGGCAAGGATCTATCTTGACTACCTCTTAGTTCCCATCATGTTCCTGTCATGAGCAAAGCTGGTTGAATTAAGAAATGAAGGCATGACAAAACTCAGTGTTGGGTATAAGGATTCATTCAGGGCAGCCCGGGTGGCTCAGCAGTTTAGCGCCGCCTTCGGCCCAGGGCGCGATCCTGGAGACCCAGGATTGAGTCCCACGTCGGGCTCCCTGCATGGAGCCTGCTTCTCCCTCTGCCTGTGTCTCTGCCTCTCCCTCTCTGTGTCTTCCATGAATAAATAAATAAAATCTTTTTAAATAAAGGATTAATTCATTCAGCAAATTGTTATTGAACACCTGTGTGCTAGGCACTATTCTAGAACTCAATAGTAAACAAAAGAGAGAGAAACTCTTGCCCTCATGGAGCTTACATTCTTAAAAGTGGAGGTAGTAGGATAAACAATAAACAAAATAGGGATCCCTGGGTGGCGCAGCGGTTTGGCGCCTGCCTTTGGCCCAGGGCGCAATCCTGGAGACCCGGGATCGAATCCCACGTCGGGCTCCCGGTGCATGGAGCCTGCTTCTCCCTCTGCCTGTGTCTCTGCCTCTCTCTCTCTCTCTCTCTCTCACTGTGTGCCTATCATAAATAAATTTAAAAAAATTAAAAAACAAACAAAATAAGTATAGGCTCACTGGTAAAAAGTGCTAGGGAGAAAAATAAAGCAATGATAGGGGATAAGAGATGATGGGGTGCAGACTGGGGTACAACTTTAAATACAATGATTACAACAGTTTCCTGTTGTTGCCACAAAATAGTGGTTTAAAACAACACAGAGGGCAGCCCGGGTGGCTCAGCGGTTTAGCGCACCTTCAGTCCAGGGTGTGATCCTGGAGACCTGGGATCGAGTCCCACATCCGGCTCCCTGCATGGAGCCTGCTTCTCCCTCTGCCTGTGTCTGTGCCTCTCTCTCTGTGTCTCTCATGAATAAATAAATAAAATCTTTTTTTAAAAAATAAAAATAAAACAACACAGATGTATTATCTTATATTTCTGTAGGTTAGAGTCCAACATGGTCTCACTGAGTTACAGTCAGTGTGCTGGTAGGATTGTGTGCCTCCTGGAGTCTCTAGGGGAGAATCATGAATTTATTCATGAGAGACACACACACACACACACACACACACACACACAGAGAGAGAGAGAGAGAGAGAGAGAGACAGAAAGTGGCAGAGACACAGGCAAAGGCAAAAGCAGCTCCATGTGGGAGCCTGACGTGGGACTGGATCCCAGGTCTCCAGGATCAGGCCCTGGGCTGAAGGTGGTGCTAAACCACTGAGCCACCCGGGCTGCCCCCTTTCCAGCTTCTTGAGGTTGCCATAGTCCTTCCTCCATCTTAAAAGCCAGCACCAACAGGTTGAATCCTTCTCATATTGAATCTCTCTCTCTCTTTCACTTTTAAGGACCTGTGTGACCACACTGGATCCACCCACACAATCCAGGATAGTCTCTTCATCTCAAGACCCTCAACTTAGCCACATCTGCAAAGTGCCATTGGCTCTGCAAGGGAACATAGTCACAGATCCCGGGGATTAGGATGTGGACATGAGAGGGAGGGCATTTTTCTGCCTACCTCCACGGTCTTCCAGAAAGACCTCACTGAGAAGGTGACAGTTGAGTCAAAACTTCAACGTGGGAAAGAAGCAAGCCTTGTCACTACCCAGAAGAGGCGTGTCCCAGGCAGAGGAAATAGGCTTTATGGGGGCTGCACCCAGTGTGCCTACAGGACACCAGCAAGGTCAGTGGGATGAGGCAGATCAGAATCCTGAGAGGCACAGGCAGGGAGGGGCATCAGGTAGGACCAGCCCAAGGCTGAGGGAGATGGCAGCAGTAGGAGGGTTTTGAGCAGAGAAGAGACAAGATCAGAGTTACATTGTAACAGGGCCACTCTGGATGTCATGTCAAGAAGAGGCTGAAAGGGGTGAGCGCAATAGTGGACAGGTCTTGCAGGACAATCAGCCAGGGTGCCTTGGACCAGGGCATTGGCAGGAAAGGTATTTGCTGTATTATTCTACTCACTTTTCTATAGGATGGAGGTATTCATACTGATAAAAAGATGCCTGGAAAGGACTTTGATATTTTGAAGGCATATTTAGTCCAATTGCATTCTTTCCTGGAGGACCACATTGTAATGGTCCTTGGGGAGGCCGGAACATTTTGTGTTTTCAAAGATTTCCAGATAAAAGTCTATATTGCTCTGCTTTGGGCCAACTCCAATTGGCCTTCAGTTCCTGACTGAGGAGTTTTCCTGACATCAGCCCCTTCCACCCTTTCCCATACCTCAATTGGATGAGGTGCTCCCACTCTGTGCTCCACAGCACCCTGTAGGTTCCTCTTCAGAACATTTGTCCTGCTTGGTACAAATTGCTCGAGGTTCTATGCTCCATGAGGGCAGGGACTGTGTCTATCTCATTCATCGCCTCTCCTGGAACCGACATCTAGTAAGTGCTTGGCAAATATTTGTATATGAATGAATGACTGTAACACTTTCCAAAGATGAATAAATGAAGTAGCCAGTGTCAGTAAGTGTCATAGATTTACCTGAAAAAGGGACTTCAAAGATAGGGCAACATTTCGGATCTCACAGCTCTATAACATACGGTGTGCGGGGCACTGATGTGTTTCGTTTCTGATGAGGTGGGGCCCTGGTCATGGTCAGCATCCCCTGGACACAAGACCTCACACTCCCTAGACTTGCTTCAGGCGAGACAATAGACTCTCTGAGCTGCGCCCTCCTTCCGCCCTCTGCAAAGGCCTGTGTTCTCCCTGGGTCCTTAGTGCCTTCAGGTCCCTAAAGAGCTGCATACAATTCTCTTTTCATTGCAACAAGGATTGCATTGTCCAGCACTGCACCACCCCTACCCCATTTCTTCCCTTTCTGCTTTTCTGTCTGTTCTACACCTCCTCTCAGGGTGCCCCTCCTTCTCTCTTGGATGCAAGGCCAGGCTCCAAGTGGCTCATATTAGTCACTTCTCAACTCTAAACAGCTTAAGCACTCAAGCCCTTCTCCAAGTGAAAGACAGGATGGGGCTGGGCTGACTTTGGTTGAGCGCCAGTTAAACTGAATACCTAGACCTCATTTTCTTTCAAGACTTAGATACTCCAGCACCACAAATATTACCAAGAATAAACATATCTGTGTGTGTGATGGAAGATTACTCAGCCATGACAAAGGAGAAAATCCCGCTGTTTGAGACAAATTGGATGGACCTTCAGAGCATGATGCTAAGTGAAATAAGTCAGAGCTCAGAAAAACAGACACTAAAGTGGTGTTACCAGGAGCTGGAGCTTAGGGGAACGGGGAGATATTGGTCAAAAGGCACATACTTTCAGTTATTATAACATTAGTAAGTTCTGGAGATCTAATGTACCTACAGTGATTATAGTCAATAAGACTGTATCAATATACTTCAAAATTGCTGAGAACAGATCTTCAGCGTTCTCCCCCCACAAAAAGAAATAGCAACTAGGTAACAGGATGGAAGTGTTAGCTAATGCTACGGTGATAATCATTCTGCAATATATAAATGTATCAGATCAACACTGTATACCTTAAACTTATACAATATTATGTAGCCGTTGTATCTCAGTAGAGCTGGGGGAAATAATGTGTCTAAAGCAGAGTTTCTCAACCTGGGTGCTAACTCACATTTTGGACTCGATAATTCTTTTGTGGGAGACTGTCCTGTAATTGTAGTACCCCATTTCCACCTACTAGATTATAGTGGCAACCTCCCCTCTGGCTATGACATCCAACAATGTCTCTAGACATTACTAAAAGCCCCCCTGTGAAGGAGGGGTCACCCTGATTGAGATCCACTGGTCTACAACCTTAAAAATGCACACAGAAATGGAACCTATGGAAATCCATGTGGAGTTTTATTCTGAGGAAATTGGGGATGTACATGAAGTTGTTGATAAGAGGAACAACTTCACCAAGAGGATTACCTAATTTTCCAACATAGGGGAGATAAGTACATCCAAACTTCAGAATATCATATGCCATTTAAAACGATCTGTGATCCACATCTACAGGCACAAAATATGTCTATGGCCTGTCAACAAGTGAAAGAAGCTGGTAACAAAAGAGGATTATAGTATAACTGCAGAGTGAGACTACAGTTCTGCATTGAGAAAAAAAAGTCTAGGGATCCCTGGGTGGCGCAGCAGTTTGGCGCCTGTCTTTGACCCAGGGCGCAATCCTGGAGACCTGGGATCGAATCCCACGTCGGGCTCCCGGTGCATGGAGCCTGCTTCTCCCTCTGCCAGCGTCTGCCTCTCTCTCTCTCTCTCTCTGTGACTATCAAAGATAAAAAAAAAAAAAAAGTCTGGAAGGATACAGTCCAAAATGTTCACAGTAGGCATCTCTAAAATGGGGAGATACGGGTGACTTTTTTTCTTTTGCATTTTTGTATTTCCTAGGCTATCTAGAATGAACAAATATTACCTAATTTATGAGATGTAAAAGAAAATTCTTTGGAGAGAAAAAGAGTGGTCTCAGGCACTCCCTCTACCCTTTGCTTCTCCTAGTAGATAAAAGAAACTATTGCAGGCAGCCTGGGTGGCTCAACGGTTTAGCGCCTGCCTTCAGCCCAGGGCATCATCCTGGAGACCCAGGATCGAATCCCACATCGGGCTCCCTGCATGGAGCCTGCTTCTCCCTCTACCTGTGTTTCTGCCTCTCTCTCTCTGTGTGTCTCTCATGAATAAATAAGTAAAATAATAATAATAATAATAATAATAATAATAATAAAAGAAATGTATTGCTTGAGGAGACTCTCAACTAGACCCAGTCTTCTTATTTTGCTTCTCTCCTACCCTGCCCACTTCTCTACCTACTCTGTCCTCCCAGAATTCCAATTAATAGTGAGAAGAAGAATTTGTCATTCAAGTGTAGGCACAGCTTTACAGATGGCTAGTGCGGGGGGTGTGGGTGGGGTCACTAAACCCATGTCCTAAATACCCCTGGTGTGGCCTGGTCACCTGGGCTCATGGTGGGCCAGCTCTCCGCAGCAGCCAATATTTCCTTTGGCACATTCCAAATTCTCAAGGCCAAAGAGTCTGGATCCTTGGTTCCTTCCTTCTCACCTACAGCCTGTCTCTTGACTGTTCATTAGCATCTCAGGCTCAGCGAGGCCACGGCGGGCAGAAGAGATGAGAGACAAAGCAATTGTTTCTGCCTCCTGCCAGCACTGCCAGTAAACTGACTGCTGGGAAAGGGGTGGCAAGCACTGGTAGGGATGAGTTTGTGGCCATCCTCCAAATCCACTGGCCTGGGGTCATCTGTTTTTCCTCTCCCATGGCTTCTCTCCCCTGTCCACTCCCTGAGTCCCTTGGACCTGGCTGGGATCTGCCTTGCAGGGATATTTATTTATCATAAATAAATAAAAAAATTAAAAAAAATACTTGGCCATTTCCATCTTAAAATTCTTTTTTTCTTTTTAATTTTTAATTTTTTAAAAATTTATGACAGTCACACACAGAGAGAGAGAGAGAGAGAGGCAGAGACACAGGCAGAGGGAGAAGCAGGCTCCATGCAGGGAGCCCGACGTGGGATTCGATCTCGGGTCTCCAGGATCGCGCCCTGGGCCAAAGGCAGGCGCCAAACCGCTGCGCCACCTAGGGATCCCTTAAAATTCTTAATAAGTATTGAACGTGGGCCCTTGTATTTTCATTTTACACAGCACCCTGTAAATTATGTAGCTGGTCCTGCTTCTGGGAAAACTTCCCGGTCACCTCTCCCTATCTTCCCCATCCCCAAACTCAGTGCTTCATGAAGGTTCACAGTAAGGGATGCTTTCTCAGCAAGTGTTTGAAACCAACCCAAAACAAAATAAATAAAAGCCCCTAATCCATGCAATTAGCCAATAATGTCTCCTCCCCACCTCCCACCAAAGCTGACACTTGTTCCCTTGAAACTCACTACCTCTCCCAAGGTCTTACTATCATTTTTATGTGACTCACAGATAAAATTACCAGGGGCTCTTTTCCTCTCTGTATTTTCTGGCATAATTTTGCACCTGTTTCTGCTGCTCTTGTCTTTGTTGGGTGTGCTGTTTTCCCATCTCTGTCCTCTCACCTCTTCATATATACTGTACACACAATCATAAAGAATATTCCAGGCAGGTCAAGAATCTCTGTACCCACACCACCAATTTTTTTTTTAAGATTTTATTCAAGAGAAACACAGAGAGGAGAGAGAGAGAGAGAGAATGAGAGAGGGGCAGAGGGAGAAGCAGGCTCCATGCAGGGAGCCCCACGTGGGACTCGATCCTGGGTCTCCAGGATCACACCCTGGGCTGAAGACAGCACTAAACCGCCGAGCCACCAATTTTTTTTTTTAAGCTGATGGTTTTAAGACCCTAAACTGGGGATGCCTGGGTGGCTTAGCGGTTGAGCGTCTGCCTTTGGCTCAGGGCATGATCCAGGGGTCCTGGATTCAAGTCCCACATCAAGCTCCTGCATGGAGCCTGTGTCTCTCTCTGCCTATGTCTCTGCCTCTCTCTGTGTGTCTCTCGTGAATAATTGAAAAATAAAATAAAATCTTTAAAAAAAATAAAAGACCCTAAACTGGCTCCAGCCAATTTTTACTAACGTATGTCACCCCAGGGACTGGGGCTGGATGGTCAAATGTTAGCATTGGCAGATGTCCTTTGGAAGGTCCCTAGAAGGGTTACACGCCCTGAGCTGTTCTTGGCAAGTGGGCCGTAATCTGTGAGATAGCCAGACCATCCACAGGAAGGGGAGGATAAGGAGAGAACGTGAACTTCAATGACCCTTTGATATGCCCATCAAAGGACAAGTCCTCCTCAAAGGAAGGTCAAATACAATTTCTGTCCAGGTGGTGCCTATAATAATCATAGAAATTAACCCAGGTTAGTTTTCTTTGGTGTCTGGGAGTGGTAGGCAGAATAATGGCTTCCTGGTACCTGTGAATATGTTACATTACATAGTAAAGCGGAAGTAAGGTTGCAGGTGGAATTAAGGTTACTAATCAGCTGACTTTAAAGATGACAAGATTATCCTGGATTATCCAAGTAGGTCCAAAGTAATTACAAGGGTCCCCAAAAGTGGAAGAGAAGCAGGTCAGGGTGCTTCTATGTGAGAAGGACTCAAGCTGCTGAGTCAAGGATAAAGGCTGGCTTTGAAGGTGGAGCAAGGGGCTACGAGCCAAGGCATGCAGGCAGCCTAGAAGCCAGGAAAGGCAAGGACACAGATTCTCCCCCACAGGCTTCTGAAAGGAATGTAGCCCTGTGGACACCTTGATTTTAGCCCAGTAAGGCCTGCATCAGACCACTAATCTACAGAACGATAAGATAATAAATTTTGTGTTACTCTAAGTTGTTAACTTTGCAATAATGTGTTACAGCAGCCATGAGGAACTAATCCACTGGCTCCTGAGGATTTTTATCACCAGAGTGTTTTGAACAAGCAGAGCTAAGCAGAGGCAGAGAGAGGCCCTCAGCAGTGCCATCACTACTCCCCTCACAATGAGGACACTATGGCAAAATTGTGAATTACATAAAAAGATTAAAAACATCCTTCACTTTTTGTCCTCAGGCTGTCCCACAACCCAAGTGGATCGCTCATATGGGAGGAACTCCATTAAGACCTACCCCATAAAGACCAACTTAACCCAGAAGCTCCCAAGTTTTCCCTTCATCCTATCAAAGCTTAATGATCTTATTTATTTAAAAAAAAGCACAAAAATGATTATATTGCCTATAGATACACTAGGGGATAATGGATGATGATATATAAATAAATATTCATTTATTGTTTATCCTTTTAGAAAATGCTGGCACGTTTAATGTGGCTCACTCTGGACCAGCAGCACTTATCCTTTTTATAGTCACAGGCTCTCCTAGGAATCCAACGGAAGAAAAATACCAACATGCACAAAATCTATTTTAGAGGCTCATGAAACCCCTGAACCATCCAGCCCCAGCCCAGAACTCTGCTCCAATTGCTAGGACAGCTGAGGAAGGTAATCTGAGGGCCACTTAAGGCCTGTGTCCTTAAAATCATTTCTCACCATTGGCTACCTACTTACTGCCTACACATTAGACAGACTCTAACTCTGACCTACAAAACTCCAGAATCATTGATAAGTATCTTTCCATCTTTCCTGCTGGTCTAAGAGACCTTAGGGATTACAGACCAGAGGCCAGTGATGGGAATAAGATGAGAAAAGGATGAAGAATTGGGGAAAGGAGCTATAAGAAATAACCAGGGGGTAGCTTTTTGACAAGCAAGAGCGCTCTTATAGACAGAGAGGCACAAAATCATCATGTCCTGTTAAATAGTACCTGACTACCACCAGAGTGAAGGTGGCTGAGCCCAGGCCAAAGGGAGAGGTCAACACTCGTATCCCTGTCACCGTCACCTAGAGGGCAGATCTCCACCACCAGGGGTGTACCCGTGCGCAATGCTATCCCAACCCATTCCCACTCCAGAGCTGTGCACATGTCTGGTGTCCAAATCACAGCTGTGTAGGAAGTCACTGGCCCTCAAGGGTGTGTGCCCTGGGGGTGGCCAGCAGGACACAGGTGTCAGACGGACCTCCATGCAAGCCCTGACCACTCCTTACCAACTCTGTGATCTTGAGCAAATGAGTCCTCCCTACATTTTACTTCCTCAAATACAAAATACAGATGATACCAGGCCACAACCACAGTCTCATCAAATCATATGCTTCAAAATTCAGAATTTTTCAGATTTTTGAAAAGTAATAGAGTACAAAGGCACATAATGGTTCTGTCATCAAATACATGAATATGAATATTCACACTAAATAGTTTAGGTAAAATTTTGCCACCAAATGAATTCATTGGGTCAAGTTTTCTCTCTAAATTAGTTGTGAAATAATGAGGTATCTGGGTGGCTCAGTCAGTGAAGCTTCTGCCTTCCATTCAGGTCATGATCCCGGAGTCTGGGGATCGAGCCCCGAGTCAGGCTCCCTGCCCAGCGGAGGTCTGCTTCTACCTTCTACCTGGCTCACTTGTATATTCCTATAGCACCTGGCCCACCCTAGGCACACATCCCCACATGTGTGGAAAGTAGAATTTAACTCGATATCTAACATCTCTCAACCTTCCTGTCTCCAAGCAGGTACAGAGAAGGGCATCCCAAAAGTGCTCCCTCACGGCTCCTAAATTTGAGCACCGATAAAAACACCAAAGTAGGGACACCTGGGTGGCTTAGCAGTTGAGCATCTGTCTTTGGTTCAGGTTGTGATTCCGGGGTCCTGGGATCGAGTCCCGCATCGAGGTCCCTGTGGGGAGCCTGCTTCTCCCTCTGCCTATGTCTCTGCCTCTGTGTGTCTCATGAATAAATAAAATCTTTAAAAAAAGCCCCACCAATGTACATATTCAGCATCACCACAAGGGTGCCTGGAGAACCACTTTTGCACTTCAAAATACTTTTTTTCAAAAACCCAATTAATATCCACTAAGAATGGCCCTGGGCGGGGGGACACTTAAGGGAGATTAGCCCTTTAGCTAAAATTTATTTCATTTGAGTCCAAAATCTTCCCTCCAACCTTTAGACTGCAAAAGCATCTGGCAGCCCCAGGAGGCCTGGGAAGCCAGCCTGGGCCTCTGTTCCCCCAGTGGTCACTGCCATACATCAGGTGCTCTCTGGGCACAGAGCCAAGGACAGCTTTGCTTTTAGTGTTTTGTATTTCTTCCCTATGAAGACTCCAGTCTTTAGAAGCAGGGCCAGCAGAGTTTCGAAGGCTCTCTGCCTGCCTCTTTGCACTGGCATCACTGCATGTGAGAAACCCAGGGGGCCCCCCTATGGAAGGCTGAATGAGCCCTGAGGTAAACAAACACAGGCTATAGCCTGAGAAACACACTAAAAGATTTTGGAAAGTGCCTCTCCTTTCTAAGAGAGGGGAAAGGGAAGACTCCATGGAGGAGGAACTGATGTAGCCACCTGGATTATTGTCCTCGGTGAGGGTGGTCACTGGCTCTTGTCATAACACACACCCCTACGGCGGCCCAGCCAGGCCAGTAAGACCACCCAGGGCATGCAGCCTTGTTTATAGGATGCAGGTTAGGATTAATTCTCAGTCCCTTCAGGTGTGCTGTTAATATCTCGAGCCCAGTGGCTTCCCATTCTTCTCATTTGTTGGTATGTCAGAAATGTTTATAAAGGGCATTTATCTCAGGGGGGCAGAGGAGCTTGGGTCCCAGATGTCCCCCAAAATGTCTTGCCCCAGGACAGATGCACTTCCAACCCTGAGGAGCAGGGGCATCATGAGAAGTGTGTGCTCTTCGGGAAATGGAGATGACAGTAAAGCCACTGACCCTCAGAGGTGAAAGGGGCCTTGGAGCAGGGGCTCTAGCAGCCTCTGTATGTGGAATGAACGACTGTGCTAGACCAGACGTAACTTTCCAACGGATTTCTAGCCTCGATGTCCCTGTTGGTTCTGGGAGCGATGGTGGACTGGTGCATGGGGTGGAGATGGGAATGTAGGGTACTGACGCTGGGCAGGCAGCTGTTGCACCAAAATGAGTCCTCACAGCAGTGCCCACGAAAGGAGGCTTGGGCACTCTCCCTTGCAGGTGAGGGTGTCTACGTAGGGCTGATGGAGGCTTTCTCTAGAGGTTTTTTTGTTTTGTCTTGTTTTGGTTTTTATCTCTTTCAAATAGCTTCTACCCCAGGCATCTAATCCAAACAGCTATCCTCGCTCCCACTACCAAGCCTTCCAGGTCCGATATCCCGTCTTCTTTCCTCTCTACTCTCCTCCCTGCAGAGAAACCACAATCGAACACGCTGTCAGACCCGTGTTAGAAGATGTGTGTTGTTGAAAAAAAAAAAAAAAAAAAAAGGAAGGTGTGTGTTGAAAGCAATTCGCAGGAACATGTGGATTTCTAAGGGGAGGTGCCTGCAAGCTACTCACATTCCTAAAATGCTGCCTCTTATCAACCTAAGGAATCTTGGGCTGGTGGAATTTCAAGCAATACAAGAGGGAACCATAGGACAATCTGAGCTGGGAGCATGTGATGTTAAACTGCAGGGAACGCAGGGTCACTCCCAGGCCACCTGCCCCCTGGGACAGCACCTCGGACCCAAAGGGTCTAAGAGCGACCTGCGGTGCCTGTAAAGGCAGATCCCAGGGGCCCGCTCCCAAAGGCTCTGGTTTTGTAGGTCTGGGTAAAACCCCGATGACCCCAATTCAGACAGTCCACAGACCAAACGGAGAAAAACAGACAGGCCCATTACCTATGCCTGCTTCTTATTTTTCAGCCTCTCAATGCTGTTTTCCCCCAAGGAGCTGAAGGCAAGGTAGTAGGGGAACAGTGGTCCCCTCCATTTCCATGCAGACAACATAGTCAGAATTACCCCAACTAATCCTCAATACTTGGATATTTACAGATCCAAGTGTCTGAAATTTGCTTCAACCCGGTCCAAAGGAAAAAAGAAAGCTCTGAGATATTACTAGGAGACCTAATCTAATGACCTCTGTCTTTTCACCGCGGATGAGATCATATCAAGGTTAAATTCCTGGTGTTGATAACTGTATTGTGATTATATTCTTATTCTCAGGAAATACATGCTAAAGTATTGAGAGATAAAGGGCGCGATGTCTGCAGAGTTTCTCAAACAGCTCAGAAAAATAATACACACATAGATGTGTACACATACCCATACAGAATATGATCGAGTGAAGGGGACAAGATATAAACTGTTGAGTCTGCATAGAGCATAAAGGAGTTCCCCACACTATTCTTAGAACTCTTTGATGTGCCTGAAATTACAAAGTAGAAAGTTACAAGGAAAAAAATCCCAGGCCGGTAGGGGGTGTCAGTGAGTAGACTCCACTCTCTTTCCCTCAGTATGTATCTGAAATTTTCTACCATGAAGACAATTCCCTGTGCCAGGCCCTGGGTCTGGCGCCAGAGGCACCAACCCTGGACCAGCCAGAGAGCCTCACACCGTTTACAACATTATGGCCAATGAGGTGTGAGCTGGGAGTGCCACCTCAATCTGTGGTGCCACCTTGCACATCTTGTCCTCCCAACCCTCAACACTGAAAGGAAATAACTTTACAATCTGACTTTTGCAATGTTACTTTTTTCTGATGGTACAATTAATATCAATATTTTAGGAGAGAAGTCTTACATAGAAGCAGTTATAAGCCAGAAAAAAAAAAAATGCCTTTCAGACACACATTGCCCCTATCACAAAAGATTTTTTATTAGGGGAGTTATTTAAAACTCCAGAGTTGGGATCCCTGGGTGGCGCAGTGGTTTGGCGCCTGCCTTTGGCCCAGGGCGCGATCCTGGAGACCCGGGATCGAGTCCCACATCAGGCTCCCTGCATGGAGCCTGCTTCTCCCTCTGCCTGTGTCTCTGCCTCTCTGTCTCTCTCTCTGTGTGACTATCATGAATAAATAAATAAAATCTTTAAAAAATAAAAAATAAAAAAAAAATAAAACTCCAGAGTTTACACTGGGCTTTAACACCTTTCCTTACATGGTTTTGGGGATATAAATTTAAGCTGAAAGGACAGATGGATTTCTTTTTTTTTTTTTTAGGTTCTCATTCAATTAGAATAGAAGCAAGAGATTAAATGGATCATATGATATATAACAAGAGGATGCATATGCAGAGGTAATATTAAAAATCTTTGACCAGGGCACCAGCCAATCAAAACCAATCAGAACGGATGTAGATATAAGTCCTGCAGCTGGGCCTGGCATTGACCCTTAAGCTCCCGGATTGTTGGAAATTCCAGTACCACGGAAGGCACCAGCTACTCAGTAATGTATACACTTATTGAACACCAGCTCTGTACACAAAGGAATATTAGCTCTAATAGCTGTGGTCTATTCCGATGCTCATGGGAGCTATGCCAAATTTAGGTTCATATCCAGTCTATACTCAGAGGGTGGTGACTTCACTCTTCCCAGAGATCCACATAGAGTTAAGACCCCAGAGTAATCTGAGTACAGCTCAAAAATGTTAATGACTTGGAGTGCCAGGGTGGCTCAGTCGGGTAAGTGTCTGGGTTAAGCATCTCCCTTCAGCTCAGGTCATGATCTCAGGGTCCTGGGATAGAGCCTGGTGTCAGGCTCCCTGCTCAGTGGGGAGTCTGCTTCCCCCTCCTTCCCCACCCCCGCCCCACCCCACCACTCATGTGCGAGCTCTCTCTCTCTCTCTCTCAAATAAATAATTTAAATCTTTTTAAAAATGTTAATGACTCACCCACTTTTCAAGAGCTGCTGAGCCAAACACAATGGATTTGGGGGTTAGAGATAGAGAAGGGAAACATGTGGATATTGTTCACACTCACTAATAAATACCTCCTTTTGCTTATAGTGACTTCAGGGCAAAACAAATGCTTTTGGGGACACTCCAGTGAGTCATAGGCTGAGAATAGAAACGAGCTACATTGTAACCATCTGCAAAACCTTCTCATAAATGTATTTATTAGAGGAGTGGGTAACAAACTACTCCATGAAACAGTTAAGTTTTAGAAATTTATTTCTAATTTCATGCACGGGACTTTTGAAGAAGTAAGGGTATGTTCTATCATCTTCCCACGCTGAGAGAACATTAAGTTGGTTACTCTACTGGGAAAAATCACAGCTGTTCCTTTGAGTTATAAAAAGTATGAGGGTAGAGACCTGGTCTTTGTTTTGTTTTTTGTTTTTTGTTTTTTTGTTTTTTGTTTTTTTTACACAGTGCCTGATTCAAGACCAGAAGTAATTAACTGCTTGCTTGATCAATACTTTTTGGTGCTGAGGTAGAGAATGCTAAGGGGAATGACCTTGCCCATTCAGGTCACAGGGTACTTTTTTTTTTTCTCCCGTAGCAATTATTGTATTTAATATAAGACAGCTGTCTTTTCCTGGCAGATGAACACGATGGCAGACCTTGTGTAGTACTTACTTATTTTTCCGGTACAGTTGCCTGTGGCAGGGTGTTCAGCCCCTGGGGAGGGGTTACACGCCTCCCAGTACTGGTCTGTGCCAGTCACAGGTAACATTTATAAGTCACTGTCTCTTGAAAATCAACACAAAATCAAATTGCGAGTGTATGATGACAGGAAGAAAATAAAATTTAAACCTGAGTTCCAAACTCTTTTCTGGTCTCATTTCATTTCAAAGTCCATTGGTATTGGGTTTTTTCTTCCCTATTTTAAGGGCAATCTCAGGAAACTTCCACAATCCCACAAGACCTGGATTCCCACCACAGTGTCGCATACATGTATGAAGAGGAATGATCAGCCTCTATGGCATCCAACAACCACCGCAGGCCATCGATGAAGCACTTCCCTTAAGTAGGCACTTCACACGCAGTGTTTGACTGGAAGGTTTTATACAATGGCCACGTGACAAGCCTTCTCTAGACATTCTCTCCATGTCTGCCTTTAAAACATTCCAAAATCTCTAGCCAAAAGCTGTGGCTTTGTTTCCTTGATCCTGTAGCTAGCAATTTCCCCGAGTGTGAGATGGCTTTTTGTAGGTTGTTTGTGCAAATAAAAGGTACCTGCTAGGTGAGGTGAAGTGGACTTCTAAATACCCTACTAAGTAAAATTCGAAGCAAGAGAACAGAAATCTGGACATGGCTTCATCACTGAGATTCTGTGTCATCTGAAGGATGAAGACACTCCAAGAAAACTATCAGCCTGGGGCAGGTGTGTCACCACGGAAAACCCTGGTTAAAAAAACATTCTAAGTCACTCGATTTCCATGTTCTTTTTAATTCAGCTCTCCCACAGCAGATTTAGCAAACCTCTCCTGCCCCACCTCAGCCCATAAAAACCCAGCAGAGCAACAGGGAGCCCTGTAAGCATCCCCAGTGAGGTCAGGATGGATGGATGCATGGTCAGAGGGGCATGTGGGTTTCGGGGGCATTGAGAAAGGCTTCTCGCTCCCCAATCCTTCCCCCAAAATCACATGGGAAGTTCTCTAACAGGGGAAAAAACATTTTTTTTAAAGTTAAAGAATAAAACGTTTTCATCCCTTAGAAAGAAAGGCCACACAGTGATTAAACTCACTCATTCATTTATTCCTTCATCCATTCACCCAACACTGATAAGTTGAGCAGAGGCTATGTGCCAGGTCCTGGGAGGTAGGAGTGCCACAGGGCCTCATGGAAAAGATGAACCTTTACAACTCACTGTAATGACAGCAGGATTTGAGAGAAGTGCGGGTGATGGAAAGTAGGGAGAGTACGCTACAACATGAAACCAGAGCCCTTTCAGGGGATGGAGGTGACACCAAAAAGGGAAAGTCAGGACAGGGAGTGAAGGAAGCCCCTGGGGTGGACGTGTTAGCTGTCTGAGCAGCCAAGCCATCTTCTTCATTTGAGCAGAGCCTGGGTTTTGTTTGCCTCTTAATCTCCACTCCTTCTACTCCTACCATGTGTGGCTTACTGGCCAACATTAGTGTTCAATCCTTTGCCAAGGCCTGATTTAACAAGGCACTGGGGAGATAATCCTGCAAGGGAGACTGGAGGAGACCTAAGCTGTGAGGTGGCCAGGAAGATTTTCTCTCTGATGAGCCATCAGGAAGGGGCATCCTCTCTCTTCTTCTCTAGGACATTGCTGTAGCTCCACTGTGCTGCCTGACATTCTGGCAACCATTTTGTAACCATGAGGAAAATTAAATTCGACAGGACAGCCATGGCAGAAATAAAATCTGCTCTTTGGTGACAAGAGTGCCCCGGACCTTGGGATTTATATCAGTTGAAATTAGAAAATTTCCTTACCATTTAAGCCACTTAAATTGAGTTTTGTGCTATCTGTGGACAAAAGCATCCTAACTGATATGATTTACTTCATGATTTTGTGGAAGACAGCCCTCCCCTGAGGCCTCCTCACCTCTTCCAGTTCATCTGTTAAATAGACAAGCTGAATTCCCAAGGGCCATGCACAGAGCCTTCCTGTTATTTTTTCCCCAGCTCTATTCATGAAAATAAAATTAATTTTCTAGCCCATGAATTAAACATTGCTGCTGCCGGCTGAAAGATTTTAGCAACAGCCTTTTGTTGGCAAGAGAAGCAAGATCCTGACATGTTCTAAAATAAGCCGCAAGAAGGCAGAAGGGTAGGAAGTGGAGGCAAAGGGGAGGAGGCCATTAAAAGGAAGAAGGAAGGATTGCCAGATCCCACTCATGTCCAGCTTCTCTGAACTGCCAGCCTGTGGCTGGACTTAAGGGAGTGCATCTCTAACTTTAGCATACAGATGAATCACCTGGAGATCTTATGAAAATGCAGGTCCCGATTCAGGATGGGGTCTGAACATCTCTTTTTCTAACAAGCTCCCAGGCGACTTCGATGCTGCTGGTCCATGGACCACAGCCTGCCAGGATCCACAGAGCCCTCTAACTCATCCTAGGAAGCTGCAACAAGGGAAGCATGATAGAGGAAGGACGACTCAGCAGGCCTGAAATGAGGACTGGTGAGAACCAGCTACTTAAACTTGGGCTCAAGGGAGGAAGAGAGGTAAGGACAAGCCCCCTTGTGTGGACACACAGGTACCTTTTAGAGACCAGGAAGAGTAGAGAACGGGGGAAAATGGGTGGAGGATGGCACTCAGGGTCTGGTACTCTAATACTTCTGGGCGTTTTAGTGTTTAGTCTCAGGACAGTACCTTTGAGTCTGTGAAATCAAATACCCAACTGAGATGTTACTCTTGGCCTCCCCTCAGATGCGGACAGCCTGAAGGAGATGGCCCAGTGGCCACCTGCTCCAGGTGTGTGCCCCAGGATCTTTCCTGGAAAACTTTAGACTAGTTTTAGTCTAAAGTGTCTAGTCTAAAAATTTTGCTCCAGACCACCTCATCGTAGCAGGAATTGGTGTGTGCGATGGGCTGAGAGGAGGAGAAAGTTAGGTAGAGGTGGAAGGGCAGGCTTCCTGCAAGCCCAATCTCCTCCTGGCCCTGCTTTTCCCTGCCATGGATTTGGTCCCTGACCACCTCCAGCCTTGCTGGACCATCAGGTTTCTGCTCTGTCTCCCCCCCACCCCCCTCCGCCTCCACTCTTGCCTGTGGCCACAATACCATGTCACCCAAACCCCGAGCAGGCCAGGCACAGGCCTCCTGCCAGGCTCAGCACAGCTGCCTCCTCCTGCAGGGAGCCTCCCCAACTTCCCCAGGCCTGCGTGCTGTAACCAAGGCCGCCTCAGCCTTACCACTGGTGTATCTGTCTGTCTCTCCAACTGACCTCTGAGTGCCATCAAGTCAGGGATTGTGCTGCCACCTGGCAGGTAATGGGTGAGTAGTAAATATTACTAAACAAGTGAATTAAATAATGGTTCTCAGCCCGTTGTGCATCAGAAATATGCGAGTGGTAAGAAATAATAATAATAATAAAATAATAGTAAGAAGAAAAAGCAGCAGCAGCAGCCAGGGCATCACTCTTAGAGATTCCAATTTAGTAGGTCTAGGTGAGGGCCAAGGCTTCCAAAAATTGTAAAGGATTCCCAAGTGATTTTGATGTGCAATCAGTTTTGACAGTCACTGGAATGGAAAAAAAGGAATGAATTTGTGGATGGATGAATACGTGACTGCATGTGCAACCGTGAGGACCTCTCTCAGGGCCACTCACACATAATGAACAAAGGATAGGCACTGAAGAGGAAGGACAGCTGGTACCTATTGTTGCGGCCACCATCTCATTAGCAGAGGAAATAAAATCAGAGACAACTGCCTTGACCGCATGACCGGGGCTTTCACGAGCTGGCAGGCTGGAATAAGGCTCAGCCTCCAAAAGATGAGCTAAACAAAGGGAAGGAGAGAAGGGAAGCAGGATACGAATGGCACAGGGCTCACACTTCCTCTGTGCTGGCTTCCAGGCTAAGTTCTTTTTTTTTTTTTCTTTTTAAATTCCGGTATAGTTAACATACAGTGTCCTGTCAGTTTCAAGTGTACAGTATAGTGATTCAGCACTTGGGTACCTCTCACCCTGTGCTCACCACAAGTCAGGCCAAGTTCTTTACTATGTTGTTTCATTTCACTCCAGATGTTATACTGTTAATTATCCTCATTGTGCACTTGGGGAAGGTTAGGGGGGTGAGTGATCTGCCCAAGGCCAAACTTGGGGGGGTGGTTTTTGATCCCCGACCCTCACTCCAAAGCCCATCCTCTTAACCTCGGGGTGAAGAGACAGTACACGTCATAGCAGGGACAGGTAGACCACAGGCCTGAAACTACAGCATGTCAAAATAAACACTCGAGTATCATGTCACCCAAAGATATGGTTCTGTTTTACAAAATCTTAAAAAACCATCATGGCTGTGTCGCCTTTTGTAAATTGATCAATGGCTTTTCCTGGCAATTATTATCATTTTATACTATCCAAAACCTAGTTAAAAGGCAAAACCAAAAATGTTACAGCAAGGTCATGATTGAACATTTAGATTTAAAGGCTGGGCCTTATATTTGAGCCACAAGTGCTCCAAGCCCCAGACAGACGATGAAGCCAGGGCTGGGTTCAAGACGTAGGCCCCCATTGTGGGAGGTAATGACAACAGACGCACTGAGTGTCTACCCCCTGGCAGGCACTCTCACACGTGCCCCAGTTCTCAAAACAACTTTCAGCTCCATGTTACTGTCTCCCTTTCACAGATGAGAAGGCCGAGGCTCACAACCTGGAAGGGGACTTTGTATGAAGTTGAATCAAGTGGCAGCACCGGGATTCCAGCCCTGGTTTCTACTCAGCAGCACTGCTCATTTCAAGATCACAGTACTGTCTGCAGTGACCTTGACTGGTTTTAGAAAAAACTGAGTTAATAATGTTAACCTCAAACCTATATTTATAGTTGTTGGGACTATTAAGCTAGCAAGAGTGTACTCTGTTCTCCGGTTCTGCTGCTCTCCAGCCTCAGTGAGGCATTTGGTGCTTGCCCATTTATTAAAAATGCAAGAGTTGCAACAATGGCCTGGGAATTACAGGGCTTAAAGGGAAGATTCATTTTTGTTTTTTGGTTTTTTAAGGAGTTTGGGCGTTAAAGTGTTGGTTCATTTGTTTTAAACACTACTCAAGAAGACAGGGATGAGGGGGAAAACCAAGTCAAAATTAAGACCCAAAGAGATTCAGAGAAATGAGTGAGCCCGGTTTCTACAGCAATGCTAACTGGGCTGTGCTCAAAAAACCCTAAAGAAAACACTAAAGACCAGGTGAGTTGTCAGCTAAACAAAAAGATACTTATCTACAAACTAGTCACCTTTGGGAGGAAAATAGGAAAAAGGTAGAATCCAAGAGAAGGGAAGGGGTGGAGGGAGGAAGGACTAAGAGGGATTCATGTTTATTTCTCTGTGGGAACTTTGAGAAGGAACCTTTTAGTTTCCAAAGCCAAAGCAATCTTTTCCATTCAAGAGAGTCAACAAAGCCAAGTTCTGTGTCAGCTTCGTAGAATTTGTTGTGCTGCAGGAAGGCCTTTTTCCCTTCTACTGAAGAAAAAGAGCCAGTATCAGGACCTATAATAACGGCAGCTGATAATTACTGAACACCAACCAAGGGCTGGGTACTGTGCTGTGATTTACACATAATCTCAAATTTAGTTCTCACAACTTTCTAAGCAAGAGGTATTAATACACCCATTTTACAGGTGAGAAAGCTGAAGTTTAGAGATGTTAGCTTGTCCAAAGTCATGTGGCTGACAAGTTAGAGAGCAGGGATTCGTGTTCAGATACATCTCTCTCCTGAGCCACGCTCACCCTAGAAAAAACCTAGAGGCAAGGCAGAAGTCTGAGGCTACATCTTCTTGGGGTTCCTCAACAATTTTAGGGACTTGATAAAAAAAAAAAAAAAAACAAAAAACAGCAGCACAACCCACTAAAGGCATCAAGACCAACCCAGGTCATGGAGGCAGGTAAACTCGGTGCCTGACAAGAGATAGCTCATCTTCAGTCAACTCTCAGAATTGCACAGAATCTGATTGATGGGGACACCTGGGTGGCTCAGCGGTTGGGCGCCTGCCTTCGGCCCAGGGTGTAATCCTGGAGTCCCGGGATCAAGTCCTACATTGGGCTCTCAGCATGGAGCCTGCTTCTCCCTCTGCCTGTGTCTCTGCCTCTCTCTGTGTCTTCCATGAATAAATAAATAAAATCTTAAAAAAAAAAAAAGAATCTGATTGGTGGACCAGCACTCTCCAAATCCCAGCCTCTCCTGATGCTCCCATCCCCCAGACGGCTTGGTTAACCCCTGCCTCCTCTCAGCTTTAAACCCAACCCCCTATTTGTCCCCAGGCAAGATAGAGGAAGGGAGCAGGGCAAATTACTGCTTTTCCTGCCTCATACTTCCAATGACGTCATCCCAAGAGGGGGGAAAAAAGCCATGATGTCACCATGGGACATAATCAGGGGACTCAGATGACACTTAGACTCCGGAAAAGTCCCTGACATTTCTGAAAACCAATAGCCAGAATGCCTGGAGACAGGCGAGGCCAAGCTCACTGGAAAGGAGCCCAGGACTCTTCACACCATGACTGCTGCTACTCGCTCTTCTGTTCCACTCATTTTGGGATTCAGGGCATGGGCTAACCATGCCTTTGGCCAAAAACTCTTCACGTAGGCACTTTTGTGAGCTCAAGCCTTCAGGTGAAGATGTTTCTTCCAGTCAGAGTTTATGTTTTTCTGTCCTTGAAACACATAAACTCATCCCTCAGGACCTGTGGGCGCCAAGAGCATTCTGTTCTGACAGGGCCGCCCACTCAGAAAAGGGCAAATACAAGGAGGGGAAACAACTTGCTCTGGCCCCAAGGAGAGTCAGCAAAAGGTGGAGGGACTAGGCAGTGGAGGAGGCTGGACTGAACAACTTGATGGATCTTTCACAGGTGACATTCTACCACTCCACACATTACTCTCTATGTGCTGCACACCTAACACAATCTCTGCTGGGCGCACTTAATTGATGCCTCTTGTTTCCAGAGCAACCTCACCTAGGGCTGAAGGGTGGCCAGCAAGGGAAGGGCTAAGCCTATGTCTTTGAGAACCTATGTCTCTAAAGTGGGTGAAGCAGCCCATTAGTGCATGAACTCAGCCCTAAAGCTAGGTAGAGGGCAGCCCCAGTGGCACAGCGGTGTAGCGCCGCCTGCAGCCCGGGGTGTGATCCTGGGGACCCTGGATCGAGTCCCACATCGGGCTTCCTGCATGGAGCCTGCTTTTCCCTCTGCCTGTGCCTCTGCCCCCCTCTCTCTGTGTGTCTCTATGAATAAATAAATAAAATCTTAAAAAAATAAAAATAAGAAAATAAAGCTAGATAGAACCAGTGGCAGAGGTAGTGAAACAGGGCATCCAGTGGGGGAAATTGTGTGAGTTAAGACCCCAGGGCTTCCACTGAAAATAACCCTATATATCCTAGCAATCAGCACAACCAATCTCAACTAGTCTCTGTCTCTTTCCTCCCTCACAAGAAGTCCATCGGATGACATTCATTTGTTTAGAATGTATCGAAGTTGAAATTTTGGACTCTGAAAGGACAACAGTCACCACTGTTCTTTTCTTTTTTTCCTCTTCCTCTCTTTTCTTCCTTTCTTTTTCCCCCCCTCATGATACAATGAAGCACAGGTAGGGAGAGAATCAAGATTCAGAAAACGGAGCCGATAGAAGGTAGTTAAGAGAGAAGACTCTCCAGGGAGGTATAAGACTAGGCTTCAGCAGCATCACCCACAAAGGGAAAGCAGATTCCTGCAGTGTGTGGGCTTCTCCGGGGAAGCTGTAAGAGTCTGGGGCTGAGGGAGGTGTCCTCTGGCCAAGGTCTTTCAGAAACAAAGATTCTGTCTTCACCGCAGGAAACAGCCTGGAAAGGGCAGAGCCGACTTGGCCAGCCTGGAGAAGAAACCTTGTCCTTGTGGCTCCCAGTGGAGTGCCGGGGTCAACAGGGTTTGGGGGCTGTAGGGAGTGAAGCCTGTGAGCCCCGTGGCACTCCAGGCAAGTACAGAAATGTGGGAATGTTTTATGTGCCCACTTCTCCCTGAACCTTGGATGGCCCTGCCCTATTAAGGCTAAGCCCCAATTCCCTAGAGGCAGGTGGGCTCTGAAGTCCAAAGGTACGGTCCCAGCCCAGGAAAGGGAGGTCAGAGCTCCGCGGAGGCTCTGAGGCTGCAAGGGCTTCAGCTGGCATGTCTAGTTAAAGGGATGTGTCCGTGAGGCACTGGCTGAACATCTTAGAATCTAGTCATTTGGAGATAAACGAAGAAGGAAGACAGAGTTAAACCAATACGTAAGGGCACCTGGGTGGCTCAGGGGTTGAGCATCTATCTTTGACTCAGGTTGTGATCCCGGGTCCGGGTCCGGTCCGCATCCTATGTCTCTGCTTATGTCTCTGCCTCTCTATGTCTCTCATGAATAAATAAATAAAATCTTTATTTTATTTACTTATTTATGATAGTCACACACAGAGAGAGAGACAGACAGACAGACAGACAGAGACATAGGCAGAGGGAGAAGCAGGCTCCATGCACCAGGAGCCCGATGTGGGATTCGATCCCGGGTCTCCAGGATCGCGCCCTGGGCCAAAGGCAGGTGCTAAACTGCTGGGATCCCCAGATAAAATCTTTAAAAAAAAGAGATCAATACATAATCACAAAGATGATGGTGAAAAGAACCCAGAATTGAGGTGGCGCACTGAATGGGGGAGGCACAAGCAGGGGGCTGCCAAGAGCTTTTAGGGGACTTAAAAAAGGCTTCACGGATGGGGCACCTGGCTGGCTCAGAGGAGCAGGTGACTCTTGATATTGGGGTTCTGAGTTCCAGCTCTGGAGCTGGGCGTGGAGCTCACGTGAAGGGGGGAAAATGGTGCCATGGATTCCCAAAGACTCTGGACCCTCTCACCATCCTTCAACGCCCCAGTCTCTCTCAGCCACACCCCCCCTAAGAGTTATCAGGCTCTGGATGGATTTGCTTCCAATACAGAGGGGCTGTAGGGTTTCAAGGGAAGGCTGTCAAGGCAACCCCAGTGGCTCTTGATCTACCTAGGCATTTGAAGCTGGCACTTTACCAAATAAGCTCTATAGAAAGAAGTCCTCTTATTTTCTTCCTTTTCCCGTCTGGAAACAAAAGTAGGTTGTGTTTCTCCTGCCCCCATTCCTTGGAGATCCCGGAATGGAGAGCTAAAAGGGCTTCTTGGATTACCTCATCAAATTCTCAGCCCAGGATATCAGTGCCTGTGCCTGTGCCTTTGGCCCTGGCAACTGAAACCAAAAGCAGTTCCTGGGGCCAGGGGGACCTGCCAGGTGGTTCAGAGACCAGCCACCGGAGTGCTGCAGGGCAGCCGCTGAACCCCTGGGGCCCAGGAAATGGGGGAGTGGGTGGGTGCGATGGGCCTCTCCTGGGCTCCCTCCCCTGCCAGCAAGGAGGGTGGCGGGAGAGCCACGGGTGCGGCGGGGACCCGGCAGACCCGCGCTGGCCAGAGAAGGGCAGGGCCTGGAGGAGGCTCCACGGCCACAGCTACAGCTTTGTGCTGCGGTCGGAGCGCGCTCGCCGAGGCCTGGGTTTGCTCGCTGAGAAACTTCCCGGACGGTGTAAGCGCAACTGGACACAGCGGGGGGCAGGGACGTGCAGGGCGGCAGCGACAGGGCCCGTGGGGTAGCAGGGAAACTGGCTTCTTCCCTCTCATGCATGAAAATCAAGACTGATTCTGTGCGGGTCTTTCCACCTTGCTCCGCTCCTTTTCTCATCCTTACCTCGGCCCGCGGAGGAGGCGGCGACCCTGAGCGGCGGCAGACGGGAAGCCCGCCGCGGGCCGCACTGGCGACAACCGTCCCTCCTGCCGTCCCTGCTGCCGTCCCTGCTGCCGTCCCGCCTGCCGTCCCCCCTGCCGTCCCGCTGCCGTCCCCCCTGCCGTCCCGCTGCCGTCCCGCCTGCCGTCCCTCCTGCCGTCCCCCCCTGCCGCCCCCCCTGCCGTCCCCGCTGCCGTCCCCCCTGCCGTCCCGCCTGCCGTCCCTCCTGCCGTCCGCCCTGCCGTCCCGACTGCCGTCCCGCCTGCGGTCCCGCCTGCCGTCCTCCCTGCCGTCCCCCCTGCCGTCCCGCCTGCCGTCCCCCCTGCCGTCCCCCCTGCCGTCCCGCTGCCGTCCCGCCTGCCGGCCCCCCCTGCCGCCCCCCCTGCCGTCCCCGCTGCCGTCCCCCCTGCCGTCCCCCCTGCCGTCCCGCCTGCCGTCCCGCCTGCCGTCCCGCCTGCCGTCCCCACTGCCGTCCCCACTGCCGTCCCCCCTGCCGTCCCGCTGCCGTCCCGCCTGCCGTCCCCCCTGCCGTCCCGCCTGCCGTCCCCCCTGCCGTCCCGCCTGCCGTCCTCCCTGCGTCCCTCCTGCCGTCCCCCCTGCCGTCCCTCCTGCCGTCCCCCCTGCCGTCCCGCCTGCCGTCCCTCCTGCCGTCCCGCCTGCCGTCCCTCCTGCCGTCCCTCCTGCCGTCCCGCCTGCCGTCCCTCCCGCGACGCGCAGTTTGCCCTCTGGACCCCAAGTCCCTCCCGCTCTCCCGCCGGGAGCCGGCCAAGGCGCCCACCGGGCCAGAGGGCGCGGGAGGCCGAAGCTGCAAATCCCTGGACAGAGAGAAACGCCAGCGGCCCCGAAGGAGCGGCCACTGCAGGTCCCGCGCGGGGCGGGGCGCGTGGCAGAAGCGAGCGCAGGGCTGGGGGCGGCCTGGCCTGGCTCGGGGCTCGGGGCTCGGGGCTCGGGGCTCGGGGCTCGGGGCTCGGGGCTCGGGGCTCGGGGCCCGGGCCCGGGGGCGCCGGCGGGACTTACCCCAGAGCAGGGTGAGCGGCTGGGCCGCGGGGATCAGCGCCAGGGAGTACAGGGCCGCCAAGTGGAGCAGGCTCATCAGGACCACGTTCCTCCAGACGACGCCGTGCCGCGGGCCGCCGCCGTCCCCGGGGCCTTCGACCCTCGGCCGGATCTCCTCCTTGGCGCCGCGGAAGGGGACCTGCCCCCCGTCGGCGGCCGGGCCCGGCATGGCTGGGAGCGGTGGGCGGCGGCGGCCACAGCGGGCGGGTCCCGGCCGGCGGAGCCCTCCGGGGGCGGCGGGGGGAGGTGGCCCTCTCCGGTTCCCTCCCTCTTCTTCGGCCGTTCAGCGCGCACTGAGGATGCAGGTCCCGGCGCGCGGCATCTGCTGCTGGCGAGCCTCCCGCGCGGCTGCAGGCCGGGCTCGGCTGCGAGGAAGGGGAGGCGAGCGCCGGGGCGGGAGGGGGAGCGGGAGGGGCAGCGGGAGCGGGTCCCGGGGGAGCGGGGAGGCAGGCCCTGCAGAGCCACAGCCAATCAGGATCGCCTGTGGACTCTTAAAGAGGAAGGCGCCCTCCTGGCCTGGCTGGGCTGCCGGGCTCCGCGGCCCCGCACCGTGAGCCCTCCGGGCGGGCGGTGGGATGGGGCTCCCCTGACCGGGAGCTCACACAACTTTTGTCGTTTTTGTGTGCTTCTCCAGCTCCAAAAATACCTTTCCCTTTTGGAAGGTCTTTTTTTTTTTTTTTTTTTTTTCTTTTGAAGGCAAAGTCCACTAGTATTGGAAAATTTAAAATGACCTGTCTGGAGTCGCAACACAAGTGAAGGCCGAATCCGTATCCGAGATGAGAATGAGAAGTCCAAGTGTCTCTGCCGGTGGAGGGATGGAGGGATGGAGGGATGGAGGGATGGAGGGATGGAGGCAGCTGCTCAACTTTTAATTAGGCAGCTGCAGCCAGATGCCCAGGAGGTGCTCAGTTCAGTTCGTGCCTATCAGAGGACGCACACACGGTGTATCAGCCCACAGTGCCCTGCCTGCCCACCGCGCAGCCCCAGATCTGCGCAGCTCTGCTTCCGGCCTATTCTGGGCTAACCAACGCACTTCTGGACTATCTCCTTCGTTCTCAGTTGATGGAATATTGTAAATTCAGCACCATTGTGAATGGGGCTTTAGAAAAATCACCCAGAATGTTTCAAGGAAAATTAACCCGTGAAAAATGTGTGTGTGTGCACTCTTCTCTTTGCAGATAATTTAGAGCTGTGAAGAGGGGGCCCTAATTGCACAGAAGTGCTAGGAGGGGTGAGCTGGTCCTGTCCCAAGCAGGCATGGTTGCACCTAAGGCTGGTGCAGAAGAAAAAGGCCTTAGGACTGGAAGTCCGGGGCTCTGAGTTCTAGTTCTAAGTCAATGTGACCCAGCTTTGCTCTCCAGACACAAATTTCCTTATGGGGGGAACAGAACTAATTTTTACTCTTTTCTCCCAACTTGCAAAAGTCTATGAATGTGAGTTTGAAGGAGCACCATTATGTTGACAAATAAAGCTGATGTTTGGGTTACCCATTGTTAGGAATCCTTTCCAGGTTTCTGGGAAAGGGGGAAAAATTAGAACTGACTGCATAAAAGGGCCATACATGAGTATCTTACTGTTAGCAGACCTGAACCAGTCCAATCAGCTACATTAAAATAATGTCTGATTTAATGTGGCTGTGGAATTGGGGCCACTGAGGCAGTGTTACAGTGGCACTTCAGATGGAGCTGAAATTATAGAATGAAAGGAAATTTGCCTGGTGACCAGCTGGATAAATATTGGTACTGAATAATGACTAGCGAGACAATGGAACATGAAACTAAAGGATATCAATTTCATTAGCCTGCTCAACCTGGGCTTTATAATGAACCACTTTTTCTTCACACCAGCCCTCTCCTTCCCATTCCTACCAGACCCACATGCTGCCTGCAGGTCTTTAGTTCAGACTGTCCTTTCTCTCAGGAATGGGCTAGTTACTTGGCCAAAAATCTCTGGGTATTATAATGACTCTCCTCACACTCACTCTAACCATTCAGTCATTTATTTGGGATTTATTGGGCACCTGCTATATGCCAGGAGTAGTGAACACTGGGGATGCAAGGATGAATAAGTTTTGGTCCCTGCCCCTAAAGGAGCTCCTCACAAGGGAGGGAAGAGAGTCAAACAAATGTAACTTCTTGGCTATGACTTTGGAAGGATAGGAAGGTATAGTCCATTATCAGAAAAAAAAATTATTATACATCAAGCATAGATCCCAAGAGTCCAAGGGAGACAGCAAAACAGTTCTTTACTTGACCCCTGGGTACATTGTCTATTGGATAAACTACTCCGTCTTGAATCTATCTTGAATGAATATCTTCCTCTCCTCCCTCCATTGAGTCAGACTGCATTGGCCAATCATTTGAGCAGGTTGGACTCAGGATGGAGGAGGGGATGTTTGTAGGTGTTGGGGGTGGGGGGAAGTGCTCTTTAGGTCTTTCAGACCCTGCCCACAAAAGGATAATTGAAGGAAAATGATTTTTCCAGATCTAATCTCAAAGTGAAGTCTCTACAGATACAAAATATACTTTTGTTGATAGTGACTGTCCCCTGTAGCATATTATGCCATCAGGGCTACTGTCTCTTCCCATCTAAGGTCTTTCTAAAAGACCTTAGTATATTTTCTTAGCTTTGGTCTAGAACCCAGAAGTGAATGAGTGTTCCACTTACTCCTTAATGGGGGCAATTGGGAGAGTAAACCTTATCCTGTCAAATAAATACTTACCAAAAATGTAGTTAAGAGCCCTAATAGTAATATATACAAGATAAAGTAGAGGAACAAAGGAAGGAATGGTTACAGAAGGAGGGAGGAGGAGGGGTAATATCCGAGTAGCTTTTTTTTAACTTGATTTTTTAAAGTTTTTTTTTATTTGTGGTAAAATGTGCATAAATCTTAACCATTTTTAAACGTTCAGTTCAATAGTGTTAACTATTAAATAATAAATATATAAATCTCCACACCTTTTTCAACTTGCAAAACTGAAACTCTATGCACATTAAAGAATAATCCCCTATCTCTCCCTCTCCCTAGCCGGACAACTGTCATTGTACTTTCTATTTCCATGACTTTGACTACTCTAGATACCTGATATAAGTGGAATCATACAGTGTTTGTCTTTTTGTATGACTGGATTATTTCACTTAGCACAATGTCTTCAAGGTTCATCCATGTTGTATTATGTGTCAGAATTTCCTTCCTGGGATGCCTGGGTGGCTCAGTGGATGAGCGTCTGCCTTTGGCTCAGGGCGTGATCTTGGGATCCGGGATCGAGTCCCACATTGGGCTCCTTGTGGGGAGCCTGCTTCTCCCTCTGCCTGTGTCTCTGCCTCTCCCTGTGCCTCTCATAAATAAATAAAATCCTTTAAAAAAAAAAAAGAATTTCCTTCCTTTTCAAGGCCAAATAATATCCCATTGTATGTATTGCCACATTTTTCTTACCTATTAATCCTACAATGGACATTTGGGTCCCTTCCATCTTTTAGCTATTATGACTAATGCTCCTATGAATATAGGGATACAACTATTTGAAACTCTGCTTTCAATGCTTTTGGGTCTATACCCAGAAGTAGTATTGATGGATTTATGGTAATTTTATTTTTAATTTTTTGGGGGAACTCCTTCCCATAGCAGGAGCAACACCATTTACATTCCCACTAACAGTGTGCGAGAGTTCCATTTTCTCCACATCCTCGCTAACGCTTGTTATTTTTGTCGGGGTTTTTTGTTTTGTTTTTTGGATTTTTTTTTTTTTTTTTTTTTTTTTTAGATTACAGCCATGGTAATTGATGTGAGGTGATATCATATTGTGGTTTTTATTTGCATTTCCGTAATAGTTAGTGATACTGAGCATCTTTTCATGGTCTTGTTGGCTGTTTGTATGTCATTGTTAGAGAAGCATCTATTTTAGTCCTTTTCCCATTTTTTAAAATTATTTTTTAAAAGATTTTATTTATTATTTATTTCAGAGAGAGAGCACACAAGCAGGAGGAGGGAGAGGGAGAAGCAGACTCCACCCCCACTGAGTGGGGAGCCTATCTGGGGCTCACTCCCAGAATCCGGAGATCATGACCTGAGCCAAAGGCAGACTCTCACCCTACTAAGCCCCCCAGGCACCCCCCTGTTCCCATTTTTTAATCGGATTTGTTGTCATTGTTCAGTTATAAGAGTTCTTTATGTACTCTGGATATTAACCTCTTATATAGATAAATTGTTTGGAAATATTTTCTCCCATTCCAAAGGTTGCCTTTTTACTGTTGTTTGTGCCCTTTGATGCATAGAATTTTTAAATTTTGATGTAGTCCAATTTACTCATTTTTACTTTTGTTACCTGTGTTCTTGGTATTGTATCTAAGAAATCATTGTGAAATCCAGTACCATGAAAATTTTCTCATTTTCTTCAAAGACTTTTTTAGTTTTAATTCTTATGTTTAGATCTTTGATCCATTTGGAGTTCATCTTTAGATCTAGTGTAAGATGAGGGTTTAACTTCATTCTTTTGCCTGTAGATATTCAGTTTTCCAAACACCATTTGTTGAAGAGACTCTCCTTTCTCTATTGAATGGTTTTGGAGAGCATTTGACCATATACTTGAGGGTTTATTTCTGGATTTTATCTTCTATTCCATTGGTCTGTATGTCTGTCTTTATGCCAGTGCCCCACATTGTTTTGATTGCTGTAGCTTTGTGATACATTTTGAAATCAAGAAGTATAAGACCACCAACTTTGTTCTTTTTTAAGATTATTTTGGCCTTTTGGGATCCATTGAGATTCCATATGAATTTAGGATAGATTTTTCTATTTCTGCAAAAAATTTTCATTGGGATTTTGATAGAGATTGCCATACATCTGAAGATCACTTTGGCTAGTATTGACATCTTAACAATATTAAGTCTCCAGTCCATAAACATGAGATGTCTTCCTATGTGTCTTCTTTAATTTTTCTCAGCAACATTTGTAGTTTTCAGTGTACAAGTCTTTTGTCTCCTTGGTTAAATTTGTCAAGTGAGGACTTTCAAGGAAGCTATCTAATAGAAATATAATGCACATCACAAATTTAAGCCACGTGTATAAATTTAAATTTTCTAGTAGCCACATTGAAAAAGTAGAGAATAAATTTTGATAGTTTCTTTAACCCAATCTATCCAAAATATTATCTTTTCAATGTGTGATCAATATAAAATTATTAAGACTTCTATACTTTTTTCCCCACACTGTACCTTCAAAATCAATTGTTTATAGTTATGGCAAAGCACATCTTAAAATTCAGGTTAGCCCTATAGCAAGTGCTTAATAGCCCCGTGTGGCTCCTGGCTACCATATTGGAGAGCACAGTTTTGAAGGATGTGTAGTTTATTAGACAAATAAATGGCAGAGGACATTCCAGCAGAGAAAGTAGTGCAAGCAAAAGCTGTTGCATTTGGCATTTAGGGAGGTATCTGGAATATCTAAAGTGAAAGTAGGGAAACAGTGGGAGATGAAGCTGAAATGTCATGTAGTGGGCAGCACATGAAGGTAGGTGGGTCTCATGAATGTCATGCAGAAAGAGCTATGTGGTAGGTGAGGGGAGCCATGGAAAGGCTTTATGCAGCATAATAAGCTAATCAAATTTGTATGACAGAAAGACCACTCTAGAGGAGGTATAGAAAATGACTGGATTGGAGGTAGAGAGAGGAAAGACTGAAGGCAAGAGGACCGGTTAGGGCACTATTTAAAGAGTCTGATCAAGTGAAGAAGAGGGTCAGAAGTAAGGCAAAGTCACAGATTCTGGAGAAGAGGGATAAATCCAAAGAAACTAAAAGAAGAACCAACAGGACTTCATGTTTGATTGAACATGAAAGAGGAAGAAAAAAGAATAGAGGATTCTTTTTGGCTCTCTGGATTTGGTATTCAAGTGAAAGTGTCACTTACTGGGATACTAAATCTGTGCTTATTAGCATCTTTGTAAAATGGGGATAATAATAACTACTTTATAGTATTTTTGTGGCAACTAAAGGTTAGCACAGAGTCTGGCATGTAGTAAGGAGCCCATAAATATTAATCATTATTGTCACCATAATCATTCAAATTATCATTTTGGAGACTGGGACCAAAGAAACAAGAGCAAGTTAAAAAAGGAAAAGAAGTCTTGCTTTATCAGACATCCAAGTAGATGTGTTCAGGTCTAGGCTGGAAGAGAATTTAGTCATAGTTCAATAGTAAAATACATGGCGATAGAAGTAGTTGCCCTGGAAGGTAGAAAAAGTCTGGGTGGAATTCTTGTGAACTACTACTATTCATGAGAATGGTAAAGAAAGAGAAGCCCCTGGTGTAGACTGAGAAGACGAAAAAGGTAGGAGAATCAGCAAAATGTGGGAGAGGATTCACAAAATTAAATGTTACAGAAATGCTATCAAGGAGGGAAAATGAGGAGCTCACTACATACAAAGGTCATTGCTGACCTTTGCCAAGGCCTTTTCAGTGAGTTATAGGAACAGACTTTACACAGAAATTTAAGAATAAGGAGGAGGAGACAAGCATAGCATATATATATAAATCATGGTTTCAAGAAGCTTGGCAGTGAGGAAGGATGGAGAAGCAAAACTGAGTGTGTCTAAGGGTTCAGATAAGAGGAATTCCAGCACAGTTGTTGGCTAGTGGAAAGATCATGAAAGGTCAAAGGTCAAAAACAGGAGGAAGAGGATGCTTGATGGAGCTAGTTTTCTAGGGTTAGGGAGGGAGTTAGCTAAGATAGGATCAGGTGATCAGATGGTTGCATTTTGAACAGAGGAACAGCTTGTTCTTAGAGACTGGAAGGAAATGAGACTGAGGGCAGATAGAGCTTCTGGAGTCAGTAAAGTGAGGGAGGGTGCCACGATAGCCTGTTTCTTTTGCAGGGTGTTGGGCTGGCTGAGAGACAGGGGCACCCAAAATGGTGGACATCTCAAATTGGGCCAAAATGGCTGATCTTCCCGCCAAAGCAGCCATGACCACCACATCATCTCCAGTAAATCAAAGCTTAGACAGGAAACCAAAACTTTCCATCCAGGACTTTCCAGCCAGGGACCACCTCCCATCGTCTGTACTATCCCTACCCCCAGCCAATCACCTAGGGACACGGTGTTAGGCAAGGGACCCACCCGGATCCAGACCCGGAACCAATAAGGCTTAAAAACCCTCACACTCCCCAACTCAGGTGCAACTTCCCTGACTCGGGCCACCTCTCTGAGTCACGAACCTCGCCCAGGAGTGCTCCCCATTGAAAGCACTCTTGAACCTATTGCCTGGCTCTGCTGTTTTTTTTTTAATTTCTCCCCATTCATTTTGGAAAAAACCTAACACAGGGTAGGTCAGGTCATCTGTGGTGTAAGCAGAGTAGGAATTTGGTAGAGAGCTGGAAAAAGTGATGAAGGCTTCCAAGAGCTGTTGAGCAGAATGAAAGGGGAAGCTGACCAAGGACTCTTTAAAAGTTGTTGAGCCAAATTAAGGGCCCAACTCAGAATGGGTGCTCCAAGCTTATAATGGCATCAGTCTGCACAGTTACAGTTACACAGCCTCATTCAGCAGTCTGATGCAATATCCAAATTGAAGTAGGTATAGGGATTTGATGGGAGGACAGGAGAGCCAGGTAATCAAGGTGTTGGTGAGAGAAGTTTGTGCAGAGCCCAGGCTGGGGAAAGGAGATGTGATCAGAAGGAGGCTAAAAACTCATATACAGTAGAGGAATCAAAGGCATCAATATTTTGAAAAAAGTTGATGAGCAGATTTCTTTGTTAGGGAATGAGAATAAAGTTACTAATGGTCAATGTGCTCCAAGAGTAAGATTTGGGACTTAAGATCTCTAGTGGTAGAAGAGTTTCCAATGATCCACTCCAAGGTGAAGCTACAGGATTATAATAGGAGTGGCTGTTTTTTTTTTTTTTTAAGATTTTATTTATTTATTCATGAGAGACAAAGAGAGAGAGAGAGAGAGAGAGGCAGAGAATTAGGCAGAGGGAGAAGCAGGCTCCACACAGGGAGCCCGACGTGGGACTCGATCCCAGGTCTCCAGGATCATGCCCTGATCTGAAGGCAGGCGCTTAACCGCTGAGCTTTCCAGGCGTCCCAGGAGTGGCTGTTTTGGAGATGAGAAGGTCAAAGGAACACTGGTGCTGAGGAGGTTGATATTTACTGGACAAGACCTTCCTAAGAGTTTGAAATCACACATGATGGGTGCCCAAATTTAGCTGAAGAAGACTGTGAGCCAGGTGCCCAATGGTTTGAGGGGAGGCTTCCTTCACAAGACCAAGTAACAGCTTTCAATTGTCAAGATCATGTGGGTATTTCATTATTTTTTAATCACGCTGGAGAGATGGACTTGCTGCAGTTATAAAACCTGCCTGATCTAGAAGCCAGGGTGCATTTGAGGGGTCCAGACTGGGAAAAGAAGCATAACTGGGTAGGTTGGAGGGATTCAGACCTTCAAAGAACAAATTGTAGCTGCAGCAGGGAACTGTGAAATAAAATCACCTGCTCTATCAGAGGTAACCATTTAAGGCAACTCCCTTAGCACCAGGAAGGGCTACATCTGAAGTTCTTGTGGAATTAAACAAGGAGGCAGGGGACGCTGCCTTTTGGATGAGATCCATGGACAACAACTTCAAATGTAAACAATCTTTGTGCACCTCGGGGTGAAAGAAACACTCATAGGCTTTAGGTTAATTTCAGAGTAGCATAAAGTTGGGAAGTTAGCATCCAAGATTACTAGATTGGTTTTGAGAGGCAGTAACACTATGGGCTTAATAGAAAATTAGTCTTCTCAGCTTCTTCTAGTCACAGAAGGGTCGGTCCCTTTTTCTGTATTAAATGGATTGGAAACATTTCTCATTGAGATTTTATAGCAGTGGATGAGAGGGGAACTTGTTGCTGTAAAATGAATGATTCTATTGCTTTGGATGTGAAGAGAGTGGGGAGTATTTTTTTTTTTTTTTAACAAAAGCCTAGCTTTATTACTTAAAACTTCCCACATTTCCTGACCACCCTTAATAAAGTGCTACAATTTGGCAGCACGAAACCAGGCATGGGAGATGGCCAGATTTAAAGGCCTTTACTTCCTAATTTTTAGTTAAGAGTGTCTACTTGATAAAAAATGCACTGGAATACTGAAACCAATCAAAACCTGTCTCATCTGCTGCTCTTGGCATCTTCCCGAGTCATCTTCAGTTTGAATCTCATAACATTCTTTCATTCAATATCTATTTATTGAGCCTCTTCTAGAAGCCAAACATAAGCTCAGCTGCATGGACAAGAGGAGTATATGGCTATGCTTATGGTCCAGTAGGGAAGCCAGATAGCAATCAAATACTCACTATAAGAAGACTACAACACAAACTCTAACAGATGCTGTGGAGGGATCACTGATCATCTTTTAAAGACCCGGTTATGGCCAGGTAACATTTGTGAATACCTACACTACATTCCCCTTTGATCAACACGTGGCTGAAACCAAGGTGCACAAACCAAAGCAAATCCCCCCCCCCCCCATGTCTCTCTCTCCCCCTGCTGTGAAATCCCAGCTCTCTGAAATAAATGAATAATCCTTATTATTGTGACAGAAGAAAGACAGTATTGACAAGGTTTTCACCCACATCTCTTCCAGCTCTCCAGTTCCCCTTCACCCACAAACATCTGCCCCATTTTCTTTTAGGATCCTTATTTTGGTTTCCAAGGGCAGATAAACGTAGAGAAGTTCTTATTTACTTTTCAGTATTAGCAGCATGATTGTTTCTGTTTCAATGACCTCTTTCTCTCCCTGCTGTGTCAATGACCACAGGCTGCTCTTAAAAGGCAAAGGCCCCTGTTGTTCTCAGGCGGGAAGGGGGCATTTGTAAATAGAGTTCAGGAATGTCAAAAGGGTGACCCAGATTTGCAGCACCAGAGAAAAAACTCGTTCATTGTTGAGTATCTATCGTATGTAATCAAACGTGGCCTATTCTTGATGTGGGGAACAGGTGTGTAGAAGGGTTAATTTCATGGTAATATAGATCATTACAGAGGGGAACTCACTACTTAAGGACCTCAAGGCCGAGCAAATGTATTTATTCCAAGTCCTCAAATTGAAACATTTTTTTTTATTGCCTGCATACTTATTTCCAACCAAGGAAAGTGCTGCATTGATTTTTCTCCAAATTAGCAGTGAAATTAATTCTACAAAAGGAAAAAAAGGTATCCAAATATAAATAGGCCTGAGCTCTGTCATCTTTCTTCAAAGCTTTGGTGCTTATCCAAATTTGTTTTCCATTCCCTTTGAGGGAAAATACAAAGTTAATATACAAAGATGCTGTAGGAAAGATAGATGGAAAACAGACTTCCAGAGCTGGAAGTGAAATTAGAGATCTAGTCCTACCTCTCATTTTACAAATGGGAGGCAGAAGTGGTGGCATTTGACTGACAATTAGTGGCAGAGAAGACACTCAAACTGTTTTTTGACTCTCAGACAGGTGCTCTTCTACACTACCCCCTATGCAACTTTTTACTGTGACCATCCAGGGCTTCCCTCCAGTAGGTAAGGGTTGTTTTGGTCTACTCTCTCCCTGCTTTTCTCTAAATTGCACCCTTTCCTTTGGGAAACTGTCCCATGGGGGTTCTGGTGGGAGCTTCAAATCACTGTGCTCATCCTATATGTGGGCCAGCCAGTTCTGGTATCCTATCTCTCTGGGCACAGAACTCAATTAGGTAGTGAGCATGAGACCCAGGAGGAAGCAACTGGAATTGTCTTTGTGATCAGTTTTAGGGTACTGTGAGAGGTTTCCTCTCCCCTTGGTATATCACAAGCCATGGAGATGTAGGCTTTGGACTGCCAGGCGCCCTTTTCCCTAGCACATAGAGAACCTGCTTTAAAAAAGCCAACACGCAATGCTCAGTAACTTTATCCACTTATTATAACCATATTCCTTGTTTGTGGGAAATGCCAGGTCTCTGCAGACTAATAGGAGGGAAAAGAGCGAAATTAGAAAGCAGAACTCATTTTTGTTGCAGCAGCATTTATTTTGAATAAAATGTGGTTTTGTGGAAGCAATATGCTTACTAGGCTGAGGTCTGGGGTTGAATTCAGATTCTACTGCTTACCAGTTGCACCAGGAAAGCTGAGGTCCCTTCAGGGTGTTCAAGCAGCACCTCTCAGTAGAGGACTCTGTGGACCTGATCTCTCCTGAAGACTCCTTTGGGCAAAAAAGGTGGTCAGGAAGGTTATCAGTTACTTGGAAATAGTCAGAGGGACAAGAAGTTAAAATGAACTTTGGTCACTTTTAGGAGATGGTTGCTTTCCTTCTACGCTATTGAAGTCTGTTTTGATATTCCATTCCACCACACATTCTAGTCCTCCTAGAGTGTGAGGTTCCTTTACTGAGCGAAATGAAATGAAATGATTTCTCATCATTAACCAAATCATACTTGTTGGCCAGCCTTAATGGTTTCCTTGAATTACTACCCTTTTACTTACCAGAAAAAACAGTCTGGAACTTTCCTTTTCTAATCAAATTTGAATCCATTCTGTTCCTATAGTAAACTCCCAGCTGGTTCATTTTTACGTCGCCTACTTGGAAATGTTTGGACATCAAGTTTTCCTACTGAACTGTATGAAGCCTGTTATAAATACCTACTGAAGTAAAGAAACCAAGTTAATGGGGCGTCTGGGTGGCTCAGTTGGTTAAGCATCTGCCTTTGGCTCAGGTCATGATCCTAGATCTTAGGATCAAGCCCCATGTGGGGCTCCTTGCTCAGTGGAGAGTCTGCTTCTCCCTCTGCTTCTGCCCCTCCTCCTACTCCTTCTCTTTCAAATAAATAAACAAAATATTAAAAAAAACAACAAACAAGTTAATAACAGCACTAAAGTGCTACTCTCTAGAGCTGAGAAGTGAAAATGCCTTTAAAGGTATAAAAGAGGGATCCCTGGGTGGCTCAGCGGTTTGGCGCCTGCCTTTGGTCCAGGGTGTGATCCTGGAGTCCCGGGATCGAGTCCCACGTCGGGCTCCCTGCATGGAGCCTGCTTCTCCCTCTGCCTGTGTCTCTGCCTCTCTCTCTCTATGTCTATCATGAATAAATAAATAAAATCTTAAAAAAAGGTATAAAAGAGATAAAGGAAGATGTTTGAGACAAAAATTTCATTAGGATTTACTTCATATACACTAAAATTCCAACAAACTCTTGTATTTTTTTGAAGTAGAAAGTTTCCTGTACTTCGCAAGGCTTCTGAAGCCATCCCTGCTCTGACCCCACATTTGCACAGCATGAACCCACTAATTCACAAAAGGTGGTTTTAGAAAGGTCATGGACTGGGAAATTATTATAAGGCACAGCAATAAAAGCAGGAACAGGCCTACCTGATGAACAATAGCCTTATAGGTCTATGGAATGTCAGGCAAAAATTGAATTCAAATTCAACAGGGAGTGCATCTCCATTAAAATAAAGACTTCAGACATTACTGGGTAATGATGTTTATACAAAGTCATTCTAGGTGTTTCAGACTAACAACATTGCTTGCTAAATAAATACGTTAGCAGATCTCTGGAAACATGAGTCCAGAATGCAAAAAACATGTAACATAGTTATACCAAAGTCTATTTTCGGGGTGCCTGAGTGGCTCAGTTGGTTGGGCATCTGACTCTTGATTTCAGTTCAGATCACAATCTCAGGGTGTGAGGTCTGACTCAGGCCCCATGTCTGGCTCCTGCTCAGCAGGGAAGTCTGCTGGAAATTCTTTCTCTTTCTCCCTCTGCCCCTCCCCCTATGAATGTGCACACTCTCTCAAATAAAAAAGTCTATTTCCTTTTGCTGGATTTTATTAGCTTTTTTCAAGATCTACACCAACCACGTTAAAACTCACACATCCCCTTCCTTTCCAACTAGGGCCTGGCAGAATGGCTCCCGCAAAGAAGGGTGGCGAGAAGAAGAAGGGCCGTTCTGCCATCAACGAGGTAGTGACCAGAGAATACACCATCAACATTCAAAAACATATCCAAGGAGTGGGTTTCAAGAAGCGTGCCCCTCGGGCACTCAAAGAGATCCGGAAATTTGCCATGAAGGAGATGGGAACTCCAGATGTGCCCATTGACACCAGCTCAACAAAGCTGTCTGGGCCAAAGGAATAAGGAATGTTCCATACCGTATCCATGTGCGGTTGTCCAGAAAACGTAATGAGGATGAAGATTCACCAAACAAGCTCTACATGCTGGTTAGAGAGAGAGGCAGAAAGGCAGAGACACAGGCAGAGGGAGAAGCAGGCTCCATGCAGGGAGCCCAATGTGGGACTCGATCCTGGGTCCCCAGGATCACGCCCTGGGCCGAAGGTGGTGCTAAACCACTGGGCCACTGGGGCTGCCCAGATTTGGCATATTTATCTGTAAGACTAAATAGTTAAGATTTTCTGTGCATAGATAGTCCCTCTTATTGAGATGCTACCTGCGACATCCTCAGCATTTGGTGAACACCCACAGATCTGTCAGCAGTTCCATGGGAATGCTGCCATTATAGAGGTGGAACAGAATCAAGAGCGGCGCATGCATACTTATGTATGTATGCATACACTATTTGCTGAATCTTCAGGACAGTTCCAAATGATGTCTCCACCAGCAGAAGAGTCAACAGTTGACCTTGCAGTCACTCTTGGGTGAACCCAAATCTGGCTCAGGAGACAAATAGTTATCAAGAAAAGTGTTAACCAGTTACCATCCCTCCCTTTGCCTTCTAGGTGGGTGTTAATCAGGGTACATCTGGTTGCCAGGAACTCTACTGTATCTTTCTGTCCTCCTGAGTACATGGGAGTTTTCTGAATCCAAAGTAATATATAGGCTCATTGGGCTCTCAGTCAAGTTTAAAGCAGTTGTTCTCAACTTCTTCCTGCTGCCACACTATTCAAATGCACAACTACCTCTATCAGCTATGTTTCCCATTACATACAGATTCTCCAGTGGGGCCTAAGAATACATCCATCCCACTCAGCACAAAGGGCCGCATGAAGAAGAATAGAGAAGAGGAGGTGCGATATAGAAAAGCATCTCCCAGAGATCTGATACACCTCCTGGCTGACACCCAGGCCCACCTATCAGGTTCCCTCTCACCCCTTTGTTTCAAAATTCAGTAGGTTAAAGAAATAAAAAGCACCCAACAAAGGGCAAAACTGAACAAATTTGGGATTCAGAAAGAATGACTCATCACTATGCATGAAGTAATGGCAAGGGTACAGCTATAATCTTCCCAAACTAAACAACAGATCCACTACAACTTTGTGTAAGACTAACTTTATACAGAGGTGCCTGAATTATCCAGGTATACAATGCAATGTCTTTGGAATTGAAAACGTTAAAAACAGGCTCATTTACAAAATCAAGTTGAAAATTTTTCTCTAGAACACAAACTTTTTGAAAGTTGTTCTGTTTTCTTCATGAAAACAAACTACACTCTTTCCATAATCTTCTTTTATCTTCATACTTCAGAGACAACACAATATTTTGGGTTCAGCTCGTCTTACCACACTGTCCATTTATGTGGAATTTCTCAAGGTTATAAGCCATGTGGAAAAATGTCTCCACAGTAGGGAGAAAAAAATATCACAATGCTGTATTGAAAAAGGAAAGATAATGGCTGCTTAGATGTCAGTGACAAATTATTTTTTACACTCATACTTGTAAAATCTTTGGAGTTGGCCAGGGCTCTACTGCCACCTACTCTTGTTTCTCATCTTTTGGGAATTTGTTCTTTTTGTAAAATGCTGCCAATTATGCCATTATCATTTCAGGGTAAACATAACACAAATTCTAACTATAAGGGCAATGGATGAAAAAAATTACAAGAGGCTAGCCTGCTGTTCTGATGGAGTCTTGGGCTGACCCCATAATTGAGGGTTAGCTGTAGAAGACCAAGCTGCCACTTTAGTCAGTGAGTCACAGAACTAAGACTACTATATACTCCCAGGAGACAGAAGGCAGGGTGCTGAGAGATCACCCCAGTCCTGAGGTTCCAATGTTTACACACGCTATCAAGATCCACCTTTTTTTAGTTATAAAACTATTCTGAGCTAAACATTGAGTGATTAATTTTTAAAAGAGAGGTTTTATTTGGTAAGTGGGGAATCCCAGCAAAACAAAGTGAGAGGTTCTTGCAAACTACTTCACCCAGAATGTACAAAACCTGAGGAACACTCTTACTCACTACTCTTACTCCTTGAAACAGCAACTCTATCTCCATGGTAGTCAGAATGTTTATTTTCTAGTTTTCCAACCTACTTAGGTAGAATTACATAATGTAACAATGAAGAATTATTAGTATCTAATTCTCAAGACTTTATGGGGACCATTATCTTTTGTTTACCATACTGTTAAGACAAATTATAAAAAAATCACTTGACAGAAAAACTGCCTGAAAAATAGCTGCCTTTGATTCAGGAGGTGACAGAAATTAAAGTTTTCCTTCTAAACTTAAACACCAGGGCTCTGTGTGACTTTTAAAAAAATGGATGAACAAATTCTAAATATAAAATGGAGATAATTCAATCTTAAAACTCAAGCAGAATATTGAAAACATTAATAGAAAAAAGTCCAATGTATTCCACAGAACAAAAAAATCAGTCTTTTCCATTGGATATTTAAAGCTAGTGATCCCACTCTTCATTAATCTTTGCTAAAATCTATGTAAACCTCTAGATTTAGTTATTTGTTCAGAACCGGAGTGAAGCCAAAGACACAAAAAATAGGGATTAAACTAAACTGTGAGCAATTGTTTAAAAAAAAAGACTACATACACATAAAATAGGATTACATACTTTAATCTGATTGACATGGAGGAAGTAGGGAGGACACGAAAGAAACTTAGGTTTTAGCTCTGTTTTATGCATAACCAGATGCTCCTTTTCCAAAAAGTATACTGAGGTTTTAAAAACCACATTTTATCAGAATACTTCAGGAAAACACACTATGTGTAATCCAGGAAATACACTATTTGCAGAATATGAAAATCATCATGAGCAATAAAAGATTAAAACAAAAGAAAGCACCTGGGTTTTGAGCAGTTCTAAAGTAAGTATTATCTGCAGAAATAGTGTAAATGCTCTTGACTGGCTGCTATGGAAACATGCTAATGAGGATTGGTCCATATCTTAACATTTTTTAAAATATGTTTCTTTGGAAAAATGGCTGGGCTGGGAGTAAAGATGTCCTTTTAGACACCCAGCTTATTGGCCTGGGTGAGAACGACTTTGAGAACTGGCATGAAAGCTGAGGTCTCACTGAAGTTGCTGGTGCTAACGATGTGGGTATGGATAGTCAATCCTTCTGAGTAGTTTCGCGATTCAATGCTTCTCGCAATGCTGTGTAGACCATTGATGATTGTGGGTGAAAGCTGAAATAAAGGTAGAATCAAGAGGAAAAATTAGTAGATTAAGGAATAATGTCCCATAAGCCCTTATATTTAAAAGGAGATTGAAACAAATATAAAAAAGCAAATAAACCATTTAGCTTTTCTAGAAATAGTTTCTTGGACCAAGCAACTCTTTAAGGTATAAGGTAGAACCATGACAAATGATTTATGTAAGTAAATTATTATGAATTATGAACATGTATGAATCAGGTATTTTTCTATAGAAAAGAAGCCAAGCTTTCCTCCCCCAGGCTGAAATACTAATGTCTTTCTCCACTTAAGAGCTTTAATTCTTCAAATATTTTAGATACAGCCTCACACCTTTTAAAACTTTTCCCATGCATATGAATTTAAAGGTTCTTTTCTTTCTTTCTTTTTTAAAAGATTTTATTTATTTATTCATGAGAGACACAGAGAGAGAGAGGCAGAGACACAGGCAGAGAGAATCAGGCTCCTCAAGGGGAGCCCAACACAGGACCCGATCCTGGGACCAGGATCATGCCCTGAGCCAAAGGCAGACGCTCAACCGCCAAGCCACCCAGGCGTCCCAATTTAAAGGTTCTTAATCGGGATCCCTGGGTGGCGCAGCGGTTTAGCGCCTGCCTTTGGCCCAGGGCGTGATCCTGGAGACCCGGGATCGAATCCCACATCGGGCTCCCGGTGCATGGAGCCTGCTTCTCCCTCTGCCTGTGTCTCTGCCTCTCTCTCTCTCTCTGTGTGACTATCATAAATAAATTAAAAAAAAAAAATAAAAAAAAAAAAGGTTCTTAATCACTTATCTCAAAGTAAGGGCCCAATTTATTTTAATACAGTGTCTAAATAGAGATACTGAACTTGTAGTCTACCTGTATTTGTAGCGCAACAGCCCTCCATCAGTACTGAATTTATCAATTTTTAACTGCTTTTTGTAATCTTACCATCTCTTAAAACCATAAAAGCTATAGCTGTTTGTTCACCCCTGCCCCATGTCCTTACTTGGGTTATATGCCCAAACTTTTGAGGGAAGAACTTATTTTGGATCAGTCCATGGACCACACCACTTCCACTGTTACAATTTTCTTTGGTTTGGTTCTCATGAGATAAATGGTTATTTTTATCTGATGAGATTCATGTAAGGAATGGAGAAGAAGAATGTTGAAATGCAATTAAAGTGAACAAAAGGCCAGTTACTTTAGGGTCAATACAAGCCAGATTATTATTTCTACTCTTCTTTTTTTTTTTTTTTAAAGATTTTATTATTTATTTATTCATGAGAGACAGAGAGAGACAGAGAGAGAGAGAGAGAGAGAGAGAGAGGGAGGCAGAGACACAGGCAGAGGGAGAAGTAGGCTCCATGCAGGGAGACTGACGTGGGACTCGATCCCTGGTCTCCAGGATCAGGCCTTGGGCTGAAGGCGGCGCTAAACCGCTGAGCCACCCGGGCTGCCCTTATTTCTACTGTTTTTTTTTTTTTTTAAGATTTTATTATTCATTCATGAATAATATTTTATATTATTATTTTTTAAGGTTTTATTATTAATTCATGAAAGACACAGAGAGGCAGAGAGGCAGAGACACAGGCAGAGGGAGAAGCAGGTCCATGCAGGGAGCTCGACATGGGACTTGATCCTGGGTCTCCAGTATCACGCCCTGGGCTGAAGGCAGCGCTAAACCACTGAGCCACCCAGGCTGTGCTCTTTTGTTAGAAGAAGAGTTAAAATTGCACCCCTACCTCACAAACACACACACATTCCCAATAAATGATATTTATGATTCAGCTAGAGAGAGCCCATTCTGTAACTGTCATCACAATTTTGCCTCCAAATATATTACATATGAGTGCTTATGACATGCTTATTTACTAGCAACTAGGAATAAATGATTATCATAAATCCTACTTTTTCCCCACAAACTTACTGTCTGTTCCCTAAGTTTATCATACAGAAACTCCAAGCGTTTGCTGGCATCATCTAGTTTCCTCTTGGTTTGCTGTGGGAGAGGAAAAACAGATGTGTTATATTTGAATATTTAACTTTTATCCAAAGACCTCATCCTATCTCATTTCACTAACCCTTACACTCATGATGCTGAACAGCTTCATATTATAAAGAAATGGAGGCAACTATGATTCAGAAACTTGAATAGACAAAGTTCAGTAATCTATTAATGGGGGAAGGGTAGGAGCATAAGGGGCTTCCTTCTGGAGTATAAAATGGAGTAGTGGTTGGATTTCATGTGGACTGTAAGCCTGCTGACAAGGTGTGTGCATGTATAACTACATTATCTACAAGCAACAAGAAGGGCCATCTGGAAGCAGTAGTGAGTTACTGTATTACAAAAAAAGATTAAAAAAAATAAAAAATAAAAAAATGAAAAAAAAAACAACAAAAAAAATCATCTAAGGAGTTACTGTAAAATATGGGTGCTAGCAGGCAAACATAGAGGTGAACTGGAATCTTATTTTAACCTTTCAAAAATATTACTTATATAATTAGTCATATGTGGCATGTTTAATCTTGCTTCTTCCTGAGCTTTTTTTTTTTTTTTTTTTTTTTAAAGTAGGCTCCATGCCCAGCATGTAGCCCAACTTGGGGCTTGAACTCATGACCCCCAAGATTAAGACCTAAGTTAAGATTACAAATTAGACTCTTAACCAACTGAGCCACCCAGGTGCCCCTCTTGCTGAGCTTTTAAAACACAAAGAAAATTACCTTCTGGTGGCTTAAGATTACTAAGAGCAAAGTAGTAAAATGAGTTCTTAAATCAGAGTCCTCCTACCTCCCACTCCTCATACTAGAAGTATAGTGAGAGAAAACTACTCTAAAACTAAAATTAAAGGTTTCAATTACAATGTGATTAATCTAATGATGTACATTATGCAACAGCCTTAGAAGTGACATTGTTCTTCAATATTAATAAATATTAATATTTAATATTAATGCTTATGTCTCATGGACCTCAAATTCTATTGGGTGGGAAAAAGATACAAAATAAACAATATGCTGTATATGAGATGATGACGAATGCCATGAAAAAAAGTTTAATAGAGTGAGGGGCTAGACGTGTTGGGAGTGTGAGGTGGTAAAGAAAGGCCAGATAGCTACTGAGACATTTGAGCAGAAGCCTACAGCACATGTGGAGTGAGTAATACAGTTATGTGAGGGAAGAATTCCAGGCAGAAGGAGCAGCAAGGGGCAGCTCGGGTGGCTCAGTGGTTTAGCGCTGCCTTCAGCCCAGGGCATGATCCTGGAGTCCCGGGATCGAGTCCCATGTCAGGCTCCCTGCATGGAGCCTGCTTCTCCCTCTGCCTGTGTCTCTGCTTCTCTCTCTCTCTGTGTCTCTATGAATGGATAAATAAAATCTTAAAAAAAAAAAAAAAAAAAAGGAACCCATCTAAAAAAAAAAAAAAAAAAGAAGGAGCAGCAAGTACAAAGCTGTCCATGCTGACATGCTCTTGGTATGTTGGAGGAAGGAATGTCAATGTGTCAGACACGAGGGGAAAGGAAAAAGTTCCTGAGTTTTTGCCCACTGAGTATGATGCTAACTGTGGGTTTTCATTTAAGGTTTTTATTATGTTGAGGTATGTTTCCTCTAACATCAACTTTGTTGAGGGCTTTTATCATGAATGGATTTTGTACTTTGTCAAATGCTTTTTCTTTTTTTTTTTTAAAGACATGGGGGATTTTATTTTTTATTTTATTTTTTAAAATTTTTATTTATTTATGATAGTCACACATTGAGAGAGAGAGAGAGGCGGAGACATAGGCAGAGGGAGAAGCAGGCTCCATGCACCGGGAGCCCAATGTGGGATTCGATCCCGGTTCTCCAGGATTGCGCCCGGGGCCAAAGGCAGGCGCTAAACCGCTGCGCCACCCAGGGATCCCTCAAATGCTTTTTCTGCATCTATGAAAATGACTGTGTAGTTTTTATCCTTTCTCTTGTGGATGTGATGCATCACATTGATTGGTCTATGAATATTCATGAATTTCTATGTCATCCTCGTGCAGGGGCCATGCTAATCTTTCTATTGGTCCAATTTTAGTATATGTGCTGCCGAAATGAGCAATGATTGATTTATGAATACTGAACAACCCTTGCATCTAGGGAATAAATCCTACTTGATTGTGGTGAATGATTTTTTTGTTTTTTGGTGAATGATTTTTTAAAAGATTTATTTATTTGAGAGAGAGAGAGCATGTGTGTGAGAAGGCGGGGAGGGGCAGAGGGAGAAGGAAAAAAATCTCGAGCAGACTCTGCACTGAGCATGGAGCCTGACTTGGGGCTTGATATCATGACCCTGAGATCATGACCTAAGCCAAAATCAGGAGTTGGATGCTCACATGACTGAGCCACCCATGAAAGATTTTTTTTTTTATTTTGCTGTATCAACTTACCAACACCATTTTTCACAGAACCAGAATAATCCTAAAATTTGTATAGAACCACAAAAGGCCCCAAATAGCAAAAGCAATCTTGAAAAAGAACAGCAAAGCTGAAGGTGTCACAATTCTGGACTTCAAGTTACATTACAAAGCTGTAGTAATCAAGACAGAATGGTACTGGCACAAAAATACATACAGATCAATGAAACGGAATAGAAAATCCAGAAAAATTCCACATGTATTACATGGTCAATTAGTCTTCTACAAAGGAGGCAAGAATATGCAATTGGAAAAAACAGTCTTTTCAACAAATGGTGCTGGGGAAACTAGACAGCTACATGCAAAAGAATGAAACTGGACCATTTTCTCAAACCATAAACAAAAGTAAACTCAAAATGGATTAAGGACCTACATGTGAGACTTGAAACCATAAAAATCTTAGGAGAGAGCACAGGCAGTAATTTCTCTGACATCAGCCAGAGCAACATTTTTCTAGACATGTCTCCTCAGGCAAGGGAAATAAAAACAAAAATAAACTATTGGGACGTCAAAATAAAAAGCTTCTGCACAGTGAAAGAAACAATAAACAAAACCAGCAGCCAATAGCCTACTGAATGGGATATTTGCAAATGACATATCTGATAAAGGGTTAGTATCCAAAATATATAAAGAACTGATATAACTCAACACTCCCTCAAAAATAATCCAATTAAGGGATGCCTGGGTGGCTCAGCAGTTCAGCTTCTGCCTTTGGCTCAGGGCATGAAAGGATCGAGTCCCTGTCGGGCTCCCTGCAAAGAGCCTGCTTCTCTTTCTGCCTATGTTTCTCCCTCTCTCTGTGTCTCTCATGAATAAATAAAATCTTAAAAAAAAAATCCAGTTAAAAAATGGGCAGAAGACATGAATGATATTTCTTCAAAGAAGACATAGGTGGTCAACATACACATGAAAGGATGCTCAACATCACTGATCATCAGGGAAATACAAATCAAAGCTATAGTGAGATAGCACCTCACACCTGTCAGAATGGCTAGAATCAGAAACACAAGAAAGAACATAGTGTTGTTGAAGATGTAGAGAAAAAGAAATCCTCTTTCACTATTAGTAGGAATGCAAACTGGTGCAGCCACTCTGAAAAACAGTCTGGAGGTTCCTCAAAAAGTTAAAAACAGAACTACCCTATGATTTAGCAAGTGCATTATTGGATATTTACCCCCAAAATACAAAATGCCAATTCAAAGGGATACATGAACCCCTATGTTTACTGTAGCATTATTTACAATAGCCAAATTGTGGAAGCAACCCAAATGTCTATCAATAGATGAATGGATAAAGAAGATGTGGTATATATATACAACAGAATATCATTCAGTCATAAAAAGAATGAAATCTTGCTATTTGCAATAACATGAATGGAGCTTAGAGGGTACAATGCTAAATCAAATAAGTCATTCAGAGAAAGACAAATATATGATTTCACTCATATGTGGAATTTAAGAAACAGAATAAACTACCAAAGGGAAAAGAGAGAGAGAGAGACAGAGACAAACCAAGGAACAGACTCTAAACTATAGAAAATAATATGATGTTTTCCATTTCCCACAGGGAAGGTGGGTGGGATGGGTGAAATAGGTGATCAGGATAATGAGTACACTTATCATGATGAGCACTGAGTAATGCACAGAATTGTTGAATCAATATATTATACACCTAGAATGAATTAAAAAAAAAAAAGGAGAGAGGAAGAGATGACACTATCAAGGATAACATTACAAACTAAGTCATGCTGTAAAATTATGGTGGTGTCTGGACATAACTCAAGTAAAAAGAGGAATAAAGCCATATCACAAAAATGATTCCAGCTAGTGATTAAAAGGATTTGTATGGAGGGGAACCCTGACAGTCCCTGCTCAAAGCTAATCTCATCTACCTACCTGAAGAAGCCCTACCCCAGTGGCAGAGTCAGCTGGACAGAACAGGCTATTAGGACTTCTCCCCTATTTATAGGAATTATAGGAACAGTTTGTCTTTTGTGGTTCTCTTCTGCCCAAGGCTCCTTTGGACCCAGAATGAAGATGATATGCTGACACAGAGGAGTTTAAACTCAACAAAAATTTATTGAGCTGGGTTGTGTACTAGGTGTCTTATCAACCGCTCTATACTGACTCATGTCTGAAGGAGGGCTGGAGTTTTCCTTCATTTTTATTAGGACTCTTCTATTTTTGAATGTGCCCTGTTTGGAGGTGTTCACAGGGGACAGTGTATGCTAGACTGCTTCATCTGCTCGTTGTTCCTTGCTTAGTGCTTCCATCACTTCCAGAATGCTAGGCACAAAGGTTTATGTTAACCTTTCCCTGCTTCTGCTTTCCTGACACATTTAACACAGGGAATAGCCTTCCAAAAGACCAGAAGAAAGCTGCACATGTTAATACTCAATGTTTTATGAAACAACAAATTCCAGAAGCTGTTTTTCAAGCAGACAAGTGGCCAGTGGATAAATATATTCAATGTTTGTTGGCAGAAAATTGAAATTTCATCTAAAACAAGACCAGCTTTGTAGGATTTTTGTTGTTGCCAATACACAGGCATCCTCTAGGTAAACTAATAAAACCAGTTGCTTTAACTATGAATACGACTCTAATACCTAAAACAATTTTTTTAAGTTTTTTTTTTTTTAAAGATTTTATTTATTCATGAGAGACAGAGAGAGAGAGAGAGAGAGAGAGACACAGACAGACAGACAAAGGCAAAGGGAGAAGCAGGCTCTATGCAGGAAGCCTGATGTGGGACTCAATTCTGGGACTCCAGGATCATGCCCTGGGCCGAAGGCAGACGCTCAACCACTGAGCCACCTAGGTGTCCCAAGATTTTTGCAAAGTTATACATAAGATTATCTATCTACTTTTAAAAACTTTGATCTAAACTCAGAAAGCCCAAACTTGAATTTTTTTTTTTTTTCAAACTTGAATTTCTTACACACCACCATTCTGTTCTATTTAAGTGCCAAACATGAGGTTTGCTGATGAGAGGCAATACAGGATAGTGGCTGAGAGCATAAATTCTGGACCCAAACTGTGTTTGAATTCTGGCTCTGACCTTGGGTATTACTTAACTGCTTTTTTGCCTTAATTTGGTCATCTATAAAATAAAGATGACAAATAACCCTGGGGTTATTGTGAGGATTAAATTATTTATATATAATAGAAATTATAATACATCTTTATATGTAAAGCAAACTATATAAATGCTAGTTTTACTACTATTGTACAAACTTCTAAAGTGTATCTTGTAAGACTCTGTGCAATTACAGAAGAGCTCCATAAATGAGATTATTTTAAATAAGCAAAATATGAGAAAAAAATACATACGGGATCTGTGGCTGAAGAGAGACAGCGCTGAATAAGATCCTCAAATGTGGTCTTCAGAATGAGGTGCTCATCTGGAATAGGTTTTTTGGTAATTTTTTCTGTTGGCAAAGACTGCACATGCTGGAAGAAATAATATCATAAAATGACCAGAAATGACCAGAAACTACCTATACACAAAGCCCTAAAAGTGTGACAAAGAGAAACCAACTAACTACCTTGTAGATAGGCTGTTAAAATCAAATGACAAATTAACATGTGAAATCCCTTGGGATAAGTAAAATGAAAATCACATATTCAGTAGAAGGTACAGGCTTCTACAGCTTTGATTTTCAAAAACAGAACTGGATATAAAGTATCTGATCAATTATAGAACATATGCTGATCACTACAGTATGTATCTGGTGCAAAGTAGACAGCCAGTAGGAAATAAAAAGAACAGGCATTTAAAAAGTTTGGCTAGTTAGAGTGGCTGCTTGCTCTGCTTGTTGGCTCATTTATCTTGGCATTCTTCTAGTCTTTGGTTTACTTTTGGAGGTTGGTAACTGGGCTATCATCAAACTGCAAGATTAAGTCAAAAGTTGGAATTGAAGAGACCACCATGTTACTGAATGCATAGCTGGAAAAACAAAGAAGGCATGTTTAAGTTTTTAAAGTTCTGATTTATTAGTTCATTCATTCAAAAAATATTAGGCAATTATGTGCCAGGCACTGGCTATGTATTTGCAAGCCAATTCAGAAGTGATCTCAGCTCTCTGGCAGTTTATAGGCTAATAAAGAAAAAGAACGTTTTAAAGTGTCATAAAACAAAAACTTTACAGACATTTATATCTTAATGAAGATGTTACTTGAAAAAAGTTAAAAAATAGAATGTCATTAATACACTTAAAATACACTTAATACATTACATTAATACACTTAAAATAGCAACTGTATTGCTATTTAATTGCTTATTTAATGTTAAGAAGTTAATGTTAAGGAACCAACAGACATTATAACTGGAATTGAACTGAGGGGAAAGCTCTCTTCAGGAAATTTTATCAGAAGGACAAGTAAGAGTTAACCAGTTAAATGGGAAAGGAGAAGCCTTCCAGTCAAAGGAAGAACTTGTATAAAGGAAGGATCATGACATCATGACAAGGGGACTAAAAGGAGGCTAGTGTAGCTGGGGCAGAGAGACAGCAAGGAGAAGTATGAAACTGATAGCTTCCCGGCAATGTAAAATATTTTGGTCTTTATCTGGAGAGCAATGTTTTAAGCAAAGCAGAAACAAGACCAGATAGATCAGTCAAAGGCAGACCAGTTAGAGGCTCCTGCACTGCTGAAGACCTGAGATGAAGGCGGCATAGCCCAGACTTTAGTATAGACCAGGGATTTGAGAAAAATTTTAAAATGCTATCAATACAACTTAGGGATAGATTTGAAAGAGGGATTGAAGGAAAAAGAGTATAAAGACAATGCCCAGGTTTTTGGCCAGATTAAATAGAAAGGATTACAGTGCAGTTCACAGAAACAAGAAACACCAAGTTTTAAGGACTGGGTTTGGGAGGATGACTATGAATAGGGTTTTAGAAATGTTGAGTGTGAGGTGCCTCAGAGACATCCAGGTAGCCAAGTATATAATGGCCTGGCTAAACAAGCATTCCCTGTGCAGCTTTCCCTTCTGATGGTAACTGAGGTTCTGGTCTAAATGAGTACAGCATGGGAACCCCATGTCTAAACAAAAGTGAATGGCTGGGTAGCTTCCTAAAATAGCATAGACTTGTAATCATTTAAAAAAAATTAGCAATGGATCTTTATAATTTATATTCCTGTGGAAAGAAGTCAGTCCTCCTACCTCCATCAAAACACTGGTTTTTATAATGCAACTTTTAATATTTAGAAGTTCCTTAGGCAGAACTCTCTCTTAATAGTAAAGTATACCCTTGTGATAGAGATATAACTTTATAAATTTGACTTCAATGAATCAAAGACAAAAATAGAACTAGTTTTACACTCTGGACAAGGATTTGTTTCCTCTTCTTATGTTAACTTTGACCCAAGCTCTTCACTTTTCATGAACAAATCAAAATGTTTATCTTTATATGTCTAAATCAGTTATATGTGATTTTTCATTGTCTAGAACCCTGCCAGCTGACTAGTTGCTTATCTGTGAAAAGCAGGTACAAATTTATAGCTCCACCTGAAGATAGGCTGTATATTACCAGCTCTTACACAAGAAAAAATACAACTCATTACATTTTTATTTTATATTTTAAAGGGAAATACCTTTGAAAATAGCTTCTGTTTAGCAAGCTTGGCTGAAAATACGGAATTCAATTGATCTTAAATTGTGGCTCCTGATTAGGTCAAATGAAATACTGCAACTGTCAAGTTAGTGTGAACATACATAAGCAAATATATGAGCCAAAGTTTATGGCCATGTAAGTGAAAAATAATACCCATGCATGATCAATCTTAAAAGAAGGGTTACTATTTTTTATTTAGGTTGTCTTAATTGAAACCAAATTTAGATGTTCATTAATAAAGGAAGTTAACACATTAAAAAAAAAAAGAACTAAATAGAGCCATCTCTACATTCCACCTTCGCAGATTCACTGTTACCTGTATGGTATTTCCAATAGGAGCCCCTGGGGCACCTTCAATATTGGGCTTGGAGAAAGATGATGGCATGCCTGGTTGACCAAGGGGTTGCTGTATGCCATGGAATGTCTGGCCACCTGCAAGATGTGGCTGTGGAAACGAAGCTTGGCTCGACAGAGGTACGGGAGCTGAAGGCTGTTGCGGCAGCATCTGTGACTGGGGATCACCCAAAGGGTTCATGATTGGTGATGTGATGGGAACAGGAGGCATAAAGTTTTCAGGCATCTTTTAAAAGACAGAAATAAAAGACACTAAGTATAAGAAAAAGAATTATTTCCTCACCTTTAAATAAGGTTTAAAAGTTTTTTAAAAAATAGAATACTTTTTTCAAATGAACTTTTATGCAATTCTAGAGTAAACCTAAAAGCAGAGGCGATCTGGCTAAGAGGGGTGGAGAGCTCAAAAACTGGACTTCTCAGTTTCCTCTTTGTCTTCCACACTTCTTCTCATATGGAGAGCCAAAACATGCTGTTTTGAAAGAGGATGTCAAAGTCTAGAGAATTATATCTAGCAATAGTGAAATCAGATATGCCAAATGTATGTTTGTATTTAATGTGATCAGGATGTAATACCCCTTTTCCTAGATCACTAAGTTGATATTACCTGTCAATTCAATCATATTAAAAGTAGCAGATTAAACTTCTGATTATCACGAACCTAAATTTTAGGGATTTTTGTTCATTTAGTGCCTCCCAATTTTATTGTTATGACCTCTCATTACTATATTTAAGGAAAGACTGCCAGAAGTAAAAAAAGAAAAAAGAAAAGTAGAAATGTTTGAGGAAAGAAGAATCTTAATCTTTTCTTGTGTCCATCAGCTCTCAACAGTTACTGACATTTAAACAGTGTTCAGCTACAAGATTATTTCTTCACTCATACTATATGTGATAGACAAAATAGTCCAAAATATAATTACCAAATTCATGACTATTGCTGGAAACCAAAGACCAAAGTAACCCAAAGAGAAAAAAAAAATCATTGGAAAATTTTGTTTCCTATTCTTTGTAAGAGACTTGTCAGGAATTTACATCTGGTCTTCTAATGGGAGTTAAATTCACACCACCATATTGGTTGTTTTGTTTTGTTTGGTTTTTTCTTTCCTTTCCTTCCCTTCATGGAGAAGATGCAAGCTAAAATACACTCTAAACCTCTCAGTCAGTAAGCTTTGCTTTTAAAAGGATTAGTGAAAAAAGTGATGTGTTCCAGATGGCTATGTGATCAACAGAACATCTGCAGGCAACTGGATGGACATCTTTTTCTAGTACCTTCTTCTTCTTGGGTACTCTGTTCAAAGCTGGAGGATCATTCCAACCATTCTGAGGACCTATAACAGATAATAAAGGGCATTTTCCTTTAGAATTCTGAAAAGAAGAAAACTCAATTATATCCATCTTACATTAAAAATTCTGCCTTAACCCCAAAGATAACTATCACAAAAGTTTTACCAGCTGAGCTCTGGGGATCACCCTGTGGCCCTGGATTCTCAAACTCATTCCTCCAAATATTTACAGGCCTTGGATTAGTAGGCAAGGTAATTTGGTATTATTTCATTTAAAGTGAAAGAACTGTACTAAATTTAGGGATAGTGAAGTCTTTATTAAAGTCTACATTGATGTATAACCTTCAAGATCAGTTAGGAATTTTCTCCTAATAAAGAAAAAATAAATAACTTGAGTCTGCTAAAAAATAAAGAATAAAAAATGCTTTTGCTATATTCAACATACAGAAAAGAATAAAAGTAACAATTTCCTATTTCCCGAGGGAGCAATTCAATATAAGCAAATCATCCATATAGTAGAAACATTGTTAAAAAAAAGTCCCAACTACACTGCAATTTTTATCATATTTGCCTTAGAAATTTATACAATAGAAAGTACTTAAATATCTGTGATACGACTTTTTTAATGCCACAAAACAAATTCCAGGTTGGCAGCAAATACAAAATTAAACTTTAGTCAACTTTAGTAAATTTCCCCTAAAAAACCCCCCAAAACCTTCATTTCAAAATGAAAAACAGACATCAGTAGCAGCATTCATTAAGTACTTTAATGCCAGTATCTTTAAAGAAAACATGCCAGAAATAGGATAGTTTTAAAATCAAAATGTGATCATTTTACATCTCATTGATTTTTGTATGTTTAAAGACAAAAAATTACTCTTCTTACAACAAATTAAACATTCTTTCAGTATTTTACCTTTTACTTGTTTTATTGATATCCATGATATTAAATCACAACAAAATTGCTTAGCAGATCAAAAAACCTGTGATCCATACATAATGCCACAGAAATTTTTTTAAAAAAACAGTATCTTCTAACCACCATACACTCATTTGCCTTACTTTTTTTGAAATTTATTTTATTTTTTTAGTAATCTCAATACCCAACATGTGGCTTAAACTCAAGACTCTGAGATCAAGAGTCACATGTTCTGACTGAGCCAGCCAGGCGTCCTTCATTTGTCTTGATATTAAAAATGGAATTAATTTTCTACAAGTTTACTAGGAGACAGAAAGCCAAATAAGCCTCAAAACACTCAAGAACTAATCACAAAATATTAAACTATATGCTGCTATCTGCTTAAATTCTTAAGGTTCTGGTAATACACAGAAAATCATTCAAATCTCTCTCATCACCTTCTAATCTTACTCCTATTTAAGACAATCTTGATATAGTCATTGTCTTTATGATCATATAAAATAGAAGATCTGAATGATTTGAATCTACTAGGTCACCATGTTAAATCAATCAGCTCTAAGATTTGATTTGATTAGGAAGTCAAATTAAAAAATGATTGATCAGATTTAGAATATCAACTTTGAGTTTCACATGCATTATTGTGAATGTCCATTCATTAACTATATTCAATGATTGCATAATTTCCAAAGACATATTTTATAACCAATTCACCTTCCAACATAGGTGCCTGGTCTTGCATATACTGATTTTCTGTAGACAAAATGTAGAAGTCATTTAAACAGTACTAGCATCAAAAACATTCTAAACTCCTCATTTTGTAATTGCTTCTTCTCCATCAACCCGAAAAAGAACAAATGAATTTTATAAGGAAAAAAAATTTCTTTTTATCAAGTCACAAAAAATACCTAAGAAAATAATCAGTTTTTGGGTAAATTGAATTCATTTAGGTTGTGTCAGATTCAATTAACTCTCAATTAACTCTTAAACATCACTCTTGCTGTGGTACTTGTTTAAGAAAAAATTTTGTTCCTGCCTATTTAAAATAATATTTCCCTGTCTGCATGGATTTTTTTCCCCCTACTATTTGATCAATAATACCACTGGGGGTGTGTGTGTGTGGTGGAGAGCATTTTGTACTACTTAAAGCTGTCAATCAAAATCAACTGAGGATCTTGTTAAAATGCAGATTCTAATTCACCAGGTATAGGGAAAGGCCTGAGATTCTATTGTTCCAGGTAGCTCCCAAGTAATGCCAATGCTTTGCTGGGCAAAGCCCTCTTTTAGTAGGGATTTAAATAACGATGGGAGGCTTTCTACACTGTCCTGCCAGACTTCAGCACTGTACTTATTAAAGAAAAGAATATCAGACAATCTTAGCAAGGTAGTGCCACTTTACTGCCAGATTTGGGAGGCAACTGGGGGCAGCCGCATCCTGATGAAACTGTAATTTTATGGAATTCATGTCAAACTATGAATATGAAGATAAATGACAATAGGCCAGTAAATATGTAACCATTTTATATGGTCTTTTCTGTAAGAATATATGGATTTGCAGACTGTTTAGTACAGGTCTTCCAAAAACCACTTAGGAGAACTGAAGTTTCTGGCAGTGGACAAGAGGAAAAAAGGCTGAAAACTAACACAGCAATGCCAAAATGGTCAGATAATCAGGGTCAGGCCAGGCCCAATCTCAAATCAAAAGTATGCAGTGGAGGTAGATTATATTCACATATCTATAACTACGGAAATTCACCTCTCTTCCCCTAGGGATAGAGGAACCAAAAGAATACAGCAATTAATTACAGAGTCCAATTTAGTTTGAGCTCTATCAAGCAGCACATGCCTCAGAGAAATTGTGAGGTGGGAGAGGTAATCCCTAGCTTGAAATCTGTGTGGAGTTTTGAACAGATGTTTTCTATAAAATATGGCTCCTAATGCAAGCCAACTTCTTCATAAAAGCTTAACTAAAAAAAAAAAAAAAAAAAAAAAAAAAAAAGGCTTACCTAAAGAAAGAAGTGATCAAAGACTTCCTATTTTTTATAAATGATTTTCCATTTTTGCCTTATGTGACAATTTTACAACCTAACTCCTCAGGCAAGATATAACTTCATAGCACTACAGACAGTAAAGCCCTGGGAGTCACTGTGTGTGCATTATTACAGAGGACTGACCTGATACACAACTACAGATGTACTCTCTAGCATATGACTTCTACTTCTGGGTGGAGGAAGTCCGTATATTACAAACCTAAAGTACCAGAAATACCTTGGCCTTGACCCTTTTCTAATCAGAAAGTAGTTTCAACAGTATGTCTTCCTCTCCTGCCCCATGAGAGGCAAGAGGAGATGATAGCAGTTTCCCCTCTAACTTCTCATGGCAGTGACTCAAACCCTGGGAGGGTATCCTGAAAATTCACAAACTTACTAGCACAAAAAAGTTTGGGGAGCAACTTCATAGGACTCCTTGGTAAAATGACTCCAAATTTATAATGAAATTAAATCAAATTCAAAATTAGGAATGACACTTCATCAAAATTAGAAACAAAAAGCCTTGCAACAGGAATGGATAGCCAATGGGCTAGCTCACATAACTTGAGGTGCAGATGTCTTGTTGAATAGGAAGTAACAGTTGTACAATAATCAAAATCCTCCCTCAAAGTATGTCTAAATCCTCCCAACCTCAAACTATGCAATATATTTATCCATATGCTTTATTTCAGCCCAGATAATCCTCATTCAAATCTCTTATCACTTCAGTGCAGTTTTGTCTCAGCTAGAACTCTAACCCTTTTCCATCTTTTTGCTTTTATGTCTTTAAATTGACTGTTTAAATATGACTTTTTAAAAACATAATTAAATTGACCTCTATAAATACACTTTAATAGCCACATTAGATAAAGCAAGCTACATGAACACTGTAAGTATCACTAGGAAACAGTATTATTGACATGCAAAATCAGACTCCTGGTCAACATTTTAAAAAACCAACACAGTGTACTCATTTAGAAAAATCAATACAGCATAGTCTAATCTTGGACATAATTCTCTCATAAAACTGAAAAGATGATATTTTTTACTTCTTGAAAAAAGATGATAAATCTCTTAACACTTTTTAATATATGATATGACTCTAAAGGGCATGAAAAATGGTTCACGGTATAAGGCTAAGAAACTATAAGGGGACACCTAAGCAGCTCAGTTGGTTAATGTCTGCTCTTGATTTTGGCTCAGGTCATCTTGGTCATGAGATTGAGCCTCATATTGATATCTGAGCTGGGCATGGAGCCTGTTTAAGATTCTCTCCTTCTCCCTCCACCCCTCCTCCTCGGCTTATGCTCTCTTGCATTCACTCTCTAGAAAAAAAAAAAAAAATCACAACAACTCTAAGATGTAAAATGGTATGTGTTTGTAGAAGAGTCTGCTTCAGATTCTTTCTCCTTCCCCCTCTCCGCCTCTCTGCTTGTATACTCTCTCTCTCAAAGGAATTAATATCATGATTTCAATTTTTCAGAATAAAAAAAAAACAACAAAAAAACAGAAAACAGCAAATGTTGGTGTAGATGTGGAAAACAGTATAACAGTTCCTCAAAAAGTTAAATACTGAACTAAATATTGAATTTGATCCAGCAATTCAATTTCTGGTTACATACCCAAAAGAACTGAAAGCAAAGACTTGAACAGATATTTGTATACCCATGTTCAAGTAGCATTATTCACAATAGCTAAAATGCCCATGTGCAGATAAACGGATAAACAAAATGTGGTATATACATACAGTGAAATATTATTCAGCTTTAAAGGAAAGAAATTCTGATACATGCTACAATATGGATGAATTTTGGAGAGAGTGAAGTAAGCCATTACAAAAGTACAAATATTGTGATTCTAATTATACAAGATACCTAGAGTAGTTAAATTTACAGAGACAGAGTAGAAGAGTGATTACCAGGGGCTGGCGGAGTAGGGAGTACATAGTTTCAGTGTGGGACGACAAAAATGTCCTAGACATAGATAGTGGTTACGGTTTTTCAGCAATGTGAATGTACTTAACGTCACTGAAGTATATATTTAAAAATTATGTTAGTATGTTTTACCACATCAAAAATATTTTTAATATATGCATACAGACATACATATAGGTATGTATATAGGTATATGAAGGGAATAAATAAGCCTATATTAGTGCTTATATTTGGGTGGTAGAATTATAGGTAATTAAAATTTTATTCTTTAAAAATCCTAAAAAAAAAAAATCCTATAGTGAAAAATGAATAAAACTCAAGGAAAAATTAATTTAAAAACTGAATACAGGGCAGCCCCGGTAGTGCAGAGGTTTAGCGCCGCCTGCAGCCCAGGGCGTGATCCTGGAGACCCTGGGTCGAGTCCCACGTCAGGCTCTCTGCATGGAGCCTGCTTCTCCCTCTGCCTGTGTCTCTGCCCTTCTCTCTCTCTGTGTCTCTCATGAATAAATAAATAAAATCTTTAAAAAAAAAAACAACTGAACACAGCATGGTATTGGAGACCCTTATCCACCTTAGTGTAGGGATCAATTCTCCACAGTGTCTTTGGGAAAAAAAAGAGGGAACTATTTGGTTTTACCTATAGGAGTGGAGTTACATACTATCTTTATTTGAATTCCACCTCTTATTGAGAACCTTCTTAGGTATTCTTTCAGAAGCATAATGTGGGATCTATACTTTGGCTAATATACTTCTCAGTGGATTCATAGAAAATTATTAGTGGTATGGAGACTTTGGCTAGAAGACAATTTGAGACAGAGAGAACAGACCATCCTTCTGTATCTCCCCTGTCCTCTATAAGCCTAGCATGTCACATTAAAAACAAAAGGGGTTAGGGCGCCAGGGTGGCAGAGCCAGTTAAGCATCAGACTCTTGGTTCAGCTCGGGCCATGATCTCACGGTAGTCATGGGATCAAGCCCTGCAACGGACTCCAGCTCAATGTGGAGTCAGCTTCAGATTCTCTCCTTACGCCGCTCCCCCTCCTTGCTCATATACTCTCTCTCAAAGGAATAAATAAAATGTTTAAAAAACAAAAGGATCACAGAATTAAAAATTTAAGTTTAGAAATACATGAATCCTTGAGGTCATCTTCCAATGATACAAGATAAAACTCAATTACCTAAAGAAAAGTAATGAGAGGTTATCTTGTTCCTTCCATTTACTTAAAAGGTTAAAACCAAGTACTTATAATTTGAGTAAGGAGTGTTTATGAAAATTTAAAAAGATTTTTTTCAGGACACTGTTTTGTGAAAATATGTAACATTATGTCCCTTCAAGACTACTGTATTTGACAAAGCACAAGACTACATACCTAAATTAAATTTTCCAATTGTTTAACAAAATCAATAATGTTCAAAGACAATTTCATGACAGCATGAAGGCCATTTTACCAGAAAACAATTAAAAAAAATTTTTTTTTATTAATTTGAGAGACAGAGACAGAGATAGCAACAGAGAACACAAGCGGAGCGGAGGGAGAAGCAGGCTCCTGGATGAGCAGGGAGCCCGACTTGGGATCATGACATGAATCAAAGGCAGATGCTTCATCGGCTTAGTCACCCAGGCACCCCAACAATGTTTTTAGTAAAATCCTAAGGCCTTCATATATGAAAGTGCTCTCCCTTAGTAATAAGCCTACATTAACTCAGGAGCGGGGGGGGGGGGGGGGGGGGAGTTGACAGGCAGTATCCTAATTATAGTAAGAGAGTAAAACAGAGAAAACTTCCTGCTTTGTCAAAGTGTTGCACCATTGAAAGGACACTGTACTATCCTAACTTAGGCTGTTGTTACTTTATGTCTAGAAATGAGAGAGGCCTCATTTTCTTGCTTCTGATTCTACCATGCTGCCTACAATCTTTTTTTTTTTTTAAGATTTTATTTATTTATTCATGAGAGACACACACACACACACAGAGGCAGAGACATACGCAGAGGGAGAAGCAGGCTCCATGCAGGGAGCCCGATGTGGGACTCAATCCCGGGACTCCAGGATCACGCCCTGGGCTGAAGGCAGGCGCTAAACCGCTAAGCCACCCAGGGGTCCCCCACAATCTATTTTGTAGGACCACCACCTCCAGATTAACCTCCCTTCAAGTACCACTTATATCATGCCTTTCAGCAGTTCAAATCCCTTCATAAAAACCCTTCTATCTTAATCTATGAATTTATAAACATCTTGCCCTGGCATTTAAGGCTTTCCAAAATTTGGCTTAAATATAAATTTTAGGGGCAGCCTAGGTGGCTCAGCAGTTTAGTGCCACCTTCAGCCCAGGGCATGGCCCTGGAGACCCGGGATCAAGTCCCATGTCGGGCTCCCTGCATGGAGCCTGCTTCTCCCTCTGCCTGTGTCTCTGCCTTTCTCTCTCTCTCTCTCTGTGTCTCTCATGAATAAATAAAATCTTTAAAAAAAAAATATATATATATATAAATTTTATGTTCCAACTTATAACAAAGCTATGTGCTGTTCACTAGAAACATACCATCCTTTTCTGCTTCCCTACTCTGCCATGAGTAATTCTGATTATAGACCAAACAAGTACTCATTAAGAATTTACTGAATGAATGTTTTGATGATTGCAACATTAGTTTCCCTGAGCCTCAGGCATGTAATTTTGTGGTTCACTAATAGTTATAGGCCTTGCAAATCCTAGTGTCTGTCAAGAATTATTCACTGGACAAATGGAATTTCCAAATCCTGTAGAGAACCATGATACGAACTAAGACACATAAGGAAAAAGATAAAATTTTCAGTCACAATTATTTGTATACCATAAACAAAATTTTTAGAAAATAAAAAAATAAAATATGGTAAAGCTTAAATTAACTATTAATTAAAATACAAGAGACTATTAACATGCAAGAGGGTAACAAAGCAGCTGGCTTAGTACATGCTGAATACTGAAAAATGTTTGCTTCTTCTTCCTATTAGTAACTGTTTCTCAGCCAGGTTAGAACATTCTGTTACTTTGTATATAAGCAAAGTATTTCGAGGTCAAATACACTTTTGCTTAAGGAGAAAAAAAATACCCATGCAAAGTATTTCGAGGCCAAATACACTTTTGCTTAAGGAGAAAAAAAATACCCATGCAAATATTTAACTTAGATGATGAAAAAGTGACAAATGCCTAAAACAGAGTTGTTATATGATTTTTGTAATTCCAAACTGATAACTAAGTACTTCTATTGTTTACGTCAGTCAGGACTACACCATCTGGTAAAGAATGAACTCAGGCTTTGAAGACTGAGGGACCCGAGTTTGTATCTCAACTTGGAGACTCTTACCATGCAACCATGAGTTTAACTCCTAGGAAACTAAGTTTTTTCACATCAATTAAAAAAATATATATATTTGTTTCTCATGGTTCTGAGAATTAAATAAGAAAATATATGGCAAATGATGGTACATGTCCAACGTATGTTCAATAAGTGATAATTCATCTCCCTATTTCCCTGCATCACTTTTAAGTGGGGATTTTCTGGAACCCCAATCTTTCTTTTTTTTTTTTTGAACCCCAATCTTTCAATCAAGAACTCTACTGTCCAACTATTCAGAATGGATTTTGTTCTCACTCATTGAGGTTTTAGAAGGTAATTTTTTGACCTCTACAATTGAATTAGCACTCCTCTCTAAAATATCAACCTATTTAACTGTTTATATTGAACATTAAATTTTATTTGTGCAGCAAAGGATGATATGGATATTGTGTGTGTGTGTAAGTGATTTCTGGTACTTGGAGTTTATTTTATGTATTAGAGAAGAGAGGAGATAGGTATATAATCCTGGATCCATAAGACTTTGTTAGAAAAGAATACTTCCTCAATAGATCCTATTTTATGATAAGTGTTATCAGTAATTACAGCTATTGCTTAAAAGAATATATATATATACTTGATTCCCCAAAAGCAACTTCAGTATTAGAAGCAAAGAAAGATTCATTCATCTCTTTGCCCCTCTAGTTCAAAAATATCAGTTATAATCTAAAAGGGAAACTATTTTCAAATACCAACAGGCACAGAGCTCTAATTCTGAGTCAGGTTTTGTGTAATCACAGCAAATTTTACAGTCACTATTCCCAAATGTTTTAATATATTAATCCATTTAATCTTCTTCATAAGCTTATGAATAGGTATTGTTATTATTCTGAGGAAATGGAGGCTTGAAGAAGTTTAAGTAACTAAGTGAAGCTGGATTACAAACCCAGAAGTCAAATTTCAAAGCCTGCATTCTTAACCACTATGGTTAGTGGTTCTTTACCCTGATTCATTGATCCCTTTTTATACCACATGCTTTTGAGGCCCCTATTACTATCCCCGAATGAAAATCAGATAATATAACCTACCCATAAAAAAATCAATTAAATGCTTTTATTGTAATATGATATAAAAAGAATTTACAAAATTATTTCACCATAAAAATAATTCAAAATAATGATTTAATTAGAAAATTTTAGGTACAACTATACTGTTAGACTATCTATCAATCTAATCCTTGAAATTCCCAAGATGTCTGAGGATGGTATTGTCTTAATGAAGAACTGCTGCACTACTATGCACTGACCTTCTACCATCTTAGGGATCCTCTCTGTCAGAGTTGTGTTCTCTCACTTTTTTCCTTTAGATAAGCATATCAAGATGCCTCATTTTTAGAAATAAACATAAAATTATGTACACTCTCATTAAGATGCTATACTATTTAATCTCCACGAGAGAATTTAAGGCACAGAATAATTTTAAAAATTGAAAACTTTTCAGTAAAAACAGAACAAAGTTCTGCTATAAAGAAATTAATTTCAATTAAATCTAGTTCTGACTACCACTTATCTTGCCAATTAATTTCTTATATTTACCTTAAAGTCAGTGGCAGATTATATACTCTTACCCTTTTGGAGTTCTAAAGCTTTCCTCGTTTCGTAACTAAAGTTCATTATGGGACGATCACACTTTTAGAAATCGTTTTAGAATTTGTTATAAAAACTCAATCAACACCTCAGATTACTCAGTTCACAAAGAGTTAGACATAATACCCTTCCATCCACCCACGTGTTCATGAAAAAATAAAGGAGGGAGCCAAACCAAATCCCTTTCAAGCGCAGACCTGTTCTTTGCGACGCAGGCAGCTCGCTGGCAGCAGGCAGTGTACCTGTTGTTCCAGAAGGCAGTGCGTAAGCTGAAGATGATGGTGGAGCTCCTGGTCCGCCATGCTGGAAGGATGCTCCAGAGGAAGGGGGAGGAGGGAAAGCAGCAGCAGAGCTGGAGGTAGCTGGAGAGGCCTGGTGCTGTGTTGCATACAACTGAGACTGCCCAGAATAGGAAGAAGCGGGAGATATGTAAGGGGTGTTAGGGTAAGCATTTGAAGCAGAAGGAGCAACAGGCTGCTGAGGTCGATACATTGTTGACCCCCCTGTTCCGAAGGAATACTGCTGGGCTGGTTGATAAGCTACACCAAGGAGAAGAAACAGAAATTTTAATTAGTTTTAGGACTATTCAGATAGCAATAAAAAACCCCAAAGTTATTTCATTCTATGGGAATTATTTTCATTATTATTATTATTATTTTTTTTCATCATTATTTTTCTAACAATAAGCTACAACCAAACATTAACACTTACATGTTTTGCTTTTAATACCCTGGATATCCTTAAATAATACTAAAAGTCATTGGATCCAATATTTGAAACCTGCCATCTTCAGACTGCTTTTGGCTATGAAAATCTTTGAGGGGCACCTGGGTGGCTCAGGCAGTTGAGCATTTGCCTTTGGATCAGGTCATGATCCCAAGTGTCCTGGGATAGAGCCCTGCATCGGGCTCCCTGCTCAACAGGGAGTCTGTTTCTCCCTCTCTCTTCCCCTCCCCCCCCAACTCATCCTTTCTCTCTCTTTCTCAAATGAATAAATAAAATCTTTAAAAAAACCCAAAATCTTTGAATCATTAGGCCCAAGAATTGCAAGACTGATCCTTTGCTGAGACTTCCTGTTCTGGGAAAAGGCTGCAGTGACACCTACTAGCCACCAGATGGAACAATGCAGGAATTACACATTCAAAGTACTTCCACTTACAGTAAATTACAGGGGCTTTGGTGGCAACTCAACATCTCCCCCACTATAAGAATTGTAGGGTGAGCACTATTGTTATGAATCAAATACCTTCTCCAACATCTGGCAATATCATCAGCTACTCAAATTGTGACTTTGAGCATAGTTCCAGATTAATAGCCAATTCAGAGAGTCAGACAAAACAATTACTATATAATAATTTATATACTGTACATTGTTGGTTAGTAAGTTTTCAGGCAGTCAGTTAACATTTTGATGCAAAAATCTGAGCCCAGATTATAGAATACTATCATATTCTTCATGACCCGGGGTAGGTATGGACTTCTACAGAATAAATCTACTAGAAACTGTACTTATTTTTCTCTGAAGAGAGCACTTTCATGAGTGAAAAGTTGTGTCAAATGTGTATTCATGTTAAGTATGAATGGAACATTCATTTTAGCACAGAATGTGCTTATTCGGATTAGTTCTTACTAGGCAGTGACCTCTTGCTTTTGCAATAGTTGTTAAGTCACATAATTTTCCCCTTGGAGATTTTTTTCTCAATTAAATTTTTAAAAAGTGGCGATATTCTCTAAGTGCAAATATTTTCTGAAAAACAAAAGCCAATGGCGGGGACATGTCACTATTACACACTTGTCAAAATTCATAGAATGTTCAATACCAACAGTGAACCCTAAAGTAAACTATGAATTGTGGGTGATAATGATGTGTCACTGTAGGTTCATTAACTGTAACAAATGTACCACTGGGGTGCAGACTGTTGACACTGGAGGAGGTTGTGCATGGGGGCAGGAAAGATACTGGAACTTTCTTACTCTCCACTCAAACTTGCCATCTAAAACTGCTCTGAAATAAAGCCTATATTTCTTAAAAAGATAATATAAGTGGAAAACAACAAAAACAAATTCCCTTGGAACCATTTTTCCAAAAATAGTTTGTGTCATCTTGCTTAAAGGAAAAGAATATGCAACCAATCATTTCAAAAATTCTATTTTTTTATACCTAAGTCATGGGACAATTCACTATCCTTAGTAATTGCTCAGGAACAGGAGCCAACTGTTTTGAATGGACTGACACAGGAGCTCTTTCCTGGCATGTTGATTCAGGATGCTTCCTAAGGAAACCATCTTTCTTTCTCTCAAGTCCTAACACAGAATGGTTCTTTCTTTACTTGTTAAAACTGATTGGATCATGGTTTTGGAGCTCTAAAGTGAACAGTTTCGACATTAGGATAAGACATGCTGCTGCACAAGGACTTCAGGGTTGCACTACTTACGCTGTGGCTGTGGATAAGGTGGTACCTGGGTGTGCATATGACCTGGAGATGTGGGAAGTTGAGCTGTGGCAGTATTTGGGTTAACATTTCCATGCATTATAAAACCTGGAGGTGGAGGATTTTCTCCCTAGAGAATGAGAATATGATAAAAAGGAGGATTACATTTGGAACCAATAATCTTTCCAGATGGTTTTATAATCCCTGAAATGGAATTATGTTTCTTTTAAAAACTTTATTGTGTAAGAAATACTGCATTTTGCATTCTATCCTCTTTAGAACACTTCTGAGCAACATAGTCTAAGTGATTTAGAGATTGAACAGGTCCAATGTAATAACTGTAATGAAAAGCAACGGATGCTAATAACTTCATAAAATAGTGTCAGTGTTATTTATAATAAGTCACCAGGATTTTCCATCTCTACTAAATTCCATCCACTACTCCACACTTTGGAAATATAAGCATAAATGCCACAAGGGAGCTTTCGCTTCTCTTCAATTTCTGCAAATGCTCAAAAACAAAGAAGAAAGAAAAAAGAAAATCTTCAGTGAAATCAGATTTAAACCTTTGTTAGAACTTCAGTTGGTATTTTTCTAGCAGAAGTCAATTTAAAACTGCAAAAGGAGAGGGATAAGAAAATAAATGAATTGTCCTAAAACCTGCTTCTTGCATCCTAAAGCATTAAAAAATGCAATAAGCAGGCAGACAGATGGGGAGAGGGGAACTTAAAAAAAGGGGGGGGGGTAGAGAATTTTTAACTATATATATTTAGGTGAGCGGAATTTTGCTCAAAGATGAATAATGAAGGATATACCTGTGTGTCAGAGGGAGAGGCTGCAGGTGGATGGCTGGGAAGGGCGGTAGGAGTTTTGTTACTCCAGGTAGTGACAGTAGGGGCAATTCTAACCTGAATTGAACAAAGAAATACCAATCACAGAAAATAAAAAATAAAAATGTTAGAAGAAGAAAAAAAAAACCCAAGAGGCATTAATAGCCAGATGCAAAGCAAAAAATAAAAGCAGCAAGAAACTACATGTTAGTCAGGCAATTGTTTTCAAGTGTAGCTGGGATTTTAAAAGAAAAACACACATTCACAACAAAACAGGGAGGGAGGCAGGAGAAAAATCAATATGAAAACCTAACTCAAAGCATAAAAAAAAAATGCCATTCAAGTGTCAAGAATTAAGGGGAAAGGGCTAGTTCCTGTAAGTAGGTAAGGAAAGAAGACATTGGGGGGGGGACAAAAGGTAATTGGGTAAATAAGTGATTTTGAAGCATTAATAGTATTCATGCTACTATTAGATCTATAAACATTGCTAGAAGCTCCCCTTTCTAGATTTTAATAGAGCCACAAAAATCATATTAGTCCCATATGAGGCTTAGAAACATATAATCAGAGAATATTAGAGACCAACCAGTCTAATTCCCACCTTTTACCATTGAGAAAACCAACCCAGAGAAATAAAGCAGCTTGCTGAGGTCCATATAACTAGCTGGTGACTCTGTTAGGGCTGAATCAGGCCTCCTAATTCCTAGGCCAGTGTTTGCTATACTACATCATGTTGCTTACCCTGGAGTCCTGAGATTTTCAAAAAAAAATTTTAAGCCATCAAAAATGGCTTTTTTTGTCAAGTGAATTTTCATAGAAACTCCAAGTGGAATTCCTACTAATCTGGTCTCCCTTTCACCCCTTTACTCCTACCTGTAAATATTCCTTTAAAACTGCAAGCCACTGGGCAGCCCGGGTGGCTCAGCAGTTTAGTGCCACCTTCAGCCCAGGGTGCGATCCTGGAGACCCAGGATCGAGTCCCATGTCGGACTCCTGGCATGGAACCTGCTTCTCCCTCTGCCTGTGTCTCTGCCTCTCTCTCTCTGTCTCTCTCATGAATAAATAAATAAAATATTAAAAAAAAAAAAAGTACAAGCCACTGTCCCCAGTCAACATAAGATACATAACATAAGATAAGCTTTAATGAAGAAAAATCACTCCTTAATTTGTTACTGAATTTGTTTTTCTTTTCTTAAAGCAGCAGACTGCTAGATCAAAGTGTAACAAAAGTCTTTCAATGTTTTTACATCTTCCCAGAAAGAGAGATCAACCCAAGGACATAAAGAATAACTATTCTCTTTTCCCGATGTAGAGGGTGTCCCACTTCAGTACCCTGAGAGACAGCATGCTTGAATTAAAAAGGTGCTTCAGAGTTCTAACACCATGTTGGCCATTAACTAGTCATGTAATTCTAAGAAATTCAAGCTCTAAGTCTTAAAACTCTGGCTTGTCACTTGACCTCTCTGCTTCTCAGTTTTTCTAGCCATTGCCTGCTTTGCCCTATGTCACAGACTTTTTAAAAGTAGTGGAAACTCCACAAGAGTAGGGAACTTAATCTGTTCTGTTTACCAATAAACAAATACGTAGAATAAAGACAGGCACTCCTGGTAAATTCCCAATAAACAATTGTCAAAGGAAAAAAAGAGAACAGTTAAATTCAAACGCAATCTATTCTGATTAAGTATTAATCAAAAGTACAAGAGACAAAAGCATACATACTGATTTTTTTTTAGTTTTATGATTTTATATTTACTCTTGCTGCAGTGAAAAATAAAAAAGGCCTTGTCAATTTTATCAGTAATCTGTTGTATTTAATTAATTCACTTTTAAAATAACCTGTTGTATTTTAAAATGGGCTAACTTTGTTGTATTTAAACAGCTTTGGTTGTATTTAAAAATGGGTTAACTTTGTTATCAGTGAAGACCACTGATTACTTATGAAAATGGACTTTTTACTTAAGAACATGATGGCTATCTGGGGATCCAGATATTTAAGTTTCTACATGAAATAGTAAAAGACAGTAAGATGTCACATTTTATGTCACTAAACATTTAGTAATTTTAATTAAATTAAATAATAAAAATATTTAATTATCTTCACAGTCCCCATGACCTACAACTTCATATACCTTTGGTCATCCTCTAATATCTAAGTTGTCCAAATAAATTGTATTCTGAACACTCTTTATTGTGCGGATAGAAGACACAGTAAACCTAGAATAATGATTCGGAATAGAATATTAAAAAAAAGAGTACTTTTTCTAAGAATGTTTTATAATATTAACCAAATCACCCAAAAAGTTGTTCCCACTACTTTAGTTACAGTTTGTTGGATGAATCAAATTGTAGTAGTTTCAAGAATAGATGTACATGTGTAAGGGAAGTTTGAGTAATGAGAAATAAGGAGAAATCTCCATAGAGAGTTTAAATTAATTTATATTTAAAATATAATCTTTTTGACCAGATTAAAGTGATGATTAAAAAAAAATAGATCATAAATACCACTTCCAAGAATATAAAGAGAAACTAATAAAACAATATGTTATCTAGTTTTATTATAGCAGATTAAGGTCTCTTACCCCATATAACTAAAACTACCAATCTGAATAGAAATATACAAATATTCCTACTTAATCTGGACCATATCACTCACATGGGGATAATATTGTTGAGCTGGAACTCTTGGCATCTGTGTGTGGCCAGCCATTGGTCCAGGCCTGCCCTTGGGCAGCTGCTGCCTCTCATAAGGAATTTTGGGTGATTCCTGTCCTGGTACAGGTTGTCCTTGTGCTCTACAAAGCCTGTCACGAAGCTGTACAATATTTGGCTATAACAAGCAATGGAAGAAAATAAAGCAAAATGTTAGAATTCACCCAACTATATGACAGCATGTTGCTTTTCTTCAAGTAAGCTTAATCAGTCATATGCTCCTTGTTCATATGCTATGTCCTTTATAATAGACCCTGGCACATCAGTTTCTGATATTCAAGATTGATACCAAAGGTCCATGATACACAGTTACACTTGTCATTTAACTGAGGCAGGAATTTGAATTATGCCCACCACATAGTAATACACAAGATCAATGTTACTTAACATCTCTGCTCTTTTCTGTTTTTAGGTAGTCGAGTAATGCTTATAAATCATAAAAATAGTTTAAAAATACAACTTTGTTTCTTTATAGAGAAAAAAGGCTCCCCAAAGGAATCAACTGCTAAAGATGGCGATGGGAAAATGGCAATCTGAAGAGGAAAGGAAAATTAAAAAAAAAAAAAAAAAAAAAAAGAGATCTATCATTATACAGATCAATAAGTGTGAGTTGACCACATACATGTTCTAGGTATTAACAAACAAAAAAAAGTAATGTTAAAATATTTTGGAAAGAATAGATTTTAATATCTTTAAAAATCATACATTTCTAAAAATTTACTATAGGTTTATGGGGACCCCGGGTGGCTCAGTGGTTTAGCGCCGCCTTCAGCCCAGGGCCTGAGGGTCCCACATCAGGCTCCCTGCATGGAGCCTACTTCTCCCTCTGCCTGTGTCTCCACTTCTCTCTGTGTGTCTCTATGAATAAATGGGTAAAAATCTTAAAAAAAAAACAATTTTAGGGAACCCTGGGTGGCGCAGCGGTTTGGCGCCTGCCTTTGGCCCAGGGCGCAATCCTGGAGACCCGGGATTGAATCCCATGTTGGGCTCCCGGTGCATGGAGCCTGCTTCTCCCTCTGCCTATGTCTCTGTCTCTCTCTCTGTGACTATCATAAATAAATAAAAAATTTTAAAAAATTAAAAAAAAAACAATTTTATTATAGGTTTAAAGCTGTCATTTAAACTTTTAGGTATACTTTATTGTCTATTAGGGAGGAAGATTAGATATTATAATGATATCACAAAATGTCAGAACATACTCCCTAGAAAATACTAAGTAAGGGTCTACTGAGATACATAAAAGACAGCAACTTCACTTAAACATTTAAGGAATGTTCTTTAAAAGTCCAAAGAAGGGATGCCTGGGTGGCTCAGTGGTTGAGTGTCTGCCTTTGGCTCAGGTCGTGATCCTGGGGTCCTGGGATGGAGTCCCGCATCAGGCTCACCACAGGGAGCCTGCTTCTCCCTCTCCCTATGTCTCTGCTTCTCTCTCTGTGTCTTTCATGAATGAATTAAAAAAAAAAAAGTCCAAAGAAACATGAAGAATACTGTATAGAAAAAGTACATGGCTATAAAGTATTGAAAATGAAGAGTTTAATCCTAAGGCTAGAAGATCTAAAGGTTTTAGATTAAGTTACTCTTAACATAAGGGGTCTTATAACTCAACAGAGTCTTAAGTAAAACAGAATAAAACTATTATGCTAAAGTCATCATAAAGTCTATGTTTCTATTCTACCTAATATTCTCATAAACAATTTAGAAAGATATGACATATAAGTATGTTCAAAACCAACTAGAGAGTCATACCTCCATAATCCTGGAACACAGATAGAAGTATTTTTACTCAATGAAATTACTAAAGGAAATTTATTGATAATTCCCTAGAACAGACAAAATACTGAAAACAATTAACTAAAAAAATTCATTAAAAACAAAATAAAATTTATAATAACAAGTACAGAAATAAAGTATCTTCAAGGCTCAATATTAAGCTCTGTCAGATACACAATACAGATATAAATACCCTACTTGTGGAAAATCGTCCTCAAATCCCACCCTGATTTCCACCCATACCCCTTATTAAATTTAGGTTGCCCTCTTCTGTGCTGCCACAGCCCTACTCTATCACAGTATGTAGCACTTTTGGAATCCTATGTTTACTTGTCTGTATTCAAACTCCCTCAGGAAAAGAATACTGGCAATTGTGTGCATCACTGTATAGTCAGTCACTTACTGAATTCCATTGCATTGAAAAAGCCATTTTAATGGACACTAAATAAGGATACTAAATTAGAAATATAATTCTCTCTGCTTTGAGTACTTTAAAAATATACTTGTCCCAGGGCTCCTGGGTGGCTCAGTTGGTTAAGTGTCTGACTCTTGATTTCAGCTCAGGTCATAATCTTAAGAGTTGTGGGACGGAGCCCCATGTCAGGCTCCACACCGGACATGGAGCCTGCTTAAGATTCTCTTCCTCTCTCCCTCTGCCCCTCCCTGCCCATTCTTTCCCCTAACACACACACACACACACACACACACACACACACACACACACACACACAATATGAGACTGGAATGGTATAGAATGAACTTCTTCACTAACATCTATGTTTAGCATGACATTTTAAAACAAGCCCTTTGTTTGGTTAAGTATTAATATTTATAGCTTTTCAACACAGAACATTCCTACAAAAAATCTTGTACGAAGAATCAGCATTTGACTTAAGAAACAAAAAGCTGGTCCTTTTCTCATTTATTTTCCTCAAATACTATGACCCTTAATACTGAGGGATCTATCATACTAACAAGAGTATCCTATTTTTCTGATACAGTCTGGCTACACCTAAACTGATCCTTGAACAATTAATTGTCAGCAACATTCACCTATAGTCATAGGACAGAAATTCAACTGTTCCAAAACATTTTGCCTACCATATGTTTATGTTTAATACTGAGTGCTACCTATCAGAATCACCTTATTCACACATTAAAAGAAGAAAAATGGTCAATTCTAATTACCTGGTTGGTGTTTTCAGGAAGAAAAGCCAAGGCTGCAGCAATACTGCCTTGGGCTGCCAACAAATTGGCATACTGACTCATCTTCTCAGCCAAAAGAACACCTACAGTATTGGTGTCCATAGCTTGGGTGAGTTGCACAGCTTTTCGCAGGATGACAACTTTCTCAATAAGATCCTAAATGAGAAAAAGAAAGAGAAAAGGAGAACCAGACAGATATCAAAATGTGTATAAAAGAAAACAGGAAAATATAAAGAGTTATACTAAGGTTTCTAAAACCTATCAAAAGTACATCATATTATCCTCTTTTTAAAAAACATCTGCAACAGCTCACCATGATTTAGGTAAACTGAAAAAGTAAGGAGGAGAAGGTCTCTTACTCATGGATAGCGCATAGGTTACCACCTTCTCCTAAATGTCCTTAAACTTCCAGATACTTGTCTTGTGAGCTGAAGTAGGCAAATATCAAAAGTGCAAGTGATAGGCAGATCATCTGAAGGCAGAGGCTAGGTTCCAGTATGTATAAAACGAACTGTGACTAAAAGCATCATACTACTTACACTATAAAAACAGTAGGTACTATGAGGTCACCTCTAATGAGCTTACTATTTCAACCCAAAGTTTCTCATATTGCTCTTCAATACCAATTATTTCAACAATGGGGAGCTTAAAGTACTAAGCACAAGAATATTCTACCTATCTGCCCTTCAGAGGTACATAGATCCAGAAGTGTGAAACAAATGTTTTTTCTCACAAGCGCTTAGAAGGAAAGCCTTGATTTCCTACCAGATTTTTAATTTCAGTGGAGTGATCTTTAAAGTTACTACTCTACTGAGAAAATTTCTTTCCAGAGAGAAAAAGAAATACACTCGAATGAAATGAGACTCTGCTGATTAAATGCTTAAAAAAAACCCTAAATATATAGTTACTCAGTACTTGAAAGGAGTCCCCGTATTTCTTTACTTCCTCTCTTGCCCAAGTTTTAGTGCTACATGGGCTTCTATTTACCTCTACTTTCCTTTTCCTTTAACCGTGAATATCTTAATCTATCCTCTATTGGTACTGGGGATGCCTCTCATTCATTTACCCCATATTGCTTCTTTCCTTACCCAAGGCAGATAGGATCACCAGGGGCAGCAAAAGAGAAGCACGAGGAAAAAGAAGTAAATTCTAGGGCTGTTTTTTTTTTTAATTAATTAATTTATTTATTTATTGGGGGGGAGGGCAGAGACACGGGCAGAGGGATAAGCAGGCTCCATGCAGGGAGTCCGACGTGGAACTTGATCCCTGGTGTCCAGGATCACGCCCTGGGCTGAAGGCGGCGCCAAACGGCTAAGCCACTGGGGCTGCCCCTAGGGCTGTCTTCATGTTCTTGCTACCTACTTCCCCCAGTAAACTAACAAATTATTCACAAACTGATTTCACAAACAGTTATGACCCACTATACCATCATCTCATACTTTGCCTCTCTGTTTACATAGCTACCAAGACACATAAATAACCCAGCAAAAGAACTTCTAAAACATAGAGAACTATGGTAAAAGCAGTGAACTTCTGGAACAAACCAATTCCTAGAATATAAGTAAGGTGAAAGACAACACTAGAAAAGAAACACATTTTGTTTCAAAGATACTAACCTGAAGGGACAATGGATTGCTTCCATCTTGAGCTTTAGTCCAACATGCAACTAGTTTCTCTACATTCCCTGCACAAATATAGCAGAGACATGCCTGAGTCTGCAGGAGGCTATCACCTTCACTTTCAAGCCTGGTTCCCAAAAGATCTAGAGATCAGGAGGAAAACAAAATAAGATTATACTTATATACTTATATATACTTATACTTATTATAAGATTAAAGCAATCTATATATGAAGTTGTAAGTAGGCCAATAGTATTTACAGAAGTATGAATTAAACTTCACAACCAATGAGTAGCAGAGAGAAAAACCACTGTTTTATAAATGCTCAGTAAATATTTATTTGTTAAAAGAATGGAAATGACTAAATGTATATAAAAAATGACTTCACAAGATTCTATATAACTAGCTACAGAATTTCCATTAATTATATTAAAAAATAATAAATGGGAATAATATTTGAGCAGAAAAATCCTAATGAACATTTAATTCCACTTCATCATATCTGATGTTTGTGTAAGTAGTAGACTAAAATATGGCATATTTGGAATGAACATGGTAGGCAGGACTACTATAAATTACTTATGATGATAAAATTAATACCTTATAACTTTCATATTCTCATAATATTTTCAAGGTAGCAAATGGTTGGTTGTTTTTATACTTGTGGCCTAAAGATTCTGTTGTTACAAATAAGGAGTATAATTCCTTAGCCAGTCTAGTCATGGCCTTTAATGATAATTTGTAATTTCCATTCAAATGCTATAATTACTAATTTTATTAAACATTTATTTATTTATTTATTTATAGATTCATTTATAGATTTATTCATTTATTTATTCATGAGAGAAACAGAGAGAGGCAGAAACATATGCAGAGGGAGGAGAAGCAGGCTCAATGCAGGAGCCCGATGCAGGACTCAATCCTGGAACTCTGGGATCACGTCCTGAGCTGAAGGCAGATGGCTCAACTGCAGGCTCAATGCAGGAGCCCGATGCAGGACTCAATCCTGGAACTCTGGGATCATGTCCTGAGCTGAAGGCAGATGGCTCAACTGCCATCCAGGCAACCCGAGAACTTCTTTTTCTTATCTGTGATTAGTTGGTTTGCAAAAATTTCTAATGCTGTCAGTAATTTTATTTAAAATATACTATGCCATTAACATAATATAAATATAAGCCTCATTTTCTTACCACAAAGGGCTGAAAACTCATCTGGTTTAGCATAAGTCAATACTGCAGCTAAAGCCTCTCTCCAATTTTTAAGGTCACAAGACTCAACAATTTCTTTCCAGTTCTTCATTACCACTGCAGTAATTAGCTTAAGAAGGGAAAATAAAGGGAGAATTAAAAGCCTTTGGTATATTACTAAAAATTAGCTCTGACTAATCAACCATATCATTCAAAACTACTATTCACAGTATTTCATATAGAATAAAGCAGCAGCAAAGTGAAGTATAACCTTGAGCCAACTCACATAAAAGATGGTTATTATTTTTCCTCAAAAAAACCAAACAAACGTATTTTATACATAGGCTGGGAAGGAAAAGTATAGGATATTATCAAAACATTTAACAGGAAAACATGACTTGGTCTGATGGATCAGGAAAAATGTTCTGACTACATGTGAGATATGAAGTCAGAATTAACTTCATCAAGAAGAAAACAGGTTGGGAAACAGGAAGATGGCAGAGGATTAGGAGGACTTCATGCTTACCTGGTCCCATGAATACAACTAAACAACTATCCAATTGTCTTAAATATCCCAGAAGTTGAAAATGAGTCAAGGAACTCTCTCTCTCACACACACATACATGGATATAAAATATAATAATATATATAAATAATGAGGAGGAGAGGAGAAAAGAATGGGTTCAAACTTAAAAATTAATATCAACTTCACATAGATTGCTATAGGCAGAAGAGGCTATATACAAACCTAATGGTAAAGATAGACCAAAAACCGCTAAAAAACATGCAAGGAATAAAAAGAAAGAGATCCAAATATATCACTAAAAAAAAAAAAAAAAAAAAAAATCAGCAAAATGTAAAAGATAAGATCAGAGAAAATCTCCAGAAACAACCATAAAGCAAGTAATAAACTGGCAATAAATACTTATCTATTAATAATTACTTTGAATATAAACGGGCTAAATGCTCCAATTAAAAGACATATGGTATCAGAATGGATAAAAAAACCAAGACCCATCTATATGCTGCTTACAAGAGACTCATTTTAGACCGAAAGGCACCTGCAGATTGAAAGTGAGGGGGTGGAGAAACATCTGTCACACAAATGGACGTCAAGTCGGAATAGCAATACTTCTATCAGACAAACTAGACTTTAAGACAAAGACTGTAACAGGAGACAAAGGAGACACTATATAATAATAAAGAGGACAATCCAACAAGAAGATATAACAATTGTAAATATTTATGCACCCAACATGGGAGTGCCCAAATATATAAAACAATTAATAACAAACATAAAAGAACTAACTGATAATAACACAAAAATAGGGGTAACCTGGGTGGCTCACTTGGTTGAGCATCTGCCTTTGGCTCAGGTCATGATCTCAGGGACCTGGGATTGAGCCCTGTGTTGGGCTCCCTGCTCAGCAGTGTTTCTCACTCTCCCTCTGTCCCTTCCCCACTGCTTGTGTACTTACGCTTTCTTAAGTAAATAAAATCTTAAAAAAAAAAAAACTCCACAAAAATAGTAGGGGACTTTAATAACCTACTTACATCAATGGAAGATCTAAGCAGAAAATCAACAAGGAAACAATGGCTTTGAATGACACACTGGATCAGATAGACTTAACAGATATATTCAGAACATTCCATCCTAGAATAGCAGAATATATTCTTTTCAAATGCACATGGAACACAGAATAGATCATATATTTGGTCACAAAACAGTCTTCAAAAAAAAAAAAAAAGAATGAAGTCACACTACATACTTTTTCTGATCACAATGCTATTAAACTAGAAGTCAGCCATAAGAGAAAATCTGGAAAGATCACAAATATGTGGAGGTTAAATAACATGCTACTAAACAACGAATAGGTCAACCAGGAAATAAAAGAATGAAAAAAGTACATGGAAACAAATGAAAATGAAAACACAATGGTCCAAAACCTTTGGGATGCAGCAAAGTGGTTCTAAGAGGGAAGTATATAGCAATACAGCAAGAAAGCAAGAAAAAGCAAGAAGCAAGAAAAATCTCCAACGACTTAACCTTACACCTAAAGAAACTAGCAAAAGAACAAATGAAGCTTAAAGTCAGCAGAAGGAAGGAAATAATAAAGATTAGAGAAGAAATAAATTATATAGAAACTAAAAAAAGCATTAGAACAGATCAATGAAACCAGGAGCTAGTTCTTTGAAAAAATTAATAAAACTGATAAACCTCTAGTAACCTCAGACTTACCAAAAAGAAAAGAAGAAGGACTCAAGTAAATAAAATCACAAATGAGAGAGAATAATAACTAACATCACAGAAATACAAACAATTATAAGAGATTATAAAAAAACTATATGCCAACAAACTGGACAATCTAGAAGAAATAGGTAAATACCTAGAAACATAAATTACCAAAACTGAAACAAGAAGAAACAGAAAAATAGAAAATTTGAACAGACCAATAACCAGCAATGAAATTGAATCAGTAATAAAAAAACTCCCAAAATACAAAAGTCCAGGACCAGATGGGTTTATAGGCAAATTCTACCAAACATTTATTTTATTTTATTTTTAAAGATTTTATTTATTTACCCATGAGAGAGAGAGAGAGAGAGAGAGAGGCAGAGACACAGGCAGAGGGAGAAGCAGGCTCCATGCAGGAAGCCTGACATGGGACTTGCTCCTGGGTCTCCAGGACCACACCCCGGGCCGAAGGCAGGCGCTCAACTGCTGAGCCACCCAGGGATCCCTTTACCAAACATTTAAAGAAGAGTTAATACTGGGGCACCTGGTTGGGCATCTGCCTTCGGATCAGGTCATGATCCTGGAGCTCTGGGATTGAGCCCTATGATGGACTCCCTGCTGAGCTGGGAGTCTGCTTCTCCCTCTCCCTTTGCCCCTCCCCCTGCACCTTCTCTCACTCACTTTCTCTCAAATAAATAAATAAAATCTTAAAGAGAAAAAAAAAAAAAAGGTTAATACCTATTCTCAAACCACTCCAAAACAGAAAATTCCAAATTCATTCTATGAGGCCAGTATTACCCTGATACCAAAACCAGACAAAGACAGCACAAAAAAAGAACTATAGGCCAATATCTCTGATAAACATAGATACAAAAATCCTCAACAGAATACCAGCAAACTGAATCCAACAATACATTTAAAAAAACCAATCATCATGATCAGGTAGAATTTATTTCTGGGTTGCAATAGTGGCTTAATATTTGCAAATCAACCAATGTGATATATCACATCAACAAGAGATAGCATATGAACCATGTGATCCTTTTAAAGGATGCAGAAAAAAGCATTTGCCAAAGTACATCCATTCATGATAAAAAGTCTCAACAAAGTAGGTTTAGAGGGAACACACCTCAACATAAGGCCATCCAAACTGGCAAGAAAGAAGTCAAACTTTCACTATTTGCAGATGACATGATACTCTATGTAGAAAACCCAAAAAATTGCTCCACTAAAGAATTGCTCGAACTGATAGAGGAATTTAGTAAAGCCACAGGATATAAAATCAATGTAGAGAAACCTGTAGCCTTTCTATATACTAATAATGAGGCAGTAAAAAGAGAAAAGAGAAATTAAGAAAGAGAAATTAAGGGGTCAATCCCATTCACAATTGTACCAAAAATGATTAAGATACCTAGGAATAAACCTAACCAAAGAAGTTAAAGACCTATACTCTGAAAACTGATGAAAGAAACTGAAGATGACACAAAGAAAAGGAAAGATATTCCATTCTCATGGGTTGGAAGAACAAATATTATTAAAATATCTACACTATCCAAAACAATCTATACATTTAATGTAATCCCTAACAAAATACCAAGGGCATTTTCCAAAGATGTAGAACAACAATCCTAAAATCCACGGAAGACCCTGAATAGCCAAAGCAAGCTTGAAAAAGAAAAGGAAAGCTGGAGGCATCACAATTCTGGATTTCAAGTTATATTACAAAGCTGTAGTGATCAAGATAGTATGCTACTAGCATAAGAACACAGAGATCAATAGAACAGAACAGAAAACCCAGAAATGAACCTACAACTATATGGTCAACTAATCTTTGACAAAGCAAGAAAGAATATCCAATGGGGAAAAAACTAGTCTCTTCAACAAATGGTGGTGGGAAAATTGGACAGCCACATGTGGAAGAATGACACTAGACCACTTTCTCAAACCATACACAAAAATAAATTCAAAATGGTTGAAAGACCTAAACGCAAGACAGGAAACCATAAAAATCCTAGAGAAGAACACAAGCATTAACCTCTTCTATAACAGCCGTAGCAACTTCTTTCTAGATATGTCTCCTGAAGCAAGGGAAACAAAAGCAAAAACAAATTATTGGGACTTCATCAAAATAAAAAGTTTCTGCACAGCGAAGTACAATCAACAAAACTAAAAGGCAACTGATGGAATGGGAGAAGATATTTACAAGTGACATATCTGAATAAGGGTTAGTATCCAAAATATATAAATAACATAAAATTCAGCCACAAAAACCAAATAATCCAGTTAAAAAATGGGCATAAGACATGAATAGATATTTTTCCAAAGAAGACATAGACACATGAAAAGATGCTCAACATCACTCATCATCAGGGAAATACAAATATAAACTACAATGATGTATCAGCTCACACCTGTCAGAATGACTAAAATAAAAAACACAGGAAACAACAGATGTTGGCAAGGGTACGGAGAAAGGAGAACCCTCTTTCACTGTTAGTGGAAATACAAACTGGTGTAGCCACTCTGGAAAACAATGTGGTGGTTCTTCAGAAAGTTAAAAATAGACTATTCTATGATCTAGCAATTGCACTAATAGGTATTTACCCAAAGGATACAAAAATACTGATTTGAAGGGATATATATGCACACTGATGTTTACAGCAGCATTATCAACAATAGCCAAATTATGGAAAGAGGCCAAATGTCCATCGACTGATGAATGGATAAAGAAGATGTAATAAATACATACAATGGAATATTACTCTACCATAAAAAAAATGAAATTTTGCCATTTGCAATGATGTGGATGGAGCCAGAGAGTATTATGCTAAGCAAAATAAGTCATTCAAAGAAAGAGAAGTACCATAAGATTTCACTCCTATGTGGAATTTAAGAAACAAAACAAATAATCAAAGGAGAGAAAAAAAGATAAAGGAGCACACCAGGAAAGACACTCAACTACAGAGAACAAACTGATGGTTACCAAAAGGAAGGTGGATGGGGAGATGGGTGAGATAGATGAAGGGGATGGATGGGATTAAGGAGTGCATTTGCTGGGATGAGCATGGAGTATGAATCGAATTTCTGAATCTACATTGTATACCTGAAACTAATATAATACCTTATGTTAACTAACTGGAATTTAAATTAAAAAAAGAAAAGAAAAGAAAAGAAAAGAAAAGAAAAGAAAAGAAAAAACCCAATATTCCAGAGCAACAGAACACTGGGTGCAAAGTTCCAAGGGAGAAAGGCACAGAGAATGTGCAAGCAACTGAAAGGCAGCAAGTGTGGCTGAAAAATAACAGAGGGAGTGACATGAGATAAAGCAGGGGAGACTGACAGCAATCAATGCTGACAGGACTGAACACTGAGAAAACTTTTATGGAAAGACATTTAATAACATTAAGCAGGGCTTAAAAGTGTTCAGACTCTGCAGCAAAAATTCCATTTCTAGGACATACAGCCTCATTAAACAAGTAGAAATCACACAAAATCCTTAGGTACTACAAAGATGTTTATCACTATCTTATCTATATTAGGAAAATCTTAGGAATTATCTAAACATCCCCCAAATAAGAGAAATGATGTATCCTTACTACAAAACATTATATAGCAATTAAATATTTTTATAAGAATCTTTAATGATATGGTAAACCATTTATAATGTAAGTGGCAATATCTATAAGCAAAACAACATACATATTATACACACATATGGTCCTGTTTTTTTTTTTTTTTTTTTTAAGATTTTATTTATTCATGAGAGACACAGAAAGAGAGAGGCAGAGACACAGGCAGAGGGAGAAGCAGGCTCCATGCAGGGAGCCCAATGTGGAACTCGATCCCAAGACTCCAGGATCACGCCTTGAGCCAAAGGCAGACACTCAATGCTGAGTCACCCAGGCATCCCAATGGTTCTGTTTTTAATAATTCTACAAATACATAGAAAGAGGTACAAAAGAGTATGCACCAATTTGACTGAAGAATTAGAATTTTATTTTTATTTTTTTTAAAAAACATTTTATTTATTTATTCATGAGAAAAACAGAGAGAGAGGCAGAAACACAAGCAGAGGGAGAAGCAGGTTCCATGCAGGGAGCTGGACGTGGGACTCGATCCAGGGTCTCCAGGATCATGCCCTGGGCTGAAGGCGGTGCTAAACCGCTGAGCCACCCGGGCTACCCAGAATTAGAATTTTAAAATTAAATTTTTTATCTTTAAATTTTTCTATCTTCTAACTTTTCTATGATAAAAATATGAAAAGTACTTTTCATTTAAAAAGTTCTATACACAAAGTCCAAAAAATAAAAATAATAACAATGCCAAACTATCAGCAGTAACTATTTCTGATTTAAGGAATTATGAGTAGGTTTTTGTTCTTTACTGTTTTCTGTATTTCAATTATCTTAGGTAAGAATGAATTGCTTTTATAATCAGATAAATGTTATAGTTTATCTATTTTTAAAATAACCTACCCTGGTAATTTTGCTTTGGGATTTTGCAAAGTATTTTTTCTGGGTTTGAGCCAAGAGTTCTTGTCCACCTGCTATGGCCAATATAATGGCATCAGCCATGCGGTTATCATGTAAACAAAGGTCAACAGCACTTTCAAAGTTACCCGTCAGCAAAGCTTGAGTAATTAAACCATCAATATCTGCAATAAGGAAATAATAACACTCAAATTAAATAGAGTTTTTGTTACAATAAAAAAATCCTATACATATCAATTATTACATGTACACACAAAGGAGAAAACAATGCTAATTTCTGAATATTACTAGTAGATTAATTTCTAACACAAGTTTTTGAGGTCTATGGAAATATACTGAAATGTATGTAAGTAAAATCAGGTAAAATAACACATTTTTCAACTGCTTAAGCTAGAATAACAGAGATCATTATCTCTGTTTTTAATCACATAGATGTTAGAACAAACCTCTATCTCCAAGAGACTGATTACATATACTAAATAACCGAGTTCTTTTTTTCAATCCTCCACCACTTGCAAGAATACATTTGTAACTTTAACTTAGGAACTATTTGCTTTCAAACAGTCAAAAATCAAAATGAAATAGGTAGGTATTTACCGCCACTGATGGAGATGTTAAATGTTCCTCCTGCTGATGGTAGAAATTCAGATTCTTGTTTTCCTTCTTTAATGCACTAAAGAGATGGGAAGGGTAGCAAGTTAGCCAGAATGAAACTGTGGAATAATTTACTGGCAAAACAAGATTTATATATGATTATTCACCTACTGACTAGATAACATGCCAAATTATTCCAGAAAAGTTCTCAGATCTAAGACTTTCCTGAGATTTAACTCCCATCATACAATCATAAGTAAAATACAAAGTCATCAGGAATAATGTTAAAAAAAACTTTAAGTTTCCATATCTAATACTGGTAGCTCAGAAATTACTAAAGAATCTTTGTTTCCATAGATACTTCAAGTAAGAATAGCTTGAAACATGCAAAATACACATTTTAAATTTTACCGTATTTGGACTTTAAAACAACCCTGCTGCTATACATTTAAAATTTTCTACATGTCTAAAAATTTCTGTCCATTAAGTTTAGTTCTAAGGTCTTTTAACCGAATCGGTCAAAATTGAAAAAAAATCACTTGGTGCCCCTGTACAAATGCTAAATAAAAGACTGTATGAATACACTAAAATTCAATTACAGATTTTGTATTCTCTTAAATTAGTCCTATATTAGCAGCAATAGCAGGTTGGTCTGGTAAAAAGATATACAGTTCTGTTATAAACCCCTGAGATTATAAGACTGAGTAAAAAGAAATTCTCTATTTTCTTTCTTTAGAAGAAAAGAAACATAAGGAAGGCATATTGCTGGCAAAAAGTTTAAGTGCTCCCTTTTATGCATAAAAATTCACAAAAAGACAAAAATAAAATATATCAGAGATTACAGAGAAACTTTTAAAGAAAAACATAGCTGTCTTGCATGAGATAAAATATCTATATTTTGTGCTTATGTTACCTATACATCTGAACGTAAGCACCTAGTTCAAAGTCAGGGGCATTTTTGGATTGGGGAATTTTAGTGCAGGGCACAGTATAGCATTATCTGTAAATAATGCTTAATTAGTTAATACTGACCATTATAGGAGAATAATCATAACCTTAATTCTTTCCTTAACTAAAGAGAAGCATTTTAGAATTTTCTTTTTTAGAATCCGATACTGATCTGATTATATTCACTAACTTACAAAAATGACTTTTTCTTAACTCATAATTTTTCAAATTTGTCTTCTAAGAAACAATGAATAAACCCTTATTCATAAACTTCTTTTTTTTATTTTTTATTTTTTTATTTTTTTTTATTATTTTTTTTTAATTTTTATAAACCCTTATTCATAAACTTCTAAAATATAAGTCTGAAAAACAGTTTATTATATGTTGAGTATTTTCAATGTGTAAACTACTATGTCTGAAAAACAGCATCTTCAAAGTAAAGGGGAAGATTTCACCTCCTTAAAATTCTTTCAAATACTCTGAAAGTACACATTAGTGACTACCATTTTGTTAAATACATGTTATTCTGATCTATTAATTCATAAGTGTATTTCCAAATGGTCCTCTATTTGATAATACATAGTCTAGTTGTACATAAATGAAAAGTACATTTCTTCAGTGTATCCTACAAATCTGTATAGGTATTCTCAAAATTGGTTCAAATTTTTATAAAGATTTTATTCATATTCTTTATTCTCAGGTTAAATAAATGTTAGAAGATTCACTTCTATGGAACGTGTTTTTTAATAATTATCTTGCAAAAGTCTAAATTTACTGATGAATTATCCTTATAACTTAGTAAAGGATTGCAAGAAATATTCTACAGTCAGGGTTATCTCCATATCAGAAAGAACAAGAAAAAGTCAAAGATGAGACGAGAAACAAGAACTTGTTGATTAATTTTCCAAGATGAAATACAATTAGAAAGCAAGAAAAGTGCAGAATTATTTAGTAATGATTAAAATAAAAAAACCCAGAAAAACAAAAGGAAAAAAATTAATGATAGAACTCTGTGTTCAAGGACTCTTTTTAACTAGTTATAAAAATTGCCAACTACCACTCATGACATGTTTATCATGACAATCAGTAAATCATGATAATCAGTTTATTTAGTGAAAAATTCTATCCTTGGATTCAAAGTTCAAGACTAATCTACAAGCCTTTGCCACTGATAGTGGGCTCTAAATATTAATGTGTCAAGAAAAAAAACATTAACTTTACATGCAACGTATCGTGTATTTCTCAGTAAAATTTTTCATTTTAACATGCTGATATCTATCTGTCCAAATTAAGTCAATCTCACATCAACTGTTAATTTTATTTTTATTTTATTTTTTTTTTCAACTGTTAATTTTAAAACCTATAATCCAGAAGCTAGATCAGAGAACTAAAGATTTCATAGATGATATTTCTGTCAATCTAGTATATAGACTCATACCTCCAAAATCTCTAAGAAAACAATATATTCCAACTTCATTTTGGAACAAGTAGTCAAGCAAATTTTCCACAGTTCAATGAGAGATAAACAAATATCACATATTTTCCCAATGTAATTAAAAAGGAAAAAAACAAGTACCTCTCCCAAGAGCTGCTCTTCAGCAGCAGGGCTCTCCTCCCCATCATTCTGTGCTACTTGGTCAGAGTCTTTAAGAGCCTTTGGTACACAAAACAATTACAAGGGAAGTTGAAGAATTGTAGCATTAAGAGTATTAGTGAACAGGAAGACAAAAGACCCAACCAACAACATTCAGAGCTAGTTTAATCATAAGAAGTAATGCCAAGTAAATTTATTTAAGAAACACTATCAGAGGAAAAGCAAAGAGCCATTACTGATAAGATCTTCCCTTTTTTTCCTATCAAATGTCCCTCAGGCCAAAGATCTTAACCTTAAGTATCTGAGCAGTCATTGATGTTGTTTTTCCTCTTTTGCAAAATTTAAATATCATCAAGAGAAAGGAATGCTCTACCAGCTAAACTTTCACTATTTTAAAATGAGAATTCACTTACTAAAATATCTACAATCATTATTTATTTTTATACTGTAAAGCAATAAACAGACAGATTTCTTAAATTACATTTCCTTCTCTGTTATGACCTACACCAAATTTTTGGAAGGTATCTATTTTAAAGGCCTTCTTACCACCTCGGGTCCATCCACTTTGTTCAAGGCCAAAGCAATCTGAAATAAAAACAACAATTCACCATGGAATTCTATTTCAAGGCATACAGCAAATGCTTACCTCTTTCTCCATTTTCTATTTCCTTTCCTTTTTTTTTTTTTAAGATTTTATTTATTTGAAAGAGAGAGAGAGCGCATGCGCTCGAACAGGGGGATGGGCAGAGGGAGAGAGAAGCAGACTCCCTGCTGAGTAGGGAGCCCAAAGCAGGGGCTCCATCCCAGGACCCTGAGATCATGACCTGAGCCAAAGACAAAGCACTCAACCGACTGAGCCACCCGGGTGCCCCTCTTCCACTTTTAAATAACTATAAGTAATTTTTAAAAATTTCTTCAAGTACTCACTACCAAAAGAACGACTATTAGAAGTATTCTGACAATCAGATTCTATTCAGTATTCAGTATTAGGTATTCAGTAAAGCTTTTTATATTAATTTCTTACAAATCTAAAAGGGTTATAGCACCAAGACATTTAGACTAATAATGAAATTAAATATAAAAAAACCTAAAGGAATGAACAAAGACACACAGCCAATAAACAGTATAAACAGTAGGGCTGTGATGTGACAGCACTGCTCCGAGTGTGCAATATCTAAGCTGTACGAGGTAGGTGGCAACCCTGCAATGCTATAGAAAACTCTAGTCACTTTCAAAGAACAACAAAGTGCTAATATAAATTACACAAAGAATCTAAAATACTTCCTTCAAGGTTTCCAAAGTCAGTGTTTCTTGTGCTGTTCATGTCAGTATTGTGTATGTGGGGGGTGCCTCTAACAGTTGCTTCGTTTTCTTTCCCCCAGGGCCTTCTAAAAATCTAAGTATTATTTCCACTGTTTGAAGTTGATAGCCTCTTATCTTCTAAGGCCCGATTTTATCCAGATATGACACAGCTCTTTTTTTTTTTTTTTTTAAAGATTTTATTTATTCATGAGAGAGAGAGAGAGACAGAGGCAGAGGGAGAAGCAGGTTCCATGCACCGGGAGCCCGATGTGGGATTCGATCCTGGGTCTCCAGGATCGCGCCCTGGGCCAAAGGCAGGCGCCAAACCGGTGCGCCACCCAGGGATCCCTGACACAGCTCTTTTAAATCACGTTTTAAATCAAGGTGTTTCTTGCAGCTTTTATATCCAGGTATAAGGTGGAATTACATATTTAATAATCTGTATTTGGAACTTTGGCAACCAAACACAAATTCTTATTAAAAATTTATTGACTGATTTGAGATTACCTGTATAGAAGTTTATAAAAAGAACACTTATACATAAATATTTTACTTGCATAAGCACAGCCTTTTAACTTTCCCAGAAATTTACCTTCTTTCCTAGGTCTTCTTTTCTGTATCCTAGAAGTTCAAGGTATTTTCCCCGAGAATCATCCTCAAAGTTTACCTTTAAAGAAGACATAACCTTGAAGTAAAGATCTGCATTTAAATTCTTAATTACTTGACCAAATTCCAACTAGAATGATTAAAAACTATAAAAAATAAAGTCTATTAAAGTATACTATTATCAACTAAAGCTTTCTCTATCTACTATATAGAAGGCTTACTGTAAAAAAGAATCCTCAAAATAGTTTTAATAGGTTACTTTTTAAAATAGTAAGTATACTAGTAATTAATTATCCTTGTTGAATAAAGCTTACTTTTATTTTATTTTTAAAGTAAGCTCTATGTCTACTGTGCGGCTTGAACTCATGACCCCGAGATCAGAGTCAAATGCTCTGACTGAACCAGCCAGGCACCCCAAAGCTTACTTTTAACACACACACACACACACATATATATATATTTTAAAGATTTTATTTATTCATGAGAGACACAGAGAGAGAGAGAGGCAGAGACACAGGCAGAGGGAGAAGCAGCAGGGAGCCTGATGTGGGACTCGATCCTGGGACTCCAGAATCACGCCCTGGGCCAAAGGCAGGCGCCAAACTGCTGAGCCACTCAAGGATCCCCTAATGTATATTTTTTATAAATACAAACTAACTCATGTCCAATGGTTATATTCATGCAAAATGCAACACTGTGAAACACTTGATGTCCTAAAACTCTTTCCCAAAATTAGTATTTACAAGATATAAAATTCTGTAATTTTATAATTTAACCTTATTGTATTCAAGATCTCTTTGGAAAATTCAGTATCAAGAAACAGACATTCCAGTGGAGGCAAAATAACCAACCAGAAAACTCTATTTCCTATTGTCATAAATATAATTCGGTAAGAGGAAGGAGAAAGGCCTCCAATTTCCCTCCCCTATAACTCTTCCTTCTTTTCCTATTTTCCTTAACTGGATCTACTACAGGAATTAAATATTGTTTTTATTATACTAAGCTCTATGTTATAATTTTAAAATAGGTCTGCCAAATGTTTAATCTCTCTCACTTAAATACAATCATTACATCTTTTTTTTTCTTATTTAAGTACTTCATAATAGGCTTTTCAAAGCAGAGAGGGAAGAACTCTTGATATAAAAATACGGTTGTGTGTTCTTCGTAAGCTAGCTTTCTTTCTTTCTTTTTCAAAGATTTTATTTATTCATGAGAAACACACAGAGAGAGGCAGAGACATAGGCAGAGGAAGAAGCAGGCTCCCTGCGGGAGGCCTAATGTAAGACTTGATCCTTGAGTCCCTAGGATCATGACCTGAGCCAAAGACAGATGTTCAACCACTGAGCCATCCACTTACCCCTCTTTGTAAGTTTTCTTTAATTTCATCTTGAAGCTCCTGAAATCACAATCTTGCAATAACTTTCTTTTTTTAAGATTTTACTTATTCATTCATGAGAGACACAGAGAGAGACAGAGAGGCAGAGACACAGGCAGAGGGAGAAGCAGACTCTATGCAGGCAGCCCGATGCAGACTCAACCCTGGGCCTCCAGGACCACGCCCTGGGCCAAAGGTGGTGCTAAACTGCCAAGCCACCAGGGCTGCCCTAATAACTTCTTTAATAAGAACAGATTGAGAAAATCATGGGACTAGTTAAATTTGCAGATAATCTCAACTTTACCTTCAAAAAGGACCACACATGTTTTTCAAATTCAGTCTGAGAAGCATCGATTTTTTTCTGACAATAACTGACAAATCCTTGTGACTGCACGACTTGCTGCAGTTGGTCCGATCGGCTGAGGAATTCCTTTTCTGTTACAACCTGGCTAATGAACACATGGTGTTGCTGCTGCTGCTGCTCAGCTCCCTGCTGGGACTGTATCTTGACATTCTCAAAGGTAACCAGTTTGCCTCCAAACTATGAAAGAAAAAAAATGAACAGTTAATTTGAACACAAGGATAAGGCCTAAAAGCATGCTCCTGAAAAACCTGTTAAAGGAAAGAACTAAGACCTTAATAATCACTTTGGGTAAAATTAGCTGATACAGACGCCCATACTCCACAATCTGACCCCAGCCTTCAATTATCATTTTTCTTCATACCACCTATCTTCTAGATAAAATGTACTATTCACTGTGCCCCAAATTTCTCACCTACTTGCTTTTACTAACTTCCACATATGCAATGTTAACTTCTCTTCAAAGCCCAGGCAAATGCCACCTCCTCCACCTCAGTTGCCCTCAATATAATACAGACCTCTTTTGATTCAACTATTTGCTATTCAAGTATTTGCCTCACCTTCTGTTCTCAGCTCTAAGTTTTAAAGGGCAGTAGAATATGCCCCTCCAAAATACGCCATTTGGCATAAGGATTATTTTGAGCTAAGGACTACTTGGAACACAGCAGGAAAGAAGGGCACCCTGACCTCTGCTTTTCTTCCTTTTGAAAACTGGAGATGAAACTCCCATGTGAGAGCTGCCCTCTCTATACCAGGGTGAAAGAAACATTTTTATCATAGAGATGAGAGAAATCTGTACAAACAGACCTTGTTTAAATAACAATTACCTTCCTTTAGTCTAAATATTTTAGTCACCTTTCCACAAGTGCCATTCTTCATTCAACCTAGTATATAAGCCACTTGTTTATGTCTCCATTTCACAATGGCGGCCCAGGTATACATTAAAATCTGTCTGTTTTTCTCCTGTTAATTTGTTTTATATCAATTTACTTCTCAGGTCCACGTGAAAATCCTCAGAGGGCAGATGCAAAGTTCTGCCTTCCCTATACTAACAAGGATTGTGGTTCTGTATCTACTTTATTCTTGTATCTCCTATAGTACCTAGTATTTGCCTTGTATATAGCAAGTAAACAGTTAATTCTGATTAATAAATGTATACAAATAAAAGTAGGTAAAGAAGGAAACACAGGACCAAATCTGGTTCTTTACACTCAGTGATTTTTGTATGAGGATTATTGTTTTTATGTAAACTTATTTTTTTAAAAGTCTAAGTTTTTGTTATGTCAGGCACTGTAGGAAATACCAACAAAACCTTACCACTCTCCTTAAGGAATTTAACATGAGAATAAAACTGAATACAATATGCATTTGTGAGTTCTAGATGAGATGCAGGTAATACCACACTTGATAAGAACTTCACAGAAGGGTAAAACTGCTAGGTTTCCCCAAGTTTTAGGGAGGTTGGTAAAAATTGCACCCCCCAGAAGCAAGACCTAAAGGTTTCACAAGAGGATTGGGGTTATTCATTTACTTGGTTCTATGTCATAATATTATAATATTACATAATTATAAAAATGTAAGTGCTACGTTAATTGAATTTAAATAAAAAATATATAAAATTTTTTAAAAAGGCACATAAAAAATAATATAAGTGCTGCTTGGTAGTCATCATTTTTTCAAACAAACCAAAAAACAAATATGGAAAACTTAAATATTGGTACTGAACACAATAAAAATATTTTTAAAGTCTTAACAATAAAAAAATAATGTAATTTACAAAAATTGGTAGAAATAAAAAATTTGGAAAGAAGAAAATTGGAAAAACTGGAATGGAGTATACAAATGCACTAATTTAATATTACATAGAAGAGTTTCAATTAATACCATATGAAGTTGGTATATCAAGACATGGATGTTTAGGTGAATTATTTACATTTATAAAGATAATCACAAAACCAATACAAACTTCTAAGACTTCAATGGTAAACTAAAGATATTTGAGGGGGACACTGACATTCTACCTCTCATGTCCACAGAGAGGGCATTTTCTTTGTACTCTGTAAGAGGAACTAGCAGAGGAAGAACACTTCTGGCCTTTCTCTGTCCTTCACACTGTCCTGGGAGAGGACTGACTGACATTCTTCAGGAAAGAAATGCAGCATGCTTACATCAGCTCTTCAGGGCTTCTTTTTATTTTTTATTTTATTTTACTTTAAAGATTTTTATTTATTCATGAGAGACACAAAGAGAGAGGCAGAGACACAGGCAAAGGGAGAAGCAGGCTCCATGCAGGGAGCCCGATGTGGGATTCAATCCAGGACTCCAGGATCATGCCCTGGGCCGAAGGCAGGCGCTAAACAACCACTGAACCACCCAGGGATTCCCCAGGGCTTCTTTTTATATCTGTCTTCCCACATGGAGAAACAGTCCATATGGATAAGCTGCCTGCACCTTCAAGGAAAGCTCTACAGCACCTAGATTTGTCAGTAACTAGGTTAGTAAGGCTGCCTAATACAGAAGCGAAGCTAAAAAATGATAATTAAATCAGATCCTGAGGATATAGAGGCAAACAAAACAGCCCAGCTCTCACAGAGTCTACGTTCTACTTTCTTACAAAGTCTACTATGGTTGGACATCTAAACTGTAGCCTCTAATCTAGCTTACGGCAGCACTAAAGGTGATATTTTGATTTTCCATCTCTCTTACTTGGTTCTAAACTCATATGGGGAAGAAAACAGTGTTATTTATTGTCTTTATAATACTCCAATACTAGTGAGTGGAGAAGAAATGGAGAAGGGGAAGATGTTCACTACTCATTCCAAAGATAAATATATTTGTCAGGCACCAGTAGGCATTGGAAATGTACCTATAAACTAGACAGTCTGTCCTCAAGAAGCTTTTATCTGGGGGGATCCTTTCTGTACACTTTAGTTTTATTTTAAACCTTGTACATATACAATTTTATAGTAATAATTGTCTTAATTACTTAAGGAAGGAAGGAACTAACTGGATGGTTAGTATTCAGTAAAAAAAAAAAAAAAAGTGGAAACTCATAAACAAAGGAAAAGATATACAAAGGCAGGAGGACAAATAGTAAAGAAAACTAAACAGGAGGGATGAGAAGATTAATTAAATACCGAGAATGGATTTACGAGTGACATAATAAAAGGCCTATTTTAGGAAGACCAATCTAGAGATGTAGTATAGATTGGAGGGAGAATAGACAGGCAATAGACATGTAATCATATTAACAGTTTAGTGTGAAAAGATGAAGAACTAGGCAGAGTAATATAATTTACAAGCAATGTAAAAGAAAGAATTACATCTGAGAGATATGTGAAGAGCAGTATTTGGACCTGAGGAATGAATATAAGAGGTTGAAAGAAAAGTTCTGAGCCTAATAGAAGAATGGTAACAAGAATGCAATAGTAACTGCAGAGATCATTCATTCAGTTTCAGATAAAGTGAATATACAGAATTCTATGATAGGTATAAATTGTTATGATGATAGGGAAGCTGAATAATTTATTTTATTTTTATTTTTAAGTATTTCTCCAAAGGCGACATATAAATGACCAATATATACATGAAAAGATGCTCCATATCACTAATCGAGGAAAATGCAGATCAAACCACAATGAGATATCATTTCACATCCATAAGGATGACTGTTATCTAAAAAAACAATATAACGTGTTACTGAGGATATAGAAATTAGAACCTGTGTGTACTGCTAATGGGAATGTAAAATGGTATAGCCACTGTGGGAAATGGTATGGAAATTCCTCAAAATATTAAAAATAGAATTACTATAAGATCCAGTAATCCCACTTCTGGGTATATACTCCAAGGAATTGAAAAAAGTATCTCAAAGACCTATTTGCCCACAAACGTTCATTGTAGCATAGCCAGAGGTGGAAGCAACCTTAATGTTTATTGATAGATTAATGAATAAAGAAAATGTGGACTATCATTCGGCCTTTTATTTTTTTTTTTAAAGATTTTATTTACTTATTCATGAGAGACACAGAGAGAGGGAGGCAGAGACTAGGCAGAGGGAGAAGCAGGCTCCTGTAGGGAGCCCAATATGGGACTCGATCCTGAGACTCCAGGATCATGCCTGGGGCCAAAGGCAGACGCTCAATGGCTAAGCCACCCAGGCTTCCCTTAGCCTTTTAAATGTAGGAAATCTTGTCATACATGGCAACATGGATGAACCTGAGGACATTATGCTATGTGAAACAAACCAATCACAAAAAGATACTCCATGATTCCATTTATATGAGGTATCTAAAGTTGTCAAAGTCAAAGAAACAGAAAGTAGAATGTGATTAGTAGGGGCTGGGGAAGGGGAAAATGAGCAGTTGTTCGACAGGAAGAGAGTTACGGTTTTGCAAGATAAAGTTCTGGAGATCTGTTGCACAACAGATGTATATAGTAAACATACTATACTGTTAACTTAAGGCTTATTAACACTTAAATAGGGTTAAGATGGTGAATTTTATGCTACATACATGTTTTTTACCATTAAAAAAAAAATTGGCAATTTAAAGAAAAGTTGGAAGGAAAAAAGAGAAGGAAGGAGGATACACAGATACACCTTCCTTAAAGAAAAAAAGAAAAGATATGAAGGAAGGAGAGATAGAGAAGGAAGACAAATTTCATAAGGGGATGGACAGTGTGAAGGTTGCACAACAATATAAATGTATTTAATGCGAATGAACTGTATGTTTCTAAATGGTTAAAATTGGTAAATTTTATGCTATTTATATTTTATCACAATTTAAAGTAAAAAAGAAAAAGAGAAGGTCCCAATTTTCTTGAGAAACCAATCTGAATGATGAAAAACCTACAGATACATCAAATCCTCTTCCATCTGAGTGATCCTATAAGAATGCTTTATTACGAGTACTCCTTTGTGCTCATGGAACATAAAAACAAATCCACCTACTGAAAAGGAAGCACCAACAGGCCTTCGGATCCACTTTGGTGGCTTCTTCAGAGGCAACACTATATTATGCTGAGCAGTCTGCTGAGGAATTTGCAATGGAGGAAGGGGCTGTCCTGTGCCAAAGGGATCAAGATTCCCAAAAGATGATGAAAGCTAAAAAATATAAAAACATGAGAATTTGTAATTTATATTTTTAATGTAATTTATAGGATTATGTTATATGTTTAAGTCATACCCAAGAAATAGTTTTATCACAATTATCCAATTAATCAGTAGCAGTGATCAGTAATTTTCAAAATAATTACACAAGAACATGAAATTTTTCAAGTGTTATGATCAAATCTTAACACTTCCTATTACCTTGTCAGCTTGTTTCTGCCTTAAGCCATCTGCACTCCCACCCATGATAGAATAAACACTGATACGCCCATCAAAGGAAGCAGCTGATAAGACAGCAGGATTTCTGGGACACCACTGAATATCAAAGCACCACTGTGTATTGGTGGGAAGTTCATATAACACCTAGACAACAAGAACAAAAAAAGTCAGAAAACAGTATAGCCACTTTACAGCCAAAACACTTGAATTAATATGATCAACATGTGCAGCTTAATTAAATAATTCCTTTTAGAAAGTGTCTTGAGCCAGGAAAAACAACAGTAAAAATGTGTTTAAAGTATAAGGAGTCCACTATAATGGTCTATTATGATAAGAAAGAATGCTTGTTAAAAATTTTTATCAGATTTAGAATACATATTAAAAACTAAGGTTTTTATGTTTTTATTGAAGTAGTGGTAGGTGCATCTGAAAGACCAAAACAAATTAAAGTCAGCTTGTCAAACTCTAAAAGATAATAGCCTCCTGCCCAACTGTTTCTGCTGGCCAAGATCCAAACAAACATATTTAGACTATTTGAAGATCACATTTAGAAAATAACCTCAAGAAGGAAGAATTCACTGAGAAATTTGGGTTTTAGTCAAGCAAAAATATGTATGCACCATTTGTATTACTGTAGAATGGAAACAGATTCAGCCTAGTTTAGGAAAAAAATATAGAAACATTATAAAAAAATGGTTGATATAAAACCAGTAATATTTATTGCTATCTGAAAGTTAGTGTGCTGGTAACTGATGCTCACAGGAGCACAGGTTTTATTGTTGTTGTTTTTAAAATTTTTTTAATTTATTTGAGAAAGAGAAAGAGAGAAAGAGAGCATGTGCACACATGAGCAAAGCGAGGGGGAGAAGGAGAGGGAGAATCAGACTTCCTGCTGAACAGGGAACCTGAAGTGGGGCTAGATTCCAGGACACGTTTACCCAACTGAGCCACCAGGCACCCCAGTTTTATGGTTTTAAGAAGTCAAATTATCTTAATTTTGACTTTCTGGGACATTTTCAATATTTTATTTTATAAGAAACAGAATTAAGTGAAAAGGTACTTAGCCTACTCATCTTTAAGGCTTACACTGGTCAATAAGACTCATAGTCTCATGATATTTAAATCCCTGTTCTATTCCTAATTTGCACTTGAATTAAAAAATCTACTAAAATTTTAGTTGCAGCATGTACTAAAAGTTTATTCCTTCAAAGTCCAAGCACACACAACCAATCATATGCAAAAATTCATTTTATCAAATCATATAACTAAGAAAATTAGAATAGTAATTTCCACAGTTTCAAACTCACTTGGAAAAGCACAGTATAAAATGCAATATTTTATTAGTTGGTCTACAAATCATACGAGGCAAAACTTACTACTTTAATTTTTTCTCATACCTCCCCTAACTTGAATGTTTCTATATTCTTACAGTTATCATTGCATCTGAAAACTTTAAAACACAAATCAAGGGCAGTCCGGGTGGCTCAGCGGTTTAGCGCTGCCTTCGGTCCAGGGTGTCATCCTGGAGACCCAGGATCGAGTCCCATGTTCGGCTCCCTGCATGGAGCCTGCTTCTCCCTCTGCCTGTGTCCCCTGCCTCTCTCTCGCTCTGTCTCTCATGAATAAATAAAATCTTGGAATCCCTGGGTGGCTCGGTGGTTTAGCGCCTGCCTTTGGCCCAGGGCATCATCCTGGAGTCCTGGGATAGAGTCCCACATCGGGCTCCCTGCTTCTCCCTCTGTTTGGGTCTCTGCTTCTCTCTCTCTCTGTATCTCTCATGAATAAATAAATAAAGTCTTAAAAAAATAAAATAAAATAAAATCTTTAAAAAACAAAACAAAACACAAATCAAATAATAAAAGTGCCTGTTTCTATTTTAATATTATGTTAAATATGCTAAATATTATATTATTGATTTAATTGTATTATTATATATCGATGACTTAAGTTATATTAAATAACAAATATATTTAAGTGTTATATGTATATTAATAAAATATTATAGATTAAAACCTATTAAAAAATATTTTTTAAAGATTTTGTGAGAGACACAGAGAGAGAGGCAGAAACACAGGCAGAGGGAGAAGCAGACCCCATGCAGAGAGCCCGCTGTGGGACTCAATCCCAGGACCCCAGGATCACACCCTGAGCCAAAGGCAGACACTCAACCACTGAGCCACCCAGGCGTCCCAAAAACCTATTGCAAATATTCTTATTTCTATTAGCATTCCATCAGGATAACTAGCAAAATACTTGCAATAATCTATCTTAATTATAAAAGGTAAAAGTTGAAAATTAGTATCTATGGTTTTGATGGGTAAAATAAGTGATGGGGATTAAGGATTGCATTTATGATGAGCACAGGGTGAGGTTTGGGAATGCTGACTTATATGTAATATTGAAAATGTCCCACAAAGTCAAAATTAATAATCACTATATTGTACACCTGAAATTAATATAGTATTGTATGTTAACTGGAACTAAAATAAAAGCTTAGGGGACCTGGGTGGTTTAGTTGGTTAAGTGTCTGCCTTTGGTCCAAGTCATAATCCCAGGGTCCCGGGACTGAGCCCCGCATTGGGATCCACGTTCAGTGCCGAGTCGGCTTCTCCCTTCTCTCCCTCTGCTCTTCCCCTGGGACTCATGTGTGTGTGCTTGCGCTCTCTCTAATAAATAAATAAAATCTTAAAAAAAAAACCAACAACTTAAAAAAACAAAAATTTATGGTCTCTTGCCCAACACAGAAAAAGAGGGAAACCATGTATTCAACTAAGAAAAATAGATTTCAAAATAGCCCATTATTTTAATCCAAAACAATTAAAAGCAATTAAATTATATTTATGTAACATTTATATTTAGTAAGGGGTAAAATTTCCCACAGCTAAATTTCTATGGATAGAACACAGTATTATATTCCTGCTGGATAGTTCAGAAGAGAGACTAAAAACATACATCTACTGATTTCCAGAGAGGATCTTCAGGAATGGTAAAGCAGAAAAAAGACCCAAATCCTGAGCACTCCTGCTTTAAAGGCACTGATTCCAGAGATCACATGTTAAGTAAATCAAACCAGGTATTTCTGAGTACAGGCAGACACCTTTTATTGGAAATGGGGAGTGGGGGATGATGACTAATTTCAAATATACTATTTCAAAGGCTGATTTTCTTGGATGAAACAGATGAGCTTAAATAATGTTCCTGATAAAATCTCTGCTAGATTAACATTTCATACATACCTCTATTTCCATGTCCTTAATTATATTAAGGCACTATAGAATCCATATGGAAAATTTCTTATTCAGCTAGAGATAAAATAATACAGTAGCTATAAACCTAAGAAACATTTCCTCCCCATTACCTCTCCTGTGTTTGGGTTGGAGCAGAGAATTTTAGCATCTTTTCCACAGCTCAGCAACAATTCAGGATCTGCCATGCTCCAAGCAATTGCCAAAATCCCCCTATAAAAACACAAGATGAAGAAATTTTTAATCTTGAAGAAACCAAGTCTCCAAATGATTCCTATCTAGGCTCTGGAGATAGGTACTGCTGAAGTATAATTTCATATAATCTTTACGGAAAGCAATTTAGGAATGTGTATGCTCTTTGATCAGTATGAAGATACTCAATATCCTCTCAGAATCAGGAAAACACAGTATAGGAAAAGAAACCAAACTGTTTAAGACTGGCTCTTGTTTCTAATATTTTATTTTTAAAAAGTTAAAATCTTTATGGGGCAGCCTAGGTAGCTCAGCGGTTTAGTGCTGCCTTCAGCTCAGGCCGTGATCTTGGAGACCCGGGATCAAGTCCCATGTCAGGTTCCCTGCATGGAGCCTGCTTCTCCCTCTGCCTGTGTCTCTGCCTCTCTCTCTTTCTGTGTTTCTCATGAATAAATAAAATCTTTAAAAAATAAAAATAAATAAAATCTTTGTGAAAAATCATAAGGACAGTATGATGTACAGCCTTACACTCATCACTCTGACTCACTGGTTTGGCCACATTCACTTTATGATTTTTTCTCTCTCCACAGATACACTGACCATTTGAGAATTAATTACAGATATTATGACATATCACCCCTACACTTGTCTCTGAGGATTAACACATTCTTCTACATAACCATAATACAATTACTAAAAGTATTTATTTTTATGTAGTATTTTAAAATAAACAGTCCATGTTCAAATTTCCCCAATTGCATCAATAATATACTTTATAACTGCCCCTCTTAGAATCCAATCATGCATGTTAAGAATTTCAAGGCATGTCAAGAATGCCTTCTAAAGAAATTTGTATAAACTTATTACTACCTTCTAAAGAACATTTACATTTTTACTAAGTATTAAAGACAAAAAAAATCACAGAATTATAGAGCTGAAAGGACCTTAAGTATTATATAGTCCAACTCTTGCATATACTAGAAAGAGAAAATTGAGAAATCAGAGTTGATTTGCTCCTGCAACTCAGTATAGCCTTCTGTCTTGCTAAATTACAATCCCTTCTAAAACTGGCAGTAGAATACAGTGTTATGAGCACAGGTTCTGGGATCAGAATGTTTGGATCAGAAGTCAGCACATATCTAGTCATGTGGCCTAGGCCAAGTTTACCTTTCTGAGCTTCAATTTCCCAATTATAAAATAGATTAACAGTATCTACACCATAGACTTGTTATGAGGATTAACTACCTTAACATTTCAAGTACTTGTACACTTTACATTTTATATAAATGTTAGTTGTCCCCCAACTATAATGTAAACTCCCAGAGGGCAGGGATTTTTGTCTATTACTGAATCTTAGTACAGTGCTTGGTACAGAGCACATGTTGAATAAGTATGTGTTGAATGAATGAACAATACTTTAACTAACATGGGAAAAATATTGAAACTTACCAGAATCATCTCTTCTTTACCAAAAAGCTGATTGAAGCATAACATCTAAATAGAGTTACATCTTTACTAGACTCTTTTTTTCCTTTATAAGAAGCTAAAGGAGAGGTCACAAACTTCAAAACTTTAGTGTACAAATCCACTACCCAGTGGGAAAATGGGATTTAAAGCTTTAGTCTAAATATCCCTAAATAAGAAAGAAAACCCAAGAGTGTTCAGAAAATGTTATTACAGGGATCCCTGGGTGGCGCAGCAGTTTAGCGCCTGCCTTTGGCCCAGGGCGCGATCCTGGAGACCCGGGATCAAATCCCACATCAGGCTCCAGGTGCATGGAGCCTGCTTCTCCCTCTGCCTGTGTCTCTGCCTCTTTCTCTCTCTCTCTGTGACTATCATAAATTAAAAAAAGAAAAAAAGAAAAAAAGAAAATGTTATTACATTAAAATGGATTTGTTTCTTATTTAAAGCTGTTAAACAAATACATATAAATTCCCTGGGTACCTGAATACTAATGATAGGAAACAGGCCAAATTATAATTGAATTTAATGTTGCCAAACCTAACATGAAAAAACTTGCATATCCTTTTTAAACTAGTTTTAATTTTTTAAAGATTTTGTTTTTTTTAAGAAATCTCTATGCCCAACATGGAGCTCGAACTCACAACCCCTGAAACCAGGAGTCATGCGGTCTACTGACTAAGCCAACCAGGCACCTCTCTCATATCTTTTTAGAGAATCTGCACATTTATTACAATTGAATGCAGGGGTGCCTGGATGGCACAGTTGGTTAAGTATTGGACTCTTGGTTTTGGCTCAGGTCCTGAACTCAGGGTCATGAGATCAAACCCCACACTGGGCTCTGTGCTCAGTCTGCTTGAGATTCTTGCTCCCTCTCCCTTTCCTGCTTGTGCTCTCACACTTTCTCTTATAAAAATCAATCAATAAATCTTAATAAAAAATTAAATTAAAGCAGAATAATCCACCTAATTTCTCAAAAATGCTTTTTAAATAGAAACTTAGAACTAAAACAAACTTTTTAACTCTTGCTTGTCATTGAATGTTATGAAACACTCTTCTTAAGTACAATGACTCTAACAAAGATCAATTGTATAATGTCAAGAGTTGTCCTAAAGTGTTGTGGTATACCGGAATTTTGATTAATTATTACATGAAAAAATAATGGAAAATCCTTTATACAGTTTTGTATTGTTATGATATGAACTGGCTACCATTTTTGGGAAGAGAAAATCAGATGACTATTGCTTCAAATAAAAACCATTTACATTAACTTTTACAAGACAGAGACAAAGTAGATTCCTTAATTTAAAAATAATTATCTGATAATTCAAAATAGTAAGCAAATATGTTTTTGAAAATAAATAAATCAAGTTCCTTAGAAGAGCAGCATGATACCTGGCATGGTTTTCCAAGACACGGAGTGGAGAGGAAGCAAAACGAAGATCCCACATCTGGACCACTGGTAATCTATCATCCTCAGAGGCAAGGACCATCTGAGTCGCAACATCAGGATGCCACGCTAACCCAGAGCAATGCATCTGCAGATAGTTAAGGCGCACAATGTATCAATCTTATTACTTCATGAAGAGCCAAAATGAGCTTGAGGAACATGCCTTTGTTGAAATAGTAGAAAACATGAGCTCAGGCTTAGTTTATTAAAAAACAAAAAATAAAACCTAAAACTATTAAATTTTGAATCCTGACAGCTATCTCTAGAGCCTTCAAGCTATGCTGCCTCCTTAAAACTATTAAATTTTATTAAACAGCCTTAAATAGTACTCTTAAAAGTAAAAGGTTTATTTATCTATCTAACTATCTATCTATCTATCTATCTATCTATTTATTAAAGTAAAAGGTTTAAATGTTTAAATTGTTTCAGTCCGGGATCCCTGGGTGGCGCAGCGGTTTGGCGCCTGCCTTTGGCCCAGGGCGCGATCCTGGAGACCCGGGATCGAATCCCACATCGGGCTCCCGGTGCATGGAGCCTGCTTCTCCCTCTGCCTGTGTCTCTGCCTCTCTCTCTCTCTGTGACTATCATGAATAAATAAATAAAATCTTTAAAAAAAAATTGTTTCAGTCCATCCAGCTATTCGATACATAGCACCATTCTGGATTGGAATAATTCTATACTAAAAATGAGTTGATCTGTCAAAATTGCACCTAGGGAGAAAATTTTATATAAACTGAAAATTTAATACTTTCAGAAAAATAAAAACAGATAAAAGATTACAGGGTGCCTGGGTGACTCAGTCATAAGCATCCAACTCTTGATTTCAGCTCAGGTCATGACTCAGGGTCCTGGGATCGCCCCCACTTCAGGCTCCGCACTCAGTGGGGAGTCTGTCTCTCCTCTCTCTCTCCCTCTGTTCTCCTTCCAGCAAGTCATGGGTGCTCTCTCTCAAATAAATAAATCTTTAGGGATCCCTGGATGGCACAGCGGTTTAGCGCCTGCCTTTGGCCCAGGGTGCGATCCTGGAGACCCGGGATCAAATCCCACATCAGGCTCCCGGTGCATGGAGCCTGCTTCTCCCTCTGCCTGTGTCTCTGCCTCTCTCTCTGTGACTATCATAAATAAAAAAAATAAAAAAAAAAATAAAAAAAATCTTTAAAAACATATAATAAAAAATCCACATCTTTCCTCTGTTTTGTAAAAAAATCAAGACAAAATGTCTAAAGAAACCACTACCATTTAAAATTTCACATGGAATAAATTAACAGCATTATTGAGAATTACCTGGAAGTTTAGGTTCTACTAAATTTTCCAGAAGATAATAGAAGTGCTTATTGTATGCTTTATTCAATTGAAATTTGTTGTAAAATTCCTAATTCATTGAAAAACAATATACTGAAGAAATATTCATCTAAATAGTTTTTTGTTGTTATTGTTAAATTATAGATGTATTCTCTGACTTAGGCAAACTTGTTTTTAAAGATGTCAAACCAAACAATGTAATTAAAAACAAAGTAACATGCAGCCTGGGTAGCTCAGTGGTTTAGCGCTGCCTTCAGCCCAGGGCATGATTCTGGAGACGTGGGATTGAGTCCCACGTCAGGCTCCCTGCATGGAACTTGCTTCTCCCTCTGCCTGTGTCTCTGCCTCTCTCTGTCTCTCTGTGTCTCTCATGAATGAATGAATGAATGAATGAATGAATAAATAAATAAATAAATATCTTTAAAAAATAAAAAATAAAAACAAAGTAACAAAATAAGGCCTTTAATTATGCCCAAATTATTTTATAGCACATTATGACAGAGTATTAAGGAATTTGTAAGGCCACAAATTTGTTATATGGCTACATCTACTGGGCAAATGGGTGAATATTAGCTCATTTAGCAGTACTTAATTAGAAGAGATGAAGCCAGGAGTTCAGAAACTACAAGTTCACAGTCATATAATTACTACCTGAAAAATGTGTACATTCTAGAGAAAGCCAAAGATAAACAGTTGCTATAATGGTTTCAAATAGCTACTAAAGTAAAAACCACCCGTATGTCATGGAATAAGGTATTTAATTAACAATCTCTCTCTTCATCATTAATAATATCCAACATAGTTTACTGGAAATTTTATCTTCCCCAAGGAAAAACCTTCTTATTCCAACATAATTGGTCCATGAAAATACAGGATTTGACTTTATGAAAATTTGACTTGTTGTCAACACTGACAAACAATATAGAAATACCTATAGCAAAAATACAACATGTTTCTGTATATGACAAATCAATCATATACTTACCCTGTTACTATGGTCACTAACTTTGATGATAGGTTCATTTTTTCTAAGATCCCATACTGTAGCCCTGCCACTGGGACTGGCTGATGCTAAAATATGCTGAACTTGTCTGTTCCACGCAATGCAGCTGATATCTTCTGGGGGCTAAAAGGAAGAAACTACTAAAAACCATTTCTCAATTACAATCAAATTTAACTACAAAATTTGATCCTTCTTTTTAAAAAGTGAATTAAAATCTGATCTATTTATTCCACAAATTGTTTTATATTCCTAAGTTCTTAATACATAAGATTTAAAGCTCAGATATATGTCAATTCAAGTATTTTACCTTGTTTCATATGGTCTCATTTACCAGGCATTTATTAAGTTCCTGCAATGAATCCAGTACTTTTTCTTAATTTGCAACTGCCACAAGGTAGAGATAACAGACCACAAAGTAGACACTGATCAGTACTACAGACAACTAGGCAGAAAAAAGTCACAGCCTAGGAGAGCCAGGGTGCCTCAGTGGGTTAAGCATCCAACTCTTGATTTCAGCTCAGGTCATGATCTCAGGGTTGTGAGATCAAGCCCCACGTCATGCTTCACACTCACTGGGGGGTTTGCTTGGGATTCTCTCTGCCCCTTGCCCTTTGCCCCTCACCACCATGTGCACTCTCTCTCAGACAAATAAATAAATAAATAAATTCTTTTAAAAATAAATAAATAGAAATAAATGGTAGATCATATGCATCATCATACTACCTCTAACATGGCCAGAATGTTGGGGCCCATTATAAAGGCTACTCAAATTAAGTAGCCTATTTAACATAAACTTCAAGGAGGCAAGTGGAAGATTGTTCTTAACTTACAGAAATACACAGGAAAGGGGTTGAGTTATTATTATTTTTAAAATAAGTTTCCTTTCTAGTCTATGACTTTTAAGATAAGACATCATCAAAACACTATACAACATAAAATACTATACTATATAAAATACTGTATTTAAAAAATTATCAAAGGCTTGTCTATTTTATTCATTTCTATATGTCTAGTACATCAAACAGCATCTGGTAGTAGGCACTTGAATAAATATTTGCTGTTGAAGTTCTCACTGATACTTTGAAGAAACACATTTACTAATACTTTGCTGTACAGAAGGAAAATCATAACATCTAAACACTGATTTTAAACAAATATATTGGGATCCCTGGGTGGCGCAGTGGTTTGGCGCCTGCCTTTGGCCCGGGGCGCGATCCTGGAGACCCGGGATCGAATCCCACATCGGGCTCCCAGCATGGAGCCTGCTTCTCCCTCTGCCTGTGTCTCTGCCTCTCTCTCTCTCTCTCTGTGACTATCATGAATAAATAAATAAAATCTTTAAAAAAAAACAAAACAAAACAAAACAAAAAAAAACAAATATATTTTGTGTGAAAAAAATGAAGTAAGTAAGTGTTGAAGAGCAGATCTTGGTTTTTTTATGACATCAAAATCAACGTAATACCTGTGTTTTGGCTCCTGGTGTCATCGGAGTTGCAAAATTGTTGAGATCCCAAATATAGATTTCAGATTCATTAGCACCAGAAGCTACCAGATTAGTCTACAGTAAGACATAATTAATAAAGAAATAGTATTTATGAATAATTAAGAGAACTGAGAATAATTCTACTCAGAAAGGAAAAGCTCTGTCAGTTTAAGGGTATACAACTTTTCTGTTTAAAAAAGCAAAACTTAGGGTGCCTGGGTGGCTCAGTCAGTTAAGTATCTGCCTTCGGCTCAGGTCATGACCACAGGGTCCTGGGATCAAGCCCCACATTGGGTTCCCTGCTCAGTGGGGAGCCTACTTCTCCCTCTCCCTCTGCTACTCCCCCTGCTTGAGTTCACTCGCTCTCTAGTTCTCAAAAAAACTCTAAAAAAAAAAAAAAAAAAGGAAAACTCATGAATTCCTAAATACTGTGCATAAAAATCTGAAATTGCAATAGTTTTTTAGAGATGTATATTATAAAATTTTATTTCACTAAAAAAATAGTATGTGTACTGACATTATAATACAAGACATTAAAGAATTATATGGATAAATTCTTAAGCAATCATGCAACCATATGGGGATTATCATTTATACAGGAAGGGAATCTGATTATGAAAGAGAGACAAAAATAGGCAACCAATGATTGCTTTCAAACAAATAACTGAATTCTAAAATAATGGCATTTATCTCGAGATACCTCAGAGCCAGCTTCTGGAGCCAGACCAATACAGGGCTAGTAAAATCTCGTCTTAAATCCTCATGTCCTTCTAGTTCATTTACATTCAATCTTGTTCGGTTTGGCAGTATTTCTAGGTTATCTCTGTTGCATACTGTTAGGGTCAAAAAGACCCTAAAACTGTGATAGGAAGTACAGGAGGATGATAGGTTTCATATATTGGCTTTCATCCTTTATTATTCACTCTCATAAATTCTTCTCTTATCAATTGACATATAATATGAAAACAGAGGAATTCTATGGTTGTAGCCACCTATAATATAAGACACCAAAAAGCATCTGCTGTTTAACAAAGGCACTAGCTATCTAATCTAAAACGAAGATACCATAAAGAAATAAAGTTTAGCTATCTAATCTAAAACGAAGATACCATATAGAAATAAAGTTCAGGTTTGTATTTCTATGCCCTAAGTATTTATTTACAGTATAAGAAAAATAACTATTTTAAACTTTCTTGGGACAATATTCATGTTTTAGTTGTTATGCTCTAGTATCCTGTACTAGTATCCATCTAGTATCCTCCATCTAGATCTTTGCTAACCAATACATTTATATAATTAATATTTAGGGGATCCCTGGGTGGCGCAGCAGTTTGGCGCCTGCCTTTGGCCCGGGGCGCAATCCTAGAGACCCGGGATCGAATCCCAGGTCGGGCTCCCGGTGCATGGAGCCTGCTTCTCCCTCTGCCTATGTCTCTGCCTCTCTCTCTCTCTCTCTGTGACTATCATAAATAAATAAAAATTAAAAAAAATTAATACTTAGTAAAGTTTCTGATGCAACAATAGACTGTCTCTTCATTGCCTGATCCCCTCCATGGAGTTATTATCATTTACCCTGATCCCAACTCTCAACCCTCCATTCTTAAAAAAAAAAAAACCACTTAACTCATCAGTCTGCATGGACACACATTTTTAGCTTTCAATTCCATGACTGAGGCATAGTAGATTCATATACTTATTTCAAATAAGCATCACGTATCTCAAGAATTATGAATAAATGTCAAAAGTCTAACCTGGAAAATATTCACATCCAAGGCTCTTACTGGGCCAGTATGCTTGTCATTTTGGGCAATTACAACTTCCTTGTCTCCAGCTATAATTTTAGAAGGATCATAAAGAATAATATTCCCATTTTCACCACCTGCAATCAGAACTCCAGAGACATTTCCTTTGGGATCCATCTTATGAGGCCCCCAAATCAACTTGTGGTACCTTTAAAAGAAAATGAGTAAATAACTGCCTTTTAAAGTCAAATAAATATAGAAAATAATTTGAAATTATATATTTAATTCCATATGTTTTCATAAATAATCTAAAGACATTGCTTCTCCTCTATTCCTGGTAACTGAGCATGACTTGGTGAAATGGCATTTTAGTTTTTATTTATATCCTTATGTGCATGTTTGATTTTATAATCCTGAAGAGTAAGACTTTTTGGTAGAGATAATGTAGTGTAAAATATACTTGATTTGTGTGTCAAAAGACATGGGCTTAACAATGGTTTTACCATTTAGAAACTGTGAGATGCTGCACAGGTTGCTGAATCTTCCTAAGCTGCTTTTGGTTCATCTGTAAAACAGAGCTCTAATCAACACTTCCTTTGATATTTTGACTACAGAAGTACTCACTGACAAGTGGGCTGTTAAGTAGTGGAGGTGTTAAAGGAATTATATGAAATTTTCTAAGAAAAGTAACGTATTCCGACAGTGGGAAAGGGACATCAAAATTATATCTATTAAGACGAGTACCTCTCACTGGTGGAGAATAAAAGATTATGGTTTGGCTAGCAGATGCAACATGAAGATGGCATGGGTGAGTAATGACAGAAAGGGTGGTGAGTAGGAAAACATAGACAAAAGGTATTTGAAGTTCCCATACTGAAGACTGAAGGAAAACTGAAGACAAAAGGTATTTGAACTCCCATCTGAAGTTCTTCAGAGCCCTCCCACAGAGGGAGGGCTCGGCTCTGAAGAAAATCCCATGAGATTCCATGATTTGAGCTGTGAGCTATTAGTTAAGGTACAATTTCTTCACCAAAAATTGACAAGGTAGTGAGACAATAAGGTATATTTTACTACTCAAATGAAAGTGTCCTTTTTCTGCATTACAATAGGATGCTAAGTACTTGGAAAAGTGACCCAAATACCTGCTATATAAGAAATCATGTCAACAAAAATTTCTGTGAAATATATTTTTAAATATAGATAAGTACAATGAAAAAAAACCTATCAGAGATAATTACCATTAACACCTTAGTATTGATCCAACTAACTCACGTCATTGATGTAATTCTTTGCAGTTTCTAATAATAACATATTTATAGACAAACTAGGCACATAATCACAACCGTAAATAATGTGAGCTTAAAATTCATCAATCTCATACCTGTGAGAAGAAGAGAAAGTAGCACAAGATTTCATATCCAAGGATGGATCAGAAAGGTCTAATTCAAATATCTCAAGGGAAGCACTGGTACTAAATGTCGCATCCAATTGCTGAGCAGATGTTCCTACAAAAATGCACTTACGGTAACTATAGTGCAAAAATAAAAGACTCAGAGAAAACCATACAAAACAAGTTAAATGCATCTTTTCCAATGATCTCACTCATGAATGCTGCATTAGTGACTAAAATCTCAGGATGCATGCCATGGAACAGATACTTAAAGTACTATACGAATGAAATTCTGACACAAGGCTTAGAGATTATGTAAGAGTGGATAGTGCAGATAACTTTTTAAACCTGTAGATATTTAAAAAGCTCCCTGTAAAAACAGTCTCTCAATTAACTATTTCGTCACAAGTGATATAACTTTCTTTTCATATAAAAATGCTAGCATCAAAACTTTTTCATTCAAATTGATACTAACTTGTTATCTATTGTGCTTAATATTGGAGGAATAAAGATGAAACATAATTCTTATGAAGTAGGGAAGACACCATACATGTAATATATCGTTCATCATGCTACGATGAACAAGGTGCTATAAGGGAACACACAGGAAGGTCACTGAACTCAGCTGAAAGGGAGAATGAAGGTATCTCATTAGGGAAGGAGAGGCTTTCTAGAAGAGATGAAGCTTGAAATGAGTTTTAAAGGACAGGTATAAATAAGCCAAATGTGGAAAAGAAGAAATTAAGTGACTCATACTATCTTCTCTGTTGAATTTACCTGTAGCTAGGTAAATGGGATGATTCTGGGCGGGGCTCCAGGCCTGCATGGCCGTACGGTCTACTTCCTTTAACTTCATCCTGCTAAAGAGAATATTTTACATAGAAACATGCTGAACGTGTAACACAGAACATAAACATTTTTTACATAGACATATACTGAACCAACAACTACATCATGAGAATGTACAAATGCCAGTAAATCAAACTGGTTCAGGTATCACTTGTTGGGAACATTCAATATTAGAAAGAAGAAAAACTTGTTAAATTACTTTGAGACAAATATAGGGCTTTTTTAATTGTTTACAAATTACAGTCCTTCAAGTGAAAAATCAGTCTGAAAAAAAGACTTAAGAAAAAAATACAGGGAAAAAAGAAAAAGAAAAAAATACTGGGTAGTACCTGAGGGATTAACTTTCTTGCAAAATATACTCTCAGGTGATGATAGGTAACAAATATAAGAGTAAGACAAAGCACACAATAAACAAGGTATATATTCCTGGAGCAGGATTACTAAGTGATTAAGAGCTGTTTTAAAAATTAATTTTAAAGTCTAATTACTGAAAAGAATATAGTAAACCTACAGATTTTTTTTTTTTAAAGATTTTATTTTTTCATGAGAGACACAGAGAAAGGCAGAGACATGGGCAGAGGGAGGAGCAGGCTCTCCATGGGAAGGAGCCTGATGCAGGACTCAATCCCAGGACCCTGGGAACTAAAGGCAGACAAGATACTCAACCACTGAGCCACTCAGGCATCCTATAAACCTATAGATTTTAAAGATAAATTTGGCAGAAATTTAAAAACCTGGTCACTCCAAGCTACAATTCCACATGCCACTAGTTTACATATTCTGTTAAAGTTACCTTGGTAGAAAAATTCAGGAAGTACTGTGCTGTAACTTTAAAAAAAAAAAAAATTGTCATTGTACATAAATACATTCACACAGCACAGTATTCCACTGTAAAATGTACCATAATTTACTTACTTAGTTCACTACTGATGAACACTTGAGTTGTTTTTAATCTTTTGCTATTTTTACAAACAATGCTGAAATAAATAGCCATATGTACATGTTAATTCATTCATGGGCCAGGATAGCTATAAATTTCCAGAAGTAAAACTGCTGGGTTAGAGATAAATGCAAAAAAAAAAAAAAAAAAAAAATAGAGATAAATGCAATTTTTAATTTTGATGGCTATTGCCAAGTTGCCCTCCACAATAACTGTACCTTTTCACATTCCCCCACAGCCTTACCAGAGTAACACCTTTAGATTTTCATCAAATGATAGGTGAAAAATGTTTACTCTGAGTAGTTACAATTTGCATTTCTCATGCCATAAATAAGGTTGAGCTTCTTTTTTATAGGGTTATGGGTCATCCACATTTCCTTCTCTGTCACCTTTTTGGTCTATTCTTGTCTATTTTACTTGTCTATTTTTCTATTGGATTGTCAGACTTTATTTTTATTATTATTATTTTTTAATTTTTTAAAATTTTTATTTATTTATGATAGTCACAGAGAGAGAGAGAGAGAGAGAGAGAGACAGAGACACAGGCAGAGGGAGAAGCAGGCTCCATGCACTGGGAGCCCGACGTGGGATTCGATCCCGGGTCTCCAGGATCACGCCCTGGGCCAAAGGCAGGCGCTAAACTCCTGCGCCATCCCTATTTTTATTATTATTATTTTTTTATGTTTCACATTTTTGTTGTTGTTGTTAGTAAAGTGACATTAGTTTATTAAGCAAAGTTACAGAGAAAGCTCTCAGAAGTGAGAGGAGTCCTGACAGAGTTGCCCTCCTTTCACAACATTTTGATTTTTAAAAAATAGATTTTATTGGGGAACTTGGGTAGCTCAGTTGGTCAAACATCTGCCTTCAGTTCTAGTCATGATCCTAAGGTCCTGGGATCAAGTCCTACATCAGGCTCCCTGCTCAGCGGGGAGTCTGCTTCTCCCTCTCCCTCTAACCCTCCCACTTGCTCATGCTCTCACTCCCTCACTCTAACGAATAAATTTTTAAAATCTTTAAAAAAAAAATTCATCAGAACAGTTTCAAGTTCACAGAAAAAGAGTGAAAAGTATAGAGATCTCACATTCCTCCCTCTCTCTTCCCCCAAACCCCCTCCACTCGCCCCTACCCTAGTCTTTCCCACCATAAACTGTCCTGTACCACAGTGGTACATTTGTTACAATCCAACCTATATTGACACATCATTATCAAGCAAAGTCCATGGCTTGCTTTAGGGTTCACTCTTTGGGTATTCTATCAGTTTGGACAAATGAATAATGACATGTATCCACTCACCTGTATCCACCCATCCACAGTTAAAGTATCACTCAGAAGCTTTCCTGCCCTAAAAATTCTATGTTCTCCCTCTTTATACCTCTCTTCCTCCCTCACGACAACCACTGATCTCTTTACTCTCTCCAGAGTTTTTTTTTTTCCTTTTCCAGAATGTTATTTATTTATATAGTATTGTAGCCTTTTCAGATTGGCTTTTTTTTTTTTTTTTAAAGATTTTATTTATTCATTCATGAGAGACATACAGAGAGTGAGAGACAGAGACACAGGCAGAGGGAGAAGCAGGCCCCATGCAGGGAGTCTGATGCGGGACTCAATACCAGGACTCCAGATCACACCTTGGGCTGAAGGTGGTGCTAAACCGCTGAGCCACCGAGGGATTCCCCTCACCCCCTTTTTTTTTTTAAGATTTTAGATTGGCTTCTTTACTTAGCAACAGGTATTTAAAATTCCTCTCTGTCTATTTGCAACTTGATAGCTCATTTCTTTTTAGCACTGAAAAATATTCCATTGTATGGATGTAGCATGCTTTAACAGTCAAATTTATCACTTTTTAAGAAATGGTTTCTGAATTTTGAGTAGGTAGAAAGGCCTTTTGCATGCCAAGGTTATGAAGAAATTCACCCATATTTTTCTTCTAAGCAAGGTCATCAGTGGCCTTCTCATTTAAATTTTGACCCAGAACCTGGAATACATTCCGGTATACAATATATGCTCATAGTTTGTTTTTCTTATTACAATGAAACCACTTATTGAAAAGTCTATCTTTGGGATCCCTGGGTGGCGCAGCGGTTTAGCGCCTGCCTTTGGCCCAAGGCGTGATCCTGGAGACCCGGGATCGAATCCCACATCGGGTTCCCGGTGCATGGAGCCTGCTTCTCCTTCTGCCTATGTCTCTGCTTCTCTCTGTGTGTGTGTGACTATCATAAATAAATAAAAATTTAAAAAAAAAAAAAAAAAGAAAAGTCTATCTTTTTCCTACAATTTTAAGATAGGACTTTTATCATGTACTATGTTCCTATATTTAGGTTTATTTCTGGAATTACTCTTTATGTTTATATTCCTATAGGTAAGGATCTACATTCCTGTATATATTTAGGTTTTTTTTTTTTTTAAGATTTTATTTATTTATTCATGATAGTCACACACACAGAGAGAGAGAGAGAGAGAGAGAGAGGTAGAGACACATGCAGAGGGAGAAGCAGGCCCCATGCACCGGGAGCCTGACGTGGGATTCGATCCCGGGTCTCCAGGATCGCGCCCTGGGCCAAAGGCAGGCGCCAAACTGCTGCGCCACCCAGGGATCCCTATATTTAGGTTTATTTCTGAATTCCTGTTCCTTATGTCCATTTATTTATTTACATGTTAGACATTCCACTGTTTTTTTTTATTTAAGCAATCTCTATACCAAATGTGGGGCTCGAACTCATAACCCTGAGATCATTCCAATTTTAGTATATGTGGTGCCAAAGTGAGTACAACCTTGAGATCAGGAGTGTATGCTTTACTAATTAAGCCAGCTAAGTGCTGCAAGCATTCCATTGTTTTAAATACTTAGACTTTACAGGAGTAGGATTCTCATAACCCCTCACCATTGCTTATCTCCCACACCATTTTCCTTACTGTCACTGTTTATTTTATTACATAAACTTTAGAACAGTTTGTGTCTAATTCCATAAAAAAAGAGAACGTTAATATTTTTATTGAATCTGCATCAAATTAATAAATTAATTTATGGAGAAACTGACACAATGTTGAATCTTTCCACTAAGAACATGTTGTCAATTGGGACACCTGAGTAGTTCGTTGGTTAAGTGTCTGTCTCTGCTCAGGTCATGATCCCAGGGGTCCTGGGATTGAGTCCAGACTCCTTGCTCAGCAGGGAGCCTGATTCTTTGTCTGTCTGCCAATCCCCCTGCTTGTGCCTTCTTTTTCTCTGACAAATAAAGAAAATCTTAAAAAACAACATGTCTTTTAAGTTTTTTCTTTTAATCTTTCAGTATTACTTTAAATTTTTTGATATATTGGGTTTGTTTATTCCTAGTATTTTATCTTTCGGTTTATAAATGTGACTCACCCACAACCATTATATAGACTGTCTTCCTGGTATTGTTTTACAAAGGCTAATAGCATTTGTACTACCCTAACAAGCAGTAGTGATAACAATTGAGATTTCTTGTCTTTTTTCCCTTCTTTAGTGGAAAGCCTACTATATCACCATGGGACATGACTTTAGGTTTTATTTTTATTTTTTTAAAAAGATTGATTGATTGATTGATTGATTGATTTATGATAGACACAGAGAGAGGGAGAGAGGCAGAGACACAGGAGGAGGGAGAAGCGGGCTCCATGCCGGGAGCCTGACGCGGGACTCAATCCTGGGACCCCAGGATCACGCCCTGGGCCAAAGGCAGGGGCTAAACCGCTGAGCCACCCAGGGATCCCCTGACTTTAGGTTTTAAAATACACATACAGGGCAGCCCCGGCAGCATAGTGGTTTAGCGCCGCCAGCAGCCCCGGGTGTGATCCTGGAGACCCCAGGGATCCAGTCCCACGGAAATCAGCCATCAATTACTGTTTCGTTGAATGCTATTTATAAAGACTGGGTTTTGAATTCTGTCAAATGCTTTTTCATGAGGTAATCAGAATGACCACAGATTCTTGTTGGGTCTATCAATAAGACAAATTATACTAACAGATTTTCTAATATAGACCATCTCTTTCTACCCTGAATAATACAATTCTCATGATGTATTATTCTACTAATGTGCTGCTAGATTCCATTTGTTTAACAGAGTTTTGCTTCTGGCATTGTAAAACTGCGTCTATACTTTTCTTCCTTGCAACTGTCATCAGGTTTTGATATCAATATTATTACTCACTTCAAAAAAATGTAGTTTTCCATCTTTCTCTATGCTCTGAAACAGTTTCAACAGCAGCACTGAAATTACTGTTTTTTTCAAATACTTAGCAGAATTCTCTCATGAAACATCTGGGGTTGATGGTTTTGGGGGAGGAGCTGCTCTTCTGCTAATTTTCTCTATTTCTTCTATAGAAATTGATCTATTTGAATTTTCTTTATTCAGGGTCATTTCTTCTAAATTTTATTTTCCTATGATAATCCTTTAATTTTTTTTTTTACAGATTTTCTCATTTTTAAAGACTTGAACACACTCATGATTTTTAAATTTTTGTTATTTATGATTATTTATCCTTACTACATATATTTGTGCTTTGTTTCCCGTCCTCTTTAATAAATGATTAGCTTGGCTAGCAATTTGTCTATTTTCAAACAGCCAATTCATTACTTCTTTCTGTTTTCTAATTCACTAATTTCTTTTATTTTTATTAATTCCTTTCATCTTTTCATTTACTTAGATCTTCTAACTTTTTGAGTTAAATGCTTAACCCACTCATTTTTATTATTTATTCTTCACTAATATAAATATATTTTTTAAAGATTTTATTTATTTATTCATGGAAGACACAGAGAGGGAGAGAGGCAGAGACACAGGCAGAGAGAGAAGCAGGCTCCATGCAGGGAACCTGACGTGGGCCTTGATCCCGGGTCTCCAGGATCACATCCTGGGCTGAAGGCGGCACTAAACTGCTGAGCCACCAGGGCTGCCCACTAATATAAATATTTAAAGCTTTGAGTTTCCTCTGAGTACTACTTTAGCTAGATTCCATATATTTCTAGTATTCTCATCACTATGGTCATTTATATTCTACAATTTTCACATGTGTTCTCCATTGATCCAATAGTTGTTTGAATTTAATATGCAAGTAAAGGGATCTTCTTTCTACTCTTGTGATTTTATACTATTTCTCCTTTTAAAATTTATTGAAAAAAAATTTATTGAAGTTTCCTTTGGGGCCTATAGAGAAGTTTCTGTAAATGTTTCATGAGATCTAAAAAGAAGGAATACACTGTTTTCAGGGTCAAGTTCAATATATATTAAATCTACCCTATTGACTTAATTGTTTAGGTCATCTACAGTCTTACTGTGTTTCTATTTGATTTGTTCTAGACCAAGAACACTGAGTTAAAAGTCACTTACTACTAATGCATTTTTACTTATTTTTCTTGGTACCTCCTTAAAGTTACTTTTATTTAATACATAGTTATATGGTTGACAGATATTCATAATGTTAAATATTCACTGCCAAATACACATTTTAGCTTTGTAGTCTTTCTTCTTCATCTTAAGTAATCCCATGGGCCTGAATTCCACTTTGTCTCATATTAAGACCAATATCTAGCTTACTTTTGATGTGCCTTTATGTATATATGTATTTTTCCCTTTTCAACTTTTTTTTAAAAGTTTATTTATTCATGAAGACAGAGAGAGAGAGAGAGAGAGAGAGAGAGAGAGAGACAGGCAGAGGGAGAAGCAGGTTCCATGCAGGGAGCCCGACGTGGCACTCGATCCCGGGTCTCCAGGCCCTGGGCTGAGGGTGGCACTAAACTGCTGAGCCACCCGGGGCTGCCCGCCTCTTCAACTTTTGAACTACTTTTTTGCTGGCTGCCTTAAAGACAGCAACAAATTTTTAAAAATTTTAAAAAATCAGATTTTTCTTGGTGATCCAATTTGAAAATTTTTTTAATAGATTAGCTAATAAGGCCATATAAAATTTTGATATAATATTTTCTCCTGATTTGACAGATGTGGTTGCTCTTCGTTCTGTATTATTTTGCTATGTTTAGTTTTATAATTAAAAAAAATACTTTCCCTGTTGTTCCTATTTGTGTATTTATAATTATTCTGATAATTAGGATTAATTGTATTTTTGTTCTAATATGTATTTCTGGTTCTATCTTTATAGTTTAAAATGTTATTTAGGGGATTCCTGGGTGGCGCAGTGGTTTAGCGCCTGCCTTTGGCCCAGGGCGCGATCCTGGAGACCCGGGATCGAATCCCACGTCAGGCTCCCAGTGCATGGAGCCTGCTTCTCCCTCTGCCTATGTCTCTGCTTTTCTCTCTCTCTCTGTGACTATCATAAATAAATAAAAATTAAAAAAAAAATGTTATTTAGTACCATTAATCCTCTATTTCTTTACACAGTAATTACTATGGAGCACTAATGATATTAGTTTACATAATCTTACTGTCCTTGTACTACAGTTATAGTCAACAGTATTATCTTTCTCAGTGTTTACCTTTGTACTGTTGAATATCTTTATACTTCTACCAATTGACTTGTCAGCTTTAAACATTGTCCTTTGACTCCTAGCCATTACAGATGAGGCAATCCATAAACTTATTCTACCTCCAATTTTTTTTCTACTTTCCACTTTTTATTTTTTTAAAGTTTTATAACCAATTCCTACATGATCAGATATTTAACATACACATTTTATTCTTTCTTCTTTATTCCTACTTTTGTTTTAGTTTCAGGTCTGTAGTTAAATATATTTAAAGCCCTCCAACATTTCTTTTGCCAGCTTTCTTACTCATCTCTAGAGGATGAAGGTCATGTTCCAATAGCTTCCTTAAGAAAGCCTTAAGTCTATGTATATCTAATGTAAGTTTATTTAAGTCTAATATGCCCTATGCTTTACATGTTCCAATTGTTTATACTTGAGATAATAAAAATGAAGGCACAGAAAGATTAATAATTTGTACATGCTAGCGAGGGGCAGAGCCAAGATTTGTTTTGTTTTTATTTTTATTTTTTTTAAATATCTTATTTATTTATTCATAAGAGATACAGAGAGAGAGAAAGGCAGAGACACAGGCAGAGGGAGAAGCAGGTTACATGCAGGGTGCTCGACATGGGACTCGATTCCAGGTCTCCAGGATCATACCCTGGGCAGAAGGCGGCACCAAACCGCTGAGCCACCAGGGCTGCCCCTGTTTTGTTTTTAAAGATTTTATTTATTTATTCATGAGAGACAGAGAGAGAGAAAGAGAGAGAGAGAGAGAGAGGGAGAGAGAGAGAGGGAGAGAGGCAGAGACACAGGCAGAGGAGCAGGCTCCATGCAGGGAACCTGACATGGGACTCGATTCCGGGACTCCAGGATCATACCCTGGGCAGAAGGTGGCACCAAACCGCTGAGCCACCAGGGCTGCCCCTGTTTTGTTTTTAAAGATTTTATTTATTTATTCATGAGAGACAGAGAGAGAGAAAGAGAGAGAGAGAGAGGGAGAGAGAGAGAGGGAGAGAGGCAGAGACACAGGCAGAGGAGCAGGCTCCATGCAGGGAACCTGACATGGGACTCGATTCCGGGACTCCAGGATCACGCTCTGGGCTGAAGGCAGGCGCTAAACCACTGAGCCACCTGGGCTGCCCCCAGAGCCAAGATTTGAACTCAGAAGTTTACTTTCAGAGTCTAATCTCTTGTTACCCCAACAAATTCAGGTATTTTAATCATAGAACACATCCTAACATTTAGAAGAAATAATAACAAAGCAACTAGGATTCATGGGGACACTAAGAGAAGAAGAAATGGGGGCACCTGGGTGGTTCTTTCAGTTATGCATCTGCCTTGGGCTCAGGTCATGATTGGGATGGAGCCCCACCCCACATCTGTTTGGCTCCCATTCAGCCAGGAGTCTGCTTCTCCCTCTCCCTCTGCTCATGCGCTCTCTCTCTCTCTCTCTCAAATAAATAAATGAAATCTTTAAAAAGAAGAAATGTATTTTAGAAACTGTGCTAGGTTAGGCAAAAGTGGATTAAGGAGGTTCGATCATGTGGTTAAAAGTAATAGGCCTCTGGAGTCAATGCTGGATCTGAATATTGGCTCTGCTACTTATTATGATACACTAGACACATTGTTTAACCTCCCTAAGTCCCATTTGTAAAATGAAGATAAGAGTCACTACCTCATGGGATGTTCTGAAGTTTAAATGAGATAATGTATTTTATATAGGGCCAAACTCAGTGTCCAGCACATAGGTTAACATGGGCTTTAATATGCTATTTTTTAAAATTATTACAAGCATGAGATTAATCAAGAAAACTACACATCTAGTTTCCTAAGGCTGTTCTGAAAAAAGAGGGAAAATCTCAATTTTCTAAGAAGCGAAAAAGCCTTTAAATGAAATGCTCTCTTTTCTCAGCCAACTATTTTTATTAAGAAGTTCAAATTCCAGCTACTTTCAGAGAAGTACCCTAATGATCCAATCCACAATGATCTAAATTATCTCTTAACTGTTTGGACCACTTTAAATATTTTATAATAAAGTGTCTTATTCTAATTTAACAAAACTTTATAACATTCTATTAGTACACACTGTTACATATTTTTCCATTGCCTTTTTATAACCACCTGTTTTATGTCATCGTCTCATTAACTTGACAAATAATGTCCTTTTTTTATTTTAAGGATTATTTATTTATTCATGAGAGAGAGAGAGAGAGAGAGAGAGAGAGAGGCAGAAACACAAGCAGTGAGAGAAGCAGACTCCTCGCAGAGAGCCTGATGGGGGACTCCAACCTCGGACTGAGGATCACGCCCTGAGCCAAAGGCAGACGCTCAACCACTGAGCCACCCAGGCGTCCCTAATGTCTTTTTTTCAATTAAATATTACAACTTTTACCCTTTGTGGAATCAAAATTGCTTAGCTCACAGTAAGGTATAGAAAAAGTTTTGCTTGTTTTATTTTGAATGTTTATATTTAGGGAAATATAAAAAGACTGATGAGCTGGAAAGATCACTTTCAGGTAAAACATTTAATTTTTTAATTCTTAAGTGTTTAAAGGAAAAATAATTTTAATCACTTTAAGTTTTCTTATTTAAAAAATAGGGGAAAGTATCATTAAAGGAAAAAGAGGTTTTAAAAAAATGCTTTAGAAAAAAATGCTTTAGAATAATTTCTAAAAGTGAAAACAAAATATCTATATATATTTTTAAAAAACCCAACTGAACAGAACTATACTATATCTAAGAGCAAAGGTACATTAAAGGTTACCTAATTCATGAACACTTAGTTAATGTGTAACATTTACTGAAAGAGAGAGAGACAAATTCACAAGTACATAAAATGGTTAAGTGGGAATACAAAACATTTATAAAAGTCTTATTTCTTGTCCTTAGCACTCAATGTTCCACTAAATGCAGTTGCACTTATTAAGTTGTACTGAACATAAGACTTCAATACCAACTGTTGTTGTTGTTGTTGTTTAAAATCACTACAATAATGGCCTGGAGCTATGTTAAGTGGTCTGAATTTAATTAAAGAGTAGTAATTTTGTCCATTGCAATCATTCTCAAAACACTAAGAATACTATGGAAATACCGCCTGTGTATTCTCTTAGAAATGATCATTTAGTTGTAACTAATTTTCTTGAAAATCTGAAGGTTTAGATTAAACCATGTGTACTTCCCAAGTATGACATGCTTCAAAAGCCTTGTGCAATTTTTTTCAATATCATATATGATTAGAATTTACACTATGCAGACTTATTTAAGACTATTTTACACAGAACAAAATCATTATGATAACACAAAAATAAAACTGCTAGGACAGTGGCTTGTTCACATGTCATCTACAAGACAATATTTATAGCACAGCAATCTAGGATATGGAGTCTGGAGCCATACCCTCAGTTTAAATCCCAGCTCCACCTTGTCCTAGCTCTGATATGCTCTAAAAGGCATGTATCTTTACCTATGTGTGTCTTGGCTACCCACTTGGTAAAATAAGTATAACAAAAGTCTGCATAAGAAGAGTTGCTGTGGGACGCCTGGGTGGCTCAGTGGCTGAGTGTCTGCCTTCCACTCAGGGCATGATCCCAGAGTCATGGGATCAAGTCCCACATAGGGCTCCTTGCTGGGAGCCTGCTTCTCCCTCTGCCTGTGTCTCTGCCTCTCTCTGACATGAATAAATAAATAAAATCTTAAAAAAAAAAAAAAAGAGTTGTGAGAATTAAATGAGGCATTACGCAGAGGGCTTAGAACAGTAGCTGGCACATAGTAAATACATGCTTGTAAATATCAGCTATGGCAAAAGTCACAATTTAAAATTTTAGTTTATCACAATGAATCTCCAAGAATACCTCTACTGAAGGGGCACCTGGGTGGCTCAGTCGGTTAGTGTCCAACTCTTGGTTTTGGTTCAGGTCTTGATCTCTTGAGATCAAGCCCCACATAGGGCTCAATGCTGAGTGGGGAGGTGGCTTGGGATTCTCTCTCTCCCTCTGCTCCTCCTCCACTGCTTGCTCTGTGTTCTTTCTCTCTCAAATAAATAAATAAATCTTTTTTTAAAAAAAAAATACATCTATTGAAGAAAACTTATTTGCCAGTCTAGAACTTATTTTTTCACCCAAGTTTCTCCCCACAACATGCATGTAGTTAAATGCATGCTATTAAGTGGAAGCTTTTTCCTTTTTGCTCGTTTTTTAACTGCTAATTCTGTAAAGCAGTACTAAAACCTAACAGTTCTATTGTCTGAAAAATACCAAACTTACACTGCTACATATAGAGATGACTCATAACTCAGAAAGTAAAAAGTGGAAGAGTTAATAGAATTGCAAACTCTGACTCTCAAAAAATCCCTAGTTGGCACTGCATTTGGTAAAAATCCATCTTGTGTGGGCAAGTATCTTATCATGGATGGGCACATTTGTTCTAGAGTATTTATTTACTGTTACTGATGTTCTAGACTCATCTCACTCAACCAAAATCAAATCAAAGAACTAACTGCGTTGAACTAAATGCTGGTGTATTTATCTAGAATCTAAGAAGTAAAACTTTTTGACCTGAAATTAACCTAAGAATGACAACATTTCTGAAAACACTGTAAAAATCAATTTTAATAATATCACCTGACAAGAATTAATTTGGGATCTGTAAACCTCATGAAATTATATAGAGAATTCTGTGTGTGTGTGCATTTTTCTAGGAAGGTGATCCAATGCTTTCATCAGATCCTAAAAAGGGAGTGGAATTCCAAAAAGTCAAGAATCACTGCTCTTTCTAATTTCTTTCTACTTTTATGTTATTATTATAAATTATATATTATTGTTTCAAAAAGAACCTGCTTATATAAAATTAAGCAGTCTAATTCTAAATTCATTCCAATCTCACATTCCCCAAATAACTTTGGACATGTATAACATAAATTCACAACTACAAAAACACTTCAAGTTACCCAAAAATTCTTAGTCTACAAACCTTTCCCAGAGCTGTTTAAGAAACAGTAAGAAACAAAGAGCACAGAGGAACCACTAGAAACCTGTGAGTAAACTTTAGCCAATCCCAGAACAATCAGTATGTACAGAAAACAAGGGTCGGTATGAGAAGAGCGAGGCTCTAATTATCTACTGAACAGCTACAAGTGGCGACAGTCAAATTTCAGCATTCTGTAGTTAGAAAAGGCAGTTTTGGGGAGAGGATTTAGCACAGATCATCACTGCAGTTTCACAAAGACCTACATAAAATTAGTTGCTTGGTAAAGTTCATAATGCCCACAAGCCCATGCCATATTTTTATTCGTTTTCCACCTGCCCTGTAATTTAATCTCTCATTACAATAACTTATTAGCAAAAACATACAACACTTAATGAGATTTCCTTCGAGGTGTATATAGGCTTAGGTTGGCGACTATCCTTAAAATAATCCAATCCCGGTTCAATGCCAGTAGCCTTCCGTTGAAAACCTATGAACCCTTTTATCTGGCAACAGTTCAAATACAAACAAAAAATCATAAACTAAATAAAGTCAACCAAAGTGATCCCGAGGCTCGCGTCCTTCCCTCCGCCTCGGGGCCCGCACCTCTTTGTGCACAAGGGTGTGAGTGCGAGGGGCTTCTAACCTCGGACCCCAGTTACCCGCCCGGCACGACCCCCCGTCGCAAGCCTCAGGGGAGCTCCTGCTCAGCAGGGGAAACGTTGGCGGACGTGGATCGGCGCGATCCCCGCAGCAGCCGTGACGCCAGGCTTGTCCCGACGGGCCCGAAACCAAGACCAGGGGCGCGCCGCCACCGCAGACCGGGCCTCAGGCTGGCGGGGACCCGCGGCGGCCGATGCCGCGCACCCAGCTTTCGCCGGTGCTCTACCTCACGGCCCGAGGGCCGGCGAAGAAGACGGGGGGGGGGGGGGGGAGGCGGACACACCTGGCGGGGACCCTCGGCGACCGGTTCCTGTGTTAGCGCGACGTCCGTCGGACTCTCCCAGCATTCGCCGCCGCCCCTCCTCCCGCCCCAGGGCCACCTCCACGTTCCGCTTCAACGTGGCAGCCGCAGCCCCTCCCAGCCGGCCGGCCGCTTCCGGGAGCGACGCCTCGCCCGGCCCACTGAGGCGCGCCGCCTGCCACGGCACTTCCGGGAGCGGCGCAGGCGGCGTCCCGGGCCTGGGTGCGCGCTGAAGGCCGGCGGCGGGCCGGCTCGCGGCGGGGCCTGGAGACCTGCTCTGAGGGACGGCGTGCACGGCCAGGGTGCGGTGACCGGGGTAGGCGAGAAACAAAAGTCTGGCCGGGTGTAGCGGTCGGCTGAAGAACGGCCCGGGCCCGCAGAACGCCACGTAGCGCTAGTCCTGTGAGACGGCGGCGGCCGGCGACCCGGCGACCCTGCCAGCACCGGACAAATCGCGTGAAAATCGGGCTGCGGGGCCCTAATTGCAGTAACTAATTTGCGATTCGCTTTTTAAAATTGCATAGTTGGTTCTACAGTATTATTGCTTTTTTTTTGAGAACTTCTTTAAAGCCAAATGGGCTCGTCAGTCTGTTGTGGACGTATTTGTTCCTCCAGAGGCGTGGCCCGGTTAGTTTAGCATCGTGTGGCACGGTTTGAGATCTACGAAGGTTTGCCCGTACGTCACTGGCACTCCACTAGCTCTGCCAGACCCTGGCATCTAATTAATCTATTGCTTGGATGTTGTTCTTGGTTTAGGAATTGTTTTGCAGCAAAGAAGGGAAAACCAGAGGAAAAACACTTGGTAAACGATCAGAACTTGGATTGAACCCGGGTCTTCCTGCTAGAGCAATTCTCTTCCCATTATTACGCCCATCAAGGTCTCTTTCCTCAAGCTTTCTCTAAAGCGCCTTCACTTCTAACTATTAGAATGTTTGCACTCCCACTACATTTTTTTGAACACCTTTTAATGTCTTATACTTGTTCAATTTGAAAAGCCAAGTTTATTTCTCTAGGACAATTAATAGACTAAACATCACTTAGGCTACAGTAGCTAATTTCTCCTGTTCTACAAAGCCATTTTTATTTAACTGCAAGTTTGCCTAGAGATACCAATAAAAAAGTCTTAAAAGTGGGCTCATGGGCAGCCCCAGTGGCGCAGTGGTTTTAGCGCCACCTTTGGCCCAGGGCCTGATCTTGGAGACTTGGGATCGAGTCCCACGTCGGGCTCCCTGCATGGAGCCTGCCTCTCTTTCTCTGTCTCTATGAATAAATAGTCTTTATAAAAAATAAAAGTGGTCTCATTATTTGTCAATACTAAACTCCCTACTGCCCCAACCTCCAGAGACCCCCTACTACCCAGAAGCATACATTGGTATGGAGAAAGTTTTCATTTGAAAAACTTCACCAAAACGCAATGATTCAAGCAGTAGTTATATTCTTTGGTATCATTTAATGTACATGTTGCTATTAGAGAAGTCAAACTACAAACCTCCCTGCTCCCCATCCCCATTTGTAGGCTCTGTGAGGTTAAGAATGGTATTCCATGAAATGTTTCATAACTGGAACACAGCCACTTTCAGTGATTTATGTATTGTCAATGGCTGTTTTCCTGCTACATGGGCAAAGTTGACTAGTTGCTACAGAGACTATAATAGTCTGCAAAGCCTAAAGTATTTCCTGTATGGCCTTTTAAGTTTGCCAACTCCTATTAGGATTTTACTTACAATCCTTTAATACTCAAAATCAAATGAGACCGTACTATAAATTTCAAAGCCTTGACATAGTAGCATACAAAGGCATTGTGAAAAATGTCCATTGTAACTGGTGATCATAAAGGTAAAGTGTATTTGTGTCTAGACTTAATCTGTTCATAACTGGTTAGAGTTCCTAGCTTGGTGTAAATGCAGGGAGCTCTTACTTGGACTATGCAAACTGACACTTAAAAGCAATGTTAATGGGATTAACAATGATTGTTCTGTAAACCTGAAAGTTATTAAAACATTAAAAACTCTCTTGATGTTAGTTATACACATTAAAAATATTTAAAACAGGGACACCTGGAGTGGCTCAGTGGTTGAGTGTCTGCCTTTGGCTCAGGGCATGATCCTGGGGTCCAGAGATCCAGTTCCACATGGGGCTCCCTGCAGGGAGCCTGCTTTTCCCTCTCCCTATGTCTCTCTCTCATGAATAAATAAATAAAATCTTTAAAAAATAAAAATTAAAACATTTAAAACAAACATTGAAAATTATAGCATTTTATTTATTAAAGTCTCAAGAATAGTTTTAATATTGCTTGCCTTCTCATATAACTTACAATATGGAGCAAGCATCTTTTCTACACCTTGGCAAATTGTCATACTCCTTTCAACTGAGTTTGGATTTGCCTCTAAAATTTATGCATTCAATGTCATCAAATAGGAGTGTTCCTTTAATGTGGTTTTTCACCTGCCATCACTTCCTCTGAAACATATTGATCCTTTACAACACACAACTGCTTTCGTCATTTATAACAATGTTCGCCTTCACTAAATTCTTCTGGCTGTATATGTAGAACTACTTCTTGATTGGCAGCAGTGTCAACATTCCCATGGTCATCTGTATCTTCTAGAACTCCAACTGCATTCCAGCCAAACCTTGTGAAGTTTTTACATAGTAGTCTTGCACTACTGTGCAAAGCAAAGACTACCTGTGATTCTTGGAATATGGGTGCAAATTTCACAGATGCTTCTCTGAGCTTGCAGCTTCACCAGATAGCAGAACATTAATCAATTCATGCTGACTTTGTAAACAATGAAACCAGCCTTTATTATTAGAAGGCAATAAGATGTTCTTTTTCAGTCTACTTGTAGTTACCATTTTCCTTCAGTGCAGCAACTAACCTCAACACTTTGGCCTGAATACTAGCCAAACTGACTGGGATTTATTTTTACAGTCCTCAATCCAAAGGAGAAGTAAACATTCCATTTCAACCATACATGCCTTTCTGTTCCTAGTATAATTTAAACTAAAAAATCTTAAAGCATTTTACCTAAAAGTTCTTGCTTCATCGAACTTTAAAAAGATGGTTCATTTTATAGCTTCATGTAAGCCCAGGTCTTATCTTGTCTTCACTATGCTGTCACCATTTTCAAATCTTCTAATGACATCCAATTTCATTTCTGGTGTTAAAACTTTTTCTTTGCTGCCCAGTCATCTTTGTTGACCAATTCTGTCACATGGGTTTATCACTGGGAAACAAGTAGGCAACATAACTACATGCTTTACTCTGCGTGTGAACTATTAGATGTTCAGTGATCAACCACCAAGAGACTTTGAAAGAAGCGACATAAGTGTTTACTGACCATCTTTTATATGCATAATCTTTTGTGGAATAAAGAGCTATCTGCAAAACTTATGCAACAATCTGGTTACTATCGCGGTAACTGAAATTTCAATCATGTTGTAGAGGGATTGGTGTTATTTAACTCAACTGTGAAAACTGATCTTCAAGTAACTGGAAACAGTGCAAAGTAAGGACTACCTGTATTTAAAAAGAAGAACTTGTATTAGTTCACGGAACAGCCAACTTTTAATCCAATCTAACTACTAACCAAAGCTAGCCATAGATAAAAAACAAAAACTGAATTACTCATTGGAGCTGGAAAAATGTTTGAAGACAATGTAATACAAAATTCTTCATATTAGGATTTGCAGACAGTCCAAAGATATCCTTTTCAGAGTTTAGGCCCCCTTTCCTCATTTCAATAATCTTGAGTTCTGCAAAAGAGTAAAGTCCTGGACAAATCTAATATTGTCCAGATTATAAAACTTTACAATTCTCACAAGGCACAAGGCTGTATGTGTATATAACTTATTCCATACGAGCCAGCACTATGTTTACTTCTGTGTAACAGTAGCATCCATCCCATTAATTTTTTAATTTTGTTTTTGAATGCACTTATTTGTAAATATTTTCATTAAGGCCTATAAAAAAAGTTTTTATCAATTTTATGTTGGTAGAAATTTATGAAATAATGAATTTAAATCAACATTGAGTAGTTGTAAAAATTTTTCTATTTAATATTCCTCAAATTTGTAACACCCCAAGACAACATGCCTAATTAGTGACAGATTAATGTGGTATTAGATTTGAGATTCCCAGCTTTTGACTACCTATGTACGTATCTACTATTCTTGAATAAAGCTTAAGTTATAGGATGGATGTTCACTGGCATATTAAAGAGTCATTTATAGAACATCCAAAAGTTAAGCAAACTTAAACCCTGGAATATATGATATCTAGTTTCATATATTCTAATAGCCCCTATCTATTTCAGGGGCTGAATTACATCATTATTTTTGAGAAAAGATGACCATCAAGGTTACAAGTCCTGACCCCAGCTACCAATTGCCTACCCTGAATCAAATCTATTGATTTAGAAAATTATATCATCTTTGAAAGCTGAAAGCATAAGGAAAAAAAAATTGAGTACGATATTCACATTATGCTCAAATATCAACTGTTTGCTAAGATCTGATTTTCTGTTCATCAAATTAACCTCTTACCTTTCTATAAAAATGTTCACTGTTTATCAAATCTGACACGTGATGTTAAGAAAACCGCCCTTCAATTTCATTTCTAAAAGGAAAAACATTATTAAATCAACATACAAAAACTACATCTGTGCTTTTCTTCTCCCACTATGATTTTCTTTTTCCATTATGTCCTCATCCACATACATTAATCACAACAAATCATGATGTGAACAGCAGTGGAAAAAGTTTAATCATTGGACATTTGTATTTTTTTTCCTATTTTCAACTTAAGCTGTAATCATAAGGTTTTCACGGTTTAGCCCTTTCTATAGAACACATAATGCACATTTCTTTAAATTTTAATTATCATAAATTCCCCAATTTTACTGTGATTGGGAAAAAACTCATACCAAAGATAATTTCAAGTGCATTATCTATCTACTTTGTATAAGATTACCTTACACTAATTTAGAAATGTCTTCTCAACGTTAAGTTTGACATGGAGGGACGCCTGGATGGCTCAGTGGTTGAGTGTCTGCCTTCGGCTCAGGGCATGATCCTGGGATACAGGATCAAGTCCTGCATCAGGCTACCTGCGAGGAGCCTGCTTCTCTCTCTGCCTATGTCTCTCTGCCTCTCTGGTCTCTCTCATGAATACATAAATAAAATCTTAAAAAAAAAAAAAAAAGTTTGACATGGAAAGGGTAATCATAACTTAAATACATTCCAAAACTGAGTATATCTTGTTTTATATGTAATGCTTGTTAATAGTCAAGGTTTCTAATAATCAGAAGCAATTAAACTTTAAAGGAAAAGGGGCACAGCTGTCACTCCTAAGAAATAACTTTTAAGCAGGGATAAAGGGAAAAGGCAGCTCAAAAAATTACAAATCTCAGGCACTAATTAGAATCCTGCCAATTAGGGGCATTCTGATTGCTTAGCAAAGTCTATATTTTATTCATTAAGAGAGACAGAAGACCATGGGGGGAGGGGATCAACAGAAAGAAAAAGTATGGGGTACCTGCCTGGATGGCTCAGTGGGTTAAGTATCTGACTCTTCTTAGCTCAGGCGTTGATCTCAGGGTCGTGAGTTCAAGCTCTGTGTTTGTCTCCACACTGGGTGTGGAGTCTACTTATAAAAAAAGAAAGAAAAAGACTACTTACCATATTGGATAAATATCAAGCTTTCGAGGAAAAGGACAAATTGCTTTAAAGCTGCTACTGCATATTTATACCTTTATTCCATCCTATGTCAAATATTTCTGCGCCTTTAAGTAACTGGACTACATTCCTTGAAAAACTGGAAACAGAATTTTTATTTTATTTTTTTAAAGATTTTATTAATTTATTCATGAGAGACACAGAGAGAGGCTGAGACACAGGCAGAGGGAGAAGCAGGCCCCATGCAGGGAGCCCAACGTGGGACTCGATCCCAGGTCTCCAGGATCATGCCCCGAGCTGAAGGCAGCGCTAAACCTCTGAGCCACCGGGGCTGCCCAGAAACAGAAATTTCAACCATTCCACGTCAGTCTGCACCCTAAGCAAAATTCTCAATTTTTATCTATAATCTGCTTCCAGCTTGTCTAACCACTTCCACCTAGGAGTAATTGGGAGAGGGGAAATGGGTACAAGAAAAAATATAATCAAGATAGAGTATTCTCTAGCTATAAAATGAGTCTTACATACTCCCTAGAAAATTTCCAAAAGAAATGTAGCATCACTTATGGAATCTATATATGCACAGGCACGCAACTATACACCTTAGAAAAGAGAGCATTTACTTGGATACGTACACTCCTAATTATCTGACCAGAGGAGAGGATCGATTCAATAAATTGAAGTGGTTAAAAAAAAAAGTGTAGTAGTCAATCTTTAGGATGATCCCTAACAATCCCCACCTTTGGTATTTACATCCTTTTATGTGCCTACTTACATGCTGTCTTGGCATATCTCTTTTGGATCATTCCCTCTGGGCAAAGCCAGTTGTCATGTTGTGGGGATACTCAGGCAGCCTATGTTCACATGGTGAACAACCTAAGTCTTTATCTATTTACTCAAAGATTTTATTTATTCATAAGAGACACAAAGGGAGAAGCAGGCTCCCTCTGGGGAGCCTGATGCGGAACTTGATTCTAGGAACCCGGGATCACAACCTGAGCTAAAGGCAAATCCTCAACCACTGAGCCATCCAGGCGTCCCAGAACTGAAGTCTTTAGCCAACAACCATCAAGGAATTGAGGCTTATTAAGTCAGTCTGGAAACTGATGCCTCTCTGCTTTGCCCTCCTCCCCCTCTAAGATAAGTCTTTATTGTTGCAAACTAAGTTTGGGATAATTTTTACATAACAGTAAATAATACAGAGAGCCACAATCCACATTCAAAAAGTAAAATGCAAGGATGCCTGGCTGACTCTTCATTTTCACTCAGATCATAATCTCAGAAACCTGGGACTGAATGAGCCCGGAGTTGGGCTCCCTGCTCAGTGCAGTCTGCCCCTGCTTTGCTCTTGCGATCTCTCTAGAATAAATAATAAATCTTGGGCAGCTCTGGTGGCCCAGCGGTTTAGCGCCACCTTCAGTCCGGGGTGTGATTCTGGAGATCTGGGATTGAGTCCGGTGTCGGGATCCCTGCATGGAGCCTGCTTCTCCCTCTGCCTGTGTGTCTCTGGCTCTCTCTCTCTCTCTGTCATGAATAAATAAATAAATAAAATCTTAAAAATAAATAAATAAATAAATAGATAAATAAATAAATAAATAAATAAATAAAAATAAATCTTAAAAAATAAAGTAAAATGTACAACTTACGAATTATCTAAAAAGATCTTTAATTTTTTTAATTTTTTAAAGATTTTATTTTATTTATTCATGAGAGACATAGAGCGAGAGCAAAAGGCAGAGACACAGGCAGAGAAGCAAGCTCCATGCAGGGAGCCCAATGTGGGACTGGATCCCGGGTCTCCAGGATCACACCCTGGGCTGTAGGCGGCGCTAAACCGCTGCGCCACTAGGGCTGCCCAAGATCTTTAATTTTGAGGAAAGGATTAGATTCAGAACAGTTTTTTTACAGCTGGTCACCAATAATTTCAAAACCACATGGCTTTCTGAACTGAAAAAGGATGAAAAAGAATGTAAGTCAATTACTAGAAATACATCTTAACATATGAGGGCAACAAGGGTTCCAGCAGAACTAGCTAAGAATCTGACAGAAGGGTAAGTGTTTAACAAGGAAGACACCAGTCCTAGAAAGCAAAAAGTCTATTTGCTTTTGAGGTGCAGGGTAGCTCAGTTGCTTAAGTGTCTGCCGTCAGCTCAGGTCATGATCTCAGGGTCCTGAGATGGAGCCATGAGTCAGGCTCCCTGCTCAGCAGGGAGTTTGCTTCTCCCTCAGTGTCCCCCACCATGCTCTTTCTCAAATTAAAAAAAAAAGTTTACTTACTTTCATAGGGTTGTTTTGAGAAGTAAACATTGTTTATAAAAACTATACTGTATATAAAATGCTTAATACAAAGCTTGATCTGTAATGGTTTAATAACCATTAGCTGTTACTTTTCCTCCCAAGCTACTGAATTAATGAGATTCCCTAACAGGAAGTAGATTTCACCAAAGCCTTCATAAATCTTTAGTTGGACAATACTCCATTTCTAACTCACTACTATTGTTCCAAGATACTTAATACATTTAAAACAGAAAGATATACTACCTCCCCTGTATATTTGGAGTAATTATCTTCCAAGGCTGAGGAATCTTTTCCCAACATCTCCAAGAATGTAATTCCTGAAAAGAGATATTTTCTTTTAAATTAGGTTGCACAATTGCCAATGCCTTCTTTAACACAGCTTACATATCCTCATTTATATATTCAATAATCACAACGGTTCATTATGTGAACAGCAGTGAAAAGGTTTAATCACTGGATATGAAGTTATTGGAGGAAGCAAAGATAATCAAATGATCAAATTGAGAACCTCAAAGTCACCCAGTAAAACAGTAAAAAAGAGCAACAAAAATGTAAAAGTTATAAACAAATATAAAGATACATAAATACAACTCAAAAAAAAAGGTGCACTTATGAAGGATTGCATATTTCCTTATCCAGAAGTATACTAAGAATACCTAGGGCGGTGACCCCTTGTGGCTCCCATAAAGTTTTTCATTTAATCAGTCTACACCATTAAAGTAAATCTGTTTTTGCAGCAGAGCAATTTTCAGTAACTTGCTTGTAATTAATAATTACAAGAATGCCTTCAGAATAATGTGAGAGCCACAGTTTCATCTTTCCTAGATAGCCACAGTATCTGGAATCCAATTAAGCAGAAAAGACTTCTATTCCTCCTAACAGTGATACCGAATTAGCAACAGGGGTACTTTCAACTCTAACATAAGAAAATGAAAAATGATGGGACCTCTGGGTAGCTCAGTGGTTGGGGTGCCTGTCTTTGGCCCAGGGCGTGATCCTGGAGTCCCGGGATCAAGTCCCACATCGGGCTCCCTGCATGGAGCCTGCTTCTCTCTCTGCCTGTGTCTCTGCCTCTCTCTCTCTCTGTGTCTCTCATAAATGAATAAATTAAAAAAAAAATCTAAAAAAAGACAAAGAAAAATGAGAGCCTGCACCTGGGGCTCCCTCCCTAGCTGCACCCACCCACCCTGAACAGGTTATACCATTTAGCAGCCCATTAGCTCAGAGCTCCACTTCGATATCTATAACATCTAGCATCCACCAACCCTGTTCTAATATAATATACCTTACAGCAATCTCCACTGAATTTAACATTTAAAGGGGTCGGAGGAAGGCGTAGGAGTTCTTCCCCAGGTACTTGTCACTCTTTTAGAGATTATCAAACTGCATAGATTTTGAATAGTCAATGCTAACTTTTTTCTTCCTACAAGCACTGCTTTTTTCAGATGCACAATTTTTCTAAATATAAATTATCTTTCAGGAATACATATGACATTAGAGTAGAAACATGTTATCTATTGGTGTGCCACAGACTGAAAAGACAAATTCACCTTAAACACTGTCTCTACACTCAAAGAACATCCTCTAGCAGGTTCCCTACAAACCCTAAGTCCTTAAAAATCAGGCAACACCACAATGAAGTACCACCTCACACTCTCAGGAACATGAAGAAAAGGGAACCCTCATCCACTGCTAGTGAGAATGTAAAATGGTCCAGCCACTTTGGAAAAAGTATGTCATTTCCTCAAGAGTTTAAACATAATTAAGTATATGATCCAGCAATCTACCCTGAGGTATATACTCAAAAGAAATGAAAACATATGTCCACACACAAACTTGTGCATTATTGTTTATGGCATAAACATTCCCCCAGAACGGAGACAACCCAAATGTTCCATTGATGAATGGATAAATAAAATCATGGCAGTATATCCATACAGTGGAACATCTTTTCGCAATTAAAAAAATGAAGTGCGAAGAAAAAAAAAATGAAGTACGGATCAATTTTCCGTCAAATTCAGTACTATCCTTAGGCCATGTGACTTCCAGAAAACTACACACACAAAAGCTGTTAATTTCGTTCAAACAAAATAGGAGCATATTATAATGGAAAAGTAGATGTGAATAAGTAATACCTTTGGCTGGAATTTGGATAAAGGAACAAAAAGGGAAAAAAAAAAAGAAGCAATGTCTTGGAAATGCTGCGATCGTTCTTGCCTGTTGGGAGAAGGAAATGAAAAAGTTGAACGAAAAGTACAAACTGTTGTTTCCTTAATGGACTCCAACAAAGTGGAAGAGAAAGCAGCCACTTAATATGTTAAGCATCTCTTGAAAGACACGAAATAGAAACTACGCCCTACGTTGGCCCCAATTTGTCTCTTCCACTAAAATCGGTAGCTCATGCCGTAAATATACACAAGACATCGTTCTACGGCCCTGTCACTCCTTGAAGTTTTCCATGATGCCCCACACCCCAACCAAAATCATTTCATTGTCTCTCCCCTCCTGCTCCTCCCAGTGCTGCCGCCAACAGCCCCAGGGACCTTACCTTACTTCCTTCTTAATTCCCCCGCATAGTGACAAATTCCCTCCCTTGTAGAAGAGGGTTCGTTGAACTAAACGTCGACGTAGCCTAGTCTCTCATTCAAGCTCCGCCGGGGTGGCTTACCTCAGGCCAACGATACCAACAGCCCCTATGTTATCTCCACATCAGGGAGCTACCAAATAAAATGCAAGGAGTTGATAGGCCTCTCAGCAGATAATTTGTTTTGAGGCCCGATTTTGTCTTCACTATTCCTACGGCACCGCGTTTATTATCCCTCTCCGTCCCAACTCTTCCTCCAGCCATATCGTCGTCACTTTCAGAATTCGCACCGGAGACCTAAGCGCGTGCCGCTGGCTTCGCCTCAACGTCGCTGCCGCCTCTCCGCTTTGCGTCCTCAAGTTCGGCCTCACGAGAATCCCGATGGCATCGGATGTAGCCAGACCGGGTTGAAACGGGAGGAAAAGGAGCCCATCAGCGACTAAACCCCACTCACCACCCTCGAACCCAGAGGGAGGAGCCGTCAAGCGCTCGTCTTCGAGCCCCACGCTTTTCCGATTGGCTGCGGCGACGCGACGTGGCCCGTGATTGGCTACGGCGTCAAGCGCAGCGCCCACGAAGAGGGAGGGTAGGAGTCTTGCGCCTTAAGAACCCGCCTTTTCCGACAAATAAAGGTCGTAGCCGCCGAGTCCACGGGCGGAGCTAAACTTGTCGCGATTAATGCTGTCGCAGGGATACCCACAGTGGAGCCCCACGTAGCAAGAAGATGACCCGAAGTTGCTCGGCAGTGGGCTGCAGCACCCGGGACACCGTGCTGAGCCGGGAGCGCGGCCTCTCCTTTCACCAGTGCGTGAGAGCAGCCTCCGGCTAACTCCCGGCGCAGCCAGGCGGGCAGTAGGCCGGGGTGGGGCGGGGCCGGGCGCGCGTCGCGCCGTTGACGTGACGTGACGTGACGTGCGTAGCGTGGGGGAAAGGAACGTGGGAAGTTGGAGAGTTCGGGTGTTTCTTGCTCTTCCCGCGTAGGGTTTGCGTCTAAGTGGCTGATTCTTTCTCGTTGCCTGCCGGTTGCCTGGTGGCTTTTAGCGAGGGTTATTCGAAAGCGAGTCGTGCTTCCTTCCTTTCGGTCGTCTTCTCATTTAACGTGAGGAGACGGGAAGGGAGAGGCATTTGGGGGAGAGCTGCGGCAGGTGTTCGGTTCCCTCAGACTGTGCGGCTTGCTCGTGAGCGTGAGCGTGAGCGTAGATGAGTTTTCACCAGAACGCCCGTCATTGCAGGTTATTCAGTAGTAGTGGCTGAGCTCTAGGAGGCGGGTCCCGTTCTGGCTGGATCTCGTCGTGGCAGGGAAGTTCTCATTTGGCTTAAGTGTGGGACCGATTTTCAGACCAGTCTCATTTGAACCCACGTCTGCGTAGTACTTCTGTGGTGTCCGTGTGTGTTCGTAATACGTATATATGTCATTCAAATCAAAGTTCAAGGCGCGGTGGGAAGTAAGAAAGCGGGTAAGACGTTCTCACAAAAATGTACTTGAAAAAGGTAGTCTACTAAAGTGATAGGAGATGAAGAGAGTTAAAACCATTGCCAAGGGACTTTTATGGGAAAATCAAAAAGAGTTTTATGGGACAGGTGGTATTTGAAGTGGACCCTGAGCTTTTTCGGGAGCAGGAGGAAGATAGCACTCAATAGGAACAGCATGGGAAAACGTAAAGGCGTGGGAAGCACAGAGATACCTGATAGAGGAGTGGAAAATAGTTTAAAGACATTTACAAAGAAAAGGTTAAGGAGTTTCTACTAGGTGTGGTAGGCCTTTTGTAGTCATTGTTTTTTTTTTGTTTTTTTTAAATAGAGTTGATTCCTCCTCCACTTAAGCTGTTGTGATTGTATCTTTTTCTCCTTTGGGATTCCCTCCCCCAACTAATATGTTCCTGTTCTCTTTTTTTAAAAAAATAACTTATTTGTTCTTGAGAGAGAGAGACACACACACGCACACAGAGAGGCAGAGACACAGGCAGAGGGAGAAGGCAGATTCATCGCAGGGAGCCCGAGGTGGGTGGGACTCAATCCCCAGACCCCGGGATCTCACCCTCAGCCCAAAGCAGACGCTCAACCTCTGAGCCACCCAGGCATCCCTGTTCCTCTTCTCTTTATTTTAATAAACTGCTCCAGCTACTGATTACTTGCCTAAGACAGTGAGCACGCTCACATTACTTTCATTTCTAAACAGACACACAAACTCGAGCTTCTGTACTCCTCTGCGCTAGCCTACGGCTTCTTCCCTCTAGCCAGGCTCCTCAAAACAGGAACATAACCTATTTACCTAAGTCCTATTGACTTTTCAACTTATTGTTGCCAGATATCTGTCACTACTGCTCTAATGCACTAACAAAGGGTCACCGGTAATCCTGCCAAATCTAAGCGAGCACTTCTAAACCCTTCTCTTGACGTCTTTAACTTTTAGTTGTATCGACTACCCCATGAAACTTTAACCTCCATTGGCTTTATTGACACTCTGTCCCAGCTTATTTCCTTTTTCTCTAATTTTTTTTTCAATTTTTTTGCTACCCTGCTTTTCCTTTTCCTGTGCCTTCTTAGATTCTTAAATGAGGAGGAGTTCTTATACTGCTTTTATTTATTTTACTTATTGAGGACCAAAATAAGACCTGCTTAATTTTAAGAAAGGAAGGTGATGCAATTATTACAAGAGTCTGCTGTGAGTCTTTCAGTCTGATTGATTCCCCATTCATTCCATTGTCCTGATTCCTGGAAATGATTTTTCTAAAAATGCAAATTTTATGCTGGTTCCCTGAAGGAAGGATTTGTTTTTTTAAGATTTATTTATTTATTCGTGAGATACACAGAGAGGCAGAGACATAGAGGGAGAAGCAGGCTCCTCACAGGGAGCCCCGTGTGGGACTCGATCCCGAACTACATCCTGAGCGGAAGGGAGGCGCTCAACCGCTGAGCCACCCAGGGATCCCTAAAGGAAGGATTTTAATCCGGGCTTTTCAATGCATGAAATACAGTCCAAGCTCCTCTGCAAAGCCTTTCCTCCTATACCTCTCTTCCAAAACTGGAATTACATTCCCTCTATATTTCTGTGCTGAATGAAACACATGTCCTTATGTATGAATGGGAGGGAATCATCTTTGTCTTCCTATACCTAGGAAGTTGTAAAGAAGGTAGGAGAAATGAGAAGAAGATGAGTTAGAATACTATGGTGTTAGTCCTAGCACAAGGTAGTATTTGTCAACATTTGTCAACTTAACATTGCCCAAAGACATCATCTTCAAACTTACTGATGACAGAACCCTCTCCACAAAGAAATTTGAGTACATGTCCCTGATATATGCACGGCGATTTATAAGTTACATACATGAAGCGACGTACTAATATATACTATGGAACACAAAAATTAAAGGATGGCAAAAAAATTATAAAAATCTAATTTCTTCAAATCTCAGTAGATGAGTGCATATTCCTCTGGAGGCCACTGACCGGAGGGATGGATCCTAAACATACTACAGCATACAAGATCTATTATCATCTGGCCTCTAGCTATCCCTCCAGCCCATCTGTACCAAGTACCAGCTACCTCTACGCTCTCCTTTAACCCTCTCCAGCCTCCAAATTAACTTATTTTTTAATGCTTTATGAACCAGTAAGATCCAAGTAGTTATTTTATATCTTTGTGTTACTGTATCTGCTTGGAGTGGCCACTCTCTGCATGGCAAATTCCTGTTCAGTTCTTGTTCCAGTATTATCTCTTCAGAAGCCTCCCCCAGCATTCCAAGTCCGATTACAAGAGTTACATTGCAAGGACACAGGCAAGGGGCTGTGGCTGAAACGCATGAGTCGAAATGACTAAAGGTGTGGAAACTGTTGTTATGAGAATACTGGTACACATAAATGGTTGAATATTAAGTGGGACTGGCAAGTAAAGTGGCACTTTGAGTCATTCTCTTTTTGTTGGTGTAAAGAAATGGAACAATTTATTTCATAACCAAAGAACTATATGTATGATAATTTGGAAGCGTTTTTACCTGAATTGTAATGGATTCTATTTTTAGACTTTTAATTATGAAACATTTCAAGCATACTAGCAGGCAAAAAATAATACATAACAAACGCCTATGTACCCATCAGAAGAATTAAGCAGATGCTAACATTTTGCTTTGTTTCAGTTTTTTTCTTTTTCCCCTTAAAAGAGAATTAAGTTACAGATATAGTTCAAGTGTTACCCCTCAATTCTTTCTCTCTCTCCTCAGAGATTACCACCGTAGAAAGGATTTTGTTAGCCAGTTTTCTGGAAAATATATGCAGGGAGCCAAAGATACATTTCTGCCAGCAGTGTAAAAAAGGCATAGTCAATGGGAGAGAGAAAATGGATTCTGTATTGATTTACCGAATTCATTATTCTATACATGAGATGATGATTGGTTTGGGACTTTTCTTTTGCCAGAGGTGGCTTTAGAATAGGGAGACATGAATTCCAATTTCAAGTACTATTTAGTGGTAGCTATGCTTAGCTCTGGTCTTGGTTTCATCTTTTTGAAAGGATAAAAACCTTTTGTGCAGAACTTTTGTAAGACTAAAACTAAGTTTTCAAAACACACACCTGGGTGCCTGGCTAGCTCAGTTGGAAGAGTGGGCAGCTCTTGATTTCGGATTGTGAATTTGAGCCACCCACCTACGTTGGGTGTCGAAATTACTTAAATAAACTTTAAACATATATATATGGCTCAAGGTGAATGCTTTAAAAGTAGCGTCAATTCTTATTACCAATATAATTTTGTTCAGAATTCAAATTAGTCATGCTGGTTAGACTACACTATTATCCCAACCCTTTAATGTTTTACACATAGGAAATATTTAATACTTTGGGGCAAACTAACAAAGCTATTTGGGACTGTACTTCAAGGGCTCCAGGTGGCCCAGGCCATTCCATGGACTAAGGGGATTGATGGCTGTGGTCAGCAGGCATGCCAGGTGGGAAACTGCATCTGAGGATCAGGCTATATGATATAACTTGGTGGACTAGCCACCTTTTTACTGTCCTTTACCATAGTTAGAGACTACACCCCGACTCTGGAAAAGATGCCTCATTAACATGTGCCATTAGTTAAGAAAAGAACTCTGTGAAAAGAGATGGATTTGCCTCACCCTTATGAGAAAAATAATTTCCTCTTGATCAAGTAGCATCATCTTTCTGGAACAATAAAATGAAAGTCCTGAAAGTGGAAGTGTTTCCTAGGAAAGCACAAATTCCAGGTAGTACTTTACCGTTTACAAAAGGTTTTGAATGGATTTGCTGCCTTGTACACTCTTAACAACCCTGTGAGGGGGCTCAAAGATTGAGAAATGTATCTATACCATGTGGCTGATAAAAGGTAATTGAAGCTTAAATACAGGTTTTCCAATTCAGTGTTTTTTCTCAAGGTGATTGAGAGAACATCTCAAAATTGTGTTTTACCTTACTGCTACATTATTTCCCTAACAATGAGTTGAGAAATTTAAAAATTTCACTAGTTTCAGTTTCTAACAATTATATACCTTAAAACCTAAGTAAAAAAAAAAAAATATATATATATATATATATATATATATATAAATCACACAGCTACCTAGGTCTGTCCCCGAGATAAATCAAGGAAGGAGGGCGCAGAAAGAGTAGTTTTGTGAGTTTCATTATATTAATTTTGTAAGTTTTTTTTCTCCCCAATTTCTAAACATAGTAGTATGGGCTTAAAAATAGAGAAATACAAGGTAATTTTTATATTCAAGGCTAGGAAAAAGTGGTGCCTTTCAAAACAAGAGAGGAAAATCAAGTATGGGAAATGTACTTGTTTTTCTACTGCTTAGTGACAAATTTTTTAAAAAATGCAGTGGAAATGTTATCTCACAAATTCTGAGGGTAGGAATTCAGGAGCGGATTAACTGGGTGTTAAAGGGTGTCTCATAAGATTGCAGTAAAATGTTAGCCGATACTAGAATCTTCTGAACATTTGATGAGACTGAAGGGTGTGCTTTCAGAAAGCTCACTCAACATAGCCTTTGACTGGAAGCCTGTTTCTTGCCAAGTAGACCTATATCTCTATAGGACTGCTTATGACATGGCAGAGAAGCTCTGCTCAGAGAAAAATCATTCGATAGAGGGAACAAGTGCTTTTATTATCTAGTCTATTGCCCATTGCCACTCCTGCTTTTTTTATTTCTTAGAAACAAATCACTATCTCTAGCCCACACTCAAGGGGAGAGTCAGCTCCATCTTTTAAGAGGAGGAGGAGCAAAGAATCCAGGGACATAGTTTAAAGACTATGTCAGAATCTGCTTTAGATTCTGTTAAGTGTAGGCAGTGAAGACAAAGTGTGGTAGGATACTTAATATGAGAATTGCCCTTGTACAAATTGAAGCAAATGAAATCAGAACTCTTGGATTAAAAAAAAATCAAAGAACTTTGAAAAAAATGAAATCAAATTAAGTAAGTTTAACTAGACTTGATGTTTATATAAAGCAGTTAAATAAATGGATTTATGTAATAAATACTGTAGTATTACTATAATTTCATGTTAATGGAACTTTAATATGATTGCTGTAGATTTCCAACTGATACCATACAGCGCTCAAAATGGATCAGGGCTGTTAATCGTGTGGACCCCAGAAGCAAAAAGATTTGGATCCCAGGACCAGGTGCTATACTATGTTCCAAACATTTTCAAGAAAGTGACTTTGAGTCATATGGCATAAGAAGAAAGCTGAAAAAAGGAGCTGTGCCTTCTGTTTCTCTATACAAGGTACTTAACTCTAGGTACATACAGAATTAAATTCTACAGAGCCTTTAAAAACCAAGATACCTCACATTAGAGCTAGAATTTACAGAGATTTAAGAAGAAATCCTAAGTCTTAAAATTCTTAAAATAAATCCAATAATAGATTTTAAATGCTTAGAAAACTCATTTTTCATTTTTTTAAAAAATCTACATGGAATATTGGAATTTTGTAAAAAAAATTAGGTATATAAAATGCAAATAATTGTCAAGACACACAATAAAGATTACTAAACTGATTGCAAGAATCAACTAGTAGATACCTTAGAATTCAGGCTGTGTAAGACAGGTTCCAGAATACCTAGAAATTACACCTTTTTGGGGGCTCCTCCCAGTGATGTTACTGACCTTGACCAAAAATATACCTAATTATTAGCATCCATATAGAGAGGTATATATGGAAAAGAGAGGGCTTTCTGTGAGTCAGTCACCAGTATTGGTGTTACATCCTGAGATTTCTTCTGTTTCCGTGTTCTCCTTTTATCTCTTGGCCACCTTCTTGTACATGGCTCATCACGTCTGCACAGGCTGTAGTCATCTACCTCTTCCATCCTGATGCGTGCATTTCTAACTGCTCTGAATTCTCTTTTCAAACTACTGTATTCTTTTCTCAAATTCTTTCAAACTACTGTATATCTGATAAATTGACTTGCTTTCATGCTTTTGTGTAAAATCAATAATAGTCATTATTTATTGAGACCTACAGTGGTCCAGGCCATTGTGCCAGGAGATTTACATAAGTCATCTTATTTTATCCTTAAAACAACTCTGTATTATTATCCACATTTTACAAATGAGGAGCTGATGGATTTAGTGACAGCTACTAAATGAGGAAGTCAGGATTCAAACCCAGTTCAGTCTTAATTCCAAAGCCCGTGCTCTGTCTACTATGCCTGCCTTTTTGCAAAAAATAAGTCATGTGATTGCTCCTTTAAAAAACTATTCAAAACTCATTACCACGAAGCCTTCCCAAATTGCCACCTTTCTGTTGTTACCATTACCATTTCAGACACTTTCAGCATCGTGTTAACTTTCAGCATCAGGTTACTATTTCTGTAGAGATGAAAAAAAAAACCAAAAAACTTCTTTCACATTTTCCTTTAAATACATTGGCAAAAATCAGAGATTATGACTTTTTTCTTTCATAATTAACTCTCCCAAGCAACCAGGTGAGTGTTTTGCATTTAGTGGTATTTTTATAGACAGTTTTCTGTGTGATAATTTCAAAAATAACCTGAATTTGATGTTTCTATTGCAGGTTCTTCAGGGTGTACACCTTAAAGGTAAAGCAAGACAGAAAATCCTAAAACAGCCACTTCCTGATAATTCACAAGAGATTGCTACTGAGGACCATAACTACAGTTTAAAGAGACCTCTGACAATAGGTGCAGAGAAACTGGCCGAGGTGCAACAGATGCTCCAGGTATCCAAAAAAAGACTGGTCTCTGTAAAAAACTATAGGATGATCAAGAAGAGAAAGGGCTTACGATTAATTGACGCACTTGTAGAAGAGAAACTACTTTCTGAAGAAACAGAGTGTCTGCTACGAGCACAGTTTTCAGGTATGTTCCCCTTTTCCAAAATATCATAAAGTATTTACTCTGCTACTGCTTATGAAAACGTGCTCTTCATTGAAACATGAAGTCTCAGGGTAAGCAAAAAAGAAAGGAATTGCCAAAATCCTTTTATGTATTTCCAGCTTTAAAAGTAATGTGGTTTATTATAGGAAAAACGAAGAAATATACAAATGATAAAAGTTAAGCATAATCCTGCTACCCAGAGATGAGATAATATGGTTGATACCATATACTATACTTTGCAGTTTTTATAAAGCACTTATTCATTTTACTGCAAATTCTTTATAAGCAGTTTTAACTGCTATGTAATTTATCACTAAAGTGTTTTTGCAGCAGAGTTGAACCAGATAATTTCACCAGTTCTCATTGAGCTTGAAAATTCTATGAATCTCCATATTATTTTCTAAAATGTTCTATAGAAGACAGATATGTCCATTGGAAAACTACCTACTCTTCTTTGTGAACAAAGAAGAGGGACAAAATAAATCTTTCCAACTTACTCTTTGATGAAAGCAGTAGAGATTTTGGATTTACGTTCTGGTTGAAAAAAAAAAAAAAGTATGTCTTATTTCTAGAAAAGAATAGGTATCACCAAAGGAGGAGAATATTTTGTGTTTTTCCAGTAGGGGAAAACAGACATAATAAACAGGAATCCCCAACAGGAAAGAGGATTTTTTTTTTTCCTTCAAGGTAGGGAAGATTGTCTATTCAATCTGAATAGCATCCCATCCTCAGAAATGTTTCTTGTGTCTCATTTTCACCCCTCAAATAAATGGTAATCAGGGAACAAAATAAATAAATGTGCTCATAATCCAGAGACTTTAATTTTATCCACTTATTTCATTTTCTTCCCTCTTCCTCTAAAATTCTCCACTTAGGCTGCCAGTGAATAGTAAAACACAGTGATTCAGGTTGAAACTTTTTTTCTTCCCTCTTTTGAGTGAAATGATTCAAGATGAACAGGATGAACTAGTCAGGAGGCTCTATGATTGGATATTAACCATTGAACAAACTTAGTTAAACTGTGATTGGATTTGGATTTGGATGCCCATTGCATTTATATCCAAATGCTGTGATCTATACCTGAAAATGTTACTGTACACACTCTTCATCACAAAGAATAAATAAATTTATTTTAACAGATTTTAAGTGGGAGTTGTATAACTGGAGAGAAACAGCTGAGTACTCCACAGAAATGAAACAATTTGCATGTACACTCTACTTGTGCAGTAGCAAAGTCTATGATTATGTAAGAAAGATTCTCAAGCTGCCTCATTCTTCCATCCTCAGGACGTAAGTGAATTACTTTTTAGATGTTAAAGAAAATTAGTATTTTATTATTTTATTGCATTTTATGTGTTAAGGCTATTCATACTCAAACTCTTATTAGTCCATTTTCTCTTTTTAGAAGATTTTAGGTGGTACTTGCATATTATCACAGCAGCAATATTTTCACCAACAACATGAAGGCAAATACTTTGACAACTTTTTTGCATCCTCCAGGTGGCAGAGACACTGGGTGATTAAAAAAAAAATCCGGATTCTAATATACTTTAGTAGTTTTAAAGATTTTATTTATTTATTGACACAGAGAGAGGCAGAGACACAGGCAGAGGGAGAGGGAGAGAGAGAAGCAGGTTCCATGCAGGGAGCCCGATGTGGGACTTGATCCCGGGTCTCCAGGATCACACCCCAGGCTGCAGGCGGTGCCAAACCGCTGCGCAACCCGGGCTGCCCACTTCAGTAGTTTTAATATTGGACTATCCTAGAAAATCTAGAACAGTTCTAGATTGACACCATTGGTTTGAGACTAAGCACAAAAAGCTGCATTTTTGTAAGCTCTATAAGTTGATGCCCGTGGCAGGTTCTGGGAGGAGATTTTGGTAAATAATTTTGTAGGATTTGTCATTAAAGTACATAGATATATTTATAATTCTCTTAGTGTAAAGCAGATAACGCAGTGGCTTTGCAGTAATGTTTTATGAAAGTAACACTCAACTTTTACTATTTTTCTTATCACTGGTTTTACAGATGCTTTTTAATATTGATCAATTGGGCTTAAAAATGACGGAAATCTATTGTCTCAGAGTTCTGGAGGTTACAAGTCCACAAAATCAAGGTGTCAGCAGGGTTGGTTCCTTCTGAGGGCTGTGAGGGAGAGTCTGTTCCATTCCTCTCTTCTTGACTTAATTTGTAGTTGGTGGTCTTTTTTCCTGTGTCTCCTTACATCATCTTCCTTTATATATGTGTGCTTCTGTGCCCAAATTTCTTCTTTTTATGAGGGCCACTCATGTAGGATTAGGATTCACCTTAATGACCTAATTTTAACTTGATTATCTCTGTAAAGACCATATCTCCAAATAAGGTCACATTCTGAGGTGCTGGGGCTTAGGACTCCAGTATGTCTTTTTGAGGGACAAAATTCAACCATAATAGTCACTTTCCTAATACGTAAACCTCCTCATTGCCCACAGCCTATAGGCTAATTCCTTCCTATGGTTTTCTGAACTTCCCATGATGTGGGCCCTGCTGGGCTCCAGGGCTCATCTTTTGCCTCCCTCTTTCCCCTCTAGCATTCTATGTTCAATTGCTGCTTCTTGCCTCAGGGACTTACTGTTCCTGTACCCATTCTCTCTCTCTCTCTTTCTATCTGTTGGTCCTGGTGATTACTCTAGTCTTCAGACTCAAATTAGATATGACATCCTATCAGAAGCTTGGCCTGCAGTAAGTACTCTTCTCATACAAATGATACAGAACTGAATCATAGTACTTTTATTTTTTTTTTAAGATTTTATTTATTTATTCATGAGAGACACAGAGAGGCAGAGACATAGGCAGAGGAAGAAGCAGGCTCCCTGTAGGGAGCCCAGTGCAGGGACTCGATCCTGGCACTCCAGGACCATGCCCTGGGCTGAAGGCAGGCGCTCAACTGCTGAGCCACCCACACATCCCTGAATCATAGTTCTTAAAACACTGTTTTCCCACTGGACCAGGAGCTGCCTCAGTCTGAGGTCTGTGTCTGATTCTGTTATGCTACTTTCTTATACGGATCCTGCATGGTACCTGGAGCATGCTCTATGGTCCCTTGGTAAATATTTGTGGAAAGAAAAAAAAAAATGCCTCAACAGTCACTTAGCATTTCAAATAGATGTAAGGAGGAAATGCAGTGGACCTCAAGTTGCTGTCTAAAGAACAGTGTTCCATTTAATTCAGTGTAGATAAGGCGGAGGCCAGCGGGGAAGGACAGCAGTCCCCTGTCCTGGAACATGCCTCTTGGTTTCTTACTGCTTCAATTTTAAAACAGACTCAGAGGGGCTCTGAGCTGGAGAAACTCTGCGAGATCATGTAATTAACATATAACACTATTCTAGTTTTAAGTGTATAACAATTATTTAGTATTTGTATATGTTGCAAAATGATCACCACACTAAGGCTAGTTAACATTCATCACACACAAAATTAAAATAGCTTTTTTCTTGTAATGAGAACTTTCAAGACCTATTCTCTTGGCAACTTTCAAATATATGATATGGGGACCTCTGGGTGGGTCAGTGGTTTCAGCGTCTGCCTTTGGCTTAGGTCGTGATCCCAGGGTCCTGGGATCGAGTCCCACATCAGGCTTCCTGCATGGAGCCTGCTTCTCCCTGTGCCTGTGTCTTTGCCTCTCTCTCTGTGTGTCTCTCATAAATAAGTAAAAAAACAAAACAAACAAAAAACAAATATACGGTACAGTATTAACTGTAGTCATCATGCTGTGTATTATACTCTTTTTAAATAATAATTTTCCTCCACATACTATTAAAATAATACTAATAAAAAATAGAAATGAGAGAAAAAAAGAAGGAAAATTCATTAATCCTTCTACCAATTGTTATATGTAAACAATTATTATTAACATTTAGGGAATTTTCTTCCAGTTATTCTTCTGTGCTTAAATTTATTAGTTTTTTTACATAGTACGATCTTTAATAACTGCATAGTATCAGGTAGTTGTACTCTACTTAACCACAGCATTCTCCAACTGTTGGACATTTATTTATATTGCTCCCGTTTTTTGGTTGTAATGGCCATTTAATATATTGAGTTGAACATTTGTGTATAGGCTTATTCATGCTCTTCCATAATATGATTGTGCTTTTTAGACCAGATGTTATTCTTATTTTTAAATGTATGCTTTCTGCTAGGCAGGAGATGTTTTTATAGACACTATATTGGTATCTCCCCCTTCTATGCCTTTTTTAGTCAAGTTCTCTCTTCACCGATTTTAAAAACCACTGATTCCTGATTTTGCACTGTGGTTTATGTGAGATGTTTCATTTCCTATAGTTCTACATCAACTTCTGGATTAAATATTCTCTGGCAATTCCAGCTCACACTGATCTTTTCTCTTTTCAAGTCATTTTGCGTTTTATAACCTTTGCTATGACATTATCTTAGTACAATTTTATTTTTTTAGATTTTATTTATTTGATGAGAGAGAGAGCATGCCGGCGCACAAGCAGGGTGAGCGGCCGGCAGAGGGAGAGGGAGAAGCAGGTTCCCCAGGGAGCAGGGAGCCCAACTTGGGACTCAATCCCAGGACCCTGGGATCATGACCTGAGCTGAAGGCAGATGCCTAACCGACTGAGCCACCTGGTGTCCCTATTTAGTACAACTTTAGTACTCAAAAAGTTATTATTTCTTTTGGAACTTTGTCTGAAACTAAAATACCTTGTTTAATATGATAGTAATACATGCTTGTTATAAAACATTCAAACAAGGGGCAGAAAGGCAGAGATACATATTCAATAGGTTAACAGATTTGGTAGTAGGAAAATGAGTTTTTATTGGATTGCTTCTATTTTCTTAGTGATAGAAAGATAATAGCTGAGGGGCACCTGGGTGGTTCCATTGAGTAAGTGACCAGCTCTTGATCTCAGCTTATGTCTTGATCTCAGGGTTGTGAGTTCAAGCCCCATGTTGGGCTCTGCACTGGGCAAGCTTACTTAAAAAGATAATAGCTGAGAGTTGGGGCAGGAGACATAAGAAGTTTGGGGGGGGAAGGAGAAAATGCGAATCATTGTTTTTCCTCTTTGATGATGGAGAGACAGTTATATGATAAACAATTAGATGATGACAGACCAAGCCAGGCTTATATTTTTAAAAACCTTTGATTCAGACCGGTACCTCCCTCACTAATTTCTACTTGTATCTTTCTCTAATTCTTACCCACTATCAGCCACTTCTGTAATTTGCTGTGTTCTGATGTTGCATCTTTTTCAGTTCTCTCTTAAATTCTTTATGTCCAGAACCTTCCCAGAGCTGTGCTTCAGATAATTCCAGTTCTTTGGGTCTTGAAGGTAGTTTGTTTTCACATATCTTTTGTAAGAATGTCCTAACATCCTCAGCCTTCCTTATTTTAATAATGATACTTATAGTATGATATTTATATTTTCTCTAACTTTCTATTTAGGTATTCATTGTAATATAGTAAATTAGTTCCCTCTAATAGAGAAGGTAATAGGAGAGATTCAGAGATAAACAAGACTATGGGAAGAGCTAACAGTCTTGAAAAACATTCAGCTCAGCATCATGGCTCTTCAGCAGTTCTTCTCCAGGCAGTTTAAAGCCACCCAGTAGACTCCCTATAATCACTCCATGACTAAGCTGTTGTTTAATTTAAAATATGTTGTTGAGAATGTAAATTTTTGGTAAAAATTGTGTGAAGGAGAATTGGAACGTGAATTAATTTTAAATTTATTCATCCAATTCTGTGCATTGGAGGTCCAAAATTTGTTTTTAATTTCTTATAAAAGTTGAATCCATTTATTCTAATACTTGCATAAGTAGATTTACTTTTGTATCCTATTCCTAGGAATTGCATAAGTGACAGGAGTATGTACGTGTATATATGTGCACATGAGTACATGTTACAGTGCTGTTATCTAAAAAATGGAAATAACCTGTTGAAAGACAGGTTAGTGTAACAGCGTAATTTATGGCTTAACTATACTATGGGATACCATGTACACATTTAAAATGCTGTAAGTCAATAGTTAAGGACACAGAAAAATATTTCTGTAACATTACTATTAAGTAAAAAAAAAAAGATTCAGTATAAATTTTAAAAATTGTATCTAGGTGTGTATATATACATAAAGAAATCTGGAAGAATGTCCCTGAAATATTAAAGTGATTATTACTATTTGCACATTTCAGTATTGTTTTACTCTTAAAAAAATAGTGTGCCTTTTTTTACTATCAAAAAAAATTTTCATTTTAAAAGGGAAGAAAGGTTAGACACAGAAATCAGTCACTTCTCTATAGTTCTTTTTTAGATTTAGATCTTTTATTATTATTATTTTTTTTATTTATGATAGTCACAGAGAGAGAGAGAGAGAGAGAGAGAGGCAGAGACACAGGCAGAGGGAGAAGCAGGCTCCATGCACCGGCAGCCCGACGTGGGATTCGATCCCGGGTCTCCAGGATTGTGCCCTGGGCCAAAGGCAGGCGCCAAACCGCTGCGCCACCCAGGGATCCCACTTCTCTACAGTTCTAAGTCACAAACCTGGTTTGGGTATTTCCATTTTCAGATATAGAAACTTTAAAAACAAGGCCACATATCTTTCTGCCTGATATTCAAGACCTCATTCTCATAGCTATGGACATAAAAATACTATTTAGATTTCTATTTAGAAATCAAGCTCAAAGAACATAAACTTTATCTTAGCCTATTTAAACTAAAAACTTTTACATCGAGGCATGAAATACTTTCATTACATACTGATTCCATATGCAACACAGTAAGCATCTTTGGTGTTCATTTGAGAATCCTAATGCAAGAAAAAGAACTTAAAGTTAAAATTTGGAAGCATCTTTGCAAAGGGTATTCAACATAGTAGTGGGCTGTAGCACTGACCTGTTTCATCATTATTTTACTATTTTAAAATATAAACAACCAATTGATATTTAAATTTTTTTTGATTAATACTTTTGTCTCTTAAATAAGTTATAAGCAACTTAGAGTCAAAGTATGTCTTTTGCATCCTATAAATGTGTTTTTCAAACCCATTAGTGCATTTTGAAATCAGTTTAGTGGGACGCCTAGGTGGCTCAGTGGTTGAGTGCCCCGCCTTCGGCCCAGGGAGTGATCCTGGAGACCTGGGATCGAGTCCCACGTCAGGCTCCCTGCATGGAGCCTGCTTCTCCCTCTGCCTGTGTCTCTGCCTCTCTCTCTGTGTGTGTCTCTCATGATTAAATAAACAAAATCTTAAAAAAAAAAATGAAATCAGTTTAGTGGGTCATAATTGGCATTATATACACAATGTTATATATGTGTGTGTGCATAGCATGTAGTGACGGTAAATTTCATTTATGGAACTTTTAGGTTACAGCAAAATATTTGGAAAGCCCTGTCCTGAAATACTTAGAGAGGTACATTTAAATTAAATAGTGATCGGGCAGCCTGGGTGGCTCAGCGGTTTAGAGCCGCCTTCAGCCCACGGCGTGATCCTCGAGACCTGGGATCAAGTCCCACGTTGGACTTCCTGCATGAAGCCTGCTTCTCCCTCTGTGTCTCTCATGAATAAATAAATAAAATCTTAAAAAAAAAATTAAATAGTGGTCGACTGTCCAGGACGAAACCTTGGCACCTTAGAATATAGCCCCAAAATCAGAAATACTAACGCCTACCCAGGGTACCTGGATGGCTCAGTCAGTGAAGCATCTGCCTTCAGCTCAGATCATGATCCTGTGGTCCTGGGATTGAGCCCCACATTGAGCTCCCTGATCAGCGGAGAGTCGTCTTCTCCCCCTGCCTCTGCCTCTGACCCACCTCATGCTAACACTCTCTCTTTCTCTAAATAAAAATCTTAAATAAACAAAAACAAAACCCCAAAAGTTACTTGAGTTACAAAAGTAGACCTCAGGGTGAACTCTCCAGTCTCTACTTTAGCATCCATTTAGTCTTATTTTAGACAATGATTAAACTTGGCTGTTGCTTTTCCTGAGCCTACAACAAATTAGAAAGAGTAAATCAGAACTGTGTAAAAACGATTTTGAAGACAAATGCTAAGGTTAATAGGAGTGCATAATCAGGAGTCTGGGAGGGTTGAGGACACTACAGAAGAACTCCTAAGGTAATAATGTAGGTACTTTGTGTAGGGCAGACCAATGCAGACACCTTAATTGTCCCTGAGAGCATAATTTTGAAGCTACAAGGAGCAGTGGGAAAAGCACTAGCAGGACCTCAGGAAATCTGGCTTCCACATTTGTACAGAACTAGCAGCACAGCCAGGACCATGTGGCGTAAGCTCTTCCTGTGTCCTAGTTTCCTAACCTGTAAAATGGGGTAGATGTGCTAGATACTCCCAGAGTTTCCTTCCTCTACAACAGTTTTTTTTATTTCATTGAATTTACAGGTAAGACTGGTTTATGATCTAAATTTTAAACACATCAATTAGAACAAAGTGGGTAATTGGTATACTTTAAAAAAAAAGTAAATGAGCAATGAAAATTGCTTTGTGGTATGTTTGCATCTTGAAATACTACTCACTACTCTGTTTCTCAGTTTCCCCATTATTTTACTATTTTCTGGTAACTATATGAATACATGCTTGAAAATTTCTGTAGAATTTGGCTACTTATACTTGGCTTTGTTTTTATAAGGATTTGAGGCCATACTTTAGTACCATTTTTTTTTTTTTTTTTAAGATTTTATTCATTTGAGAGAAAGAGAGTGAGCAGGAGGAAGAGGGAGAGAGAATCTGAAGCAAACTCCACACTGAACGTAGGGTCTGGTGTGGACCGGATTCATGACCACTAGATCATGACCTGAGCCCAAACCAAGAGCCACCGAATTCAACCAAATTTGCCACCCAGGCACCCCGACTTTAGTACCATTTAAGGTATTTTTCCTTTTTTAAAAATTTCTTCATTTGAATTTTATATTTTTCATTTTTTATATTTTCCAGATGGTTATCCAAATGCAAACCCAGTCCAGGTTTCAACAGCAACATTTTTTCTTTTCTTCAACGAAGAGTAGAGAATGGTGACCAGCTATATCAGTATTGTTCACTGATAATAAAAGGCATATCTCTCAAGCAACAACTTCAGTGGGACCCCAGCAGTCACCACTTGCAAGGGTTTATGGACTTTGGCCTTGGTATACTTGATGCTGATGAAACACCCCTTGCCTCAGAAACTATTTTGTTAATGGCAGTGGGTATTTCTGGTCACTGGAGAACGCCTCTTGGTTATTTTTTTGTAAACAGGGCATCCGGATATTTGCAAGCTCAGTTGCTGCGTCTTACCATTGGCAAACTGAGTGACATAGGGATCACAGTTCTGGCTGTTACGTCTGATGCTACAGCTCACAGTGTTCAGATGGCAAAAGCATTGGGGATACATATTGATGGAGACAACATGAAGTGTACATTTCAGCATCCTTCGTCTTCTAGTCAACAGATTGCATACTTCTTTGATTCTTGCCACTTACTCAGATTAATAAGAAATGCATTTCAGAATTTTCAAAGCATTCAATTCATAAATGGCACAGCACATTGGCAGCACCTTGTGGAGTTAGTAGCACTAGGGGAACAGGAATTAGCAAATATGGAAAGACTCCCAAGAAAACTTGCAAATCTGAAAAACCATGTACTGAAGATGAACTGTGCAGCCCAAGTGTTCAGTGACAGCGTGGCCAGCGCATTGGAATGCTTGCTGTCATTAGGCCTGCCTTCTTTTCAAAACTGTATTGGTACCATCCATTTTTTACGCTTAGTTAACAACCTGTTTGACATTTTTAATAGTAGGAACTGTTATGGAAAGGGACTTAAAGGACCCCTACTGCCTGAAACTTACAGTAAAATTAATCGGGTATTAATTGAAGCCAAGACTATCTTTGTGACATTATCGGATGCTAGCAACAATCAAATAATTAAAGGTAAACGGAAACTAGGATTCTTGGGATTTTTGCTTAATGCTGAGAGCTTAAAATGGCTCTACCAGAATTATGTTTTCCCTAAAATCATGCCTTTTCCTTATCTTCTGACTTATAAATTCAGTCAAGACCATCTGGAATTATTTCTGAAGATGCTTAGACAGGTATTAGTAACCAGTTCTAACCCTACCTGTGTGGCATTCCAGAAAGCTTACCATAATTTGGAGACCAGATACAGATTACAAGACGAAGTTTTTCTAAGTGAAGTAAGCATCCTTGACATTTCAATTGATCGAAGGACAGACTTGGCCCTTTGGACAGTTCAGCGTCAGTATGGTATCAGCGTTATAAAGACTGTTTTTCACAAAGAGGATATTTGCCAAGACTGGTCTAATTGTCCTCTCAGTGAGGCATTACTTGATCTGTCAGATCACAGGCGAAAACTCACCTGTTGTGCCAGTCATGTTGCAAATAAGTTATCAGCTCTTTTAACTTGTGAGGACTGCATCAGTGCATTGTATGCTTCGGATCTCAAAGTTGCTAAAATTGGGTCACTGTTATGTGTCAAAAAGAAGAACGGTTTGCATATCCCTTCAGAAAGTCTCTGTCAAGTCATAAATATTTGTGAGCGAATTGTAAGAACCCATTCAAGAATGGCAGTCTATGAACTACTTCCTAAACAGAGAGAGTTATATCTCCAGCAGAAAATATTGTGTGAGCTTTCTGGGCATATTTATCTTTTTGTAGATTTAGATGAGCATCTCTTTGATGGAGAAGTGTGTGCCATCAATCACTTTGTAAAGTTACTAAAGGATATAATAATCTGTTTCTTAAAAATCAGAGCTAAAGATGTAGCTCAGTACCCTCTAAAACACCATTCAGAAAGACTTGAAATGAAAACTTTGTCAAAGAAGCAGTGGTCATCTTTACAAGATTACAGATGTTCAGGTTTTGCTAATACCAATAAATTCAGGCATTTGTTAAGTAATGATGGCTATCCATTCAAATGAGGGACCTAAAATGTCTCAAAATTTTTATAAAGAATACTTGGTCAGCATTTATTTTAAAGTTCAACTTACCGTATCTCATAAATTGACCATAGTTGACAAGTTTGTAATTCTGACTTATTAGAATTTCTGATTATGCGTATTATAAAATCTTGCACTTTGGTATGGTTTGCGGCATTTCAGTTAACTTGGATTGTAGAAAGCTGTAAGTCAGTAGGAGGAGTCTAGCCAACAGGTGCTGCCTTTGAATATACTACGATAAGACTGAATAATGGGACCTACTTTGAACTTGTTCAGTCTACCTTAAAACAAGAGAGTATAACAACTAAGAGTCATTAAAAGATTGACTTTTACAAATAGACTGAAAGAGCTTTGTTTTACAGCTCTGAGAATGTTGACAGGAAAAAAAACTGAAAATGTTGACAGAATATCTATAAAATCTTGGATATAATCTTTATTACATATAAAAATTAAGATGTGGTTTGAAAATTAGGCTAAAATAAAATATGACCACAAAACCCCTTGGCCAGGCTACCCTAAAACAGAAGCATGCTGCAGCGAACCTGGGGAATGTAGTCTGAGAAGTACATAGGTGATATCATTTTCACAATCCATTGTCCTTGGACTTTAAAATATTACTTTTGAATAATTGAGTGGATACTTACTTGACTCCACTGGAAGAGCCTGATGCCCATCAAAGAATGAGGAGAAGCCTTATTTCAGCTTCTCCTTCGAAAGTCTCCTTATGCTTGCAGGGAGGCTGAAATAGACGTATTTTCAGTATTGAATGAATAAGGGATTCACACCAGGTGATTAATAAATTAGAAAAAGATGACCATTTGAGACAATGGTTATGAAAATATTTGTCTTGATTTAATAATGAGTGTTTTCAGAAATTTAGAGAAGCTTAAATAATCTGAAGATGGAAACATACCAAGGACAATTTTCTCCATTCTCTCATACCCAGGCTTGAAAAGATGAATAGAAAAACATTGGTATATGTACTTTAACATCTGGGGAGTGTTATAAGTGGATAAAAGAAGAAACAGGCATATGATTCATCTCTGTGTGTAAAACATTTACTCTTTATCATTGAGTGAATATTCATGTACAGTTAATATGAAAACTTGAAATTGCAAAAGATTAATGACCAGATGAAAGTTTTTATTAACTGAAATTCCCCTTAAATTGTATATTTTGATATATTTGGTTTTTTCTACCTCAAAGGCTTAAGTTTTGAGATGTAACCAGAGTTGTACTACATTTTATGTAAGAGCTATTGCTGAGAAGTCTAGATATTGTGGTTTTTGTTGCAATAGAATTAGTTTAGATGCACTGGATAAATCTTATTTAAAGGAAGCCTATTTGTTAAGTCACTACCTTTTAACTTATTGCTTATATAATTCCCAAGTTTTGTCCTGAGTTTTACTTAAAACTAGGTTCATACCTGTAGGTGTCTTGTGTTCTTTGCCCTTGCATTGTACTACTGTACTAATATATTCTGTAGTTAAAGAAATTAGTGTTACGCATTATTTCTTTAAGTGCTGGATAAATTGGACAGACATGGAAGACAAAAATATATCCTTCACTGCCTTGAACCATTAATTGCTCTTGCCCTAGTGAAAGTGTTTCAAGTCTGATATCAGGTTTACTTAACATGATATGCTTTACAGTGAATTTTTAAAATAAATTATTCATATTTGATTAGGGTAATTTAGTTTATATTTTCCACTTAGCACCTTTGTCCTTTTCAGGGAAAACAAACATTCTCTTCAGAAATTTATCCTTCCTATTTTTCAGCAAATAGTGCTGGAACAACTGGATGTCCACATGCAAAAGTATTAACTCTAAATAGGTCAAAGACCTATCTATAAAAGGTAAAACTATAAAACTCTTAAAAGAAAATAGAGTAGGGACTCCTGGATGGCTCAGCGGTTTAGCGTCTGCCTTTGGCCCAGGGCGTGATCCTGGGGTCCCAGGATCAAGTCCCACATAGGACTCCCTGCGTGGAGCCTGCTTCTCCCTCTGCCTGTGTCTCTGCCTCTCTGTGCGTGTGTGTGTCTCTCATGAATAAATAAAATCTTAAAAAAAAAAAAAAAGTAAATCCTTGGTATTTGGATTAGGCAATAGTTTCTTAAATATGACACTGAAAACATAAACAACAAAAATTTCACCAAAATTAAAAAATTTGTGCTTCAAAGGACACTGTCAATGAAAGAGACAACTCACAAAATGGGAGAAAATTTTTACTAATTTATCTGATAAAGGACTTGTATCCAGAATATACAAAGAACTACTGTAACTCAATGATGGACAACCCAATTTGAAAAATGGGTAAAGAACACAAATAGACATTCTTCAAAGGAGATTACCCATGGCCTGTAAACACATGAATATATACCCAACATCATAAACCATCTGGGAAATGCAAATCAAAACCACAATGAGGTATCACTTTACACCCACTGGGATGGATATAAGACAATAACAAGTGTTGACAAGAATGTGAAGAAATTGAAACCCTCATACACTGTTGGTGGGAATGCAGATGCTTTGGAAAATAGCGTGGCAGTTCTTTAAAAAGGGTAGTTAAATGCAGAGTTACCATATTGCCCAGCAGTTCTACTAACAGGCATATATACCCAAGATAAATGAAAACATCCATTTAAAAACTTGTAAACAAACTTCATAGCACTATAGCTACAAAATGAAAAAGCGTAAATGTCCAACTGATGGATAAATAAAAATGTGCGATATCCATACATGGATAATATGGTAAGCGTATGTTGTACTTTATAACAAAGTGCCAGAGCTAGTTTTGTGAAATGACTGTACCACTCTGCATTCTAATCAGGAATGTATAAGAAAGTTCATTTGCTCTCCTTTCTTCCCAGTATTTGGTCACCAGGGTTTTGTTTTGAATTGGCCATTCTAATAGGTGTTCAGTGAGATTTCATTGTGGCTTTCATTTCCAATTTCCTAACAGCTAATGATGCTGAGCATTTTTCATAAGATTATTTGCCATCCACATAACCTTAGGTGAAAGGTATGTTCAAGTCTTTTGCCCATATTTTGGAAGGTCAGTTTTTTGAGTGTTAATTATATATTCTGGATATAAGTGCATGATCTGATGTGTTTTGCAAATATTTTCTGCATCTATGGCTTTTTTTATTAGTGTGTTCTGAAGACATTGATTTTGTTAAGTCCAGTTTATCCATTTCTTTCTTTTAGGGGTCATACTTAGTTTTGTATCTAAGAAATCTTTGTCTAACCCAAGGCCACACAATTTTTCTTATATTATTTCTTCTAGGTGTTTTGTAGCTTTAGGTTTTACATTTAGGTTATGATCCATTTTCAGTTAATTTTGGTCTATGGTATAAGTTGAGCTTCAGATTTCAACATATGTATCTCCCAACCCTGTTAAAAAGATTCTTCTTTCTTCCCTGAATTACCTTTGAACTCTTGTCAAAAACTGACTATATATATTGGGTCTAGTTCTGGGTGTTCTGTTCTGTTCCATTGATCCATAGGTCTAACACTTCATCAGTACTGCAATAACCTGATTAGCCTTATAGGAGTCTTGAAGCCAGGTGGGAGTCTTTCAACTTTGTTCTTTATTCAGAAATGTTTGGCTACTCTGTACCTTTCTGTATGAATTTTATAATCAGCTGTTGATTTTTACAAAAACTCCTGCTGGGATTTTGACTGGAGTTTTGTGGAAACTAAAGACCAATTTGGAGAAATGAGATCTTAATATTATTGAACATACCAATCCATGAACATGGTATATCTCTTAATTTTATCAATGTGTTCTACATTTCACCTAAAGATCTTGTATAAATTGGTTACATTACATATTTTGAGGTGCTACTATAAATGGTAATGTAAAATTTGTTTCTAAATGCTCATTGCTACTATGTGAAAATACAATTTTATATATTGACTTTGCTTAAACTCACTGGTTCCAGCAGCTTTTTTTTTTTTTTTAAAGATCACCATGACTTTCCTGTATAGGCAGTCACATTATCCACCAGTAGACATTCTCATTCTTTTCCAACCTGCTCTCCCCTCATTGTACAGTGACCTGCAACACAATGTTGACTAAGAGTGCCTTCTTGTCTTTGAGGAGGAAACATTCAGTCTTCGTCATTCATATGATGTTAGCTGTAGACTTTGATAAATTGGTCTTTTCTAGCTTATGATCCCTTTTCTTCCTGGTTTGCTGAAGAGTGTATGTGTTTAAATCATAAATGGGTCTTGAATTTTGTCAGTTTTTCCGCACCTTTCAATTTTTTTGAAAACCATTTGAGATATAATTTAGATACTGTAATATTCACCCTTTTAAAGCCTGTAATTCAGCAGTTTTTAGTATATTCAAAAGGTTTCCTGTAACTTCTGAGATGATCATATAGTTTTACTTCTTTTGTATTTTGATTCAGTGAATTTCATTATTTTTAAATGTTGAGTCGACCTTTTATTCCTGGGATAAACCTACCAGATCATGATGCATTCTTTTTACCTATTGCCAGATTTCATTTGATAATATAATCAATTACAGAGTTGAAGTCTATGGCCTTATAGTAAATATTACCCTGAATATATTTATTTTCTTACTGCTATTGAGTAAAGACTAAGCATGCCTTTCATAAAACTTTAAAAATTTTAATTTAAAAAGCCTTGGTTCATAAAAAGTCCACATATGGCCTATGGATAATGACAAAATCTACGTTAAAGAAATCCTCACAAACATACAAAGTCCTAAGTAATTGACATAATAGAAAATAACTCCCAACAGTAAAGGCTTCTAGCTTCCCTCTCCTCTGGGTTGCTGCCATGGAATTTCTACATAAAATGCTGGAAAAGGATGCAACATGATGCTAGAGGTCCTGGTTCGAAGCTGCATTTACATAACAAGTATTTATTTTTTTAGCTATTTGTGTTACAGAACAATAAAAGTGGAAAACTTTTCTAAAGGTATTTTTATTCACATTTTACAGAAGACTGAGAAAATGTCAGTTATCCCCATAAAAGAATAGGTAAGCTAAAGCAGTAGTCTCTCCCTACTGTTGCTGCTCTGGTTGTTTTATTACTGCAACTTGAAGGTTCTGTTTCCCAGATAATCCAGAGATAAGACCTACAGGTTGCTTCAAGTTCTTGAGAGAAAAGGAAACTAAGAAAGGTGCTTACCACAAAAACATCAAATACTAAAGGACAGGAAAAAGACTCAGTTTCTGCCTTTGAAGAGCAGAAAAAGAGACATTCTAGTTTTAAAGCAATTTCAATTAATCATAATTGGGCAAAAAGATAGACATTTTTTAGTTGTGTGCTTTCAGAAGTAATGTCAAATTTACTTAAAAGCAGATTTTAAAAGTTTCTTGTAAGATAGTTAAAAGTGTTTTTAAAGAAAAACAAAATCCTTTTTTTTACAGAATAGTATAAATGTTTATTTTCTGTATGATTTATTTTGCTGTCCTGTTTTTACAATATAGAAAAGTGTATTCTTTGAATAGCTCTAGTAAATATAAATTTAATCTTTCTACTTTGGGATGTAAATAGAGCTAAAAAAATTATATACCCAACCCTCCCAAATAGTCTTTTAAAATTGTTGAATTAATGTGGATATTAATCTTGTTCAGCAATTTGATGCAAATGCCTAAATACAAAAAGTTGCTTAGTAAGTACTACACAGGAAGGAAAAGTCTTAATACTTTAGATAGCTTCTTGAAAATCAGAAAAACTAGTAGCATTTGATTGCACCTTCAAGTTTTTACAAGCAAAACATTCTCAGGCAATGCTGTCATACATAATCTACAATTGTAATCCAAATTTCACAAACATTTTCTGCACACTGTATATAAATACACATCACAAAGGTGCAATTAGAGTTAAACACAGAATATGTACAAAATGAACAAAGTTTAGGTTTAGACCAAAAAGGTAATCTTTTGAAAAATAACTTGATTAGATATTTTATCCTCTTACACTAATTTACATTTATACAAATTTTAATTAAACATACTAGATTGAGGTGCTAAGAATTTCTGCACTATCTACATTTAGAGTTACTGCACTATAATTTTATAAATCCAAATTTCAAAAGATACTTCAGTAAATAACGGAATCTTCTTTTGCATTACTTAATTTCTATTGCCTATATCTTGTGTGTTCATATGAACATATATACACACTTAATACATACAACTATAGATTCCTTGTAGGAAATGTAATAATCATATACTAATAATTACGGTACCTAACAAAATGCCTGAATTCCAACACATGGTTTCTTGTCATAAAACCCAGAGTCCTATTATTGGCTCTTAAATTCATAAAGCTTTTGAATTTTAAATTAGGAAAAGATGATTTAGATTATTTTAGTAATAATAAGAAAACACTCATACCTTCAGCTTATCAAATCACTGGCTAAAAATAATACCATATTAAGCTTTCCTTAAAAAAGAAATCCCACTATAATTTTGAAAGCTTTGTTAGGAGGCCCTTTCAGTAAATCAAGTAAGACTCATACATTGGATTGAGACCTCTTAGTTCAAAAGTCTATAAGGAAAATTGTACAGATGAAAAATCCTTCCCTAATTTCATCTATTAGAGCTTCAATGTTCTTTATTTCTCCATCCAAGCCAAATTTTATACCTGATAATTATGTAAGGTTCTATATCATTACTACATAATAAGTTCTATTCATATGCACCTCTCACTTTTAATAGTACCCAGTAATCACGTTGACAATTTATTATCATTTCAAATGCACACCACCTCCTTCACAGAAAATGGAAACACCCCTAGAGCATTTCTTAGTCTCCCTTTGTTGGAGAAACACATTGCCTATTGATAACTTTTTACTGTCCTTCAAAACTTTGTTTTTTAAAAAAACACCTTTTTTATTTTAAAAGTGTGCCTATAGATTACTTACTTCCCCTCTGACATTCCCAAAGTGACAATAGGATGTTATTCCAGAATCTGTGCTAAAAAAAGCTGGTATTTCCTCAAAAGATAGTGCTTTTCTAAGCACAAAACGTCATTTGAATAATGTTTCATAAGAATTTGTTTATATAGACATTCTATCTGCTTAGGTCTAGTGCCAGAGAATGATTGGGTAATACCAATGGTTCTCTGGCTTTTTCTACTGGAACAAAGTCATACAACACCATACGTTATAAATTATAGTAATTTATAAATGTCCTTTGTCAATAGAATCAGAAGAATAGAACATCTAATTCTTAAGAAACCCATGCAAATTAAAAATCCATATAATACAATAAAGAAAAACAATTTAGAAGGGGCATAAACAGGTTTAACTAAAATTTAAAATGTACTAATTTCCTCATTTAAAATTTCACGTCTTTCAATATTATAATTTCAGGTCTCACAAGGACTGAATTAACAATACAGTAATTGTTAAACTATTTTCCAGAAAATCAAGTGTCCCTGCACCTTTTCTGTACAGTTCCATTTATCAGTATTTTGTGCAAGAGTTAGCAATTCATGGCACAAGGGTCACTTTTTGCTTTTCCTGCAGAGTTGATGACGCTCATCAAACATCGTCCAAATTCCTCAAGTATCATCCGTTCGGCTGCTGCCTTTGATTTTCCCTTCTTGTCTGCTTGCTCTGCCTGGGCAAGAAGGCAATTACACGTGGCTTCCGCTACTTCCTTCGTTACAAATGTAAATGGCAATCTGAAATGATTTTTGAAAGAAAGATGATGATGGTGTTGAACAACAAAAGTGGATGACATTATTTCAAGTGAAAATCTGTTGACGTTTTCATGATTCAACAGCATGCCGAGCATTACAATTTGTGCCGGGAGCACAAACACATCCTGAAGAGCTTTAAAAAGACCCTGGTTTTATGATTGAGCGTATTTTTTAAACACTGTTCAGGGGCAGCCCGGGTGGCTCAGCGGTTTAGCACCGCCTTCGGTCCAGGGTGTGATCCTGGAGTCCTGGGATCGAGTACCGTGTCGGGCTTCCTGCATGGAGCCTGCTTCTCCCTCTACCTGTGTCTCTGCCTGTCTCTCATGAATAAAAAAAAAAAAACAACACAACACTGTTCAGAAAAATAATTTTATTAATTTTTTACTTTTTTTTTTAAAGATTTTATTTATTTATTCATGAGAGACACAGAGAGAGAGAGGCAGAGACACGGGCAGAGGGAGAAGCAGGCTCCATGCAGGGAGCTGACTCGATCCCGGGTCTCCATGATCACACCCTGGGCTGAAGGTGGCGCTAAACCGCTGAGCCACCTGGGCTGCCCAGAAAAATTTATTTTATTTTATTTTATTTTATTATTTTATTTTATTTTATTTTATTTTATTATTATTATTTTATTTATTCATAGAGACACAGCTAGAGAGAGAGGCAGAGACACAGGCAGAGGGAGAAGCAGGCACCATGCAGGGAGCCCAATGTGGGACTCGATCCCAGGTCTCCAGGATCACGCCCTGGGCTGCATGTGGCGCTAAACCACTGCGCCACAGGGGCTGCCCATATTTTTTTATTTTATTATTATTTTTTTAAAGATTTTATTTATTTATTCACGATAGACATAGAGAGAGAGGCAGAGACACAGGCAGAGGGAGAAGCAGGCTCCATGCCGGGAGCCTGACATGGGACTCGATCCGGACTCCAGGATCGTGCCCTGGGCCAGAGGCAGGCGCCAAACCGCTGAGCCACCCAGGGATCCCAGAAAAATAATTTTAAAAAAATAATGTGTAATATTACCTGGACAGGGTTATCTGGTTAACTAAAAGATGCTCATTCTACATGTTGACTGGATAATTCTCTAACAAAGTACTCCTAATTCATGAATGTTAGTTTCTAGAGTGCAATCTGTTTTATTTACTCTTATTTCTTCACACCCTAGAACACTGCCTGATACACAGAGACACTCCATGAATATTTGCTGAATGAGTAAAATTGGGAATTGTAAGCAGTATCTCCTGAACGACACTAAAAACAAAGCACTCTCCCACAGTCCTGGAGCACATTGTTCATTAAAAAAAAAAAAAAAAAAGACAAAATTTTGCACTGTTCTATCACTCAAGACAAAACTAAGGGGAAAGGGAGTTCTGTTCTATACATGGAATTTCATTCATAAAGACCTAAACTGTTAGGTATTAAATAAGAGCAATCTATCCTGAGGCTTGCTATATGTAGCCAATTTGCACGCGCGTGCGTGTGTGTGTAACCACTTCAAGTCTTCAAAGACAAAATCAAAATCAGGCAGCCTAATGTAACCACTAACCCGACAACACTGACAGAAAGAAACTGTAGGACAAATGAAGTTAGAAATTAGGACCTGCTTTGGCGAGAGAAAGTGAGCATTTGGGCTGCTGTACAGTTGTACAGAAATCTTTAAAATACAAAATACTTTAAATTGGAAGATACTATTATAAAGTGAAAGGAAGGAAAAAAATTAAAATTTTTGCTACTCAGACAACAGTTTAAGAACATGACAGTATAAATTTTTAAGAGTTTTTTACATAGTTTTGATTATAGTATAATAATTTTGTGCTTTTACACTTTATAATACTGTAAACATTTTCCCAAGTTGAAAATTAACTGTAAATATTTTAGTGTAGCAATATCTTTAAAGGATTAATGAAAACAGATTACCAGAAAGGATCCCTTGTTACAACCTTCACTGAAGTGTCTATCCGTTTCCACTTTATCTAGTCCATAACCATTTGCTAATTATATTCCAGTTGTAAGAATTCTTCAGAATTACTATCTGAAATATTTTACAAAAAAGAAGCATTTCTAGGGGTGCCTAGGTGGCTCAGTTGGTTATGTGTCTGACTCTTCGTTTCAGCTCAGGTGATCTCAGGGTCATGAGTTCGAGCCCGACGCTGGGCTCCGTGCTCGGCACCGAATCTGCTTGGGATTCTCTCTCCTCCTCCCTCTGCCCCTTGCCGCTCATGCTCTCTCTCTCTAAAATAAATCTTTTTTTAAAAAATTTTTATTTATTTATTCATGAGAGACACACAGAGAGAGGCAGAGACACAAGCAGAGGGAGAAGCAGACTCCCTGCAAGGAGCCCAATGTGGGACTTGATCCCAGGACCCTGGAGTCACGCCCTGAGCCAAAGGCAGATGCTCAACCACTAAGCCACCCAGATGTCCCTAAATCTTTATTTTTTTTAAAAAAGAAGCATTTCTATAAGCATTAGAGCCTATTTCAACTTAAGCATTTTAAATAATATACCATTTGCAAGGCTCATTGCATTTAATAATTCCTCAAATTAACCTCTACCAAAACCTGTAAATCCACGTCAGCATGAGGCCCTGCCAAACGCTGGGACAGAGATGTTTTATTCCTTATAGCCACATCATAAGGCTGATGGGAAGGATGAGAAAACCAAGACTCAGAGAGAGGGAGTGCTTGTTAAATTCATAAACTATTACAGAGCACATTTAGACTCAGCTCAGCCAAACTTTACGCTCAGGCTTTCCTCCTTCAGAGTTCAGTAGTCTTGTGAAATAAGGGGCTACAATAACAAAGTGTATGAAAGGTGTTCCAGTAGAAGGGCAAAGTGCCACAAGGGCCCAAGAAAGGCAAGAGAAGTTAAGAATGTGCAAAATTATGAATAATACTACCAGGAACAGATATAAAAATTTGTTTTCTTAGGGGTTTGTCAAATTACATAATGACCTCATCTTAGTAGGGAGAAATTCAATTAAATTAATAAGCCCAGTGAATTAATGCATTACTGTACATTTTCAAAGTGTGTACTATATCTGACAGTGGTTTTTCTGTTACCTTCAAATTCCTTTCCAAGTAACTAAAGATAGAAAGAAAATGCAAAAAGAAGTCTGCTACAACCAAAAGTATGAACTCAATTTTGTCCAAAAAGGAGACATATATATAGTCATACTGTACTGCAAAAGGAGATTAAAATATTGACTTACTTTCCTCCTCCGCTATTCAAAGCTGGTGTTGGCCTAGTAAGCAAGTCTGAAATTTGAGAAGATAACTTCGTTTTCGCTGCTGTTTGTTGCTGTACCCTTACTTCAGCTGCATCTGCCAAGTGCATCAGTGTCTTTCTTTCTGGGCTTTCTTCAAAATTCTTACAGCCAACACATTTGCATATTGAGGAACACATAATTTTTGCCTAAAAGATTTACAAAAGAAAAGCTTCCAAATCAAAACCCAAAAACATTTAAGTAGATTCTGTGATCAAATCAATAGATAACAGAATTACCTGGTCAACTCACAGTAAGACACAATGGAAACATCTCTTCCTGATAAACACTAAATGGGCTAACTATACATGTGGAGAGGTCAGGTATTCTTAAGTCTGAGAGGGGCTACACAGTGTATGTCTCTGAGCCCTTCTGTGTCAGTTTTTCCCCCATCTAAAAGTTTTCCTCCTGATATGAATAACATATATTCTTTATAAAGAATATGAATGATACCATATTAAAAATAACGGTCATCCAGAATCCAACCATCTCAGACATGTTGGTGACTTCCTACTTATGCAAACACATGCACAATATCACATGAAAGGAAATTTCATAGATGCTATTTCCATTATGGATAATCTCCATAATTGCCCTCTCTGAATCCCCTTCTCCAGATTCCTGAAACCCAACAATAGTACATATGAAACCAGTGTGTCCTTGTATGTAAAAATATGTAAAACATGTATTTTTAGGAAAATCACAGCAGTCATGTACAAATACCTATCTTAATAAATACACTAGTCTTTTTCTTTTTATTTAGGTTGTTTTACAAAATCAAATGCTCATTTTCTGCGTCTTCCTTTTCTCACACACCTCATGCAATCCCTGCCCACAGTCACCTAGCATAGACTGGATTCATTCGATTTAATGGCTGGGCAGTAGTCCCTGGTATGGATATGCCATAATTGATTTGGGCATTCACTTGCCTGTTACTGGGCATTTATTCATTTATTTTGTTTCCAGTTCTTGAGTAACACAGATAATACATAAAATTTGTGTGTGTGTGTGTGTGTGTGTGTGTGTATTGTGCTTTTATTTCTATGAGCTAGATTTCTAGAACTGGGCTCACTGGTACATGTATTTTAATAGATGTGGCCAGACATTTTCCAAAAGCCTATAACACCTCACATCTCATCAGCAATGTATAAAAGCTTTTCCCACATTCCCTCCAACTGTATATTATAGTTCTTTTTAATATTTAGCAATGCGATTGGGGGAAAGAGGTAAAGTGGGATCTCATTGTTCTTTCATTTACATTTCCCAGACCTAGTAAATTTGAGTATCTCTTTTTGTTGGCTCCATTTTCTTCAGTTAACTCATGTCAATTTAAAGAAACATACCAACTGCCCTTTCTCTCTACAGCACCTGGCAAGATAAACGAATCATATTATGATGAACACATTTACCCTGTTCCTTTCTCATAATGCACAAATAAATTCTCTTTACCGAGGGAAAAAATGGATATACATTTTGAGTTAATTGGGTTATTACTATGAGCCAGTCTGAGAATCTAACTAAAGCAATACTTATTAAGTATTGATGAAGAGATAAAATCCCTGACATCAAGGGGGCAAAAGACATACACCACTAATGGTTCTTTGGATTAAATATGAAGAACCATAAAAAGGTATTAATAATCTGACAGGAACTCAGGAAGGAGAAATTAAAATGATAGGGTATTATTTATTTATTTTGGGGGGTATTCATTTAGCTTTGCTAATTCAACTTCCCTTGTGGTCAAAAATTGGGAGGAAAAATGGTTAAGAGGCACAACCATTTAAATAATGTGGACAGTCACTCTTCTACTCAAGCCCTGAAGGTGTGTGAAAGGAACATGAATGTGTTATCCAGATGCAGACCAACTGGACCAAAAAAGCCAATTCAATTCAAAAGCCCAACAACTGAACACAAACTGTCAGACAATATCACAGCCAATTCACAGAGAGACAATCAGCCACTGCCAGTTTAGTATATTCCAAGTTTTTCCATTTCTTGATCTTTTAGAATGACAAATTAGTAACTGGACATTGTGTATGCCTTAAATATCAAGGATTTTAGTATAACAGGGCAGCTTTCTCTCTTCTAATGTATCTCAACCAGCACTGCCGTTTCTACTTCTATTTATCCTAGGATTCAACTAAATTATTAGTTCTTGTATGTTTGCATTTCATCTGCCTAGCATGTACTGACTGTTCAATGCTGCATGCATGGAAGGGCTGCTTTACCTTTCTGACCCAGCTTTACATCAATTTCCATTTCCTCTCTTTTTGTGAGCTTGGTTTTATAACTTACATTTTTTGAATATTCAGGACAAATTTTGTATGATAGATTTATGAACAGAAGCCACCTATTTCGTCAGGTGTTCAAACAAAAGAGTCTATGTTTTCCAACACAGAATAAAAAACTGATTGTTGGACTATAAGACATTTAAGAGACTTTCAAAATACTTTTGATTACATGCCATTTTCATTCATATTGACTCTAGGACTAATAAGAGGTTACCTTAATACACTTCTTGAGAGGAGTAACTGACTTCTAAAGTATGTGAATTGCAAATCATTACACAGAGAAAACAGTACACAATTTCTTTACCGTGACACAGTTTGTATGGGAAGGGGCATTAAATGGCAGGTACATACTCTACTCCTGAAGCAGAGCAAACCCTACCAAGGAAGGGTGCTATCCTTGGTATAACTTTACCAACTGTGAGGCTATGACTTCTATCTATCTATCTATCTATCTATCTATGATAGACATAGAGAGAGAGAGGCAGAGATACAGGAGGAGGGAGAAGCAAGCTCCATGCCAGGAGCCCGACGTGGGACTCAATCCCAGAACTCCAGGATCACAGCCTGGGCCAAAGGCAGGTGCTAAACCGCTGAGCCACCCAGGTAAGGTATCCCTCTACACAGGAAGTTTGAAAGACTGAAAAGATAATATATGAGAAGAGCCAACTAATTGTAGGAATGACTCAACTCAAAAGGTTGTCAGGAGAGAGTTTCACCAAGGAAGCAACAGAGTAACATAGTGTTCATCTTGGGCATGAATAGATTATTATATTTAAGCTTTGAAAATAAAAACAAACTATACAGTACTTTGTCTATAGCAAGAAGGGGATGATTTAAATAGCATTTAAAAATAAACAAACAAGTAAATAATATCTCTCAAAGCAGAGCTTCAACCACATTCTCCTGGAAGGATGCTCGACCAATAACTAAAAACAGCCAGTTGAGTGGAATGGTGGAATGGCAAAAACAGATGCAATCACTTCATGATGGCCAATAATCTTAGCCAGCAATATTCCATACGTCTCCTTTCCTATCCTCAGGCTCAGAAAGCAAACTTCTTAACATAATTCAGTCTTCAAGAGGGCACCATAGGTATTTTAGGCAAGATAAATCTTTACTTTCATGACTACTCTCTAGAGAGCAGGCTATTTTCTATCTATATATATTTTCAAAAAGCTCACAGGTGGCAGTGGGTAGTACTGCCCCTCAGTTGAGGACCATGGCTACAGTTTCCAATCCACTTTGATGTTATTTTTACTAAAAATGAATAAACTTGGGCCTCTGATTGCCATACTTCCAGGTACAATGATCAAGAAGTTATGAACTGATAAACCAGGCGATGAGACCCAAAGTATTATGTAATGACAAAACCAAAATGTCATTCCTCTGAAGCCCTGCTTAGGAAGCCAGGTCTTCCTCAAACTAGTGTCCTTGCACTGACTGTGCACATTTTCAAACTACAAGAGTGGAGTAATTTCCCAATTTTCAGGTAAAGTTTTACAATATACCCTCCCCAAAGTTATTCACAAAAAACAGATTTATTCCTCAACCAGCATCTCACCTCATAGCATTCACAGTAGTTTTTAAGACATCCTGATCGTTTGCAATTACATCCTTTGCTGTGACGTCGATCTGATTCTCCCTCCTTTCCTTTCCCTATCTTAGGCTTAAAAGCTTCTGGATTTCTGTCAAGGCATGCCTATCAAAACAGATCACATATCAACTCAAGTTCAATCAGTACATTAAACATTGCAAATGGAATTAATAGACATTGTAAAACAACAGAGTTCTACAATAATCAGGTGAAACTGGAAATTTTTGTCAGTTAAATAAAGTAAAAACAATCACCTTTATTGCTTTTTGCCTTTCATTTTCATGTTCCAAATTATTATAACAATTAGTGCAATTGCAGTTGTTGCAAAATTCACCATTTGCAAAGCAATCACAGTATCTGGAATATAAAAATCAGTGCAAGTCACATCAAAAAGTCATTGTTAAACAAAATGAGAAATTATCTGATTAAAAACATTATATATGCAGTAAAACATTTTATTTTTATTTTTTTTAAAGATTTTATTTATTTATTCATGAGAGACAGAGAGAGAGGCAGAGACACAGGCAGAGGGAGAAGCGGGCTCCACGGAGGGAGCCCAATGTGGGACTCATCTGGGGACCCCAGGATCACACCCTGGACCACCCAGGAGTCCCCAGTAAAGCATTTTAGAATGTACTCGGAGCCACCTAGTTCTAGAGTTAATATATATTGACTGTCAACCATGTGATCAGACTCAAAATTAAAGTCACTAGCTCCTAGAATTTTGGTTTAGAAACTTAGTTCCAGGAGTAGCTATTGTCAACACAAAAGAAATGTGATTTTTATATGATCTTAAAGTGAGTTATTTCAAAATCATAAAAAGGAAAAACATGGGTTATATTCTTGTAGTGGAATCGCCTCACTTGAACCACAGTCGTGCCTCTTGGGATTCTAAACCCCTTATTTGACCAATGCTTTTCACTTAACGGTTTCATGCCAAATCTCTTAGCTTAGAATAAGCAAATTAATCATACAACAATTTTAAAAGCTCCTCAGAGGGATCCCTGGGTGGCGCTGCGGTTTGGCGCCTGCCTTTGGCCCAGGGCTCGATCCTGGAGACCCGGGATCGAATCCCACATCGGGCTCCCGGTGCATGGAGCCTGCTTCTCCCTCTGCCTGTGTCTCTGCCTCTCTCTCTCTCTCTCTCTGTGACTGTCATGAATAAATAAATAAAATCTTTAAAAAAAAAAAAAAATAAAAGCTCCTCAGAGTACCACCTGATTTAGGAAACCAAATATAAAGGTCATAGCTAAGATCAAATTTATTATTATTAAAGACAGGAACTAGGTCTGTCTCATGCTGTTGTGTCCCTAAACCCCTCTTCTAGTGACTCATCTATGATAAAGACTATAAAATTACTTCTTTCTGAATGAATGAAAGAGTAGTTTTAAACCGTCATAATTGTGTTCAGACATTCATGTGCATGTTTATCTAAATTACTTAGACTTTATTAAACTGGTCTGTTAAGACTTTTTAGTTAACTGCATTTGCTTTTATAAGCATTTCCAAGTATATGAAATAAGAAAAAGTAGCAAAAAGACTTACAATTTCAAACACAGCGATTTTGTACAATTACAGGGCTTTCTGGGTCGACTAGCAGACTCTGATGGGATTATGCTATACAGATACAAAAAAAAAGATATACATTTTAATTAATTAAAGATAACTTAAAAATTACAAAAGTCTCTGTAAATTTCTTCTAAAATAAAGCTTTAACACATGCATGCATCTCTAATAAAAGTTTGCTATGTTGTTCACTTCACATCAAGTTCAAAAGCAAGTTGTAACATGAAAAGAGGGGTAAGAGAGCCAAGGCAGGGATTTTTTTTTCAATATTTTATTTATTTATTTATGGACAGAGAGCTAGAGAGAGCACAAGCAAGGGAAGCATCAGGCAGAGGGAGAGGGAGAAGCAGACTCTCTGGTGAGCAGGGAGCCCAATGTGGTGCTCAATCCCAAGACCCCAGGGATCATGCCCTGAGTCAAAGGTAGATGCTCAGCCGGCTGAACCACCTAGGTGCCCCTCAAGATAGGGATTTTTTTAAAAAGGAAGTTATCACTGACGAACATTCCACAAAAGATATTTTTTCTTCTAAGAGAACTAAAGCTGAAATCTGCTCAAAACTTTTGGGATTCAGTTACAAAAGGTAGTGAGGAAAAAGGGGTTCTGGGGTTGGAATTGGAGAGAGGAAGACTGGTTCTAAGCATTGCTTCTAAACCAATACTGCAAAGGAAGCTATTCACAGATTTAAAAACAGACTAACAACAACAACAAAAAAAGGCAAGGACCTAACATAACAATTTAAAAACTAGTTAATATCATTTTAAAAAATATATTCAGGATGAGACAGAGAAGAAAGAGACAGAATATGTGGCAAAACTGATGAATCTAAATAAAAGAAATTTGGGGATTGACTGCTCCTGTAACTTTTCCTTAAAATAACGAGTTCTATAGAGGGATGCTCACATGGCTTTGTGGAAAAAAATATCATATAAATGTATTTTGAAATATGTATTATTTAATGCTGCATTTAATCTGATCTAACAATTTAACTTACATATTTTCAAAATACTCACCCGTTGAATGGAAGCCTTGCCTGGGTCTGGATACCAGGTGTTCCAGTAAAGTTAGAGTTGCTTGCTATAGACACATATGAAGACTGCTGTAGCTACATATAAAAAAAGATAATTTTAGACCATATTTACAAAAATGCCCAATACTCTCAGATGTAATAATGGTCAGTAAGAAACACAAATTCATCTACTAAAATAGGAAAAATAGTATGGAGAATTTCATAGACACAGCGTGTCATGAAGTTCTTCTAAAGACCCAAAAACTAATACTAGAGGTGAAAACAATGTGAACATTTTAAAGCACTACATGGTACAAATATAAGAAATTTTTCATAGAGGAGTAAGCATATCAGGATTAGGAAATTCTAGATGAATGCTCCAAAAGTACACACATTAACTTATATTGGCTAGAAAAATGCAATGTATCTACCTGTAAATAAAATAGGTACTATGCTGATCATTCATCCCATTACAATTTATAGAAAATGAGAATTACATGGGCAAAATTTTCTATTTTACATTGATTTGTACACAGGAAAAAAAGAGATGATAAAAATACTGAACACTTATTTTCTAATCAGTAGCCACATTAAACATACTCCAAAGTACGTTTCATTAAAGTACTCAGGTTTCTCTTTCTCCCTCTTATAATCTGAGGAGATCGATTCAACAGTTTAGAACATGGTGCTACTTTGCTGGATTCTTATGTGAAAAAGAAAATTTCTATCTGCTTCCTAGAAGCAGCACTCCTAACCCTCACCAGCCAGTTGGATGATACATGGCTTTGACTCTAAAGATGACCAGATGAGTGTGTCTGGATAGGTCACTTAAAATGTGACACCTAGTAATGCATCTTATAGTCCACTTTCCAGGAGCAAGTCAGTGGCATCCTCCTCATATGTGAGGAAGAGTTGGATCACAGTCACAGCGCTCTCCAAATGCACTTGTATTCTGCTGACTTTCATTTCAACATCTCCCCCTTCTCTCTATATAGTCCTGTCCTCTCACCAAACTGATCTCAGTTTTCAAGTGTCTGACTTGCATATGTGACTTCTGCTGATATTTCAAATGCTAGGGATACATAAAAATAAATTCAGAAGTTTCTGTTAGCATCTTAAGATTTTGGAGATAGCCATTCTCATACTGAGTAAGATGTTTTTCAGTAGTTTTCAGAATGTTACAGGGCTATACATCTTAGACTAAATTATCCTTTTTGAAATGCAATGGCTCAATTTTTTTCCTCATACCTGAGTAACATACTGAGCTGGAAGCACTGCATAACCCACATTCCCTGTTCCCGGAGCTGGGGCCAGCACAGTGCCTGGTGGCAGGTTAGTGAGGTTTGGCTGGATCTGTGGCAGTGGTGTAGCAGGCATGATGAGCCGCTGTTGTGGCTGGCTGGTGGTAACTATTTGTGAAGTGGGATTGATGGGTTTGGGAACAACCTTAAAAAAAAAAAAAGTATACCCATGATTACAAAAATACATTTTACAGCTTCTCCATTCAGTATAAATCTCTCTTACGTGAATCTTAACTTTCAATTTTAAAAGTGAATTGTCTGTCTGGGAGATGCTGAAGAAAAAAATTCTGTGTCACTCACCTGTTTGACAGTCTGCGCTGAGACGAGTGGAACTGACATCCGCACTGGAGTGGTATTAACCACCACTGGCTTTGCTTTTTAAAAAAAGGGAGGAAAGGACAATTTATTTACAGGAAATAGTCCTTGAAACATTGAAGATACTTAGTTCTCTCAAGATATCCTCAAAGAGCTTAAAGAATTCCATTTGTTTCCAATTTGGAGCAATCTTTAATCAGGATAGTCACCTGTTAACATTCCTTAACCCATCTACCAGGAAACTTATGGCTACAGTAGCAGCTATAGTTTATCTGCTTTACAACAGAACATTTGTCATTTAAGACAGTCTACTGAAAACACTTCTATCTGTATTCAGATGACTTAACATTCCCTACGAAATCTAGTCAGTTGAAACGTCCTTTAAATAAAAAAAAACCTGCCATTCAGGAGCTTGAGTAACAATACTGTTCTATACTCTAATTGCCATGTTTGTATTAAAACCAGAGAAAATATCATTCTTGTATAATTCATTATTTACAGAGTACCTACTAAAAGGCAGCCTAGCGTGAGGGTAAAGAATATGGTCTCATAGGTCATAACACCCTGGAGACTCAAATCCCAATCCTTCTGCTTTCTAACTCTCTTTGCCTGTATCCTCATCTATAACATGGGGCTAGTACCTCCCTTACAGGGTATAAGGATTAAATATGTTAATCCATGAAAATTTATTAGAACAGCATCAAACAAAGAGTAAGTGCCCAATAAATGTTAGTTGCCATTAATGTATTGTTATTACGACCATTATAACTATGCAAATGGCATCGTGGACTATGTTCCAGAGAAACTAGAGTACAAGACACTTGCTCAAAGAGATTAAACTCAAGTAAAGCATATTAGACAAATACCAAATAAAATAAATACGGTTAAAACAGAGAAAGCGCTTTAGAGTCCAAGGGAGATAGAACGTATGTGTGATTGGCAGAGGATGGGAATACGAAAGGATGCATGAAGGGCACTGTGTATGAGATGGGTTGTGATCAATGGTCAGGTTGAGGAGAGGGCACACAGACTGGAGCAGGACATTCCAGGCAGAAGCAGGAAAAGTGGAGGCCCGATGCCGGAAAATAGCAAAGCACTTCACAAAATGGTGGTGAACAGATCAGATTAGTTGGAACCTAGGGTTAAATTAGGCAAGCACAAGTCTTGAATGTCAGGGTAGAAATGTATATATTTAATCTCTATTCGGGGTGGTGGTGGGGTATATCCACTTTATTTTAAAAATTTTTATTTAAATGCAATTAAATAACATTTAATGTATCATTGGCTTCAGAGGTAGAGGCCAGTGATTCATCAGTCTTCTAATCAGTATTTTTAAATTCAGTGGGCAGTGAGAAGTTTCTGAGGATTTCGAAGTACAGAAATATTACTGGACTGGCACAAAGAGAAACTATTTGGCAGCAGTGTGTAAGACAGGATGGAGTTTCATGAAACAAGGAAAATTAGAAGAGTATCTGAAGTGAGGATCTACCTGAGGTGACAGACAGGAGAGCGCAGTTGCAAGAGACAGGGTGGAGGTGAAAGGAATGTGAACTGCCAAGTGGATGGCAAGAAACTGCATGTGTTAAGGGGAGAATACATAAGTGAGCGTTAAGCTTCAAGTGACCAGGAAAACGACCGCTACCAGAACTAAAACCTCGAGAATGAGCTGATTTGAAGGGAAGATGAACCCGCCATAGAGAAAAGCTATGGTGAAATTCAGGAGAGACTGGCACTAGGCCTGTAAGTTTGGAGCACAGGTAGTACAATTTTTAATACCGTCTACTGCCATTTACAAAATCTAACAAAGGGATTTAAAAAAGACAGGAAGGATATCCCTTCCGGTTTTATTTATGCAAAAAGACCTAGAGCCTGGTCTGAAAGAGAGAGGTTGAGATAATGGGATCTATACTGGTCCCTGAACAATAAAAGAAAAAGAACAGACTTCCTTAAATAAAAATGCTTGGGAGACTTGATGGCTAAAGACACAAAGTTGAGCATCCTGGAAGAACATGTGACAGCATTCTGAACTAAAAGGGAGCGGGGGGGCCCCCCCCCTGCAGCAAGGGGACAGAAGGGGAAGGGGGAAATGGGATACCTCCAGAAGGTGCTCTAGTGCTGATGACCGCACCTCGCTCAATACACTAAAAATCACTGAACTGTATGCTTAACAAGGGTAAATTTTTATAGTAGACACGAATTGCATCTCAATAAGATGGTTATACAAAAAGAGTATAGGACCATGAATTACAGGAGCAGTGACATCTGATACCTGATTTAAAATTATTTGCTGTTCTGATTCTCTTCATTTGCTGTAGCTTTAGTCCTAATAACCACTGTAGACTGGTCTCAGCAATACTAAAAAGAATTAAAAGGTGAACTGAAAGGAATGAAAAGCCTTAATTCCTGCTTGGAACACAGAAGAGTAGACCCCCTACAGCACTTGCTCCTTGGAGAGGAGATGTTGCTCATCACTCCAGGAGCACACTGAGCAGCAGTTCTGAAGTGGCCCTAACAACCAGAAAGTAAGAACTTCCTGGTGGTCTCTGCAACAATGGGAAGGAGTGTGTGGCCTGCCCTCAGTCACATCAAGGGACAGAAGAACAGATGATTTCTATTTGGATAATAAAGAAAGGGTAACTGTCTCCATGTTGTGGGCAAGCTAGAGAATTTGGGAACTCTAGGTTTACATTAGCTTGACATCTGTGTGCTGAGTTTTCACTATAACCTAGGAAATAAAATATAAAATGAAGTGGTCAGAAAAGAGAACACTACAAATTACCTATGGAAAGGGGGACATATTGGTATTACTCAACTATATCAACAGTCTGTATTTCTCCTTCTTAACTTTTGAGCATAGTCCCACATTACTATTACTGCCATTTTCACAGAAACTGGAACAATCTTTTCTTTTTTGGTCTTTAACAGAAATTCTGAATAAACCTTTGAGAACAGCCTCCTTCCAAATTTTAGAAAACCACACATGCAAGTGTTTAAGGCTTTTTAATTTCTTAAATTGACTTCCTCACCAAGATGGCAGGAGATTACATTCTAAAGAGATTAACCATGAATTCTTCTGGATTTTTACTGTGCTGCTATTTAGCCAGCAGTTAACATGGTGGAGCCTGTGGATACTGGCTTTGAACAGTTTGGTGGGAAATGTACAAGATGAGCTCAACTCCCTTTGGCATAAGGAAATCCCTTATTGGAAATTAAGCCCTTAGAAAGACATATTAACACATTTGATGGACTAGAGCAATAATTTTCGTGTTGTCTCTAATAAAAATTACAAATTTATTATTCCTGTGAAATAATGTATATTATGTATTCCTAGGTCTCTTATGGGATAGGAGAGCAAAAAGAGAAAAATATGGGCATAAGGGCAATCACATGGGTGGTTGTGCATGTGAGTGGGGAGAGGGTACATATAGGGAGAACCAAAGAAGCTGAGAGACAGAGATGACAGGGAGGGAAAGTTGAAGGTAGAAAGCAAAAGAAAAAAAAGTAGCAGGGAAAAAGAGGGAGGTGTGTGTGTGTGTGTGTGTGTGTGTGTGTGTGTGTGAGGAAGTTCTAGGAGGCAAAGAGAACAGAGCTATAGAGAGAGACAAAAAGATATAAACTTGGAAAAGAAGGTACCTATAAATACACTAGAATTATGAAATGTTCAACCTATTCCTCCACTCTTCCTGGATCTTCAGGGTCTTTTCTACTTGTACCAAAGGCTTCTTATTGACAATTAGTGTTAACATTACACTGGAAATGGATCTCACCATAGGGTACACACAAGACCATATACACATTAAATCCAACCAACTGTATCTAATGACTCCTATCATTCTGACTATCTAAGTAAACCACACTTGCAGCACCTCTTTTAGTACCCTGCTAAGTTTAAGTATTGAGAGAATATCACACCTGGTTCCTTTAGCAATAAGCAACTTTCATCTTCCTTTCATTAAGGACATCAAAATAAAAGATTTTCTTCCAAAATCAGTTTAAAGAGGATTACAAAATATAAATACTTGATGGGTCCAATTTTAATAGAATATATACTAAAATATTGTGTCCTCCACGTATCCTTTAGTTTATCCCATCAGTAATTTAAAAAATAGTTTTCTCTTCCAGTTTCCCTCAGGTGAACTAGCTATCAGCAATATATAGCTCCAACCCTCTTATCCCTTAATAAAAATGAAAGAGCAAACAAGTGGTCTTTAATTCTTTTATTTACATCCAGTAAATAATAAATCATTTACTTGCCATCAACTGCTTTTTGACATCAATGGTATATGAAGTAGTCTTCTAAGACAAAAAATTAGGCCCTAAAATATAAACTGCCCTGATCCTTTCACAGCGTTCAATTTCTAACAAGTAGATAAACATGAAGAGTGGTTGTGTGTGTGTCTGTGTATATGTATCAGGTGACAGGATGGTTTAAACAGAAATAGAAAATGGAAGGTCTACAAACAGGAATATTCTCCAGGAAAAGCAGAACTATGCAAAATAAGAGAACATTTTAATTGCTTTTTATTAGCAATTACAGATTCAAAATAAATAAAGGATGAAAGTGGTATCAAGTTCTTATTATTTATACCTTGCCTACTAGTCATTTCAATTGATTTCAATTGATTCAGTTGGTAGTCCCCTACCAAGCAGCTTCACAGTTTAGAAAATTAGGTAATTTGGCTTCATCTAAATTTGTCCCACTAGCAGAAATGGTAGGCTTATAAACCAGCAATATAATGGCTACCCACAAATTGATGAATAATTCCAATGGTCTGGTAGTACAGGACACTGTGCACTTCTAGCAGAGTGAAATACTCTATATACAACTATGATTCTATTTCACTGTTTTCTACAACAGTTGCTGATTCATACTCTCAACTGAAATGCCATACATAGTAGGATTTCAGCAAGAAAAGGATCAATGTTCTTTAATAATGTTCAAAGAATTAATTACTGCTTTTAAGAAACGGTTACTAACCTTGCTGGAGAGGTTGAGTGTTTGTACTGGGATTCTGACTAACTGGCTGGGTTGAGCTACTGGCTGTTGTGGCAGTGACAAGTCGGACATAATGAAACTTGCTTCCAGGCACTTGAATCTGCTGGACATTGGGAGCAGTTGCCAGAGGAATAATTGTCTTAAACTGTGACGTGCTCACGCCTCCAACAGTGATGGTCTGCACAGCTGATTTCACTGCCTATTAAACAATACAACATGGCTATCATTAATCTGGGATTTAACTTTCCTACCCTTTTAACTTATAACAATTGCTCAAGTAAAAATGTATGTTCCTGTATTTCATCAAAAGCTGTTGCAAGGAACAACCTGTTCAAAGAGAAATGAAAAGAATAGTAATGAATACAGAGGTGAAACCAAAATTAATTTCTACCTTCCATCTCTAGTAGTTACTTCCTTGAGAATCCAGGTCAGATGACTTGCTATGAAGAAATTATTACTTAAATTATAAGAACTTACTCAATTTTGTTAATATTTATGAGAAAAGAATTATTTTAAAACTCCCAGAATTAAGCCTCATATTCAACATAGAGAAGATGCAGACACTTGTCCTTATTGCTACGCACCAAATTAACTAGGACAAATTTCATTTCTACACGTTCTAAAAAAGAAAAAAACCCAAAGAAAAGCCATCTTATACCCTCATTAAGTCTAGTCAATTCAATTGTTTCCACAGATACAAATGTACCCAATAACATATGGGTAAAGGGCCAAACTTGGTCCAAAATTATCCCAGTTTTGGTTGTCTAGGGAAACTGATTTTGAGAGATTCAAACTTGAGTCGATATAATCATTTTAATGATTTTTAATCTCTTCCCTTGTTCTGATAAACAGCAATGGGACTTCCCAAAAAGCTAAATGAAACATCAGGGGCAGAACAGAAGTCTTCTAAGATGTCTTCAGTTGACATTTAACCAATATACAACAGACTCTTCTACAAAGCAAAGATCCAGACCAGATTCTCAATCAGTTCTACAGTATTATTTTATGAAGAATTATATCCCCACCTATCTTCCAAAGAGCCCTCATGCTAAAAGACAATTGACATGATGGAGGAAATCCATATTACGTATATAATTTATGAAAGAATAGTTAAGAATTTGAACATTTTCATAAAAGCTCAGGAAAAAAAAGAGAAGAATGTCTTTTAGTGTGGAAATTCTACAGGCAATAGTCAAAGGAGATTACTGCAGCATAAAACGATTCATGTGTTATCACCGGGCAGAGGCACCACAAAGCAGATTTATAACAAAGGGAAGAGACAACAGCCAAACAGTCAGTGGATTAAATGAATATAGAAGAAAAGGATAAAATGTGTACATATGTTAGCTACTGAAAAATAAAGCAAGCATGAGACAAATATATACAGTGATGTAAGAGACCTAGCCCTTCCTATATCAGCTCAAAATGGAAAAAAATACTATCTTAAAACAAGGTGCCTCAAGCACAGTAAATTTATTGGGTCCTTAATATGTATGAAGAACAGTGCTTTTAAAACTCTAAATAAGATTATCTGATTTAAATCTAGCAGCCACATTATGAGTTAGGTAGAGCATGGCACTAGTACAGGAGCTGGTTTAAGTTTGCAGAGCCTATCTTTTTTTCCGACTCTTTCAATTTTTCTGCATCCTAAGCTTCAAGCTACAGCTCTTACAAGATATATATAATTGGGTCTTTAAAACAAAAATCAGACTTGACTGTATTTTTAAATCAGTATATGTCTGCTTACATCTAACATAGTTACTTAAAGATCTGGATTTAAATCCACCATTGTACTGTTTCCTATTTGAACCACTTACCCTGTTCTGTTCCTTTTTTCTTATTCTTTCTTTTGGGTTAAATATTTATTTCACTATCCCTCCCCATATTAGCTTTTTATTTATACATTATGTTACTAATCTTTTACTGGTCACTCTAGAGATTACAATGTACAATATAGGAATTAAATTAGTACTTTACATATCACCCAGGAAATGAAAGAACCATAAAACACTAACACCTTTTACTATTGCCCCATCTTTGTGCTACTGTTAAGTATTCTAATTCTATACATAATGCTAATGTCCTCAAAACATTCATTTACATATTATTGAAAATTTGCCCTTTCTGTCCTTCCTGTATCTTCCTGCTTCAAAGCATGATTTTTAGGATCATTTTCCTTCTGCCTAAAGAACTCAGTTGAGGATTTCCTTACGTGTGGAACTGCTAATGAAGAATTCTCTTCATTTTGTTTCCCCAAAAATGTCTAGTCTTTTAAGTTTCCAGTTTGAAAACAGTCATCTGATTCTTTTTTTTTTTCAACTGAGGCATACTTGATACACAATGTTACACTAACTTCCAGTTCATCGGATTCCTTCTTCAAAGTTTCGAACTCTGCTGAAATTCTTCATCTTGTTAAATAAATTTCTGAATATATTAATCTTAGTTATTTTAAGTCTAAGTCTGATAACTCCATTACCTATATTTCTTTGTTTTGAATAATTAGGTCTGGTTGCCTGGTGTGCCTGATGATTTCTGACTCAACACCAGACATTGTTTATAAAAACTTAAGCATAATTTGAGGCTCTGAATGATGTCATATTTCTCCAGAGGTAATTCACTTTGGCTTCTGGCAGACAGTTAAAAGTAGAGACAGATTATCCTAAACCAATCAAACTGGAGCTGGCTTGAAGCAGAGCCTCAGTATTCCAGAAGCCTTGTCTACTTCTGCTTTACTCTCACCCCATATAGTGACACCAATTAAGAACTGGCTTCCTCCTCCTTGTTGGGCCTGAATCTAATTTTTTTTTTTTTCATGAGATCTGTAAGACAGCTCCACTCAGCAACTTAAGACTTTTTTTTTTTAAATTTTTATTTATTTATGATAGTCACAGAGAGAGAGAGAGAGAGAGAGAGAGAGGCAGAGACATAGGCAGAGGGAGAAGCAGGCTCCATGCACCGGGAGCCCGACGTGGGATTCGATCCCGGGTCTCCAGGATCGCACCCTGGGCCAAAGGCAGGCGCCAAACCGCTGCGCCACCCAGGGATCCCAACTTAGCCTTTCTATAGCCACTTTCTGCTCCTCACCTCAGTCTCTCAGCCACAATTACAAATCAAGAAATGCCCTAAGGAGAAGATGCAACAGTGAACATGGGGCTGACTTCTCTAGGCTTCTCTTCACTTCATGAATATGGCTTCTGGTGTCTGGTCTGCAACAAGCTCATTCTGTATAGCCAAAAACAGAAAATAGCAATAGCCAGGGTTTTAACCTAAGCTACAACATTCCTAGTTGCGTGACTGTGCAAGCAACTAAACTCTGTGCCTAAGTTTTCTCATCTGAAAATGTGAAAAGAATACCTTTCTTACAGGATTGTTACAAGAATTAAATGAGTTAGATTATATGAAGTACAAATAATAATGTCATATATTACAATGCTCAATGTCTGTTGCTGTTTGTATCATCATTATGCCCATTACAGATGGGAGAAACTAGTTTCTTAGTTAAGGTCACAAAGCTAAAAAGTAGCAGAGCCAGGATTTGAACCAGTCCCAACTCTAAACTCCATTCTTTTAACTAGGACATCATAACCCCTTCAGCTGTCCATGCTTAATGAATAGTTATTAAATGACTAAATAAAAGTAAATAGTATCCAGTCCTCAAGAACTCTGTTAACTAAAGTTGCGCATTTGTCCCTAAGAAACACTGAAAGTATTTTTTTCATCAGTATGCTGAATATAAGTATAAACATATTTTTAAATGTTTTTAAAACAATTTTAGACTCAAAGTTACAAAACAGAGTTCCTATGCACACTTTCCCCAATAGAGTAAAATCTTACATAACCACAGAACACTATCAAAACAGGAAATTGGCACAATACTATTAACTAAACTACAAAACAGAACTTATTCAGATCTCCCCAGTTTTTATACAAGTTTTCATACAATTATCAAGATACAAAATTGTTCCATCACCACAAAGAAGCTCTCTAGCACCACCCTTTATAGTTATACCCTCCCTACCAACCCTAACTCTTGACAACCACTGACTAACCTGCATTTTCCCAACACCTGAAATACTATACAGTTACTATTTTTGCAAAAGACAGAGGCATTGGAATATACTTAATTTACTTGAGAATTCACAAGTTGGTTCCCTTCCTTGAAGTACAGTGGTCTGATAAACCACCTGTGAATGCCTCTTTGAATATACCACATTACCAGAAAAAGTTAATATTCATTCAATAAAAATCTTCAGGTATCTCTTGGGAAGCCTGGGTAGTTCAGTCAGGTAAACATCTGACTTTTGATTTCAGCTCACATCATGATCTCAGCGTTGTGAGATCCCATGGGGCTCCATGCTGGCTGTGGAGCCTGCTTGGGATTCTCTCTCTCCCTCTCCCTCAAGCAACCCCTCCTCACCCTGCCCTGCCCTGTGCATGAATGCTCTCTCAAAAATAAAAAATAATAATAAAATATTTTTTTAATTAAAAAAATTCAGGTATCTCTATTTTCTGATTAACATCCTTAACACCTGGGTTAGGATCCCTGGGTGGCACAGCGGTTTAGCGCCTGCCTTTGGCCCAGGGCGCGATCCTGGAGACCCGGGATCGAATCCCACGTCGGGCTGCCGGTGCATGGAGCCTGCTTCTCCCTCTGCCTATGTCTCTGCCTCTCTCTCTCTCTCTCTCTGTGTGTGTGACTATCATAAATAAATAAAAATTAAAAAAAAAAAGAAAAAACATCCTTAACACCTGGGTTAAAGCAACTTTTTTTCTTTTTAAGATTTTATTTATTTATTCATGAGACACACAGAGAGAGGCAGAGACACAGGCAGTGGGAGAAGCAGGCTCCCTATAGGGAGCCTGATGAGGGACTTGATCCTAGGACCCCAGGATTACTACCTAAGCTGAAGGCAGACACTGAACCACTGAGCTACCCAGGCATCACCAAAAGCAACTATCTTAATTTAAATTCAAAATAGCAACATTTATCATGTTAAGGGTTTCCTTCAAATTCATGGACTTGAAAGATTGTATTTGTACTATTTCCTAAGCTACTTCTATTTACAGATTAACATCATGTGTTACAATTAGCAAATGACAAAAGTCCTTGCTTAACTAAAGTTTACCTAAAAGGAAAGAAAGAAAATACTTTTCTAATTCTGCAAATGAATATTCTTATTCTATTCTGTGAAGGGGAGAGTGGGAGGTAGGGGGGAGGGAGTGGAGGAGAGAGGGAGAGAAAAGGCTCAACCAATATCCAAAAACAATGAGTTTATAGGGTTCCATATTTGGTTCTGTTTGTAAATACTGCTTAGAAATCATTGTTTGGACATATGGGCTCTGGTTCCAGTTAGTCTCAATTGTGTGTATTTTGGCAAGTAATCTAATGCTTTTTTATATCTGTTTCTCCACTATATAAGGGAGAACATTACCACTAACTGAAATCTGTATGGTGCTTTGAGACACCTGCACAAATTGTGCTGTTTCAAAAAGATATTAAGATGGCCTTTGTTTAATCTACTGCAAAATCAGAACAATATTTTCCTTAAAGCTAATTGGGTAGTGTTTACCAAAGTGTGTTTGTTTCATTAAATATTAGCTCTTCAGGATTAAATATTACATGAAACAGCCTACTTTGTCATATTAATTTATGAAACCCTAAGGTAAAGTTAAACAAAAGCCTTCTAAGAGCCCTTACTACACTAATGACCACTATAAATTTCCTAGATGGGTATGGTATATAGTGTTTCTCAAACTTACTTAACAGTAACATATGGGGAGGAAATTTTTCTTTATTACAAAAAATATATTGGTGCCAAGAGAAAGGCAGACAATATTATATGAAGACAACCTATAGGAAACAGTTTTTCACAAGAAATTGTAATAAAGAATGGTAGAGCAGACATAATCAATCCTAAGCAACCTGTACCATAAATATTCGTGAAATCTCTTAAAGTAGCAATTCATATGTATTTCTACATAGAACATTACTTAAAACTCATTTTGAATCTAGGTAAATGGGGGGCACCTGGGTGGCTCATCAGTTGAGCCTGCCTTCAGCTCTGGTTGTAATCCTGAAGTCCTGGGATCAAGTCCCTCATCAGACTCCCCGCGGGGAGCCTGCTTCTCCCTCTGCCTATGTCTCTGCATCTCTCTGTGTCTCTCATGAATAAAGAAATAAAATCTTACAAAGAAAAAAAAAAAAAAAAGAATCTAGGTAAATGGCAGCTAATTTTGGCATAATTTTCTAAGAGGGTACAGCTTATGTTTTTCTTTATTGAAATGTAATTGACATTTAACATTTCATTAAGTTTTAGGTATACAGAATAATGATTTCATATATGTTACATATTGCAAACTGATTCCCATAATAAGTTAAGTCCATCACAGGACATAATGAGATATTTCTTGTGATGAGAACTTTTGAAATCTACTCTCAGCAACTTTCAAATATACACTACATTATTATTGCTAACTAAAGTCATCATGCTTACATTACATTCCCAGAACTTATTTATAACTGGAACTTTGTACATTTGATCACCTTCACCCATTTCACCCACCACCACCACCACCACCCCCCCACAGCAAACACTAATCTGTTCTCTGTATCTATGAGTTCATTTTTCAAGATTCTACATATAAGTGAGATCACACAGTATCTGTCTCTCTGTGTCTGACTTACTTCATTTAGCATAATGCCCTCAAAGTCCTTCTATGTTGTGGCAAATGGCAGGATTTTATTCTTTTTTTTTTAATGGCCAAATTAAACTAAATTAAACGGCCAAATACTATTCCACTAGATAGATAGATAGATAGATAGATAGATAGATAGATAGATAGATAGATGATAGATAGAGCTCTGTGTGTGTGTGGTGTGTGTGTGGTGTGTGTGTCTGTGTATCTCGCACATCTTCTTAATCCATTCATCTGTCAATGGACACTTAGGTTGTCTTCATGTCTTGGTTATTGTAAATAATGCTGCAAAAAAACATTAGAGTGCAGACATCTTTTCAAGATGGTAATCTTACTTCCTTCAGAAAAATACCCAGAAATGGAATTGTTGGATTATATGATGGAGTTCTATTTTTAATTTTGGGGGAAACTTCATACTGTTTTCCATAGTGGCTACACCAATTTACATTATCACCAACAGTGCACCAGCATTCCCTTGATATCCTCGCCAAACTTGTTTCTTTTCTTTGCTAACAGCCATTCTGACACACATGAGAGGACATCTCACTGTGGTTTTAATTTGCATTTCCCAAGTGATTAGTGATGCTGAGCACCTTTTCACATGCCTGTTGGCCATCTGTATGTTTTCTTTGGAAAGACATCTAATCCAGTTCCTCTGCTCATTTTTTAAATTGGATTGTTTGGTTTTTCTCAGTGGATTTGTATAAGTTATTTATAGATTTTCAATATTACCCTCCCCCCCTTTTTTAGAGATTTTATTTATTTATTCATGAGACACAGAGAGAAAGAGAGAGGCAGAGACACAGGCAGAGGGAGAAGCAGGCTCCATGCAGGGAGCCCAATGTGGGACTCGATCCTGGGTCTCCAGGACCACACCCTGGGCTGGAGGTGGCACTAAACCAGAGCCACCCAGGATGCCCTCAATATTACCCTTTATCACATATGTTATTTGCAAATACTTTCTCCCATTCCATAGGTCACTTTTCCATTTTGTTGATGGTTTTCTTTGCTGTCCTTTTTAGTCTGATGTAATCCCACTTATTTTTTGCTTTAGTTGTGTTTCTTTTGGTGTCGAATTCAAAAATTCATTGCTAAGACTGATGTCAAAGACCCCTATTTTCTTCTAGGTTATATCATTTCAAGCCTTATGTTCAAGGTTTTAATCTATTTTATTTTTGTGTATGATGTTAAGATAATAGTACAATTTCATTCTTTTACATTAGGCTATTCAGTTTCCTAATACCATTTATTAAGGAAACTATCCTTCCCCCATTCTATATTTTGGCTTCTTTGTTATAAATTAATTGACCACGTATATGACTATGTAAATTATTTCTGGGCTCTCTATGCTACTATCTGTATTTATGGCAATACTATACTGTTTTGCTTACTATGGGTTTGTAATATAGTTTGAAATAAAAAATTTGTAGGGTTCCATAGTAATGGTTTTTAAAAAAATATTTACTAATTTTAGAAAGAGAGAGCGCACACAAACGTGGGTCAGTGGAGGGGCAGAGGGAGAGAATCTTCAAGCAGACTCCATTGCTGAGCATGGAACCTGATGCACGGCTCAATCCCACGACCCATGAGATTGTGACCTGAGATGAAACCAAGAGTCAGACCTTCAAGTAACTGAGCCACCCAGACACCCCCATATTAATATGGTCTTTAAAAATTTGTGACTAAAATAAAATAAAATAAAATAAAATAAAATAAAATAAAAATAAAAATTTGTGACAGAATGTTTATAGAGCTTATCATCATGGAAAAATTATGGTTACATTATCCGAATTACCAAACTTCAGGTTATTAAAATAAATAAACCTACCAAGAAGCAAATTTGCAAGCTTTAAAATGTTTCCAAGCTAAGAGACAAATGAAAAAATATGAAGAGATAAATATTATATGTATTATATCACTAATGACAGAGTCAAAACTTGAGATGAATACCAGAACTTTCAGCACTGTTTTATTGACTGGTGAAATATTATGAAATAACTATAAGGCATTCTTTTGCTACTTTTTTATAGATATTAACCCAACTTATGTTTTATTTATAGTCATGAATTACAGTGACAAAGATGAGTAATTTAAATATTAGTATCCATGGAAGCATTCAAAGAAAAGGTCAAAGAAAAGGTCAGAAACCAATCCTACTAAAGATTACAACATTATCAAGATAGAATAAATAAAATAGTATGGGACTGGCCTAGGAGCAGAGTACTTAAGATCAAAAGAATAGATAAAAGAACCATATAACAACAACAAAAAAATGGACAAAGGAAAAAGAGACAAAAACCACTCTGAAATACAGAGAACAAATTGGTGGTTGCCAGAGGGAGGTGGGTGTGGGGATGGTTGAAATAAAGAGGATTAAGAGTACACTTAACCATGATGAGAACTGAATAATGTATAGAATTGTTCTATCATTATACTGTACACCTAAACTAATATCACAGTGTATATTAATCATACTTCAATATCAAAAAGGAAGGAAAAGGAAATAAAATTACAGAACAATAAAAATTAACTACAGCTATAGATTGTGACACAAATGAATCTTAGACAATATGTTGTAAAGCAAGTTTCAAATGATCAAATTTGGTATTACAACAAAAATAATTTTGAAATAAACTACTTGGAGAATTAAAAAGAATCTATATACAGAACAGTTCATGTTGGAAGTTGGCATTTCTAATCAATGGAGAATGATGAGCTATTCAATATATGATATGAACTAGCTATTTGGTCTAAAGAAAAAAGGTGGATCCCTATAACTCATTCTGTGTAATAAATTTCAAATAGGTCAAAGATTTAACATAAAAAAACCACAAAACTCCCAAAAAACAAAAACCAATATTGGCATAAAGCCAGATACACAGATCAGTGAAACAGAATATATGGAGTCCACAAAGAAACCTGCATAATATATATGGTCAAATGATTTTTAACCAGAGTGCCAAGACCATACAATGTGGAAAAGACAAATGGTGCCAGAAAAACTATATCCACACAAAAAAGAATGAAATTGGATCTTTTCCCAACATCAAATACAAAAATTAACTCAAAAGGGATCTATGATCTAAATGTAAGATCTAATACTAAAAACTCTTAGAAGAAAACGTAGGGCATCAGAGTGCACAGTAGAGGAGTGCAGAAGACACAAAGACATAAATAATTAAAAAAGAAAGTCTATGTGAGATCTTTTAATCAATGAGATTAGCAAAGGCTAAAAGTGACTGATTAAACAGGAGAGCACAGAAACAGACTCACATAAATATGATCAACTAATCTCTGACAAAGTAGCAAAAATAATTCAACAGAGATAGTTTTTTCAACAAATGGTGCTAGAACAATAGGACATCCACATGCAAAAAAGTGTTTCTTGACACAGAAATCTTTCATATGGACTCAGGTCTAAAATTCTAAAATTATGAAACAAACAATAAAACTCCTGGAAGATAACACAGGAGGAAATTTAGTTTACCTTGGGTTTGGTTTTATTTTTTATTTTATTTTATTTATTTTATTTTTTTATGATAGACAGAGAGAGAGAGAGAGAGAGAGAGAGGCAGAGACACAGGCAGAGGGAGAAGCAGGCTCCATGCACCGGGAGCCCGAGGTGGGATTCGATCCAGGGTCTCCCGGATCGCGCCCTGGGCCAAAGGCAGGCGCTAAACCGCTGCGCCACCCAGGGATCCCGGGTTTGGTTTTAGATTCAATACCAAAACCATGATCCACGAAAAGAAAAAATTGGTAAGTCAAACTTCATTAATATTACAAATTTCTGCCCTACAAAAGATACTGCTGAGAATATAAAAGATAAGTCACACAGGGGGAGAAAGTATTTACAAAACATATGGTGAAGTCTAAAGATACAGGAGCCATCTGGGTTCCATTCCAGCAATTCCTGAAACTAAACAGCACCAAAGGAATGCAACAAGCCTATGAAAAACTATAGGATATAAACAACCCAATTTTTTTTTAAAGGGCAAGAGAAGAAAAGGGAAGATGAAAAAACTAAAAGAAATATTGATCTTTTCACAAACTTAATCTGAATCTCAAATTCACATAGTGTAAAAATAAATATGATGATTAGGGAAATACAAATTAACTAGGTATTTAATGGCATTAAAGGAATGTAAGTAAAAAAAAAATCCTTTTATACACATAAAGAAGTATCTGCACATGAAATGGCATGATTTTTTTTTTTTTGAAATGGCATGATTTACTTAAAAAAAAACAAACAAGGTGGTAGGAGGTTATAGATGGAAAGAAGGTAAAGCTGATAATTTTAAAGTTGGGTAAAGGGTACATGTACATGTGGGTTAATTACACTATTCTAACTAACATTTTTAGACGTTTAATATTTAATTTTAGGGGTGCCTGGGTAGCACAGCAGTTAAGCATCTGACTTCCTGGTTTTGGTTCAGGTCATGATCTCAGGATCCTGAGAGATCAAGCCGGGTGCTGGGATCCACACTCACTGTGGAGTCTGCCTAAGATCATCTTTCCCTCTCCTTCTGCCCCTTCCCCTGCCTCGCTCTCACTCTCTAAATAAATAAATAAATCTTTAAAAAATTTTAAGTTGCAGGCAGCCCCGGTGGTGTAGTGGTTTAGTGCCGCCTGCAGCCCAGGGCGTGATCCTGGAGACCCTGGATCAAGTCCCACGTCGGGCTCTCTGCATGGAGCCTGCTTCTACCTCTGCCTGTGTCTCTGCCTCTCATTCTCTCTCTGTGTCTCTATGAATAAATAAATAAAAAATCTTTAAAAAAAATCAAATGTTTCTTAAAAAAAAAAAAAATTTTAAGTTGCTATAGTAAGTTTTTAATAATAAGGCCACAGGACCCCACAGGTGTTCAATCAACATAATTATAAAAGCATAAAACAAAACCAGTATAACAGAAAAGAAAATAAATTCTCATTCATTGGGACACCTACGTGGCTCAGGGGTTGAGCATCGTCTGTCTTCACCTCAAGGTGTGATCCTGGGGTCCCCAGATTGAGTCCTGCATCGGGGTCCCCGCAGGGACCATGCTTCTCCCTCTGCCTCTCTGTATCTCTCATGAATAAATAAAATTGTTTAAAAAAAATTCTCATTTATTCCTCCTGCTCCTATAACCTGGTTAATGGGTACTGGTAGGAGGAGCTAAAAACAAAATTAAGCTTCAGGCAACAGAATCAGTGAAGCCTATAATCTGTAATCATCTCAACTCCAACTATTATTAATCTTACAACAATCTATGTCAAAGTTTATCAGGAAAACAGACACCCTTCACTTCAAATTGTACTTATTACAACCACGATCACCTCCAACTCAAACATGTAAGAGCTTCATAGCGAAAGCAAAGGCTATCCTGAATCTCTGTCCCCAAATTGTTCTAACTCAACTTTTTGATATTGTCATTGTTCATATCACTTCCTGCCTGGATATCTACAAAACAAACTCAATCATCTTTATGACTAGCCTCTACCTGCCACTAGAGACTGCTAAATTTTTTGCAAACTTCACTTTAATATTTTGATTATAGCTCTTGTTGCCTCAAAAACGTTCCATGAGTCTCCATTTAATCACAAAATTGTCTAAATTTGCCTTGTTTTGAAAATTATCCATAATCCAACCTATCTTTATACGCTCTCCATTCGCTCCAACACATTACTAATTCTGATCAGAGTAGTTGTCTTACTGTTCCACATATACATTATTCCAGCTCTAGTTCTCTACTCTTGTGGCTGACATCCACTCTAATTCACACCCATACAAAACCTTAGCTCAGGGATGCCTTCTTAAATCATCCTGTGTTGAATCTCTTGCATAGGATCTTGTGCCACCATGAGTCTTTTCATGGTTTTGCAACTTTATATATTTGTATAATTATTTGATTCATTTCTATCACACTGCCTCCCATAACTTCCATAGACTTTAGGCCCACACTTCTATTTTTGCTTTCCCTTGTTTCACAACAGAGCCCCTAACATATAGTAGGCATTGATTAAATATCTGTGTAAATGGTGAATGAAGGAATACCAGGAGTTAACTCTCTTTAGTTTCAAACCATCTTGTCTGTACCATACAACCAAGCACCTATTTCATTATTCAAAATTGTTTAATATGCATTCCATTTTGTGCGCCCAGCCACTGTAAGCTCTTCTATAGTTCCCATAGCCTCAGCACAGGGAACACACTGACCTCAATAAATACTGATAGCCACTGAGAAACACACAATGGAAGAGTATCTCTCATTATTGTTCAGGTTCCCAGTTTCCTGACTAATGTCAATTACCTACGTTAATGTAGCACTCTTATGTTATATATGGAATGATTATGCTACAGGCTACTTCCTGCTAACTAAAATCCATAGTCTCTTCTACTTCCTAGACATACAGCCAATCATATTTCCTAGCCTCCCTTGTTAAGGTGAGACCACGCAACCCAGTTTTAGCTAGTGAAGTGAATGGATGCATATTTCCAGGTCTGGGTCATAAAAAAGCCTCTCACATGCATTTTTCCATGTCTTTTCCCTTCCAGTTGGCTAGAATAGAGATAACCTTCAGGGAGACTGAGAACATTATTTTACTGTAATTTCGGGCCTATTATAAATATTTCAAATGTATCTAGATAAACAAGGCACCTATCATTTGACAGATTTTGGTTTAAAAAAGTCTTTTTAAAAGATTTTTATTTGAGACAGAGAGTGAGAGAGAGCACAGGCAGGGAGGAGAGGAAGAAACAGGCCCCCCACTGGCAAGGAGCCAACATGGGGCTCAATCCCAGGACCCTGGGATCATGACCTGACCCAAAGACAGATGCTTATCTGACTGAGCCACCCAGGTGCCCCTCAAGACTGGTATTTTTAAAAAATTTTGTTTACCAAAACCTGTCAAATGATAGGTGCCTTATTTATCTAGATACATTCAAAAACAATCAGGAAAAAAATGTTTAACTTCCATCAATGACAACAATGTTTTTATCTTAACAGAGATTTGGGTTGCATAGATATATGCATTTCATCTGAACTCATCTAATGATACCTTTAAGATTTGCATATTTCCGCATACATAAATTTCACCTCAAATGAAAAACCTCTGAACAGTCAATTCTAGTTAGTGGTATGTTTGATAAAACATTTGGGAAGAAGTATACTGGACATGTACAACTTACTTTGAAATGCATTTTAAAAAGGTGATTAATGGATATTGGGACAGATAGATAAATGACAAAGCAACTATAGTAAAATGTTGAATCTAGAATTTAATTATAAAAACTTCAGAGAATTCTTCTAAGCTAGAAGACCCAAAAGTAGGAAGAGTTCAAGAAGTTATACACTGGTCATAGAAATCAGAGAAGTAAGAAACTTTTCTTTTTTAACCTTTTCTTAATCTACCCATACATACATAGTTTATGCTCTGAAATTTCTCACATGGCAGTCGGCATCCTAAATGGCTAGGTGATGGTTCAATTATTTACCACAGGCAAGGCAAATAGGACAGATTTTTTACCAAATAAGAGCCAAAAAAGAACAGCACTCCCCGGGGTTGAAGAGCAAAACTGACAAGAAGTCTATGTAAGGTGTATTCAATGATACCCAGGATATTTGCATAAACTCTCAAAAGTAGAGTAAGATATTTTGAAGATGCATTCACATTCAACATAAAGACATTAAGGGGGAAAAACGGTAGCTGTTAACATTACATAAAGTATGATGGGGCCTTACATTTTAGGATATTTATTTACCCTTAAACCAAATTAGTGAGAAAGAAAGGGTTATTAGGTTCTAACCTCTTGTTTCTTTGATCCAATTTTCCAGAACCCAAGGTCTGAAAACTTTTATGTTTCTTGAGCTTCATTTATCTAAAAGTTCCCTATCCTGAAATCTTTCTGATCAGATTTGAAATGAATCAACAGCCTGGCTTCAGTCTTTGTTCTAAGTCACCTACCTTTAATAGAATATGGTTTCTCCTGCCCCAGATTCATAAGCTTAAAAATCCAAATTTCTTTTTAAATGCGCCAAGAGGCATTCCAGCAATAAAATGAGAGGGAGTCTAAGATATGATCTAGATGTTTTGACCATCAGATAAGAACTTTAAAATAACTATGTTATTTTATATATTAGCAGACTTAGTGGGAAAGTAAGACAACATACAATGAACTGTGGGGAACTGCAGCAGAGAGATGGGAACTGGAAGAAGGAGTCAAATGGAAATGCTAGAAATTTAAAAAATACAATTATCAGAGATGAAGAAGTCCTTCATTGGGCCCAGTTAGTAAGCTCCATGGAAATGAGGAAGAAATCAATGCATTTAAAGACATGTCAATAGAAATTACCCAAATTGAAACATAAAGAAAACAAAGTGGGACAGGAAAAACAGAAGAATATCTAGAGCTGTGGAACTGTTATCAGTCTAACGTTTTTGAAACTAGAGTTCTAGAATGAGAAGAGAGAAAAGATAAGGCAGAAGAAATATTTGAAGAGATAACAGCCAAAAGTTTTCAAAAAATAAGACAATAAATTATACATCTGAGATGGTTCAAAATCAAGATAAATATGTACCTAAAAAAAGAAAACAATAACACAGCACACATATGGATACATAACAGTCAAACCACAGAAATCCAAATATAAAGAGGAAATCTTGAAAGCAGGTAGGAAAAAAAAGACATGACATATACAAAGGAAGAAAAAACAGAAATTAGAGCATTACAAGAAGTAATGCCAAAAACTATGCAATCTAGAAGTCAACAGGGTGGCATTTTTAAAGCACTGGGGGAAAAGTGTCAACCCAGAATTTTTTATCCAATGAAAATATATTTCAGGGATCCCTGGGTGGCACAGTAGTTTGGCGCCTGCCTTTGGCCCAGGGCGCGATCCTGGAGACCCAGGATGGAATCCCACGTCGGGCTCCCAGTGCATGGAGCCTGCTTCTCCCTCTGCCTGTGTCTCTGCCCCTCTCCCTCTCTCTCTGTGACTATCATAAATAAATTTAAAAAAAATTAAAAAAAATATATATTTCAAAGTTAATGCAAAATAAGACTTTTTTCAGGCAATATAAAAGCTGAGACAATCTTTTGTCAGCAGAATTTTCCTTAAAGAAATTTTAATTTTCCTAAGAAAATTAAACTTTACTAAAGAAAGTTGTTTTTTAAAATTTTATTTATTTATTTGAGAGAGAGAGCAAGCATGTATGTGAGTGGAGGGAGGGGAGGGAGGAGCAAAGGGAGAGAGACAAGCAGACTCCCAATGTGGGGCTTGATCTCAAGACCCAAGATCATGACCCAAGCTGAAATCAAGAGTTGGCTGCTCAACCGACAGAGCCAGGCACCCCTCCTAAAGAAAGTTCTTCAGGGGGGAGTCGGATACCAAACTAAGATTGGGGCCTATACAAAGGAAGGAAGTATGTTAAGATACAGTTAAAATGAAAATAAAGGACTTGGTTTTCTTATTTTTAATTGTTTTTAAAGGTAATTTTGTGTAAAGCAAAAACAAAAAAATGTATCATGGAGTTCATAACATGTAAAAGTAAAATGTTTAACAATGACAGCATAAAGGATTGAAGAACTGGGAGTACTCAACTGTAAGATCTTCACTCTACATAAAGTGACATAAATATAAAGGTAGACTGCAATAAATCAAATCATATTAGACTCTAGAGAAACCAATATTTTAAAAGCTTAAACTATAATAAGCCAATAGTAGAGGTAAAATAGAATCACAAAAACTATTCAATTCACCTAAAAGGAGACAGAAAAACAGTAAAAAAAAAAAAACAAACCAACCAAAAGGATGATGAGACAAAGAGAAAATAACTAGTAAGATGCAAGATTTAAATCCAATCATACGAATAATTTATTTTTAATTTATATTATTTAATATTAAATAAAAATGGTCTAGAATATTGATTTTTATATTGACAATGCATCTACCTAACCATCTTGCTAAATTTATGTATATATACATCATACATTAATTCTAGTTCAATAGATTATTAAATTTTACATGTATATAATAACATAATATGTAACTTGTGACAATTTGTTACTTTCTTTTGAAGCCCTATGCCATTTATTTCTTTTTCTTGCAATATTGCATTAACACAGACCTGCAGTAGAAATGAACAAGTGTGGGAAGTGGATATGCTTGTGCAACACTGCACCATAACATGAAGTTTGATGTATTGTCTCCCTTTTCAAATTATGAAAGTATCCTTCTGTTTTTATTGTTTGAGGTATTTTTAATCAAAATGGAGGCTGGCTAACATCAGGATTTTCCTACATGTGTTGGGATGTATAAATTTGTAAAATTATTCTTTTTTCCTATTAATATTGTGAATGTTAAATCACAGTGAATTTCTGAAATAAATCCAAATATGCCAAGAAAAAAACAGTACTTAAAGAGTAAGATTACAGGACAAAAGACATATTAAATGTTAGAAAGTAGAAGAGAACAGCATTGCTAAAACCTAAAGCAAGAATAAGGTAAACCACGTAGAATTGTATTTTCATTGGTTTAGTACTTATTTACATGTCTAATAAATACTTTAGGGAACTGAGGATTACTTTAGAAAATAAATATAATGGAAGAAGTACACCACCAGACAACTATAGTATCAAGTAAATTGAGAAAACATCAGATATGCCTGACTTCCCACTACAAACCTGGTAACATTAGTTTCAAAGATGGAGAAGAAAGTGACAATGGTCTGCAGGGTGTAATGAGAAGCAAAGATGACATGTAGTCCTGCTCCCTCCACTGTAGGCCCAGTGGCCTAAGGGCTAAAGGAGAAAAAATGGCCATCATTTAAGAGGTCTGCTGGGGAAGCAGTATCCTAGGGGAGGGTTGGGTATCCGCTAGAACAAGAAGATAAAAGGAACATTCAGTAAAAAGGCTGAGGATTTAGGGTATTATTTTGATTATGAACTCCAGGGAGAGCACAGAGGAAGGAGTTCAAGAGTAGGGGACACGTGGGAACATGGATAGAAGATATTGATAGCCTTAAGGAGACTAGATGTGGGAGATAAAGGGGGATGTAGGAGTCTGGGCCTTTGGATGGTACCCCTTGTAAACAGGGATAAATAAAGAAAGAAGTCCTGGTTATTCAAGGCAGATGGCGATCAGATTATGAATGTTGGCAAGTAGGAAACAGTGGACACTTAGGATTTTCTTTCGACCACTTTTGATCAATGGGGCAAATCCTTATTTTTCAGTTTTTTCTTAAATGACTATCCTGACATTTGAAATTGTAGCCCAATATCACTCTTGAAGTCATTTCATTTCCCCTTTCAGTATTTTTTAGTTTCTCCTACCTCTGTTAGCATTGACTCCTTTTCTTCTACCAACTCTTAATATTTCTGTGGTTCCTGCTTTCATCCCTCTCTACACACAACAGCATGCTCCCTGGCTGATTTCATCTATATGCATAGTTTTAGTCACTGCCTATATTCAACTTCCTTTTTTTTTTTTTTTTTTAAGATCTTATTTATTTATTCATGAGAGACACAGAAAGAGACACAGGCAGAGGGAGAAGCAAGCTCCCTGCAAGGACTCCGATGTGGAACTCGATCCTGGACCCCAGGATCATGCCCTGACCCAAAGGCAGGCACTCAACTACTCAGCCACCCAGGCGTCCCTATATTCAACTTCCTAATGGACATCTTCCTTCAATAATCAGTGGGTACTTCGATGACCGACATCTCCAAGAACTAAACAATATATTTTTGCCCAAATCGGCTATTCTCTCTTTATTTCTTCTCCAGTTTAAGACAATAATGTGATTTTTTTCCAAGGCTGAGGACTATAAATGATAAACCCCCACACTCTATAAAGGAAGACAAAACATCCATGGCAGACTTACTGAGAGACAGCATCCCTATCATCCACCTCCTGCCTATTAAAAATGAAACAAAACAGAAATGGAAGTGAATTCATAAACAGAATGCTAAGGCTGTGTACCTCAGTAAGAGAACAAAAGCAGGGGCTCTCCAAGAAAGCCTCTGGGATAGACTGAGTGATAACTTTAAGAAGGGAAAACTGACATCGTAATTTTTGCCTGGCAACCTAGTATGATAAAGAAAGTGTGTGTGTATGTGTGTGTGTGTGTGTGTGTGTATGTGTGTGTGTGTGTGTGTAAGAGAGAGAGAGAGAAAGAGAGAGGGAGAGAGATAAACTCTTAAAGCTCTTGGTTTAACCACACCAAAAATGAATGCAGTAAGAGAGTTCTTGGGAGAACTTGACACATACCCCCAGGAGTTCAGGACATATGTGAACAAAGAAACTGGTTCCGGCCTGGAGAATTCTGACAGCAAGAGGTTGGATGAAGCTGTCAAAATGGCAGAGCAAGAACATGGAGGATAGCAGTTAGTCAAGCTGCACTTCTACCATTGGGTTCTATAGGTTTCCTATTAGCCAAACAGATGCTGCGAAGGGCTAAAGCATCTTGATGAGCCAAAGACACGTACCCTGCTGTATGGGTACAGTACAGTACAGTAACAGGCTCTGGGGCAGACTACAGGAGGCAAGAGTGAGCCAGGAGAAAACTGCCAAAGATAGCCTGAGTGTGTACCACACTCCTGACAGAGAACTGGGCAATGCAGACATATCCACAGGGGTCTCCAAAAACTTTCCTAAACATACAATTGTAAAAGTCCATACTTGGACACCTGTGACACTGGCATCTAGATTACAATCATCCTAGTCATTTAAAACTTTGTTCTTTCCTTCTAATCTTCCTTCCAATCAGAAGCCAAAAGCAGAAAGAAGGGAAAGGTAGAAGAGGGAAGAACCGGATTATACTCCTTTTCTCCACTACAAACATGGTCCCTGAACCATGATTAGGTCTGAGTTGAAGAGAGAAGCTTTTTTTTTTTTTTTTAAGAGAGAAGCTTTTAACTAGGTTTAACGTTTTGACTAGACTTTTCATACTTGTGATTATCACCAAAATGAGGCTTGTTCTTACAGTAAAAAATACCTTCTTGTCAAGAAGTAGGGAAGGAAGATCCAAGATATCATGGCTAAAATGGAGGATGAGAGAAAAACAAAGCTAGTTCCTATTTGTAGGTCATCAGGTACAGCCCATTTCCAGTCATACTACTTCACAGTGCCACCAACTACACTGTTACTCAAGTCAGGAATCTAGGAGTCATCCTAGATTCTTCCCCTCCTTAAGACCCTGACGTCCAGTCTTAAGTCTTAAAGTTCCTTTACCTATCTCTTCTTCCCAAGCCCCTTAGCTACCAGCCTAGCTCAAACATAAAGTACTATAATAATCTAACTTAGTGATTCTCTACCTTGACCCACACTTTAGAATTAAAAATATTAAAATACCTAGACCCCAGCCTTAGAGATCTTCATTCAAATAGAGTCAGGGTAGGACCCAGACATTAGTGTTTTCCAGGGGTCCCAGGGTACTTCAAAAGTTCAGCCAAGGTTGAGAATCACTAACCTAACTGGTCTCTACCAGAATTCAGACTTACTTTCCTCTAAACTATCTTTCATAACGCCACAAGAATCATCTTTTTTTTTAAATGCAAATCTCATATTATCCTAGAGTAGTGGTTTTCAATCCAGGATACCCATTAAAATCACTTAAAGAGCTTTTAAAAATCTTGATACCAGGCCAAATTCCAGATCAATTAAAACAGTCTCTGGGGATAGGCACCAGGCATTCTCAAGTGATCCCAACGTGCAAACAAGGAAACCACTGCTCTAGAAGCAATGGAAAGCCATAGAAAGTCTTCAGAAACAATGCAATACAATGGGAACTCCCCTCAAGAGAATAAAACCTTCCATTTGACCTCAGTGTCCTTAGCTCTTACACTACTAAAGCAATGTAGTTGCCTCGAAGGACATACACTTTTCCACTTTTGTGTAAAGTATTACCTCAATCCAGAAAGCTTCTTCTGCTCACCTATAGCTAAGACCCAAAACACCTTTAAGGTTTAGACCTTTCAAGACCAGCCTCAGTATAAACCTCCCTGACACACAGCAGAACTCATCAACCCACTTGTGACCATAATGATTCTATACGGCAATTCTGAATGTTCAAGTCTAACTTCCCCATTGAAATGAAAAACTTGTCTTGTTCACACTTTTATCCCCAGTGCCCATCGCACAGCATATGGGAAGTACCCAAATATCTATCGATGTCAATCCATTTAAGTAAATAATGATTTTCTATTACTTTGCAGGAAGAATCTCATTTTAACAAACTGTAAGAGACATATTTATATAAAGTATTCAAGCCTCATTAGAACAGAAACCAACAGTTATACTTTAAAAAAATGTAAAACAGTTGTTTGTTCTATTTATGAATAATAATAAATTCAGTAAAAAGGCAGAATAAAGGGTAGTAAGTTTCCAGAATCACAAAGGCAGCATCTTACAGACAAGTGATGCTTAGCTTTCCACCTGATTATGTCCTTTAAAACAGAACTTTTCAAAATGTTATGCTGGTATAATGACATCTGTATGTTTTAGGAAAGTGAGCTAAGACTCCATACTTGACCTAAGAGTAAAATGATAGGTATTTTGCTACCTTACAATGAAAACAAATTATGAAAAGCTTTCAAATGCTTTGAACTGTACTTAAGTCTAAAAACTCTGAAGATCTGGTTACCAGCATCTGATAGCAATTTCTAGTAGTCTAGGTACTCTGTTACCCAGCAAAAGCTCGGATATCTATGAAACCCAGGACAGTTTCAGCAGAAAACAGTATTTTATCAAAATAATTATAATGTTACACTTAACATTTTATATTCATATAGTCACTACATATGTGACTTCCCAAAGAAAATAATTTTGTGCAAATATTAACTGAAGAACTGAACACATCATGTACCTCATTCAAAAGATTTTTGTTGTACCCACATTCATACGGGCCATGGAAATCATCTTAGCATGCAAAATGATTACTAGCTTACTATGTGTTTAGAGTAAGTTTTTTTTCTGCCATATATCCTTGATTACTAAATCTAGTATTCGATGAATGCCTATTACTTGTTTGGGAATATATTAAAACTGAAGCATCTAAAGTGACTAGTAAGAACATAAAGGCATAACCACAACACTTGGCATTTGTGGCTAATTTTTTTTTTTTACCTTATTTGGCGATTTCAAAGGTGAGATGGCTATTTTATTTGGTGTCTGTGTTGTAGAATTTAAAGTTGATCCAATAACACCACTTTCAGATATTGTTATGGTCTTTGATGGAGTCCCAGGAGTAGACTGTGAAAGAACCCTACCTGCAAATGAGAGGCAGCACATCAGTTTGACTTTTTTCAATAATAATATAAAAATGTATGTGATGATGATCTACACTCATAAGGATTGTAGTATATATGTTCACTACTTCATATGTATCTAGGTATGAACTTAAACATTCAAGTGAGTCCCTAGTAACTAATGTGAAACTGTCAGAAGGAAACAAAACAATGCTTCTTAGTAATACTTAGTATCCTAACACCACTTTATGTAAAATCCATGAAACACTTCTGCTCACATGCTCAAACCTGTTAACTTCTATCAGAAAATAGGCTCAGGACAACTATGCAACATGCCCTGGGTAACGCAATTCCTGAAAATTGAGCCTTGAATCCAAGTCTCGAAATTTAACCTCTGTACTATATATACTACAACTGTCTTACTCTGAACTTAAACCATCCAGGATATAATGTAAAACCACATCTATCAAAGTTATCAGACTAACTTGAACACTGTTTGGTTTAATACTACTTGGTTTTAGACTGCCAAAAGGAAAAGAAAAAATTCTTCCTGGCCAGATTCCAACAGGAATGCAGGAATACTGTGTTCCCTTCTGGACAATCAATACCCATCAGGAAAAATGCAGAAAAACTATAGGGTGTCTGGATGGCTTAGGAAAATGGGAATCATATCACAATAAGTTGAAACATTGGAAATATTTATCCTACGCAAGAGAGGAATACAAAGACATGACATATCTCCAAATTCTTAAGAGACTGGGTGTGACCACTGTTAGTATTCTGGTTCTCTCCCATTCTAGGCACATGGTAGTACTGCACCACCTCCACCTCCCCACGCACTGTAATTAGGTTAGGGCCGTGTGACAAGTTCTAGCTGATGAATTATGAGTAGAGGTGATGTGTGTCATTCTGGGCCAGAACATTTACTGCCTATGCAAAACCTTCCAAAGCTCTCTTTTCCTCTGCCACATCTGAGACGATGATCCCGCTGTCAGCCTGGGTCTTTGAGAGACCAGGATAAGACGAGCCCCCTTTCTAATCCACAATGGACTTATAGATAATCTTAGCAAGTATGAACAAAAAGTAAAATTTTTTAAACTTCTGAGATTTAGAGACTGTTTATTATGGCAGGAAAGTCAAGATTATCCTGCCTGATCCAGGCTGTCCAGTGGAAGGATTAGAGCCACTCTGTAGCACATCAGATGCACAGCACTAATGCACAGAAACAGAAGTTTGAGCTCAGCAATAGGAAAGAACTTCTAACAGAAATTTCCAGTTGAAATGACTGTTTCACCACAAGTGAATTTTCAGTCACTGAAGGTGTTCCAAGCAGATGCTGTATAATCAAATCCACTGGCTAAAGAGGGAATTGAAGCACCTAAGAAAGAGAAAAGATAGATAACTACATTATCTCTAAAGTCCCCTCTTAGAAGCTATGATTGAATTTATAGATATATCTAGAGATGAAAGGGGGGAAAAAGAGAAGAAAGAAAGGACTTTCCTCTTTAGACAAAAATAGAGAACTAGCACTTAAGAGCTTCTGGATTGTTTTTTTCTGATAACTGTGCCACAGCACAGTATATACAGTTTCTTTTTTAAAAACAAGGTTATCTGACATTTATCAATTTTTAAAATATTTTAAGTACAAAATTTTCAATTTCACGACAAAATATAGTCATTAATGAATTTCAGCTGAGAGTTGCTTCTTTTTAACCTGAATTACATAACTAAATAACTCAATTCTACATAAACTAAATGAATCTACATCAAATATTTTTAGGCCACCTTAAAGTGTTGAACCTGCCTGAAGTAAAATGTTTGCTGGCTCTAGTTTCTAAAATGAATACCTGTGGGATAAATCTGAAGCCCCAACAAATTACCAATGAAAACACAGTGCCATAAAATGCTCATCATTTATGGCTATTACTATAATTTCTCATTTGTTCAGCATTACATAGATTCAGAAAAAAGTTTCAGAACCAGTTAATATAGATGATCCTCAGTTCCCAAAAACAACTAATCCAGAAAAAGGTCACTTAAAAATGAATTAATTTAAAACAGGGACAAAATGGGGCGCTGGTTGGCTCTCAGTTGGTTAAGCATGTGCCTTCAACTCAGGTCACTAACCCAGGGTCCTGGAATCGATTCCCACATTGGGCTCCCTGTTCTGCAAGGAGGCTGCTTCTCCCTCTCTTGCTCCCCTGTCTCTCTTTCAAATAAACAAATAAAATCCTTAAAAATAAATAAATAAAACAGGGACACAGATTTTATTTTAAATAAACAAAACTAAGCATAAAACTTTCACCTTTGTGGAGTTGTGCTTATATTTAACAAAAATCCAATTTATAATTAAAACTACACTAACTCATCGGATCAAGTCTGGAGGAAAGAAGATTCTTCTAAAAATCTGTATGATAGCGCAATGACAGATTCTGTTTGATAGGCATAACATGATCATATTGAAGATCACCTCTGACAAAATATTTCAGGATTTTATCAATTTTCCCAAGAACTCTCTACACCTCTTTAAAAATCAAGTTATTCTTTTTTAGGAGCTTGCTTTTCATCCAGATAGCATCCCTCCTGATTATCTAATTTCCAAATCCCTACTTATCCTTAGCTCTGCAGACAGATTCAAGAAAGTATGCAAGTTATACAATTTCCCCTTGAAGTCAATATGCAAGGTATTTATACTCTGTTGTTGGCTGTTCTTCAAGAATCAAGAGACATACTCCAAAAAGATGGGGTTTGGGGAGCAGCAGGGAGTTAGCTTATCTAAACGAGGACTAATTCTGTAAGAGATTAGTGAATATTTTCATATTGATGAAGCTTGCTCCATTGTAGCAAACTTGTACCTCGGGAGCTCCAATAACAAGCACCTCTGTATCTCATTTAACCATCTGCCAAGCCTTCTGAAGTGTCTGGTATCAACATTTTATAGAAATAAGAAAAACCAATAATTATTTGCCCAAGATCACAGACAAAATCGATAGAAGGGCCAGGACTAAAACCCATGTTTACCAATAGTTCCTCCCACACCACCACACTGCTTCCATGCACATACACATTCATTAAAAAATACACATTCACTGAACACAGCTATGTGCCAGAAACTGTGCCAAGTCTGAAAAAATTGAGATAAACAAGATAAAAGAAAAGAGCTACCACTAATGTAGTACATACACACAATGGAGTATTATTCAGCCTAAAAAAGGAATTCTTACATGCTACAACATAGATGAACTATGAAGACATTATGCTGAGTAAAATAAGCCAATTACAAAAGAACATATACTGCATGATTCCACTATATGAGATATACAGAGTAATCAAACTGACAGAGACAAAAAGTCTCTGTTAGGAGTTGGTGGTGAGAGGGGAGGAATGGGCAGTTATTGATTAATAAATACAGAGATTATCTTTTGCAAGATGAAAAAAGTTCTGGAGATAGAAAGTAGTGATGGTGATGGTGGTATAACAGTGTGAATATATTTAATGCCACTGAACAGTCCACTTGGAAAATGATTAAAATGCTATGTATGTTCTAACACAATTTATGTACGTATATTTTATCACTATTCTATTTTAAATAAAATTTAAAAATTAGATAACAGAACAAAGCAAAAAATTATCACTAAAGAAAATTATAAATATAGTAGGGGAAATAGATAAGAAAACCAAGTATTATAATACAGCGTGACCAATGGAAATATTAAAAACCAATATGGAATTTATTTTTTTTAAAGATTTATTTATTCATGATAGACATAGAGAGAGAGAGAGAGGCAGAGACACAGGAGGAGGGAGAAGCAGGCTCCAAGCCGGGAGCCCAACGTGGGACTCGATCCCGGAACCCCAGGATCGCGCCCTGAGCCAAAGGCAGGCACCGCTGAGCCACCCAGGGATCCCCCAATATGGAATTTAAAGAAGTCTAATTAAAGTTAAGAATTTAGTAGGTATAATTAAGTTCTATGGGAATACATGGGAGATGATTAGGACAAGAGTATAGCAAAGAAAGGTATTTTAAGTAAGAGGAATAAAGCCAAAATCCTATGTCCTAAGAGAAGATAAATTAAATCATTATAAGTATGGAACTGATAGGTGAAAATGAAAAGGTATGTAATTTGATCAAAAATGTCGTTAATGTTAAGAAAGCACTCATATTTGAATTCAAATCTGACAGATTGAAGCCAAGAAATACATAAGAAATGTATACAGCCAAGAAAATCTTAGGCAAGGGTGTGTCCAGATCAGATCTGCATTTTAGAAAAATCACTTATATATAAACGTAAGTTTGTCTTGACTACAAGACAGAAAAAGGTATCTATCTTCAATGAGAAGGCCAAAAGTCATTAAAAAAAAATCTAAATGTACTTTGAAAAATCAATAGCTATAATAGAAAGATTATAGAGTCTCCTTGTGATTAAGAGAATTCACCAGGAAAGCTACTTCAGTGGTTTAAAATTTGGCTCATATGAATTTAAAAGTAGCCTTTTAAATAATGAACCAGTTGACAGTAGAAATTAGCTCTCAAACTGAACTTAATGACAACAATTCTAATGAAATTTAACAGAAATATACGTATTTTGGTGGGGCCAATAAATCCGCCTATAATTAAAAGGTGTGCAAACAGGGGATCCCTGGGTGGCGCAGCGGTTTAGCACCTGCCTTTGGCCCAGGGCGCGATCCTGGAGACCCGGGATCGAATCCCACATCGGGCTCCTGGTGCATGGAGCCTGCTTCTCCCTCTGCCTGTGTCTCTGCCTCTCTCTCCTTCTCTCTGTATGACTATCATAAATAAATAAAAATTAAAAAAAATAATAAAATAAAATAACACTTCTCAGTTAGATCAAAGATTACAAGAAAATTCCTATTTACCATGAAAAAAAAAAAAAAAAAGGTGTGCAAACACATTATATAAATGACCCAAAGACCCAGCAATGGCATCATCATAGTCAAATGTAAAAAACATGAAATCTTGGCACTGACCAAATATTCATTCAGACATTTCCGCAAACACTACAACTATTTAGCATATATAATTTTCTCACATAATTAAAAAATTTAAGGGACTCTCTCAAACTCAATAGTAAAAAATACTGCATTGAGACATTCTTCTTAGTTAACCCTCTCCACCAAAACCTTCCAGAGGACTGGAAGGGGTCCCTTTTTCATAAATATATCCAAAACCTTCCTTACTTTTGGCCAACTGAAGCCCAATTCCTCAACCAGCTCCAAATCCAAACCTGTTCCAGTCTTTCTTCCGGGGTTATACCTGCCTCCCATGACAGCATCAAGGCACCAGCCTCCTATAAACATTATAAATCTCTGCTGAAGGCCAAAAGAGAAATTTCATCACCAAACACTATTCTCAAATTACAATCTTTCTATGACCCCTTTCACTTGCTAAAATGAGAAGCCTCCCTATATACAATTCAGAACCTCAGGAAAATGACAGATCACTGCCACTGCCTTCAGAGCTGTCTACTGTTACACTGTAAATTGATCAAAAACAGTAGGTGGTTTTAACACATACCCCTTCCCATTCTCCTCCATGGTTAGTTAACATCTGAAGTACCCTCATCAAGAATATACATTCTAGGAATGGGTAATTAGCATTTAAAAGTCTCTAGACAAGTCTACCACCCAGAGGTACTTCCATAAGCCCTTAACACAATGGAAATTAGAAATGAGCTCCTAACCGGTGAAGAGTCATGTTAGTATAGCTCTGAGTCATGTTAGTATAGCTCTGAATTAAAGACAAGTCTCCATGGCTGTCTGTCTCTAGAAGTACTGAGCTGCCTTCCAGGCAAGGAGTAAGAAGAGAGTTGGATGTAAGCTAAGCTATTATAGAAGGAGAAAGGGAAAAAAAAATAAGAAGGGTATTTGCACAGGAGTGGTAATTATGGGTCACGGATTCCATGTTGATTAAGGAAGAATCTGAAGACAGGAAGCAGGTGATTATTAATGAGAAAACAGAAAGGTTAATGGATCATAGATTTCAAAGTCAAAGAACTCCTAGATTGAGGATATAAAGGCAGATAAACTGAAGAGAATGAAATACTCAAAGTCAAGATTTTAAGTGTTCCACTTACTGGTGATGACAAATTTTAAAGTATATAATAATAGAGAACTGGATCTCACTAAGGAACTTGCTGGTAAATACACCTAAAATTCTGTTATCACTTAAGTAATTACTACCATTGTAACAATTTTCTGTTCATAGAAAACTGTATATAAAGCATATTAACACACTGAAACCAAAAATTCAAACAGAAACCATGAAATACTATACTCTTCTGTGTATTAATTTAAAACTATTAAACTTAACTACATGTGCTCTAGAGACAAACTGCCTGGGTTCAAACCCCAGTTTGACCATTTACTAGCTGAGTAGCCTTCATTTCCACACTGGCAAAATGGGACTGCTATTAGTACCTACATCACAGGATTGCCCAGAGACTATTTAAGTCACCATATGTAAAAAGCTAAGAATAGTGCAAGGTACCTGGTAAACACTAGATAAATGTTAGCTAGTATTATTGGAGTTTAAGACTTTGCTAATTTCATGGTTAAAAAAACAAACAAAAAAAACACAAAAAACAAAACCCAAGACGACGAAACTAATGGACTAATTTTGAGATAAGGCATTTTGCTCAAAGCACACATTTAATAAGTGTCACATTTCTTATTAACTAGTTTGGTTTATAATAATAACCCTACTTGTCGCACTAAAACACTTCAAGACGGCAGAATAGCCTTTTTTAAACCTAAATAGAAGGTAAACATATAGCTTAATAAACTATAAAGAAATATAACCTGCAATGACTGGTGGTGATACTTGAGTTGTCTGTCCTGTAACTGCTTTACTATTAATTGGTTTTGCAAAGATCAGCTTCGTGATTACTGGACCAGAGGTTGGTGTTCGAGGCTTCTTAGCAATCTGAAATATATAAATAACTATGAAGATGATCTGTTTCTGTAAAACACCTATTCAATCAAAATTAAACAGAAGATTGATATATAGAAATACATATGGAACCAGCTAATTTAACAGAATATATCTGAATATTCATGTTAAAAACATCTAAAATGCAGCCATTCATCAAAATACTAATACGGTCCCATCTTGAGCCAATATATAGCAATACCTTTGCATTTTATTGTAAATCTTTATTTTAGTCTGTAGAATAATATGCATATGATGAAAACCAAATGAGTATTTAAAAATGTTTAATAATACTTATTTAATAATAAACAATACTAAAACACTATGACACAACAATGTTTTTTCACAAAATAACAAATTATCCAATAATAGAAATATAGAGTCAGTTACGAAAGCATAATGCAAAACATGAAGCCACCTATAAATGTAATTACACTGTCCCCTGGAAGCAAAATATAAATACACAGTAAAAACAGGCTTATTGATTAGATCTTTAGCACTCTCTCTCTCTATATATATATATACACATATATATACACACATACATATATGTGTGGGTGTGTATATATATATATCAGGGTTAGATACACAAAGAACTGAACAAGTTAATGCCCTACGATAAAGAGAGACAAGTTTGGCAAAACAAAGACTATTCTAAAGGCAAAGCTGCTATAAATGTTATTTCCTAAAATACGTTTTACTAGACTATCAATTCTTTGAAGGTAGGGTCTATATTCATCCCTGATCTTAAATTATATTGGCATGCTGTTGACCTGAACTAAAATTCTGCACAAGTCATGGAGGGTATGGGACACCTGAGTGGCTCAGCGGTTGAGTGTCTACCTTCAGCTCAGGGTGTGATCCTGGGGTCCTGGGATCGAGTCCCACATTGAGCTCCCTGCAAAGAGTCTGATTCTCCCTCTGCCTATGTCTCTGCTTCTCTCACTTTGTGTCTCTCATGAATAAATGGATAAAATTAAAAAAAAAAAGTCAAGGAGGGCAGAATTACAATGTTTTAATACTGAAATTATCAACGTATGCAAAGATATAGCTTCTTCTAAAAGAAGCAAAAACTTAGTTATCATAGGGAAGACATTAAATATTAATCTTATTTTTTGTCAGATATAAAACTTGAGGCCCTGAAGTGCTAATATTGGAAATAATGACTTAAATGAATAAACATGGTCAATTTGAATGGCAGAAATATACTAGAAGCTGCAATGGATCACAGAACTACGTTAAGTATTGGCTTTGTGCTCAAATTATATTACTAAATAACACATTACTTAACACTTAGAATATATTACTTTCTTACATTCAGAACATGTGACTAACAAATCAAAATATAAGTGAAATTACAAATCACATTTTTAAAAAATATTTTATTTATTTATTCATAGAGACACAGAGAGAGAGAGAGGCAGAGACACAGGCGGGGGAGAAGCAGGCTCCATGCAGGGAGCCTGACTCGGGACTCGATCCCGGGTCCCCAGGATCATGCCCTGGACTGGTGGTGGAGCTAAACTGCTGAGCCACCCGGGCTGCCCACAAATCACTTTTTAAAAAAACAAGGAGATCCATTACTATACTAAAATAATTACTCAGCTTCCAAAACTGATATACCCAAATAAATGCATGGCTATTCTTCAAAAAATTGAGGCAATATGGGAGACATAAAGGCAATATATTTCCCAACTGTGTTTACCAGTCGAAAATTCTAAAATGTCAGAATATATTATCTATTGACTTACTGCTAAATAATCTCAAAAGGTAAAAGTATTGATGTTCTTAGAAACCCGTATCTTGTAATAAATATATATATTTTTAATATTCTTAACTATAAAGATTAGGAGCATAGAGTACTTCCGTATTTTTAATTGATTTTCACAATCATATGACTATATGAATACTTACCAATCAGGAAAAAAATGTAAACAATACAACCAAAAGCACATTAATTATTCATTTAAATAATTCCAATTTGCCCTTGTGGTTATGTTTCTTTAGTGGCATAATGCTGAAAATAACAATTTATAGTTCCTTCAAAGAACCATACTTTTGGCATTATTAAATTCTAAGCTACTCTAGAATGAAATTACTTTATCAAATAAAACAAAGCATAAATTGCCACTTTTAACAAATTTATGTAATCAGCAGATAAAGACAAAAATGGATCAAAAAAGGAAATTCACAAATAAGATAGCCAAATATATGATCAAATAATACATGCAGGTAATTATTGGCACTGTATTGTATTGATTCAGGAACTAATAAGGAGTTATGTTGTTCCAGAGGGTTAGTTATTAATTACTCTTATATACTATGCATACAAAACATGGGAAACTGTTTATATATCTGTAATTAAGTGTAACTATACCTCTTTGTTACTGCCTCTGGCCTCAACTGTCACCTCTTTCCTTCATTTTTCAAGATGGGTCTCCTTCTTCCACCCTTACCTGCTGTCCATACCCTAACAGTTTCAATACTCTGATTAAACTTAAGACAACGCTGAGGATTGTCTAGGGAAAAAAACCAGAGAATCATATACACCGTATAATACTAAACCAAATATTCTGGTGCCTAAAGAGGAAACATAAATGTGTAGCTTCTTGTTTTTTTTCTATGCTTTAGAGCTTTGTAGGTTACTTCTGAGTTTGAAAGATTTGAGTTGCCTAAAAACTGGACAAGGGGAACAGTATTATAAATGGGGTGTCTTTTGTTTTTGTTAGCTTAAAGTAAAAGTTCTTTTTTGAGGTTCCTGGGTAGTTCAGTCATTTAAGCATCTGCCTTCAGCTCAGGTCATGATCCCAGGGTCCTGGGATTGAGCCCCACATGGGGCTCCCTGCTGAGCAGGGAGCCTGCTTCTCTCTCTCCCCACTCGTGCTTTCTCTCTCTCAGATAAATAAATTAATTTAATTTAAAAAATAAATAGAAGTTCTTTTTTAATAAATAGAATCAGATTTTATAAAAGTAACAATAATTAAAGAAGTTATAGGAATTAGACCCCAGTGTTTGCTTTCACTGTCAGCACTTAGGGGATTATAGTAGAAAACTTGTGGATACAAGTAAACTGGTCATGAAATAGTATATATTGCTCTAGTAAATGAAAAAAAAAATGACATTCTGGTTTTCATTATCAATTTATTGTGAATGTGGTCATGATCCTCCTCCCCAAAGCCAGATCAACTTTGGTAAACTACTAAAAACAAGTTTCAAAACTGATTTAAAAAACAATTGAGGACAAAATGCTTGATGGTGATAGTATATCTCATTCAAGAGATTTTCATCAAAAGAAGTAAAAGGAAGTCAGAAATAAGTGAGACATGATAATTAACAAGAAAGAGAGGTGCCTGGGTGGCTGTCAGTTAAGCATCTGTCTTTGGCTCAGTTCATGATCTCAGGGTCCTGGCCCCACTTTGGGCTCCCGGCTCAGCAGAGTCTGCTTCTGCTTCTCCCTCTCCTTCTGCCCCTCCCCCTTGCTCATGCACACGCGCACTCTCTCTCTCAAATAAATAAATAACATCTTAAAAAAAAAAAAAGAAAGAAAAGAGCACTAAATATTTAATAGTGGTAGGAGGGACATGGGCAAATTAGAAGATTTGAGAAACCATACAATGTGCTTAAGTAAAAAGACCATGAGGGGGCACCTGGCTGGGCTCAGTTGGAAGAGGGTGCAACTCTTGATCTCAGGCTTGTGAGTTCAAGCCCCATGTTGGGTATAGACATTACTTAAAAACAAAATCTAAAAAAACAAAAAACAAAAAACAAAATCTAAAAAAAAAAAAAAAATCCCATGAAAAATGTTTCTAATTATTTTGCCAACATAACAACTAAAACATCATTATTTCTAATATCAGCTGAGTGTGGATAGTTCTCTGTATCTTCCTATTTCATTATATACTTGCATCAGTTCTCTAAGTTATGCATGCTCCTTTTGTTCTGAAAGGTGAATCTTTCAAGCAGGGAATGCATTTGTGTTTCCTGATCTTACACGGATCATTTTATTTTAAGAGCAGTGGTGACCTAAAAAGGCCTCGTTGAGCATGAAAAACTGGGAACCATTTAATATATATTCCTTTAACCTTCTATCTTAGGATCCTATTCATACTAATAATAGGCACCATTTTGAAGGATCCAGAAAGTTTCGAGAATTACATCAAGTATTAGCTTTTACTATGTATTTCATCATGGCCAAATAGCCATCTTTCAGCTAAAGTAAAAGACTCAGAGAAAATACAAGTAATCAATCCGAAGTTCCACAGGTGCTAGGGTAGCACAGAGGTGACTCAAATCCAGTTGGTTCAATTCGAAAGCCAACATGTTACCTTCCAGAATGTGACACTGCCTTTTCCACACTGCACACATGAGTAATGGCAGTGGATAGTAAACTGCAAAGAGGTGGCACACACGGGCTAGTATGTATTATTGCTGGCTCCAAGGATTTCTCAGAGCAGCAAGTTTTCTTAGACTTTGGCCATCTGTTAACTGAGAAAATTATGTCTGTATGATTTTTTGACAGCCCAGCAGTAACTCTGGTATCTTTATACCAGCAGAGCATACTTGCAATCAAACTACTACTAAGAATAAAATGCATTTAAAAATGAGTAAAGAGCTATAAATACACTAAGTTGGAATGTAACAAAAATTAGGTTTGCTCTAAGTTCTCTAGCAAACATTTTCAAAGCATTAGACATATCAAACTTTACAAAAAAGAAACCACACAATTACTAAAAGCAACATTCAAAAGAATTCGGTAACAACTATGCATTTAATCACCCTACAAACACAACTGTGAATCAATTTAATTTTTAACATGCATTTGAATTAATAAGCCCCCTTTTTTTTTTTTTTTTACCTGTACTGTTTTTAACTGTTGGGTCTGTAACACAGAGGGCTGAGTTGTAGTATTAATCAGTTGACTTCCTGGGGTCAATGCTGAGACACCAATGACAGGTTTCACCTCTGGCCTCCCTCCAATGGTAACTACTTTAATTTGCTGCGGTGGTAATTTAGCATCTCCTGACTGGGCCTGAGTTGTAACTTTCTGAGCCTGGGGTAGTTGACTATGGGGTAGTGCTAAAACAATTGGTGAACCAGACTTGCCCAAAGTTGTTAAAATTAACTTCTGTCCATCTGGTTTAAGGGTCTGATTGCCAAGTTTAAGATCTGATGTCTGTGATACTTTGTTTAAAATAATCTGATTGGCTGATATAGTCACAGGAGTCTGAGCACCAAGTTTCTGAAGGCCACTTGGAAAAGCTGGTTTCACTGTGGTATTAGAATCTGCTTTAGTAATTGTGGTATTCACTGCAACTTGGTTAGTGTGGTTACTGTACACTGTGATTGGTTCCGTGGAAATGGGCGTGGCTGTAGAGTCACCAGTAGAATTTATGTTGACAATTTCTTCCAGTTCTGTCTCCATGGGAATTGGGGATGAAACAATAACAGCCTCAATACTATCATCATCCACTAAAGTTATACCAGTGTCCATTATCTCCTCTGGAAGCAAACTATTCACCTCAGCTGGCACCACCTCCATGATCGTTCTCCTGCTAGAAAGTTGATCAGGCGCTGCAATAAAAGTTGAAAATGAATAAATTACTAGTTTTCAAAACATTGAAGAATAAAATTATTCAAAAAAAGGGCAAGTGACAAAATAATCATTTATTACTGATATATAATTGAATGAAGGATATTCCTGGTACCTATTTGGCTTAAACCACTTCAACATATTCTCAGCCTTCAAGAATCTGAAATATAAGTCAAATGGGACACAAAACTAGAAGCAAATATTCTCATTTGCCGTATCTCAATCCAAAAGTATACTGCATTCAAGCAACAGTAAGTCACATAATTACAGGAAAATCCTTTCCAATGCCCACTCATAAAAACTCTTTAGTCTTTGAGATGTCTGATCATCTTATTTCTTGCCAGTTATTTTTTTCCTATTAATAGACTTGAAAACTGCTGATTCACACAAAGATTTAAATGTAAACAAATATTGGAAAAGATCTTCTAATCTCCACGGAGCTAGGTCCTAAGATGAGGATAGTTTGCCATCTATAAAAATCCATTAAATACTCAAATTAATGTTAAAGGAATTGTAGAGTAATCCATCTCAGCAAGTGCAGATTAAATGACTTACTTGGCTCAAGTCTGATCAATTAACTTCAGACCAAAAAAACCCACCTTTACTTGGAATGATTCTCAAATTATCCTTAGCCATATAAAATGTCAAAAAGGAAACAATTTAAAAGGTGTAAAAGTCATCACAAAAAAAGTGGTAGTAATAATAATAATGCAAATTATGAACAAGCCAGAGTTGTGATGCTTTTAGCTAAAGGTTATACAGAACTTCCAATAAAGGAGTCAGTACCATTACCTTCACATATTAAAGACAGTACATCGTGTTCATGACTAAATAATACTGTTATTTGCCCATACAACACTAAAGATGCACAGAAACCTAATCAGCAACTTTTTCCTTTCCCTTTTTTTAACACACAAAATTGCAATACCCATTCTGAGATTAAAAGACATGAGCACCAAATTACAATTATTAGCACTGGCCAATATAAATAGTGCCAAAATTAATCATTATCAATTGCTTGCTATATACCTATGATGGCATAATCAATCCTCACAACAATTTTGAGATAGTATCATCACCACTCCAATATTACAGATGAAGAAACTTAGGTTAAATAATCTGCCCAAGGTCACATAACCAATAAATGACAGAGCCCAGACTCAAAACCAGAATATGTTTTATAATACCAAAGTTCACAATTTCAATCACAAAATTGCATTGCCTTAAATTTTTACACTGGTATTTTTAAACAAAGAAAAAACAAGTCTACTCCTTTACAGTCAATCCCCTACCCTAAGAATTCCACCACACATAACCACTGATCTGCTCTATCACTATGGTTTTAACTTTTCGCCCATTCTAGAACTTCGCATAAATGAAATCATTTATTATATACTCATGACATAAAGGAATTATATAATTTTAACCTTTTCCCTGAGCATTGAGATTTATCTTTATTTCTTCACTTACTAGGAGTTCTGTTCCTTTTTATTGCTGAGTAATATTCCATCATATAAATTTGCCATGATTTGTTCATCCATTCACCCATGACTGGACATCTGAATTATTTCCAGTTTGAGACTCTTATAAATAACACTGCCATGAACATTCAAGTTCAAGTTTGTTATGGGTACATATTCTCATATCTTTTGAATAAATACCAAGAAGTGGACTTGCTGGGTTATAAGGTAAATTTACTTTTAACCTTCCATGAAATTGCCAAACTATTTCCCAACACTGTATACACCCACCAGCAAAGTGCCAGAGTTTCACCTGCTCCACATCCTCATGAACAATTGGTATTGTCAGCCATTCTACTGGGTGTAAAGTGATATCTCATTGTGGTTTTCACTTGGAATGCCCAGATGACTAACAGTGCTGAGCATCTTTTCACATACATAGTGTATTTGTGTATCTTCTTTCGAAAAGACTGTTAAAATCTTTTTCCTCCTTAAAACAATACTGGCTTTTTTGTCTTCTTACTGAGTTGGAGAAATTCTTTATATACACTATAAAATCACCAGTCGGGATCCCTGGGTGGCGCAGCGGTTTGGCGCCTGCCTTTGGCCCGGGGCGTGATCCTGGAGACCCGGGATCGAATCCCACATCGGGCTCCCTGCATGGAGCCTGCTTCTCCCTCTGCCTGTGTCTCTGCCTCTCTGTCTCTCTCTGTGTGACTATCATGAATAAATAAATAAAATCTTTAAAAAATAAATAAATAAAATCACCAGTCACAATAACTTGTAGCTAAAAGGAATCATTGGTGTTTTGAGACCCCAAAGTACTAGCACTTCTCTACATGCAGCTCTTTCTGATCCGAATCTCCTCTGATATTTATGGGAATTTACAATAGGCATGCAAAAACATCAACACCAATTATACTTGCAGCAATAGAAACAGTATATAACAACAAAGGGCCTGACCCACAATGCCGTACTAGCTTCCTTTCCCTACTGCAAACATTGTCCAAGCCCCATCAGTTGCTTCTAACACACTCTATCCCCCACAGAACAAGGCAGGATGACGACTTGGGTACCAGTACCCAACACAACCATAGAAGTTTGACTCCCTGCTCTCCCTGAAGTTCCCCCAGCATATTTGGACATGTGGATATGGCCTTTAGTCCCCCACTAAGGACCGGCAGATCTTTGCCCAAGCTTTATTAATCTTTCTTCTTAAAGCATCTGAAGATGCAGGATGAGGGAGAAGTCAAGTCACAGAAGGAGATAGTGGCCTGGCAGTGCATTTACTTTCAGTTTCAAGTACTCACAGTTACAACTCAACTAAACAAACTTTTAATACACCCAAAATTCTATATCCCATGACACCATTTCTGGTGTCCTATTTCTGACACCATTATCTCAGCTTTGGGGATTCCTTAACCCGGTGGCTACAGCCACACTGCTTTTCAGCTGGAGCTACAGAGTTGAGTGTACAACAACCAAAGCACTGTTTGGGCTCTCAATTCAGCCCCTAAATATACATTAAGAGGTAGAATACTGGAAGACTTTTCCCCTTGCCCCTGCCACCCTTGCCTACCACTTGAGTGAGAGCATTCACTACCAAATGCCATAGTCTTTTCATATCCCCTAACCTAACCCACCAGGCTATCATCCTCCTCTTTCAGAAAGCTAGGTCTCTGTCAACACTCCATTTTCATGGTCAAAACTGCCAAGAACTGTGAGGGATCTGAGATTTTAGACTCTCTTTGCAAACTAACAAAGTACCCTGTTACCATTTCACAGATATTGGCAGACTACAGTTGTCCTAGGTACAGACATAGGAACATGAGCATCGTGTGTGTATGAGTTCTTCCAGTTGCTGGCAAGTCCCACAGGGTGAATGGAGAGGCCCAAGTAGATGATGTGCAGGCACAGGGTTTGTATCACAACTAATAATAACCCTGAGCTCAGAGTACCTGATTCATTTATAATGGGCCGAAGCATACCTGCCCTTTTGTCCACAGGAAGATATTATCTTTATTATACTGCACAACAAGCAAATCTGCCCTAGGAATCACTATATCTATCATTCAAGGCTGTATACTACACAAACATCCTAGGAATGGTTATTTAAAAGGACACTCACTGCCTCACTTGAAAAGACCACTGGAAAATATCTCCCAACCATATATTTCTCTACTTATTTACCTCAGCAATGTTTTGTAATTTAAGTGTAAAGGTCTTGCACATAAATTTATCCCTAAGTGTTTCATGCTTTTTGATCCATTGCAAATGGTCTTTTTTCCCCATTTTCCTATTGTCTGCTGCTATTATATACAAATACAACTTTTTTTTTTGTATTGTCCATGTAGTCTACAACTTGGGTAAACTCACTTATTTTAGTGGTTTTGTGAAGTACATTCCTTAAGATTTTTTACAAATACAATCCACATTGTCTGAACATAACGTCTGTATTTCTTTCCTTCCACTTGGCATGTCTTTTATTTCTTTTCCTTGCCTTACTACACTGGCTAAGACCTCCAGTAAAATGTTGAATAAAAGTAATAAGAGCAGACACCTTTGCCTTGTTCCCAAACTTACTTGTTAACTGTGGATTTTTCATAAATTCCCTTTACCAGGTTGGGGAAGTTTACTATATATTCTAGTTTACAGAATTGGGTGTGGTTTTCCCCCCAATCATAAATGGGTATCTCTCTCACATGCTTTTTTTACACTATTGGGATAATCACACAGCTTTTCTCTTTCGGCCTTTTAATTAACTGATTTTTTTTTTTTTTTTATTAAGCCAATCTTCCACTCCTGAAATAAGCCCTACTCAGTCATGATGTATTATACTTTGCATATATTACTGAATTCTATTTCCTAATATTTTGTTAGGCATTTTTGTCTACATTCATGAAGGATATTGGTGTGTAGTTTTTCATGTTTTTTTTTTTTCCTTATAGTGACTGTCTGGGGATAATCCTAGCCTAATAAAATGTTCTGAGGCATGTTGCCTCTTCTTCAACTTTCAGGAAAAGTTCCCATAGAATTGTTACTATTTCTTCCTGAAATGTTTGTTGGGATTCACCAATGAAGCCATCTAGACATAAAGCTTTCTTGCTTTTAACTATAACTTCAGTTTCTTCAATAGATATAGAGATGTTCCGGTTATACTGCGACCTCTGATATTTGATAGTTTGTGTCCTTCAAGGAATTTGTTTATTTCCTCTAAGTTACCAAATGTATTAGCATTAAGGTATACATAATATTGTTTTATTTTATTGTCTGTAAAAATGTCAACTTCTCATTCCTCACTTTGGTCATTTGTTTTCTCTTTTTTTTCACCAGTCTGGCTGGAGATTTATCAATTTTATTGATCTTTTCAAAGAATCACTTTGCCTTCACTGATTTTCTCAATTCTTTGTCCATTTCTTATTTAATTGACTCTTATCTTGACCTCCCTCCTTCTGCTTTAAGTTTCATTTGTTCTTCTAGAAGTTTAAGATGGAGGCATAGATCAAGGTTCAGAAAACTATACTCCACAGACCAAGTCAGGCCCAGAATCTGTTTACTGCTCTCCAGCCAAGAATGGTTTTTACATTTCTAAATAGCTGAGAAAAAAAAAGTATATACAAATATATATATATATATATACACCAGATTCACATGCTCCAAAGTATAAAATATTTGCTATCTGGCTCTTCCCAGAAAAAAAGTATGTCTAATGCCCTCAGTTTATTTTATTTTATTTTATTTTATTTTATTTTATTTTATTTTATTTTATTTTATTTTATTTTATTTTTTAAGATTTTATTTATTCATTCATGACAGAGAGAGAGAGAAAGAGAGAGAGAGAGGCGGAGAGAGAGAAAGAGATGCTGAGACACAGGCAGAGGGAGAAGCAGGCTCCATTCAGGGAGCCTGACGTGGGACTTGATCCTGGGTCTCTAGGATCACGCCCTGGGCTGAAGGCAGGCGGTAAACCGCTGAGCCACCGGGGCTGCCCTAAAGCCCTCAGTTTAGATCACTGATTTTAAATCTTTCTTCTTTCCTAAAATAAACACTTAATATTAAAAAATTTTCCCAAACTTCTAGCTGCATTCTACTAATTTCATTCTTTTTTTTTTTTTTATGATAGTCACACAGAGAGAGAGAAAGAGAGAGAGAGAGAGGCAGAGACACAGGCAGAGGGAGAAGCAGGCTCCATGCACCGGGAGACCGACGTGGGATTCGATCCCGGGTCTCCAGGATCGCGCCCGGGGCCAAAGGCAGGCGCCAAACCGCTGCGCCACCAAGGGATCCCATAATTTCATTCTATTTTTAATTTGGCATTCATTTCAAATGTTTTCTAATATTCCTTGTGATTTTGTTTTTGATAAATGGAAAAATTAAGAAGTATGCTATTCGGGGATTTTCTATCTTATTATTGATTTCCCATTTACTCCTATTATTGCCAAAGAATGTAATACTCTACATTTCCATCATTTGAAATTAGAGACTTGTTTCACGGCTTAGTATATGGTCTACCTTGGTGAACACTGCATAGGCACCTGAAAAGAATATGTATTCTATAGTTGCTGAGGGTAGTATTCTACCAATGTCAATTACATCATGTTGGTTGATAGTGCAGTTCATATCTTCTATATTGTTACCTTTTCTTCTTCTATCAGTTACTGAGAAAGGCTGTTAAAATCCCTAAATATGATGGTGAATTTGTCTATTTCTCCTCATGTGTGCCTTCCTTTTTTTTTTTTTTTTTTTTTGCTTTATATATTTTGAAGCCTGCTATTCAGAATAACATGTCTTTTTATTTGTCCCATTAAAAAAAGAGTAGGAATTACAGTACTAGAGTCCCCCTTGAACTAAGAGTAAAGTTCAAACTTCTAAGAAGAAAAAGTCTGATCAATTTGGCTAGTCTCTATGTAGTGTGAGGCTGTGCAGAATTCTGGAGCCAGCATACCTCAAAGCTACTGAGACTATGATAACTGCTTTACCATTAGACATCTATATCCATTTCAATCAGGGTCACATGCAAGGCATGGTGGCCTGTGCTAAAAGAAACTCTCAAAGGAGCTGTGGGCATGGCAGGAAAGGGTTTGGCCATGAAGCTACATGAATCATCACTCTAATTTTATCCCTTAGGAATGGAAGATATGTACTAGCACATGCAACCTCATCATCACTATGTTGAGGACCACTCCAAGAAAAGAGAGAATTCCCACAAGCCAGTAGTACTGAGGAGCTTTACTCCATCTCATCTTTACAAAGGGTTACTTGTCAAGGTATGGTAGGAAAGAAGACAGAACATACAACATATTCCCCATGACTCCAATATTTTTTGTTCATAAAACAAAGTTCTAAAGGCAAAGAATGATTCTGGATCAATACATTGAGCTTTTCCTCCTCACAGTTGAACATGGTTGAATGGTTTAAGTCTACTGAATGTTAAAGATTTACTGTTTCAGAAAATCTAATGATTTCTATATTTGTCTCAATTGTATTACATTTTAAGATCTACCTAAAATAGCACCCCCACTTTCATCTCCACTATCCTAAGTATTCTATCACATTACCCTACTGGTATTTCCATCATAGCATCTATCACAATCAGAAAGTATCTTTGTTTACAGTCTGATTCTTCCTCCCCTACTTCTTTAAAATGCAAGCTCCACAAGGAACTGGGACTAGTCTGTCTTCATCACTAGATCCCCTATCTCCAATGCCTTGAACAGAGCTGCCAAATAATAACCTCTCAATACAAACTCGAAGAATGAATAATTAACTATGGAGAATGGATAGCATCTAAAATTCTAGCATTATTTACTAAGATAACTTTGGTTTGTCTTTTTGAGTAAGATAGGTTTATATAATGCTCTGAGACTTCACAACACTTCAAATAAACTCACAAGGCACAAACTGAGAAACTCCTTCTCAAATAAGTTTTTAAATACTCAAAATTAATTTTTAACCAACATCCTTTGCAATTACATTCCATCTTAAAACTGACAAGGTTCTCTTAATTTTTAATCGGTTAAGATTTTTATCAGTCATTTAATAACAAATACTTATTGCTTCCCAACTTTGTGGAGGGCATTATGGGTAATCTACTTGTGTTTGATACTTACAAAAAAGCAAATAAACATAGGAATCTATATTTATGTACATCTTTTATTATTTATGTACACCTAAAAATTAAATATTTTTTAAAAAGTACTTAGGCCAATATAAGGACCCACAATATTTTTCCCCCATGTGGGGGGGACTATATATATATATATTTTTTTTTTTCATGCTTAAGAATAATATGGTGGGCAAAAAATGGGGATTCAAATCAGAAAGACCCATTTCCAAACGTTAGCTATTCTAGTTGTTTAACATATAACCGTAAGCAGTAATCTCACTAAGCCTCCGTTTATTTGAAGCGTTATTATGAAAATAGTTATGTGGTAATTATAACTCAAATGAAAATTCTTTTCCTCTTTCTCCATCTCAATTAGCTTCAATATTCTATCAAACAACAGGGCTTAGGTTCTTGTCATGTTTGACATCTATCCATAGAACTGTTAATCTGGCATATACCATGCAGATTACACCTTCACAATGTCTCTTTCCCATTGCAACCAAGAATTGCCACATCTCTGAAGTTTGGAACATACTATGGTACTTTTACCTCTCTCCTAACCAGTAACACATTTTACGTAAAAAACTGGATTTTCTTCTTCCTTGAGTGCATCTCTGAGGCCATCATTCTCCTACTTTAAAATTTTCTGTTAACTCTCAAGGCCTTCTGCATTAAAGCTCTACTCAACCCATCCTTCCAACTTTACCTCCCAACCATTCCTAAACTCAAAGTTTCCTGAGGCAGTGATATTGAGATATGCCCTATCCCTCGCACAGGTATGGGACACATAAGAAATACTCAATAGTAACACTTGAAATAAGTAATGAAAATCTATAATGTACTTCTTCCCCAAAAAAGTCACTTGACTATCTTTGGTAGGCATAATCCTTACTTCATTTCTTTATAACACACTTCTAATCTTAATAGACAATTGTTCTAACCATAACAATCTGAAAACTGGCCTTTAAAGACAATCACACACACACACAAAAATCACAAAAAGACAATAATTCTCTGTAATTAAAAGAAAAAGCCAATAAAAAGCATTTTACTCTCTATTTTAATTACTTTCCAAATTCTGAGTTTTACTACTAATTTAGCAGCTAGTTGACATGTACCAAATAATTGCAACACAAGAAAAAGCAGAACCAAATCCCTACTGGATAATACAAGAACACCAAACAAATGATTAACCAAAAATTCATTAACTAAAGCTTCTGAGTACTTCTGCAGTTATTTTCCTTAATTTTTTTAGTTCCTTATATTTCTAATGAGTGAAAGCCAAATGTCTAAGTTACATACACAGATACATGCAAAAATTTCTCCTCTGAATAAAATACATATTGTATGTCATTCTATGACATCATCTCTTTGTAAGAAACTTGGATAAGGGAAATTACTGCTAATCATAAACATTACCAGCAGGCATTTCTTAAATATTCACCTGTACAGGCTCATCTACTCATTGTCACTGACCCAACCTTCTACTACAAAGGCTAGAAAAAAACCAGAGGACCCCAAATTAAAGTATAAAAATTTGATTCACATGTAACTTTTCAGTAACACTACTGTTGTGTGCAAGCAGACAGACCTCCTGAGGGATCTGCCGGACAATCTAAAACATACATGGATCTTTAGGTAACGAAACAAAATTATACTATGGCCATAAACTATGGTCATAAGGTCAATCAATCCAATGCTCCAGCTCTTTAAACAAAGAGCTAACAAGTCCAGATAGAGTTCATCTCTATCAACTTAATGTCCTCACATCAAGCTATAACTTCCATAACAAGGAAGGTAAAACTTGTGAGCCAAAATAGAGCTCCCACAGCTGTATTTCACTTGGATTATAAAATCTACATCCTGCAAAATATTCCATAACGTTAGCCACCAAATTGACGAAATGGATTGGAGAGGGGCAGGGAAAAATGGATAAGAAATATGACTGACAGTATCTCAATCGCTATTTGCCAAACGGCAGGGGCAAAAGGGTCACTCTATGGATGAGAGAGCCATAAAAGAAAAAGACAGCCTTTTTAATTGTTACAAAACTAGTCCATATGCTCCAAAAATGTGAGCATCCACACCCCAACAAGTTATAGACTATGACCTAAAACACAGAGCTTAAATGCAGAATAAAATGCTTATGCTCTGCCTCTCTAAAGAAACATTCAACCCTATAAACTGAACATCATCAAACCGACACCGACCACAGTGGATGTTTTAAATATTAAGTCAGGAAATTATGGTAAGTGCTAGCGGTTCCTCTAGGCCTCAGCGGCAGCCTTAGGTGTAAGAGCAAACTCGAGCCCTCTTAACACTCAGAATAATGTTGATGTCATTACGAGGCTACTGGTTCTCTGCACTCTGGACTAGTCATTCCCTGATCCACAACGCAATTCCGCCCCTACCCATCACCCCCCTAAAGAGAAGAGATCTCTGCAGAGAAGCCCTCGGATAGCCCTTCTCCTCTACCTCCAGCGGCTGCCGCTTTCTCCTCCCTCTGGCTCCGAGGTGGGGGCTCCCGAAGGTCCCGGGCAATTCCGAGCCCGGGCGGTGCTTGTTTTGCCCGTGCACGGTCGCTCCGGCCAGCCGCTTCCTTTCCCAGTTTGCCCAAAGTGGAGCGCTCCAGGGGACCGGGGGGCCGGGGAGGGAGCCCGGGTGGCGACGCCGCCGCTGCCGCCGCCTCTGGTATGTCAGGGGCCGGGATTGTATTTCGAAAGATCCGCCATTTTCACCTCGTCATCACCATCACAGCTCAGCAGCTTCCCCGACAGCCCGAGCCCGGGCCGCCGCCGCCGCCGCCGCCGCCAGTACCCTCCCCCTTCCTCCTCCTCCCCTCCCGGGCCCTCCCCTCCGGAGAGGCGCACACCCACATATCCGGGGAAACCTCCCGCCCGCCCCGCCAACCTTCAAATGCACAGGGAGACACAAACGCGCACACAGCCCACGCCGAGACCTTTCACCCCACAGCGAAAGATGGTGCTTCTGCGGGCCCGGCAGCTGCGCGAAAGGAAGTCGCTCTACCTGCCGAGTCCCAAGTCCGGCATGTTTTTGTTTTGAAGAGCAAAAGCCACACGGAAGTCGGCAGAAGGACAATAAGGAACCCGAACTCTTTCATTCTCAGAATAGCAACTTGAGACGGATGATGGAATGCGTTTGATTCACTCCGCTCATTCCAGAGACTAAAAACACGGACAAAGACCTTGAATGTCACCCACTCTGACGTTTCCCTCCACCGCCAGCACCACTTTGACAGAACGACCCATTCCCATATGCATGCCTCATCTCTCGGGCACATTTGTAAAGTACAGGCATTGATGCTCATGCTGAGGATGTGCGGAAAAACTAGCTGTGGTCTAGTCTTAAAAACGCAGTTCTGAACTGTTTTCCTCTCCGCTCCATTTCATCTGATCATTTCTGTCCGTGAACACTGTGGCTTCCAATTTGCTATGGGTTTAAGATGTCAAAGCCCAACTTCTAAAATACCGAAAACATATCTCTAAAATTATTTGCCAAGTGTTTTTTTAAGATCTGTCACCAAATTAAGAAAAAAAAAAAAACCTGCCACAGATATATTTGTTCAATACAGACAAAATAAACAGCTTGCTTTAGAACAAGACCTCAGTTACCCATCTTTCCCACCAACTACTCTCATTATGCGGTTTAATAACTAAAAAATAACGTAAGCATTTTTTTAATCAACTAAAAAATAACACGAAACCATAAGCTGCAAGGCTTGCGACAAGACCAGAATTAAAACAAAACAAACCCAAATTGGTTATCTCTGTTAAGTTCAGAAAGACTTGGTAATCACGCATTCAAAAGCTGAATTCTAAACCCACCACTGAACCACAGTATGAACTCTGAGAGACCTACCTGCAACGATCAAAATTAAATTTCAAGGTTGAGAACAGGACCATCCTACTGTATTTGTAAGAAGTTAGTCTAAAAAGAGTAAGGTGGAAGCCATTTCATTTGCTTACCTTTCTTGAATGACAACTCCATATAAAAGCCAGGAAGGAGATTCAGGCTTTAAACAAGTGCCATCTACCCCCGGCCCAATCGCTCTTTATCTACGCAGCCTGCTGAGCCTGAGAGTCTCAAGTCTGCCCAGTTTCCTCATCTGTAAACTTTATGTCCACCTCTCCAGCCCCCTCCAGCCCCGTCCACCCGCACTCCGCTTGGTGTTTACCGTTGCTTGGCCAAGCCAAGTCCCGGCCCCCGCCCTTTCCCCGTGCACCTCGGAGACATTATGACATTTAGCTGGTGGGCTTCGCGAGGAAAACGGACACACACGGAAGACGAGACCATACAAAAGGGGCGTAGGAAGAACGGGGCGGCGGGCAGCAATGAAAGGAGGGGCTGGTACAAAATGACACAGCAGCAGAACCGGTTCCCAGAATCCGAGGGCCGACACGGTCGGCTTCTCGGGCCACGCAAGGTGCGTGTCAACAGCCGCCGGAACCCTTCCTGCCGACTGCCGGGAAGGGCGGGCGGCCGGCCCAGCGCCGGCCCCGCCGGGTGACAGCCGCCCTCCCGGGTGCCGGCGGGAAGAGGCCGAGCCGGGAGGATCCTCCCGCCCCCTGTGGCCCGGGGATGAGGCGCGGCAGCCCCCAGCCGCCAGCTTCCCGCTCTCCGCCAAGACCCACGAGCCCGGGCTCCCGGGGGGGCGGTCCGGCGCCCTCCGCCCGCTCCACCACCCGCAGCGGGGGCCGGCGTCCCCTTCCCGCCCGCCCGCCCAGATGTCCCCACCCTCGGGGCTGACACTCACCAAAGCCGGCGGCGCCGCCGCCTGCTCCTCGCGCCACGCTCCCTAGGCTCCCAGCAGCCGCGGCGGCGGCGGCGCCTCCGAGACACAGACCCGGGTTTGTTCAAAATCACGCGCCCAGCGCCATTCCACCGCCGCATCCCATAATACGCCAGGCCCTCCCCGCCCGCGCGCCCCTCTCCGCCCGCCCCTCGACTCCGGCGGCCCCGCCTACCCCGCTGGCTTCCTTCGCCCCGCCCCTTCCGCGGCGCCTTGCCCCGCCCCTTAGCAACCCGAGCCCCGCGTCACGCCGCAAGGCGCGGGAGTACGCTCCAGCTCCACGTGACTCTCGGTGAGCGCTCCGTCAAAGCTTTCGCAGGAAAGTTCCATTTGGCTGAGGCCGGGGGGGGGGGGGGGGGAGGGAGACGGCTTGCTCCTGCGGTAGAGAGAGAGTGGCTCGTCTGCTAGTTTTCCTTGTTAGGAAGTTGCGGCTGTGAGTGCGATCTCCAGCACACTGCCACTGTTTGATGTGCTTGGGTGATCAATATTCACAGATGCCCTCTCCGTTTTTAGGCACTGATTTTGCAGGGATCGCTCAAAAGTCCCTGGGAGACCAGGCAGAGTTAAACTTATTTTGAAAGGGACTTTTTGCAATGGGTAGCTAAAACTAACATAATCAAAATGATTTGCATTTAGTCACCTTTTCCTTCCTCCCCGCCCCCCCCCCATCCCTTATTATAAAATAAGAAGATAGCCAAACGGAGTCAGATAAACGGGCACTCAGTTAATAACTGCTGTGTGAGACAAGAAATACACAGACGAAACAAACAAAATATACAAAAGAGGGTAACGTCAAGTGATGTAGTATAGTCTGTAATTGCTAAAGGAGGACAAGTCAACGTGAGAGACTGGCCAGGGAACATAATGGGAACAGGTGAGACTTCTGTTGTAGTGGGAGCAGCGGTTGCTTTGGAATCAAGTAAGGAGTCCTGGTTTTAAATTCTGGCACCTCACACGGTGGTGTATAGCAATTTATCAACTTCCTTTTCCCGTCTACAAAATAAAAATCCCAGGATTTTGAGGATTAAATGAAGTGAGAGGTGTCGAGCACCTACACAGTTCCCACCTCCAATGTTAGTTCTATTCTGCAAAAATCAACACCACTCAAATCTCCCATAGCAAACTCAATGGCAAGCAAGTGGCATGAAATTAGAAAAGGCTTGGAAGCCAGTGCAAGGAAAGGGAGAAAACTGAATGATACATAGGCTTTGTTGGGGATCCGTCCAGTTTAGGAGGAACCTTGACAGCTGAAGGACACCTCTTGAGTACTACGGACACCTCTAGAAGGAAGAAGGGAGTTGAGATGGGGTATCAGACCCTGGCTGGATTCTAGGGAAACTATCCCAAAAAGAGAAAATTTCTGTTTATTCTGCAACCTTACCATAACCCTAGTATCAAAGCCCAAGACAAACATTATGTCAAGAAAGAGAGGAATTCACCTGTGACTTTGTTGCAAAGAAAATTGGGTATTAAAGTGTTGAAAACAGTGATGTGATAATGAAAAGAATTCGTAACATGACATAGCATGGTTACATTCCAAGAATGGTGGTTTAACACTATAAAATGTCAGGTAATTTATTAAAGGAGAAAAACCAAATGATATTCTCTAGTGATGCATTGTATAACATTCAACAGCCATTTCTGAAATTTAAAAATAAATGTTCTAGAAATAAAAGAACATGTCTTTAAATGAATTAAGATAATCATTAGAAAACAACAGTAACATATCTTAGAGTGAAATGGAAGTATTCATGTTAAAATCAGGGACCCAGAAAGATGCAGGGCTATAGCAGCTATTATTTAATATTTTCTAGGGTGTCCTGCTAAATGCAATTAAATAAGAAAAAAAGAAAATAGAAGTTTGAATACTGGAAAGAAGTGACTAAATGGTCTTTATTAAAAATAATCATATAAAAAATAAAAATAATCATAAAGGGGCACCTGAGTGGCTCAGTTGGTTATGTCTGCCTTTGGCTCAGGTCATGATCCCAGGGTCCTGGGATGGAGCCACATGTAGGGCTCCCTCTCCCTGCTCAGCAGGGACACTGCTTGTCCCTCTGTCTCATTCCCTTTGCCCCCACCCCCACTGCTCATGCTCTCTCTCACTCTTAAACAAACAAACAAATAAATAAAAACTTTTTCAGTCAGTTAAGTGTCTGACTTGGGGTTTTGGCTCAGGTAATAATCCCAGGGTTGTGAGATTCAGCCTGGTGTCAAGCTCCACACTGGGCATGGAACCTGCTTAAGATTCTCTCTCTCCCTCTCCTTCTGCCCTCTCTCCCCATCCACCTCTCCTTCTCTAAAAATAAATAAATAAAATCACAGAGTTTAGTGTTGTAGTTAATTGCTTAACATCTGGAGCCAGACTGCCTGTGTCCAAATTCTGGCCCTGCCACTTAGTAGCTAAATGATCCTGGGCAAGTTACCTTCCACCTCTGTTTCAGTTTCCTTATCTGTAAATTGAGACTAATGTAGACATCATAAGGTAGTTGTGAAAGTTACTGAAGAAATATGCATAAAACAATTTGAACAGTGCCTGGCATTTGGTAAATGCTCAATTACTAAAAATCATTAATAGTCAAAGCTACAATACAACATAAAATGGAACCTAATTTTTTACCTTTTCAAAGAAAGTCTTTAGGCTCCTAAGAGTCACTGCTATTCAAATAGTTTTGTTTGTTTTTTTTTAAGATTTTATTTATTTGAGACACAGAGAGAGAGGCAGAGACACAGGCAGAGGGAGAAGCAGGTTCCATGTAGGGAGCCCGACGTGGGACTTGATCCCGGGTCTCCAGGATCACACCCTGGGCTGAAGGAGGCGCTAAACCACTGAGCCACCAGGGCTGCCCCCAATTCAAACATTCCTATTTCAAAAAAAAAACCTTTTGGGATCCCTGGGTGGCGCAGCGGTTTGGCGCCTGCCTTTGGCCCAGGGCGCGATCCTGGAGACCCAGGATCAAATCCCACGTCGGGCTCCCGGTGCATGGAGCCTGCTTCTCCCTCTGCCTGTGTCTCTGCCTCTCTCTCTCACTGTGTGCCTATCATAAATAAATAATAAAAAAATTAAAAAAAAAAACCTTTGCTTTATATTTGCCTGAAGGCTTTTACAGATAAACTGAAAACATTTACTCAGCAAATATTTGTTGATCATCTACTGCATCCCAAGCATCATGAAAGGCACTGGGAATAAAATGGCAAACAAGATGAAGCAGCTCTATCCAATGTAACTTTCCACAATGGTGGAACTGTTCTATATTCACAGTATCTGATACAGTAGACATAGCCCACATAGACCACTGCAGTGTGGCTACTGCAGCTAAGAAACTGACTTTTTCATTTTATTTTATTATCTTTAAATTTAAATAGCCCTGTGTGGTTGATGACTATATATTGGATAGCACAGTTAAAGAGAAAAGGATAAACAATAAACAGAAAAGTCAGAGCTTTTTTTTTTTTTTAAGATTTTTATTTATTTATGAGAGAGAGAGAGAGAGAGAGAGAGGCAGAAACACAGGCAGAGGGAGAAGCAGGCTCCACGCAGGAAGCCCAACGTGGGACTCGTCCCAGGACTCCAGGATTACACACTGGGCCGAAGGCAGGCACTAAACCGCTGAGCCACCCAGGGATCCCAAATCAGAGCTTTCTAAATAAATAAAGGTATCTGAGGAAAATATCAATTCAGAAAAAGAAAAGATAGTGGCATACAGGCATCTGGCTGGCTCAGTCGATAGAGCATGTGACTCTTAATTTCAGGGTCATGAATACAAGCCCCATGTTGGGTGTGGAGTCTATTTAAAATAAAATTTTTTTTTAATTAACAAAAAAGAAAAGAGTAGTATTAAAGAAGTATGAGTTGGGTAGAATTATCAGTAGAAAAAATGAACTGTATAACAGGGTACCCATTATGTGTCAAGTATACTATTAGATACACACTATACAGTAGTTAATAAAATTTTCTTAAAATAGCTTAGTTTCAAAAAGATTACCCAGAAGTTCATGAGTCCATGTGCCATTAGTCCAGATATCTCTATACAAGCAACTAAACATCTATATAAATGTAATTATCACTGTATTCTTTCCCATTATCATATAACTCTTTTATAACAGATCTATAGTCCCTTATCAACAGTTTCAAAATCCAAAACTTTTGAGAACTAAAGGGTTTCATGAAGCTTATGGCAAACTCAGCAGACAAACCTGGCCCAAAATGACATAAGGTATTAATATTCTTTACACCATTTAATGTGAATATCCATATATGCCAGTGCAGAAATAGGTTTTTTATTATGGAGCTTGATTGTGTCCAAAGGGGTTGAAAGGAACTTTCTAGAATGATGGGATATTTTTGACATTGTTTGTGGTGATGGTTGCATAAGGGTATGAAATTTCCTAAACTCATTGAGTATTCTTAAAGTGGATGCATTTTATTATCTGTCAATTATACTTCATTAAAGTTGCTTTTAAGAGAAAAAGTTTTTAAAATTATTTATCCTCAATTCCAAAATACATTGATACTCAGTGCTAATAAGACCATATAGATCAGTATAACTTTGAACATAGCCTATGTTTTTTCACATATGGTACATGATGTGATAATAATGTCAAACCATCTGAAAATAAAAATCAACCACTAAAATCATCTCTTGGTGGTAGGCAGAGTTCAAATACCTTTTCTCTGGCAGCAAGATTTATTTGCCTCTGTAACTGTTTTGTTTTTGTAATTCAAAGAACAAAAGTAGGGGTGCCTGAGTGGCTCAGTTGGCAGAGTGTCTGACTCTTGATTTCAGCTCAGGTCATGGTCTCAGGGTGATGAAATGGAGCCCCTCATCCCAAGTTGGGCTCTGCACTCCATAGGGAGTCTGCTTGAGATTCTCTCCCCCTCCCTCTGTCCCTGCCCTCTCCTCCACTAGCACAAGCTCACACATGCTTTATCTCTAAAACAAATAAATCTTTTTAAAAAATAAGAGGATAGAAGTAGAGGATTCTCTGTAATGCTTTGATCTACAGTGTCTCCCCACCCCTGATCTGTGATTTCACTTTCCGAAGTTTCAGTTACCTGCAGTTAACTCTGGTCCAGAAGCAGATCCTCCTTCTTGAGATGTCATCAGGTCAAGAGTAGCTTAACCCTAAGACTAAATCACAATGCCTACATCACTCACCTCACTTTATTTCATTATGTAGGATTCTATCATCTCGTATCATCGCAAGGTGAGAGAGACCATATTCATATAACTTTATATTTAATATATTGCTATAATTGTTCTATTTTATTATTGTTGATCTCCTACCATGATTAATATATAGACTAAACTTCATCATAGGTGTGTGTGTACAGGAAAAAGCATAGAATATATAGGGTTCCGTATATCTGCAGTTTCAGGCACTCACTAGGGGGATTAGAACATATTCCTGGTGGATAAGCAGGGACTTGACTTGCTAGAGGTGTAACCATCCCTATGGTTAGGAGTGGGCTTTACTCTTGAAGGAAGTATTTCCAACATCAGTCATCCTGAAAAAAGGCACCTCTTGAGACAGGATATGGGAACTTCAAAGAAGAGCTCACACACATAGGAAGTGCTTCTCTTCTGTTGGCCTTGCTCATTTGGGCCTGGACCCACAGTTTAATTTGTTTGAAGTAATGTGCTCATCTTCCACCTAACAGAAGAAGATGACTTCTGCCTCTAGGAAGACTAGGAACTAGGTAAACTTTTTTTCCTTTCTTTTATTTACAAAACACCTTCTCTGGAGAAGAGCCAGTGAGTACATGTGAACTCCCCTTATCTTTGTAGCTTCCATGGGGTTCTATAAACATGCAAGCCCATACTCAATTTTTAGCAATTTATTTAAACATTTAGCAGGATTCTTTGCGGTTTGAATGGCTGCTTCATCTTCCTTCACATGCTGTGCCACAGATGACCCAGTGCTGGCAACTCATCTGTGCTTAGCTTACAAGCACTTGTCTTTCCTTAGATTTAGGCTAGTCAGTTGCCCTGTGACCTCAGCTCTCTGAACGGCTCAGTAAAAGTTATGATTTTGTAGCTTGCTTAATTAACTTATTGTCATGGTGGTGGGAGCAATGCTCTTTTCAGCCTTCTGTCCCTAGGCAGAAGCTGGAAGTCTCCAGGTATTATTTTTGTTAAGAGAGTCTAAGGGTATCTATTGTTGGCCCACAGTGCTCACTCAGTTTTTACCCAAGATAGTCCATCTAACTTACTCTCTTAACCCATCCCTTCCTACTGGTCTTCCTCTCAGAACTCTTGCTTTACAACCCACATTTCACTATTTGCTTTTGGTTGTTCCCATAGTTGGCAGATTTGGACCATCTTCTCTACCTCAATAAATCAACCTTTGGATTTTCATGTTCCTTGATTTTAGTGCCACCTCCAGAGAAGGGAGATTGAGATGGAAACAACATAACATTCAACGATGCTGGGATTTTCTAGATCTCTTTACTTACCTAACAATGTTCTTTACTCAGTGTGACAAATATTTTTTTGATTGCTTACTAAATACAAGGCACATAGTTCCAGGTACCAGCTAGTTTATAAAAATGAATCATATTACATTATCTTTCACCCTTCTCTCCCACTTCCAATTCAACTAGATGACCCAAACTGAAACATGAATAACTTGGGAACCAGCAGACAGACACAGGGAGGACTAGATGGCATGAAAAGAGCCTCAAGTTATAGTGAGTCCAGAGATACAGAGAAAGGGAAGAGCATCAGAACAAACTAGATAATGGAGAAACTATAGCCTGTGAAGATATACAGTCCTTTAAGTGGGAGGAGAGTACCTGCCCTGGCACTGCTCTTAAGAGGACCTTCTGAGACACACAAATAAATGGCCAACAGACACTAAAGATGCTCAACATAGGGCAGCCTGGGTGGCTCAGCAGTTTAGCGCCGCCTTCAGCCAAGGGCATGATCCTGGAGACCAGGGATCGAGTCCCATGTCAGGCTCCCTGCATGGAGTCTGCTTCTCCCTCCTCCGCCTGTGTGTGTCTCTCTCTCTGTTTCTCATGAATAAATAAATAAAATCTTAAAAAAAAAAAAGGTGCTCAACATCACTAATCACTAATCATGCAAATAAAACCATAGTGAGATACTACCTTATACACATCAAGATGGCTAGAATCAAAAAGATAAGAAATACCAAGTGTTGGTGAGGATGTGGAGAAAGAGGCACCCTCATGCACTTTTGGTGGGAATGCAAATTGGTACAGCCACTGTGGAAAAGTACAGAGGTTCCTCAAAAAATTAATTTTTTTACCATATCATCTAGTAATTCCTCTACTTGGTATTTACCCAAAGAAAACAAAAACACTAATTCAGAAAGATAAATGCACCTCTATGTTTATTGCAGCATTACCTAAAAAAGCCAACATATGGAAGCAGCCCAAGGGTTCATTGATAGATGAATAAATATGTGGAATATATATATATATATGTAAAGAATCTTACTCAGACATAAAAAAAGAATGGGACCTTGCCATATACAACAATGTGGATGGATCTAGAGAGTATTTTTTTTTAATTTTTATTTATTTATGATAGTCACAGAGAGAGAGAGAGAGAGGCAGAGACATAGGCAGAGGGAGAAGCAGGCTCCATCACTGGGAGCCCGATGTGGGATTCGATCCCAGGTCTCCAGGATCGCGCCCTGGGCCAAAGGCAGGCGCCAAACCGCTGCGCCACCCAGGGATCCCGGATCTAGAGAGTATTATGCTTAGTGAAAGAAGTCAGAGAAAGACAAATAGCATATGACTTCACTCATATGTGGGATTTATGAAACAAAACAAATAAAGAAAAAAGAGACAAACAAAACAGACTTAAACAGAGAGAACACCCTGGTGTTTGCTAGAGGGGAGGTGAGTGAGGGGATGGGTAAAATAGGTGATAGGGATTAAGAGTACACTTACCATGAGGAGCACTGAGTAATGTGTAGAATTGTTGAATCACTGTATTGTATATCTGAACCTAATACAATCCCATATGTTATTATACTTCAATTAAAAATATGATAAAATGAGATAAATTGTCAAAAAAAAAAAAAAAAGAAGAAGGACTTGCTGGGTATCCTGACAAAGGGAGCTTTAAGGAAGGAGAACAGTTCCACTGAAACTTCTCTTCCTTTGAAGCTGACAGAGCACTAGCTTTTGAAACTACTAGAGAAGACAGAAGACTTCTTGAACCATAAATAAATATATAAATATAAAAATAAAAGCTCTTAAGACTAAATTCAATACACACAAAAGACTATTGAACAAAAAGCATTTTATTCCTTTTTTTATTCCTTTTTTAAATTGAGATTTTACATTCAATAAAATGCACAAAGCTTAAGTGTACAGTATGATGAACTTTGGTAAATCTATACCATACCACCCACGTAACCCACACCTCTGTAAACATATAGAATACTTCCATCACGTCTTGCTACTTCCCAGTAAATTACCAACCTTCCCCATTTCCTCCTCCCTAGTAATTTCTGATTTTCTATCACCATAGATTAGTTTTGTTTGACTTAGAACTTCATGTAGATGGAATCTTATTATATCTCTTTTTTTTAAAGATTTTATTTATTCATTTCAGAGAGAGAGAGACAGAGAGAGTACACGTAGTGGGAGAGGGAGAGGGAGAAGCAGATTTCCTGCTGAACTGAGAGCCCAATGCGGATCTTGATCCCAAGGCTCAGAGATCAAGACCTGAGCCACAGGCAGACTCAAGCATCTGAGCAACGCAGGCACCCCTTATATGTTCTTTTTAATGTCTGCTTTCTTTCACTTGGTATGTTTGAGATTCATTCATAGTCTTGCATATATCTGTAGTTTTTTCCTTTTTAATGCAGAGTAGTAGTCTATTGAATACATAAACCACAGTTCCTCCATTCACTTTTTTTTTTTTTAAGATTTTATTTATTTATTCATGAGAGACACACCGAGAGAGGCAGAGACGTAGGCAGAGGGAGAAGCAGGCTCCCTGCAGGGAATCTGTTGTGGAACTCAATCCCAGGACCTGAGCAAACGGCAGAAGCTCAACCACTTAGCCACCCAGGAGCCCCCACTTTCCTTATGATAGACATTTGGGTTGTTTTCATTTGAGGCTATTATAAATAAAGCAGCGATACCATTTTACACAAGTAAACAGAAGTCATGATTTTAAAAACACAACACTGATGATGCATTGAAGGAGAATGATTGAATCTTGCTAAATGGCCTGAAAAGTGGAAAAGACATCTCAAAACACAGAGCAAAAAAATATAGAAAGAAATTATGATGAAAAAGACACATCATTTTGAAGATATATCCCGAAAGACCTGATCTGCTGGAGTTCTGGAAGGAGAGAAAGCAACAGAAAAAAGAGAGGTGCCCTGACCTAAAGATAGACATTCATCTGCAAATGAAAGGGGTCACTGAGTTCCAGGTAATATCAATGAGAAAAGACAGACCTAGCCTTGTGTGAGGGAAATTCCTAGAAAGACCTGATCTTTAAAAACTTTCAAGTGGGAAAAACAAGTTACTTACAAAAAGAAGAAAAACAAGAACAGAGACTGGGGGTGGTAGTGGGAGAGGAGGAGTGAGGAAAAAGAGAAAGAGGAGGAGGAGGAAGAAGAACAAGAGAGGGAGAAGAAGGAAGGTAGAGAAATAAAGCCAAATAAGAACAAGCAAAGGCTATTTACTGAGAGCTTCTATAATAAGGGATTTAGGCCACCATCACTTATGTTTGACAGATACTCAAAGGCAGCCAGAGGAATGGAAAGCTTTGCAGTGGAAACAGGGAATTCAGGTATGCCCTGATCGGAGGTTGTTGGCCTGCTGTCAAGAGCAACTTAGAAGCCGGGTATCCTATGTAATTGGTTGGGGGGCAGTATATTTGGATTCCCTGGTTGAGGCAAAAATTAGGGAAGCTGTCAATGATTGAGGCGCTGGCCAGTTTGGGCTGGTAACTACAGGAGTTGTTTGACTTCCTGGGATGGCTGCTGCAGATACATGGTGAGTTGATTTCCTGGACTGGTTGCTAGAGACTATGAATCAGTTTTATTTTTACATATGGTCTTGTCATTGTCTGCTTGCATATTCAATCTCTCAAAGAGAAGGAAAAGAGAGAATAGAGAAAGAGGGAGAGAGGGAGGAAAGATGGAAGAGAAGAGAGAGGGTAACAGAGGAAGAGAAAGCACTGGCATTGGACTCCTTATCTGAAATCCTGGAAGTTCAAAGACTGTGGAGTGACATTTTATAGGTCACTGAGGGAAAAGGACAGCAGCTCAGCCAAAATCTCATTCAACCATCAAGATGATGGAAAGATATTTGCAACTATGCACAGGTTCACAAATATGTTACCCATGCACAGCCTTGAGGGATTGATCACTTAAGAGAGAGCACTACCAAACAACAAAACAATCAGAACAGAGACCTCCTGTCAAGACAAGGAAGATGAAGAGAAGGGGAATTTGTGATGAATAATTTAGTTTGAATTTATACAGTGATAGTGATGTAAGTATAATGCCAATGGGACTGGGAATTATAACCCAAGTGTTAACTTAAGAATGCCTAAAATAGAAGAGACATTCTGCAAAGGAGAAGCAAATACTGAAATGGAACAAGGTACTAACCTATCTCAGTGAAACCGAGGAATTAAGTAAGGGTGGAGGGGACAGAAGTCAATATATTCCCAAGGTCTCAACCACAAGTAAAGGATGTGAAAGTAAAAATATTCTGTAAGTCTCATTTATTGATGTATAATACAGAGGCAATGGGGGGCTAAAGTGTCCAGAAGTGAGGAAAGGGCTAAAATTTGTCCTCACATAAAGAAAAAGTGGTAGAAAAGGGAAGGTAATCACCAGTTAAATTTAAAAGATGAGCCTTAATATATTTTTAACACTAGCTAAATTGAAAAGAAAATGATATAGAATGTGACAGAACAATATAATAAGAAATAGAAACACCCAGAATGAGTGGCAGAACTCATGTAAGAATTAGAAATAAAAACATCAGGGGCACCTGAGTGACTCAGTCAATTAACCACCTGCTTTTGGGTCAGGTCATGCTCCCAGGGTCCTGGGATTGAGCCCTGCATCGGGCTCCCTGATCAGCAGGGAGCCTGCTTCTCCCACTCCCTCCCCTGGCTTGTGCATGCTCTTGCTCTCTTTTTTTCAAATGAATAATAAATAAAATCTGAGCAGCCCGGGTGGCTCAGGGGTTTAGCGCCTGCCTTCCGCCTAGGGCGTGATCCTGGGGACCTGGGATGGAGTCCCACATGGGGCTCTCTGCATGGAGCCTGCTTCCCCCTCTGCCTGCGTCTCTGCCTCTCTCTGTGTCTCTCATGAATAAATAAAATTTAAAAATAAATAAATAAATAAATAAAATCTTAAAAAATAAAAACATCTTTTTAGAAATGAAGACTCAATTAGAAGGAAACCAGAAGTAAATAGAAGTGTCAGATAATGACTTCAGAGAAATAGAGTAAAAAGAAAAAAAATTAAATAAAAAATCTGAAAAAGGAAAAGATTGAGGAAAGGTAACTAATATTAAGATAAAAAAGATTGGGATCCCTGGGTGGCGCAGTGGTTTGGCGCCTGCCTTTGGCCCAGGGCACGATCCTGGAGACCCGGGATCGAATCCCACGTCAGGCTCCCGGTGCATGGAGCCTGCTTCTCCCTCTGCCTGTGTCTCTGCCTCTCTCTCTCTCTCTCTCTCTCTCTGTGACTATCATAAATAAATAAAAATTAAAAAAAAGATCTAATATAAAGACAATAGTAATTTTTGAGGAAAGAAACCAAAGGAATAGGGAAAGTACAAAAACTATAATTAAAGATGTTATTGAAAAAATTGAAACTATCTATTGAAAGAGCACACTGTTAATCTAAGAATATTGACCCAGAATGACCAACACCAACACACAGTCTAGTAAAATTACTTGATGTTAAAGGGAAAAAAACTGAGGGGCATCTAGGCAAAAAGACCAGGTGACCTATGAGGAAAGGAAAATTAGATTCTCATGAGATATTTTTCAGCAACGCTTTAGGTCACAAGAAAATGGAGCACTACACTTCAGATTCTCGTGAAAAATGATCCAAGGATTATTATATCTAACAAAACTGATTTTCAAACATAAAAGGCACAAGATAGTTCCAACATTCAAGAACATTCAAAATTATGTTTTCCAGGAGCCCTTCCTGAGAAATCTATTAAAGAACTAGCTTTTTTTTTAATATTTTATTTATTTATTCATAGACACAGAGAGAAAGAGGGGCAGAGACACAGACAGAGGGAGAAGCAGGCTCCACGCAGGGAGCCTGATGTGGGACTCGTCTCCAGGATCACACCCCAGGCTGCAGGCAGCGCCAAACCGCTGCGCCACCGGGGCTGCCCTTTTTTTTAAAGATTTTATTTATTTAAAGAACTAGCTTTAGCCAACTAAAATGACTAAGAGGTCTAAAATAAGAGCTGATGGTGAGCATTAAATGCGTATTACTTACAGAACTAAGACTAAAAGAGGATTAAGAGGAAGAAAGTATAGTTTGTCATAGGTGTATGTGCTCACGATATAGATATAGTACAGAGAAAATGAGAGAGAAGCAGCAGGAAAATGTTGAATTCTTTATCAATTTATCAGGGATGGCAGTATTAGCACTGCTATTCTGAAGTTATTGTGTGTACAATGTGGGACGAATGAAATGTATGATTTTCGAATATTCTGCTTCTATAATCTCCCATGTACTTGTGAACCAGGATTCTGGATATGGAAGTTAAGGACATACAGATGTAATACAGAAGAGGTTAAGTAAGATCACCTAAATTGGAATTATTTATTTATTTATTTATTTATTCATTCATTCATTCATTCATTTATTTATGACAGGGGGAGAGAGAGAGAGAGAGGCAGAGGAAGAAGCAGGCTCCACACAGGGAGCCCGATGTGGGACTCAATCCCCGGGTCTCCAAGATCACATCCCGGGCCAAAGGTGGTGCTAAACCGCGGGCCACCGGGACTGCCCCTAAATTGTAGTTTAAAGAATCTGTATGACTTACCTTATTCTTAAAATATGTATGTATTTCCTAGTTCTGTCCTATGAAAAGGTTCCAAAATGACCAAGATAGTAGCAATGAACATCCCTAGCACTCAGATTGTTAACTGTAAATATAATTCCTAAAAGGAGCTAAAGGAATAAGGGCTTCTTAGAGAACAGCTGATTCTGGGTCTATCCTATGAAACACACAAGACGACTCTAGAATAATTTTGTCATGCAGCACTAGCAACATAAAGCTGAGTAAGGTTTGGTGCTCAGGAAACAGCAGAATATATGCAATTATCTATGTTCTTTTTAAAAATTCTATAGCAAGGCATATTTGAGCCGGGCACATGGGACACAGAGTGGAAAATGAATCAGGAAAAGAACCCCAGGATGATTTCCTCTGCATATTTGTGGGGAAACTGTGGGGGGGGGGTTAGAGACCACTTTCATATTCGATTATATAAAAATGGGAGTTTCTGGCCCAGGGAAAGGCATTCTTTCATTTATTTATTTAAAGATTTTATTTAATTATTCTTGAGAGACACAGAAAGAGAGGCAGAGACATAGGCAGAGGGAGAAGCAGGCTCCCTGCAAGGAGCCCGATGTGGGACCTGATCCCAGAACTCTGGGATCATACCCTGAGCCAAAGGCAGATGCTCAACTGCTGAGCCACCCAGGCGTCCCAAAGGGACCCTGCTTCTTTTTGCTTTCAGTAATGTATTACCAATAAAGCTCAAAGTCAAGGTAAAAAGCAAAAGAACATCTGGAAATTCTTGGGCTTCACTAAGCAGAAAAAGCCAACTGCTTATGTACCTCTAAACAGCAGATGAGAAGACATGACTTAGAGATTTCTCATAGCCCATTCAGACTTTTTGGCAAACACAGATGGGCAAAAAAAACAGAAGAAAACAAAGATACACTTAAGTAAAAATTAAATTAATAGGTTCTCTTCTCACTTAAGCCTATTTTTTTCAGATAACCTCAAGACCGTCATCATTAAAAAGATGTTAAGAAAGGTCTGAGTGTGGAAGCCAGGAAATAGGCCACATTTAACAACTATTTCTAGAAACAACTGTGGCCATGGTCACTAGCACCTGAAACTCTGGAAGCAGTCAGAGTTTATGAATATTCAATGAAATTACATTGAAAACAAAAATAAAAATGAAAAACTTAGCCTATAAAAGTTCTCAATCCAAGTCCAAAGGCATTCTTCCTCCAAAGAGGGAATACTCTCCAACATCGAGCTAACTTGCATTCCTAGAGCAAAGCTGGGGCCCAGAATATGATGGATGGTGGAGATCCTCTCAAAGAGCAGAACCAGAATTTAACCAAGGAACTTACGTCCTACTAGGGTAGTGGGTATTCATAATTCCTGCCCTGGATTCCACCACTGCTATGGAGAAATAAACGCTATGGGTTTCACATTCTACTTTTTTCATGTTGTAACTGTGGTTATCCTGTTTCTATTCCACAGTTGTTTTGTATTACACGTAAATGCATGAGGCAGATAATTTGTTTTATAGTGTATATAACTCTGGGTCATGAAAAGACATATCCCAATCTGATGGACAGGGTTGTGCATCATCAGATACCCTGCTTTTTGAGTTGGTATAGAAACTGAATAGGGAATCGCTCTCTGTTCTTTAGCGGTAGGAGTGTTCCACTGTAAGAATACACACAGCTATTTAGGTAATCAGAGGAACAGACTGTAGAAGAGATTACTGATTGTCCCTTTAGACCCATCCTTTTCTTAGACAAAGGGCTGTCCAATTGGAAACGAAATTTCTAGCCTCATTGTTGCTAGGCCTAGTCATGTGACTAAATTCTTGCTAACAGATTGGTATCAGAATTGATGTAGGCAAATCTCCACATTATTTTCTTGAAGAATTTCCTGGTTCTAGTCTTTTTTCTTTCCCCTTCCCAATAGAGGGAATATGCTATTTATTCCATATCATGAGGGCAAAATTCAAAAGTCTGCAGAGAATGGCACTCCTACCTGTTGTTGGTAGGTAATTCTTTATTGCAGCACTGGTTGATTGATTAAAAATAACTTAAATGTCTAGCTATAAAGATAAAACTATGACCATACTCTCCAGTTAAAAAAAAAAAAATGATGAGGAAGCTCTTCGGATATACATGGTAAGAGCCTCCCCCTAAAAAAGAAAAAAAAAAAAATCAAGGGGAATAATGATATGGCGTGTTGTCTTATGTGAAAGCAAGAAAGTTTAACAATCTACATATACTTGCAGAAAAAAAAAAATTCTATAAGCATACATGAGTAACGAACACAATTAGATATAAAGGTGGGTGACCATATAATTTTATCATCCAGATGGTAGTTTCTGGAGTAAAAGGGCGTCTTATTAGTAATCACTCCAGGACAACAGACGGAACCGTCCTGGACCAACTGGGATGCGCCACCATCAACCTATACGAAGGGCACAAAGTTAGGGAGAAATATGCACATTTTTATTGTATTTTACAAGAGTACCAGTCTGTGGCGAATCGGAAATTAAAAAAAAAAAAATTGTTTAAGGGCTGTCTTAAAGAACGAGGAACAGTACACCGCCTGAGTGAGACACGGAACTTAATTAATGACGACGCGGTAATTCTGGGTACCGGGCACTTACTGGAGTTGCACCAGCTACACACGCCTTGGACTTCATCCGCCAATCCTAAGTGGGAGCGCGCGAGCCTGAGCCTGGGGGAGACTCCTGGGCGGGCCTCGGCCGTGAGTGGAGCTTCGCGTCACTCCACTCTGCGGACGGACCCCGCACAAGCTCGCACGCCGGGCGCTCTGGCCCACGCAGTCGCTACTCTATGGCATCTCGGGTTCCCTCTAGCTGCACTCTGGAGGACTACAGTCGTTTTCTTTTGGTCTGTGCGAGGCCCAGCAGCCTCTGCTGAGCTGGAAGAAAGATGGCGGCGGCCGTGCGGCAGGATTTGGCCCAGCTCATGAATTCGAGCGGCTCTCATAAAGATCTGGCGGGCAAGTGAGTATTTCCCAGGGGCCTGGAAGGTCGGGAGGGAAGCCGTAGACCTTGTTCTTGGACTGACGGCGGCTTTGGGATGTGAGCCGGCCTGACCACCAAGGGGGCGGGCCTGAGGTCGTTTGTGGACGCAAAAATTGGGGGCAGCAGAAAGCTGGTGGGGACCTTGCGCAGGGAAGCCTTCAGGGGCAACAGACCTGGGGTGACTGTCCACTTGTTTTATCTTTGATAGCATCCTTACCGGTTTCTTAACACTCTGGAAGCATAGCCTGAGTGAGGGACGACTGCTCCCATGGCCTTCTTAGCTTTCCTTGGTGCCTCTTTTCATCGCTGGCCAGTATCCCACACCGAATTCTGGTCTCTCCTTGGAGCCTTTTTTTTTTTCTTTTTTTTTTTTAATTGAGGGAAATTTATATTATGGGACCTCGATGCAGAGTTTTCTGGGAGATGGCTTCTCAAGGCTGACGGGGGCTGAGGAGGTATGGCCGCTGTCTTGTTCAGAACCACCGAGACCGTCTTCAGTGAATATTTAATGTTTTGGGTTCTCTCCGCTACCAACTCTGAAGAGGGGCACATAAGCGGAACGTCCTCACAGTGTGAGTCAGGATTAGTGATATTTGCAGGAATCTGAATTGTTTAGGAATTTACGTCGAAGGCTTAGATCCACTACACGTTAAAATTTGTGACATGTGCTTGTCATGCAAGCAGTTATTCAATAGTGTTAATCGTAGGTAGGTAGGAAGATACTGTCCGTTTTCTTTTTGTAGATTATACAGTACTGTTCTTTTGTATTGAACTTGCATTTTGTTTAAAGTATGCGTTTCAAGTTGATGGTAATATTTACATCCTGACCGCTGAGATCATGTTGATCTGTATAAATGGGACACACCTGCTCTAACCTGGCCATTGAAACCTTTACTGGGTTTTATGTGAGGTCTGCTATCTTTTCTCTGATGGCAAATGTAATCTAGTTTTATCAGTGGGAAATCTAGTTGTGTATCTTGAATTTAGCTACTATGTACTGCAGTTTCCTTCTCATGAAAATGGGGATCATAGGACTTATTCTTGTCTGAGGACGGACACTTAGAAGTGTAGCAAAATGAGTATGTGTGTGTGTATATACACTTATATCATACATATCACTTAGAGCAGTACCTGACGCTTAGTGCCACAAAATTGTCTTTGTTACTATTATTGTAGAGCAGTTAGTAAATACATACATTGACTTATTCTTTGGATGGTAAATAAGGTGAATGTGTCTTCATGGTTTAATCCTTTCTGCACGTAATTTTTACAGATTTGGATGAAAGTAAAATGAGCATTTATTTTTCCCCATGCTCCACTAATATTCCTTCCCCCCCTTTGCTTTTTGTTTTGTTTTGTTGAAGAAAATGAAGTACATTATTTATTGGAAGAGATACAGTTTTTCAAGTATTCTTGAATTCTGAAACTTAAGCTAAGAATTTGCTTCCTCAGCTCTGAATAAGCAATCTTATAGGGTACTTTAGTTATGTATTACTATGTAAGAAAACAAAAACTTAGTAGAGTAAAATAATTATTTTTCAGGATTCTTTGGGTTGACTGGACTGTTGTGCTGTTCTAGTCTGAGCTTACTCATGCAGGTGCAGACTCCGCTGGGAGCTCCGTTGGGGCTGGTGGGGCTAAAATGGACTCAATATATACATCAGGCTCTTGGCTGAGTCTGTCTCTCCACATGGTCTCTCATTCAGTAGCTCCTTACAGAGCCATAGAAGTGTTCCAAAAGCGTGAGAGTAGAAGTTGCTACACTTCTAAGGCTAGCCATGGAAATCTTATGAGATCAGTTTTCTAAAACAGGTCAAAGTAAGTCACAAGACCAGCCCAGATTCAAGGGAGGAAAAAATGGTGTGTGCCTTTTTATGAGAGGAGTGGCCAAGTTACTTTACAAAGGGGTATGGACAGATGGGGGGCATGATTCATTGGAGGCCATTACTGTAATGGTCTATTACATGAGATGATTGTGCCTGATAACTGATACCTTCTTGGCCTTCCCTACAGGTACATATCTGGTCCTATCTGGATAAGAATATGTCAAATATTTATTTTCATAAAAAAACAGTTCTGCCAGCTACCTCTCTATGAGGAAAACACTCTTGAAATGTATCAGTAGTTTTAGGATTTGAGTAACAAAGAAATCATGTTAAGGAATGGGATGGCAGAGTAAATACGTCTCTAAAATATTGATACTGTGTGTTTCTAGCAATTAGCAGAATATTTATAACAGAGCAGTCATTTAGTAAGTGATAGTTGAATTAATGAATAGCTAGAAAGGTACAGAGCTTGTATTTGAACCCATGTTTATCTACTCTAAAAAGCTTATTTTTAACCTACCAGCCCTGTATGCTTTTCTCACCCAAACTTCAATTAGAAATGCTTTCTCATAACTGTGAGTTAGCACAACAATCTAATGTTGACATAAGACTTCGGCCATGTGAGATGCATTTTTGCAAATTTTATAAACTACTTTTGTACATGTTATGCATCATGTTCATTATCTCATACAGAGCTTTAGAAGAGAGGAGAACTTTGAAGAGGGACCATTTGAATAGGTAGTTATGATAATCTGTCTTAATTACTTGGCTAAAAGGTACTCAGTTCTTTGAAATTCAGTTGAGATGTTATTTCTCCCAAAAAGCCTTTTCTGAACAGCCACCAACACATAGTCATAACTACCCACACACAAAGGACCTGGTTTGTTGCTTTTGTCCCCAGTGGCAGACTATATTTACCTCTACCATAGCACTTAATTGTTTTAATGGTCTGTTTACTTGTCTGCTTTTCCAATTAGAATGTGATCTCTTTGAGGGTGGGTATGATGCTATGGATTATAGGTCTTTGTAGAGTTAATTCTATGGAAATAGGACCTTTTTTCCCCTCGTCCCCAGTTCTGTCCCAGTTCTCGATACACAAGGTACCCAGAAAAGAACATCAGGTCTTTGGAGTCTAAACATTTCATTTTACAAGAAGCTGTTAGCATGGAGAAAAGACAATAATGGGAGACCTTTCAGCTCTCTTTGACTATTAGAAAGGCTGTTTTGCAGAAAAGAAAATGGACTCCTCTGCCTTACAGAGGTGGACTTTGGATTAGAACTTTTTAATAATAGAGTAGAATAGAGTTGTCAAAAAATGAAGGACACACACAAACCAGAGGTTAAGACTATATAATCTCAAGGGCCCCTTGTAACTCAGATTCTCTGGTTCTCTGTTATTCCCCTACACAACAGTTTTAGTGGTTCCCATCTCAAGAGTGAAGTTCCCTGACATCTGGTGTTTACTGTGCCAGGCACATCTTTATTTATATGTTTTAATCCTTAATGAGTAATACTTACATTATGTATGAGAAAACTGAAGTACAGAGGTGAAATATCTTGCTGGAGGTCACATAGCTAGTGGCAAGGCCATAATACAACCTATCTGCTTGGCTCATACCCCTTAACTAAACACATCTATCTATGTTTTGGCCTTATATTATCTTCCCCAAACTAGACTACATTTCAGATAGCGATTTTTTTTTTTTAAGCCTAGAATAACTCTCTTCCTCCACTCTTTCCCACTTCACATTACATTGAAATATTTAGAATGCTGGGCAACCCCGGTGGCCCAGCAGTTTAGCGCTGTCTTTGGCTCGGGGTGTGATCCTGGAGACCCGAGATTGAGTCCCATGTCTGGTTTCCTGCATGGAGCCTGCTTCTCCCTCTACCTGTGTCTCTGCCTCCCTCTCTCTCTTACTCTCTCTCTCTCTCTCTCTCTCTCTGTGTCTGTCATGAATAAATAAATAAAATCTTAAAAAAATATTTAGAATGCTTAAAGATCAACCTTATTTAGAAAATTATTTCTTTTCCTTTTGACGTTTTAAATTTAATCTTAATTAAAATTTGCTGAGAAATCAGTTGTTAATCTTACTGAGATTCTCTTGCATATTATCATTTTTCTTTTTTTAAAAAACTTTTATTTAAATTCAATTTAGTTAACATGTAATATATTATTAGTTTCAAGGATAGAATTCAGTGATTCATCAGTTGCATATAACACTCAGTGCTCATTCCATCAAGTGCCCTCCTTAATGCTCTTTACCCAATTACCATGTCCCTCTACCTACCTCCCCTCTAGCAACCCTCAGTTTCTGCTCTATAGGTAAGGGTCTCTTATGGTTTGCCTGCCTCTCTGTTTTTACCTTATTTTTCCTTCCCTTTCTCTATGTTCATCTTTTATTTCTTAAATTCCACATATGAGTGAAATTATACAGTATTTGTCTTTTTCTGACATTTCACTTAGCATAAGACCCTCTAGTTCATCCATGTAGTTGCAAATGGTAAAATTTCATTCTTTTTGATGACTGGATAATATTTGTTTGTGTGTGTGTATGTGTGTGTGTGTGTGTGTATTCTTTAACCATTCATCTGTCAATGGACATCTGGGTTTTTTTTTTATATTTTGGCTATTGTGGACATTGCTGCTGTAAACATTGGGGTACATGTATCTCTTTGAATCACTATTTTTGTGTCCTTTGGGTAAATACCTTGTAGTACAGTTGCTGGGTTGTAGGGTAGTTCTAATTTTAACTTTTTGAAGAACCTTCATACTATTTTCCAGAGTGGCTGCACCAGTTTGCATTCCCACCAATTCCCCTTTCTTGGCATCCTCACCAACATGTATTGTTTCCTGTGTTGTTAATTTTAACCATTCTGATCTGTGTGAAGTGGTATCTCATTGCAGTTTTGGTTTGTAAGGAAATTATTTCTCTGTCCTAAATATTATTGTGTTTAATTTTCTGAAACTTCTTTATGATGTGTCTATGTGTATTTGTTTTTATATTTCTCTGTCAGTTGACTTTTACTATGAAATAAACCACTCTAAAACTTAGTGGATTAAAACAACAATCATTTGCTTTGCTTATAATTATGTTGGTTCGCTGGGCCCAGTTGGATGGTTCTCACCATGTAGAGTGGAGAACTACATGGATTCCACATGGTCTCCTACATGTGTCTGTAGTCAGATGCAGGTCAAATAGGCGCCACTGCTTTGGCATCTTGGTGGGGGCAGTGGAGGTGACTGGGCTACATATTTCATTGTCCACTAGTTTAGCCTGATCCTTATTCATGTGGCCACAGCAGGGTTCCAAGAGAAAAAGACATATACAAGACCTCATATGGCACCTGGGTAGCTCAGTCAATTAAGTGTCTGCCTTAGGCTCAGATCATGATCTCAGGGTCCTAGAATTGAGCTCCACATCAGGTTCCCTGCTCACTGGGAAGTCTGCTTCTCCCTCTCTCTCTCATGCATGTACTTGCTCTCTGTCTCTCAAATAAATAAATAAAATCTTAAAAAAAAAAAAAAAGACCTCGAGGTCTGTCTAGGTTCAGAACAGGCACTTCACTTCTATCAAATTCTATTAATCAAAACAAGCCCTGATCAAACGGTGGGAAAAGAAACTCTACATCTTGTTGTAAAGAGCTACAGAGTCACATTGCAAGGGGCATAGATGCAGAAGGTGAAAGAGTTGTATTTTTTTTATTTTGTTTTGGTTTTATTTGTAAATACTGCATTATCCTAGTTGTGCTTCACTGCATTTGTTTAATTGGATGTTTTCGATTTTTTCATGGTCCTGAGATGTTTCAGCCATATATTTTCAGATGTAGCCTGTGTTCCATTCTGTTTTCTTCTCTAGGATTCCAGTGAAACCTCTGTTAGGCCCTCTTACTGTGATCTCTGTGTCTCTTACCCTGTCTTCTGTACTTAGCACTTCAGTGCTTTATTCTGGACAGGTTTTTCTGTCCTGCCTCCTTAGTTTATCAGTTTTTCAAATGCATTTAACTTACTGTTAAGAAGTTCATTGAGTAAACTTGGCTATAGTATTTTTTAGTGGTTCTTTTTTCTGTTTTTTCTCGTTTTAATATATATTTTTAAATTTTTATTTCAAGTAGGCTCCATGCCAACCGTGGGGCTTGAACTTATGACCCTGAGATCAAAAGTTGCATGCTCTACCAACTGAGCCAGCCAGGTGCCCCAGTGGTTCTTTATTCAAATGATACTTTTTATGGTTCTCAGTTTCTTGCTAAAGCTTTATTTTTATTTATTGATTGATTTATTTTTAAAGATTTTATTTATTTATTCATGGAAGACACAGAGAAAGAGGCAGAAACATAAGCAGAGGGAGAAACAGGCTCCCCACGGGGAGCCCAGTGTGGGACTCGATCCCAGGAGGAAGACCAGGAGGAAGACGCTCAACCACTGAGCCACCCAGGTGTCCCTCTTGCAGAAACTTTAAAGCCTGGATTTATCTCTGTTAACCTGATAAGTATAATTGTACTTATTATACAATTGTACAGTCTTCTTGATAGTCTCCTGTACCTGGAGTCCTTGCTTGTTTCTATTACCTGTTGCTTTTGTTGATCCTAGCTCATATTATCATGTGGGTTGTAATCTTTGTCGGGCAAGTTATTTAAAAACATACTTTTAGGGACATTTGGAGGCCTAGGATATAACCTTCCCTGGAGGATTTTCATTTCCTTCTGCCAGACACCTGAGGGTGCTAGCTCTCTAGGATCAAGGCTTCAGAATTTTTTGGTTTACCTAGATGATCCTTAAAATAGAAATTGTAATCTAATTTCCAAAGTGGTACTGATTGCTCTCTTGGCAAAGCATGGATCTCAGATTCCTTTTCTTCTAGCTCTGTAGTTGGCTAGAAATTGCAACTTGCCTCAGTGTTTCCAGCAGATTGGTAGAATGCCCTGAAGCAGAGCCCACCCCAAGTGCCACTCTGTCTCTCAGTTGTCTTTCCACAGTCAGCAGATGCTTTTAGGTGGAAGCTCTTTGTACTCTTATTCTTTCCTATTTTCTCTTTGTTGTTAGGATTTTATGCTATTAATTTTTTTTTTTTTGCATTTCTTTCAGCTTTTTATGTTTTTGTTTTGAAGTAGAGTTGGTCTGATCATCTAATTCATTATTACTGTAGGTGAAAGATCTATTAATACATACCTATTTTACTCATTCTGATTCTGAATAGTGACTGTGATCCATTTTCATGTGGGTATGTTTTATTTGCCTTTAGATTTAAATGCCAGGAAATCAGGATCAACATAGTGAACTAGCTCATAGATAAATGGATGTTCAATAAATATTTGTTGATGATGATAAATAGATAGGGCAGATGCAAGCACCATAATTAAATTTACTTTCCTCTGTAGTTTTTTGTTTGTTTGTTTGTTTGTTTGTTTGTTTTTTAAGTAGGCTCCATGCCCAATGTAGAGCCCAACTTGGGCCTTGGACTCACAACCATGAGATCAAGATCTGAGCTAAAACCAAGAGTCGGATGCTTAATTGACTGAGCCACCCAGGGGCCCACCTCCCTAATATTTTTTAAGGAAAAAGTATTTGGTGCTTGTCACTTACTTTCCATTTTTTCTATTGAGTGCTCAGTAAAAAGATGTTTTATCCCTGGAGCCTTCTCTGGCTAATCTAACCCCTTTGGGTTTTACTCTGTTATGAATCAAAGTGTTATCTCTTCTTTTTTTTTTTAAGATTTTATTTATTTATTCATAAGACACACACAGAGAAAGAGAGAGAGAGAGAGAGAGAGGCAGAGACACAAGCCAGACAGAGAAGCAGGCTCCCTGCAAGGAGCCCGATGTAGGACTCGATCCCAGGACCCTGAGATCACACACACCCTGAGCCGAAGGCAGACATTCAACCACTCAGCCACCCAGGCGTCCCAAAGTATTACCTCTTCATTTGTCATCTCTCTCTTTTTAAATTGTTTTTACTTTTTATTAAGATAAAAGATATATGTGGATATATATAGACCGTATGTTTTAAAGTACATTGCATTTAGTACATTATTCTTAAGAGTAGAGCCCAATACATTTTCTCACATACATACATATCTAACAACTATCCAGGTCAAGCTGGGTAATATTTCCAGCATGCCCAGAGGTTCCCTCATGCCCTTCCCAGTAACTGCCTCCAATACAACCACTGTTCTACTTCTGTCCCCATGAATTGGGTTTGCTTGTTTTTGAAATGCACATAAATGGAACCATTCAGTGTATACCCTTTTGTGTCTGTCCTTTTTCACTCAACATAACATCTGTGAGATGCATTCATGCATGAACCATTCCTTATTGATTTGTAGAATTCCATTTAACTAGTGAGCCTTGCTTTCTTATTGATGAGCATTAAAACTTTTTCTAGTTTAGAGCTATTATGGATAAAGCTACTATAAAAATTTTTGTTTATCTTTTTGTGGACATAGACATTCAGTTCTCTTGGATATATATATCCAAGAGATATATATCCAAGAGTGGAATATTTGGGTTATAGAGTACACATGTTTAGTTTTAGTAAATACTGCCAGTGTTTTTCCAGAGTGTAGATCACTTTACACTCCCATCAGGTATAGATAAGGTTAGTTCCCCTACATCCTCATCAGGACTCAGGTTTGTTAGTGTTTTTTATATCATTCATTCTAGTGGAAGTATTTGTGCTTATAATTTGCATTAGCCTAATGAGTATTGAGGCTGGGTACCTTTTAATATGCTTATTGGGCATTTGGATATTATCTGTAGTCAAGTGCCTATTTAAGCATTTTGTCTGATTTTTAATTGGGTTGTTCATCTTTTGTTGATTTATAGGAGTTTTAAATATATTCTAGATAAGAGTTTTTTTTTTTTCCAAATACTTGGACTGCAAGTATCTTTTCTATCTGTGGCTTGCATGTTTCACTTTTTTTAAAAAGCTTTTTATCGAATAGGTTACAGAAGAGGCTTAATCAAAAAGACCAAAGCTGTGGCATCATCAGAGTCTTCTGATTCTTCTTTTTGTGCTTCTGCTTTCTTCTCCTCAGCTGGGACAGCAGTGGTGGAGGGAGCAGGACCTCTTGCTGATACAGCACCAGCTGCTGGGGTGGGTCCACCAACTCCTTCATTGCAGATGAGGCTCCTAATGTTGACATTGGCCAGGGCCTTTGCAAACAAGCCTGACCAGAGAGGTTCAACATTTATACCTGCTGGTTTACATTTATTTATTTATGTATGTATGTATGTATGTATGTATGTTCGATTTGCCAGCATATAGTATAACACCCAGTGCTCATCCCATCAAGTGCCCCCCTCAGTGCCTGTCACCCAGTCACCCCATCCCTCCGCCCACCTCCGCTTCTACTACCCCTTGTTCATTTCCCAGAGTTAGGAGTCTCTCATGTTCTGTCACCCTCTCTCATATTTCCCGCTCATTTTCTCTCCTTTCCCCTTTAATCCCTTTCACTATTTTTTATATTCCCCCCAATGAGTGAAACCATATAATGTTTGTCCTTCTCTGGTTGACTTACTTCACTCAGCATAATACCCTCCATTTCCAACCACAGTGAAGCAAATGGTGGGTATTTGTCGTTTCTGATGGCTGAGTAATAATATTCCATTGTATATATAGACCACATCTTCTTTATCCATTCATCTTCCAATGGACACCGAGGCTCCTTCCACAGTTTGGCTATTGTGGACATTCCTGCTATGAACATTGGGGTACAGGTGTCTCGGTTTTTCACTACATCTGTATCTTTGGGGTAAATCCCCGGCAGTGCAATTGCTGGGTCATAGGGTGGTTCTCTTTTAACTCTTTATGGAACCTCCACACAGTTTTCCAGAGTGGCTGCACCAGTTCACATTCCCACCAACAGTGCAAGAGGTTCCCCTTTCTCCACACCCTCTCCAACATTTGTTGTTTGCTGTCTTGTTAATTTTCCCCATTCTCACTGGTGTGAGGTGGTATCTCATTGTGGTTTTGATTTGTATTTCCCTGATGGCAAGTGATGTGGAGCCATGTCTATGTCTTCTTTGGTGAAATTTCTGTTCATGTCTTTTGCCCATTTCATGATTGGTTTGTTTGTTTCTTTGCTGTTGAGTATAATAAGTTCTTTATAGATGTTGGATACTAGCCCTTTATCTGATATGTCATTTGCAAATATCTTCTCCCATTTTGTAGGTTGTTTTAGCTTTGCTGACTGTTTGTTTTGCCGTGCAGAAGCTTTTTATCTTGATTAAGTCCCAATAGTTCATTTTTGCTTTTGTTTCCCTTGCCTTCGTGGATATATCTTTCAAGAAGTTGCTGTGGCCAAGTTCCAAAAGGGTGTTGCCTGTGTTCTCCTCTAGGATTTTGATGGATTCTTGTTCTTACATTTAGATCTTTCAACCATTTTGAGTTTATCTTTGTGTATGGTGTAAAAGAATGGTCTAGTTTCATTCTTCTGCACGTGGCTGTCTCAATTTTCCCAGCACCATTTAATTGAAGAGACTGTCCTTTTTTCTAGTGGATAGTCTTTCCTGCTTTGTCGAATATTAGTTGACCATAGAGTTGAGGGTCCACTTCTGGGTTCTCTATTCTGTTCCATTGATCTATGTGTCTGTTTTTGTGCCAGTACCACACTGTCTTGATGATCACAGCTTTGTAGTACAACCTGAAATCTGGCATTGTGATGCCCCCGGTTCTGGTTTTCTTTTTCAGTATTCCCCTGGCTATTCGGGGTCTTTTATGATTCCACACAAATCTTAAGATGATTTGTTCCAATTCTCTGAAGAAAGTCCAAGGTATTTTGATAGGGGTTGCATGAAACGTGTAAATTGCCCTGGGTAGCATTGACATTTTCACAATATTAATTCTGCCAATCCATGAGCATGGAATATTTTTCCATCTCTTTGTGTCTTCCTCAATTTCTTTCAGAAGTTTTCTATAGTTTTTAGGGTATAGATCCTTTACCTCTTTGGTTAGGTTTATTCCGAGGTATCTTATGCTTTTGGGTGCAATTGTAAATGGGATTGACTCCTTAATTTCTCTTTCTTCAGTCTCATTGTTACTGTATAGAAATGCCACTGATTTCTGGGCATTGGGTTTGTATCCTGCCACATTGCTGAATTGCTGTATGAGTTCTAGCAATCTTGGGGTGGAGTCTTTTGGGTTTTCTACCTACAGTATCATGTCATCTGCGAAGAGGGAAAGTTTGATTTCTTCTTTGCCAATTTGAATACCTTTTATTTCTTTTTGTTGTCTAATTGTTGAGGCTAGGACTTCTAGTACTATGTTGAATAGCAGTGGTGAGAGTGGACATCCCTGTCGTGTTCCTGATCTTAGGGGAAAGGCTCTCAGTGTCTCCCCATTGAGAATGATATTTGCTGTGGGCTTTTTGTAGATGGCTTTTAAGATGCTGAGGAATGTTCCCTCTATCCCTACACTCTGAAGAGTTTTGATCAGGAATGGATGCTGTATTTTGTCAAATGCTTTCTCTGCATCTATTGAGAGGATCATATGGTTCTTGTTTTTTCTCTTCTTGATATGATCTATCCCATTGATTGCTTTACGAGTGTTGAACCAGCCTTGCATCCCAGGGATAAATCCCACTTGGTCATGGTGAATAATCTTCTTAATGTATTCTGGGATCCTATTGTCTGGTATCTTGTTGAGAATTTTTGCATCTGTGTTCATCAGGGATATTGGTCTGTAATTCTCCTTTTTGGTGGGGTCTTTGTCTGGTTTTGGAATTAAGGTGATGATGGCCTCATAAAACAAGTTTGGAGATATTCCGTTCCTTTCTATTTTGTGGAACAGCTTTAGTAAAATAGGTATTGTTTCTTCTTTAAACGTTTGATCGAATTCCCCTGGGAAGCCATCTGGCCCTGGACTTTTGTGTCTTGGGAGGTTTTTGATGACTGCTTCAATTTCCTCCCTGGTTATCAGCCTGTTCAGGTTTTCTATTTCTTCCTGTTCCGGTTTTGGTAATTTGTGGTTTTCCAGAAATGCGTCCATTTCTTCTAGATTGCCTAATTTATTGGCGTATAGCTGCTCATAATATATTTTTAAGATTTTATTTATTTATTCATGAGAGAGAGAGGCAGAGACACAAGCCAGACAGAGAAGCAGGCTCCCTGCAAGGAGCCCGATGTAGGACTCGATCCCAGGACCCTGAGATCACACACACCCTGAGCCGAAGGCAGACATTCAACCACTCAGCCACCCAGGCGTCCCAAAGTATTACCTCTTCATTTGTCATCTCTCTCTTTTTAAATTGTTTTTACTTTTTATTAAGATAAAAGATATATGTGGATATATATAGACCGTATGTTTTAAAGTACATTGCATTTAGTACATTATTCTTAAGAGTAGAGCCCAATACATTTTCTCACATACATACATATCTAACAACTATCCAGGTCAAGCTGGGTAATATTTCCAGCATGCCCAGAGGTTCCCTCATGCCCTTCCCAGTAACTGCCTCCAATACAACCACTGTTCTACTTCTGTCCCCATGAATTGGGTTTGCTTGTTTTTGAAATGCACATAAATGGAACCATTCAGTGTATACCCTTTTGTGTCTGTCCTTTTTCACTCAACATAACATCTGTGAGATGCATTCATGCATGAACCATTCCTTATTGATTTGTAGAATTCCATTTAACTAGTGAGCCTTGCTTTCTTATTGATGAGCATTAAAACTTTTTCTAGTTTAGAGCTATTATGGATAAAGCTACTATAAAAATTTTTGTTTATCTTTTTGTGGACATAGACATTCAGTTCTCTTGGATATATATATCCAAGAGATATATATCCAAGAGTGGAATATTTGGGTTATAGAGTACACATGTTTAGTTTTAGTAAATACTGCCAGTGTTTTTCCAGAGTGTAGATCACTTTACACTCCCATCAGGTATAGATAAGGTTAGTTCCCCTACATCCTCATCAGGACTCAGGTTTGTTAGTGTTTTTTATATCATTCATTCTAGTGGAAGTATTTGTGCTTATAATTTGCATTAGCCTAATGAGTATTGAGGCTGGGTACCTTTTAATATGCTTATTGGGCATTTGGATATTATCTGTAGTCAAGTGCCTATTTAAGCATTTTGTCTGATTTTTAATTGGGTTGTTCATCTTTTGTTGATTTATAGGAGTTTTAAATATATTCTAGATAAGAGTTTTTTTTTTTTCCAAATACTTGGACTGCAAGTATCTTTTCTATCTGTGGCTTGCATGTTTCACTTTTTTTAAAAAGCTTTTTATCGAATAGGTTACAGAAGAGGCTTAATCAAAAAGACCAAAGCTGTGGCATCATCAGAGTCTTCTGATTCTTCTTTTTGTGCTTCTGCTTTCTTCTCCTCAGCTGGGACAGCAGTGGTGGAGGGAGCAGGACCTCTTGCTGATACAGCACCAGCTGCTGGGGTGGGTCCACCAACTCCTTCATTGCAGATGAGGCTCCTAATGTTGACATTGGCCAGGGCCTTTGCAAACAAGCCTGACCAGAGAGGTTCAACATTTATACCTGCTGGTTTACATTTATTTATTTATGTATGTATGTATGTATGTATGTATGTTCGATTTGCCAGCATATAGTATAACACCCAGTGCTCATCCCATCAAGTGCCCCCCTCAGTGCCTGTCACCCAGTCACCCCATCCCTCCGCCCACCTCCGCTTCTACTACCCCTTGTTCATTTCCCAGAGTTAGGAGTCTCTCATGTTCTGTCACCCTCTCTCATATTTCCCGCTCATTTTCTCTCCTTTCCCCTTTAATCCCTTTCACTATTTTTTATATTCCCCCCAATGAGTGAAACCATATAATGTTTGTCCTTCTCTGGTTGACTTACTTCACTCAGCATAATACCCTCCATTTCCAACCACAGTGAAGCAAATGGTGGGTATTTGTCGTTTCTGATGGCTGAGTAATAATATTCCATTGTATATATAGACCACATCTTCTTTATCCATTCATCTTCCAATGGACACCGAGGCTCCTTCCACAGTTTGGCTATTGTGGACATTCCTGCTATGAACATTGGGGTACAGGTGTCTCGGTTTTTCACTACATCTGTATCTTTGGGGTAAATCCCCGGCAGTGCAATTGCTGGGTCATAGGGTGGTTCTCTTTTAACTCTTTATGGAACCTCCACACAGTTTTCCAGAGTGGCTGCACCAGTTCACATTCCCACCAACAGTGCAAGAGGTTCCCCTTTCTCCACACCCTCTCCAACATTTGTTGTTTGCTGTCTTGTTAATTTTCCCCATTCTCACTGGTGTGAGGTGGTATCTCATTGTGGTTTTGATTTGTATTTCCCTGATGGCAAGTGATGTGGAGCCATGTCTATGTCTTCTTTGGTGAAATTTCTGTTCATGTCTTTTGCCCATTTCATGATTGGTTTGTTTGTTTCTTTGCTGTTGAGTATAATAAGTTCTTTATAGATGTTGGATACTAGCCCTTTATCTGATATGTCATTTGCAAATATCTTCTCCCATTTTGTAGGTTGTTTTAGCTTTGCTGACTGTTTGTTTTGCCGTGCAGAAGCTTTTTATCTTGATTAAGTCCCAATAGTTCATTTTTGCTTTTGTTTCCCTTGCCTTCGTGGATATATCTTTCAAGAAGTTGCTGTGGCCAAGTTCCAAAAGGGTGTTGCCTGTGTTCTCCTCTAGGATTTTGATGGATTCTTGTTCTTACATTTAGATCTTTCAACCATTTTGAGTTTATCTTTGTGTATGGTGTAAAAGAATGGTCTAGTTTCATTCTTCTGCACGTGGCTGTCTCAATTTTCCCAGCACCATTTAATTGAAGAGACTGTCCTTTTTTCTAGTGGATAGTCTTTCCTGCTTTGTCGAATATTAGTTGACCATAGAGTTGAGGGTCCACTTCTGGGTTCTCTATTCTGTTCCATTGATCTATGTGTCTGTTTTTGTGCCAGTACCACACTGTCTTGATGATCACAGCTTTGTAGTACAACCTGAAATCTGGCATTGTGATGCCCCCGGTTCTGGTTTTCTTTTTCAGTATTCCCCTGGCTATTCGGGGTCTTTTATGATTCCACACAAATCTTAAGATGATTTGTTCCAATTCTCTGAAGAAAGTCCAAGGTATTTTGATAGGGGTTGCATGAAACGTGTAAATTGCCCTGGGTAGCATTGACATTTTCACAATATTAATTCTGCCAATCCATGAGCATGGAATATTTTTCCATCTCTTTGTGTCTTCCTCAATTTCTTTCAGAAGTTTTCTATAGTTTTTAGGGTATAGATCCTTTACCTCTTTGGTTAGGTTTATTCCGAGGTATCTTATGCTTTTGGGTGCAATTGTAAATGGGATTGACTCCTTAATTTCTCTTTCTTCAGTCTCATTGTTACTGTATAGAAATGCCACTGATTTCTGGGCATTGGGTTTGTATCCTGCCACATTGCTGAATTGCTGTATGAGTTCTAGCAATCTTGGGGTGGAGTCTTTTGGGTTTTCTACCTACAGTATCATGTCATCTGCGAAGAGGGAAAGTTTGATTTCTTCTTTGCCAATTTGAATACCTTTTATTTCTTTTTGTTGTCTAATTGTTGAGGCTAGGACTTCTAGTACTATGTTGAATAGCAGTGGTGAGAGTGGACATCCCTGTCGTGTTCCTGATCTTAGGGGAAAGGCTCTCAGTGTCTCCCCATTGAGAATGATATTTGCTGTGGGCTTTTTGTAGATGGCTTTTAAGATGCTGAGGAATGTTCCCTCTATCCCTACACTCTGAAGAGTTTTGATCAGGAATGGATGCTGTATTTTGTCAAATGCTTTCTCTGCATCTATTGAGAGGATCATATGGTTCTTGTTTTTTCTCTTCTTGATATGATCTATCCCATTGATTGCTTTACGAGTGTTGAACCAGCCTTGCATCCCAGGGATAAATCCCACTTGGTCATGGTGAATAATCTTCTTAATGTATTCTGGGATCCTATTGTCTGGTATCTTGTTGAGAATTTTTGCATCTGTGTTCATCAGGGATATTGGTCTGTAATTCTCCTTTTTGGTGGGGTCTTTGTCTGGTTTTGGAATTAAGGTGATGATGGCCTCATAAAACAAGTTTGGAGATATTCCGTTCCTTTCTATTTTGTGGAACAGCTTTAGTAAAATAGGTATTGTTTCTTCTTTAAACGTTTGATCGAATTCCCCTGGGAAGCCATCTGGCCCTGGACTTTTGTGTCTTGGGAGGTTTTTGATGACTGCTTCAATTTCCTCCCTGGTTATCAGCCTGTTCAGGTTTTCTATTTCTTCCTGTTCCGGTTTTGGTAATTTGTGGTTTTCCAGAAATGCGTCCATTTCTTCTAGATTGCCTAATTTATTGGCGTATAGCTGCTCATAATATATTTTTAAGATTTTATTTATTTATTCATGAGAGAGAGAGGCAGAGACACAGGCAGAGAGAGAAGCAGGCTCCATGCAGGGAGGCCAACGTGGGACTTGATCCCAGGTCTCCAGGATCAGGCCCTGGGCTGATCAGCTAAACTGCTGAGCCACCTGGGCCACCCTCATAATATGTTTTTAAAATCGTTTCTATCTCCTTGGTATTGGTTGTGATCTCTCCTTTTTTATTCGTGATTTTATTAATTTGAGTCTTTTTTCTTTTTAATAAGGCTGGCTAATCTATCTATCTTATTAATTCTTTCAAAGAACCTATTCCTGGTTTTGTTTATCTGTTCTACAGTTCTTCTGGTATCTATTTCATGGAGTTCTGCTCGAATCTTTATTAACTCTCTTCTGCTTGATGTATGTTTTATTTTTGTATTTGAGTTTTTTCCGATTTTTTGAGGGATGCTTGTATTGTGATGTATTTCCCTCTTAGGACTGCTTTTGCTGTATCCCAAAGATTTTGAACAGTTGTATCTTCATTTTCATTAGTTTCCATGAATCTTCTGAATTCTTCTCTAATTTCCTGGTTGACCCATTCATCCTTTAGCAGGATGCTCTTTAACCTCCACGTGTTTGAGTTTCTTCCAAATTTCTTCTTGTGATTGAGTTCAAGTTTCAAAGCATTATGGTCTGAAAATATGCAGGGGACAAGGCCAATCTTTTGGTATCGGTTGAAACCTGATTTGTGACCCAGTATGTGGTCTATTCTGGAGAAAGTTCCATATGCACTCGAGAAGAATGTGTATTCAGTTGCATTTGGATGCAAAGTTCTGTATATATCTGTGAAATCCATCTGGTCCAGTGTATCATTTAATGCTCTTGTTTCTTTGGAGATGTTGTGCTTAGAAGATCTTTCATTTGCAGAAAGTGTTGTGTTGAAGTCTCCTACTACTAGTGTATTATATCTAAGTATGTCTTTACTTTGGTTATTAATTGATTTATATACTTGGTAGCTCCCACATTAGGGGCATAAATATTCATGATTGCTAGGTCCTCTTGTTGGATAGACCCTTTAAGTATGATATAGTGTCCCTCTTCATCTCTTACTACAGTCTTTGGGATAAACTTTATCTGATATGAGGACTGCTACCCCTGCTTTCTTTTGAGGACCATTTGAATGGTAAACAGTTCTCCAACTTTTTATTTTCGGGCTGGAGGTGTCCTTAGGTCTAAAATGAGTCTCTTGGAGACAGCAAATAGATGGGTCTTGCTTTTTTATCCAGTTTGAAACCTTGTGTCTTTTGATGGGATGATTTAGCCCATTCATGTTCAGAGTTACTATTGAAAGATACGAATTTAGTGTCATCATAATACCTATTCAGTCCCTGTTTTGTGGATTATTTCTTTGAGCTTCCTCTTTCTTTTACAGGGTCCCCCTTAATATTTCTTGCAGAGCTGGTTTGTGGTCACATATTCTTTCAGTTTATGCCTATCTTGGAAGCTCTTTATCTCTCCTCCTATTCTGAATGAGAGCCTTGCTGGATAAAGTATTCTTGGCTGCATGTTTTTCTCATGTAGTACCCTGAATATATCCTGCCAGCCCTTTCTGGCCTGCCAGGTCTCTGTGGAGAGGTCTGCTGTTAATCTAATATTTCTCCCCATGTAAGTTAGGGATCTCTTGTCTCTTGCTGCTTTAAGGATTTTCTCTTAATCTTTGGAATTTGCAAGTTTCACTATTAGATGTTGAGGTGTTGAATGGTTTTTATTGATTTTGGGGGTGGGGGGATCTGTCTCCTGGATCTGAATGCCTGTTTCCCTCTCCAATTGATTACTATTGCTTTGTAATAATTTGAAATCAAGGAGTGTGATGCCTCCAACTTTGTTTTTTCTCAAGATCTTTTATGGTTCCATACAAATTTTAGTATTCTTGATTTCTGTGAAAAATGTCATTGGAATTTTGATAGAGATTTCAGAGTCTGTAGATTGCTCTGGGTAGTATGGGTATTTTAACAATATTAATACTTTCAGTCCATGACTGTGGAATATCTTTCCTTTTATTAATGTCTTCAATCTTTTATCAGTGTCTTATAGTTTTCAGTGTACAGATCCTTCACCTTAGTTAAATTTATTTCCTAGTTATTTTATTCTTTTTGATGTAATTGTAAATAGGATGTTTTCCTGATAATTTATTCGTATATAGAAACACAACAGATTTTTTTAAAAATTTAAGTTCAGTTGAATTAACACGTAGTGTATTATTAGTTTCAGAGGTAGAATTTAGAGATTAATCAGTTACACATAACACTCAGTCTCATTCCATCAAGTACCCTCCTTAATGCCCTTCACACACCCCATCCTCCTATTCACTTCCCCTCCAGCAACCCTGTTTGTTTCCTATAATTAAAAGTCTCTTGGGGATCCCTGGGTGGCTTAACGGTTTAGCGCCTGCCTTTGGCCCGGGGCGTAATCCTGGAGTCCCGGGATTGAGTCCCACATCGGGCTCCCTGCATGGAGCCTGCTTCTCCCTCTGCCTGTGTCTCTGCCCTTCTCTCTCTCTCTCTCTCTCTCTCTCTCTCTCTGTGTGTCTCTTGTGAATAAGTAAATAAAATCTTTAAAAAAAAAGTCTCTCGTGGTTTATTTCCCTCTCTGTTTCCATCTTATTTTGTTTTTCCTTCTTTTCCTCCATGTTCATCAATTTTGTTTATTTATTCTATGTATGAATGAAATCATATGATATTTGTCTTTCTCTGACTTATTTCACTTGGTATAATACCCTCTAGTTCATCCACATTGTTGCAAATGTCAAGATTTCATTATTTTTTATGGCTGAGTAATATTCGATTATATATATATATATCCATGTTCTTTATCCATTCATCTGTTGGTGGACACCTGAGCTCTTTCCGTATTTTGGCTGTTAGAAATACAATAGATTTTTGAACATTGATTTTGTACCCCACAACTTTACTGAATTCATTTATTAGTTCTAATAGTCATATATTTCTTACATTATTCAGTTTTATTCAGTTCAGTAACTTTTATCTTAGTGTAATTTAATATGTGATATTGTTTAATTTTTAATTATTTATTTATTTGAGAGAGAGTGCTTGAGAGAGAGTATGAATGGAGGGGAGGGGCAGAGGGAGACTGAGAAGCAGACTGAGCAGGGAGCTCCACTGGGGCTCAAACCCATAATCCTGAGATCATGACCTGAGCTGAAGGCAGATGCTTAACCCACTGAACCTTAACGGCCCTCCCCCATCCTTTTTAGAGTGCTGATTTGAATCTTATGTGATCGTGAATATTAGAATAGTTTTTAGAAGTGATTGCAAATAAAGAATATATAGGCACTGATGGCATAAAGAGTATTCTATCAGTACCTTTGGCTTGGTGGAGCTTATTTTGTACACACTAAGTAACATTCAGTCTCTAAAACTTGATTTAACTGCCTAGTCAATACTATCCTTTTTTTTTTTTTAATATTTTATTTATTTATTCCTGAGAGACACACAGAGAGAGAGAGAGAGAGAGAGAGGCAGAGTCACAGGCAGAGGGAGAAGCAGGCTCCATGCAGGGAGCCCAACGTGGGACTCGATCTCAGGTCTCCAGGATCAGGCCCTGGGCTGAAGGCGGTGCTAAACTGCCGAGCCACCTGGGCTGCCCTAGTCAATACTATCCTATTGTTGGTAAGCCTAGTTTCATTAGGTCCACAAGGGAAAAAGGTTCTGGGTTACCTCAAATAACATTCTTGTGTGTCTGTATAATACACAATTGAAGGAAATATAGCTTATTTTTTAAGGCATTTGAAAGAAACCTTATTTATTTATTTATTTATTTATTTTTAAAGAGAGAGAAGCAAGCATAAGAGACTTTTTTTTTAAAAAAGATTCATTTATTTAAGAGAGAGAGAGAGCATGAGCAGATGCCTGTGCCCAAGTGTGAGGAGGCGCAGAGGGAGAGAAAGAATCCCAAGCAGACTCCCGCTGAGCATGGAGCTGTCCAGGGCTCAATCCTACAACCCTAAGATCATGACCTGAGCTAAAATCAAGTCAGATGTCAGATGCCCAACCGACTGAGCTACCACTAGGCACCCTGAAAGTTGACTTCTTAGTTTAAATTCAAAACTAAAACTTTTTCAAGAAAAAAATGGTACATTAGATCCAATAACTTAGAGTTACAGATTCACTTTCTTGTGGGGGGCTTGAAAACTTTTTTTTTTTTTTTTTTTTTTTTAAGTAGACTATGCCCACAACATGTTTGGGACTTGAGCTCATAACCTGCTAGATCAAGAGTCTCATGCTCTACTGAGTAAGTCAGCCAGGTGTCCCCAGGCTTGAAAACTTTTAAAAAATTGTGGTATACTGTAAAGAAAACTAGAAGTGATCCTTTAGCATTACAGATTTAGTGTTTTTTTTTTTGTTTTTTTGTTTTTTTTTTATGATAGTCACACAGAGAGAGAGAGAGAGGCAGAGACACAGGCAGAGGGAGAAGCAGGCTCCATGCACCGGGAGCCCGATGTGGGATTCGATCCCGGGTCTCCAGGATCGCGCCCTGGGCCAAAGGCAGGCGCTAAACCACTGCGCCACCCAGGGATCCCAGATTTAGTGTTTCTTGTGATAGACCAGGAACTTATAACAAAAAAAAATCTGTGCTGTACTATAAAGAAAATAATAAATTAGATCAATGTGAAAGAAACCAGGATAAATAGAAATGAATAAACATCAAAGTTAGCCTTAGTGTCCTCTGAACATTATTTTTATTTGGTATTGTTTTAGGTATCGTCAGATCCTGGAAAAAGCCATTCAGTTATCTGGGGCAGAACAACTAGAAGCTTTGAAAGCTTTTGTCGAAGCAAGTAAGTGGAATGAAAATTCCATGTTTGCCTTGTATTATTGAGTTAGGACTTCAAAGCTTGAGCAAGCTTGTTTTATATCAAATTACCAATATAATTTGCATTGAGATTAAATTAAATATACATTGAAATTGATTTTAGAATTTAAACTATTTACCACTTGATTTTTTTTTTTTTTAGTAAGTTGTCTTCAGACTTACATTACCAATTACCAATTAAGGTTTTGTATAGCTATTGATATAGTAACTGATGAAAGACAATATAGCATAATGGTAAAGAGAATAGTCTAGATTCAGTCTGGTCCGTTGTTTTATTAGTTGTGTATTCTTGGGTAAGTTATTCCTTTGTGCCTCCATTTCCTTGTCTATAAAATGGGGATATGATAACTACCTGGTAGAGATGTTAAATGAGTTAAATGCGGTTAAATGAGTTAATATACATAGTAAAGTGCTTTAATAGTACCTGGCATATAATAAGTGCTACATAAGTGTTAACTGTTGTTAATATTAAGAACATTCCATTTGAATGGAAACTACAAATTCCTGTTCTTCAAGACATTCTCATCTACTTCTTGACTTTAGACATATCCAGTTATCTTGAAAATTACTCAAAATTCAGGCTGGAATTGATACTGAGTTAATATTAATGACACTTGAGAGTGCTTTACAGTCTGTAGTGTGCTTTCACACACATTATCATCATGAGAAGTGCTAGTTTGTGTAGTAATTTCTAACAATTATAAGTGCCTAATGGTACTTACAATGAAACTATTTTCTCAGCTGTATCCAGTATTATCCAAGAATGAATTGTGATTATTATATCATAAACTGATTAGAAGCTTGTTACAGGTTATTGTAAGTTACTGCCTCAAAAAATTGGGGCCTGCAATGTGTGATGAACTGATAGTGACTTCAGAAAGACTGTTAGGAATAGTATTATTGAGAATATTACATTGTAGTAGCAAAAGAATAGTGATTTTTATTATAAACTTTGATTCCGATGAACCACGAAGAAAAGCCGTCTACTGAAAATCATTTATATCAGCTGAACAGGTTTTGAATCATCATTTATTTTCCCAGTAACTGCCGATCTCAGACTTAATTTATCTGAGCAGTGGTCACAAGCATGATACCTCTTTTAAAATATAGTAATAGTGATAATAATAATGAACATTTGTTGAGTACTTTGTGCAGCGTATTGTTTAAAGTGTTCTATAGATAGTACATTTAAGCTTCACAGCAGCCTTATCCACAATTTACAGATGAGGAAACAGAAGCACAGAGAAGTTAAGTTTCTTGTTTGAGGGTATCTGATCAGATGCAGTGGAAGTAGCATGGCTTCAGAGCTTTCATCCTTAATCACAGATAATAATAAAAACTCATAAATGTTTATAAATAATGTCATTAAATATGTCTGTACATCTAGTGCTGACCTCAGTTCTCATTTGTTATATTTTTATTGGAAAAGTACAAGTGGCAGTAACTGTCACTATTTGTTTTATTTAAATTTCATAAAAATTATGTTTCTTCTTTAACTCCTTTTTGTAACTAGGTGGGATATAAGTATGTAAATAAAAATATAGGTGTTTCTGTGCCTTCCCTTTATAGAAAAATAAGGAAAAATACAATATAAAATTCTCAAATGTAAAACAAAACTTTTCCCCAGTGATTTCAGTTTTTTAGAAAAATTGTGGGATTTTTTACTGTTTTGGTGTAGTCATTATGTAATCAAATAATTCAGCATAAGGAAAACTGATTCTCTAATATAAGATGATATGGGTCTTGAAATCCCTGAATAATACATTGAAAGTTGCATTAATATATATTGTTTTAATATTAATTTTAGATAAAAATTTATTGCTTAGTGAAAAATTATAAATTACTCATGTTTACTTATGTCTTATCTCTTATTCTTTTTTGACAAGTGGTAAATGAGAATGTCAGTCTCGTGATCTCTCGACAGTTGCTGACTGATTTCTGTACGCATCTCCCTAACCTGCCTGATAGCACAGCCAAAGAAATCTATCATTTCACTTTGGAAAAGATCCAGCCTAGAGTCATTTCATTTGAGGAGCAGGTAAAAATCTAGAGCTGTGATTTTTGAACATGAGATAGCAGCAGTTTTTTGGAGAGATATTACCATATTTTTAGAGAAGATGATTATCCAGTCTTATTTTTGACAACAGTGTGCCAAACAGCATATTACTATGTAAAAATAAATATTACGGTGTTATAACTCTAGCTGATATTTCCTCAGATATTACAATTTGATTTATGAACCAAATATTACTCTTTAGATAATTTTTAAGAATCAGTAAAATTGTTAATAAGGCTATAAACATAGGAAAACTCCAGCATTATATGTGCAGTTAACATAAAAGGAAAGTTTAATATTTATACTAAATTCTTGCTATAATCCACATTGCAAGAAATGTGTTTTTTCAGTTCAGTATTTTGATATTCTGTGAATGCAAAATTCATTTAAAAAATAATTGGGGTGGTCTAGTTAAACTTGTACTATTTACATGCCAGCTAAATATGTTAATTGGAAGCATTATTACAATAGATTAACTTAGCATCCATTTATTTTAATTAGTCACTAATGTCAGTTGAAATAATTTAACATATCCACCTCTTATTCCAGGTTGCTTCCATAAGACAGCATCTTGCATCCATATATGAGAAAGAGGAAGATTGGAGAAATGCAGCCCAAGTGTTGGTGGGAATTCCTTTGGAAACAGGACAAAAGTATAGTAAATAGTAGATATTGGATGGACATGTATATAGGCTATGTATCACTGTTCACTTATATTTTTTTCTCACATTCTAGTGCAAAAAACATCATAAATAATTTAATAAGTACATATATGTTGTAGTAATTAGAAGGTGATACGTGCTATAGAAAAAAGTAAAGGAAAAGTTGGGGAACAGGTTGTATCATTAAATAGGATGATTGGAGTGGAAGGGTGGTCCAGGTACATCTTCTCAGACACTTGAAGGAAGTAAGGGAGTGGCTATGAGCTGAAGGAAGACTATCAGTAGATCCTCTTAGAGAGGATGGCTAACGTAAAAGCCCTAAGATGGAAGCATGCCTGGAGTGCTTTCAGAAGATCAAGGATACCAGTGTGGGCGGAGTGAAGTGAGCCAAGGGAAGACAGGGCTGAGATCAGAGAGTACCGGGGATCAGATTATGTAGGTTCTTGTAAGTCATTGTAAGGCCTTTGGCTTTTCTCTAAGTGAAATGAGGGGGAGCCATTAGAGGATTTTGTATGGAAGAGTCACGTTATCTGATTTATATTTTAGAAAATTATTCTGACCACTTGGTTGAGAATAACTGTAGGCAAGTAATGATAGAAGTAAGAGCATAAGTTAAAAGGCTTATGTACTACTGCAGAGAAGATGGGGATTGTGAGAAATGTTGAATTCTGGTATGTTTTTAAGATAGAGCTAAGGATTTTCTGGTAGCTTGTATATGGAGTATGAGAAAAAGAGCCCAAGATAAATCTTGGTTTTGGTCCGAATAAATAGAAAGATGGAGTTGCCATCTACTGAGTAGTAAAAGATAGGTTTTGAGGGAAGATGAAGAATTCCATTTTGGAAATGTGATAACCAAGTAGAAGTATCTAGTAGGGAGTTGAATATATTAGTCTGTAGTTTAAGAGAGAAATACAGGCTACATTCGGGAGTCACTGATATATAGATGGAATTTAAAACCATTGTATTGATGAGATTCCCAAGGGAGGAAATACAGATAGAGAAGAGGACTGAATACTGATTCCCAGAACACTGACATTAAGAGATCGGGGCAGGAGAAAGTGAGAAGGATTTAGATAAGAAGAAAAACAGAAGAATGTGAAGTATGGTGGCCTAGAAGTCAAGAGGAAAATGTATCAAGAAGGAGCAAGTGATTAGCTATGGTGCTGATAGGTCAAGTAAGATGAGAGTGATGGTTAACCATTGGAGTTAGTAATGTGGAGGTCATAAAGACACTTGACAAAAAAAAAAAGACACTTGATAAAAGCTGTTTTGATGAAATGATAAGAGTGAAAAAATGTGATTGGAATGGTTTAAGAGAGAATAGGGAGAGAACTGAAAATGGTATGTATGGGCAACTGCAGAAGTTTCACAGAAGGGAGCAGAGAAATAGGGAAGAAGCGGCAGATTTTTTCTTTTATGATTTTTTTTTATTTTTTAGAAAGCAAAAATTTATATGGAGGGGTAGAGAAAAGGATTCTGGCAGGAGTAGATAGGAGGGGAAGGAAACTAGTGAATAGGCTTTGCATGGATCATCTGTGGCTGAGTTTCTCAACCTCAGCACTGTTGGTATTTTAGATAGAATAATTCTTTGTTGTGGGAGTTGTCCTGTGTATTACAAGATGCTTAGCAGTATCCTAGACCTCTGTTCACTAGTTGCCAGTAGCATCATCACCCCTATTTGTGGAGATCAAAATGTCTGTAGACATTGCCAGATGTTCCCTGCTTGGCAGAATAGCCCCAGAGAGCTACACTAACAGCCAGGAATACCAAGTATGTGAGTGCTGATATTAGTGATAAGGTGGTGGAATTTCTGCAAGTACTGATTGCTTCAGTATTCTTGGAAGTGTGAATGGGGTGGGAGTGTTGAAGTTGAGGGAAGACAAGAATAGGAAAAAATTCTTTTTTTTTTTTTTTTTTTGAAAAAATTCTTTAAGAGTAAGAGGACTAGGAATATATAATATACTTGGCAGCATTAAGGACTCATCTGAAGGTTGTAGTGATTGAAACGAGATGATTCAGATTAGTTAGGTGTTTTTCTCCATCAGAGTTCAGCTGCATGGATGCAGGAAAGGAGTAGGGAAACTTAGGTTTAACCAGAGTTATGATTTTGCACAACAAGTGTGACAGCAAAGGATGGACAGGAGACATGAGTGCATATTCAATTCAGTAATTAACAGTGATTGACCATAGGGATTAAACTAAGTAAGGAGTGAAATGAGACCTTTAAGGGGGAAAAAGACAGTAACAATGTAATGAGGTCAATGGTTTAGAGGTCATGGTGCATTCAGTGGGTTGTTGGGTTTGGGATGCTAGACTAAGTGAGAGGGAGACAATTAGAAAAAATTAAGATGATAGTTTGTAACTTTTATTCAATTAATCTTACCTTTTGATAAGTATTTTTAAAAACATCTGTAGTTATGAAACATTTCTCCCAAGTACATTGTAGAAGGAGAGCAGGTGTGAGATTCTTGGTTATATTTTATATATATATATAAATATTTATATATATATATGTATTTTTTACACTTCCCCTTTCAATTGACAAGTATAAAAATAACTATAAATGACTTAAAAATATTTCAGCCGCTTCTCTACTCTTTTACTAGGCAAATGAGGGATTTTTTTTTGTCTTCATTAATATTTGTGAAGACTGATAAGGCAGACACTACTTCAGGCATCTTACCTTTTGTACATTACTTCTGAAGTTATTAGGCAGTAATTTTCCTTGAAAAAGCAGCCAGTATATCCAAAAGGCTTCGTTTTGTAGATGTTGAATTTTGCTTTCCTTTTCCTTTTTTTTTTTTTTTTTAATTTTGCTTTCCAAGGCTTCTTGTTAATTTGGTTTTTTTCCTTTGAGAATTTGGAAAGGATGGGCTTTCTTACTTGCTTTGGTCTTAGTCTATCTGGAGCATTTTCTTCATAGTATAGGCAATTGATTTATTTTCACTGGTAGTTGAAATAAATATAAGATTATTCTTTGTAGTGGTGGTAATTATCATTTTGATAGTCCTGTAGCATTATCTTTATCTGTGAGGATATCAGAGAACTGAAAATTTAGCAGTTTTCTAAATTAACCTAAAAAGTGATTAAACTAAAGAGTGGTCATCTAAAGAGCTGTTACTAAAGTAGCATCTGGATAAACAGTTGAAAACTTGTTTCTTTAAATGATGATTCATTCTGACAATTACAGTAATAAATTTAAAGATAGATTTGGCATAAAATTGAAAAATTCAAAAAGTATAGTACTAATTATAGCGGTTCATGAAAATTGAATTGTGAATGGAAATAGTGTAGTACAAATGCTAGTAACATATGACTTGTGGAAAAAGTTTGAATTAGTGTAAAAAATTTTTTAAAGTAAAGGATTAATTTCAGAGCTGAGGCCATGTAAATTGTAAACTCCGTTCTTGCCACATGGTGGCATCACTTTTGCTGTAATAAAAAGGATTAATTTTTGTAAGGATTAATCTTGAATATTGTGAGTTTGAATTATGTGAAATGTTCAGTTGTGCATTTTTTTTTTTAATTTATTTATGATAGTCACACACAGAGAGAGAGAGAGAGGCAGAGACACAGGCAGAGGGAGAAGCAGGCTCCATGCACCGGGAGCCCGACATGGGATTCGATCCTGGGTCTCCAGGATCGCGCCCTGGGCCAGAGGCAGGCGCCAAACCGCTGCGCCACCCAGGGATCCCTCTCAGTTGTGCATTTTTGACATAAAATGTGACTACTGGGATGAAGGAGAAAATGAAAACCACCTGTAATCTCAACACCTAGAGATAATTGCTATTCCTATCTTCATATATACGTACAGAAATACATTTTAATGGTGTCTTTACATGTTGTTTTATCATTTAGCAAAAATATGTGATGACTATTATTATATAGTAATGATTATAACAACTGTATATTATTCTACCATCTTTATATACCATAATTTAGTTGATTATTATAAATATCATAATAGGTGATTCCCAGTTTTTTCCTGTTACAGATATTTATGAGTAACTTTACAAATGAATATTCCTTGTACATATGTGTGCACATCCCTGATCATTTTCATGGGATTTATTTTCTAGAGGTAAAATGTAGTAGATAAGGAATATATATGCATTTTAAAGAATTCAAAGGATTGGTTGGAAAATCTATTGCTAAATTGTTTAACAGGATAATTATATTCATTTATAGCCCCAATAGCACTATATGATATACCCCTAAACTGGGCATTTTTTCTTTTAAGTTCTTTGACTTGTGAGGATTAAAAGGAAACTAAAATACAATGAAACAATTATGATAAAAATAAAAATTCAACAAAATTTATTTCAGAAATATTTTTTAGATTTTCTCTAATGCAGTAAAAATTCGATTCCCTTACATTAACAATATATATATAATGATGAAAAATTTATTTTCTCCAACTCCTGAAAATTTTCTTAATAATATATTTAGTCATTCTGTGTTTTCCTGTTACATCCTAGGCAGTACAATGTAGATTATAAGCTGGAGACCTACCTGAAGATTGCTAGGCTATATCTGGAAGATGATGACCCAGTCCAGGCAGAGGCTTACATAAATCGAGCATCATTGCTTCAGAATGAGTCCACCAATGAACAGTTACAGATACATTATAAGGTAACTAACTGATTTAGGATTAATTTTGTATTGGAGAATCCTACTATACTAAGATGCTCCAGAATGTCTAATAAATGGTGTATATTAGAAATTGTCTATTTTTATGCTTTATGTTTTTTCCCCTAATTGAAACATTTTCCATCTATAGGTATGCTATGCACGTGTTCTTGATTATAGAAGAAAATTCATTGAAGCTGCACAAAGATACAATGAGCTCTCTTACAAGACAATAGTGCATGAAAGTGAAAGACTAGAGGCCTTAAAACACGCTTTGCACTGTACCATCTTAGCATCAGCAGGTAAACATGTAATTTGTGCTTTCATGAATAGTCAGTTACCTTTGCTTAATAATTTCAGGTTCATTACTGTTGGAGGATTTAGCAAGGAACTGTTCTTCAAGGGGATATCTTATTGCAATTATAATTATGGTAAATTTATTTTAAACATTTAGACAGTTAAAAACAATAAAATTGATTGCTAACTTAAAAAATGTTTACATATGCATGTATCAGTCTATTACCCACATGTGTTAGGAGTAATTAAGAGAGATAATATGAAATTTAGTTTGCTTAGTGTATCACTTAAAAATGAATAACAAAATTAAGTGAGAATTACGTAGAGGAAAATAAAAAGTAAAATCTAGAGATTGGTGATAATTAATGTACTGCTTTGGGGATTTTCAAGCCTTGGTTTTAGATCTCACCTTTATCCTTTTCTTCAGTAAATATGAAAAATAAACTGTTTTCTGTTCTTTTTGTACTGAATGATAGCATGCAAGTAAAGCAGGAAAGGCATTGAGAAGAAATGCTGATAATTCTAAACCATGGCTTTTCTAAATCATTTTTAGAATGTTTATTGATCTGTGTTTAGATGAGCGCCTAATGACATATTCACACTACATACACATTTTATTTTTATGAAGCAGTGATCTTGTTTATTGTATGTTTTGTTACTGAAAATGTAATACATAAAATGGTATTGCTTCCAGTTCTAAAGAGCTGTTACTAGTTACTTGGATTTCCTTCAAGTCTGTGTGTATCCTCTTTTTTTTATAAGCAGTAGCATGATACATATACTTTTATAATCTGCTTTTTTCCTTACCTGTATATCAGCAATCTTTATATGTCAATAAATATCAGTCATTCTTTTTGGATAAGCAATTGAATATTCACTAATTCAGTGTTGGCAGCAACTTTGTAGAATATAACTGCCACAAATTACAATTGATTGCATATTGTAGTAGGCAAAAATGGAGTTATAACATAATTTTTTATTGGGAGAAATAGATTGTGGGAATATATGATGCTCATCTCTTTCCCTTAGGACAGCAGCGTTCTCGGATGTTAGCTACTCTTTTTAAGGATGAAAGGTGCCAGCAACTTGCTGCTTATGGGATCCTAGAGAAAATGTACCTAGACAGGATCATCAGAGGAAATCAACTTCAAGAATTTGCTGCCATGCTGATGCCTCACCAAAAAGCAACTACAGCTGATGGTAATCATCATGTCTTTACAAATTTGTGGGAGTAAATATTTAGGTACATGCTAGGAGGAAGTGTGTTAAATTTGAAGCATCTTAATATCTTTGTATAATATTTTTATATAACACTTGATGACCAAAAAGGAGTATTATGTTGACTGAAGGTGAATATTATATACAGATATGGGTTTGAATTATATAAAATAGCCCTACTAGAAAGCATATTGTAGAAAAATGCATTTTTTGAAAATTCTAAGAACAGAATTATAGCCTATGTTAATAGTTCTTGGTTTTTAAAAAACTCAAACCCTTTGGTAAGTACCTTAATTAATTTTAAGCATCAGTTTTGTTTTGTTTTTTTAAGATTTTATTTATTTATTCATGAGAGACACAGAGAGAGAGGCAGAGACACAAGCAGAGGGAGAAGCAGCCTCCTCACAGGGAGCCTGATGTGGGACTCGATCCCGGGACTCCGGGCTCAGGATCACACCCTGAGCCACCCAGGCGTCCCTAAGCATCAGTTTTTAACAGAATAATTATCCCAGTCCTACTTTAGATAGAGTAAAATTTGGCATAGTAGCTTGCTTAAGGTTATTCAGGGTAAAAGTGTTGCCAGTGAAAATAGTACTTGGTGTCATGTTTCCTAGTTAAGGGATGTATTCACTTTAGTCAGGCTGTTTTCCAGAAAAGAAGTTTTTAATAGTTGCTTGTTTATAACATCGGTCGGATTATATATGTTTGTCTACAGAGGTTTTAAAATAACTTAAAACAATAACATGTAATAATAAAAATATGACCAGACCATCAGAAACAAGAAAAAAGTCAAGATAAACACAGATCTGTTAGACCCACCTTCTTGGATTCAACGTCATCCTATATCAAAGACAGTTTAGCTATCAAGAGTCATTTATGCCGAGGTTTGCAAAGGTATATGCTTCACCCAATCTTACTGCCCTGAATTAAACCAGATCACTGAAGGGAGTATAGTGAGCTCCTATTGAATTTTGCATTTAATTTGTACTTTAAGAAGCAAACTAGTTGATACTCATCTTTCTGTCTAAAGGAGGTATTTTGTTTTTCTATAGGATATTCATTATGCAATCCTCAAGAAAAATTCCTTCCCAGTCTTGGAGTAGTTAGTTGTGATTCTCCTGAACAGTTGGTTTTTATCTTTTTTTTTTTTTTTTTTAAGATTTTAATTACTCATTCATGAGAAACACAGAGAGGAGAGAGAGACAGAGAGGCAGAGACACGGGCAGAGGGAGAAGCAGGCTCCATGCAGGGGGCCTGATGTGGGACTTGATCCCGGGTCCTCAGGATCACGCCCTGGGCCAGAGGTGGTGCTAAACCGCTGAGCCCCTGGTCTGCCCGGTTTTTATCTTATTAAACACACCCTTGAGTTGATATACTGATTGGTTTTTTTTGTCTTAACTGCTAGAAAGCTTATTAAATTTGTAGCCCACCTATAAATAGTATAGTATAAAATACTATAAATACTACAAATAAAATGCTATATATATAAATACTATATGTATATATTAATATAATACTATATTAATAGTATTAATATATTAATATTAACATAATATAAAAACTATATATTAATAAATACTATAAATAATAGTATTTAGTAAATAGTATAGTATAGTATTTAAAAGTTGCTACTTCTTTTTTAAATTTTTATTTATTTATGATAGTTACAGAGAGAGAGAGAGAGGCAGAGACACAGGCAGAGGGAGAATCAGGCTCCATATACCGGGAGCCCGATGTGGGATTCGATCCCGGGTCTCCAGGATCGCGCCCTGGGCCAAAGGCAGGCGCCAAACCGCTGCGCCACCCAGGGATCCCTAAAAGTTGCTACTTTTAAATTCTCTTCACGCCTTCTTCTGAACAGCTTTAAATTCTTTTTGCAAGGAAATGTGTGACAAGTTAAAAGATAGATAAAAAAGAAAAAGTTTCCAGAATTGATATAGTCAAGCTTCAGGTTTGACTTTGAGATTTCTGGCCATGAAAAAAAAAATGTGAAAAGATTCTTTTCTAAAAGGGGAAATACTAACCAGGACCTCTGAGGATACAAATGATTCTCAAATTTCTCACACAGGACTATATAAAGAGGACAGATGTTTTGTCTTCTTCCATCTTAGGGCCTGACTGCTTTTCTTATTTAACTCTTTCGGACATTTTTGTATTTTGGCATTACAACCTATATTAGCAACCTTGAGGCATAATTTTTTTTTAATTACAATTCATTATTTCTTAGAATATTCCCAAAGTTGTATAATATTACTACTAATCTACTTTCTGCTCAATAAATTTGTCTGTGCTGGGTATTTCATATAAATGGAATCACAATATATAGCCTTTTCACCTGGCAAAATGTTTATCCATGTTGTAGCATTTATCAGTACTTTTTTTTTTTTTTAATTTATGATAGTCACACACAGAGAGAGAGAGAGAGGCAGAGACATAGGCAGAGGGAGAAGCAGGCTGCATGCACCGGGAGCCTGACATGGGATTCGATCCCGGGTCTCCAGGATCGCGCCCTGGGCCAAAGGCAGGCGCTAAACCGCTGCGCCACCCAGGGATCCCTTATCAGTACTTTATTCCTTTTTATTGCCAAATAATCTTCTATCATATGAATGTACCACATTTTATTTCCTCATCAGTTGGTGGACATTTAGGTTGTTTTCCCTGTTGGGCTATTAATAATACTGCTATGAATATTCATGTAAAATTTTTTGTATGAACACAGGTTTTTAATTCTTCTGGATGTTTACGAAGGAGTGGAATGACTGGGACATATAACTCTGTTTAGTCTTTTGAGAAGTTACCAGACTGTTTTCAAAAGCAGCTGCTCCTTTTTATATTCCTGCCAGCTGTGTATGCAGGTTCTAATTTCTCCATGTTTTCTCTCATATTTATTATCTGTCTTTTTTTTTTTTTTTTACTTTTTTTATTATCTTTTTGATTTAGACATCCCAGTATGTATGAAGTGGTATCCTATCATTTTGATTTGCATTTCCCTGATCAGCTTTTCACATACTGGCTATTTGTATATTTTTAGAGAAAAGTCTGTTCAGATCCTTTTCAGTTTTTAAATCAGGTTATTTGTCCTTTTATACTGAATCGTAGGAATTCTTTATATATTCTAGACCTGATCATGATCAGATGATTTGCAAATATTTTCTCCCATTCTGTGCATTGTTTCTTCATTTCTTTGATGTGTCCTTTGAAACACCAAACTTTTTAATCTTGATGAAGTCCAGTGTATATTTTTCTTCTTTCTGTTGCCTGTACTTTTTGTCATATCTAAGAAACCATTGCCTAATTCAAGGTAATGAAGATTTGCTTTGTATTCTGTAAGTTTTGTAGTTGTAGCTCTTACATGTAGACATTTGATTCATTTTGAGTTCATTTTTTTGTATATGGTGTAGATAAAGATCCACTTTTATTCTTTGCATACAGATATCCAGTTGTCCTAGCACCATTGGTTGAAGAGACTATAAGTTTCCTGTTGAATTATCTTGGTACTTCTGTTGATAATCAGTTGACCATAAATGTGAGAGTTTATTTCTGGAGCCTTATTTCTGGAGCCAGTTCTATTCCATTATTCTAGATGTCTGTCCTTATGCCAGTACCACACTGTCTTGGTTCTATCTTTATGGCAGGTTTTGAAATCAGAATGTGTGAGTTCTCCAACTTTGTGTTTTTGGTTTTTGGTTTTTTTTTCCAAGATTATTTTGACTCCTCTGAATCCCAGTAAAATGAATTTTAAAATCAGTTTGTCAGTTTCTGCAAAAAAGCCAGCTGGTATTTTGATAGGGATTACACTGAGTCCATAGATCAACTTGGGGACTATTGCCATCTTAACAATATTAAGTCTTCCTATTTTCCCATTTATTATGGTTTTTATATTTGAAAGTTGCTAAGAGAGTAGATCTTAAAAGGTCTCGCCACAAGAAAAATTTTTGATCATGTGAGGTGATGGATGTTAGTTAAGCTTACTGTGGTAATTGTTTCATAATGTGTATATATATCAAATCATTATGTTATACATCTTTAACTAATACATTATTTATGTGTTATATCTGATAAAGGGTTAGTATCCAAAATATATAAAGAACTTATAAAATTCAGCACCCAAAAAATAATCCAGTTAAAAAATGGGCAGAAAACACAAATAGACATTTTTCCAAAGAATATATACAGTTGGCTAACAGACACATGAAAAGATGCTCAACATCACTGATCATAAGGGAAATACAAATCAAAGTTAAAATGAGATATCCCCTCACACTTGTCAGAATGGCTAAAATTAACAACACAAGAAACAACAAGTGTTGGCGAGGATGCAGAGAAAGGGCAATCCTCTTGCACTGTTGATGGGAATGCAAACTGGTGCAGCCACTCTGGAGAACAGTATGGAGGTTCCTCAAAAAGTTAAAAATAGACTGTTCTACCATCTAGCAATTACCCTATTAGGTATTTACTCAAAGGATACAAAAATACTGAGAGATTCAAAGCTACATGTACAATGGAATATTAGCCATAAAAAAGAATGAAACCTTGCCTTTTGCAACAACATGGATGGAGCTAGTGAGTATTATGCTAAGCAAAATAAGTCAGTCAGAAAAAGACAAATGCTGTAGGATTTCACTCATGTGAAATTTAAGAAACAAAACAGATGAAAATCAGAAAGAGGCAAACCAGAAAACAAACTCTTAACTATAGAGAACAAAGTTACTGGAAGGGAGGTGGGCAGGGGAATTGGTTAAATGGGTGAGAGGTATTAAGGCACTTGTGATGAGCGCTGGGTATTGGAAGCAAGTGATGAATCACTAGATTCTACACCTGAAACTAATGTTGCACTGTATGTTAACTAATTGGAATTTAAATAAAAACTGGAAAAAATCATTGAAATTAAAAACAACAATATTATGTCAATTATATCTCCATAAAACTGGAAATTAAAAGAAAAAAAAAAAGAATTGGATAAGCCTAGTAGTCAGACACCTTCAGAATATGGGGCCTTATGTCCAGCACTTTGTCAGGCCTTATGTTACTTCACTTAAAGGAGGATGCTATAATTGATTATTCATGGTTAGCTGGCCCTACCTTCCAGATATTTCTATCTATGCCTGACAGTAAGATGCTTATAGAATGCCCAAAAGAAAAGAGGTATTTCTACTGAACTGTATGTGTATTGACTTTATCAAGATTGCCGAATAGGTTGCATGGTGGTTTTGCTGTTTCTTGCTAATAAATGTTTGTGCTGATAGCAAGAAAAGTAAAGTCAATGAATCTGATAGCTACCCTAAGGAAATAGAACCCCAAACCTTAAATCTGTTCAGCCAGATGGTGACTACTTGCCAATCATTCATTTTCTAAATACATTATCTGTATTTAATTGTATATTATTCAAACTCTATCAAATAAGGCGTTTTCCTTACTTTGACAATTTAATGAAAGGAATAAAGACAATGATTATGGGTTGTTACATGCATAGAAATTTTTAGAAAAAAAAGATGAGTCTTTTAAAAATATAAAACAAGGGATGCCTGGGTGGTGCAGTCTGTTGAGCATCTGACTCTTGGTTTTTGGCTCAGGTGGTAATCTCAGGGTCATGAGAACCAGTCCCATGTCGGGCTGTCTGCTCTGCATGAAGTCTGCTTAAGACTTTCTCTCCCTCTGCCCCTCCCTCCCACTTGCTCGTTCTCTCAATTCAGTTTTTAAATTCTTTTTTAAGATTTTATTTATTTGAGAGAGAGAGAAATGGTGAGAGAGAGAGCACGAGCAGGAGGAAAGCAGGAAGAGGAAAAGCAGGCTCCCCGGTGAGCAAGGGAGCCCAATTCAGAGCTCAATCCCAGGACCCTGGGATCATGACCTGAGCCAAAGGCAGTTGCTTAACCAACTGAGCCACCCAGGTGCCCAATAAATCATTTTCTTATAAAAAGTACAAAATAAGTTTCAAGCTTATAACTGTCTTATTTATGTTAAGGTTCTAGCATCTTGGACAGAGCCGTTATTGAACACAATTTGTTGTCTGCAAGCAAATTATATAATAATATTACTTTTGAAGAACTTGGAGCTCTTCTAGAGATCCCTGCAGCTAAGGTATTTTCTTGTTTCCAATATATAAAAAAGAGACTAAACTGTTGGTGCAGTGAGAAAATATGTAATTGATAAATATTGGCAACTGTAATAAAAATGTACATGAAAAGCCTCAGGAAAATGGAAATAAATGATTTGAATGTAAAAGTAGTACTATAATGGAATCGTCTCAGTTTCTTGTTTTGTTTAAACTGTATTTTATGGTAAGGTGATCTAGAATGAAAATCTTAAAGGGGTTTCAGGTTATGATACCCATTTTGTGAGAATCTTTGTTTAGTGTCTGTTTAAATCTACTTCTTAGTGGTTTCTGATTTCTGACGAACTTAAGATTTTGATACATGCTTTACTTCTTTTTTCTGCTCTAGATTGACTCAAAGGTCAAATATTTCATCTGTTTGAAAGAATGACAATGGTAATTTTCCAGGCTATTCTGTCTCTGCCCCGCCCCCCTCTGTCTATCATGAATAAATAAATAAAATCTTTTAAAAATAATAATAAAAATAAAAATATTCTCTTAATTTTAAATAAGAGTAAAAATATGTAATCAGCGTTACTTTTACCTAACTTGCATACCTTAAAGTCATGTAGTAATGGGTCACATCCCCTCTTATCTGTTGGTGAAATTTTAATGCAGAATTTCCTAACACAGTTCCTTTACTTGTATACACTAAATACACGTATGGGAAATGTACAATTTGGGAACCAAAGCTTAAGTTCCCATTAAAAGATACTTTCTTCTTAGGTTTAGACTTAGGGAAGTGAATATATATTTAACCATAAATGCTAGTACAGTCTATTTTTTTAAAAGATTTTACTTATTTATTCATGAGACGGGGCGGGGAGGTGGTGGTGGGCAGAGACACAGGCAGAGGGAGAAGCAGGCTCCATGCAGGGAGTGTGACGTGGGACTCCATCCCAGGTCTCCAGGATCACACCCTCGGCTGAAGGGAGGGTACTAAACCGCTGAGCCACTGGGCTGCCCGCTAATACAGTCTGTTTATGATGGATTGTAAAGATGGTCAGAATTACTAAAATGACCAAATCATAAGCCAGTTTGCCTACATATAGTAAACATGAAACATGTTTTTAGGAGTTAGGTAGAGGGCCTTTTAGTTCCCTTTGTCTTTAAAATCCTTTTAATTTTTATTTATTTATCTAATTTTTTAAAAAAGTGTTTGGTTTTTTTTTTCTTTACCCAGTGTGGGGTTCAAACTCACAACCCCGACCGAGATCAAGAGTCCCAAGCTCTACCGACTGAGCCAGCCAGGCACCCCTTTTTAATTCTCTTTTAAATTTGAAAATCATTCCTCCTTATAATTTTTTTCTTCAAAAATATTACTTTCTTAAAGAATTTTTTACGTGACAAACACTGAAAATTTAAGTGAAATAAAAGGAAAAACTAGTTTGTTGAGGTTTTTTTGAGATGTGGATCTCCGTGAAAAGAAAAATTGTTAGTTTGATTTTAAGCAGAGAAAAAATCGGTAAGAAGTGCAAGGTTCTTGTCCAAAGTCTCACAACAAGTAAAACACATCCCAGTTAAATTAATCAATTATACCCAGAAAGAACTGGGGGATAAAATAGGCAGATTTATAAGATTAATATTGTAATGAATGACATGTGAACATATACCAAAAGTGTGTGGTAGCTAAACTAAGAGATTTCAGTTCTCTTCTATGTGAGTAACTGGTAGATATGATCACTGATGTTTATGAGAGTTTATTGGTTTTTGGATTTTTTTTTTACAGGCAGAAAAAATAGCATCACAAATGATAACAGAAGGACGTATGAATGGATTTATCGATCAGATTGATGGAATAGTTCATTTTGAAAGTAAGAGGTTTTGCTTATTTCTGTCATAATGAAATGGGAGGAAACTTGTATATTTATAAATAGGACATGTTGAACAATTTTCTCTGACCCAGTATTTTCTTGCTGGAATGAATTTATTTCCAAAAGAAACAATGTAAAATAATTTTTATAAACTTACATTCATGAATCTACTTAATGCAGCATTTTTTATGCAGTGTAAAAATTTGAAACTGGAATCCTTATACCAGTTCATTCACTTACTCATCACTTGCCACATACTGTGTATTAGGCATGTGGGAATACCTGTGGATTTCCTCTGCAGCAGCACATTATACTCCTGGAGGCAGACAGGGAAGTCGATCTCTTGACTCTCAGTGTCTTTCACCTCCTCAGCCCCTATTGCTACCTCATTTCCACAGAACCTGGGCCTTGCTGTACCTGGAACCATTCTACCTGTAAAATTTGAATTTGAAATATCCCATTCACCATAAGCTTCTTCCTCTTTCCAGCAGTCTGTGTCCATTAACTTGTACTTCAGCTCTTCCTTGACTACTTTCAAGCCTCCAGTCCTTTAATGTTTACTTTTTTACAGTCAGCCCTGCCCATTTTTGTCTTCATTCCTCTTCCTATCCAGCTTAGCATCCATGATTCCTTATATCTTTTTTTTTTTTTAAGATTCTATTTATTTTTATTTTAGAGAGAGAGAGTGGGAGCAGGGGAGGAGCAGAGGAAGAGAGAGAGGATCTCCAGTAGACGCTGCACTGAGCACAGAGCCCAACACAGGGATCAATCCAAGGACCTGAGACCACAACCTGAGCTGAAACCAAGAGTTGGTCACTCAGCCGACTGAGCCACCCAGGCGCCCTGATCATTATTTCAGTTACTATTTTACAGGTGTCCTAGATCACTTGCCTGTTAACTTTTTGTCCCGGCTGTCCAGGAAAACTTCACCTGCAATGAACCCATCCTCCATCTTTTTCATTCCTGTGCCTGAGTGGCCAACTAATGTTGCTGGAGAAGAGTCAGAACACCAGAGAGATTGATTACCACTGCATATTCAAGGTCTTGAGTTTTCAGTAGTACCTGGGATTCTTGGTGTATTTCTCTAATCCACTCTTTTTTCCTATTCTCCAGTGGGTATTTCAGATTTCATTTTTCTTAAGTCTCGGACTTTTCCCCTCCTTCACTCTCAGCAACAAACCTTGTTTCCTATTTCACAGAAAAAAAAAAAATCTATCTGTGTGAAATTAGATTAACTTATTTATCAGATTTATAAAAACTTCTGAATTTTAAATATCTTGTGATTATATCTTTTTCTTCCTTTGTATTATACTGGAGGTGATTTCTGACTCCCTTTCCAGTTCTGCTTGTGCTTTGGATCCTTTCTCTGACCTCTACCCCCAACCCCAAAACAACATTTTAGGACCTGAAATTAGCGATTGTTTTGTCTTTTCATTCTTTCTTGCTCTGTTGGCTTCTTTTTTATTTTTATTTATTTATTTTTTTAAAGATTTTATTTATTTATTCATGAGAGACACAGAGAGAGAGGCAGAGACACAAGCAGGCTCCATGCAGGGAGCCTGACATGGGACTCAATCCCGGGCCTCCAGGACCACACCCTGGGCCAAAGGCAGGCGCTAAACTGCTGAGCCACCCAGGCATCCCCTTCTTTCTTTCTTTCTTTCTTTCTTTCTTTCTTTTTTTTTTTTTTTAAAGATTTTATTTATTAATGAGAGAGAGAGAGAGAGAGGACAGAGACACAGGCAGAGGGAGAAGCAGGCTCCATGCAGGGAGCCCTACGTGGGATTTGATCCTGGGTCTTCAGGATCAGGCCCTGGGCTGAAGGCGGCACTAAACCGCTGAGCCATTGGGCTACCCTGTTGGCTTCTTTCCATCAATATTTAAACATAGTTGGGTCTTTCCCATTTTAACAAAGATCTTTTATCTTTCAGGCCTCATTTTGACTTTTCAACATATTGAGTAGCATTGGTCCTTCACTCCTTTGTGAATCATTCCTACCATCCACACCATCTTGATTCCTTCATCTCCTTTACCTCATTCTCCTGCCTTCCCTCCTCCTTCTCCAGGTATTCTTCCAGTCATCTTTGTAGATACTGTAGTACGTGTAAATATGAATATCACAGTTGCTTAGGGCTTACTCTAGGCCTTTTCCTCCTCACTCTACTAAGTTCCCCTTGGTAATCTCATCTGTTCCCACTGATTCAGTTGCCATTTCTATGTAGACAATGCTTGTATTTGCCTTTCTGGTGTAACTTTCTCTTCTGAGTCCTAGACCCAGTGATGTTAATTGATTAATAGGCATTTTCCACATTTGTTTTTTGAACATCTCAGAATGAACATATCCAAAACTGAATTCATTATCTCTCTTCCCTGCCTCCCTCCCACAGGCAGCCAGCCAGCCAAAAGCTGCATTGTTCACTTTCTCCAGATTGCTTATCCTTGACCCCTCTTCTTTGCTGCCTAGAATCCTTTCCATTTTATCTCCTTGATGTATCTGGAATCCACATACTTGTCTTTGTTTCTTCCTGTCAGCAGCCTATTCTGAAATCTCCCCTACCGTCTGGGCTTTTTCCTTCATGTCTGCAATTGTTCCTTTCTATAGTCCAGTTGCCATAGTACAGCCAGAATGATTGTGATCTTTTAAAAATGCAAACAAAACAAATGAAAACCAAAGTATTAAATCATGTTACTTTCTTCTCTGATACTGTAATGCATGCTCCCCCATGAATTGTAGGACAAACTTAGATAAATAGGTCCTACCTGATCCTTTAGAACTTTCCAATCCAACCGCGTAAGTCTTTTTAGCTTTTTCTAGCATTGTAAATTCCTTCCTACATCAGACATTGTGAAATATCCACTCCCCTCCAGCAGCAGCCTCTCAGCTATCTCTGTCCCTGTGTTGTAGTTTAAGCCATGTTAATTGGTAATGATTTTCCTGACTCTCCAGGTTAGGTATGGCTTATAGTTATATATTCTTATGTCACTCTGAATTTCATCCTGGCATTAATCACAGTTACTGTCATTTCTGTAACCATTTGTTTAAATGTCTGTTTCTGCTTCCCAGCTAAGCTTCTGGTGGTAGATATTAAGTCTCTTTTTGCTCTATGGTATAGTATATCCAACATGTGTTCCAATGCCCCATACTTTGTTAAATAAGTATTGAATAAACAAACACAGTACATAATGAATAGTATAGCAGAGGTGTCACCAAGTGCAAGGACGGCTTATATTAATGTATACTAACTTAATAGAGTATGTAATATTTTTTCTAATTTTCTTAAATTTAAGAAATTGCAATGAAAATGTGCTCATAATAACAGGTAAACCATTGCAAGTATAAATAAAGGAAGAGTTCATCATATGTTTCCTCTCCCTGGCATAACTAATACTAAAGTCTTGTGTATCTTTTTATATGCTTATATAGATATGTAAAAACATAGTTTCTTTAAAAGTGGCATTTTAAAGTACATGGTGTTCTACAAACTTTTTGAAATACCATGTACAATTTCCAAGTCAGTAAATATATATCAAAGTTACTTGTTTTAATAACTGTGTAGTATTGGGACTCCGGGATGGCTTAGCTGTTGAGCATCTGCCTTCGGCCCAGGGTGTGATCCCGGAGTCCTGGGATCGAGTCCCCCATTGGGCTCCCTGCATGGAGCCTGCTTCTCCCTCTGCCTATGTCTCTGCCTCTCTCTCTCTCTGTCTCATGAACAAATAAATAAAATCTTAAAAAAAACAAAAACAAAAAACTGTGTAGTATTTCATGGAGTTCAACTATTCACCTATTGATGGATATCCAAGTAGTTTCCTTGTGTGTACCTTTATATGCTGGTATACCTACTTCTGTAGAACAAAGTCTTAAAAGTGATAACATTGCATCAAAGAATATATGTATTTTGATCCTTAATGGAAACTGCTAGCTTGCTTTCCAGAAAAATGTAGCCATTTATACTTTGACCAATATGAGAGGATGAATGTTCAACAGCTGTATGTTATTCCTTTTTATCTTTTGCTAAATTATGAGGGGGAGCTACATTATTGTTTTAGTGTGTATTTCCTTAGCACTAGTGAGTGTATTGGCCGTTAGCATTCCTCTTCTGTGAATTGATGTTAGTTTTTCTGCTCTATTTCCTTCCTTCCCCTATACCTCTTCTTCAGACTGCTCAGTGTCAATTTGTTATAGCTTTGGGTTTAATGATAATTTAAACTCTTGTTGGTTATATGTGTTAGGAATATTTTTCCCATTCTGTCAGTCATGTTTCTGAAGTAATGCAATGCGTACCATAAACACATTTTAAAATTCTTATGCAGCCAAACATCAATTTTTAATTTTAAGGCTTTTTAGTTTCCTGTATTGACTTAAAAAGGGTCTCATTCACTTCGGGGTAAAACTAATAATCTTTCTAAAATTTCTTCTAATATTTTTATTTATTTTATGTTTAGAAACATAATCTGTCCACAGTTCATTTTTGTGTATAATTTTAGGGTATGGTCTAGTTGTTTGTCTTTTTTTTTTTTTTTTTAAGATGGATTGCTAATTTGCAAGTACTATTTATTAAGTAAAACATACTTTCTGATCTTTGACAAAAATTTGGTTCCACATACATCTTTGGATCTCTTTCTATAATCTCTTTTGTTCCATTGACCTGTAACAATATGGTAATAAACAAATTTATAGTAAATTTTACTGTTGGAGGGATCCCTGGGTGGCGCAGCGGTTTGGCGCCTGCCTTTGGCCCAGGGCGCGATCCTGGAGACCCGGGATCGAATCCCACATCGGGCTCCCGGTGCATGGAGCCTGCTTCTCCCTCTGCCTGTGTCTCTGCCTCTCTCTCTCTCTGTAACTATCATAAATAAATAAAAATTAAAAAAAAATTTTACTGTTGGAAAAGCATCTACTACCCCTCCACTACTATTTTGTATTCAGTTGAAATTCACATAACATTAGCCATTATAAAGTAAGCAATTCAGTGGCATTTAGTAACCACTAACTCTACCTACTTCCAAACATTTTCATATTCCCAAAAGGAAATCTTGTACCTATTAAGCAATTGCTCTCCATCCGTCCTTCTCCCAACTCCTGGCAGCTACCAGTCTGAATTTTATCTCTTGGATTTACCTATTCTAGATACTACATATAAATGTAATCATACACTATATGACTTTTATTTTTAAAGATTTTATTTATTTATTCACAAGAGACAGAGAGAGAGGCAGAGACACAGGCAGAGGGAGAAGCAGGCTCCCTGCAGGGAGCCTGATGCAGGACTCGATCCCCAGACTCCAGGATCATGCCCTGGGCCGAAGACAGGCGCTAAACCGCTCAGCCACTCTTAACATGAAGCTTTCCAGTTCCATTCATGTTGTAGCATGTAAGCAGTACTTTATCCCACTGTGGAGATATACCACAATGTTGCCATTGTTCTTAATATTCAAAATTATCTTGACTATTCTCAAACACCAATTCTTCAATTTTAATTTTAATAATTTTATCTTATTTAAAAAGCAAAACAGAGAAAAGGAGAATTATCTTTGTAATTTTTAAAGATTTATATATTAATAGGGAAAGACTGTTATTTTTATGCTATTGCATCTTTCCATCTGAGACTGTGGTTTGTGTCTACTCAAATTATTTTGTGTCCTTTGTTAAAAATTTTTATTTCAGTTATTTTCATTAATTCTATGCCCAGTTTTGCAAATTTGGGTGCTGTTTTGGATGGAATATTCCACCAGGTTTATAATTTCTAACTGCATATTGCTGGTGCAGAGAAAATCCTGGTGTTTTCATGTTGAGTTTTTTTGTTTTGTTTTGGTTTTAACATTAAACCATCCCTCAGAATCCAGTAGAGTGAACCTTGCCTATATAAATAGATTTGCCTTCTCCAGTAGGTGGCAGTGTCTTATGAATCAAAAAACTGGTGATGAGATGGGTTCAGTGAGGTTTGTATTGTTGTTTTTGTGAATGAGATGCTTTAATTGATTGGTTTTATTTTGTTTTCATGAATAATAATAATGTGTGTATGTTTTTTTGTTTTGTACTTTGTGCCAGTTATTTGGGTACTTTCCTTAATATCACTTAATTAGCTTAATTTTATTAGCCAAGATTTTTGGAGTACATTTTTGAAAATTAATACTACTGTATTTATCTTTTAACTCACACATGCTATGAATATTTAGAGTCATGTTAAACTTTGTACATTGTTCTTTTTTTTTTTTTTAGCACGAGAAGCTCTGCCAACATGGGACAAACAGATCCAGTCACTTTGTTTCCAAGTGAATAACCTTTTGGAGAAAATTAGTCAGACAGCACCAGAATGGACAGCACAAGCCATGGAAGCACAGATGGCTCAGTGAATCCTTACAAAACTTCTGTGCACACTACATCTTTTACAATGTTGTACAGATTAATTTCACTGTCTCTCCAAAGCATTTGCATCATGACCTTACATACTTCAATCCCTTTTATGCTGGATCCCATTTAAAGAAGACATTATTAGAACAGGAAGTGCAAGCATTTGAAAATATGTAGTTCTCGTGTATTCAGGGTCTCTGTGTATCAAGCTAACTCAAACGTTTTGAAGGCTTTTTCTTTAAACAGAGTAAGTGAAATATCTGTGGCTAAAAAGTTTGGGTTTGTGATAACTTTGTAGTCATGTAAAACTTAAAGTGCTTTGTGCCTCTCCAAATGTGGTAATTCTAATAAATGGAGAAGTGAGCCAAATAAAAGTAGTACTTTGTTTTTAATTAGTGAACAGTGTTTTGTTCATTTTTCCTTTCAATTCAATAGACATTGATTTATAGCATATGCTAGGAATGCAGAGATAAGCCAGTATCAGGTATGCCAGATTCTCCAGGCATTCAGCCACAGAGCCAGTAGACAGCATGTGTAATACCTGTAGTTGTACCAAGTACTAGAGTGCACAGGGAAGAGCTTTACATTTTGTGGAGACAGGGCTGGGAAAACTTCTCAGAGAGGGTTATTTCAGCCTAGCTTTATAGAGAAAATGGGGAAAGGACTTCTAAAAAAAAAGTTTGAAGGCAACTTCTGGTTTCAACTCCAACATGTGAAGAGCCTGGAAGTCATCACTCCACCCTCACAATAAGAAAAAGACCGAACAGGCTGAAGATCAATGGTTTTTCTTATTTCTACCAGAGAATTGAAGTCACAGGGCAAACTACTGCCAAACCTGGAAAGACTGGCAGATAGCATCACAGTTGAGAGAGCTTACTGGGAGCAGAAACTCTTGGAGCAGTACCTGATAGGAACAGTGAAATAGTAACGGATGGAGAGGGAAGGAGAGTCCTGAGCAGTCTCTTTGCTGAGTGTGGAACCCAATGCAGGGCTAGATCTCATGACTCTGAGATCAGGACCTGAGCTGAAATCAAATGTCAGTTACCCACCGTGTCACCCAGGTGCCCTAAAACACCTTTTTTTTTTTTTTTTAAGAAAAAAAAAAAAAGAAGAAGAATATTTATTCATGAGAGACACAGAGAGGCAGAGACATAGACAGAGGGAGAAGTAGGCTCCCTGCAGGGAGCCCAATGCAGGACTCAGTCCCAGGACCCCTGGATCACAACTTGAGCTGAAGGCAGACGCTCAACCACTGAACCACTCGGGTGCACCAAAGACTTTTTCTATAAAGGAACACAGATAAGAATTATATTGGATTTCTTGTCAGAAACCATGCAAGCAAGAACAGACTGTAGATATTTAAGATGTTGAAAGAAAAAACTAATGTAGGATATTATCCAGCAAAATTAACCTTTAAAAGTGAAAGAGGAAGAGTCAGCAAAAACTGAAGAAATTTGTTGCCAGGAGACCTGCCTTACAAGACGTGCAAAAAACTCTTCAAAGTAAAGGAAATAGTATGAGTTAGAAACTTAGATAAAGGAAGAGCATCGGAAAACAAATAGATGAAGGTAAAATAGAATCTTAAAAAAAAAATTTTTTTGAAGGGATACTGAAAGGTCTTTATTGCCCACTGGCCACCATCAGTATCCTAGCCCCATGCTGGGCCTTCTGGATATCTCTCCAACCAACTCTGAAGGCCCATGAAACAGCCACAGTCCAGCTTTCTCCTTTCTGGGGACCAAGGTGCCTGGGGCAGACAGTGTGGCAGAGGGGCCTCAGAGTGAGGGGCAGGAGGACACAGCAGCACTTCCTGCAGACAAGATGGAAGAGAGGGCCCTTCTTGGCACCTGCTATGGAGGGTTGCCCTAAAGAAGAGGGCGGGGTGGGGGGAGGGGTTTCTGTGGGGATAGCATGGGTGGTGAAAAGGATGATGATAAAAACAATCACGCAGATGAGGACAATCATCTTCACGTTCTTCCACCAGAACTTCTGAGCCACCCTCTGTGATGTGGTCTTGAAGTGCTCCGATGTAGCTTCCAGATCCTCTGTCTTGCTGCGGAGATGGTCCAGGTTTTCTCCTCGGCCCAAGATCCGCTCCACATTCTGGGTCATGATATTCTTTTTTTCTTTTTTTTTTTTTTAAAGGTTTTTATTTATTTGTATATGAGAGGCACAGACAGAGAGGCAGAGACAAGCAGAGAGAGAAGCAGGCTCCATGCAGGGAGCCCGATATGGGACTCGATCCCTGGACCACAGGATCACTCCCTGGGCCAAAGGCAGACACTCAACCGCTGAGCTGCCAACACATCCCTGGGTCATGATATTCTTGACTCCCTCCACCTCACTCTGCAAGTTCTGCACACGATCATTTCCACCACCTCCACTGGCCTCCTCCATGTCTCCAAGCAGCTCGGGCCTATCAGTGCGAGACTCGCCTCATCTGTTTCCTCCCGGGCGGCCCTCGCTTTCGTCCTAAAAATTTTTAATTGGTCTAATGACTCTAATGACTCTGTTCAAAATAATAGCAACAGTTTTTTAATGTTTATAGTATATGGATAAGTAAAATGAATGGCAGGAACGATGGGAGGCAGAAATTGGGAATATTCTCTTATAAGATTGCTGTACTACCCATGAAACAGTATAGTGTTTAAACATGGACTTAGATTAGTTGTAAATGTATATAGCAAACTGGAAGGTGACTAATAAAATTTTAAAATATATAAAATTGATATGCTAAGAGAGAAGGTAGAAAATAGGATCATAAAATGTTCGATTAAAAGCAGAGCATCGGGGGCACCTGAGTGGTTCAGTGGTTGAACATCTGTCCTTTGGCTCAGGTTGTGATGCCAGGATCCTGGGATTGAGTCCCGCATTGGGCTCCCCACAGGCAGCCTGCTTCTCCCTCTGCCTGTCTCTGCCTCTCTCTGTGTCTCTCATGAATAAATGAGTGAAGTCTAAAAAAAAATGGAGAGCGTCACAACAGAGCATTGAAATACATGAGGCAAAAACTGATAGAACAGCAAGAACAAATAGATGAATCCACTGTTATACTCAGACTTCAGCACCCCCTTATCAGCAATTGACAGATCCAACAGGCAGAAAATTGGTTAGGACATAGTTGAACTCATCAGCACCATCAGTCAACTGGATCTAATTGACATCTATAGACTCCATACAACAACAGCAGAGCATTTTTTTTTTAAGATTTTATTTATTTATTTATTTATTTATTTATTTATTTATTTATTTATTTATTTATTCATGAGAGACATAGAGAGAGGCAGAGACACAGGCAGAGGGAGAAGCAGGCTCCATGCAGAGAGCCCGACTTGGGACTCAATCCCAGGTCTCCAGGATCACGCCCTGGGCTGAAGGCGGCGCTAAACCGCTGAGCCACCCGGGCTGCCCGCCCTTTACTTTTCTTAATCTCACATGGAACATTCACAAAGATAGACCACATCCTGGCTCATAAAACACATCTTAACATATTAAAAAGAATAGAAATCATACAGTGGGTGCTCTCAGGCCACAATGAAACTAAACTAGAAACCAATAAGAAAAAGATAGCTAGTAAATCCCAAAACTTTTGGGGTTTAAACAAAACAGGGGATCCCTGGGTGGCTCAGCGGTTTAGCGCCTGCCTTTGGCCCAGGACGGGATCCTGGGGTCCCGGAATCGACTCCTGAGTCGGGCTCCCGGCATGGAGCCTGCTTCTGCCTCTGTCTGTGTCTCTGCCTCTCTCTCTCTATGTCTATCATGGGTAAATAAATAAAATCTTTTAAATAAATAAATAAATACACAAATAACACATGTGTCAAAGAAGAAATCTCCAAAGAAATTCAAAAATATTTTGAAATAAATGAAAATACAACTTCTCAAAATCTGTGGGATGTTGTACAAGCAGAGCATATATTAGAAGAGAGATCTAATATCAATAATCTAAGCTTCCACCTTAGGAAACTAGAAATTAAAACTCAAAGTAAGCAGAAGAAAAGAAACAATAAAAGTTAGAATAGACCAGAGCATAAGTCAGTGAAACTAAAAATAGGAAATTAGTTTTATTTTATTTGGGAGGGGGGATTAGGTTGACTTTTCTTTTTTCAAGACAAACATTAACATTTATTTATTTATTTATTTATTTATTTATTTGTTTGTTTATTTATTTATTTTAATTCAATTTGCTAACATATAGTGTAACACCCAGAGTTCATCCCACCAAGTGCTTTCCTTAGTGCCTGTCACCCAGTTACCCCATCTCCCCACTCTCCTCCCCAGGAAATTAGTTTTAAAAAGTCAATGAAACTAAAAGCCGATTCTTTGTAAAGATCAGTAAAATTGGTAAGCTTCTAGCCAGGCTAATTAAGAGAAGGCACAAATTACTAGTATCAGAAGTGAAAGGAAGGGGTCATCACTATAGATCCAATGAAAAGTAAAATGATAATAAAGGAATAATATGAACAATTCTGTGCCTATAAATTTGGTAACCTAGATGGAATAGATCAACTCTTTGAAAGACATAATCTGCCAAAACTCACACAAGAAGAAATAAACAATCTGAATAAGCCTATATCAAAAAAGTTGAATCAATAATTACCTTTGATAATAGAAAGCACTAAAGCCAAATGGGTTCATTGATGAATTCTATCAAACATTTGAGAAAGAAATCACACCAATTCTCTACAATTTATTCCAAAAAATGGAAGCAGAGAAAATACTTTCTGATTCTGTGAGGTTAACATCACCCTCAAACCAAAGCTAGATAAAGATATTACAAGAGAGGAAAACTGCAGTTTCATATCTGTCATGAACACAGATGTAAAAATTCTTAACAAAATATTAGCAAATCAAATTTGGCAATATGTAAAGAGAATATATATCACAGCCAAATGAGATTTGTTCCAGGTAGGCAAGACTCTTCCAACATTTGAAAATAATATAATCTATCTACAAGCTAAAGAAAAATATGATCATATCAATAGGTATAGAAAAAAGCCTTTGACAAAATCCACTCCCTATGCATGATAAAAACTCAACTAGAGATAGAAGGAATTTCTTCAACTTGATAACATCTACAAAAAAGCCTATCACTGATATAATATTAACAGCGAGAAACTAGATTACTTGATTCTTTCTCCCTAAAATCAGGAATCTACAAAAACCCTCTATGGCTAACATATTTCATAATGAGGAACTAGCTAACCAGATTCTTTCCCCTGAGATAAGGAATCATCTGCCCTCACTTCTCCTACTCAACATCATACCAAAAGTCCTAAGTAATTCAATGAGACCAAAAAAGAAAATTAAACTTAACACAGATTGAGAAGGAGGCAAAAACTTAATTCACAGTGATTGTTTACATAGAAAATCCTAAGGAATCAGCCAAAAAAATTTCCTAGAATTAAAAAACAAATATAGCTAAGTTGTAGAATACAAAGTTAAAATACAAGTAAGTCAATTGCTTTCCTATATACCTCAATGAACAGTTGAAATTTAAATTTTTATTTATTTTATTTTTATTCATTTTTTGGAATTTAAATTTTTTAAAATGTGTGTTGAAGGTAGTAAAAGGAAATTTTAAAAGTGAAGAAGTGGCAGGAGAATGGGCTAAACCTGAGGCTATATTATGGGGGCAGGGAAAATTTGGGATCCTTTTTTTAGAATATTCACAGTTTAACTTGTGGCAGGCAGTTTATAGGATGGATTGGAAAGAAGGTAACAGGAGCTCTAGTTACTAGAGGCGGGCCAACTAGTTCAGGAGCTATGTACCTGATTTTCCAAAGAGATCCTGAGGGTTTGACTACATCCATGGCATTGAAGACAGAAGAGGACAGATTGACTTGTTTAGTAAATGATTTGAGTAGAATAGGTATCTAGTAGGTGTCAGGCATTGTTCTTAGAACTGGGGATACAGCAACAAAGGAAATAGATCATCCGTTGGGGGTATCAAGTGGAGTTTATGTGACAGAAGCCAGTGTCTGATTAGATGTGAGGAGAAGGGAGAAGGGGGTGATTAGTCAATTCAGGACTCATTGATACTTAGATTTCTCATCTTGAACAACTGAGTAAGTGGTGATATTGTTTGACATGTTGGGTAGAGAAGGCCTAGGGGACATCTAGATGGACTCGATTAGTAGGCAGCCGAAGAGTCATTCAGAACATCCATTGTAAGCGGGAGACTGGAAATACAGTCATCGCTGACATCTAGGAGGCAGTTGAAGCCATAGGGGTAGATGACATTAAGAAAAGCATGAGATATGAAAGGAGTGGATCCCAGATAGAACCTTGCAAAGCATCTAAACTCATGAAGCAAGTACAAGAAAGGGCAGAGCACTCAAGTTTGCTGAGTACGTTGAAATCCAGGTGCCTTTACATTTGATGTCTCTGAAATTTCGCAATAAACCTATACAGTACTTTTGCCTCCCCTCCCCCTACCCCAACAAAAGAAATGGATTCAAGGGTAGGAGGAGAACCAAAGGAAACTGGGGAGTGAGATTTTCATCAGGGCAAAATGATGCATATGGAACACATAGAATAATACATGTGGAAAAAAATATTGCTTCTTTCATTTAACATCAATATTTAATCAAAACTGGGTCATACTGAATTTAATCATTGAATTTTTATTACTTGTCCTAATACTTCCTATTCAGAAGAAAACAAAAATCAACACAAGGCACCTATCAGGTATGCAGCTGGGAAGCAGGACATAGTATGTTCTTACTTTGTTGGCATTAATAATACAGATAACATGATAAGGAGCAGAAAGTATTAGCTAAATGTATTGTAAGTGTCTTATAATAGTTATCTGTAGTCTTTTTTTTTTTTTTTTTCTGTCTCAAATTTCTCAGATGAAAGCGAACTGAGTTGCTGTGGACCAAAATCTCCTATAGAGAAACCAAATCATAAGAACAAAAGTATAAGACTGACCCTTAAAATTAATGACATAAAGACATGGAGAGCAAAGAAGCATAGAACCTTGTTAGCAAAATCTTTTATTTTGTTTACATACCAAATGTAACAAAATTCATAAGCCAGAAAATTTGATAACATGAAAGCGAGAAACTAAGCTGGACCATTTAGCAAAACTAAGGGAACACGTTCATTTAAAATAAATCAAAACCCATTTTTTTTTACCCCATCGATTGTGATTAAGCAGATCTATCATATTTCAGTTGCAAAAGGCAGAGGACTCAAGCTGAAGAGGTGCCTGCTGATTTTTGTTGCTTTGGTAAGATCTTTCACCTATAAGGGACATACAAAGAAAAGGTTTGAATTGTCTCAATCTACATTTTTATTTTCAATGAACTTTAAATTTTAGAATCATTTCAGGTTTACAAAAAAGTTGCAAAGGTAGTACAGAGAGTTCTTATACACCCTGCACTGATTTCCCTACCAGTTAACATCTTACTAAGATAGGTTTGTTACAATGGAGCCAATGTTGATACAGAATATCATTAATCAAAGAATATACTTTAGTTAGATTTCTCAGTTTTTACCTAATGTCCTTTTTTTCTGTTCCAGGATCCCATCCAGTCTAGGACATTACATTTAGTCATCATGTTTCCATAGGTTCCTCTACACTGTGACTGTTTCTCAGACTTTCCTTATTTGTGATGACCTTGACAGTTTTGTCAACTACTACTGGTCAGGTGTTTTGCAGAATACCTATGCTTTAGTTTAGATTTGTCTAATGTTTTTCTCCTGGTCAGACTGGAGTTATGGGGTCTTGAGGGGAAGATGACAAAGGTACAGTGTCATTCTCATCACATCATTTCAGGGGTACATGCTATTAACATGACATCACTGGTTCCAGTGTTCACAACTGGGAGCTTTCTCAGTTGGGTCCTATGTCCCTTTCTTTCAACCTATTTATTTTTTAAGTAATTAATTTATTTGAGAAAGAGACAGAGCACAAGTGGGAAAAGGACAGAGAGACTCCTCCACTGAGCAGGGTAAACTGACACAGGGCTCAATCCCAGGACCCCATGATTATGACCTGAGCTGAAGTCAGATGCTTAACTGACTGAGCCACCCAGGCACCCCTCAACCTATTTTTTTAAAACATAAATCATGTTATTTATTGATCTTTGTCTCTTGATTCTCCCATTTCAGGTATTTGTAGATCTAAAGTTTCACAGTTGATGAATAATGCAGGGTTCAAAGTAATGAGCCAGAGTCAGGATCACCAAGGCATTTTTACCTCAAACCAATTCAAAGGTTCAGGAAGATTATTTCTCTGAGGCTAAAGAAAAAAAGTTCAGATGTCAGGATTCATTATGGATATGTGAGTATAGATTTCATCTGACCTGTGTTGTGTATTTATTTAAATGGTGTTGAGCTAGTCTTTGCTTCTGACTGCATTGTACCTTTGCTTCTGCATCTTTGCTTCTGACCTCATCCTGTCCAGTCTGTGCTATAAACCACTATTTGATTAATTCTTCTAAAGTATAGTTCTATGTTACTCCCTTACATAAAGCCTATAATAACTCTCACTGCTTTCCAAATAAAAGACCAAGTCATTAGCCTAGTTTCATTGTATTGTGTACCCCAACTCACTTTTAAAGTCTTTTCTTGTGATTTTCCTACTTATATGTTCCTGCCAAGTTGGATGGACCTAAGCTCATAAAGATGTTTTTCCTTTCTTTGCTTCTATTTTTTCACTAACTTTGCTGATTAGAAGCAATATCAATTTCTATTAATAACAGTCACATCTTATGTCAGAGATCTTATGTTTGCCCCCATCTGATCCATTTCCATCCTTGTCTGCACTGCTGTGTGTCCTGGGAGGCTGACCTGTTGTAGACTACAGCAACACTCTCCTGCCCTCTGCCAACCAGTGGGTTCAAACAGTGGGAAGCCTAGAAGAACCTCAGAAAGTGAGATCCAGGTACTTTTCCTCTTGCCTACTTCCTGTTGAGAGGTTACCATTCCTCTCAGGGCAGCCTTCTCCTCATAGCTCACTCCTTTGGGATTCGGTAACTCCTGAGGCCTAGGGGTGGTAAAGTGGTTACAGTTTAAATGTTGTCAGCCTAGGCTCTGGGACCATCCCTTGTCATTTCCCTAGACCTCCCACCGACACCTGTATTGTAAGTGGTCTTCATTAAATCTTTGTATTATTACAATTTGAGTGCCATCTATTTCCTATTGTGACCTTAATACTCATGTCCTCTTTAGAATTAAAAAAACACTCTTTCAAGAACCTTTCATTTACACATCTAACAGAAAATGATCTTTTCTTCCTCTGAACATAAAATAACACTTGGTCCAAAGGCATTAGACAAACTCATCATTTTATTTAAAAGCTGTCTAATCTCCTCTTTCAGAGTATAAAGTCTCTAAATGCAAGAGGGCTAGCTTATTTATTTTTGTTCCCCACAGCACCTAGCATTGTCCTGCATAGGACTAGGTACTTTGATACATTATTTGCCAAATAAATGACACTTTAAAACATATCATCCATGAGTTATACTTGTTAACCTATACAGAGTTCTCATTCACTTGAGAAAGGAAATAGGATATTACAAAGAATGGAAAAATAATGCTTCCTTCCCATACTCACAATACATTCTATAAGAGACTGACAAAATCATGTTTGTTTCTATTTAATAGCTAATTCTGAGAATACTGGAAAAATTAATTGGAAATGATTTGATTGATTTTCAGAAGTTCAGATTCTATAAAACATTTCCAAATATTCTATATTCTATATCCACCCCTTTCAGAGTTCACTTTTTCCAATAGGATTTTTCTATTTAATTTCCCCTCATTCTTGATAGATGCTTTATGCTGCAATCACTTCAAATATTACAAAACATGTAATTTTCATCTGCTCTACTACTTTATAGTTATTTAACAATTTCTTTTGTCAATTCGATTGTCTTAGTAGAGGGCATGTTTTCTGCTTCTGTTTGTATCTTACCACACTCTGGCATTTTACAAGTGGTAAGTGCCTCATTAATGGATCAAGAGAATTCTGAGAAGTCTAGAAAAGTCACCATCCTTTATTTACTAAAATATGGTTTCAAAACATAAAGCTATTGTAGACTTCATTATAGACTGAATGTTTGTGCCCCCTGCAAAACTCACATGTTGAAACCCTAATTCCCACTGTGAGGGTATAAGGTGATAGAGCCTTTGGGAGATAATTAGGTCTGAAATAAGGTCAGCAGCACCCCCACCCAATGGGATTAATGTCTTTGTAAGAAGAGAGACCAGACCTTACTCTCTCTACTATTTGAAGACACATTGAAAAGGTAGCCATCTGTAAACTAGGAAGAGAGCCCTCACAGGAACTGAATTGGTCCACACCATAATCTTGGACTTCCCAGCCTTCATAACTGTGAGAAATAAATTCTTATTGTGTAAGCCACTCAGGCTAAAATTGTTATGATGGCCCAAGCAACGTAATACAGCTATCTTCTTCATAAGAAGACACTAAATCAATCTTTATATTAAGAAAACATTTGAGAGACCTAAAGAATTGTTATTATTGGATCATTACTCAAAATAATGCATAATTTACAAAGCCCTTATTATATTTCAAACAAAACCCAGATTCTGGGACCTACCATTAGTTTTTTTTAGAAAGTACGCATGGCCCTCCTTCTGTTGATGTCTCTCTTGATTTGGCAAAGAGAACAATAAGGACAGCAAAGAGTCACCAAATAGTCATCACAAATGGATCCCTGTTTGAAAATATAAAAGAAGTAGAAATTTAAAATCCACCTATTTGGAAATGAAGATATACGGATTTTCAAGACACTTTGAAGAGAGGCAGAAGGAACTGATCCTTTGTTTGTTTTGTTTTGTTTTTGTTTTTGTTTTTCTTAAATTTTTAAAAATTTATTCATGAGAGACACAGAGGCAGAGACATAGGCAGAGGGAGAAGCAGGCTCCCTGTGGGGAGCCCAATACAGGACTCAATCCCAGGACCCTAGGATCATGCTCTGAGCCAAAGGCAAATGCTCAACAAGCCACCCAGGTGTCCTGGAACTGATTCTTCGAATTCAGAGTTTGGATAGATATATTTAGAAAAGTGTTAATTGACTTTTCCATGTAACTCCTCTTTTGATGACATTAAATGTTTTCCTATACTTTGTAATGTTGAATATAGAGGATATCAATCAACCAAACTGTCAGTATGAGGGAAAAACCAAGAGTTTCAGCAAGTAAAATCTCAAAATTATTTTCTTCCACACCTCTTCTGTGTCTCAGGAAGTTATTGGAGGATACTGCCACCACAACGAGGGAGGAAACCAAGAAAGAGGAAGATGTGGTATGTAAGAAACAGGAGCCTAACACAGGAGAGAAGTGACTATAATCTCCAGGGTGATGCTGAAGGAGATTCCAGGGCAAGAGCTAAGCACCACAAATAAAGAACCATTAGTTCCAAGGGTAGTAGGAGGTCAGGGAGTGATTTCATTGAGAAGATAAATATGATAGGATATCCAATGTGTTGAATGTGTTGGAAAGAGAGTTAGAAAACTGGGAACGAGTTTTGGGGTTACTTACTCATAAGTAAGTGGAAAACTACTAATGGAAACACCAAGAATTATTAAAACCAGGAAAAACAAAGTTCAGCAGAAAAAGCAATCATACATAGTTCACTACGTGACTCAACTCTGAAGAGCAAACATAGGTCTCATAATATAAGTACCAAATATGGATTTTTTTAAAAAGATTTTATTTATTTATTCATGAGAGACACACAGAGAGAGGCAGAGACATAGGCAGAGGGAGAAGCAAGCTCCATGCAGGGAGTCTGATGTGGGACTTGATCCCAGGATTCCAGGGTCACGCCCAGAGCTGAAGGCAGATGCTTAAGTGCTGAGCCACCCAGGCATCTCCCAAATATGGATTTAACCCAAATTATATGTGCCTATGTTGGAAGGAATGGGTATGGGGAGGGTGCATATCTGTGTGTGTGTGGGAACAGAACTAAGTTCTTCTCTTTTATAGTGGGAGTTCTATAGACAGTACCCTATCTATAGGCAACTGAAAACTCAAAGGTCTATAGGCAACTGAAAACTCAAAAAGTAGCAATACAAGTCTATGATTTGGAGATGTGGAGGAAAATACCGGCAGAGCTCTGGGAAGGAGGCAGTAGGAAAGAGAAGTCCGTGGATTACTATTTTTCTTAACAAAAATTAGATAATCTAAAATTAAACTATATGCTTATAGAGCTTTGGTAAATAAATTAAAGCTATACTAGAAAACAGGAATGGGGTTATTCAGTGGGCCAGAAATTTTGAGCAATTTTTTTTTTTTAAATAGGGAGCCAATGGGATTTCATTGATGGAGAAAGTAAAACAGAGCTAGGGAACCTGAAACCTAACAGGGTCACGGACAGGGCATTTGATAAATCCCGGACTCAAAACCCTGGAACTCAGAAAGGAGGAAGAAGAAACTGGGGAGTAGAAGACAGGAGATGAACTGAAACCTAAGCACCCAGCCCCTTGTTGCCAGCTGTGGCTCTGCCCAGCGATACAGCATGCAACTGAATGTAACAGGGGACACTGATGTGGGCTTTGGGGCCCAAGGAGAGGAGAGGAGAGGGGTGAGGTAAGTGGGGGCAGTTCTTCTCCTCTCTTCCAAGAGATCAGACTCCCTAAGATTTAACACATACATACTGGAAGAAAGAATAAAGGGTAAAGACACAGCAGAGAAATCTAAATTGCTCTCACTAATGAGATAGCCAAAGTTTTATGTTTGGTATTCACTGAATATTTTTTAAAAGATTTTACTTATTTATTCATGAAAGACACACACAAGGAGGCAGAGACACAGGCAGAGGGGGAAGCAGGCTCCCCGTGGGAAGCCTGATACAAGACTCAATCCCAGGACCTGGGATCACGTCCTGAGCCAAAGGCAGGTTCTCAACCACTGAGCCACCCAGGTGCCCCCCCTCTTCTTTTATTTACTGCTTTACGTCTTCTTGCTGCATGGGTCTTTTCTGATTCCTTGTATTCCCTATAGATGTGCCACAGCAAATATTTCTCCAATTAGTAATGACCCCTAATTTTTTACCCACAACTTAAAATTATATTCATTTTGAGATTCATCCAAGTTTTTGTGTATATCAATAATTCATTCCTTTTTATTCCTGAGTACTGTTCCATTATATGGATATATCATACCTTATTTATCCATTCACCTGCTGGGGAACATTTGGATTGTTTTTAGTTTGGGCTGTTACAAGCCAAATCGCTCTGATACAAGTCTTGGTATGAACATATATTTCTTTGAGTAAATATCTAGGAGTAGAATGGCTGGGTCAAATGGTAGGTGTGTTTAACTTTTTAAGGAACTGCATTTTACATTCCCACAAGTATTGTATGAGAGTTTCAGTTCCTCCATATCTGGCAACACTTAATGTGGTTAGGCTGATTAGTTTTAGCCATTCCCATAGTCATATTTCATTGTGGTTTTCATTTGCATTTCTCTAATGATGACTAATGATGTTGAATATCTTTTTACATGCTTATTTGCCATCCAAATATTTTCTCTTCCCCCTAATTTAGTTTACTGTGTTAAGAACACTTAACAACTTGGATGGATCTCAAAATAATTATACTAAGTAAAATAAGTTAGATAAAAGAGTACAGATTGGACAGTTCTATTATATGAAATAGAAATGAGAGTAACGTTTAAATCAGTAGATCCTGAGTAGATTATCCTCTGTAATGTGGGTAGGCTTCCTCCAATCAGTTGAAGGTCTTAATAGAAAAAGATTGACATTTTCAGAGCAAGAAGAAATACTGCCAGCACGCTGCTTTCAGAATTGAAGTCTTCCCAGCCCGCCAGCCTATTCTGGTTTTTTTTGGACTTGCCAACCCTCACAATCACATGAACCTGTTCCTTAAAAAATTCCCTCTCTATTTATAGATCTATGTTTTTCTACATCATCTGTATATCTCCTTTTGGTTGTGTTTCTCTGGCGAGCCCTAACACATCCTCTTGCTACTTGAGGTGCAGCTTGTGGCAATAATGGAATGCGTATGCATGGAAAGTCAGAGTTGTGACAACTTCTACTACTAGTGCGTATCTTTGGCAGTGTTACCCAAACCCCTTAAGACTTTAAAGTCCTCATCTGTAAAATGTGGTCTGAGAATTCAGTGAAGCGTCCTCTGTAATGCGCTTGGGGCATGCTAGGTTCTGAGTAAGCCCCGTGCTTGTATGATAGACATTGCAGTTACAACAGTTGCTTATGCTCTAAGGTCTTTAATAGAAACCTAGAAGGAGGTCATGTAACCAAAGAATCTATTGCTGGAGCACAAGGCTGCACATGCTAGGAAACACCTACCAATCAAATTCAGGTCATGGACACCATCAAAGGGCTTGCAGATTTGTAACGATTATTTTGAGTGTGGATGCATGTTTAAATGGTACAGTGTCATAAGAGACTCACAGGGATGCCATATCGGGTCCGGTAGAGGGTCCTCATTGCGACAGATGTCCCACACAGACAGCATTCATTCATGTCAGCTGCAATTTGACAGGCAAGGCACATAAAACAAAATGTGCCACAGAGACCTAGACACAGGAAGCCAGAGGCACCAGTTACTCCACTCTGTTCCTGCCACCTTCGAAAGCTAATTTGCTTTCATTACTGTCAGTCCCATTCATGAGGCCTTGGCCAAACATCCTGCTGCCAAGTCCAACCTCAATGCTTTTGCTCAGCATTGCATTGGCTTCTCCCTTCTCCCCACCCAACCATTTCAGGTATCATCACACTTTGAAAAGTATACATCCTTTTTGTAGTACTGCCTTCATTCATCTACTGAATGGCTCACAGAAACCTAGCCATAGGGGCACCTGGGTGGCTCAGTGGTTGAGCATCTGCCTTTGGCTCAGAGCGTGATCCCAGGGTCTGGAATCGAGTCCCACATTGGGCTCCTTGCAGGGATCCTGCTTCTCTCTCTGCCTATGTCTCTGCTTCACTCTCTGTGTCTCTCATGAATAAATAAATAAAATCTTAAAAAAAAAGAAATCTAGTCATGTCCCAGAGATTATTCTTTTTAAGATTTTTTTTTTGTATTTATTTGTTAGAGAGAGAGAAGAAGCAAGGGGAGTGGCAATCAGAGGCAGAGAGAGAAGCAGGCTCTCTCTGAGCAGGGAGCCAGATGTGGGACTTGATCCCAGGACAGTGGGATCATGACCCAAGCCTAAGGTAGGCACTTAACCAACTGAGCCACCCACGTGCCTCTCAGAGATTATTCTCAGAACTGAGTGGTGCTGTCTGAAGTCTAGCTAGTAGGGCAGTCAGGTAATAATATAAAAAAACTCTCCAGCAGAAATCTACTCAAGATGTCAAGGGGTCACCCACAGAAATGAGGCCCCAAAAGGCTCTGGGAAGGATATGCTGCTTGATGTGAATATTGTAAGATGATTAGAACTTTGCAGGTAGACAAAAGGGAGAAGATCCTCTTTGAGATCACTTGGCATGTCTTGGCAGTGGCTGGTGTTCATTCAGCATGGCTGGATGGGATGGGGATAAAGTTGGAGGAGCAGGCAGGTTAGGGACTGGATGATGAAGTATGAGGGCATGGAGTTGGTCATGAAAGTCATGAGGAATCGCCAAAATATTTTAAGAAGGGAGAGTGATTTGGTCAGGTCTGCAATTAAGAAGTCCTGCCATTAAGCAATTAAACTTTATATTATAACTTGTTTTTCACTTATTTGGGTGATAATACAAGGGATTGGAGGATTAAAATATTCATCTTTGTAGGGTTTTAGCAATGTAGCTAGTCTAGTATTACTATGACTTGTACATGTTGAACTAATGTCTTGAGATGTGTAAGTCATCACCCCAGGTCATCCAGTAAGGCAATGAGAGCCAATAAACAAACCCATCGTTCCATTTTCTAGGTAATTTTTTCTCTCTGTGGTTTTTAATGTACAGTTGGCCTTTGGACAATCTGGGGGTTTGGAGGGGGATTGACCCCCTGTACAGCCAAAAACTCTCTGTGTAACTTTTAATGCCCCTCAAGTTTAACAACTAGTAGCCTACTATTGACTGGAAGTCTCACCAATAACATAAACAGTTGACTGATACATATTTTGTATATGTATTCTATACTATATTCTTACCATAAAGTAAGCTAGAGAAAAGGAAATGTTAAGAAAAGCATATGGAAGAAAAAATACTTTTATAGCACTGTACTGTAAAAAATCTGCAAATAAGCAGATCAGTGCAGTTCAAACTGAACAACTCTGTTGTGCAGGGGTCAACTTGATTCCAAATTTCATTTTCACTGGTAAGTTTTAACCTTTAGGTTAATATATTTTCTTTGCTTGTCTCATAACACTCTGTAGACTTGAGACAGGCAAATACACCTCAAAGCAAATTATTTTATTTTATTTATTTATTGAAAGAGAGAGAGCAGGAGCAGAGCAGCAGGGGAAGAGGGAGAAGCAGACTCCCTGCTAGGTAGGGAGCCAATGGGCTCAATCCCAGGACCTCCAGATCATGACCTGAGCTGAAGATTGACACTTAACTGACTGAGCCACCCGGGGGCCTCTCAAAGCAAATTTTTTCATAGGCAGACTTGTTTGTTTCCTGGTTGAGAACTAACCTCTTTGGTCCTCTCTGACATCCTCATCCCACCCCCAAATTTACTTTCCCCTGTTTTACTTGGAGAGATCTCACAAAAAGGAAATGAAGCAGAGTCAGAGATTCTTTTCCTGAGGAGAAGCTGACTGCCTTTAGAATTCTTTGTACTCAGGTGTATAAAAACCTAAATGTATGAATTAAAATAGTTCTTCACTGAGCTCATGTTGAAACCATGGATGAATACTATCCCTTGTGTACTGGGCACAATGTAACTCTAAAGTAATGAGTTTATATATAACAAGTCTTTTTCCCTTTTCTTCTTCTTCTTCTTTTTTTTTTTTTTTTAGATCAAGGTAAACTGGAAATGCCCTTTTATTTTAATGTATGTTCTATTTATAATCATTAGACCAGACCCATTCATTGTGAGAATCATCAGCTTTGTTACTATTATCTTAATTCCAGAACTTATTTTAAAAGAAAGACTATTGATTGATGTGTTGGTGAAAAATGAACTATAATCAGCACAAGCCTTTTATCTTTACTTACCATTCATTGCCTGACATGCCAGATGCCCTGTAATAGGCCGGGAACCTTGACTATGCCATAAGGGAGGAATGAGGGAAAGCTTTGGCCTTTGGTCATTAGCCTCCAAGGCAACTACAGGGGCATTACCCAGCACTTACAGACTCCGCAGTCGCTGAAGCAATCACACATGCCTGTCTGCCAGTTGGAGGTTTGTGGCATGGGACCACATCCAGGCTGAGTCACAATGACCACTGGTGACGGTGCTTGCATTTTCAATGCAGGATCTTCAATGGCAGCAGTCTGAAAAGGGAAAAGTTGGTGTAAGTGGACTCCAGGTGGCTCCTGGAAATCTGCGTTGAGGCATTCCGCTCCACAGCCAAGTGAGATAATTTAGATTAAGTTGCTTGCTTATTCAAAGAACATAATTTCTCTCTCCCCTCCCCTGGGGACAGAGGTCACTGGGGGAAGGGATTCACTGAGGTGGTCAGAGCAAAAATTGTTTCCCTTGGAGTAAGGGAGCAAAAGCGAGTTATTGCTGCTGTTTTTATACAGGTGAATGAAGACAGGGGAATGAATGACTAACTCCTAATAGTAGTCGGAAGGAGTGAATTGGGACACCTGGGTGGCTCAAGGGTTGAGTGTCTGCCTTCGGCTCCGGGTGTGATCTGGGGGTCCTGCATCAGGCTCCCCTCAGGGAGCCTGCTTCTTTCTCCCTCTGCCTAAGTCTCTGCTTCTCTCTGTGTCTTTCATGAATAAATAAATAAAATCTTTTTTTTTTTTTTTTTTTTGTAAAAAAAAAGGAGTGAATTGCAGAAAATGGGCTTCTCTAAAATTGTACCATCCTCAACTACTGTGAACACACACCTTTCCCCTCTGGCTCATTTTTAAAATTCCTTTTTGTTTTGGATTTATTTCTGATTGGCAGTTGTGAAAAAAAAAAAAAAACCCTCCCCCGTTTTCTGTCTACCCATGGAATAATCTACTTCACTTCTGCTCACCAAATGTGTGATAGTTTTTCCCACACCAAGCGATTCTGCAATACCAGCTGGAGTGTCCTACAATTCAACTCAATTCTACACTTGTCTATAGGAGAGAGCGTCAGATTCCACAGGTGAAAGGCTCGGACTGCTCCTACCTCCCCACTTCAGAGGCCAGTTACAAGCCCAGGTTGTCACCTGTGCTTTTGGGTTATCAGCTATAGACTGGAGGGTCCCATGACCCCTCCTCGGGTTCAATTAATTAGTTAGAGTGGCTCACAGCACTCCAGAGAACAATTGAACAGTTCACTTACTAGATTATTGGTATTTTACAAAGGATACTAAAGGATTCAAATGAACAGATGAAGAGATATTATAAATTCAGAATGTGTGAAATTTGGGGTTGCTACTGCTGGCTCCCTAACCCAAAAGCTCCCTGAACCCCATCCTTTTGGGACTTTATTGCATTAGGCATCATTGATTAAACCATTGGCCATTGGTAACTGAGTTCAATCTTCAGCCCCCTCTTCCTGCCCTCGAAGTCTGAGAGCTAGGGCTGAAAGTTCCAAGCCTCTAATCACAAGGTTGGTTCCCTTGGCAATCAGCCCCATCCTCAAGGGCTTTCCAAAAGTTGCTTCTTGAGCATAAACTCCTCAGTAGTTGAGAGGGTCTGGGTATAAAAAAGAGAACACTTTTACCAGTTAAGAGCTTCTTATCAGTTAAGAGATTCCAGAGATTTTAGAAGCTCTGTGCCATGAACAGGGATGAAAACCATATATTTCTTATTATAAACCATAATATCATAGCAGTCCTCTCTAATCTATTTGTATCCAAGCTGGCTCTTCACTTCAAATTTACCTGGAGCCTGTGTCCCCCACTCAGTACTGGCTTGGGAGCCTTTTGACACACATTGGGGAAAGTTCTAATAGTAGGTCTCCACAAAATGTATTATTAAGTTCGTTTTGTGAGGTTAATTCTAATTTCTATCATGAGAGGCAGTGTGGGGTCATAGAACATAGATTAGATTTGGAGTAAGAGTATCCTTGCTCAAATCCTGATTTTTTAAAAGATTTTATTTATTTATTTATTTATTTATTTATTTATTTATTTATTTATTTATTTATTTAAGAGAGATTGAGAGAGAGAGCACACGAGGGACAGGGAGAGAGACAAGCAGGCCCCCGCTGAGCAGAGAGCCCCATGCAGGGCTTGATCCCAGGACCCCAGGATCATGACCCGAGCTGGAGACAGACACTTAACTGACTGAGTTACCTACGTGTCCCATGGGAATTATTATCTTTATTGAGTTGATAAAGAAATGGACACTCTGGAAATTTAAGTAAACTGTGGAGTTCATATCTTTCTGAGGCTCATTCCACAGACCCTTTTCTTCCCTTTGCCTCTTAGCTTTCGACTCCTACTCCATCATTATTGCTTAGTGTAGTGTGGTGTTGTCACTGGTTTGTTGTGATCTCCTTGAGACCTGGAGCCCTCTTTTCATATTTATTCCTTTAGCACCAAGCTAAATGTTGGGCTTATAAAGGTACACAGCCTCATTGAATTAAATACTTACAATATGCTTGATTCCCTTACAGTGTGCTGGGCCCTGGGATGTAACACATTTCCACTTCAAAATTCAGGACATGTTTTGAAAAGCACACACCCAAACACACACTGAAATTGAAAATACAGTGCCTCGAGGTACTCAGGCATTGTCATTATACTATTTGCCTTTTTTACATTATTTTCTGCATAGAGAGAGCAGTTCCATAAACAAAGTACCTCAGTTGTTCCATATTGTTTTACACATTTCTATTTCTTGAATTAGCTGATTTCTTTACAGATCTCATTGCTTAGTTAACACTTAGCTAGTTTGCTAGTTCCCTTGAACAAGAAGGGAGCTATGCAGTATATGAGACCAGGAATAGTTTTAAAAACAGGGTAATGTCTTGGATATTTCTCCACGCAACTGAAAGTGTATCGTGTGAGAATGGTTCAAACATGTCTAAATCTGCCCAGGCTTCATCATAGCTAATTATAAATTATCCAGGTCCACTCTCACAGATTGTCCCCTGAGTCTTGGCACATGGTCTCATAGAAAGAATGCTCAGTTATTTTGGATGAAGATAAAACTAGTTTAATTTTTTTTTTTAGGAAGTAGGAAAAGCTTAAAAATGTTCTTTTAAATGTTTGTATCTGTTGAACATCATCACTATCAGAAAGTAGCTCTAGGTATCTCCCTTCCCATTAGAGAGTATAGTATGCAAATACTACATATTTTTTAAGTTTTAATAAAATGATTATAAGTACTAAGAGTACAAAATTTAACATTAAGTATTTATTTTATTTTAAGACTTATTTTATGTATATACATAATATATATAATAATAATTATATATATATATATATATAGAGAGAGAGAGAGAGAGAGAGAGAGAGACAGACAGAAACAGAGACAGAGACGAGTGGTGGGAGAAGGAAAGGGAGAGAAAATCCTTGAGCAGACTCAGCATGAGGCTCAAACCCAGGACCCCAGAATCATGACCTGAGTTGAAATCAAGAGTTAGCCGCCCAATCGACTGAACCACCCAGGTGCCCTGACATTAAGTGTTTTTTAAAAACCCTCTAAAACAAGAAGACATTTAAAAGCCCCAAAGTTGAGAAAATAATAAAAAGGCAGGAACAGACAATTCACAGGAAGAGACATAAAAATGACTCCTAAAAATATATATCAAAAAGATATTCAAATTCACTCAAAATTAAAGCAATGCAAATTAAATGCCTGTCAGATTGGCAAAAGTTAAAAAGTATGCAATGTATTCTTTTGACGAGGTTGTGAAGAAATAGGCACTCAAATAATGTTGGTGGGAATACAACCATTTTGGAAGGAACTTTGAAGAAACCTAACATAACTGCATATGCACTTACCATTTGAAGTAATCCCACTTCTAGAAATTATCCCGAAGATTTATCTTCAACAATGTAAAGATATATACACCTGAGGTTATTTATAGCAGCATTGTTGGTTTTTGCAAAATATTGTAAATAATCCAAGTGCTTAGTTGAGTAAACTATGGTACTGTTAGAAACAAGACAACAGGCCTAAAATGGAATCACTTATGCTAAATCCCATGTCACCACCCTGAGACTTAGTTTCAGCCCTCCCAGAAATGGAATCTTAAACCAGTCAGGAATTGCCGAATCTGAACTTGTTAGGTAATTTGCCTGATAGACTCCTGCCAACCCCTGAAGAAAAGTGACCTTGACATAATCATTTATTTGCTTTTTTGTCTAGTATAATGGCCTTGTTTCTGCTCCCATCTGTCTATAAAAATCTCTCATTTTGTACAGCTCCTTGGAGCTCCTTCCTAACTATTTGATTGGATGCTGCTTGATTCATAATCATTGAGAAAAAGCCATAAGATCTTTAAATTTTACTCAGTTGAATTTTGTTTTTTAAAAGTACATGCATACAACAGAGCATTAATGAAGCTATCAAAAAAGAAAAACAATGAGGATAATCTCTATAAACGGATATAGAATGGTTTCCAAGATAGACTAAGTTTATTTATTTATTTTTTAAGATTTTATGTATTTATTCATAAGAGACACAGAGACAGAGGCAGAGACACAGGCAGAGGGAGAAGCAAGCTCCATGCAGGGAGTCTGACGTGGGACTCAATCCTGGGTCTCTAGGATCACGCCCTGGGCTGAAGGCAGGTGCTAAACCACTGAGCCACCCAGGCTGCCCAAGATATACTACGTTTAAAAAGAAATGTACAGAAGAGTATCTGTTGTCTGATATCATTTATGTAAGGAATAAAGGGGTATAAGAAAACATATATAGCATAAGAATTTCAGAAGGAATAAACCAGAAATGAATGAATTTGTAATGTTCAGAGTAAATCGGGTGAAAAGAATGGGAGAATGGAAAAGGAATGGTAGGGATGGGCTGACACCTTAAGTGTACCTTTTTGTATCTCTCTTACTCTAAATCATGCTAAGACACTACAGGTTAAGTCAACACATAAATGTATCATTAAATCCAACCAGAGCTGGAAGGAACCCCATATGCAATATAAACAGTAACAAATTAACCTACTTGTATTACAATTAATATTAGAAACACACTGAAGGCAGTGAGGAAGAAAAAGGTAACCATAATAACTTCAGAAAGCAGGGTTTTCACTGTGTATTGTAAGTCTAAAGACGAAAAGAACAAATATTATACCCTAGTTAGTAAACCTATTTTTCATAAGAGAATGGATTAGCAATTCTGAAACTTCTTTATATTATATATATGCTAGGCTTGAACAAATAAGTATATTTTGGATAATGAGATTAAGGTTTTTTACTATCTCAGAAAGAATTGCAAATAAGGAAAGGAGGAGGGCTAGTATGAATCCTGTGCTGTCAGATTGAAATCGGAGGTACAACCTCATGATTATTTACACACATACACACACACACACAGATGTGTGTGTAAACATAAATATGTTTCCTATCTCTGTCCATGGAGAAGACCTAGAAGCAACAAAAGTTCAGTATTACTGAATATACCTTGTGCCCAAATCTTGGTTTTGAAAGGCCATTTTCCAATAAAAAGTAGCCAGAGTTCATTGGAGAAATGGCTGATTCCAGGGCTGGGGCAGGGAAAGTATAAGAGAATCCTGAACATGTTTGACCTATATGTCAAAAAGGGCTCAAGAATGAATGAGAGCCAGGATCTCAGAGCCCATCTGATGGCTGTCGCAGTGGCCAAACCAGGACAATTCGAGCAACAAAATAATGTTAATAATGGGTTATAACTCATAAACCAACATAGCTATCCATAATTCCATACTCATATAAATAAAAGAACAAATTTTAAAAAGAGGGGGAAGGCATAGTGCTTTTTTATGATAGAATTCCTACTAATGAATGTAGAAGGAATGATGGAGCTATCACCATTTGGCAAACATCACAATAATACCTGTTTCTTTTTTTAAAAAAGGATTTTATTTATATATTTTGAGAGAGAAAGAGTGAGGGGAGGAACAGAAGCAGAGAAAGAGAATCTCAAGCAGACTCCATGCTGAGCAAGGAATCTGACAAAGGGCTTGATCTCACAACCCTGAGACCATGACCTAAGCCGAAATCAAGAGTAGGACACTCAACTTACTGAGCCACCCAGTTTCCACTACAGTGATATTTGTTGAAGGCAAGACTCATAAATGGATACTTATGTGTTTATTATCATGCACTGAAGGACACAACATCACTACTGTGTTATTTTACCAAAAATACGTACTCAAAATCCACTCATAAGAAACCATCAGACAAACACAAAGGGACGGATATTCTACAAATTATCAGGTCAATACTCTTTGAAACTGTCAAAGTCATGAAAGACAAAATAAAAACAGATGAAATATTCAAGAGGGAAGGAGACTATAGAGACATGGTGACCAAATGCAATTTGGGTTCCTGAATTGAATCCTGGAACAGGAAAGGAAACTGTCAATGTTCTCCAACCACAGACCATGAAGAACACAACTGTAGTTAAACAAGTTGGCTTTATTACTTACTATAGAAAGTGAGAAGGAACATCACTGAGACTGTGGCCGGGGGACAGGCGGGTGGTATTCAGTAGCCGGGTATTAGAAAACACTTTTTGGTTGGGTAGATTTGGAGGTGGATCAAGGAAATGGAGGTGGTCCAGAAAGTGAAACACAATTCTACAATTGGGTATATTGATAGATCTCACCTACATGGAGTGCTGATGGAGTGCAAGGCTAACCCTGCAAGAGGTAAAGCAGTAGCAATAACTCATATTAGCCAGGAAAGGAAAATGTTTGGTATGTTGTGGCTTGGATAATGTTTAAGTTCCAATATTTGTCCAAATATGATTGTAGAGTGCTAGTGTTTTTATCTTGATCCATCATGATCATAGACTAGCTTATTTGATGTTGATGATTTCTGTGAAATTCTTTATGTTTAAGAGAACATCAAAACCTAGTGTAAGTGACGACATGGACGGAACTTGAGGGTACTATGCTCGGTGGTATTACTCAGACAGAGAAAGACAAATACTGTATGATCTCTCTTGTGTGGGGCTCTAAAACCAACCAACCAACCAACCAACCAAACCAACCTCACAGATAGAGAACAGATTGGTGGTTGCAGAGGTGAGGAGTGGGGAGTGGGAGAAATGGATAAAGGTGGTCAAAAGGTACAAACCTTCAACTATAAAGTAAGTCCTGGGGATGTATTGAATGGCATAGTGATTATAGTTAATACTACTGTATTGTATATTTCAAAGTTGTTAAGAGAATAAATCTTGAAAGTTCTCATCTAAAAAATTTGTAATATGGCTTATTGTAGTGAATGTTTCACAATATATACGAGTTTTAAGACATTATGTTGTATACCTGAAACTAATAGAATGTTAGGTGTCAATTATATCTCAAAAAAAAATTCCACCAAAAGAGACCTGGCATGAGTGCCAGGCCAGCTTGCAGCAATACCAACATCTTGCTGGCCACACTGGGCCAGCTCCTGGGTGGCAGGGATTGCTTTTCTCTTCCCTGAGACATTAGTGGGACACTTAGTAAAATCTCAATAAGATCTATCAATTAATTAGTTAATAGTTTACCAGCAGTAATTTCCTGGTTTCAATATTTACACTATGGTGATGTAAGACATTAAGAATCAGGAAAGCTGGGTGAAGGGTACACGGAAACGCTGTGTATTAAATAAAAAAGCTTTTTTGAAATTTATTTTATGTGCTACAAAATTCACTCATTTAAAATGTATGCTTGAGAAATTTTCATATATTCATAGTTGCACAGCCATCACTATAATCTAATTTAGGATATTTTTATCACACACCCCTTAAAAAAATATCCATGTCCATTAGCAGCCACTCCCCACTGGACTAGCCTTCCCCAGCTCTGAACAGATTAGTTTCCCTATTCTAGACATTTCATATAAATGGAACTATACAATATAGCAGTCCTTTAAAAAAAATCTTATTCATTTATTCATGAGAGACACATACACATACACAGAGGCAGAGCCACAGGCAGAGGGAGAAGCAGGCTCCATGCAGGAGCCTGATGTGGGACTCGATCCCAAGTCTCCAGGACCCGGCCAAGGGCTGAAGGTGGCGCTAAACCACTGAGCCACCCAGGCTGCCCTCCAGCAGTCCTTAACTGTGGCTTCAGTTACCCATGGTCAACTGAGGTCTGGAAGCAGAGCATCGAGCATTTTCCTTCTGACATATGGTCAAGTCACTAGTAGCATAGAGCTGTCAAATGCCTCCGTCATTTCCTTTGCTTTATCTCATCACATAGGCATTTTATTATCTCAAGAAGGGTGGGTACAGTATAATAACATTTTGAGAGACTATATTCACATAATTTTTACTATAGTATGTTGTCATAATGTTTCTATTTTAATATCATTGGTAATCTCTTAGTGTGCCTAGTTTATAAATTAAATTTTGTGATAGGCATGTGTGTATAAGAAAAAAAACTGTATTTAGGGTGTGGTACTATCTGCAGTTTCAGGCATCCACTGAGGGTCATAAAACATGTCCCTGGGGATATAGAAGACTGTGTATAGTCTTTTGGGACTGACTTCCTTCAGTTAGCACAATGTTTTCAAGGTTTATCTATGTTCTAGTATGTATCAGTACTTTTTTAACTGCTGAATAATATTCCATTATGTGGCTATACCATTTTCTGTTTATCCATTCATTAGTTGATGGACATTTAGGTTGTTTCTACTTTTTGATTATTAACAAATAATGCTCTTATTACTATTTGTGTATAGGTTTTTGTGAGGACATATGTTTTCGCTTCTCCTGGATATATACCTAGAAGTCAGATTTGTGGGTCAACGTGGTAACTCCATGTTTAACATTTTGGAGGTAGCTATGCTCAACACTATATTACCAACGCCGTATGCAGCATTTTGAAGCCTCCCTTCAAGCTGTTTTCCCAAATGGCTGCATTTTGTGGGAGGGCTCCATTTACTGTATATCCTGGTCAAAGTTTGTTATACTCTGTGTGCTATTTTTGCAACATTTTTCATAAATCTAAAATTATTTTTAACATAGCAAAACAAAACATAAAAAAGGAACATGGGAAGAGGGGAGCCCGCCCCATAGGATTTAGAGTGAAAAATACAGAAACTATCGGTTACAAATGCTGTTAAAATATATTCCCAAATTCTAATAATGCATAATGTAAACACAGCCATTATAATAATCATTAGCTTTTCCTTCTCATTCTTAGGAACTATTCTGAAGAAGTTCTTTTTTGTATAAAATATCATAAACTACATCCAGTGTAGTTGAAGCTTATTTTAAATTTATTTAGGTTTGCTCTTTTATAAAGATACATTCGAGTGGTTTTCGGTTTAGATTTTTGCTTTAGTAAAAAAAACCCAAACAAACCATAACGGTCTTTTACTGCTGTTTGACGATAAAAGAGAGGCTGACCATTGTAGATATCACAGAAAAGTTTGCGAAGGAATATGCTGTAATTGACTGGAGTGACCTGGCTCGTGGACGTCTGTGTCGGGAGGAGGCGTCCCCCGGAGGCGATGGAATTTAGTGCTCTCAGGAGCCCTTCCAGGGGGCAGGTCACGGCGGCCCGGAGCGGGCGGGTGTCAGGCTGAGCCAAGCCCTGGAACCTCCCTGCCCAGCAGGGGCCCGTGTTGCAGCTTTCAGGGCGGACGGTGCACGGGGGAGGCGGCCTTCCCAGATTTGTTTCCACCCGCGGCCCACATGCTCCTGGCCATCACCGCCGGGTAGGTACGCCCCGGGGCGGGGGGAGGGGTCGGCGGCTCCCGGGCCTGCCCCGGCGGCCGCGAGGAGAGCAGGTGAGGCTGGGGCGGGAGGGCGCGCCTGCAGGAGGCGGCCCGCGGAGGCGGCGGGGGGCGGGGCCTGGGCGGGGCCGGGCGACGGGGGGCGGGGCCTGGGCGGGGCCTGGCGGCTAGGGGGCGGGGCCGGGCAGCTGGGGCCGGCGGCCGGGGGCGGGGCTGGCGGCCAGGGGGGCGGGGCCGTGCGGCCGGGCGGGCCGGGGCGGGGCCGACGGGCAGGGGCGGGCCGGGGGCGGGCCGGGGCGGGGCCGGGTGGCCGGGGGCGGGGCCGGGTGGCCGGGGGCGGGGCCGGGTGGCCGGCCGTGCCCCCACCTCCCCGCCGCGTGCCAGCCCCCGGTCTCCCCGAGCCTTTGCAGAAACTTAGAAAAGTTTACACCAGCTGCTGTGGGCTGATGAGTTACTTCCGATCCGGAAGAGAGACAGAGAAACCAACACACCTCGCTGATTTTAATACCTATTAGGTGGGCCCTAGAGTCCACTGCGGGGCACATGCCCACTTTTGTCTTACTAGGCCGCAACCGCAGCTCTCTAAACAAATTCGCTCTGGCCATCTCACGGAAAAGGGGGTAAAGAAATTCCAGTGATTTCATTCTGTTGCTCACGCCTTTCACAATAGTTCGCTTGGCTTTGGGCAAAAGTCAGCCTCCAGTCTGGAATGGAAGCCCCATAAAGGTGGGGAATTCTGTGGGCCATTCTTGCTGATGCATCTCGAAAGTTTAGTACAGGGCCTGGCACACAGTAGGTGCCCAGTAACGTTCTCACTACCGCGTTCTCCTACTCCCTTCTCGCTGAGGAAACGTGCGAGGCCGGGCGAAGACGGTGTGCATGGGACCTGGCCGGTGCCCACTTGAGCCATGGCCTCCTTCACGGGGCCCTTTAGACCGCCAGAGTGCTAAGATCCAGTTTTTCCCTGTATCCCAATGGTAGAAACCATATTTTGGGTGACAGCTTCCTACATTTAGGACCTGGGAAGAAGGCCAGGAAATACTAAATATTTTTCTAAATAATACTAAGTACTAAATACTAAATAAATACTAAATAAATACTGAAATATTTTTCAGGAAATACTAAAAAAATTTCACATTTTCTTTGGCATTCCTTTTAAAACTCAAATATTAGAAAAGAAAATATGAAAGTGTTATACAACAAAGTGTTAGCTGGCTATCTCTGGGTGATTGGCCAATAGATTTTTTTTTTTTTACTTTTATCTTTATAAATTCGTATATTGTCTAAACAATTACAATGGACACTTATTTCTTTTATAAGCAACACACGAAATACCCATTTTTGGAAACATAAAAAGAACACAGTGATTAAAAAAAATTGTAAAGGCTAAGTTATGCTGATTATCCTATGGCTCTTTGTATTTTTTTTTTTTCCCTTAGCCCCTAGCCAATGCCTGGCACACAACTGACATTCAATAAATACCAGCTGAATGAATGACTATTTCTACAATTTGTCTCAGAGGAAAGACATGCTCATGTAACTAGCTTATCTTTCTTCATTTTTTTAAAAGCAATATATATTTTTAAAGATTTTATTTATTTTTTTAGACAAAGTGAGCATGAGTGGGGGGAGGAATGCAGGAAGAGGGAGAGAGAGAGAGAATCTTAAGCAGGCTTCATGCCCAGCACAGAGCAATGGGGGGCTCTATCTCAGGACACTGAGATCACAACTTGAGGCAAAATCAAGAGTTAGTAGCTTAACTCGCTGAGCCCCACCCAGGCACTTATCTTTCAAGAAATCTGCACTATGATTTTAGTATAAGAACAATCTGAAGATTTCAGAATAAAAACTCGTCTGCAATTACAGAATTGTCCTTTCCTTCGCCTGTCTTCAGTGTATGCTATTATGTATTTGTGAATTCAAATTGGCTGCCCCTAGCCCTGACAGCAGCCTGAGACCTGAACATTCTCTGAGCGCCTTTGGAGTCTATTTGCATATTCATTCTGTAGCAAGCAGCTGCATCCAAAATATCCCTATGCTGACTGCCACTTAATTTATACAAAATTTACTTTCTCAGTTTAGTGGCCTTTACAGTCTTCAGCCCAATAATAAAAAGTTTTAGGTTTCTGTTTCTTTCATTACTTTTTGACTTCCTCTTTTGAATATGGGAAATTGTGGGGACCCAGGTGCTTCCGTGAACTTTTTAGCACAGATAACTGAGCAGAGAGTGCGGGCCCCCAGAGATTTCTCATGGTATTGGAAGGAAGTTTGTCTCTAAATGAAGGTGACCTGCAGCAGTGGGGAAGGCCCAGCCCAGGAGAGCAGCGCCAGAGGGAACCAGCATTAGGCTTTCATCCGACCGATATATCTTATTTTAAAAAGGGTTTTGTAAACTCTCACATGAGATTTCTTACTCAAGGCCTTACCTCCTTGGTCTTACAAAACTGAGAGGTGAAAGCAAATAAGCTCCTGTGCGCTTCTCTGTGGTTTAAATATTTCAAAATTCTAGAGAACTTGAAGTTGCAACAAAATCTAAAATGGTAACAAATGCACAGTGTCCAGGCAACTACAAATCTCTTTGCTTCAGCCACTAAGTATCCAAAAGTTTTTAACCTAGGTATTTGAGGTAGAAGAGCAACAGTGTTTGTGTGTGTGTGGGGGGGGGGGGGGGGCGCTGAGGGGTGGGGAGTGGGTGGTGATAACAGAAGACAACTTCCAGGCTCCTGGGTGGCTCAGTTGGTTAAGCAGCTGCCTTCAGTTCAGATCAAGATCCCAGGGTCCTGGGATAGAGGCCTGCCTGGGCTTCCTGCTCAGCAGGGAGCCTGCTTCTCCCTCTGCCCCTCCCTCTACATGTGTTCTCTCTTGCTCTTTCTCTCAAATAAATTAATAAATAAATAAAATCTTAAAAAACAAAAACAAAAAAACCTGACAGAAGACAACTTCCTTGAAATCTCTCTAGTGCCAGTAAAGATGCTAAGAATTTCTGAGACCTTGTCTACAAGCCTGCTTCCCAACTTCAACGGTCCTCAATGCTTATTTGGCATAAAGTCATTTGGAGAACCTGTTTACAAGGTGGAATCCTGGGCATTATTCTCCAAATTTGTTATTTAGGTGGCCAGGGCTTGGATGCAGGAATCTGTACTGAGGACCCTCGAGCACACTCACGGCTGCTGCTCCTAACCCAGAAGGTGCTATTGTGTAAAGGAGAGAAAGGTCACCCTTTTGTGTAGACACAGCTTAGTGAGAATTAGAAAAATAGTACCCTTTTCTCCAGACAGATACAGCCTATACCAGGGCCTCCTGCTTGCGTGAGGAACACAGGCTGAACTAATCCCATTCTCTCCTTTCTGTCTGTCGATGGCAGAACCCTGGCATCCCGGGAGATTCCCGTGCCAGTGGCTTTGCAGAGCACACTTTGTAGCCCATGGTCCTGGGCTCGCTCTTTCTTTCTTTCTTTCTTTCTTTCTTCTTTCTTTCTTTCTTTCTTTCTTTCTTTCTTTCTTTCTTTCTTTCTTTCTTTCTTTCTTTCTTTCTTAGATTTTATTTATTCATTCATTCATTCATTCATTCATGAGGGACACAGAGAGGCAGAGGGAGAAGCAGGCTCCCTCCAGGGAGCCTGATGTGGGGCTGGATCCCAGGACCCCAGGATCATGACCTGAGCCAAAGGCAGACGCTCAACCACTGAGCCATCCAGGTGCCCCGGCCCTTGGCTTTTTCATTTCTTTTCTGTTACAAATAACTACAAATCCAATCTAATTCAGCAAATATTTCTTGGGCACCCAATGTATGTAAAAGCATTGTGTTAGATTTGGTAGGGACTAGGGAGTAGTCTGTAGTTCCCTTTCCATGGTCAGCGGCTCTGCCTGTCTCTAAGTGACCACATAACTGTTTTATTTTCTGTCATCTTTGATCCCCACAGGAGCAGAAAGTGATGGAAGATTTCAGGCAAAAGAAAAAAATGGAGACAGGAGGAACTGAAATGGAAATCTTGGCACAAGTTTTGAAGAGAGACTACAACTCCTTTCTTTAGAAGTTTCATTTCATGGAGTGGCCTCAACACTAGGAATCCTTGCAGAATTTGGCTCATTTTAAGCATCCTAATTTGATCTATTTGTTATAGATCTTTGTTATAACTAACCTTATACCTGTCTCCCTTGACTTGGAACATGTCACTCTTGAGAAGAACAGCCCATAATCATATTAATATTAACTGCTAGTATTGATGTATTACTCTATTATATTAATATTAATAAATCCAGGTACTAATGCATTGCTGAGATCTTCCTCTTCTTTCTAGTGTTTACTGATGCTAAATTTTGATTTTTAAAAAAAGATTTTTTTTAAGACTGTATTTTTAAGTACTCTCTATACCTAACATGGGGCTGGAACTCACAACCCCGAGATCAAGAGTCGCATGCTCTGCAGACTGAGCCGATTTTTTCACCTTGATTGAGATATTTTCATTTCATGATCTCTCATCTCTTAAGCTATCAAATGTAATGATAAGTGAGAAGGGTAATGTCTCTATGCATATAAATGAAGGACCAGAATCTAATTTTGAAGCATTCTAGTCTGTTTTCTTACTTTCATACTAAAAATTCAAAGATCCTCATGATTCGTTAGCTAATTCAAAAATCCCATTTTCTATTTCTAATATTTTACATAGATAGATCAAGTAAAATATTTTCAAAGCACAATTAGACCAGCACAAGCAAATGTGCGTATGTATTAACATAAGGAATGAAATTAATGATCAAGTTAGGAAACACAATCCCGGATAGGTGTTTCTTGTTGGACACAGTAGGCTATCCTACACTACTTTGAAAAGCATGGCATTTAACACATGCTTGGCACATACTTGTTGAATATGACCAAACTTAAAGCAATTAGATAAGAAAACATTAGTCTTTCAGCTAAACCTCAAAATATAGCATGTTAGAAATAAAAATCAGGAAATCAAATACTTAAAAAAAAAAAAAACCCAACCAAACAAACCCTTTTCTTCCCTACCAGTGCTAAGATAAGCTATTAAAGAATTGCTTAATTTCAAAGTACTTACAGTTAAGAAATAGATTCCGAACAGGAAGTGTTTTGTGGCTTGGAAGAAAATCTCACTAGAAGAGAGATATGTGAAAACAGAGAAGTAAGTGTGTTTCTATTGCAGACGTAGTAGTACAAAGAACAAATTCAGAGGTTTTTATTGGCCAATATAATTCTGGCAGCAAAGTGTGTTCCTGTTATCTTCAGCAACGTGGATGGAGCTAGAGAGTATTATGCTAAGCAAAATAAGTCAGTCAGAGAAAGACAAATACCATATGATTTCACTCATCTGTGGAATTTAAGAAACAAAACAGATGAACATAGGTGAAGGGAAGGAAAAATAAAATAAGATGAAAATAGAGAGGGAGACAAACGTTCAGAGACTCTTAACTCTAGGAAACAAACTAAGGGTTGCTGGGGGGTGGGGGGAACGGTGGAACTGGGAGATGGATATTAAGGAGGGCATGTGATGTAATGAGCGCTGGGTGTTATATGCAACTGATGAATCACTTGACTTCTACCCTGAAACTAATAATACGGTATATGTTAACTAGATTGAATTTAAATAAAAAATTAAAAAAAAAAGAAAATGAAAATATTTCTTGCTAAAAAAAGGTGTGTTCCTTCTCCTACGTTAAGTACAATCATACTTTTTTTTTTAGGGGGGAAAGCATTTGATTGATTAGATAATTTGATAGGTTTTACGTGTGTGGTAGAGCTTACCAATTTTCAAAACTTCCTTTCTCCTTTTAACACAGTAAATAGCTTGGATTTAGAGTGTATTTATTGTCATCTTTATATTGGGATGTTTGCACGTAGTATTTGGGAGCAAACAGGCTACCTGGAATTCCATACATAATCAGACACGTCTCTGTTTCTCTCTTATTTTTTCTGCTTCTTTGGACATCTTTCTTTGTTTTCTGTAGCATTGATTAAATGCTATGTGTTAGGCACTGTTTTAAATGCTTTGAGGGTATTAACTTATTGAATCCTCCCCATAATTCTGTGTAGTAGGAATGACTATTACCTCCATTTGACTGACCAGGAAATGGAGTCACAGCAACACTAAGTGGCTAGCAGGTGGCAGCTGGGAATCGTCTGAAATGGACTCTGAACTATATACTCTGCTGTCTGGTCTGCACCACATACTCACTCACACTCTCACCGTAGTCTAACATCAGCCTTGCTCTTGTGGGAAATACTTGCCATTTCAAACAACCCCAGAGTGGGTGAGAAGTTAGGCTTAAATTATGAATCGGAAATCAAAAGACTAGGAACAAGTATTTCCGAAGGAAGAAATACAAATGTAAAAAAATGGCATGGAAAACTTAGACTGAGTATAGTAAAAAGAGCCATAGTTTATAGCTGAGCTGACATGGTATAAAATCCTAGTTGTGTAATTTGTTGGCTATGTGGCCTCTGAAAGTCTGCTAAAAAACATGAGCTTTGGTTTCCTTACCTCTAAAATTAGAGAAATAAGGCTTACCTACCAGCCATTAAGGAACCATTGACAGCGGGTGGGGCATTTTAATGTTTCATATATGTAAGCTGATACCATTGAGAGATGCTTGAGATACCAAGTATAGTCTGACCCCGTGATTTTTTTTATCCCCACAAAGATGACATGCAGTTTTGACAAAGTTTTGCAAAATGGGTAGACTTGTTGATTTTGGTAGAATTATAAATTGGTACTCTCTTTTTTGGAAAGCAGTATTGGCAGAATAAAGAAAAAAAAAATCCCTTGGCCCTGCGATTTCCCTGGGAGGGAGTGTCTTCTTAAATTTTGCATCGGTAGGCACTTTGTTTGCCTCAGCCTGGTCCCAGCTCTGAATGAATACATGAAGAAAAGGGTCAAATCATGTCAGGTCTGTGTTGTGAAAAAGGAGTGGGGAGTAAGGGTTTAACCACCCATCCAGTCTCTGAGGTGTGCTGGAGGGAGCTGGAGAAGAATACAAGATGATATGTTGCAGACAGGAAATTTGGGCAGAAAACAATGTAATAGGAAATAACTGTTAGTGAGGTTCATGGATGGCTGGGAAAGTAAATTAATTCTGTGGGAAGTAAACCTTGAAGGATTTAAATTGGTGCTAAAGTAGAGGTGGAATATAATGAGTCAAGCTGAAGAGATAGGAACCATCAGGAAAGTCAAGTGACTACTTTTCAGACCCAGTGCTTTGACTTAATGAGGATAATGGGATGCATTTGAAATGGGGTCCATGCCAGAAAAACTGTTCACTTTACATGTCCTTTGAATGTCTAATAGGCATCTCAAGCTTAACATGTCTTCATTGAAACTGGATTCTCATCCTTGAAAGATGCTATAACTTCTATCACTCAGGAAACTAACAGGGTTTCAGAGGCTCTGTACCAGGAACTGGAGACAAAGACCCAATATATATTTTTAATTATGTCACAGTGCTCCAGCCTGGGAAGAACATGGACATGGGATGGGCATCTTGCTGAACTCTATTTGTGGTTTATAGACAGTGATGGAGAGAAGGTTTCATAATGCTTTGCTTGGCTTTCACAAATTGTTAAAATCCTTGTATTTAAACCTACAATTAAGTTGAGACAATCATATGGACCCATTATCCAGCTTCAATAATAATCAACTCATTACCAACATTGTTTTATTTATATCCACATCCAATAAAGGCTTATTTCTCCCCTGGATAATTTGGAAGCAAATTCCAGGCACCATATCATTTCATCAGTATTTTAGTATGTATCTCTAAAAAATTAGATCAATGAATATTTTAGTATCATCTCTACAAGAAACTCTTTAAAAAAATCATAAATCCAAAAGCTATAGCTAACCCCTGAATTTCTTAATACATCAAATATTCATTTTTTTAAAGATTTTATTTATTTATTCATGAGAGACACACAGAGAGAGGCAGAGACACAGGCAGAAGAAGAAGCAGGCCCCATGCAGGGAGCCTGATGTGGGACTCGATCCTGGGACTCCAGGATCATGCTCTGGGCCAGAGGCAGGCACTAAACCGCTGAGACACCCAGGGATCCCCTCATCAAATATTCAATCAATGTTCACATTTTTCTGATTTTCTCATAAACTTGCTTTAAAAAAAAAAGCTTTTATTTATTGATTAGAGAGTGAGCACAAGCAGGAGGAGTGGGAGAGGGAGAAATAGGCTCCCTGCTGAGCAGGGAGCCCAATTCAGGGTCTGATCCCAAGACCTGAGCCTAAGGCAGATGCTAACCAATTGAGCCACCTAAGCGCCTCATAAATTTGCTTTTTTTAAAGTTAGCTTGCATCAAGATCCAAATAAGGTTTATACATTACTACTGGTTGATATATCTCTTAAGTCATTTTAAATCTGTAGGTGTCTGCACCCCGATGTTTATAGCAGCAATGTCCACAATAGCCAAACTGTGGAAGGAGCCTTGGGGTCCATCGACAGATGAAGCTGTGGTCTATGTATACAATGGCATATTACTCAGCCATTAGAAACGACAAATACCCACCTGGAGGGTATTATGCTGAGTGAAATAAGTCAGTCGGAGAAGGACAAACATTATATGATCTCATTCATTTGAGGAATATAAAAAAAAAGTGAAAGAGAATAAAAAGGAAAGGAGAAAAAATGATGGGAAATATCAGAAAGGGAGACAGAACATGAGAGACTCCTAACTCTGGGAAAGAACAAGGGGTGGTAGAAAGGGAGGTGGGCGGAGGGGTGGGGGTGGGGGGGGTGACTGGATGATGGGCACTGAGGGGGGCACTTGATGGGATGAGCACTGCTATATGTTGGCAAATTGAACTCCAATAAAAAAGTTTAGAAAAGAAAAAAATATGTTTGTAAAGAGTCAAGTGCTCAATAACTGGTAACTATTATTTAGAAATGATTTTGAGTTAGTTTTCATAAAATCCACTAAAAACAAGAGTATTCTTTTAAAAAAATTAAAAAAATAAAAATTCAACAGAAAAAAAAATCTGTAGGTGTCCTCTCCCTCTCTCTATTCCCTACTCACTTCACCCCACTCCCCACATGTGTTTTTGTAGGAAATACACCTAGTTGTTTGTCTGGAGTGTTTCCTACAGTCTAGATTTGGTAGATTATATCCCCATGATGTCATTTAATATATTCCTCTGTTCCATGTATTTCCTGTAAAGTGGTTGTAGATCTAGAAGCTTCACCAGATTCAGGTAAAAATTTTTTGGCTAGAACAATTCATAGTATTGCTGTATACTTCCATAACAAAGCACATAACGTTTAGTTATTTTTCTTTCTCTGATGTTGGTTGATGATCATTGCGTAGGTCCAGTCTTTCATTAAGGGGGCAAAACAATGGTATTTTAATTTTGTCATTCTGAGTCATTCTCTCCAGACTGCCTCAGAGACTTTCTACTATACGGATCACAAATAACTAGGGTCCAGCTGCTGCACTTTGAAATCCAATGCTGCCTTGGAACTGAGGCCACGCCTCCCATCAGCAGCTCCTCCAGGGACTGAGTGCAGTGGAGACATTAGGGAAGACATGGACTCCTTTGTAAGCTGACTTTGGCCAACCTTCCTTAGATTGCATAGCCCTTTTTAACGCTTTCCACCAGCTTTCTTTCCCTCTCTTTTACTCCCAATGCGATTTGCATCACAGTCCTACAGACATCCCAGCCTTTTCTTGCTCTCTCTCTATTTCCTTTCACATAAAAATTTTCTTGAAGAAAATCCCTTGCAATTTTTATCCAGTTTTGGTGTCTGCTTCTCAGGGAACAAGGACTGACACACATTCCTTCTTTATTTATTAGCTGGAATGCTTCTAAAATGAGAAAATTCTCCTCATCAACTATTTGTTTACCTTAAGGTATAATTCCTATACAAGGACAAATAAATTGTTCCCTTTATTTACTAGTTTTCAAAATGATAACCTGCTCCCTAGAATTTTTACAAGTATCCAATGAGTTAAAAAAAATGTGTCGTTATGAACCAATAAACATATTTGGTATGTTTCAATCCATTGTAGATATTATTCTTTTATTTAAAGATTTTAAAGTAATCTCTACACCTGATGTGGGGCTTGAACTCACAACCCCAAGATCAAGAATCATGTGCTTCACCAACTGAGCCCGACAGGTGCCTCTATTGCAGACGTCCTTCTTATTGATGCTAACATTGGGTTTTGGTAGATTCCTTGCTTTTTGTATGACACAATGTTCCCAGATTATTTTGCATATTTTCTGAGAGAGATATATCTTGGGCCTGAAATTGACCCTTTCTCCAAGGAGTCTTCACTTGTAAAAGTGTTTTGGGATGTAAACATCTGTGAGAAGAAAAGAGGAAGAAGAATTGGGCAGAGGAACCATCAGGCCACCATCAGATGAAATCTGTCTATCAGCTAACCACATTCTTCACAGCTGGGCACCCATTCCTTTCTTAAAGGGAACCTAGGTAGGACATTGCAATGCCAGCAAGAGCAAGTGACTCAGGCCTAGCCAGTCAAGAGCTCTAGGTCATTGGAAACAATGATTGGACAAAATATTGGGCATATAACCTAAATAGAGCCAATCCAAATCCTTTCTGAAGATTGCTATAAGGAGGCTGGAAAGAAAAAGCTTTGTCTTTTCTGTTGGAATTGTTCAACTGGAATGAGAGCCTGGCATTGCCAGTGGCCATCTTCCTTGGCTAACCGAAGGACATCTGACTGTAAGAGGGGAGAACGACTCCAGTGCGTAGGCTCAGGTGACAGAGGATGGGAGAGAGTGAGAGAAGCATTGAGATTCTACTCCTTGCTTCAGACCCTGACTTCTGATAGTACTCCCTTAGATTAATTCCAATCCAAGGCCCCAGTACACCACACCTCCCAGCTATGTGAGCCAACAAATGCCCATTTTCCCTTTTAATTTGCTTAAAGAAGCTGAAGTTGAATTTAATTACTGTCACTTTGCAGCTAAAAAAACCTCTTGAGTAATAATTTACTTAAAACTATACTCTCTTAGCAGTGGAAAATTACTCTTTGAGAGAACAAAGAATGATTCTTGTTTGATTTGCATTCCTGAGGCAACAGCAAAACTATCACTGAGGGAATATTGTTTTTAGCATTCTACTTTCAAGGTTTTAGTGGTTACTGGCTACTAAGGTATATATGTATATATGTAGATACATGTTGCAGAGATAAGAGAAGATTTTTTTATTCCTCTAAATCCGTAGATATTTTTAGGTTTTGAAATACTTTTTTAAAATTTCAATTCCAGTAACAAAAAGATAATAGAATAAAATGAAATTTCAATTCCAGTAGACTTAACATACAGTATTATATTAGTTTCAGGTATAAAATATAGTGATTTAACAAGTCTATACATTACTAGGTGCTTATCAGGTTAAGTGTACTCCTTAATCCCCATCACTTATTTCACCCATGCCCCTACTCACCTCCCCTCTGGTAACCATCAGTTTGTTCTCTATATTTAAATGTCTGTTTTGGTTTTCTCTTTTTTCTTTGATCATTTATTTTGTTTGTTAAATACCACATGTAAGTGAAGTCATATGGTATTTGTCTTTCTCTGACTGACTTATTTTGTTTAGTATTATATTCTCTGTATCTATACATGTTGTTACAAATGGTAAGATTTCATTCTTTTTATGGCTGAGTAATAGTCCATTATATATATATATATCACATCTTCTTTATCCATTCATCTATCAATGAACATTTGGGCTGCTTTAATCTGGTTATTGCAAATAATGCCTCAGTAAACATAGGGGTGCATATATCTTCAAATTAATGTTTTTGTATTCTTTGGGTAAATATCCCATAGTTAAATTACTGAATCATATGGTAGTTCTATTTTTAATTTTTTTGAGAATTATCCATACTGTTTTTCACAGTGGCTGCACCAGTTTGCATTCCCACCAATAGTGTAAGGAGGTTCCTTTTTATCCATGTCCTTGCCAACACTTGTTGCTTCTTAGAGTTTTGATTTTAGCCATTCTAACAAATGTGAGGTGATATCTCATTGTGCTTTTGATTTGCATTTCCCTCATGATGAGTGCTATTGAGCATCATTTCATATGTCTGTTGGCCATCTGGATGTCTTCTTTGGAGAAATGCCTGTTCATGTCTTCTGCCCAATTTTTGATTGGATTATTTGGGGGTTTTTTTTTGGTGTTGAGTTACATAAGTTCTTTATATATTTTGGATGCTAATCCTTTCTCGTCATTTGCAAATATCTTCTGCCATTGAGTATTGTTGATTGTTTTCTTTGTTGCACAGAAGTTTTTTTATTTTGATATAATCCCAATAGTTCATTTTTGCTTTTCTTTCCTTTGCCTCAGGAGACATATCTAGAAAAATGTTGCTATAGCTGATGTCAGATAAATTACTGTCTGTGCTCTCTTCAAGGATATTTATGGTTTTAGGTCTCACATTTTGGCCTTTAATCCATTTTGAGTTTATTTTTGTGTATGGTGTAAGAAAGTGGTTCAGTTTCATTCTTTTACATGTTGCTGTCCAGTTTTCCCAGCACCATTTGTTGAAGAGACTTTTTCCCATTGTGAACTCTTTCCTCCTTTGTCGTAGATTAATTGACCATATAATTGTGGGTTTATTTTTGGGTTTTCTATTTTATTCCATTGATTTATATATCTATTTTTATGCCAGTACCATAATTGTTTTTGATTATTACATCTTTGTAATATAACTTGAAGTCTGGAAATGTGATACCTCCAGTTTTGTTTTATTTTTCAAGGTTGTTTTGGCTATTCAGAGTTTTTATGCTTGGATACAAATTTTAAGATTTTTTGTTATAGTTCTGTGGAAAATGCTGTTGCAACTTGATAGGGATTGCATTAAGTCTATAGACTGCTTTGAGTAGCATGGGCATTTTAACAATATTTGTTCTTCCAGTACCTGAGCATGGACTATCTTTCCATTTCTTTGTGTTGTCTTCAATTTCTTTCATCAATGTTTTATGGTTTTCAGAGTACAGGTTTTTCACCTCATTGGTTAAGTGTATTCCTAGGTACTTTATTATTTTTGGTGCAAGTGTAAATGGAATTGTTTTCTTAATTTCTCTTTCTGCTACTTCATTATTAGTATATAGAAATGCAACAAATTTTTCTATATGTATCCTGCAACCTTACTGAATTCATTTATCAATTTTAGTAGTATTTATGTGGGGTCTTCAGGGTTCTCTCTATGTAGTATCATGTTATCTGAAAATAGTGGAAGTATGACTTCTTCCTTACCAATCTGAATGGCTTTTATTTCTTTTTTCTTGTCTGATTTCTGTGGCTACAACTTTCAGTGCTATGCTGAATGGAAGTGGTGAGAGTAAACATCCCTGTCTTGTTCCTGACTGTAGGGGAAAAACTCTCAGTTTTTCACCATTGAGTAAGATGTTAGTTGTGGGTTTTTCACAGATGGCCTTTATTATGTTGAGGTATGTTCCCTCTAAACCTACGTTGCTGAAGAATTTTATCATAAATGAATGAATGAATACTTTGTCAAATGCTTTTTCTGCATCTATTGAAATGATCGTATTTTCTCTTTTATCCTTTCTCTTATGGATATAATGGATCACATAGATTTATTTGTGAATATTGAACCACCCTTGCAACTCAGGAATAAATCCCACTTGATCATGGTGAATGATTTTTTTCAATGTGTTGTTATATTCAGTTTGCTAATATTTTGTTGAGGATTTTTGTATCTCTGTTCATCAGGGGTATTGAGCTGAGTTCTCTCTCTCTCTCTTTCTCTCTGAAGTGTCTTTATTTGGTTTTGGTATCGAGTAATACTGACCGCACAGAATGAATTTGGAAGCTTTCCTTCCTTTTCTGTTTTTCAGAATAGTTTGAGAAGAGTGGGTATTAACTCCTCCTTAAATGTTTGGTAGAATTCACCTGTGAAGCCATATGGTCCTGAACTGTTGTTTGTTGGGAGTTTTTTGATTATTGATTCAATTACATTGCTGGTAATTTGGTCTATTCAAATTTCCTATTTCTTGTTCATTCAGTTTTGGGAGGTTTTATGTTTCTAGGAATTTATTCATTTCTTCTAGGCTGTCCAATTTTTTGGCATATAATTTTTCATAATATTTTTTGTTTGACTCTTCTCTCTCTCAGATGAATCTGGATAAAGCTTTATCAATTTTCTTGAACTTTTCAAAGAAGCAACTCATGGCTTTTGGCTTTTGGCTGGCTTCTTTGATCTGTTCTATTGTGTGTGTGTGTGTTTAAGTTTCTGTTTTGTTATTTCTGCTCTAATGCTTATTATTTCCTTCCTTCTTGCTGGTTTTGAGTTTTGTTTTTCTTCTTTTTCTAGCTCCTTCAGGTGTAAAGTTAGATTGTTTTTTTGAGATTTTTTTCTTGCTTTTTAAAATTTTTTTATTTATTTATTCATGAGAGGCACAGAGAGAGAGAGAGAGAGGCAGAGGCATAGGCAGTGGGAGAAGCAGGATCCATGCAGGGAGCCTGATGCAGGACTTGATCCCAGGACCCCAGGATCACAACCTGAGCCACACACAGATGCTCAACCACTGAGCCACCCAGGTATCCTGATTTTTCTTGCTTCTTGAGGTAAGCCTGTATTACCATAAATTAAGTTTTGAAATATTTTTTGACTTCACAGAAGAGTTGCAAAAATAGGATAGAATTCTCATTTGCCCTTCACCTAGCTTTTCCTAAAATTAACATCTCATATAACTATAGTAAGATGATCAAAAACAGCATAATCTTATCTGGTCCCCTAATCTCTGCCACCCGTTACACCCCTCACACTCTTTTCTTACCCATCCCCTATAGATACCAATCTCTTTAGTTTCTGGTTTATCTTCCTTTAATTTTTTTTTTGTATTCATGTAGAGAGGATCTGAGACCCAGCCCACAGCCCCAGCTGAATTCCCAGCTCACAGTCAGCACCAACTTATCATTTATCTTGAAAGTAGAGTCTCCCTCAGCTGATGTTGTGTGGAAGTAGATGTACTGCTTTCTCTGAGCTTTGCCCAAGTTGTGGATTTGTGAACAAAGTGAATAATTGCTAGTTTGTTGGAGTGGTTTGTTTCCAGAAATAGATACCTGGTGGAGCAGAGGGCAAACAATGTAATATAGATGGATCTTTAAAAATTTTAAAATTTTATTATGAAAGAGGGAAATTTGGCACTTGAACAAATTTAATTCTGTCTACTCCAGTTCCCCATAGATAATAGCCTTAAGAAATGACATGAAAATTGAAAAGGGAAAAAAAATTCACCCTTATACCATTATGAATTAGTTTCAAAAGAAACCAATATATTCTTCTACCATCTCTGACCTGTGATCTATATTTACATAAGGATTTTTACATTTTCAAAATAAAATTCACCTTTTTCTGCTCTGGATGTGATGTCAGAGTATGGTAGGTATGTGGCTGCTATCCTTCTATGCTCTTTTCTGTTGTACTGTTTTCCAGTGTATTTTAATTTCTTGTCTTCCTTCCTCCAATACGTGTCTTCATATTGTCCCTACAACTAGTATGCCCTTATGATGAGAAAAGGGATTTAATAAATGATTGTTAGGTGACAAATGAATAAATGATTAAACATGTATGGATGTTGTGTTTTTCAACAATTTATTTAATCCCTTGGTTTGGAAGTTACTGCTCCCACTACACACAAAAAACTATGTAATGCTTAATTTGGTATTTTATATAGATCAGGAGTAAATTCAAACAAAAAAGCTGTGAGTTGAGTTAGAAGGTAGATTAGTGGAGGAGGGGCAAGATGGCAGAAGAGTAGGGTCCCCAAGTCACCTGTCCCCACCAAATTACCTAGATAACCTTCAAATCATCCTGAAAATCTACGAATTCGGCCTGAGATTTAAAGAGAGACCAGCTGGAACGCTACAGTGAGAAGAGGTCGCGCTTCTATCAAGGTAGGAAGACGGGGAAAAAGAAATAAAGACACAAAAGGCCTCCAAGGGGGAGGGGCCCCGCGAGGAGCCGGGCTGAGGCCGGGGCGAGGGTCCCCAGGACAGGAGAGCCCCGTCCCGGAGGAGCAGGAGCTGCAACAACCTTCCCGGGCGGAAAGGGGCTCGCGGGGAGGTGGAGCAGGACCCAGGAGGGCGGGGATGCCCTCGGGCTCCCGGGGACACTAACAGACACCTGCGCCCCGGGAGAGTGCGCCGAGCTCCCTAAGGGCTGCAGCGCGCACGGCGGGACCCGGAGCAGCTCGGGGCGCTCGGGGGCGGCTCCGCGGAGGGGGCTGCAGGGGCGGGAGCAGCTCGGGGGGGCTCGGGGGCGGCTCCGCGGAGGGGGCTGCAGGGCGGGAGCAGCTCGGGGGCCTCGGGCGGCGGCTCCCCGGAGGGGGCTGCGGCCCGGGAGCACAAATCCAACAGCGCAGACCGGGAGCACTGGGCGCCGGGACACAGCCCAGGATCCGGCCTCCCCCCGGGACAGGCAGAGGCCGGGAGGGCCCAGGACCGCAAGGACGCTCCTGCCCCGAGCTGAGCAGATCAGCGGCCCCGCCTGGAGCCTCCAGGCCCTGCAGACGGAGAGCTCTGGAGCTACTGCGGGGGCTGACTCCAGGGCTGCAGAGCTGGCCCCGCCACTGCGGTTGTTCCTCCTGGGGCCTCACGGGGTGAACAACCCCCACTGAGCCCTGCACCAGGCAGGGGACAGAGCAGCTCCCCCAAGTGCTAACACCTGAAAATCAGCACAACAGGCCCCTCCCCCAGAAGACCAGCTAGACGGACCAGTTCCAGGGGAAGCCAAGGGACTTAAAGTACACAGAATCAGGAGATACTCCCCTGTGGTTTGTTTTTTTGTTTGTTTGTTTTTTTGTTTTTTGTTTTTTTGTTTTTTGTTTTTTGCTTTTTGATTTCTGTTTGCTTCCCCACCCTTTATTTCCTCTCTTTCTTTTTCTTTCTCTTTTTCTTCTTTTTTTTCTTTTTTCTTCCTTTTTTCTTTTTCTCTTTTCTTTCCTTCTTTCTCTCCTCTCTTTTTCTCCTTTTCCCAATACAACTTGTTTTTTGGCCACTCTGCACTGAGCAAAATGACTAGAAGGAAAACCTCACCTCAAAAGAAAGAATCAGAAACAGTCCTCTCTCCCACAGAGTTACAAAATCTGGATTACAATTCAATGTCAGAAAGCCAATTCAGAAGCACTATTATACAGCTACTGGTGGCTCTAGAAAAGAGCATAAAGGACTCAAGAGACTTCATGACTGCAGAATTTAGATCCAATCAGGCAGAAATTAAAAATCAACTGAATGAGATGCAATCCAAAATAGAAGTCCTAACGACAAGGGTTAACAAGGTGGAAGAACGAGTGAGTGACATAGAAGACAAGTTGATGGCAAAGAGGGAAACTGAGGAATAAAGAGACAAACAATTAAAAGACCATGAAGATAGATTAAGGGAAATAAACAACAGCCTGAGGAAGAAAAACCTACATTTAATTGGGGTTCCCGAGGGCACTGAAAGGGCCAGAGGGCCAGAATATGTATTTGAACAAATCATAGTTGAAAACTTTCCTAATCTGGAAAGGGAAACAAGCATTCAGATCCAGGAAATAGAGAGATCCCCCCGTAAAATCAATAAAAACCGTTCAACATCTCGACATTTAATAGTTAAGCTTGCAAATTCCAAAGATAAAGAGAAGATCCTTAAAGCAGCAAGAGACAAGAAATCCCTGACTTTTATGGGGAGGAGTATTAGGGTAACAGCAGACCTCTCCACAGAGACCTGGCAGGCCAGAAAGGGCTGGCAGGATATATTCAGGGTCCTAAATGAGAAGAACATGCAACCAAGAATACTTTATCCAGCAAGGCTCTCATTCAGAATGGAAGGAGAGATAAAGAGCTTCCAAGATAGGCAGAAACTGAAAGAATATGTGACCTCCAAGCCAGCTCTGCAAGAAATTTTAAGGGGGACTCTTAAAATTCCCCTTTAAGAAGAAGTTCAGTGGAACAATCCACAAAAACAAGGACTGAATAGATATCATGATGACACTAAACTCATATCTTTCAGTAGTAACTCTGAACGTGAATGGGCTTAATGACCCCATCAGAAGGCGCAGGGTTTCAGACTGGATAAAAAAGCAGGACCCATCTATTTGCTGTCTACAAGAGACTCATTTTAGACAGAAGGACACCTACAGCCTGAAAATAAAAGGTTGGAGAACCATTTACCATTCGAATGGTCCTCAAAAGAAAGCAGGGGTAGCCATCCTTATATCAGATAAACTAAAATTTACCCCAAAGACTGTAGTGAGAGATGAAGAGGGACACTATCTCATACTTAAAGGATCTATCCAACAAGAGGACAATCCTCAATATATATGCCCCGAATGAGGAGCTGCCAAATATATCAATTAATAACCAAAGTGAAGAAATACTTAGATAATAATACATTTATACTTTGTGACTTCAATCTAGCTCTTTCTATACTCGATAGGTCTTCTAAGCACAACATCTCCAAAGAAACGAGAGCTTTAAATGATACACTGGACCAGATGGATTTCACAGATATCTACAGAACTTTACATCCAAACTCAACTGAATACACATTCTTCTCAAGTGCACATGGAACTTTCTCCAGAATAGACCACATACTGGGTCACAAATCGGGTCTGAACCGATACCAAAAGATTGGGATCGTCCCCTGCATATTCTCAGACCATAATGCCTTGAAATTAGAACTAAATCACAACAAGAAGTTTGGAAGGACCTCAAACACGTGGAGGCTAAGGACCATCCTGCTAAAAGATGAAAGGGTCAACTAGGAAATTAAGGAAGAATTAAAAAGGTTCATGGAAAGTAATGAGAATGAAGATACAACCGTTCAAAATCTTTGGGATGCAGCAAAAGCAGTCCTAAGGGGGAAATACATCGCAATACAAGCATCCATTCAAAAACTGGAAAGAACTCAAATACAAAAGCTAACCTTACACCTACAGGAGCTAGAGAAAAAACAGCAAATAGATCCTACACCCATCAGAAGAAGAGAGTTAATAAAGATTCGAGCAGAACTCAAAGAAATCGAGACCAGAAGAACTGTGGAACAGATCAACAGAACCAGGAGTTGGTTCTTTGAAAGAATTAGTAAGATAGATAAACCATTAGCCAGCCTTATTAAAAAGAAGAGAGAGAAGACTCAAATTAATAAAATCATGAGTGAGAAAGGAGAGATCACGACCAACACCAAGGAAATACAAACGATTTTAAAAACATATTATGAACAGCTATACACCAATAAATTAGGCAATCTAGAAGAAATGGACGCAATCCTGGAAAGCCACAAACTACCAAAACTGGAACAGGAAGAAATAGAAAACCTGAACAGGCCAATAACCAGGGAGGAAATTGAAGCAGTCATCAAAAACCTCCCAAGACACAAAAGTCCAGGGCCAGATGGCTTCCCAGGGGAATTCTATCAAATGTTTAAAGAAGAAATCATACCTATTCTACTAAAGCTGTTTGGAAAGATAGAAAGAGATGGAGTACTTCCAAATTCGTTCTATGAGGCCAACATCACCTTAATTCCAAAACCAGACAAAGACCACAACAAAAAGGAGAATTACAGACCAATATCCCTGATGAACATGGATGCAAAAATTCTCAACAAGATACTAGCTAATAGGATGCAACAGTACATTAAGAAGATTATTCACCATGACCAAGTAGGATTTATCCCCGGGACACAAGGCTGGTTCAACACTCGTAAAACAATCAATGTGATTCATCATATCAGCAAGAGAAAAACCAAGAACCATATGATCCTCTCGTAGATGCAGAGAAAGCATTTGACAAAATACAGCATCCATTCCTGATCAAAACTCTTCAGAGTGTAGGGATAGAGGGAACATTCCTCAACATCTTAAAAGCCATCTACGAAAAGCCCACAGCAAATATCATTCTCAATGGGGAAGCACTGGGAGCCTTTCCCCTAAGATCAGGAACAAGACAGGGATGTCCACTCTCACCACTGCTGTTCAACATAGTACTGGAAGTCCTAGCCTCAGCAATCAGACAACAAAAAGACATTAAAGGCATTCAAATTGGCAAAGAAGAAGTCAAACTCTCCCTCTTCGCCAATGGTGTGATACTCTACATAGAAAATCCAAAAGCCTCCACCCCAAGATTGCTAGAACTTATACAGCAATTTGGTAGCATGGCAGGATACAAAATCAATGCCCAGAAATCAGTGGCATTTCTATACGCTAACAATGAGACTGAAGAAAGAGAAATTAAGGAGTCCATCCCATTGACAATTGCACCCAAAAGCATAAGATACCTAGGAATAAACCTAACCAAAGAGGTAAAGGATCTATACCCTAAAAACTATAGAACACTTCTGAAAGAAATTGAGGAAGACACAAAGAGATGGAAAAATATTCCATGCTCATGGATTGGCAGAATTAATATTGTGAAAATGTCAATGTTACCCAGGGCAATATACACGTTTAATGCAATCCCTATCAAAATACCATGGACTTTCTTCAGAGAGTTGGAACAAATTATTTTAAGGTTTGTGTGGAATCAGAAAAGACCCCGAATAGCCAGGGGAATTTTAAAAAAGAAAACCATATCTGGGGGCATCACAATGCCAGATTTCAGGTTGGACTACAAAGCTGTGGTCATCGAGACAGTGTGGTACTGGCACAAAAACAGACACATAGATCAATGGAACAGAATAGAGAATCCAGAAGTGGACCCTCAACTTTATGGTCAACTAATATTTGATAAAGGAGGAAAGACTATCCATTGGAAGAAAGACAGTCTCTTCAATAAATGGTGCTGGGAAAATTGGACATCCACATGCAGAAGAATGAAACTAGACCACTCTCTTTCACCAGACACAAAGATAAACTCAAAATGGATGAAAGATCTAAATGTGAGACAGGATTCCATCAAAATCCTAGAGGAGAACACAGGCAACACCCTTTTTGAACGCAGCCACAGTAACTTCTTGCAAGATACATCCACGAAGGCAAAAGAAACAAAAGCAAAAATGAACTATTGGGACTTCATCAAGATAAGAAGCTTTTGCACAGCAAAGGATACAGTCAACAAAACCAAAAGACAACCTACAGAATGGGAGAAGATATTTGCAAATGACATATCAGATAAAGGGCTAGTTTCCAAGATCTATAAAGAACTTATTAAACTCAACACCCAAGAAACAAACAATCCAATCATGAAATGGGCAAAAGACATGAAGAGAAATCTCACAGAGGAAGACATAGACATGGCCAACACGCACATGAGAAAATGCTCTGCATCACTTGCCATCAGGGAAATACAAATCAAAACCACAATGAGATACCACCTCACCCCAGTGAGAATGGGGAAAATTAACAAGGCAGGAAACCACAAATGTTGGAGAGGATGCGGAGAAAAGGGAACCCTCCTGCACTGTTGGTGGGAATGTGAACTGGTGCAGCCACTCTGGAAAACTGTTGGAGGTTCCTCAAAGAGTTAAAAATAGACCTGCCCTGTGACCCAGCAATTGCACTGTTGGGGATTTACCCCAAAGATACAGATGCAATGAAACGCCGGGACACCTGCACCCCGATGTTTCTAGCAGCAATGTCCACAATAGCCAAACTGTGGAAGGAGCCTTGGTGTCCATCGGCAGATGAATGGATAAAGAAGATGTGGTTTATGTATACAATGGAATATTCCTCAGCCATTAGAAACGACAAATACCCACCATTTGCTTCAACGTGGATGGAACTGGAGGGTATTATGCTGAGTGAAGTAAGTCAATCAGAGAAGGACAGTGTATGTTCTCATTCATTTGGGGAATATAAATAATAGTGAAAGGGAATATAAGGGAAGGGAGAAGAAATGTGTGGGAAATATCAGAAAGGGAGACAGAACATAAAGACTCCTAACTCTGGGAAACGAACTAGGGGTGGTGGAAGGGGAGGAGGGCGGGGGGTGGGGGTGAATGGGTGACGGGCACTGAGGGGGGCACTTGACGGGATGAGCACTGGGTGTTATTCTGTATGTTGGTAAATTGGACACCAATAAAAAATAAATTTATTTAAAAAAAGAAGGTAGATTAGTGATTGGCAGAGGCTAGGGAGAAGGAAGATGGGAAATGGCTGCTAATGAGTACATATTTCCTTTTTATTTTATTTATTTTATTTTATTTTATTTTATTTTATTTATTTATTCATGAGAGACAGAGAGCGAGAGACAGAGAGACAGAGAGACAAAGAGAGAGAGAGAGACAGAGACAGAGAGACAGAGAAAGGCAGAGACACAGGCAGAGGTAGAAGCAGGCTCCATGCAGGGAGCCTGACGCAGGTCTCAATCCCCTGTCCCCAGGATCACACCCCGGTCCCAAGGCGGCGCTAAACCGCTGAGCCACCCAGGCTGCCCTGAGTACAGATTTTCTAAGAAAGAAAACATTCTGGAATTAGATAGTGGCGATGGTTTGCATAACTTTGTGACTATGCCAAAAACCACTGAACGGTACTTTAAAGGGGGGAATTTTATGGTATGTGAATTTTATGTCAAAATTTTAAAAGCTATGAATTGGAAATTCTTTTCTTTCCATATTTAAGTTTATTTATATTTATTTTTTTTAAAGTAATCTCTATACAAAACGTGGGGCTCAAACTCACACACACAAGATCAAGAGTCACATACTCTATCAACTGAGCCAATCAAGCACCCCTCATCTTTTCTTTTCCTATATTAGAAGAAAGTTACAGATGGAGTTAAACTCTTTGTTCAATACATTTTTCTAATCAGCATCTGGAATAACTAGAGCTATCATTCATATCAAACAGAGGGCCAGTTGCTTTTGAAATTATTATTTTTGTGAAATCATTAATGTTCTTCTAACCAGAAAGTTGGCCATTACATAAATATTTTCATAGAAAAACTAAACACTTCCAGATGTGAATGAGGACAAAACATGTATATTCCTCAATAGGCTCTTATCATGTAATGTGTAAATGAATCTTAATTTCATTTGCTTATATTCTGGGCCCATTGCTATAAATATTGTTAGAAATCATGGCATTTCTCCAGATGAAGTAGTATCCTTAAAGAATTGATGGCAAAGAACATTTTGGCTTATTGTTCGTTGTTTTTTAGTTAAAGCATGCAAACTAAATACAGATCATAAAGCTTACTGGGAATAGAAGACTGAAGAGTCCACCCTCTAAACACCGAGAAACCAGCTTTAACAATAAGCATGGTGCAAAGAAGTAGTCCAGTTCACATAGTTATTTCCCCAGCCAAACATTCTCTCAGTGGGAAGGAATATGAAGAGAACAAAGATCGAATGAATTACAAATTGCTTGGTAAGAGAAGATCAATATTATAAAACTAGTTTCTGTGGAAATCTATTTCTGTAGTGAGAGCCTCTTTCACTTCTAGCTCATGCCAACAACTGAAGTCTGGTGGTTTAAAACATGAAAAAAATTATGTCTGGTGGGAATACAGTCCCAGAAGTTTATAATCGGGAATATGATTTTTTCGGTATCATATTCCATACCTGCTATGGAAGAGGTTGTGAGACTTCTTTCCCTGGGTAAAATATATCTTTATTGTAGGACTCCTCCCTGTAGATGAAAATCCTGTTCTGTATCTTGATGAAAGACTCTCCATTTCTTAGGGAGCATAGGCTCCATACTCAATAGCTATAGACTCGTAGGATGCCCAGGCTACTCCTTGAAATTTGATAACTCTTATTGGGAGGGACCATATATAGGCTATAAGGTAACAGAACCAACTTACGTGCCTCTTTTCCCCAAATGAAATAAAACAAAACAAAAAAGAAACAAGAGCCTGAGGGCAGGGATATAAATAATCCTTAGAAATAACCAGAACCAAGGAATTGAACAGGGTTGAGGTCTCTATTTGTAATTTTCTTTCTTTTTTTTTTTTTTTTCAGACTGACCTTTTCTGAAATAGCGAGTGGTCATATGGCGTTGTGTTAATCATATAAAAGATGGCATTCCTTGGGATGCTTGGGTGGCTCTGTCAGTTAAGCATCTGAAGCTAGGTTTCAGCTCAGGTTATGATCTCAGGGTCATGAGATCGGGCCCCGAGTTGGGCTCCACACTCAGTATGGCATCTGTTTGGGATTTTCTCTCCTTTTCCCTCTGCCCCTCCTGCTTGTACTCTTTCTCTTTAAACATAAATAAATCTTAAAAAAAAAAAAAGAAAGAAAAAGATAGGCTTTTCTCTACACACTGGAGCAGAAACTGCAGATTCAACCTGTGATGACTCAGGCTTGCCTGGCACTTGGGCGAAGTATAAGGAAGAAGGCACAGGTGCCCCAATGGGGGTCCTTTGGTCTCTGTGTAATGGCTTAATAGGAACCTGGGATCTTAGCTGTGTCTTTTTGGTTTCATGGGCATCACACCACTGTCAGAGATTCTAAGATGATTGGACTCAACTCTGTTATTGAGCCCACAGACCCACAAGAGATCTTAAATTTCCTCCCCAATATCAAGAAGGCCTCCTGATCCCTCTTACCTTCCTCCCCATCCCAATGGGAAAGAAAACTAAGGTGTATATGAGAAATTGTGGCTATGGTGGAAGCTTCTGGAGACATTAGAAAACTAACGATCGTACAAATTGGGGAGAGGGAGAAGAATATATGATTAAAACAGTGAGAGACCAAGGCTTGAGGACTCCCTAGGAAGGTGAGTCATTTGTACCCCTTCAATCTTAAACATTTTTGTTCAACATGCCAACCTCCTCCCTGTATCATAGAGAAATTTAATCTTTTCTTAAAATTGAAGTACAGTAGACATGCAATATTATATTAGTTTCAGGTGTATAACAGTGATCTGACAATTCTATATATCACCCAATGCTCGCCACAGTAAGTGTAGTTACCTTCTGTTATCGTACAAAGTAATTACAGTATTATTGATTATATTCCCTATGCTGTGCTTTTCATTCCCTTACTCCCTTATTTTATAGGAGTCATTTAATCTTTGGGAAGTTGAAACCAATTTAAGATGCCAATGATGGCAAATTATAGTAACCACTTACCTTCACAATTATAAAATTGTCTTAATAGAAAATGTAAATGTGTATTGTTTTTTACAAGTTTCCATTTTTCTTCAAAATAGTACAAGGAAATAACTAAAAGTTTTCAAGTAATATAGGTTTTATAATGAACAGCAGGAGCTTCATGGTACGTCCTTTCTATTGTTGAAATCCTGCTCCAGAGAGGGAAGTAATTTTAACTTGATTATTTCTGCTTCTGTTTTTAGGTTTCCTGGGGTTTATCTCTGTATCTCTGAATAATATATTATACTGTTGTGTCCTGATGAACAATTTTAGGCATTATCTAAGACTTGCCTTAGGAGGATTATGCATTTACAGCTTTCCTCTTCCTCCTCTTTTTCAATATAGCACCAGGTCTATTTTTAGTTCCCACTTTAATTCCTTTATAACTTTATTTTTTTAAAAGATTTTATTTATTTATTCATGAGAGACACACAAAGAGAGGCAGAGACACAGGCAGAGGTAGAAGCAGTCTCCCCACAAGGAACCTGATTCAGAACTTGATCCCAGGACCCTGGGATCATGCCCTAAGCCAAAGGCAGATGCTCAACCACTGAGCCACTCAGGTGTCCCAGTACTATCTACTTTAGACAGACCCCTTGACTTACCATTTATAAGATGAGAAGAGCAGTGTCAGTAGCATGTCCTTCTGCTACCCTCCCCATTTCTACCTCCCAACCTCTGTAAATCTCTACTTTTACTTGCATGTTTTCACAACCGGTAAAACTTACATCCTGTTCTATACCCATAATTAGGCAATTTGTGCTTTGCTTAATGGTTGAACCTCAGTACTTGACAAGGCAATATTAACATTATTATGATTATGTGAATATTGTTAAGGGCATAGCCAAGCTTCAGTTTTCTTTATCCATTCACTAAACCCTTACTAATTGCTAGGTGCTTTTCTAATTGCTCTACAATTGCTAACTAACTCAGTCCTATAATAGCCCTATGGTGAAGCACTATTTTTAACCTTATTTTTTAGTGATGAAACTGCCAGGCAGAGAGGTTAAGGAAGTTGCCAAAGATCACAGAATTAGTTAGCTGGTGAGTCAGGAATTGTTTTTCTCTGAAGCTTCTATTCATTTTTTTTTTTACAACAGTTTTTCCCCCTTGTGATGAGAACTTTTAAGACTTACCTTCTAGGGGTGCCTGGGTGGCTCAGTTGGTTAAGCATCTGCTTTCAGCTCAGGTCATGATACTGGGATCCTGGGATCCTGGGATCGAGTCCTGTATCGGGCTCCCTGCTTAGCGGAGATTCTGCTTCTCCTTCTCCCGCTGCCACTCTCTTGCTCATGCTCTTTCTCTCTGTCTCTCACTCTCTCTCAAATAAATAAAATCTTAAAAAAAAGAGATTTACTTTCTATTCAACATCCAATCCTAGATACAATATTATATATAGACTATTGTTCCCATGCTGTATATTGTATCACCATGACCTATTTATTTTATAACTGGAAGTTTGTACCTCTTGACCCCCCTCATACATTTTATTCACCCCCTGACTCCTCACACCTCTGGCAACCACCAATCTCTGTATCCATGAATTTTGTTTTCTTTGTTGGTTTGTTTTGTTTTTGAATTCCAGATATAAGTGAAATCACATCGTATTTCTGTCTCTAATTTGCTTCACTTCACAGAATGTCCTCAAGGTCCATCCATGTTGCAAACAGTAAGATTTCATTTTTTTTTATAGCGGAATAGCATTCCATTGTACATGGATACCACATCATCTTCTTCTTTTTTCTTTTTTTTTTTTAAGAGTTTTATTTTTAAGTAATCTCTACACCCAACATGGGACTTAAACTTAACAACCCTGAGATCAAGAGTTGCCTGCTCCATAGACTGAGCCAGCCACCAGGTGCCCCTAGACCACATCTGCTTTATCCATTCAGTCACCGATGGAAACTTCCATTGTTTTCATGACCTTGCTATTGTAAATAATGCTGCAATAAACATACAGGTGCATATATATTTCCAAACTGATGTTTTTATTTTATTTGGATAAATACCCAAGGTGAAATTGCTGGGTCATGTGATGGATTTTTTAAAATAAATTTGCATACTGTGTTTTATCTTTTTTTTTTTTTTGACAGGAAAACATAATACTGCATCAATTTACATTCCTACCAATGGTGCCAGAGTTTCCTTTTCTCTATACCCTCACCAACATTTTTTTTTTTTGTCCTTTTGGTAGGAGCCATTCTTCCAGATCTGAGGTGACATCTCACTATAATTTTGATTTGCACTTCCCTGGCGATTAGTGATGCTGAGCATCTTTGGATGCACCTGTTCGCCATCTGTATGTCTTCTTTGGAAAAACGTCTATTCAGTTCCTCTGCCCATATATTTTTTAAAGAATTTATTTATTTATTCATGAGAGACACAGAGAGAAGCAGAGATACAGGCATAGAGAGAAGCAGGCTCCACGCAGAAGCCCGATGTGGAACTCAATCCCAGACCCCCAGGATCACGACCTGAGCCTAAAGCAGATGCTCAACCACTGAGGCACCCAGATGCCCCTCCCATATTTTGATTGGATTGTTTCTTTTAGGTTTTGAGTTGTAGGAGTTCTTTATATATTTTGGATATTAAAGCCTTAATGGATATGTAATTTTCAGGTAGCTATTCCCATTCCAGTAGATTGCTTTTTATTTTTGTGGGTGATTTAGAAACTTCTCACTATGGAGAATTTGATGTAGTTCCACGTGTTTATTTTTGCTTTTGTTGCCATTCCTCCTGGAGTCAGATCCAAAGAAATGTTGCTAAGATCAATATTAAGGAACTTACCACCTATATTTCTTTCTAAATAATTTATGGTTCCTGGTCTTACATTCAAGTCTTTCATCTATTTTGAGTAATTTTCGTGTATTATGTAAGACAGTGGTTCAGGTTCATTCTTTTGCATGTGGCTGTTTAGTTTTCCCAGCACCATTCATTGAAGAAACTGTCTTTTCCCCACTGTATATTCTTTCCTCCTTTTTCTTAAATTAATTGACTATATGTGCATGGGCTTATTTCTGGGCTATTTTATTCCATTCATCTGTCTATTTTTATGCCAGTACCATACTATTTTGATTACCATAGCTTTGTAGTAGCTTGAGATCAGAGTGCACTGCCTTCAGCTCTGTTTTTTCTCAGGATTGCTTTGGCTTTTAAGCATCTTTTGTAGTTCCGTACAAATTTTAGAATTGCTTCTTCTATTTCTGTAAAAAGTACCATTAGAATTTTGACAGGAATTTCACTGAATCCATAGATCACTTTAGTAATACGGACTTTTTAACAATATTAATTCTTCCAATCCATGAAGACAGATACTTTCTCATTGATTTGTGTCTTCTTCAGTTTCTTTCATTAATGTCTTATAGTTTTTAGTGTATAGGTCTTTTACCTTCTTGGTTAAATTTATTCATGGGTATTTTATTCTTTTTGATGCAATGTAAAGGGGATTGTTTTCTTAATTTCTCTTTCTGATAGTTTATCATTAGCGAATAAAAACACAATAGATTTTTGTATACTGATTTTGTATCCTGCAACTTTCCTGAATCTGTTTATTAGTTCTAACAGTTTTCTGGTGATGTCTTTAGGGTTTTCTACATATAAAATCATGTCATTCTCAATAAATGACAGTTCTACTTCTTTCTTTCCAATTTGGATACCTTTTATTACCTTTTTCCACCTAATTGGTTTGGCTAGGGCTTCTAATACTATGTTGAATAAAAGTGGTCAGAATTGATATACTTGACCTGATCTTTTTTTTTTAATTTAAAGATTTTATTTATTTTAGAGAGAGAAAGAGAGAGTGGGGAGAGGGCAGAGGGAGAGGGAGAGGGAAAGGGAGAGAATCTCAAGCAGACTCCACACTGAGCACAGAGCCTGTGACCTCGAGATCATGACCTGAGCCAAAATCAAGAGTCAAATGCTTAATCAGCTGAGCCACTCAGGCATCCCTGTCTTCTACCTAATCCTAAGGAAAAAGCTTTCAGCTTCTCACCATTGAGTATGATGTTGGTTGTGTGCATGTCTTATATCGTCTTTATTATGTTGAGATATGTTCCACCTATATCTACTTCGTTGAGTTTTTATCATAAATGGATGTTTTTTTCTGCTTCTATTGAGATGATTGTATGACTTCATTTTGTTAAGATGGTGTATCATATTGATTGATTTGTGGATATTGAATCATTTTTGCAACCCTGGAATAAGTCCCACTTGATCATGGTGTATGATCCTCTTAATGGATTGTTGAATCCATTGATATTTTGTTGAGCACTTTTGCATTTATGTTCATCAGGAATATTGGCCTGTAATTTTATTTTTTTGTGGTGTCGTCCTTGTCTGGTTTTGGTGTCAGGGTAATGCTGGCCTCATAAAATAAGGTGTTTTTTTTTTTTAAAGATTTTATTTATTTATTCATGACAGACACACAGAGAGAGAGGCAGAGACATAGGCAGAGGGAGAAGCAGGCTCCCTGGAGGGAGCCTAATGTGGGACTCTATCCCAGGATCCCAGGATCACAACTGGAGCCAAAGGCAGATGCTCAACCACTGAGCCACCAGAATGCCCCATAAAATAAATTTTGAAGCATTCTCTCCTCTTTAGTTTTTTTTGGGGGGGATAATTTGAAGAGCATAGTTATTAAATCTTTGAAAGTTTGGTATAATTCACCAGTGAAGCTGTTTGGGCCTGAACTTTTGTTTGCTGGGAGATTTTTAATTTCTTATTCAATCTCCTTACTAGTAATTTATCTATTCAGATTTTTTGTTTCTTCATAATTCAGTTTTGAATGATATTTTTAGGAATTTATCCATTTTTTCTAGGTTCTCCAATTTGTTGGCATACATTTGTTTGTAGTAGTCTCTTATAATGATTTGCGTTTCTTTGATATCGTTTTAATTAACTACTTTCTCATCTGCTTTTTTAAAAAATTTGAACAACCGGGGATCCCTGGGTGGGTCAGCAGTTTCACGCCTGCCTTTGGCCCAGGGCGCGATCCTGGAGTCCCGGGATTGAGTCCATGCCTGGAGCCTGCTTCTCCCTCTGCCTGTGTCTCTGCCTCTCTCTCTCTCTCTCTCTATCTCTATGTCTATCATAAATAAATAAAAATAAAAATTAAAAAAAAATTGAACACCCTCTTTTTTTCTTAGTCTAGCTAAAGGTTTGCCAATTTTGTTAATATTTTCAAAGAACCAGCTCTTAATTTCATTGATCTTTTCAATGGTCTTGTTAGTCTCTATTTCAATTATTTTGGCTCTGATCTTTATTATTCCCTTGATGATACTAATTTTGGGCTTTGTTCTTCCTTTTCTAATTTCTTTTGGTGTAAATTTAGAACATCTGTTTTTTTTTTTTCTTGAAAGAGGCCTATATTGCTGTTAACTTGCCTTTTAGAACTGTTTTTGCAGCATCCCATACATTTTGATATATTTTATTTCCCTCTTTATTTGTCTCAAAGTATTTTTTATTTTTCTTTATTTCTTTGTTATCCCAATGATTGTTCAGTAGCATGTTGTTTAATCTCTACATATTTGTGATTTTTCTAGTTTTCTTCTTATGATTGATTTCTAGTTTCATATACCATTGTGGTTGGAAAAGATGTTTGATAGGACTTCAATCTTCTTAAATTTATTGTTTTGTGGTCTAACATGATCTATCCTGGAGAATGTTCCATGTACATTTGAGAAGAATGTGTATCCTCTGCTTTTGGATGGAATGCTCTGTATATATCTATTAAGTCCCTCTGGTCTAAGGTTCTATTTAAGATCAATGTTTCCTTATTAATTTTCTGTCTGGATGATCTATACATTGATGTAACTGGGGTATTAAAATCCCATACTATTATTGTAATGCTGTCAATTTCTCCTTTTACATCTGTTAGTATTTGCTTTATGTATTTAGCAATACATAAATGTTGGGCACATTAATATTTACAAATGTTATATCTTCTGGCTGAATTGGGCACATTAATATTTTACATCTGTTAGTATTTGCTTTATGTATTTAGCAATACATAAATGTTGGGCACATTAATATTTACAAATGTTGTTATATCTTCTGGCTGAATTGGTCCCTTTATCATTATATAATACTCATCTTTGTCTTTTATTAAAGTCTTTGTTTTAAAGTATATTTTGTCCAATATCCATGTAGCTACCCCGAGCTTTCTTTTGATTTCTATTTGTATGAGACATCTTTTCCTATCCCTTCACTTTCAGTGTGTGTGTATCCTTATATTTGAAAGGGGTCTCTTGTGGGCAGCTTAGAGACGAGTTCTGTACATTACTTTTTTTTTAACATTTAATTATTGATGGGTATGTACTTATTACCATTTTTTAAATTGTCTTTTGTCTGTTTTATAGATCCTCTCTCTTCCCTTTTTCTTTCATTGTTTCTTCCTTTGTGCTTTGATGGCTTTCTATAATGTTTTGCTTAGATTCCTTTCAATCTATTTTAAATTGAGAGCAAGTTAAGTTTAAACACATTCTAAAAATCTACATTCTAATTTATCCCCTATATTCTTTTTTAAAAAGATTTTATTTATTTATTCATGAGAGACACAGAGAGAGTGAGAGAGAGAGAGGCAGAGACATAGGCAGAGGGAGAAGCAGACTCCACACAGGGAGCCCAACGTGGGACTTGATCCTGGGACTCCAGGATCACACCCTGAGCCAAAGGCAGATGCTTAACCGCTGAGCCACCCAGGCATCCCTATCCCCTATATTCTGATTTTGATGTCATATTTACATATTTTATTTTGTGTATCTCTTTTTTTGAGAGAGAGAGTAAGCTCACACACATGAGGTGGACAAGGGGCAGAGGGAGAGGGAAAAATCTTAAGTACACTCCACACTCAGTGTAGAGTCCAATGTGGGGCTCAATCTCATGACCCTGAGATTATGACCAGAGCCAAAATCAAGAGTTGGGTGCTTAACTAGCTGAGCCACCTAGGTGCCCCTATTTTGTTTTTCTCTTAACTATTATAATTAATTTTACTGCTTTTTCTTTTAACCTTTATATAGCTTTATTAGTGATTAATCTGCTACTTTTACTATATATTTACCTTTACTAGTAAGAGTTTTACTTTCATATTTTTTCTTTTCTTTTTAAAAAGATTTTATCTTATGTAAACATATTTTATGAAACATTGATCCATTCATTTATTTGACAGAGAGAGAGAACACAAGCAGAAGGAGTTTCAGAGGGAGAGGGAGAAGCAGACTCCCCACTGAGCAGAGAGCCCAATACAGGGCTTGATCCCAGGAGTCTGGGATCATGATCTGAGCTGAAGGCAGATGCTAAACTGACTGAGCCACCCAGGTGCCCTCATATTTTTTCTGATTACTAATTACTACCCTCTCTTTTCAGGTTGAAGGAGTCCCTTTAATATTTTTTGTAAATAGTGTTGGGGAACTCCTTTAGCTTTCACTTGTCTTGAAAGCCCTTTATCAATTCTGAAGTATAATATTACTGGGTAGAATATTCTTGATTGGAAATTTTTTCATTTCAGCACTTTGAATATATCATCTATTTTCTTCTGGCCTGCAAAGTTTCTGTTGATAAATCTGCTGATAACCTTATGGGGCTTCCCTTGTATGTAACAAGGTTTCTCCCCCACCCTTCCTGGTTTTAAGATTCTCTCCTTATCCTTAACTTTCAACATTTTAATTATAATTTTAACTATAATGTGTCTTGGTGTGGGTCTCTTTGGGTTCACCTTGTTTGGACTTTGTGGGTTTCCTGGATCTGGACGTCTGTTTCCTTTATTAGGTTGGGGAAGTTTTCAGCCATTATTTCTTCAAATACATTTTCTGCTCTTCCTTTCTCTCTTCTTCTGAAACCTCTATAATGAAAATGTGATTCTGTTTGATGTTGTCCTTAGGTCCCTTAAACTATCTTCACTTTTAAAAATTCTTTTTTGTTGTTGTTGTTACTTTAATGATTGAATTCCACTACTCTGTTTTCTAGTGCACTGATTCTATCTTCTGCTTCATTTTCTCTGCTGTTGAACCTCTGTACTGTATTTTTCAGTTTGGTTATTGTAGTCTTCAGTTCTGTGACTTCTGTTCAGTATTTTTTAAAAAAGATTTTATTTACTTATTCATGAGCAACACAGAAAGAGAGAGGCAGAGGCATAGACAGAGGGAGAAGCAGGCTCCCTGCAAGGAGCCTAATGTGGGACTTGATCCCAGGATCTGGGGATCATGAGCTGAGCCAAAGGCAGACACTCAACCATTGAGCCAGGTGCCCTATTTGGTACTTTCTTATATTTTCTATCTCTTTATTGAAGTTATTGCTGTGTTCACCCATTCTTCTCCTGAGTTTAGTGAGCATTGTTATGACCATTATTTTGAATGCTTTATCAGGTAAATTACTTATTTCTCTTTCATTTTTTTCCCCTAGGATTTAATCTTGTCCTTTCACTTGGAACATATTTCTCTGCTTCCTCATTTTGCTTGACTCTCATGTTTGCTTCTAAGTATTAGGCAAAACAGCTCTCTTTCCTCATCTTGAAGGGGTGGCCTTATGTAAGAGATAAATAAGTGTAACCTTGTACTAGCTCTTTGCTATCTCTCAATCTTTTGTGATTGTTAAGCAGTGTGATTTATTCTTTTTTTTTTTTTTATGATAGTTACAGAGAGAGAGAGAGGGAGGCAGAGGGAGAAGGGAGAAGCAGGCTCCATGCACCGGGAGCCCAATGTGGGATTCGATCCCGGGTCTCCGGGTCTCCGGGATCACGCCCTGGGCCAAAGGCAGGCGCCAAACCGCTGCGCCACCCAGGGATCCCTGATTTATTCTTGATAAATTCCAGTTGTGGAGGATGCACTGAGACCTGTGAGTGTTCCAGGGGGGGGGGGGGTCTCAGTCAGCACCTAGTTTCAAGCTGGTTGGAAACTAGACCCTCAAGCAGCAGCTGTTAAGGTATGCAGATACATATAGTCCTGTGAGACTAGTCTCCAGATCAAATGATCTAGAAATGCCCCTTACTGACAACTGAACAATTTGGCACTCTAGACAAGTAAGCTCCTTTCTAGGAAAAGCTATAATAAAACCAAGTAAGAGCTCAAAAATGGTATTCCCCTGGCCTGTATTCCCTGAGAGCAGTTCTGTAGCCTCTCAACATGTGGTAAACCTGAAGCCTGCCCCTCAGTTAAAGTTCCAGCTCAAGAACATAGGCCCTTTTCACAGGAAGTCTAGGATTATATATCAGTTTTGTTGATTCTTCACAAATGTATCATTATTATTTTCTCTAAAATGTAGAAAAGCTGTCTGCTTTTGGTCACTTTTTGAGTCTCACATTTTCAAGAGCTCCTGTATATATAAAATTAAATTTGGGACTCTTGGGTGGCTCAAAGTTTGAGCGTTTGCCTTTCGCTCAGCGTGTGATCTGGGGGTTCCGGGACTGAGTCCCACATCAGGCTCCCTGCATGGAGCCTGCTTCTCCCTCTGCCTATGTCTCTACCTCTCTGTCTCTCATGAATAAATAAATAAAATATTTTTTAAAATTAAATTAATTTTGTTTTCCTTCTGTTAATCTATGTCAATTTAATTATTAGGCCAGCCAAGAAGGGAAAAGTTCCTCGCTTCACCCCCAGTCTAATTTATTACTGTATAGTTTTCTTGACTGTGTCTCTCAGAGTTTTGACCCATATATACTCTTGAGGGCTAGAAATATTTTTTAACAATAGCTATCTTTTAACGGTCAGTAATTTGTATCTTTTGCACGCAGTGAAAACTGCAAATTTGTAGGGTAGGATTCTTCTTTTGTTCTGGGAGAAACCATTTTGTTTTCAGTTTTAGAAAGAAAAGGAAGTTTCTTGATTTGAACTAATCATCAAATGGTTTAAAAAACATCTCTTTAATAGGTCTAAAGTGCTCAAAAGTACCTAAAGAGTTTGGTTTTAAACATAATAACTTAGTAGTCATATCTGAACCTGAGTACACAAAACAGGAAGTACTTCCCTTCACCAGCCATTCCCGGGTTGGTATCAACTGGACTGAAAAGACTTGGTATGCACTGTATCCTGAGAGTGCATAGATGGGGATAGTGCTGGAGCAGAGACTAAAGGAACATAAAGGGATAATCATTTGGGGGAAAGCATATTGGTTTCTGTTCTCAAATTTAAAACTAGAGATTCGTCAGCCTCAGGGACTCAGATAATCCATCACTATTTTGTTTTAATCAATAAAAACAAAAAGATGAACAATGAGGCGAACACTTTTGAGTATACTAATAATATAAGGCCAGTCTTCCTGCCAGTGTTATCCCCCTGGCCACCACTATCTTTGCGAATATCTGGACTTTGATGAAGTTGTTCAAAGACCAATACATCAGGTTAGGATGTTAAATATACTGTTTAATAATCTAGAATTTGGTTCCCTGGTGCTGATTTGGGAGACATGGTGAGCAGGGGAAGAGTGCAGCAGGGAGATGGTTTTCATAAGATGGCATGAAGAAAAGAGAGAGAGGAAGATATATTTTGAAGGTGTCTGAGTTGAAATAGAAAAGCAGATGGGAAAAAGACTCAAAGAGAAGGATAGGATTGCTGGGCACCTGCTTTTAGTTTTCTCTGTTAAACAGTTCTGTATTGAGGTTTATTTCTGAAGACAGGAAGTAGCAGGAATGAATTATTCTTAAGTGTCCTTGCTCATCCTCAAGCTTATGCTATGTGCTGTGTGGTTTTCAGAGCAGGTGCCCCACCACTTGCTGTTTCTGCTGAAGTCACATGGTCGCCCACTTGCCCGCCTTCCTAGCTTACAGGTGTGTGATTCTTCTGCCAGGCTCTCTCTGAGGGTTGTGGCTTTATGAGAAGATTTGCCTCCAGATGCAGATATTCAGCCCCCACTCTGACATCTTGTGCAATTTCATTTTCTTCTCTATCACCGACCAAAAATTCTTTCAACACTAAAGGAAACAACTGAAGGGATTACCTTGCCGGCAAAGTCCACAATGCTGCTAGGCCTCACTGCTCCTGAAGATATCCCTTATTACTTATTGTGTGCTGTGTTGTAAGGACTGAATTATGGAGCATATTTCCTTTCCCCATTCACAGTGTTTGTGACTAAACGCAGGTGAGCCCTTGGAGCCCAGGGTAGGAAGCACTAGAAATCTGTCTTCCCACCTAGACAAGGATTCCATTGGCAGAAAAAGGGCAACATACACAGTGGAAGAACATATTTCCAAATCATATCTGATAAGAGATCAATATCCAGAATATACAGAGAACAACTCAAACTCAACATTAAAAGAATAAACAACATGATTCAAAAATGGACAAAAAGGGATGCCTGGGTGGCTCAGCAGTTGTGTGTCTGCCTTCAGCTCAGTGAGTGATCCCGGAGTCCTGGGATCGAGTTCCACAGCGGGCTCCCTGGATGGAGTTTGCTTCTCCCTCTGCCTGTGTCTCTGCCTCTCTCTGTGTGTCTCTCATGAATAAATAAATAAAATCTTTAAAAAAATGGACAAAGAACTTGAAGACATTTCTCCAAAGAAGAATATAAATGGCCAATAAGCCCAGGACAATATGCTCAACATTACTGATCATTAGGAAAAGGCACATCAAAACTGCAATGAAAAAAAAAAAAACTGCAATGAGATAATGCATCACACCCATTAGGATGGCTACTATCCAAGAAAGAGAAAGTAGCAAGTGTTGGTGAGTACTTGAAGAAATTAAAACCTCGTGTGCTGTTGGTGGCAGTGTGAAATGGTATAGCCACAATGCAAAAATAAAAGGGTAGTTTCTCAAAGAATTAAACAAAGAATTACCATATGATCCAGCACAAAATTCTCTGGGTATATACCCAAAAGATTGAAAGCAAAGTCTTGATGAGATTTTTGGATATCCATGTTCATATAAGTGTTATTCAAAATAGCTAAAATGTGGAAGCAACACAAGTGTCCACTGACCTGAGAAAGGATAAGGAAAATGTGGCATATGCATACAATGGGATATTATTCAGCCTTAAAAAGGTAGAAAATTCTGAAATATGTACAATGTGAATGAATCTTGAGGACAGAAAGTAGAATGATGACTCCTAGGGGCTGAGGGACATCGGGATGGGGAGTTAGTTTAATGAGTGCAGAGTTTCATTTTTACAAGATGGATGATGAGGATGGATGATGTGATGGCTATATGACAATCGTGAATGTATTTAAAATCTCTGAGCCCCATATTAAAAGTGGTAAATTTTGTGCTATATATTTTACCATAAGAGAACACTTTGGAAGGCAGCCCAGGTGGCTCAGCAGTTTAGTGCTGCCTTTGGCCCAGGGCCTGATCATGGAGACCGGGATTGAGTCCCACATCGGGCTCCCTGCATGGAGCCTGTTTCTCCCTCTGCCTGTGTCTCTGCCTCTCTCTCTCTCTCTCTCTCTCTGTGTGTCTCTCATGAATAAATTAATAAAATTAAAAAAAAAAAAGAAAAGAAAACACTTTGGAAAAAGAAGCCGTAAGAGCAGACTTAGAACCTGCTACCGCATGGTAATTTGTGGCAGAATGGGATTTATCTACTACTTATTGATATTGCATGAAAACCAGAGCCAGAACCGAGTAAAGGCAAGGCTTGGGGAACAATTGCACCAGGCTTTAAGATTGCCTCGACAATGACTCCTAGTCAGAAGTGTTTGAGGGGAATTGTCCAGTAGGAAGATGCTGCAACATCACCTTCCCCAGGAAAAGACCCCAAAACTCTAGAGCAGAAAGTAGCTACTGTAAAATAACTGACCTGTGAAACCTGGATCTTCTGTAAAGGGTAGAGGAAAATAGGCTGATTAACAGAAGGCTGAGATTGTGGGAAATGCAAAGAATTACTTGTTCCATTGTGTTTTGCCCTGCTCTGAAAAATAGAAGAGAGACTGTGTCCCTACAGAGAGAACCAGGTTGCTAGGATGCAGGGGTCAGGGTAGAAATGGAAATAAGAATAAAATGGAGAGGAAGGGGAAGGGCAGGGCAAGGCAGGTAAAGCAATGTCTCCCAGCTCAGAACAGCCCCTGGCCCTGTAAACATGGTTCATACTTGAGCTTCTGCACTAGAACTCCTCAGTTACTATCTACAGGGAAAAGTACTGGCTCATGGCAGAGAGACAACCTGCATCAGAAATATCTGTGGGTTTTAAAAATTTGGATTCCGGGATCCTAGAACAGATGTGAATCAGAATCTCTGGATGAGTAGGTTATTATTACAAAGCTTCAGCCATGTTTATGCTCTGAAAACCATGTACCCAATTGAAAACCTTTTCAATTCAATTCAAATTCAGCTGGTATTATAGAATTTATGCCACTATAACTGGTAGCCTGAGCTGGGCAACTGGCCATCACTCCACCGCAACCCCCCAAGAAGGGCTTTATTGAGAACAGGTGGATTACAGGTCTGATGCCAAGAAACACAACACAGAGCTCCTCATAGCATCCATGTCAGATTGTACTTTCCAGAGACAATCGCAACAATATCTCCTGTACTTTATACTCTCCAAGGATCTTACCACCATACATTGAAAGTTAGGTTCCATGTCCCCTCTCCCTTGTACCCAGGTGGACCCTTGCAACTGCCTCAACCAAGAGAGGTCAGCAGAGGTGATGCTATATGACCTCTGAAGCTAGGTAATTAAAATGTTGTGCATTTCCATATTGTCCTTTTGAGAAGCTTACCTTGGACACTCTACGACTATACTGTGAGGCAGTCCAGCAGCCTCTTGCCTAATATGGAGAGCAACCCAAGGCTTGAGCCCTGGCTGAGCCACTAACCAAGTGGCAGCAGCAGGTAGATATGAGTGCATCATCTGAAAAGCTATCCTGCAGCCCAAGGTGAACCACCCCAGTTCACACAGCATGAGTAGAGATGGGAGATCCTGCCCAGATTGTTGACTCTTGAGTAGAAGAAATGACTATAGTTGTTTAAGCCACGAAGCAGCCACAGCTAACACTGATGCAGGATCCATGGGAGAAAGGATGTGTGAATAATATTTCTGTGCTCTGAAAGGTGAAATGAATTCTCTTTTGCTATTCTTTGCTTTGTAGGTTTATAAATCACCTACATGTCTCCCTTCGCAGTCCTACCTTCCTCACAGAAGTTGCTGCTTCTTGGCTCTAGCAATTGACTTCTAGCTTGTGCTAGCATTTAAGGAGGGTTTGATTTAATTAAGAGAAATAGCCTGTACAAGGAAGCCTAAGGTATTTGGACTGCCCAGGAGAAACATGATGTCAAGAGTGGGAGAATGAGTCTAAAATAACACTTCTCAGCTAGATCAAAGATTACAAGAAAATTCCTAGGGATCCCTGGGTGGCGCAGCGGTTTGGCGCCTGCCTTTGGCCCAGGGCGCGATCCTGGAGACCCGGGATCGAATCCCACGTCGGGCTCCCGGTGCATGGAGCCTGCTTCTCCTTCTGCCTATGTCTCTGCCTCTCTCTCTCTCTCTCTCTGTGTGACTATCATAAATAAATAAAAATTAAAAAAAAAAAAAAAAAAAAAAAAAAAAAAAAGAAAATTCCTATTTACCATGACTTTTATGTACAAATGCATACAGAGTATGTTGCAATTTTCCAATAAGCAATCTGGAAAACACTTTTTTTTTTAACAGCATAATTCCACTCCTATCCTGCACCTTAGGGGGTGTGGTTCCTAGAACAGAAAGGAGATAGAACTAAATTATTCTGCGTGAGAAAGGTATGTGAACTAACCCCATGTTCACTGTAGCATTATTCACAATGGCCGAGACATGGAAACAATCTAAGTGTCCATTAAGGATGAATGGATAAGGAAGATATGGTGTATATATATATGCAATGAAATATTTCCCAACCATATGAAAGAAGGCAATTCTGTTATTTAGGACAGCAATGGACGGACCTTGAAGGCATTAAGCTAAGTGAAATAAGTCAGTCAGTAAAAGACAAGCACTGCATGGTATTGCTTATATGTGAAATCTGAAACAAACAAACTACCTGAACTCATAGACAGATTGGTAGTTGCCAGAGGTGGGCATGGTGGGAAAGGTGAGATGAGTGAAGGGAGTCAAAGGTATACACTTCCAGATATAAAATAAATATGTCCCGGGGATGTAACGTGCAGCATGGTATTGTATATTGTAAAGCATTGTGTGTTGGAAAGTTACTAAGAGAGTAATCTTAAAAATTCTCAACACAAGAAAAAAATTATAACTGTGCAGTGGTAGATGTTAGTTAAGCTTATTGTTGTGATCATTTTGCAACATATACATGCATCTTATAATATTGCACAACTCAATTATGTCCCAACTTTTAAAAATGTCATATTAACCTTTGGGGGACAGGTAGAAAGAAAAGTATGTGGAGCTCCTTGGCTGGCCTCTTGCAGATGACTTTAGAGAGGATAGAAATGTCTAATGGCAATTTCAGTTAGAATATTTGCTATGTGGCTTATGACAGAAATCCTCTCTTTGGTCCATATGATCTATGGTAAATTCTGGTAAATATTCCAGGAATGGATTTACTTTATGGGGCTATAAGAAGTGCCAAATGGCATCCTGGTTCCCAAAGGGAGGCCGATACTGGATCAAAATACCACCCTTTCTTAGGGTAAGGGATTGCTCAGGGTGGTGGGAAAGTCTAAAATTAGAAAAGCCTTTCACTTGACAACATTTAAAACACTTTTTATTCTGGACATTCTCAAACATATATAAAGATAGTAAAGTGGAATAAAGAATCTTTATGTGTCAACTATACTTCCAAAAAAAAACCCAACCCTTTTATCATTAAAAAAAGAAGAAGACTCTTCATGTACCCATCATTCAGATTTAATATTTTGACAAATTTGGGTTCATTTTTAAAAAATCATATTGTAATTTTTCATAAAGCTGTATCAAAAGACAAGAAATGTTGAAGACAATTTTTTAAAAATATTTTATTTATTTGACAGAGAGAGAGAGCACAAGCAGGGGGAGCAGCAGGCAGAGGGAGAGGGAGAAGCAGGCTTCCCCCTGAGCAAGGAGCCTGATGTGGGGCTTGATTCCAGGACCTGGGATCATGACCTGAGCTGAAGGCAGATGCTTAACCAACTGAGCCATGCAGGTGCCCCAAGGACATTAATTTTTTAATAGCAGTCATCCAGAACAGCACTGGAAATATATTTCTTCTGAAATAAACTAGAAATTAAAAATGTCTTGAAGCCATTGGAAACCACAGGATTAGTTGAATTAGTTTCTAAGATTTGGGGTGAGATAGCACTCAACAGATGTAGTATATCATTCTAGCATTTCTTTCACCACATTGTGAATGTGACCTGTAGAAATCAGGAAAAAAAAAAAAAGAAGAAAAGAGAGAATAAATGAATGAACAAATCAGGATTTATCAGTTTCATCTTTCTTTACATTATCTTGTTCGAATATCAAAACTTCCATTCTACTCCTCCCCTACTGCCAAATTGCTACATATTTGCAATCTACATCAAACCATGGCCCCTGGTTCAGCACAATGTATTAGAAAGAGTCACAATCATCAGTTAAGGTTCAGAGGAGTTTCCTAGGTTACAGCCTCATTATGCTTCCTTGCTTGAAAGCTGCATTGGTTTGTTCTTCCACAATATCTATTAAGTGCCTACTAGGTGTCAGGCATTGTTGCTAGGTGGTTGAGGGAACTGGCAGCAGAATGCTCTGTAGATTGGCAAAGTTAGCTTCTGTTAACAAATGTCCATGTATCATCAACCATGCCAAGGTAAGAGTCTCCAAGAGGCAGAGAATACCAAACGATCTTTGTCACTAACTGGATAACTACAACAGTAAACTGTCACATCCTCCTTCCTCTAGGACTACTTTGACATCAGATTCCAAGTCATTGTTAATATGGGCCTTTTAACAAATGTCCTTGCTTGGAGAGACAACAGTCAATTCTCAGGAGGTAGAGTATAAGGAGGAAAAAGAGTGATCTGGACTCTGGATGAGAGTGAATAAAGCACGTTAGTTCTTGAGGGAAGCCATTAAAACAATCGGAAGACAAATGCTAGGATACTAAAATGGTATGAAAATGAAACATGAAATGAACTAAAATGAAGAAGGACTTTATTTTGTAAGGTATGTGGCAAAATAGCTAAGAAAGAGACAGATTGGGCCAGTGACAATTTATCATACACATGAATGTACCATCCTGAGCAAACATTCCCAAGGACCTGATGGGAGCTAGGATTTTATAGATAATAGCCATTTCCAACTGAAAACTAAACTTTGATTGCAAATTCCACAGGGCTTGGCAATAAGAGATTGAAAGACAGGACAAGTAAACTATTACTCATTTGTCTGAGAGAAACAGGTACTCAGATAAAAAATGTAACTAGGGGAGCTAGGAAATAGGTAACTGAGCAGTTACCCAACTTTGACAATATAGCCACCAAAAAGTCAGTAACTCTTCTTCATAGTGAGGGCTTTGGGAATTTTGGATGAAAGGTCCACACTAACTTTATAGAGATATTTATTTATTTATTTATTTATTTATTTATTTATTTATTTATTTATCATAGACAGAGAGAGAGGCAGAGACACAGGAGGAGGGAGAAGCAGGCTCCATGCCGGGAGCCTGACGTGGGACTCATCCAGGATCGCACTCTGGGCCAAAGGCAGGCGCTAAACAGCTGAGCCACCCAGGGATCCCCACTTTATAGAGATTTAAATAGCTTCCTGTCACTTTGGAGGAAGGATTATTATGTTAATATTCTGGTGTTGTCAAGAACACAGAACTAGGCACATTACATAATCACACTTAGTATAACACCTCATTTGGTTAGTGTTGGTAGAGCAGACCTAGGAACTAGACTTAGGGAAATGAATGTCTGGTCGCACACATAATTTGACTACCAAAAATCATGGTCTAGTTAACATACACATGGTTCATATGTGGCATGTTCATTTGGTACCTCACACAGCCACTCTTCCTGTGGTAGACAACCTAACAAATCTTCAAATTCTTTCCTATCCTTCCAGGTTTAGCCCTTTCAACCCATGGAGGCTGACTACCAACTGTTGGTGTAGGCTAGCAATTAAAAATGAGTTGTCCTCCATTTTGCAAGGGATGTTGCATGTATTTGTGAGAGAGGACCAAAGAAATAAAGGATGTTATTGAGAGTTCATTTTGATATTCCTAAATCAAACAATTCCCACCAACTTACCAAGTGCCTTTTAGAAAGCATTCATTGCTTTTCTTTTTTCAATATCTCGCTTGAGTTGACAAAGGGTGCATAGAGGGAAACATCCCAGCCATAGGAAATCACTGAAAATAGATCCCTGTTAAAAAACAAACAGCGGATCAGCATATAGCCCATAAATATAGTCACACAATTCCTTGTATTTGTATAGCTTTTTAAAACTTTTTAAAAGGTATCTTTTATGCTACTGGTTTATCTTGAGAATTCTCATTTACCTTCACTTGGTCATCAGAAAAATGGGTATAATAAGTTGCTCAGATTACATAACAAAGTGGTAGCTGCACTTGGTCTTTCTTTTATCAAGCCAGTGCTCTTACCATAGTATAACACAATTTCAAATGATTTCCTGGTTCAAGATAGCTCTTGTCCTTTAGCATCTCTTCTGAAATGCTTCCCTTTAAAACCAGCTGTAAAATGCACCAGTTTTTCTGTAGTTTGAGAGCAGAGCCAGACCAAGGCCCACATTGTATCCCTCTAGCCATTTTCATTGACATCTCTCAAGTTCTGCAATGGAGGAAGTTTGGAGCAGAGGGGAGATACATAAATTTTGGGGAAAAGAATGAATATTGTTTGGAAAGCCATAGAATAGGGTGCTTTGCAAGGATTTGAGGGCCCTCTAAATAGAAGGATCCATTTGGATCCTCAATGACCTTCTGGGAAACATACCCTTGAAGGGACTCCTGTTCTGGTTGCAGGAGGCACTGGGTGAACCAGGGAGTTATAGTCTGATAACCCGATTTTATTACAGTGTATCTTGACAGATGGAAATAATTTTGAACTCCATTATTTGACAGGGCTTATTTTTTTAAAATATTAAGTTTGCTATAATTCCCAGTTTACAGTGTGAGCTCACGGGGTGGGGCAGGGGTGGTGTATAATCAGGAGCTTCTAAAAAGTGAAATTATGAGTGATTTATGTTTCACACACACAAAATTTTCCCATTGTTACAGTGATTTTGATTGTTATCTAACAGAATAAGCATGTGGGACAAAAGAGCAAACAAATAGCAGTCTTAAAAAATCTAATGCTGTGATCTCATGATATGGAAGAATGGGTACAAACTTGAAAATAATTCAGTACTTGGGGTGCCTGGGTGGCTCAGTCAATTAAGTGTCCAACTCTTGGTTTCAGCTCAGGTCAAGATGGAGCCCCATATTGGGCTCCCCACTCAGTGCAGAGTCAGCTTGAGATTCTCTGCCTCTCCCCTCCCTTTCCCCTCTCTAAAAGAAATTAATTAATTAAATAAATATTTGGAGAAGAATAATTTTGTCCCTTGTCTTCTCTTTTTCCTGATAACCTTTACTTATAGTACTTATTTTTTTGGTTTTAATTCATTATTACTTTTAATGTTTTTTATCTTTTAAGCCTTCATTAAACCAGCATTATTAAACACTTATAATATGTCCCAAGGAAGAAAGTATTCTTATTTGATGAGGATCTAATTACTTGGCTGTTCCAGCACATCTATACCTGTCTATTACTCCAGTTAGCTTTCAGGGAGAAAAAAATCCCCATTATTATTTGTTGAGAAACCTAGGAAACCTATAGAAAATAAACCCTGATTCTAAGTACATTACACAGTGTTGATACAGAGAAGAAAAAAATCATTCCTTGTTCACAGTGAGAAGAAATGAGCTATAGGTTTATACCATGCTGAAGTTAACAAAAGACAGAATTGTTTTGACCAGAGAACACCCTTTCAAGAAATGGGTGCCAGAAATAAAGATTCTGCACTCATTACTCTGTTTGGTTAAATGAACTGGTGCTTCACTTGTTTGGAAGTTGTCTTGTTATGAGCACTATTTAGGAATCACTGAACAAATAAATGAATGAATTAGGGTACATGGCTGGCTTCCTTCTCAGGAAGGCAAGATGTAATGTTGGAAAAACCAGACTGTTGGGAGTTAGGATAACCTTGAGCCCAAATTCCAACATTTACATGTTCTGTGACCTCTAGATATGGTTTCCATATTTACAAAGGGAAGTAACAATTCCTCAACCACAAGAGTTTGCCAGTAGTGAATGAGCAAATATAGGTGAGATAATACCCCAGCTTATGGTAGTACAATCAATGGTTGCCTCTTTTCTTCCTCCTTCTCTCCTGCCCTGCCCAAAGGGATGTATCCATAAAGCGAAGGGCAGCAGATCAGAGAGGCTGCATTGTAGCAGCCCCACAAAAGTTTGCATGGATGTGAAAGGAAAACAAAGCAGAGAGCCTGAATGATACAAACCAGTCCTGGGAATTATTTTTAGGTCTGTTCTAAGGAAGAAATAGAGATACACTGCCTATAAATAAACTGCTTCATTGTGTGTCTAGGAAACCTACTATATCTAGAATCTTAGGCCTAGAAATCATCTTGCACAACTTCCTCATGACAGGTAAGAAAACTGATGCCATCACATGATTTATTAGTCAAAAAGTTAGCTATTTGCTCAGCTGTTCCCAAACCCTTATCTCCAGGTTCCAGCTCAGTACCCCTTCCTAGGTACCATGTTGGGGTCTTGGGCTGCTTTGAGAACCTTACCCTCACACCCTCATACCATATACATAAGTACACATGCATGCGCTTTGCATACAATTCAGGAAGTTCAAGGTCCAGGCACAAGGTTAAGAACCCCTGTGTGTTATGCTGCCTTACAAGGTAGCATGAATGAAAGCAGCCTTGAGCACTGAGCAAGTCAGGAGGCTGAGCAAGTACACAGGAGAAATGAGGCCAGGGCCCTGAACACACCTCTGCCCTGAGGAAGTGGCTGAGTAATTCTCTGAGAAAAGTACGAAAATAAAAATAGTTGTTTACTGAGCACTTATTGCATGCCAGGTCCTGTGCTATGCCCTTTCCATACATCATTTCACATGACTCTTGCTACATGATCAAAGGGGAGGTGTCATTGTAACTATGTATCAGTGAGGGGGTCAAGGCTTAGGGAGATTAATAACTTGCTTCTGTTCCTATGGGGGCAGTTTCCAGGAAAAGAATCCATCATAGGAATCCATCCACTTCTTTATTTAAAATATTTCAATGGCTTCCCTGCTCATTCATGGCAACAGCTAAAGTTCTTTCAATGGTTTTCAAAGGCCTAGAGTTTCTAAGTCTCGCTCTAATGTCATCTTTTTCTATGACATCCTACCCCCACCCCCTCATTCATTTGATTCTTGCCTGTCTGGCCCCTTGCAGTTTCTGGAACATTCCAGATATACTCCTTTAAAGCCTTGAGTGACACTCTTTCCTCTGCCTGGCTCTTCCTCAGATGGGTCATCTTCCCATCCTTTTACTTTTGTACCAAGGCCTTCTCTGATAACCCGATTTAAAGTTAAAACTCCCTTTCTAAAATGTGGATGGTTATTGAATTTTGTTGATGTTTTTCAGACATCAACTGAGCTGATCATATGGTTTTTCTTTTTTTGAATCTATAAATAGAATATTCTGATATTGAACCATCTTTGCATCCCAGGGGATAAATCTTAGATAAAAATATATTTTATGATACTGAAAAAAATAATAACATTAGAATCCTTCAACATTCTCTACTCCTCTTCTTTATTTTTTTCTGTACCACCTTACCAGTATCCTATAAGGTTTTTACTTGGTTACACAGTAGTGATCTTCTCCTGTTAGAGTGTAAGCTCTACCATTAACAACCATCATAGTAATAATTGATTCAAGTGAGACGCTTCAATGGATGTTAATCTTAGTGGATCAAGGTTTGATGAGGAATAGGGTATTTTATCTCTCTACAAGGTCCTTACTCATTATAAAGGGGAAAATGGCAACCTTATAGTGAAGAATCCTGGTGGACACTATCTTAACTAGGTAATCAATGTAAACAATCATAATGGGATACACTGATGTCATGTGCCTCTCGGTATGAAGCACAGCAAATATCACATCAGGTCTGTGGAGGATCTGCCAAAATGTAAAACCCAAGTCTAACCATGAGGACATACTTGGCACACCAAATTGGGGGAAAATACAGAATAACTGATCTGTACTTGGGAAAAAAAAAAAAAAGACAAGGAAAGACTGAGAAACTATTTCTATTGTAGGAGATGAAAGAGGAATGACAATTGAACACAATGTGTGATCGCAGGTTGATTTTCTTCTCATCCACAGAATGTCATTGGGTTAATTGGTGAAGTTTAAATAAGATCCACAGATTAGCTAATACACTGTATCAGTGTTAAATCCCCGATTTTGATCGTTGTATTATGGTCATATAAATGAATGTTCTTGTTATTAAGAAATACATGCTGTAATAGAGGTAATAAGACATCAAGTTTGTAATTTCCTATTAATGCTTCAGAAAAACAGAATAGGCAAACGGGTAGAGGAAAGAGTAAACAACACAAAGGTGGCAAGACTTTAATGTCTTTGGGGGAACGTGGGTGCAGGGTATTCAGGAATTCGTTTTCTTTTTTTGTTGTGTTCTTTCTGCGACTTTTAAGTCTGAGAGTCTGTTAAAATAGAGGTCTCAAAAAAGTAAGGAGAAAAAGGATGTAAGCTACATGCATGCAGACAGGGCTTTCCATTTGCTTTGTTCACTGGGATGTGTCTGGCACCCAGAAGAGCAGCACCCCACATGTTCCGTGCCCGCGCCAGCCCCCCGTTGAATGCCTGCCTACCAGTTTAGGACGGAGCCAGGTCTGGAGGCTCAATAATCCCTTTTGAATGAATGAGCACTGGCTTATGAGGCGGCCGCGCCCTAACAGACTCTGCTGCAGGCTGCAGGTTGGCAGAGCCGCGGGTGGGCCTCGGGGCAAAGCGGCCGGAGCGCTGCGGGCCCTCCAAGGCTCCCCTGCGCGCCTCGGCACACCTGCCGCCAGGTGGCCAGGTGAGATGTTCTTACCAACGGTGCCTCCTGTGAGTCCTGTGAGTCCCTGCCCCGATTGGGCCGGGAGCGGAGACAAGGTCGGGGTCCAGGTGCCAAGGCCAGGAGGGCGATCGCAGCCCCGCGCTGGACCCCAGGGAGCCCTGGGCGCCTCGCGGGGCAACGGGCGACTCACCGGGATGCCGAAGCGCGTCCGGTACAAGGTCCTCATGGCGACGCTCGCTCCGCACAGGCAGCATTCGTTCATGTCGGAGGCGATCTGGCACGAAAGGCACAGGGGACAGAAAGCCCCACAGAGGCCTGGGTGCGGGGGGAGGGCACACAGAAGAGTGAGTGTAAGTCATCATACTCTCAACGAAATCACACCCCTTTCAGACAAGGTGCTGGCTCAGAAAGTGGCCTTAATGGGCACTCGGAGAAGACAACGTCATCCTCTGGCTCCTTGGGCCTTGCTTCTAGAGCCATCTGTCCAGGAATTGGGGATACCTCGTGAGTCACTACACCAGGTCAGATTTAATCGCAGAAGCTCATGCCTTGCTAATCTCAGCGTGTTCGCATTATCTTTCCTCCCTGCGCTTGTGACATTCGGGTCATGCTTGCAGAGGAAGTTTGTGGCGTCAGGATGTCTGAGAAGCCCTCTAAAAACTGGGAGGGCATTGAGGGTCAGGAAACACCGAGTGAAGAAATCATCAGGGACAAAGAGAGGAAATAGATCCTAGATGGTCATTCGGGCAAAAGGACTCTATCATCATCATGAGGATGGAAGCAAGCAGAAATTAAGGGACGTTGGTATCAGTTGTTTAAAAAGTTGAGTGCAATTTCACTTTACAGAGTTTCTGTAGGAAAGAGGGCCTAAGAAAATGACAACAAACAGGAAACTGTTCTCAAATATGCTCGGAGTAAAAGTCTATTTTGCAAAGTGCTGGGGTGGAGTTCTGGTATGGCTGTACCCTAGATAAGAGAGTCTGTGGTTTTTTAACTGATTGTTTTTAAGCAGAAGGGATCTCCGAAGAAACTGCAACTTCCATCATACACAAAAAAAGGAGGCTGTTTCTCGCACACAATGTCAAGATGAGCCCCCACAGAGAACGTCTGTAACCCATATGGCATGAGACTCTGAAATAAGAAAAAATTTCTCACGCAAAAGTGTGTTTTGTAGTTTGAAGTGAGTAAAGCTAAAAGCCTGCAGTGCTTCCTGAGATGGAACAGTGAGAAGAGTTGCAAGAATGTCACTGACAGCTGGAAAACACAGAACAGCATTGTCAGAAAAGGTAGAGGTGAGTAGAAGACAAGCTAGAGCAACGTGTCAAGAGCATGGTGATATAAGAGGTGAAAAACTGCAAAAGGCAATTGGTCTGGACGAGGATCACAAACTCAAGGTCATGCAGGTAGAATGAGTGAAATAGATTGGAAAAAACACAAAAGAGACAGCAGTGGGCACAAATAAATATGGCAAGCTGTAGAATGAGAATCACTTTTAGTGGGATCAGCTAATGCTAAGCAGCAGCTGAACTCTGCCATATGTAATGAAGGCTCGTCTTTCCAGATTTTCCAATTTTCGAAAGAACTTGGCAATCTAGAATGGAAAGTCAGATTTTTATGTGAAATCTGACTTTTATATGTTTCCTAGTATTTTTAAATTGCTATCTGAAGAGAGCTCATTAAGTATAGGATGAACAAAACACATCTGGTGGTTGAATCCACCCAATGGGCTTGCGAGTTGGACAGTAAAGCAGAAGCTCAGTGACAGGGTAAGTAGACGAGTTCTATTAGGTCAGGAACCTGAACTCCTAGAGTCCAGGAGAAGCAATAAGTAGGTACACTTACAAATCCCCAGGTCATCAAAGCAGTCAAACATGCCAGTTTGCCAGTCGCTATTCATCATACTCCCTGCTGTACCATATCCTGGCTGCGAAACAACTGGATTCATTTTTAAGACTAAGTTCCAAAAGGCACTGCCTGTGAAAACAAAACCAAAAAAGTATTAACCCCTACCTGTGTTGGTTGGATATCATGTAAATTTTAGTCGAGAGGACTTTCATCACACTTCTCCTGATTAGGGTTGGCCACACTGAACGAACTTAGCAAGACATAGGTAACAGTCTATTATTGATACTTGGTAATTAGAAATTTCAAGGAAGTGGAGTGAGGGTTCATTTTTCAGGTTTTCTGGGGAGATTTTGTTGCCCCTTTTGTTCTGATCTTATTTTCTTTTAATCTGCAAGATGATTTTTTTTCTTCTATTTTCAAGACAACCATCCTGAACAATGTCTACTTTGCATATGAGGTGTTTTATTTAATACTGCTTGTAACGACTCTTACAACACTATTGCATGGACATGATCTCAGTTGCTTCTTGAGAACTTTGTGAGATAGAGTTCTTTACTTCTCCAGAAAGATGTCATTACACCGATGCCTCTAGCTAATGTCAGTCCTCATTGCCTAATTGCTACTGGCATCCTGATAGCTAAAGTTTTAACAGATGTCCTAGGTTACTTAAAAAAAAAAAAAATTAACTTCTTTTTGTGAAATTGTCAGGCAAGAATCTGAAAAAAATGGTGGGAAGACTTTAAGCTTTCACAGAAAAGTCCGGTAGTTGCCAAACCACTAAGAAATAGTGTCTCTCAAACAAAGTGGGGCCTATACTTTTCAGATTTCATCCAGGGATCAAATGAAGTCTCCTAAGCTCTACCCAGTCAGAACTCCGGAGAATGTATTTGGTTTCAAAAAGGCTGATGTTAAAACGTTCTTGTGTACTGCTTCATATCTAACCATGTGTTGTGCTCTGGAGCCTTGACCCCTGCTCGTGTCAAACACTTCCCTTAATCAGGTGCGAGGAAACATCCAGTCCCATTATCTGTCCACCTGCTCCATGTAGCAAGGGAAGGCCCAAGTCAAAGATGCTCCCAGAGTACATCTCAATCCTGACTGTGCACTAGGCTCATCCCTAGTGCTTAGTTGAAAACACACATACTTTTTTTTTTTTTTTTTTTTTTTGAAAACACACATACTTGATTCTGATTCAGTAGCTGGGGTAGACCCTGGCAAGTAAAAGTTTTCAGAGGTGATTGTGATGTAGACAGCTCTGGAGACCACTGCTTACTGGTCTTTTCACTCTCTTTCCACCCTTCCCAGTCCTCTTCTTAGCTCCTCCCTTGCCCTGCTCTTTGTTCTGGTTGATTTTGTCTACACTGACATGCGTGGCTATCATCAGTTGATTTCCCCGACAGGTGATTATGGAATAATCATGGGACAATAAGAGCCAGGGCACTTTGACTGCCTTAGAAGTCTACCTCTAATATTTATTATCAAGAACCTGCTTTATGACACAAAGGGAAAACAACCAAATTGAGAAGGCTCCATAATTATTGTCACATCACACTAGGGATTACATTTGAAACTATTGGGCTAGATAAACATTTCACTGGAATCCAAAGATCTTTCTTCTCTCTGATTATTTAGGAGGACTATGACATCTTTTCTACTACCATCTTATCAGAGTGGGCACATGCTGTGAGCTCAATGTACTATCTGAAAAATAGTCACAAAATTTGAATAAATTGCACAGGTAATGTTGTGTATAATATTGAATGTTACAGATATACTTCTGGCCTGAAGGTGAATTATCCAATACCTTCAAAATATATACTGGGAAAATCATTACACAAAATGTACAAGTAGCTGTTGCTGCTGCGTGTGTATCATTAAAGAAAAATATGCCAGTACGACTATATTCTTAATAGAAAATTACTTCTTAGAAGAAGCATTGCTTTTGGTGAAAAAATTTGCATAACCAAACAAATCAGTTTAGCTAATGTATCAAGATGGAAAACTATGCTAAAGTTCTTTTCAAGACTCCAACCCTAAAAATTATTCCAGAGCAAAGACTATATTTTAACTATTCTTCCAGTGTTTCATTACCCTTTGCAGAGCCCTGGAAACATTTTTTTTGTGTGGTCAGCAGTTTACAGTAAGTATAAAATTTGCTGTGCTTGGTGTGAAGACAAAAGGCCAGTGAGGAGGCTCGAGAATCAGTTCTGATAGGAATCCTGAAATGGGTGTAGGCTGTAATTACTCTACACACAAATCACATCTATCCTACATTGTACTGTTTGTATTAATTCAATTAATTTCTAATCTAACACAGGGACTCTTGCCACTTGTTCTTAAACCCCTAAATTCCTGTTCTTTAAGTAAAATGTTTACAAAACACACTACAGTGTATGTCTGTATGCATATATTATGTGTCTATTTATAGATTTTGTGCTTCTGTATGTGGATAGTTCTACACTGAGCAGCAGTGGTTCTTACTGTCCTGTGCACAGGACTCAGTATCCTTTTAGAGTGTAGAACCTAGTGTAGAACCTAATTCACTAGGTCCAGAATTGGGCCAGAGGCTTGTTTTTTTTTTTTTTTTTAAGATTTTATTTATTTATTTGAGAAAGAGAGAGAGCAAGAGCAGGGGGAAGGGCTGAGAGGGAGGGAGAAGCAGGCTCCCTACTGAGCAGGGAGCCTGATGCAGGGCTTGATCCCAGGACCCCGGGATCATGACCTGAGCCGAAGACAGATGCTTAACCAACTGAGCCATCCAGGCGCCCCTGCAGTGGCAGTGCTGCTGGCAACTGGCCCGCACTTTGACTACTCAGTGTCTAGATCATGATTAGGAACTGGGTTCAAATTTATTTCCCACCCTCTGTGTGTTCTTGGACAAGTAAACTAACCTCTCTGCTCCTCAATTTTGACACCTTTAAAATGATTATAGTACCACTTTTCTCATGGGTTGTTGTATTACTGTGATGAGACTATGTCAATAGACTTATGCCTTTTAAACACTGTGTTTTCTGTATGGCAGTGAGCGGACATATGCCCCCTTGTGTCTATCTGAGGCTAAATGTTAAGTAATAGGTCATACACCTGACTCAGTATCAGGCAGTGCCTGGGATCACAGCTCCATAAAGCTAACACAGTGTGGTGATAAAATGAGCAATGGGGTAGGAATCTAAAAACTTGGGTTTAGTCATTGCTGGTATTTGGCAGGCTCAAGCAAAATCCTGTTATGTGAAGACATTTTGAAAACTGCAAATCACTATATATATAGAGAGAGAGAGAAAGAGAGAGTCTAAGAAGAGTCTAAGTGCCAAGAACATGGATGGAAAAACCTGAGTGTGATATGTTGCCAATATGATAATGGTTTACGCTTGCTTTCCAAAGTGTGTTCATGCTTCATCTCTAGTTGACACTTATCTCTGTTTAATATTTCCAGCAGACTAAAGCACTCAGACAATGAAGGCTGATAATATGCTTTCTACTGTAGACATGAAAACTGAGGCAAAGAGATTACATGCTGGGGCTAGGGAAAGGTCAGGATCACTAGTCCAACCTCCTTAATTTATAGATGAATAAAATAAAAAAAAAATTATAGATGAGGACATGAGGCTTGTCTCAAAGACTGAGTGTTACTCTGTATCCTCTTCCCAGTCTCTTCAGGAAGAAGACATGAAGACACCTCACAGGAAACATTATAGAAACCCAAAGATGAGAAGGTGGACCAGTCAGCACGATCCAGTGGTTTCCATCATTGATGATGGCCACAGACTCCAGCTTTCCAATCATTAGCTAATGACCTTGTCCCTCAGTGTCTTCATCTGTGAAGTGCACAGTAAGTGGCTTATAAAACTGTCAGGAGCATTAGATATTTGAAAAGCCTTTAGAGTGATGTCTGGCATGGGATACATTCTTCATGAGTAGTAGTTACATAAAAGTGAGTACTTGGCCCTGGAGGGAAATCAGTAGAATCCCCTACCCTTCTTTACACTCTCCTGTATATTATGGGATATGGGCATTTCTTCTATAAGGCCACAGATGAAAGGGAAAGAAACAGAAAGTAAGTCACATGCCTACAGTGACAGAGTGGCAAGGCTGGGATTTGAATTCACTTCTTGGGACTCTAAAGCAGTTATGCTTATTTCCACCCAATCTGGGATTGGGAACCTTGGCCAGCTAAAGTGAGCCAGACCTGCTCAGGGAGAAAAGGTAAGCATATTTTAGGTTATCCTTTCCCAGGTGAATTTTGGAACCACAGGGAGGTGGTTTGTGACTAATGTTGCTTTCTTTTAAGTCATGTGTCTGTGTGTCTGTGTGTGCTCATGTGTCTTTCTTTATCCAGGTAGATATTTTTAGTGTTTTGAAAGCAGTCACTCAAAAACGTCCTTTAGAGTTCCACCATACAGGTTCAGCTAACTGGTTCACAACTAGGATTATTCCGCCCCCCTCCCGCCCCCCCGGGACATTTGCCAATGCTTTGAGATATTTTTGGTTGTCATGATCAAGGGTGAGGTGCTATTGTCATTCTAGTGGGTGGAAGCCAGAGACTTTGCTAAACATCCTGCAAAGCACAGGACAGCCCCCACAGCAAACAATGTTCTATCCCCAAATATCAACAACAGTGCTAAGGTGAGAAACATGGTTAGAAAACATCAAAAGCCTCATGACACCTGAGCTTTTGGAGGGCTTCTAAAGGTATTTGATTCGGTTTTCTAGGGGTATAGAAACCGAGGCTATAGTAGCCAGACAAGCAGTCCTTGTAAGGAATGGGACCTAACACTTGGCCTCCTACTCACAATGTTTCAAAGGCTAGAACTCAGGGATCATGACACTACCCAGTTTCCCCATAGATTGGTTCATATCCTATTCTGAAATCCTGCTTATCCTGCCAGTTGCTCCCCTTCCACCACTTGCCTCTTTCTCTTCCTTCTGCTTCTTGTTCCTATGTGGACAGTGTAACTCTCCAGTTCTATTTTTTTTCTCTTTCAATAAACTTATTATTTTTAAAACTTTTTAAATTCAATTTGCCAACATAGTGTATAACACCCAGTGTTCATCCCATCCCATCAAATGTCATTAGTGCCTGTCACCCAACTTCTTTTTTTTTAAATTTAAAGTCAATAAATTTTTATTTAAGGAATTTTACATGTGATTCCTTCCACTGCCCATCATTGTAGTTTTTCCAAAGTCAGAATCATAATCTTCAGAATAGCCCTTTTAAAAAGAACTTTTGTTCAATACAGTTGTCACTATCAATCCGGAGTTCTTTCAGTTGGGCTTCTTTGATTTCAAGTGAAATATGAACACACTTCAAAAATTCCCCACCTGTAATCTTTAGAATCCAATTTCTTTATTCTAGGGACACATTTAGGATCAGAGTAGATGGATCTGTCTGTTTCTCAATTCAGACACCTTCTAAACATGAATGAGTTCAAATCATATTCACCCCTAAACTATCACACCCTAGGATTGTACAGATTGTTGGGATATGCAAATATCTAAGATTTTAAAAATGTGACTATTAGGTCTTTCACATCATCTTAGCAGATAGATGTCTTACAGTTCTTTCCCACAGATCTAACACATAGTTCTGCGAATAAAGCAAACCACACGTATACTCAATGAGGCATTTCCAACCACGTTGGTCTACAAAAAAAAAGCCCCATTAGGATATACCTCAACTCTTTCGGTGAACTCCTAACTGAAGTGCAATATACATTCAGTGAAGTGCAGAAATCATAAGCATTACTGATGAATTTAATGGTGAACAGTTCTTGTAATCACAGCCTGATTTAAGAAGTCCATTATCAGCACCACAGAAGCCCTCCTTACTCTTAGAAAGTCCCTCTGCCTCTGCCTGTGTTTGAGCCTTACATATATTGAATTATATGCATTATTTGTTCTTCTGTGTCTGGCTTCTTTTGCTCAAAATTAGGATTGTGAGATGCAACCATGTAGCAATAATTCATTTATTCTCATTGACATATAATAAATCATCATATAGATATAACACAACTTATTCATCCATGCTACCATTGTATTGTTTCCAGTTTGGACTATTAGGAATGGTACAGTAGTGCTATGAACATTATTGTACATATCTTTAGGTGGGTCAGGTATGTGTTTCTATTGTGTCTACACCTAGAAATAGAATTGCTGGGTCCTGGGGTTGGTAGATAATGCCAAACAGTATTGTCAAATGGTGGTACCAATTTACATTCCCATTAGTAATGGATGAGAGTTCCATTTGCTTCATGTCCTTGTCAATACCTGGTGATGCCATCATCTTTCTTTTTACCCATAGAGTGCTACCAGAATCTGGGAAGTGGAAGCCTAGGCTTAAGACTGAGAAAAACAGAAATTATGGTTAAATGATTAAATAGAATTGCCATATTTAGGAAAAAATAAAGAAGATTGTTAAATTTGAATAATAAGTCCTAAGCAATATTTGAGACATACTAATACTAAAACATTTTTCATTCTTTAGTTGAGATTCAAATTTAACTGGGCATCCTGCATTTATCTGGAGGGTTTGGGGAATAACTTTGAAATTAGAAAATATGGTGGCAGTTTCTGCCTTCCAATTTACAGGAATGGAACTGGCATGAGGGAGGCCAAAAACAATGGAGATTTCCTAAGTTGTGCAGGAAGCTGTCTCCCATCCCCCAGGGAATGAGCAGACGCCAAAGGACACTAACGGTGGCCATGATTTATGATTTCTATCTAAATTCTTACAAGAGCATTTCCTCTGGGAATGCAATTGCTTTACTTATGGTTAAAGGAAGGAAACTGAAATTTCTTGAGCAGTTTCTACTGCTAGTTTCCATTTTAAGCAATCTTAGGTACATGATGAGATTCTAGCCCCATAACAATCTTTTCTCCTAATTTGAAACCAAATACCTGGAGCAGCATAGCCAGGTGCCCAGGCAGGTGAGCTGAATCCAAAGTCCAGACTCTTCCAACCTACCAAGTCCTATCTTCCAGGTCCTATCTTTAGAGGAGTCCCACTGACTGGCCCCAGGGCCTGCATGGGCTCCATTTCTCTCAACCAGTCTCAGCTATGCTGATGGGATCCACCAAATGGCTATTACTCTCCTTGGGTTTCCCCAGGCTCCTCATTCCCTCTATTTCCATCCCTCCTTTCTCCTCTGTCCATTTCCTTCTGGCTTTCAGCTGCCTACCAGACCATTCCATGGGTTGTAGGCAACCCGTTTCTGGAAAAGCAAAGTAAATAAAGTCAATTGGGAAGGCCCCGCTTTGAGTCACTTTGAGCTTCTTCAGCCCCCAACCAGCCTCCAGCAGGCCTATCTTTTAGTGCAGGGATTGAGTCTGCATCTGGAACCAGTTGTCCTACCACCTTGCATCGCAAGCAGAATTCTGCAATCTCTGCAACACATGGGGACTCTGCCTCTGTACATGTTGTGTATAGACCAGAAAATGCCATTCTAAAATATGCCTTTATGGCATAAGAGTTATTCTGAATCCATTATTTTGAGAAACAGCACACATAGGAGAAGCTCTGAAAACAGAGTCAAACTTATCCTTTAAGGTAATTTACATTTATAAGGGAAAAAATATCCATTTGTAAGTGCCCCCCTCTCCTATCAGGAGTAGAGGGATGACTCTATACCACAAGAGACTCATCAATGGAAAAAGTATGGATTTAAATCTGCATGACAAGCCTTTATTTTCCTGCTCCCTTTCTCATAACTGGCTTCCCCCACATTTTCTGTCCAGTGCCTTTAGCTAAAGCTGGTTTAAGCCTGAATTCTTTTTTGTTTTCATTTGTTTTTATTGAAGTTCGATTTGCCAACATATAGTATAACACCTAGTGCTCTTCACATCAAGTGCCATCCTTAAGTCTGAATTCTAAGCCACTTCTGAGAGTTACTCATTTTCCTGCATACCTCCCATGTATATGAGATATATGTGTAATCTTTTTTTGTTTGTTTTTCTTTGTTTTCTTGTTTTTCTCTCCTTAATCTGTCTTTTCTTTCAGGGCCCCTAGTCAAGAATTTGGAAGGATAGAGGTTAACATATTTTTCCTCTTCTACAAAGTCGTTTCTGAAATTTTAGCCAAACCAGGAAATTTAAAAATGATTATTTATGCATGGTTGAAAAGATAAATTAAAAAAAAAAAAAGGTTTGTTTATTCATGAGAGACACACAGAGAGAGACAGAGACATAGGCAGAGGGAGAAGTAGGCTCCATGCAGGGAGTCTGATGTGGGGCTCGATCCCAGGACTCCAGGATCACGCCCTGAGCTGAAGGCAGATGCTCAACCAATTGAGCCACCCAGGTGCCCCCCAAAAATGACATTTCTTAATCTAAACTAAATAATATCTGAAACAAAAAGCCTCTGGTCACTGCCCAGGGTGATGGAATAGTGGGAGCTGGGCATTCTGCCCAATTTACTGAAGCCCCCATGTTAGGCCTTAGCTGAGAATATAGCTCTTCTCTTTATAGACTTGGACTGGGGAAAGGAGGTTCCTCACTTACCAGTATCTGGCTTCTAGTCTACCCTGCCTCCCCAGATACACTCAGATCCTGCTCCTCCCAAAGAATTCCCTCTTGAGCTTCTCCCCACCCAGAAGCATCACAGCAAGCCTGCTGTTAGTCCTGGGTCTGATCTGTATCTGGAGACAGTTATCTGGATCACCTACAGAATGCAGTATTGCCTGTATCATAATAGGATCCTTGACTAATATACCACCAATCACATTATTTCTGAAATTTTAGCCAAAACAATGAAAACTATATTACATGTAAGTTTAAAAACAATTGTGCATCATTGAAGTTATGGCATTTCCTAATTGAAGCTAAATCATTTCTATCACCAAAAGCCACTCCAAAACATTTTCCCTTTGGTTAAAAATGGTGCTCATGCTTGGTAATCCTTAAATTCAGAGCCCTCTCAGGAGTATTTGTATATTTGATAGTCCTCAACTGGGAATTTTTCTGACACTGGGGGAGTCCTTTATCCTACTTTTGTCAAGGAAGTAAAGGTTTGTGCTCACTAAAACATTTAACTGAGGCGAGGATTGGTGACAAAAACCATAGAATACACTGGATCCTCCCAGGTCTCTTCTCACTCTGCCATCAACTAATTCATTCAGCTTCTTTGCTACTTTTGTCTTAAAATTGTTAATCTGCTGTCAGGCATACATGGCTCTAGGGGAAGAATGCCTGTTTGTTCCTAAACAGTTTTAGGGTGCCCAAGGACTCACCCTATTTTTTCAGTCCTTTGGCTGCCATTTCTTTCTCTTATCCAGTCAGGCCACAATGCTCACCAGTTTGCAGGCATTCCCTCCATCCTGTTCCTGCTGTGAGCTCCTGTCCCTTGTTTTCCTATTTACCTGTTTTAATATCTCAGCTAAAATGCCACCTCCTCCATGAAGCCATTCCTAATCCTCCAAGTTGGATTTGCCTGTTCCTGTTCAACCTTGCACATCACTCTCATGATGGGCTGGAGAGCCTATTGGGTGAGGGAGTCAGCATGCTGGGTGCTAGCCACACTTTTATCTTTTCTTTAAATGCTAATAGCAGTTTTTGCCTTTCCTCTAAATGCCAATAGCAGTATCTCCACTCTCTTCTCCCAAGGGTCATTGGGAAAGCCCTCAGAAGTGACATTAACTTCAGATATGAGATTCAGAGATGTGCAAACTGAGCACTTATATTTTTCTTTGTTTTCTTTTTTTCATTTGCAGGTTTTTCTGAGGGTGTAAGTGGGTTTCAGTCATCTGGGTCCCCCAAAGATAGTGACTTGCACATAGCCTAGAAAATACTAAGTAAGTATTGGGCTTCAGGATATATTACCCTAAAATATGGCAGCTTAGCATGTTGAATGTATTAAGGAGGCTGAGAAAATGGCAAAAGCTTGAAGGTCATTTTGACCTCTTCTTGCCCTTCTTCCCTAAAAGCTGTAGATAAATCTGTCATGTGAAAGGTACTTTCCCAGTACCAGGAACTACTCTTGACATCCAGTGGATGGAGGTCAAGGATGCACCCCCCCCCATTCTTCCTTCCAAATCCCCCACTTAATCCCCCATTCCTGCCAACAATAAACTATTTGGCCCAACAGTGTCAAGACTGAGAAACTTACTCATACCTTCATCTTGTTCTTAAGAAGATTTGAGCAGCTCACAAACTTACATATATAACAAGATACAAAAAGAAAAAAAGAAAAAAAGGAAATTTGTCACAGGGAAAATAAAGTCTGAGCAAATTTAGCATGTCCTTTAAGGTTCCCATACAGTGCTGGACATGGGCTGCATATGAGGTTCTGGGCTTCCTGCCAGGCAAAGCAGAGGGCATGCAAACATTTAGGAAATTGACTATGTCTATAAAAGAAAAACATATTGATAGCTAGAGAAATTTCTCATCAAGGTCCTCAAAAAAAAAAAAAAAAAAGGAGATGATATATGACATGTGGTGGTCCAAGTCTTTAACAGTATCTCTAAACAGAACTGTGACTTTCACGAACATATTTCCTAATATACGGTTAAATCACAATGCTGGAGCAGAATCACTGAAGGCAATCTATGAGCAGCTAAAATGATCCCAGCGAACTGCTTATCTCTGATCATCTGGATGATCCAGGATTAAAAAATCAGATTTAAAATGTAGATTGTTCAGAGAGACACGTGGATGTATATTCTTGGGCAACCCTCCATGAGTAATATTTTCACCAGCTAGGACTTGATAAAAATTGGGCAGCAATGGGTCTGAATTGGAAGTCTTTGGTGAGAACCAGAGTTTAGATTCTCCATGAGGGCTGCTTATTATGCATAAGAACAGATATGCAGCAGGAAAGGGATATAAAGCAAATGTATTGTTATAAAAATTAAATGATGCAGTCAGGCCACACATCTGAATAGAAGGCACCCTAGTGTAGCACGGAGGGAGCTAACGGCTATCCTAACTCAACATGGAGATAAGATAAAGGTATATCTGTAAGAAAGCCTATGTTTTCCTCAGATACAAGTTCTGGGCCTGCTTTACCAAGTAACCGATAGTGAAGTTGAGAAAGGAAGAATGGCCAACACAGGCTACAACTGGCATTTAGATGATCATTTAAAAGAAGCAGATAGTGTTACGCTAAGAGATACCTCTTCTGCATGTACTTATGAATTGCATGTGATCATAGGAGTGATCAAAGTCCCAAAGTTGTACACCATAGAACCTGGAAAATGCTTATATCAGGTGTTAGCAAAGCCTACCCCCTGTGACAATAGAAGAAGGCAGTAAAACACCCTTGGAGTCCAATTTTAAGTAACTAACATCTTGGTCAGTACTATGGAGATCAAAGAATTGCAACGTGGAATCATAGCATAAAGAGCTGACCTTTTAAAAACACCAACCACTTGGGTCCACTGTGATTCTGACCCATTAGTCTGGGCGAGAGGAGAGGATATGTTTAATGCTTCCCAGGTGACTCCAAGGTGTGGTGAGGGTTGAAAATCAGTGTATTAAAGAAAGCCTAGCCAAAATGATAAATTTGAGTATTGAAATAGTGGAGCCTTAAGACTTGTACACAAAAATAAAACACATTTCCTCTCAATTCAAATTTCCCCTACCACTTAAATTTTGACTGCAAACACGTATAATTATAAAAATGTAGCCAAAATAGAATGTTCAATGAAGACACCCTAAAAAGCACAAAAACATCAAAAGAAAAAAAAATCTGTTAATCCACCATACAAAGTTAACCTTATTGAAACTTGTGACATACATCCTTACCTGTAGTCCAATAAAAAAAAAAAATTGCGGATAGGACCATGTTTTTTAAGGAATATTCTCCTAAATATGGCAATAAATCCATTTCTCCAACAGTGTAGAGAAGGCTGCTCCACTTGCTGTTTCTGACACTCGGGGAGCAAGCGTTCATCTCTTTGAGAAGTGGCATTCAATCATTGTGCTCCAGCTCAGAATCATTATCTGATTAGTTAATGACTCTGGAGTTGGTGTAAAAAAGACAGAGAGGGGGCAGCCCCGGTGGCACAGCAGTTTAGCGCCGCCTGTACCCCAGGGCCTGATCCTGGAGACCTGGGATCGAGTCCCACGTCAGGCTCCCCGCGTGGAGCCTGCTTCTCCTTCGGCCTGTGTCTCTGCCTCTCTCTCTCTCTCTCTCTGTCTCTATGAATGAATAAAACCTTAAAAAAAAAAAAAAAAAAAAAGAGAGGGTCTTTCTCTCTAAAAAAAAAGAATTTAATTGGAGTTGTTCCAGCTCATCCCACAATTTATTTCTGTCTGTAGAATTAAAGGTTGAAATATTACTGAGTGAATCAATCTTTGAGTTAACTTAAAAGTCCCAATTCATATGCAAATATCCTGAAATCCCTCACCTAAACCCAGATCCCTCACTTAGGCAATGGTCTATTTCCCCAGACTCCTGTCTTGCCTTTGTTCTTTCTCTCCTCATATCCTTTCTAGAACTCGTCTCCAGTAGGAGCTCAGCAGAGAGGAATCCCAAAAGAAGAGGGTATCACCACCTCCTGGACTTGCACAGGGCTTGGCTCTCCCATGCTTAGCCTATCTGGTATCTGGTCACACCCACACTGCAGCAGTCCCATAGATATCTCAGATAATATTTTGGCTACAAGAACTGGAAGACCTATGAAGCATAGCATTATATTTTAAATATTGCTGTGACTCATATCTGAATTGGAATTACTTGCCCTTTTTACTAATGTGGGCCAAAGCTCCTTTACCAGGGAAGTCACTACAGCCAATAGCCATATCCATTTCAGTACAGAACATCTCCACCAAACTTTATTTATTTATTTATTTAGTTAGTTAGTTAGTTAGTTAGTTAGTTAGTTTTGGGTAAACAATCAAGTTTGTTACGTGATGTTAAATTTTGTTTTACTTTAAGTAAGTGGAAGAGTCTCCCTCACCCTTATCTTCCCCATTGTAATGGAAGTAAAGAGGGCTAAGATAGTGCTGGTCCTTAGCCATAAAGTCAACTATCAAAGCTTGCAGGCTATTGAGTTTGGGTGGTATCTTAAATTTAAAACTTGACCGGGGTGGGGGTCGGCGGGGGGGGGGGGGGGGGGGTAGGGCTGGGGCGGCACCTGGGTGGCTCAGTGGTTGAAGATCTGCCTTGGGCTCAGAGTGTGATAGTGTGATCCCAGGGTTTTGGCCGGGAGCCTGTTTCTCTCTCTGCCTATGTCTTTGCCTCTCTCTCCGTGTCTCTCATGAATAAATAAATAAATCTTTAAAAAATAAATAAATAGAACGTGACCAGGACCCATCCAATACTTTATCAGAAAACAGCAAAACCGTTTTGAGTGCTCTATTTGGTATAAATAGATCTCAAAACTTCCATGAAAATACAGTTACTGGTGACCATGAAACATTTACATGTTGACAAATTTAGTTCAGGCAAAAGGCAGCAGACTATACAAACACTTGATTATAATTTTTTTTTCTCAAAATCTTCCAGATATACTTTTCTAGAGCATGGTCTGTACACCAAAAGCATCATCCATTAATTTCACACACATTTGTCTCCATTTTCACTCCCCCAAGTTAAACTCAAGTGAGCTTCAATGCAATCTTCAGTGCTAATTTCTCAATAAAACTGATGGCTATATGGGATGCTAGTTCAGGCTGCTGGGCTTCCTCCACATTTTGCTAACACATTGAAGTGCTCTTAAGGTCAGTTACCTCCCAGGAGGTAAACTAAGCATTTCCTTAGGGCATCAATAAAGCTAGGGCAATAAAGTAAAATAAATGAGAGAAAATTTTAGAAAAATATTTAGTCTTCCTGCTGAAATGAATGCAAATCCTTGAGGGAAATATTCATAATTATATTGGCCTTGATGCTGATTTACATATGAAAGGGTGTAGACCTGTAGTACACCGTTAAGTACATTTTCCAGTACATTTAAGATGTCTAGAGACGCCCATCAGGTCAGCTGTTTCCAGGTCCTTCTCCCCTATTGGAGTCAGGGTCACAGCTCTGCTGGTGCTGGCCATTCCACTTTTAATCCCACCACAGTGCCTGGATGCTCAATGGCTGTTTTTTTTTTTTTGAAAAATGAACAAACAAATTCATGAATATAGAAACTGTTAAGTTTCATACACATGATTGTAAAGTCTCTAGACTAGACATCTAGATGTCAGCAATACCACCTCCCGACCCCCACCTCCCTTGTAACAGCCATTTTTAAGAAATGTGCTAGCCTTAGGGGTCTGGACAAAAGAGGGAGGGAAAAAAAAGCTTCTTTTTTCCTCTTCCGTTAAATCATGTAGGTGAGAAAAGCTAATCATTCCCTCAACAAGGAAAATACTGAAAGCCGACTTGGTATTATTGGTGATAATAACAATGTAACAAATTGGGAAAGGTAACAAGTGGCCAGATCACTTGTTTTTGTTTTATAAAAACAGAGACATTTAGCATTAATTCTGACAATAAGATAATAATAAGCTTCAAGGTGACTGAAAGTAGAAATCGTGCCTCCCTACCAGCAAAACTAATTCCAACAGCAAATCCTGAAACCAATGGCAAAGTAAGACACTTTCTAGAAGCAACTTAATATTTAAAATATTCTGTTTAAACACATCAGTCTTCATGGTGATGCGAAGATTTCTTCTTTAATGATCAAGAACATTTTTTCCCTCTTAAAAATGCATCTCTAGTAGCACATTTTAAAGAAACAGGCTACAATTTACCTTGGCTCTTAAGAATCACTACTGCCAAGTTGAATTTAAAAGACAACCGCATGCTGCAGACTTATGGGCTTAAAAAAAAAAACAAAAAACAACCCAAAAAACTCAATGAGGCAAATGATGAATATGTACCACTCAATTCTGCCCTGGCCTGTATTAATTACACGGTAAGATTTTACTGGTTCTATCGTTTATTTTTTAAATATTTTTTTTTCTTTTGAAAGAAGAGGGGAAAGACAAAAGGTTACACAACGGAAAGGTATTATTTTGTATTGCAGTAATACTCACCCCACTCTGGTTAACTACAGAGGCCAGCAGCCCAGGCCAAGCAGGAGAAGCCCCAGGGGTACGACTGCTTGGCTGGAGGCTGCAGCCTTGTGCTGTAGTAGCTGGCAAGGGTGGGGTTAGGGGTGGGGAAAGTCAGGAGGTGGGACAGGAGGAAAGAAAGCTAGTTGTCTCTACTGCCTTGGAGGCCACTGTTTTTCTATTTAAGAAAATGCACAATGCATTTTATCTCACTATATTTATTTTCTGTGATACTTGCCTGACAAACCTCGCGCCCTTAGACAGCGAGATTTATTTATGATTAGGCAGAAACATGTTTTATGAAGGTCCAAATTTTGTTCATTTACTTAGGGTTTCTCTACTTTTTCCACTCCCTAAGGCACTTAAGGGGCATGGTATGTGTTTAAAAGTAAGCGGTGGGCAGCTGGTCTGAGGTCTCAGAAATGCTAAAGAGATAGGCCACCTTCCTTCTGGCCAGGTTGTTGGGACTTAGGTTCCAAGCTAAGGGGCTGGGTGGCTCGGACAAGAGGAGTTAGTGAAGGGTAAGGGGACAGAGTGCGGATGTGGCCAGTGGCATTTCAATACCACTCACCTGGTGCCAGTGTGGAGAGTGGGTTCTCACAGGTAAGACCGACATCAAGGAGCTCACTGTGGGAGCAATTCTACAAGTGAGTGAAGGGTGCAGAGGGCCTGAGCAGGGTTAGAAAGCAAGAGGAGGGATTTAACAGAAACTCGGGACAGGAAAAGGCAGTTCTTCGAAATTGGGCAGGGGAATGGAAGGGGAACTGTCTCACTTATCAAATCGTTAGGCACATAGATACACGATACTGCGTCTAAAACCTCAATTGCGGGATCCCTGGGTGGCGCAGCGGTTTAGCGCCTGCCTTTGGCCCAGGGCGCGATCCTGGAGACCCGGGATCGAATCCCACGTCGGGCTCCCGGTGCATGGAGCCTGCTTCTCCCTCTGCCTGTGTCTCTGCCTCTCTCTCTCTCTCACTGTGTGCCTATCATAAGTAAATAAAAAAAATTAAAAAAAAATAAATAAAACCTCAATTGCTTCCGGACTGCCCACTAAAAAGGAGTTAGCTTAGCAGAGGTTAAAGTGTCCTTCATTCCTATCAGTGTGGCCCTAGCAAGTTGTATTTTCTTTCATAGGGTTTGAACAGAAGAGCTGAATGCCTCACATCCCTCAGACTGCTTTCTGTTCCCCCAGGTGAGACGTGTGTACAGAGGGAGCTGGTGGGGGAGGCACCAGGTAAGCGGAAAGGGGTTCTTGAGTGCTCACCTCTCTCCCAGGAACACTTGCCTAGACTATTCACATGCACATGTACCATTAAGTGGAAAATTCACTATCAGTAGGATACATGCTTCTGTTTTTTAAAGATACATTTATTGGGACGCCTGGGTGGCTCAGTGGTTGAGTGTCTGCCTTTGGCTCAGGGCGTGATCCTGATCCCGGGATTGAGTCCCACATCAGGCTCCTTGTGACAAGCCTGCTTCTCTCTCTGCCTGTGTCTCTGCCTCTCTCTGTGTGTCTCTCATGAATAAATAAAATCTTTAAAATAAATAAAATAAAGATGTGTTTATTTATTTATTTGAGAGAGAGAGAAGGGGGAGGGTAGAGGGAGAGGGAGACAAGGACTCCTCGCTGAGCAGGGAGCCCGATGCAGGAGCTTCATCCTAGGACCCTGATATTGTGATGAGCTGAAATCAAGAGTCGGACGCTTCACCGATTGAGCCCCCCAGGCATCCGTATAATAAATGCTGTCTTATTTCAGGTCCCTAGCGTGTGAGCAATAACCACTGTGTACATAGGCCACTTCCCTGTCCTGGAAGAGCTCACGGCCTGGAAAGTGAGACAACTGAACAGTCTGTATAGAAAATATCATTAGCATCTTACAAAGTAAGAGGTCACCAGTTCTAGGCCACTAACTGGGTGGCTCTTGGGCAAATCTCTTAATCAAAAAGACTGATTTATTTAGGAACTGGTATGTGCCCAGCACAAAAGTGTTTCATTTCAATCGTTTCATATATTAGTATATGTTTTCACCACTTGATAGTCACAGCAAGAGATGTGCCCCTATTTGGCTTCATTCTAATAAGAAAGACAAAAGAAAAACACATGGAAACACAAATAAGACCTAAGTATGGATGCCTGGGTGGCTCAGCAGTTGGGTGCCTGCCTTCGGCTCAGGCCATGATCCCGGGATCCGGGATCGAGTTCCACATTGGGCTCCCTGTAGGAGCCTGCTTCTCTGCCTGTGTCTCTGCCTCTCTCGCTCAGTCTGTGTCTCTCGTGAATAAAAAATAAATCTTTAAAAACAAACAGACAAAAACAAATTAAGACCTAAGTAAACCTATAAATGGACACTATAGTTGCACGTTGTTCTAAGAGTCTCAAAGAAAATTGTCAAGGGGCTGAGATTCTGAATAATGGGGTAGTAAGAAGGAGGCTTACCTTGAACAGGGTGGGCAGGAAGGGCCTCCTTGAGGCAGAGCCAAAGGAAGAGCAGTGGCTGGCTGAGTGGAGGGGGTGGTAGGAGAATCCTGGTAGATGGCAAAAGTCCCCCTGTGAACTCAGTGGATTTTAAGGAACTAAGAGGGTGAGACCGCAGAACAAGCAATAAACATTCTATTGGACAACGTGCGGAGCCAAGGAATAGAGGTGGAGATAGTTTTACAGGACTATTCAGGAAAGTCTCCATGGAATGATGTATTTTCAAGACAGATTGGCAGCCTGGATTGTTTGTATGCATGCATGTGTGTACGTGTGTGTGAATTCATGCTGGGAAAACTACCAGGCCATTTGCTAGTCTTTTCATGATTGATTAAAGGAAGTGGCATGGCCACAACCTCGCTTCTGTTGCTTCTCTCTCTGCAAAAGGGCTCAGCAAGCTTTGGGGCTGAGGATGGGTAGATTTAGTGATAGATGACCAGTTCCCTGAGAAACATAGTCAGGGCGGCTGTGTGTGACGTCTGACATGAGTGAACTACATTAGGGTCATTGCCATTTTCAAGGTCATTGCCATTTAGTCAAAAGGGACTAAATAACCACTGGTCTGGGCCATGTGGAGGACTGCTTGCAATGAATTCCATAGGTCCTGCTCCTGGGGTTAGCCACCCAGCAAGTATTTATCCAGACAGTATGGCAGAGTGGCGCTAAGTGTGGCCTCTGGAGCTAGAATCACCAAGGCTGTGTGGCCTTGGACTAGTTAGTCAGTGTCTCTGAGCTTCTGATTCCTCACAGGGCTATTTTCAGGATTCAAAAGTGAACATGTCCTCACAGTCTCTAAGTATGTAGCCGGTATTCGCAAACACCGATTTTCTTTCTTCAACCCTGAGTTAGGGAAGTGGAGAAAAGGCATCATAATGAGAACAAATTGAGGAAGGAGGCCATGTAGACTTGCCACATAGCATGTGTGCAGTGAGGGAGAGGGGGCAATCGAAGCTACTGGCCTGGCACTTTGCTTAGTAGTTGTATAATTTAAGGTTTTCTGACTTAGTCACAGAATATTAAACAAAACGGGGATTCATTGCCTACTGTCTGAAAAATCCTGGGCATGACCAGCTTTGGGACCAACTTGTTGCAGGGCTCACCTCTGTGAAGGGCCTGGTCTGTCCTCCCACTGCCTCCCCTCTTCTTCATGCTGACTACACTTCTGCTCAGAATTCACATGCCCTGGACTGTTGTCCTCCCAGGTCCTGGGGCACGAAAAATTGACAATAGTTAACATCCATATCTGCACACTGTATTATAACTACTGTTCTAATTTCTTTTTTTAAGTTGGCTCCACACACAACGTGGGGCTAGAACTCACAACGCTGAGATAAAAGGTCGCGTGCTCTATAGATTGAGCCAGCCAGGTACCCCCTCTTCTAATTTTTTTTAAAAAGTTTATTTATTTATTTATTTATTTATTTATTTATTTATTTATGATAGACAGAGAGAGAGAGAGACAGAGACACAGGCAGAGGGAGAAGCAGGCTCCATGCCGGGAGCCTGACATGGGACTCGATCCCACTCCAGGACCGCACCCTGGGCCAAAGGCAGGCGCTAAACTGCTGAGCTACCCAGGGATCCCTTAAACTTTTTTTTTTTACATAAATTGATACTTGTAATTTTCACAAGAATGAGGTAGGTAGGAAAACTGAGGCAGATTAAGTAACTAGCCTGAAGCTGCAAATGAGAGACAGAGGAAGGATTTGAGCCAGCAGTCTGGTTTCCAAGTCTGAGCTCTAAAGAGCCTCTTCTGAAAAACAGCCACTATCTCTTTGGACCTATTTGTACTAAGGTTGTTGTGTTTGGGTCTCTAAGGCTAGTAGAAGGTGATGTCTACTTGTCCAGTGGCAATCACTTGCCCATCCTGAAGTGGGCACAAGGAAACACCATGCAGAGCTCCCAGGCTGGGCAAGTGGAGGGACTGGCCGCCAAAGGGGATCTGGATACTCCATCAGAACAGACAAGTGAGGGGCACCTGGGCTGCTCAGTGGTTGAGCGGCTGCCTTGGCTCAGGTTGTGACCCCAGGGGTCCCAGGATTGAGTCCTGCATCAGGCTCCCTGCAGAGAGCCTGCCTCTCCATCTGCCTGTGTGTGTCTCTGCCTCTCTCTCTGTGTCTCTCATGAATAAATAAATAAAATCTTTAAGAAAAAAAAAGAACAAACAAGTGAAACAAGAGCTTTCCATCATGACCAAGATGGAAAAGAAAGAAGAAAAAAGGGTTTTAGGGAGGAAATGATGAACTCAGTGGGCTAAGGTTTAAAGTCCTAGAAAAGCATTCATGCAAAGATATGGCCCATTGGATATATTGATTCATACTTCAAATAAGATGATGATAAAATGGTGAGCAAAGAGACTCTGGACCAATGAAGACAAATGAAAGCGGGAGCGGTAACATTAATCTCAGACAAAGTAGAACTTCAGGCTAATAGCACTTAGAGTGTAGGGAACATTTGTCTGCAGTTATAAAAGGCACAAATACTAAAGAAGATAAAACAGTCAAGGGAGATATCAAAGAACATAGCAGCTAAATACATAAAGACAGGAAGGAGACCTTGTACAATTAATGAGAGATTTCAAAATACCTTGCTCCCAATCATCCAGAATTCATCATCAAAATAATCATTCAACTCAACAAGTAACACAATGTTTTAACAGTCAAAACTTTATTCAGATGAACCAAATAATATAATCAAATAACTTGAGATAACACATATAAGGATTTCTTACCTGCCACACATAAAGACAGATTTTTCATAAAAATGAAAAATTAAAGGTACATGATGAATGTGATCTAAAAGCCTTAAATAGTTGGAAGTGAAGGCACAAACTCCGAGGCAAGTCTTGGATTAAAGAGAAAAGAAATGGGAATCCATTCATTCTCTAGAAACCAATGAAAAGCAAACTACTTTTTCTTGAGACCTAAGGAATCCTGAAAGTAATACTAAAAGGAACATTCAGAGTTTCAAGATGCCTTAGCGATTTAAAAGTAAGACCAAAAAATAAAAGAACTAAATATTCATCTTAAAATGTCAAAAAAGTCAATCAGGAAATTGGATTAATTTCAATTAATAAATAAAGGTAAAAGTTGAAATTAACGGTATACATAGAAAAATAATAGGATAAAAATAGTAAGAAGATAACTCAGTCAAACTCTACTGAAAATGACTCCAAAAGTTTACTGAATAGACTCCTCCTTCAGATCTTTGCCTCCGTGGCCTTCTGTCTCCCTAGGCATGGCCCCGGGTTCCCTGTGGAGAGCTGTTACTGCAAGTCCAGACCTGGCGGTGATGACTTGATCCACACCTGTGGAAAAACACAATTTGATGGAGGAAATCTGAAGCTTGAATTCCCTTTATTAAACAATTCATGAATCTGGTGGTAACCCACCTAGTAAGTAGAGCAATGCTCTGAGGAGTTGTAAAAAAAAGGAAAGTTTTAATAACCTCCCAGGGAAAAGAAAAGATAGAACTTTTTCAGTCATGGTCCCTTTCATCTATTCTTCTTCTTTTTTTTAAAGATTTTACTTATTTATTCATGAAAGACACAGAGACATAGGCAGAGGGAGAAGCAGGCTCCCCATGGGGAGCCCTAAGCGGAACTCGATCCCAGGACCCCCGGATCATGCCCTGAACTGACGGCAGATGCTCAACCACTGAGCCACCCAGGCATCCCCCTTTCATCTATTCTGTTAGTATTACTTGAAGGGGGGAAGAACAGGGATTTCATCATGTGGATTACCTCAGCTTCCTCTATGGGATCTGGAGGGCGTATTTGACAGATTGCGTTTTTGGGGCTTACCAGAACATTCCTTACGGAGCAGTTAAAATTACACTTCCAGTGGACTTTGAAACTGCAGTCATGCTGAACTCTTAGCCTCAGTTTGGTGACTTGGTCTGGCATAGGTGACTCTATCTTGGGCCTGTTGGGCTTGTTTTCTTTTTAACAACCCCAACAGAGCAGCCTGTACACCTGTTTTGCTTCCTACTAGGAGTATGTTGCTTGGCGCACTGCAGTCCCTCCAGAAATATTGAGTGAATGCAGGAGAAAGGTAAGAGAGCAAAGACAGCTGGAAGGATAGAGTCCAAGAACGCAGAAGAAAAAGAGAAAACCACACCTGGAGACGATGCAGTACAAAGTTTCTATAAAGGAAGCCAGGGCAATGATGCCGGATGCTTTAAGAAGCAAAAATGAGTGAGGGATTACTTGTCTTATTTTCCACCACAAAGTTCTTTTATAATCCCAACGCTAAAATGTTGACCACTTCACTGATTTTGGCTGATGTCCATGGAGTATCTACAAAGTACTTTCAAGCTCGTAATCACATTTGGTACTTAGAAATGCCCTAGAGGATAGTATTTTTATCATCCTTATAATGATAGAGATAGATGGAGAAATAAAGGCTCAGAAAGGCTGGGTAACTCTTCCAGAGTCGCAAAGCTGAGAAAGTCAAGGGTTCGGATCAAATGTGGTGCTCTTTCAGATGTTCCCACATATGTTGACTGCAGCTGTAGAAGGTTGTCAGCGGCCTGGTCATCAAGACACATATTTATCAAGCACTTCCTGAGCTAGGAGGCATCCAGTATACTGTAGTGAATGTGATCCAAGACAGCCAGTCCTCTCCTGAGCTGACTCTGGGGCGGGGAGTCAGAAGATCACAAGCCACCACACACGCTAGGAGCAAACAGGTGCTTTGCTAGAATAATACACAGGAACTTCACGTCAGCTGCGGCGAGGGTGGGGGAGTGGAAGGCGTCACACACTTTATTTTCCTCTGAAAACTAGGTTTCAGGACCATGTCCTTAGCTATGTTGGCTGCAGCTAGACACATTCAAGCTTGTTTTGTTCTGCAGGAGGGTTCAGTTACCGCACAGGTGGGTTCAGTAGAATTGCGGGTAGAAAGTCGGATCCCCACCCAGACCAGCTGAAACTGGTGTCAGTGTCTTCACAGTCTGGGAAACACACACTGTGAAGTGTGTCTGTTTGAATACACTCAGGGTGAGGGTGAAGCAAAAATTAGAATTAGCGGGGATCCCTGGGTGGCTCAGCGGTTTAGCGCTGCCTTCGGCCCAGGGTGTGATCCTGGAGACCCGGGATCGAGTCCCACGTTGGGCTCCCTGCGTGGAGCCTGCTTCTCCCTCTGCCTGTGTCTCTCTGTCTCTGTGTCTCTCTCTCTGTCTCTGTGTCTCTCATGAATAAATAAAATCTTTAAAAAAAAAATTAGAATTAGCCCCTGGGTGGAGAAGTGACACAGGGCCCATCACCTATGCTGTTAGCATTACTGTAAGCAAGGGCAGGGCATCTCTCTCATCTGTATGAGGAGAAAAGTGCTGTGTGACTGGATGCAAATCTTGAAAAACTGACTTCTTTTTTTTTTTTTTTTTTTAAGATTTTATTTATTAATGAGAGACACAGGTAGAGGGAGAAGCAGGCTCCATGCAGGGAGCCCAATGTGGGACTCAATCCCGGGTCTCCAGGATCACGCCCTGGGCCGAAGGCAGGCGCCAAGCCACTGAGCCACCCAGGGATTCCCCGAAAAACTGACTTCTATCTACATTCCTCTCTTTCCCCAGATTGACACGTAGAAAAAGTTGACAGGAAAGTACTCACAAGACACAGTTGCAAAAGTTCACACTAACACCGGAAGGAATTCATTTCTGTTAAAACAAAAAGGGAATGTATTTCTTTGTCCCCTGGTTCAAGTCACACTGCACACACTGAGTAGATGAATTGTAGGTCTGATAAGACAGAAATCATAGTTGCCACAACTGCGATAGACATTTAGTGAGGCCAGAGGGTTAGGGTGTCCGTGGAGAGTCGCCGTTGGTTCATTCGCTGACTTACTGAACCGCCTGCCTGCTCTGCCACAGGCGGCTGTAGGAGCTAGGGAAGCAGAAGGGAAGGAAACAGGGAAAATTCTTGCCCCTGTAAAGCTCATCGCCTAGAACAATAATGTCGGGAAGGGAATGGGAAGTGTAGGAGGGGGGCTGTGAGTGTTTGAAAGAGTAGTCGGGGCAGTGGCATTTGAGCAGATATCTGAAGGAGTTTTGCAGTGAGTCATTCTGAAACCCAGGAGGAACCTTCTGGGAAATGAGACTGCACAGCATGAGGCATGAACATGTTTGGCTCTTTCCAGGAAGAGTAGAGAGGTCAGGGTGGCTTGAGTAATGACACAAGCAGGAGATAACTGGGTTCAGCTCATGTAAGGATTTCATAGGCCATTGTAAAGACCTTTACCCTGGGTCAGAGGGGGAAGGTGTAAGAGAATTTTGATGAAAGGATGTTAATGCTGCTAATAGTTAATCTGCATATAGCATTCCCTAGATGCTGGACACTGCTCTGAGCACGTTATATACTCATTTATTTACATAAGTACTTTATGTATTTATATAAGTGTGCTCATTTATTTCCTGTATCAACCCTGTAGGTATCATTCTCATTTATACAGGTAAGGAAACTATGACTCTAAATAAAGTGAAGTAACTTATCCAAAGTCACATAATCGGTAAGTAATAAAAGCATAATTCCAACCCAGGCAGTCTGGCTCATTTCCTCTTTCCCAGGCCATGCAGTGAGACTAGTCTGCTCAGCCTGCCTTGCAGCGAGGCTGTGGCCACGTGACTGAGCTGTGGCCAATGGAACGTGAGGGGTCCTGACCGCACTATCTCCAGCTCCCACATTCAGTCTTGCGTGCCCTTACCCGTCTTCCTGCTGAATACAGAGAACTTCAAGGTCCTAGTGGAAGGTAGAGTCACAAGATGAAACGAGCCTAGGTTTTTAAATGACCCCGTGGCAGCCTTCCCACAGAATTTCAAATAACTGTCCTTTGAAATTCACAGTAGACTTCTATTGTGTAAGCCACTGGGAATCAGGCCTTGTTTTAAAAGTCTCGAATTTATGCCCCCCACAAGGAAGAGCACACAGATTATTAAGGGAGATAGGCTTGTGAATGACGGCAATGCGGTCCTCTAACACAGGCATTACAAGAGAAGTGTGCTGCTCAGAGGAAGGAGTTCTAAACACTCTCTAGGGAAGTGGAGGGTATCACTACCTGGTGACATCTGAGTAGGGTGATGCAGGGTGGCTAGGAGTTTGGGTGAGGAAGTGTGGGGAATAGTGGTGGGGCCAATTCAGTGACAGCTCGTGCAATGGGTTGAGGAGTCTGGGGAGGATGAGATGTTCGGTCCCCCAGTTTATCTCATTTCATGCTAATTCCTGTTTTCCATCCTCCCGTCCCTGATTCTTCATGTCTTCAGGCCTCTGACCTGAGGAGGCAAACATACCCCAGTCGTTCGTTATGTTAAACATTTATTCTAATACTTGTCAAAATGGCAAGGAGGACTTTATTCAGGACTCTTGTGACACCTGTCAGGGAAAGAGAAAACAGGAGAAAGAGATGGGGCTAAACTCCGAATACAGCAAAGGCAGCTGGGGACTTCTAGCCAATGAGGAGACCGAAGAGGTCAGTGCATGGAAAAATGCTAAGAGAAGGCATTAAGGGTGGGGGGATTCCTGCTGAAGACTGGCCAGACTACTCTGATCCCCATCTCTTATGTTAGAATTCTGAGTAACTCAGACTGAAGGTGTAAGCAGAAAGAATTAAGGGTCCCCAGCAAAAGAAAGACAAGACATAGCTTTCTTGACATAAGATAATTCATTTAGGCCCCCAGCCATCCTGTGAAAGACTATAAGAACAAATAGGAGATAACCTAATCATATCAGGGCCAAAAAAGTCAGTGGTAAAATTCTTAGTATTGGTTCCAAGTAAAGATCAATTTGACACATGTTCTTAAGTCATCTTTACAGGATCTAAACCCATATGAGCACTCACTAGATCAGCTGCGGAGAAGTGATAATGCTGACCTTTTCCAAGCTCTCTGGACTTCAACCTGGACTCTGTCACCTTAAGATGATTTCTGCCCTAATTCCATACTGTATTCCCCATTGCTCAAGCCCCTTCATGAATATGTATGCACCCTTAACTTAAAATTTCTTTAATTTTGTTGTTCAGGGAGACTCTGCTTTGGGAAGTAACCCTGGTGTTATCTTTTACTTGTTGCAAATAAAACCCTTCATTTTCCCATTCTTTGACTTGGTTGTATCTTTCAGTTCAGCATCCACCAAGAGGTGGAGCCAGTTTTGGGTGACAAAGGTGCCCCTGTAGCATTGCCAGATAAAGATACCAGAAGCCTAGTTAAATTTGAATTTCAGATACATGATGAATACATTCTTAGCATAAGTATACCTCAAATATTGCATGAGATATACTATAAAAATTTTTATTGTTTATCTGAAATTCAAACTTAACTAGATGTCTTGTATTTTTATTTGCTAAATCTGGCAAATTACACCCGAAATGAGGGCAGATAGAAGTACATAGGAGGAAATGGAATTGGGAAGATGAATAGAATGAGGAACTGAGAGACTTGTATGAAAGTACCTAGACCCGTTACTCTCCTCATCTTACAAAATCCAAAGCCTAAGGCCCACTGTGGTGCAAATTTCTCCGAGCTACTCCAAGGAAAAAAGATAGGGAATACATAAAGTCTTTCCACTACATTGTCCAGAGTGGTCTTATGAGAATGAAAATCTGATTACTTCCCTGTTTTAATCACCTTTGATTTTTCAGGGGTTTGTAATCTATGGCCTCCAGGCAAAATCCATCTGCCTTCTTGTTTTTGTAAATTAAGTTTTAGCAGAACACAGCCCTGCTCATTCAATTATGTTTATTTGTGTCTGCTTTTGCGCTACAGTGGCAGAGTTGAGTGGCTGCAACAGAAATTGTCTAGCCTGCAGAGCCTATAATATTTACAACATAGCATTTATTTTTCAAAACTCCCAAATGTCCTTCTTCCTCCTCTTTTCTGCCTAGTGAAATCCTGCCCTAAATGTGAGATTTCTCTCTACTTATACTCTAGGAACCCTACTTCTCTGTGCTCCCATAGTATTTGTACCACTTCAGTATTACAAAAAAATTTTGTAATTAGAGGTTTGGTATCTGTCCTCTCTACCGGCAGTGGTTTCCTTGGATGCCAGGAGTCATATCTGGTTTTCCTTTGTAGCTCCTTGAGCTCTTAGCACAGGGCAAGAACATAGTAGGTATTTGTTGAATGACTGGGAAGGATAGCTGCAATGGGAAGAGTCTGGGGTGTTAGATCCAGAAAGACCTATTTTGAGCTCCATTCTCTTCCTCTTACTGTCTACTAATTTAACAGTGATTGAGCAAGTTACTTTTTTGTTTTTGTTTTTGTTTTTTGTTTTTCTTTTTTTGGGGGGGGGTCTGAGCAAGTTACTTAACTGAACCTCAGTTCTCAGCTATAAAATGGGGATAGTAATACTAGTGAGGCTTCAATGTGACAACTCATATTATGTACTTGGTATACTATTTCCTCTCTTTCTTTCTCCTTTGAATGAAGGAAGGGAGTAGAGAAAGGGGAGCAGTGGTTTCCAAGAAAGGGGTAGATAGAGTAAGTAATAAGGAGATCAAATGGACTATCTCTCCATCTGTGGCTAGTTCTCTCTCACCTTGGGGACAGGATTAGGTATAGACACATCTGTGCTATGCTTTGGGGTTAATCACTGCACTACAAATCATAGCTCTGTCTAGACAGAACCACAGATGGACACAAGGCCTCACATGGAGATAATGATCAAGATGCTCAACAAGCATCATGGTCTTTACAGCTGGTTCTAATGACCCTTCTCCAAGTTGGGCATTTCACAGCCTGGGTCTTCCAGGTCCATGCTATGCAAGAAAAGAGTTCTTCCCTGTTTGCTCCTAGTCTTCAAATCATTTGGATAGAAATATACTCCCAGCCCCAAATTAGGAAGTTAGCTCTTGAATTAATTGGTCAAAGAATAAATCACAAGGGAAATTAGAAAATATTTTGAGAGAAATGAAAACAAAAACATAACATACTCAAACTGGGATGCAGCAAAACACAACTAAGAGGTAAGTTCCACAGTGAACAATGCCTATATTTTAAAAAAAGAAAGATCTCAAATCAAAAACCTAATTTTATACTTCAAGGAAGTAGAAAAAGAACAAACTAAACCAAAGTTACCAGAAGGAATGAATAATAAAAATTAAAGCAGAAATAAACAAAATAGAGAACAGAAAAACAATAGAAAAAAAAATCAACTAAGAGGTTGTTTTTTTTTAAAGAGTTAATTTTCTTAACTGGAGTAAGAAAAAGAAAGACTCAAGTCAGAAAAATCAGAATGAAAGGGGAGACATTACAACTGATATCACAGAAATAAAAAGGATCATAAGGAACTAAGACTACTATCAATAATTATATGCTAACAAATTTGATAACCTAAAAGCAATGGATAAATTTCTATCAGCATACAACCAACCAAGACCGAGTCATGAAGAGTTAAAAAAACTGAACAGACCCATAATTAGTAAGGGGATTGAATCAGTAATAAAAAAACCTTCCAACAATGAAAAACTCAGGACTAAATGGCTACACTGGAGAATTCTACCAAATATTTAGAGAAGATTCATACAGTCTTTTTCAAGTTCTTCCCCAAAATTAAAGAAATGGGAACATGTCTGAATTTTATGAATCTGGCATTACTCTGAGATTAAAATTAGACAAAAATACTAAAAGTACAGACTAATATCCCTGATGCATATTGATGTAGAAATATTCAACAAAATACTAGCAAACTGAATTCAACAACACATTAAAAGGATTAGGCACTATGACCAAGTTAGATTTATCTCTAGAATGCAGAGATGGTTTAACATACAAAAATTAGTCAAGGTAATATATCATATAAGCAGAATGAAGGAAAAAACCCCACATGTTTGCCTCAATTGATGTAAAAAAATATTTAATAAAATTCAATGCTCTTTCATTTGAGTAAATGAAATTTACTTAATTTGTTGAGTAACAAATTAAGATTAGAAGGAAATTACCTGAACGTAATAAAGGCTATATGTGAAAAGCCTATAGCTAACATCATAGTCAATGGTGAAAAGACTGAAAGCTTTCTAAGATCAGGAACAACGCAAGGATGCCCATTCTTGCCACTTCTATTCAACATAGTGCTGGATGAGTACTTAGGTAGGAGAGTAATTAGGCAAGAAAAAGAAATAAAACGCATTCAAACTGGAAAGGAAGAAGTAAAATCATCACTATTCAAGATGACATGATCTTATATGTAGAAAACCGTAAAGACACCTACCAAAAAACTTATTTCTGAGAAACCAATTCAGCAAAGTTGCAGGATACAAAGTTAACATGCAGAAATTAGTTGCATTTCTATATACTAACAATGAATAACCTGAAAAGGATATTAAGAAAATGGTACCATTTACAAAAGCATCAGAAGGAATAAAATACTTAGAAATCAACTTAACCAAGGAGTCAGAAGACTTGTACACTGAAAACTACTAAACATTGCTGAAAGAAATTTAAAAAGACACAAATAAATGGAAAGACATCCTACATTCATGGATCAGAAGACTTAATATTGTTTAAATGTTAATACTACCCAAAGTGAGCCACAGAATCAATGCAATCGCTATAAAAATAGCAATGGCACTTTTTTTTTTCAGAAATAGGAAAATCTATCCCAAAATTCATATGGAATATCAAAGCACCCTGAATAACTAAGATGACCTTGAAAAAGAAAAACAAAGCTGTAGGCCTTACACTTTTGGATTTCAAGACACATCTGTGGTAATCAAAGCAGTGTGGGACTGCATAGACACAGACATATAGACCAGTAGAACAGAATAGACATCCCAGAAATAAACCCTCATATATGTGGTTAACTCATCTTTAACATGAATTTTTAACAAGACATCACAATGGGGAAAAGATAGTCTTTTCAACAAATGGTGCTGGAAAACTGGATCTCCACAGGGGAAAAAAATGAAGTTGGACCCTTACCTTACACTATATACAAAAGCTCAAAGTGGATTAAAAACCTAAATGTAAGACCTGAATGTATAAAATTCCTAGAAGAAAACATGTCATACATTACATCATTGTATTCCGGAATGATTTCTTGATAAGATGTCAAAAGCAAGGCAACAAAAGCAAAAATAGACAAATGTGAATACATCAAACTTTAAAACTTCTGGGCAGCAAAGGAAATAATCAACAAACTACAAAGGCAACATAGAATTGGGAGAAAATATTTACGAAGCACATATCTGATAAAGAGGTAATATCCAAGATACATAAAGAACTCCTACAACTCAACGACAAACAAACAAACAAACAAAAAAAAAACAATCTGAGGGATCCCTGGGTGGCGCAGCGGTTTAGCACCTGCCTTTGGCCCAGGGCGTGATCCTGGAGACCCGGGATCGAATCCCACGTCGGGCTCCCTGTGCATGGAGCCTGCTTCTCCCTCTGCCTATGTCTCTGCCTCTCTCTCTCTCTCTCTGTGACTATCATAAATAAATAAAAATTAAAAAATAAATAAATAAATAAAACAATCTGAGTCAAAAATGGACAAAAGACCTGAATAGACATTTGTCCAAAGAAGACATATAAATGGCCAACAGATATATGAAAAGATGCTCAACATCACTAACAACAGGGAAATGCAAGTGTAAACCACAACAAGATATTACTTCACAACTAATAGGATGTCAAAACAATAAAAAATAGCGAGGATATGGAGAAACTGGAACACTTGCACAGTGTTGGTGGGAATGTAAATTGGTGTAGCCACCCTGGAAAACAGCGTGGAGTCACCCTAAAAAAATAAAAAAAATAGAATTACCATATGATCCAACTATTCCACTTCTGGGTATGTATATGTATTAAAAAAAAACACTCTAAAAACAAGATCTCAAAGAGATTTGCACATCTATGTTCATTGTAGATTATTCACAATAGTCAAGATGTCCTCTGATGGATGAATGCATAAAAATGTGGCATAATACATAAATTGAAGTATTTTTCAGTCTTAAAAAATAAGGAAATCCTGGGGCGCCTGGGTGGCTCAGTTGGTTAATGTCTGACTCTTAATTTTGGCTTACGTCATGATCTCAGTGTCCTGGACTTGAGCCCTGCGTTAAGCTCCTCACTCAGTGGAGAATCTGCTTAAGGCTTCTCTCTCTCTCTGTGTCCCTCCCCCTGCTCATGCTCTCTGTCTCTAAAATAAATAAATAAATTAATTAAAAAAAAAAAAAGGAAATCCTGTCATATGATGCAATGGATGAACCTTGAAGACATGACAAGTGAAATAAGCCAGTCACAAAAAAGACAAATGCGGGGGTGATGCCCTTTATACGAAATATCTAATGTGGTGAAGTCCACAGAGACAGAAAGAATGGGGCTTGTGGGGCCGGGGAAGAAAGGAATGGGGTGTTATTATTTAATGGGTAGAGAGTGTAGTTTGGGAAGATGAAAAAGTCCTGGAGGTGGGTAGTGATGCTGACAGCACAGCGGTGTGAACTTAGAGCCACTAAACTGTACAACTGAAAATGGGGAGGATGGTGAATTATATGCTATGTATATTTTCCTATTACACTCACACAAAGATACTCCTGAATGTCATCTCCACAGATCCCGATTCTGTAAATCCGGGGCCCTGGAGTCTGCATTTTGAACAAGCAGCTGAGGTGACTTGGAGAGGGGTAAACAAGCAGTTGGACGTACAGGGAGATGGGCAGTTGCTCACAATGTGGGAAGCCTGTCCAGAGCCCTGGATGACTGAGACACTTCCTGCTGCTCTGTTGGACCACTCGGTTTTTACTGTGCTGATAACTCGCCGCTGAACACCACCTAGGCGTGAGGTGCTATGCTAGAGTACGGGTGGGAACACAGAATCCAGTTTTAATCTCAGGGGATGTGGTCAAAGTATAGAACCAAAAAGCCCAAAGGGGCCCTTTATGACTTCTAACACTTCAACACTCCCTTTCCTCTTCTGACCAGTGGGGCAGTGACACCTGTTTCACAGGGCGGTTTTACAGGCAAAACCAGATAAAGGATGTGAATGTGTTTGTGTTTTTGTTTTTTTTTTCTTTTAATCTCTGTAATACATTATTCAGTATTTACCTACAGGGTGAGTGCTGGAATCATTGGCTCCATAAAATGCCAGGGCAGAAGTTCTCAATCCTAAGTACATATTTAACACTACCAGGGAGTTAAAAAAAAAAAAAATCTCTGTTGATTTCCTCCCCTCTGAGATTCTCATTCAGGTGGACCATACCATGAGCATTTTTTTAAAAAAGCTCTCAGTTTTTTCAACTGACAGGGTTAAGAACCACCGCACTATGCAACATACAGGAGAGAATGGTGTATTCAAACTGGTATGATGAGAAATGGAAAAGGTTATGTTTGCACTAGACCCTCGAAGGATATGTAAAATTTGGGGACTAATGGTTTGGACCAGGCAATATGTACACATAATATCAAATCCAAAAGTCCAAAAGTATCTATGCTGACAGATGTATCTTCCCCTCTCTCTCCGCCTATTCCTCTGTTCTGTCTGGAGCAAACATGTCTTAGCAGTTCTTGTTTCTGCTGCTGGAGATATACTTTCAGTTGCTATTAAGAAATTTGTCAGTTTGGTCAAGGGAAAGGAGAAAAAAGGAACAGGTGGCATTTTCTCTTGCACCAGCTTCCACGAGGCTCAGAGCGGCAACGACATAGGAATGGCTTGAATGAGGAAGTTCATCTACTAAAAAAACCGAAAAGTTAATTTTCAGAATGAGCCTTTTCACTTTCGGACCATGGGGTGTTACTATTTCTTTCTTCCTGTCTAGTATGTTCTGAGTAGCTCGATTTCTAAAATTGCTCTTTTTATTTTGAGGAAACTGTAGATTCACACGCAGTTGTGAGAAGCAATCCAGAGAGCCGGTGTACCTGTTGCCTGTGGGCCTTAATTTTATTCTGGTGCGAATCAAGCTGTTTCCGACCCAACTCTCTGGATCACCAGGTCTTGCACCACTGGGCCTGGGGCCTGGGAGTGAGCCAGCCGGCGGGAAGGGGCGAGGAGGGGAGGGAACAGTGTTTCAGTTCGTCCCCTTGCTGGGAAAGCAGAACCAGCATGTGCCTGGGCTTACTTCTGGGTGTCAGGTGCTGCCCCTCCGCTGCCCTGCTCCGTGTCTGTCGGTCCGTGTGTGCGCTGTGGGGCCGGCAAGGGACCCCCCAACAGAGGCTAAGTGGAGCGGAGCCCAAGGGGCAATTTCTACCTGTGTCCAGGCCCCGGGGCAGGAAGTGAGCCCTGCTCTGGCCAATCCCATCCTTCTGACTTCCAGCCGCACAGGGACGAAGAGCTGTAGGCAGCAAGCCATTCCTGACTCTTTCCACAAGGTTCTGATCTGTTACCGGCTTCCTAAATGATGCACCCCCTCTGTTAAAAGGAGCAAAAGCGAATCCGCAATGATAACCAGGTGGCCCCAGTCTTTCCTGGCCTCTTCCGTTCTGAGCTGCACTGGCAGGAAGGGGCGCCTAATTGGAAAGCTTGTAAGAGGGCTGATGTTCCCTTTATGTCTGTGTTCTGCAGGGCAGCGCTTTTCCTGATTGAAAATGCAAATCGCCAGGGTCGAGGTTCTGTCAGGGGTAGGAGATTCCTGGAGTTCTAGTCCCCCTTCCTGTGGCTGATCCTGGCCCAGCGTCCGGGTCTTTGCTGACATCATTTGCCTGAATATTTCCAGGTGCAATAATACTTCGTATTTTATATGGTCCTTTCGGGTGAGGTACAGACACGTGGGGCCCCATCACATATGTTCCTTAAGATACTTAAGGTAACAGGGGGAAAGAGTGGAACCCGACCATTACTAAACACGATCCCTGGGTTTTGTAACTGTGTGACATAGGAAACCATGCATATGTGTGAAATTCAGGCACATTTTTTTTCTGTTTGGATAAAGGCTGCCGTTTATTGAGTGCTTAATATAGCTTTTATATGTGTGATCTCATTTGATCCCCCCAACAGGTCTGGGAGACAGGCTGTTAGCATCTCCACGTTGTTGTTATAGCTGCTAGTGCTATACCAAGGTGAAGTGATTGTTGAGGGTCCATGTGGCTGATAGGTGAGGCCAGGTTTCAATCCGGGTCTGTCTGGTACTAGAACAGAGACTCTTAACCTATTTGTGCTACATATAGTTAGAGAAGCCTTTGGACCTCTTCTTAGAATAATGTTTTCAAATTCCAAAAAAATAAAATACAAAGAATTACAAAGAAAAGAGCAATTGTATTGAGACATAGTTACCATTTGTGATATGCAGTTTTGAGGGTGACCCTCAGGGATCCTGCTTTGGGTGTCCCTGCCCTTGACTTATTCCTTCCTCCTGGGTTTGAGCTGGACCGAGAAGAATGACTCATTTCTAATGATAAAATAGGACAGAAAAAGGGGAATGTAACCTCTGAGATTACTTTATAAAAACACTCTGGCTACTTGGGTGGTTTTTCTTGCTCTCCCTCAGATTACTTGTAGTACAGAAAGCCAACTGTCCTATCCCGTGGCAGCTCTATGGAGAGGCCCACGTGACAAGGAACTCAGGCTTGCCTATGACCACATGCATGAGCTTGGAAGCAGATTCTTCCCCCATCCTGCCTCAAGACCAAGACGCTGGCTGATACCTTGAGTATGTCCTCATGAGAGAACCTAACGCAGACAGAACCACGTGGCTAAGCTGCACCCGAATTCCTGACCACAGATACTGTGAAATGATCAGTGTTTGTTGTTTTCGATCACTACTTTTGAAGTGACTTGTTATGCATCAATAAATGGTTAATACATCAACATATTAAGATAGAGCAAATTTGGGATATATGTATGGTATTTAGTGATGAAAAAGTGTTTCCAATATAGGCAAAATTAAGATTATATGCTTTACTTATTTATTACTATTATTATTTTTAAAGATTTTATTTTATTTACTCGTGAGAGACACAGAGAGGGAGAGGCAGAGACACAGGCAGAGAGAGAAGCAGGCTCCATGCAGGGAGCCCAATGCGGGACTCAATACTGGAACTCCAGGATCACGCCCTGGGCCGAAGGCAGGCGCTAAGCTGCTGAGCCACCTGGGCGTCCCAGATTGTATGTTTTAGAAGACACATCAATATGAAGGCTGCGGTTCTTTAGCTTGAATAAGGACACTAAAAAGTGGAACAAACTTTGACATGTGTAATAACCGCATTTTCTAGTTTCTGCACTGATGCAGTGATATGTAGGGCCTGGCCCAACCTGGAGAGACTGTCCCTCCTGACCCAGCCACTTCCTAGAGGTGGTAAATGACATGCCTTTCACGTGCAGACCGATGAATCCAGAGCCCATACCCTCTCACACGCCACTATCACTATCCACTGGCCCTGATCACCCCAGGCCAGGTACCAGACAACTAGGGACAGAGACCACTGAATTTACTAAACTTACCCATCCTAAACCTTCTCACCTTGCCTCACCTGGTCCTTCCCCTGGAAACCATAGAAGACTCTTGTCTGTGTTTTCCCTTTACTTGCTCTGCCTCCTGACAGTCTCCAGTGCTTCCCTCGTGACCCTACTCCCCAAGCCCATGGTATGATGTATGCCTTCTCTTGGGAACTGTGAGTATAACTGTTAATGGACTGAATGTGCATGTCCTCCAAAATTCAAATGGAGAAGCCCTAACCCCCAGGGTGCCTGTATTTGGAGATGGGACCCCTAATATAGATATGTACTTGAAAGCCAACACCTCTCAGACTTTTGCACTGATGTACCATTAAGGACAACGAATTGGAAAAGCATCCCTGGGAGGTTAGAAGAAATAGGCCAAAGCAGCCTATTTGAACTCCGTAAGCGCAAAATGTCTTTGAAGTTTCATGTTTGATTTAAAAAATATGTGTAGACACTACGTTTTACTCCAGTCTACAGTTATTTCATTATAAAATGTTTTTATTTGCCTACTGCCACATAAAGCCATTCCTGTAAGATCTGCCCCTTCCTGAACACATACTCCTGACCCTTCTACTACATATCTCTGAGAACACAGTTTTCCTAATTTGAGAGTAGGACCTTGAGTTATATATGATAAAATGGAGATGTCTACATATAAAAATTCTCAATACATCCTTTGTTATTTTCATAAAGAAAATAAAGAACTCCTCTAGGAAATTTTGAAAAAGATTTTATTTATTTATTCATGATAAATACAGAGAGAGGCAGAAGAGACATGGGCAGAGGGAGAACCAGGTTCCCTGCAGGAAGCCTGATGTGAGACTCGATCCCAGGATCCTGAGATCATGACCCAAGCCAAAGGCAGATGCTCAACCACTGAGCCACCCAGGTGCCCTCTAGGAATTTATCTATCAATAGATCGATATATTTGTCACATATGTATATATCTATATATGCCCATATATAATACAGTATACATAGTAATATTATATTGATTCCTGAGCTAAGTGAAAACTGTTTGACTATCATAATAAAAAGTTTACATTACTTTACACACAAGGTAAATAGTGTCCTGTACAGAATGTTCCCTTAATATGGTTTATGGTGGTTTTAAGATAAGTCCACTAATTCTTTGATATGCTTCCATTTAAAAGGTGGAGCCCAATTCATCTTTCTTTGAATGTGGGCCAGACTTAGTGACTTGCTTTTAACAGATGGAATGTTCTGGCAGGGCTAGTATGTGACTAGGCTAAGTCATAAGAGCCATCGCTGCTTCTATCCAGCTTTCTGGATTATGTGCTCAGGGGGAATTAAGTTGCCACGTTGTGGGGATGCTCTAGCAGCCTGGGGAAAAGCTCTAATGGAGATGCTCTTGTCAACAACTAGCACCAATGGGTGAGGTACAGGAGTGAGTCATCTTTAAAAGTGGCTCAGCAGGCCCCAGTCAGGTCTTCAGATGACTGCAGGCTCAGCCAACACGTTGATTGCGAGAGATTTTGTAGCTGTTTAAAGAGAACAAGAAAGATCTCCATGAAATAATATATGGAATAATTTCCAGGTTATATTGTCATATGAAAAAAAGCAAGTTCAGGTGGGTGCATCTATTATGCTACATCTTGTGAAGGAGGGGAGATTATGTAATGCATGCATACATGTGTAACACACTGTTGTGTTAGTCTAAGTCTGTGGTGCTATGAGCACCGTATTACCCGTTGTAAGCCTTCATAGACACTTCCCTGACTACAGCCAATGTTGTCGCTGAACCAGTCCTTTATGGGTTTTAGGATTGCAAGATGCACCTTGGCAACAGCCATCGGAGAATTTTGAATAGCAAGGTTTATTACTCACAGGTCCTGGAGGGTATTCGGCATGCCTGGGGCCGCACAACAAGTTTTCACGTGAAGGAAAGGGGAGGAAGTAGGGACTGGGGCTCTGCCTTTATTAAGGTCCAAGGGTGTATGCCTGGAGTTCATGGGTTCACTCTTTACTGACAAGTTTAAAACATAAAGAACAGGAATTAGGAAGCAGGAAGGGAGAAGCAGGGTCACTCAAGTGTCAGTTATCTAGGATACCATGGGCTTTCTAAAAGGGCAACTTAATGGATGGGAGTAGCCTGGTCCCAATAGTAGTCTATTGGTTTGCTAGTGGCTGCCATACATTTAGCAATGTGCTTATTCAAGATGGATATCTCCGAAATGGATGCCTGGACACTCAAGAGCTCAATGTCAGGCTCTTACATTACAAACATTTATGCAAAGAAAAAAAAATTAGACCAGAAACTAATGAAAAGGGCTACCCACCGGGGATGGAGAGAGGGAGTAGGGAACAGGAAAGAGGAAGGGCATGCAGATTTGTCCACATATACTTTTTATGAAAAGTTGTGGCTTTTGACACGTAAGTGTTTTACATATTCAAAAATATAGTTAAATAAAAGTAACCAACAGCAAACTCTAAAACTGAGCACAAACAAAAGCATATAAACTCTAACTGTATATCCAATGGATAATATAATCACTCAAAGAAAAGTATTATTTCGAACAAATTTTAATATAGTATTCTGATGGTATATATTTAGTGGAATATATTCTAAGGGTATTAAGAACTGCAAAGAAATTTTAGACTTCTCCCAGTAGGTGCCTTGTTAGTAGGAATATCAGAATCATGATTTTGAAATTATTTTATGTATGCTGTAAGATAAAATAATAGGTAAACAGATAACATTGCTAGAACCATGATTTCCAGGGCAAGAGAAAACAAAGTATGAAATAAACTCAGTTAAGAAAAAAATTCTTTAAATATAAATTTTTAAATATAAATTGAATTGAAAATATCCTCATGAGCTTACTAATTAAAAGAAATATTCCATAGGTCTGTCCACTGAAGAAGTCTAGAAACGATGATACTCCAGTAGCAAGAAGTATGGCTAGCACCCATATAGTGGTTTCTAAGAAACAATTCTCTCAGTAAAAAGAAGCAGAACTTCAATAAATGACCAATTCCATGGCTGGGGCCAGGAAAATACAATGTGAACCTGGAACATTTTGTTGTGCCAGAAAGGAAAGAAGGAACAACAGAATTAGAAAATCACTTTGTGGGGCACCTGGGTGGCTCAGTGGTTAAGCGTCTGCATTTGACTTAGGTCATGATCCTGGGGTCCTGGGATTCAGTCCTGTAACAGGCTCCCCACATGGAACCTGCTTCTCCCTCTGCCTGTGTCTCTGCCTCTCTCTGTGTCTCTCATGAATAAATAAAATCTTAAAAAAAAAGTTTTGTGCTCCAATGTAATAATAAATTTAAATAAATATAATTTATTTAAAATAAATAAATAATTAATATAAAAATAAATTTCACCATCAATGAATTAGGTGAAAGTTTCTTAAGGAATGGAATATCCCCATGGTGCCACGGGCTCACCCCACAGATTGTTTACTAACTGCAAAGGGGAGAAGCACTGTTATCATAGACAGACCTGGCTCTCACCATCTTAACCAAGTGACCAAACTTAGAATCCTTATTAATGCAGCATCTTATGCTTCCTGATGAAGTGCAGGATGAAGCACATGGCACTGCTGATGGAGTGCAGGTTTTCCCCACTATTGGAAAGTAGAAGAATCCTATGAAACCTTTTGTAAACTGAAATAGCAGTAAAGTGAGAAGTATCTCCTGCTTTCTGAAAGTTTGCCTCATGCCACTGCACCTTTATAAAAGACCTACACAATTAACATTGCAACAACTTTTTAAAAATATATTTTATTTATTTATTTGACAGAAGGAGAGTGAGCACGAGCGAGGGGTGCAGAAGTGTGGTGGGAGGAGCAGCAGAGGGAGACAGAAGCAGACTCCCCACTGAGCAGGGAGTCAGACAAGGGGCTCGATCCCCTGATCCAAGGCAGATGCTTAACCGACTGAGCTATTCAGGCACCCAGCATGGAATCAACTTTTTTCATAAAAGCAAAAATCCTCTTTGGGTTTCTCTTGGAATCTACTGTAGGTCTTTCATGAAGTGGCATAATGCAAACTTTTAGAAAGTGGGGGATACCTGTATTTCACCCGAAAATGTTTAATCTGGATCAAATTTTTAAAAATTATTTATTTATTTATACATGAGAGACACAGAGAAAGGCAGAAACAGAGACAGAGGGAGAAGCAGGCTCCCCATGGGGAGCCTGATGTGGGGCTCAATCTCAGGACTCCAAAATCACTACCTAAGCCAAACGCAGATGCTCAACCACTGAGCCACCCAGACAACCCTAACCAGGATCAAATTAAATTAAACCTTAAGTCCTAACTTCTAGTTTGATTGTGATTCCATTTTAAAATGTCAAAGGGATGGGGCAGCCTGGGTGGCTCAGAGGTTTAGGGCTGCCTTCAGCCCAAGGCCTGACTGATCCTGGAGACCCGGGATCGAGTCCCACGTTGGGCTTCCTGTATGGAGCCTTCTTCTCCCTCTGGCTGTGTCTCTGCCTTCCTCTCTCTCTGTCTCTCATAAATAAATAAAATCTTTAAAAAAAAAATGTCAAAGGGAGAAATTATTTATACTCAAGTCAGATTCTTACTAAATCTCTTAATTTAAAAATCGCCATATTTATAGGTTTGATTTATTAGATTCATGTTCATTACTTAGATTCAATATTAATCAAATAGGTCTATATTTTTGAGGTGAATAAAATATCAGATTTATAAATGTCCTTGAAAAGGTTTAGGGGAGTTTATTTAATAACATTTATAAATGGCACCAAATAATATTTAAGGGCCTTCAAAGTGGTTTTTAAAATTTGCTCTATTTATAAAAGAACAATAAGAATTCTAAGTTGAACTTAAAATCTTAAAGGAAGCTAAGTTTTTAAATTACAACACCTGTGAATTAAATATTAATTTTTAAAACTAACCTCTGAATAATCTTTTTCTATGTACAAAAGCTAACCTAAGGGCATCAAAAGACTCACACTGACAATTGACATTTGAACTCTGTGACTCCTGGGTAATGTACACAGCATGCTTTCTGGAATGGAAAGGACCAGATATAATGGGTTAAACTGCACTCAAAGGTCAAGAAAATGCAGCATTCTTCTTTTCTGTAACTATGCTCTGGTTCTGAAAGTGCCATTTCCTCTGACAGGGAGGTGGGATGGTGGCGTGAGGGTAGATCACTGAGCATTCACTTTCTAGTTAAAGATAATATCAGAGACAACTCAGTCCGCTGTGTAGGTGCTCAGTCTTCCAGGTGTTTTCCTCTCTTCCCCTCACCCCAGCCAAAATGGCATTTGGGAGGGGAAAAGTTTAGGCATCCACATGGCACCAGGTAGAGTGATGACTGGCCCACAGCAGGATTTTGTTTTACCCAGTGAACCTTACTGGGGGTTCCGGTTGCAGTGCCTTATCCCACTTAGACCAGGACATTAGTCTCTGCTTTTTCTGAATCCTCTTGGCATCCAGCAGCAATTTTGTGTTGACTTGGGTCTCTGCAGGTCCACTAGGCCTTTCCACTTTTGCCTACTCAGCCAAGGCACGCAGGAGGCACCCAACAAAAGTCTCCTATTGTCTTAAGGAGACTTTCCAGGCTCTGCCTCTAAACCGCTCTCTCTCTGTTCTGTTTGTCTCATACTCCAGACGTTTCCTTTGGGATTAGGTTCTTATTCCTTGGAACCTGTCCTTTATATCATACTGAAAGCTGCCTTATGGGTGGTTGAGACTTAAGTCTTCCTTTGCTCCTGCCCCAGAGTCCTGGGCAAACTCCAAGTGGAGTTCCAAGTGGAGCCCCTGGCCTGGCTCTGCAGAAATAAAGTATATCAAATCTATGAATGTCCTGGATTGTATAAGAATCCGCAAACCAAGGGGGCCCGGGTGGCTCAGTTGGTTAGGTGTCCAACTCTTGATTTCGGCTCAGGTAATGATCTCAGTGTCGTGGGATGGAGCTTCGCATTAAGCACAGAGGCTGCTTAAGGTTTTCTCTCTTCTTCTCCTTCTGTGCCCCACCCCCACGCCACATGCACTGTGCTCTCTTGCTCTCCTTAAAAAAAAAAAAAAAAAAAAGAATTCACAGAACAGCATTTGAAAAAGATGAAAGAAAAATTGTTAGGATCTATGAAAGGTATAGGATATTAATTCTTTTAAAATAAAAATGTGGGGGATCCCTGGGTGGCGCAGCGGTTTAGGCGCCTGCCTTTGGCCCAGGGCGCGATCCTGGAGACCCGGGATCGAATCCCACGTCAGGCTCCCGGTGCATGGAGCCTGCCTCTCCCTCTGCCTGTGTCTCTGCCTCTCTCCCTTTCTCTCTCTGTGACTGTCATAAATAAATTAAAAAAAAATAAATTTAAAAAAAATGTGAAATTTCTTCCTGATATGATTTTTAAAAATAAACACATTTGAAAAAATTTGGAAGAGAAGTTTAACTACAGATCAGAGCCATTATTAGCAAAATAGTGCCTTTATGAAAATGAGAGAGAGGCTGTTTCCTCTGAGGAGGTGGGTAGAGCCTTAGGCAGGGCTCACTGCTTGGCAAAGGAAGTAGAGCACACATTAAATGCAGTTCCTACTCAGCCCTTGGCTGATTGCCCCTGGTCAATAAACATCCTGCCCAGTAGTACACAGTGGCCTGATGGATATGATGTTTCAATGCAGAGTTTTATTTATTCACTATCTGACTTTGAGCAAACACCTCAGCCCTTAAGACCTGAGATGTATCACATAACAAAGTGAAGAGGTTGTTACTGACCTTAAAAACTGCCATTCCCTAGGGAGCCTACAGTTTTGTTATTTTTTTTAATGTGGAAATTTTCTCAGAAAGTAGAGGAAGTAAGTACCAAGTGCTAACCACAAGAAGGAACTTGCTGGAGAAGTAGAAGTGACATGAACTCATGGGAAAAAAGTAATTTGGTTATTATAGGGCTCATTGTAAATCAGGGAGGATTGGACATGATCAGATACATATCCTAGACTTCAGTGAGACAGACCTGAGTTTTTCTTTTTAAGGATTGATTGATTGATTGCTTTTACACAGAGAGAGCAAGAGAGCTTGCAGGGTCAGGAACAGAGGGAGAGGGACAAGCAGACTCACAGCTGAGGGGAAGCCTGACAAGGGGCTTGATCTCATCACTCTGAGATCATGACCTGAGCTGAAATCAAGTCAGACACTCAACCAACTGAGCTACCCAGAAGCTCCCAGACCTGAAATATTTTGATAAATGGGAGGAGTCCCTGGACAGACCCTCAAAGGGAAGATGACTAGCGTCTGAGAGAAGTGCTTCAAAATTAAGTTCTAAATCTTTCAAACAAGGGTGATCTTGGATAGGAAGAAAAAGGAGAGGTATCTAAAGTGACACACTTGGCAGCCTAGTAGATTCTCTAGGAAACTCAGATATCAAAGGACATGCACAAAAGATGGAAGAGGGTTAGTTTCAATTGGACCTGAACTGAAAGACAATTGTCAGGAAGCTCAATCCTTAGAATGATGTGATACTTGTGATCAATTTCCAAGGCAATAAAAAGGACTTAAAAATAAAATTTATTGAGATATAATTTACACACAATAAAACACATACTTTAAGTGGGCAGTCTGATGACTTTGACAAATGTATACCATTGACAAAATACAAAACATTCTCAACGACCTCAAAATTCCCTGTGTTCCATTGCAGTAAGTTCTCCCCCCACCCCCCCACCCCCCCGGGAGACCACTGATCTGGTTTCTGTCACTATAGATTAGTTTTGCCTATTCCAGAACTTCTTGTACATAGAAGCATACAGTCTGCATGCTTCCCTATGTTTTCTTAAAAAAGACTAAGAACAAAGAAAGGATTTGCCTTTGGGGCTAAGGATTCTGAGTTAATAAAAAATGAGGAAACATGGAATTCCTTTATGCTGGGCTAGGATGCTCTGAGATAAAGGGGGACTTTTGAGACCATGCATGTAAAGCCTGTAGATACTAAAATTGAAGCCTCATAGAACTCATCAGCCTATGGCTCCTGCCCCACAAACTCCCACCATTTCCCCATTGGTAAGGGGAAGGGAGGAAGCAGTAAGAGATTATTTAAAAACAGTGTGGGACCACCGAGCCTGGGTGTTGAAGGCTGGTTTCAGAGTTTTGACTATAGACACCATATAAGGAAGATGACTGCCTCCAATCTAGAAGAGGAGCTGACTTGTTTTATCTGTTCATGCTATTTGACCAAAGCAATTGCAAATGAATATGGATAGGTACTGCTGAGTGTCTCCTAAGAAACTGGAAAGAAGCCTCCCATCATGTCCCCTGCCCTAGGTGCAAGGACATTTGGAATTGAGAAATCCTAGGTATCTCAAATAGGGATGATGACTCAGGTAGCAAAGGATCAGGGACCTCACTTAATGAATTTCAAGCAAAGCCATGTGAGATAAGGAAGGAACCAACCCTAGTGTCCTGTGTGAAGGCAGGGGCCCCAAGTGAGGCCTGGCTCTGATCCCAGGACCACAAGACTCACAAAGGATTTGCCACTGAGAAAGCCAAGGCATTTCCTAGGACAAAGTCTGGGAAATTCCGAATATTCTATCCAAGACATTAGCATTTCACAAGAGAGAGGACTTTCTTCAGAAAAGAAAAATTCACAGAGGTGGCATTCCCATCTTCTTGACTTTTTCAAGTCTGTTTTGAGGTCAGGAGAGTTGGTGTCCTTACCTCACTGTGTCCCCTGACTTGAAGAGTGTGGCTAATTAGTGCGTCAACCAGGTCATGATGAACCATCTTGAGATACCCGGATATCCTGCCATCACAGAAACCCACACCGACCTCTGGACTAGTCTTTGGAGGGGATTGTGAGAGAGAAGGGGACAGTGAATCTCCAAGGCATCCTTGGGTAGAAAGGATTTCTTCTCCAATAACATCTTGCATGTGTCTGAGTGTGTTCAGCATGCATAGTACTGTTTTTTCTGTAAACCCATTTTTAGTATTAGTTTCTTATAAAAAGTTTGCTAGAAACAAGGAGGGAATTTTACCAGATTGTGATTTGAGGACTATCTTATTTTGTGATGCTTTAAAGATTGTCCCCTACTTTGTCGATTTTGCCAGTAAGACCTCTATGTTTTATCTTCTTTCCTTGTTCTCACAATAAAGATGGGATTTATGTATCATTAACTATCTTCCCAGAACACAAACCTCTAAGAAAGAAAACTTTTTCAGGAAAAAACAAAATAAATGGTAGACTACGAAATAGGAGCTTTGGATTGTCCTAATAGGTGCAGTGACAAACATGCCTGCTGCCCCCAGGGAGTTTATAATTAGAATCGCAATGCATAGGGATCCCTGGGTGGCGCAGCGGTTTGGCGCCTGTCTTTGGCCCAGGGCGCAATCCTGGAGACCTGGGATCGAATCCCACGTCGGGCTCCCAGTGCATGGAGCCTGCTTCTCCCTCTGCCTGTGTCTCTGCCTCTCTCTCTCTCTCTGTGACTATCATAAATAAAAAAATAAATAAAAATTAAAAAATTGCAATGCATATTGAAACAGTTATCAGGCTTAAAATGGTATTAATTAGTGAAAATAGAATATTATTTACTTTCTTTCAAAATTAGAAGTCCTGTAAATGTTAACCCATTCTAGATTTTACCTACTACTTCTAGAAAAGCATTGTCAGTACTACATTAATCTATTCTATTAGCAATGTTAAGTATTGGATAAATTTATTTGGTAATGATCAGAAGAGACTGTGATGTAAGCATTTAAGTTGGTATCTATGTCTTGGAAATAGTATGAATGTAACAATTCATTAAGATGAAGGGACTATTTTTTAAATTTGTGTATGCTTGACACAAACTGAGATTAATATATATATGTAACCTACCCGACTGCCAACTTTATCCCCTTCCACACCCATCTTGGAGAGGAACGATCATCTAAAATTAAACTATTTGCAGACAAGTTTTCTGAAGAATGTAACACTAAGAGAGGTCATTCTTTTTCTATATGTTTTAGAAGAACCAAACTTAAAGAATGATGTGATAAATCCCACGCAAACTATTAAATCTTAGAAAATGTAGGCTTTTGTCTTAAGTAGCTTGAAATAGCAGAAACAATCTTATTTTTTTTTATTTTTATTTATGATAGTCACAGAGAGAGAGAGACAGAGAGAGAGAGAGATAGAGAGGCAGAGGGAGAAGCAGGCCCCATGCACCGGGAGCCCGACGTGGGATTCGATCCCGGGTCTCCAGGATCGCGCCCTGGGCCAAAGGCAGGCGCCAAACCGCTGCGCCACCCAGGGATCCCCAACAATCTTATTTCTTATAGTTATTTTTTATAGTCTATTTTTGAAACATATACTAAAATGCTTAAATTCATAAGAACTATGTCCAAAGACATTAAATTTATAAAAACCTTATTAGTGACTTAATTTTAAATATAATCGTTAGCACTTTTTAAAAAGAATTTCATATGTGTTTTCATTTTCTTGAGTATTAAAAGCATTCTATGACTGTTAAGCAGTCAACTCATAGTAAGTCTAATGAATATCTGATTCAACATTCACTAAAATAAAAACAATTGTGACATTTGTGCTCAGATAGCATCTCTACAGGGACTATCTTCAGAGTGAAGGATGAAGTAGGGAACTGGTCATCAGGAATTTAAAATCAGCTCTCAGAACCTGTGCTCAGAGGCAGATACCTAAGTTGAGGGCTCTTGTTGCAAATGACAATTGCAGTCTCATTAGAAAATGAGTATTGGATTCCCTTCAAGTGGACTCCTTTTTTTTTTTTTTTAAGATTTTATGTATTTATTCATGAGAGATACAGAGAGAGATGCAGAGACATAGGCAGAGGGAGAAGCAGGCTCCCTGCCGGGAGCCTGATACAGGACTTGATCCCAGTACCCCGGGATCACTACCTGAACCAAAGGCAGACGCTCAACCACTGAGCCACCCAGGCATCCCTGGACTTCTTTCTTTAGGTGGCTCTCACAACATGGAAGCCAGGTACATGACCATGATGAGCTGTACATCATGTGCAGAGCTGTAAACAGGAATGACGGAACTGGGTCAGCTGTACAATTTCAAAGCCTCTGAACATCCTCTCAGGTTTGAGTTTATCATCATCATTAAGGTTCATTATCAGACCAAGTTATACAGGCCAGTCTGCAGTGGACTGAGCTGAAGATGATTTAAATTCACTAAGTTCTCTAGAGAAGAATGGGTAAGTATGAAAAGTATTAAAAGAAATACTTTGAAAAGCCAGTGAGGGTGAAGGGTAAGACCTAAGGTCAGACTCAAGCACCAGAAGATGGTTGTAATATCATTGTACATTGATGAGAAGTTATGTTGCTCCTACAAGGTAAGAAGGGAGGAGAAGGAAAAGAAGAAGCAGAGAGGCAAGCAAAATGCTTCATTCAATGCAGGCCCGTCCGGCCTCTGTTCATGGGTTTGGGCAGGGGCGTGACCAGCTCCCACTGGCTCTGGAGAGACAGGTGACATCCATCAGTGACATCATCGTGATAGCTCAGAATAACACAAGAAATTGGCACAGAATATACCACGGAAATTGGCAAATGCTACAAATCAAGGCTCACCAGCTTTGCCATTCCTCTAATGTTCCTCTATTATGTTGGCTTAATACATGTCTAAGTATTTAGAAGTTGTAAGTCAGAGTATCAAAATTGTTAGATAAAATATATTTTACCCTCCAACTCTGGCAAGTATATTTTTAGAATGAACTGGAAGTGTAGGTTCCAGAATTTAGCATTCTCAGACTCTTTAGGGTTCCATAACAGAATATACAAACACAGCTGGCTCCTTGGGTGTCCCAGCCCAAGTTGTGAGCAGTTCCTCTTCTATTTCTGCCCACTGCCCCATCATACACAGCAACAGGCCTTGTGTGCACATATGGGGGCATCCTAAGCTGCATATCGAAGCTCTATCTATACCCCCCTCATAAAACATGTGCCTTTGGCACCCTTGGGGACTATGAGTGTGTATTCTCTTTGGGTAGCCTGTCCATGTAAAGACTGAACCATGAAGAGGCTGTATAAGGCCTGAAAAAGGCTTAGGGCTGTTTGGAGGGAGAATTCTAGGGTCTTAGGCACCCTGAGTATGGTATAAAAGGGAGTGCTACAGGAACCCTGTGGGCATGTTTCCTCAGCCCAATAGACTCCTTGGCCTATAAAGAGGATGTAGTCAGAGGAGGGTGAGAGTGAGGATCTCTAAAGCAGAGAGCCTAGTGCTCTCTTCTTGCCAGGTTTAAAATGGTATTGTGCTGGGCATTGAACAATGGACCCCTCTCTATGGATCCTCCAAATTCTAAGTAAACTCTACAAAAATTACGAAATGCCTGAGTTATTAGATTCCCCCCTCCACCTCAGAAACTAGAGAATGGATGACCTTTGTTGATGCAGAATGACATAGAGGCCACATCTGGACACACTGAGCATCAGGAGCTAGAGGTCCCAGCTAACGTGAGTTGAAAAAATTAATATTTTAGAACACTTATACTCTGTTCTTGCTCTCGTAGGGGCTTCAGTCCAAAAGCCATCTTCTTACCCATAGCTTCCGCTCTAATTCTCTGATGGACCCTTTCCATCAATATTTATATATGCTCAAACTTTTCCCATTCGAATTCAACCAAAAAATAAAAACTTCCTTGGACTGATTCTCTATTGTCAATTCTTGTCCTATTTCTCTTCTCATATCAAGAGCCAAAATTCTTGAAAAGTTGTCTCTGTTTCTCTCTCTAACTCTTAATTCTACCACGGTCTGGCTCTTGCTGCACCACACCATCAAAATTCAGAAGATATTTTCCGGCCTTTATTTGTTTGACCTCTCTCTGGAATCTGGAACTATTAAGCTCTCTCATTCCTGATATGACCCTTCTTTGGCTTCCAGAAACTCATTTTTCTGATTACTTTCTAATACCCCACAACCCCTCCACCTCCATGGCAGGCCCTCTTCCTCTCCCATCCATTAAATGCCTGCTGTCTTCAGGGCTCTGCCCTAGTTCCTCTGCTCTTTTTATTCCATTCTGTCTCTAAGTTAATCTCCATATGTGGATGATACCCCAGCTTTTATCTTTAAACCAGATCTTTTTCTTTTGATTTAAAAGCCTGAATATTCCACTCTGGGTCCACCTGGAAATCTTGCAGTCACCTTAAACTCAACATACCTAAAACTGAACTCATCTTATTTCCTCTTCACTTAGAAAATGCCATCCTGTCTCCCAGCTACTCAAGCCAGATACCTGAGTTTTTCTTGGTGTCTCCCTGCCTCTCACTGAGCTCGGACTGGGTATGTTGCAAACTGACTAAGTCTAATAGGCTGTTAACAACTGTTAGGTTCTTCCTGGGAGATGCTGAGGGTCTCCAGTAGTTAGAGGTAGGTGAGGACTTCATGTTGTACCTGAAATTCACTTAAAAGTTGGCATGTACTCTAGTAGCAAGCCTCAGGCTGAACTCTGCTTCAGCTATCATTAATAGCAATCAGGCTCTCTGTTCCTGTAAGCTCAGCTCAATCCAGTAGATACTGTATTAGTTGAGATAAGGTAAAGCTGATGTAGCAGAGAGACCCAACAATAATGTAGTGGTTTAAAGCAACAGTCTAAGGTGAACATTTCAAGTTGGCAGGTGGCTCTACACCATGCAGTCACTCACGGACTCACGTTCCTTCTAAAATGATGCTCTACCATTTCCAGGGCCTTTTTTTCTCTGCATGATCAAGGTCCTAGCTATCCAAGTGGTGAGAAGGAAGGCATACTAATGGTCTTAAGGTTTAGACCCAGAAATCTAGGCACACATCCTGCTACTCACATTCTATCAGACAGATGTAGCCATACACCACACCTGTTAGGCAGGCTATAATTATGGTGTAGCCACACATCTAGGAAGAAGGGCAGAATGCATTTTTTTGGTGGACAACCAGTTGTCTCCACCACTCGCACACTGCCAAATATTTTGCATAAAACGGTTAATCAAAGCAGATGCACTAATAGTGTAGAGGCAAGTTCAGATCACTTACTAGTCAAAACAGGTAGCAGAATCTTCAGGTCCAGGTCAGGGGCAGAGCCAAGAATACCATTCTGAAACAATTGGTCTGCTGGGCTTATATAAAATTCATATATTCCTGTGTATACAGGAGCAGAAGTACCTTTACAGTATTGCTAGTTGATGTAAATGGCTTACATATCACTTTTTGCCAATTAAAAATTATCATTTATTAAGCTAATTAATAATTAGCCTATTGAGTTAGAAAGAGTTAAACCACTTGTTAATAGGTCCTCTGGAGTATGGGGACCTGCTAAAGGCATTTCAAATATGCCTGGAGAGTAAATTTCTGATTAAGGGACTTTAAAGGCTGAATTTCTTTCTCTAGATTAAAACTAACACATATCACACTGTCCATGCTCTTGACACATATTGAAACATTTACACACATACATGGGAAATACAAAAGAGTAGGTGCCAGAATAGAGCTGGTAGTTATCAGATAGAGCCTATTCTGTCCAGTTAATAACATAAAAATATTTCCAGAGAGATTCTATAGTTCAAGGTCCTATGAAGGAGAAAGGGATCTATACAGAAATCTATTGCATTTCTATACACTAATAATAAAGCAGTAGAAAGAGAAATTAAGAAAACAGTACCGGGATTCCTGGGTGGCGCAGCGGTTTAGCGCCTGCCTTTGGCCCAGGGCGCGATCCTGGAGACCCAGGATCAAATCCCACGTCAGGCTCCCGGTGCATGGAGCCTGCTTCTCCCTCTGCCTTGTGTCTCTGCCTCTCTCTCTCTCACTGTGTGCCTATCATAAATAAATAAAAAAAAAAAAGAAAACAGTACCATCTACAACGGCACCAAAAATAATAAAATACCTAGGAATAATCTTAACCAAAAAGGCAAAAGACCTGTACTCTGAAAACTATAAAACATTGATGAAAGAAACAGAAGGTGGTATAAGCAAATGGAAAGACATTCCATGCTCACAGGTTGGAAGAACAAATATTGTTAAGATGTCCATACTACTCAAAGCAATCTACAGATTCAATGCAATCCTTATTAAAATATCAACAGCATTTTTTACATAATTAGAACAAATAATACTAAAATTTGTTTGGAGCCACAATAGCCAAAGCGATCTTGAGAAAGAAAGAAGCAGGAGGCATCACAATCCTAGATTTCAAGACATACTATAAAGCTGTAGTCATCAAAACATTATGGTACTCACACAAAAGCAGACACATACATTAATAGATTGAGACCCCAGAAATAAGTCCATGTTTATGTGGTTAATTAATCTATGACAAAGGAGGCAAGAACATACACTGGGGAAAAGACTTCTCTTCAAAAACTGGTGCTGAGAAACCTGGACAGCTACATGTAAAAGAAGAAACTGGACCACATTCTTACACCATACACAAAAATAAACTCAAAATGGATTAAAGACCTAAATGTGAGACCTGAAACCATAAAACTCCTAGAAGAAAACATAGGCAGTAACCTCTTTGACATGGGCCGTAGAAACGTTTTTCTAGATATGTCCCCCAAAGTAAGTGAAACAAAACAAAAATTAAACTATTGGGACTACACCAAAGTAAAAAGCTTTTGCACAGAAAAGAAACCATCAGAAAAAACAACAAGGCAACCTACAGAATGGGAGAAGATATTTGCAAGTAACATATCCAGTAAGGGCTTAATATCTAAAATATATAAAGAACATTTATACAACTCAACACCAAAACCCCCCAAATAATCCAGTTAAAAAGTGAGTGGAGGACCTGAGTAGACATTTTCCAAAAAAGACACAGAGATGGCCAACAGACTACATGAAAAGATGCTGAACACTTCTCATCATCAAGGAAATAGAAATCAAAACCACAATGCAGTTATCATCTTACACCAGTCAGAATGGCTAGAATCAATAAGATAAGAAATAACAAGTGTTATGGAGAAATGGAGAAAAGGAAACCCTCATAGACTATTGATGAAAATATAAATTGATGCAGCCACTGGGGAAAATAGTATGGAGATTTCTCAAAAAATTAAAAATAGAATTACCATATGATCCAATAATTCTGGTGTGGGATATTTACCCAAAGAAAATGAAAACATTAATTTGAAAAGATATATGCACCCCTACATTAATTGCAGCATTGTTTACAATAGCCAAGATAGGAAGCACCCCAGGGACGCCTGGGTGGCTCAGGGGTTGAGCGTCTGCCTTTGGCCCAGGGTGTGATCCTGGAGTCCCAGGATCGAGTTCCGCATCGGGCTCCTGCATGGAGCCTGCTTCTCCCCCTGCCTGTGTCTCTGCCTCTCATGAATAAATAAATAAAATCTTTTTTTAAAAAAAGGAAGCACCCCAGTATCCACTGATAGATGAATGATAAAAAAGATGTGGTATATAAATACAATGGAATATTATTCAACCATAAAAAAGAATGAGATCTTGCTACTTGCAACAATAGAATGCAGCTAGTGGGAATAATGCTAAGTGAGATAAGTCAGTCAGAGAGATGCAAATGCCATATGATTTTGCTCATATGTGGAACTTCAAAAATGAAACAAATGAACAAAGAAAAAAAAGAGATTAAAAAAAAAAAAAACCCAGACTCTTAACTACAGGGAAGAAATCAGTGGTCACCAGCACGGAAGTGGGTGGGTGAAATAGGTGATGGGGATGAAGAGTACACTTACCTGACGAGCACTGAGAAGTGTAGAGAATTGCTGAGTCATTATATTGTCCACCCGAAACTAATATACCTCTGTATATTAATTACACTAAAAAGCTCAAAATTATTGAGGAAAAAAAAAGTCTGAATCCACTCAGCATTTTGCCCAATTCTGAAGGTCCTGACATCAATTTCCTGTTCCTCCGCTCTAGGGAACTGGCAATAGCAGTTAACCTCTGTGGCCAGGAGAGTATTTCCCGGATGGCCTGGATCCTCTTTTCAGTGTTTTACATGGCTCTTATTGCACAGTTTAAGGATGTCCACTTCTTATTTCTGGGTCTTTTTTTTATAAATAAAAGTGGTTCTTGTTTTTTTGCTTCAACTATTGCTCAAAATAGTTTGTGACTACTGAGGCCTTCTCCATTCCCTTGTGTGAGCTTGCATTAATGCCTGTGCCAGGGCAACCGGACTAATGTTTATGGTAAGGACTCTGGACTTTCTGGGACAGAATCCCAGCATCACCATTTACCACCTGGATGACCTGATGCCATGACTCAATATCCCCCTTCCTTGGTTTCCTACCTATAAAATCAATTATAAGTACAAAATGCTTGTTTGTACACTTAGTATCTGGCACACGTAGCTCTATGGGGGTGTTGGTTATTATCATTAGTTTCTCCTGACAGACCTGTAGTCTTCTCCACTTTATTTTATTTTATTTTATTTTATGAAGTAAACCAGTAACAAATACTTCTATTGTTTAACTATCATCCTTAACATGTCACATGACCTGCCTCTCCATTAGGTACCTGCAGATGCCAGGTGAGATGGCTGCAAGGGTTGCTTTGAAGTTTAACATGCTTGAACCTATGATTCCAGCATGAAAAAATTTGCATTTTAATTGTCCTTTATCTGTTGTCTGTCTTCTAAACATTTTACCTGGTTATTAGTCTTTCTATATGAAGAAATAAAGGGATAAGAAAAAGAGAACTGAAATAATTTTTTAAAGAAAAGAGGCTCAGTGGGCAGTTGTTGAAAGCCTGAAAAGGTTTTAATGTTGCCTCTACATTAGGTTTATTTATGTATTATTTGTTCCCCTTAGAAGTTGTAGATTTTTTATTGGTGTTAAGATATGCTGAAAATTCTGAGGAAATTATTTTGAAGTCAAGTTTGTTTGTGATGGCCTTTATGTAATTTGGGGCCATGAGGCTGCTTCATATTAACTATTTATCCATTAAGTTTGTGGTAAATATTTTACCATCTGACTGGAATCAATACTAGTGGCTAAAATCTATATAAAATTTAGAGTGTATTTTATCAAAAAATTATACATAGGTCGACATACTTAATTCAATCCAAAAGTAGGGCCCAAATCAGGGACAGAATCCCAGCAACACCATTTACCACCTGGATGACCTGATGCCATGACTCAATCTCCCCCTTCCCCGGTTTCCTACCTATAAAATCAATTATAAGTGCAAAGTGCTTGTTCATACACTTAGTATCTGGCACTCGTAGCACTATGGGGGTGTCGGCTATTATCATTAGTTTCTCCTGACAGACCTGTAGTCTCCTCCACTTTTATTTCATGGAGCGATTCATTTTCCGGTTTCCCTGTACTCCTAGGCAATGCAGCTAGGGGAGCAGAGGCAGGACAACGGGATTGTTAGGGTTCCAGTTTGCCTGGGAGTTGCCTAGCTGTAGCACAGAAAGTGCTAGGAGACTTTCTATCCCAGGAAATAATCCCACACAAAGCAGGACCTCTGGTCACCTGGCTGAAGGGTAAGGAGGACTTGCCTGCCAGCCTAGAAAGGTCTGAGTTTATTGATACAGCAGCACTGACTTATTAACTGCAACAGGGACTTAAGTAGGGTGAACACACAGGCATCAAGTACTGTCCTCCAACTGTGGGTTCCTAGGAGCCTCTTCTCCCGAAAGAGAAAGAGGAAAAGCAGCGCTATTTATTTCCTCCTGGATTGCAGGTTTGCCACTGAGGTTGGAGCGTGCCACGCACCTCCCTCAACACTCACATCAGGGTGAGCTTCAGCGGGACTTGCATGTCTTTCAGACCAACGTTGAGGGTTTTATCACCTTGTGCCCCATAAGGAGGTGAAAGAGAATAGTAGCTTAAAGTAGGGGCTGGCACTCACACCCCTGCTCTTCCCCTTACCAGGTGGAGCGACCCAGAAGTCCTCTCCCTGTGGGGCTCTGGTCAGGGTGGCCCACAGGAGACCCACCCTCCCACCCTCCCACCCTCAGGGGAGTCTGTGAATTCACTCAGCTCAAGAAACTGAGTAAACAGCAGTGACTTGCCACAGAAAACCTCAGACCTGGCTTTGGGCTACCAGAGTGGGAGATTTCCCTGTAGTACAGATCAAGCCGCCCGGCAGCCTGCCCAACTGTGTTGACCACTTAGCTGCTGTCAGATCTTTGTGAGCCAAAGCATTCTGATTGCTGACAGGTCTCTGCCGCCCTTTGCAGTAGGTGTGCCCGCACACCTGGTCTTTGGCTGTTAAATGCTGCCGATTGGCCTCTGGTACTCTGGGATCCCATCACCCCATCCCGTTGAAGCCAGCTAGCCCCTCTCCAGGGTGCTGCCTCCTAGAGTGACACCTCGCCTGTAGAAGAGCGAACTGCAGAGCTTTCCAAGGACGCAGATGCCTTCGTGAGGAGAGTTGCTTTTTGGGCCGTTTCCGGGAACATAGATGGGACATGGGGGTGCAGGCTAGTGATACATCCAGTCCAACGTTCCTAACTCCCTAAGGCTTTGCACTGTCTCCTCCACATCATGCTGGGCACACTCCTGTCAGTGAATTTGGCCTGGCCCAGTATTATATTCCCCACATCTTTTTTTTTTTTTCAAGATTGTATTTATTTATTTATTTGAGAGAGAGAGTGGGAGTGCACAAGTGGGCTGAGGAGCAGAGGGAGAGGGAGAAGCAGACTCCTCGCTGAGCAGGGAGCCCAGTGTGGGACTTGATCCCAGAACCCTGAGACCAGGACCTGAGCCAAAAGCAGACGCTTAACCAACCGAACCCTTCTTGTTCTCACATCTTTAAAATGAACTCCCACACGTGTTCCCTAGGTTTCTGATGATATATATTAGAAAAGTGTGGCCGTTCTTTGGGAAGAAACTATTTCTTCCTGGGTCAGAGTGTGTGCCTGGCCTGCGGGAACAGGCTGATATTTAATGTTAGCTGATGCATCATTTGTAAAAGGAGGTGGCTGGGCTGGGCCTTGAGGAGAACCAAAGGGCCCTTCCAAGAAATCTGCCCCAGATGAAGTTTTGCACAGGTATTTAAGCCAAGGAAGGCTAGTTTGCTTGGACTTAGTTTGCAAGCTGCTTCCCCAGGAAAGAGAGGCTCATAAACTGTAAATTCAACAGTTGTTTTAATTCAGCAGCCCAGACATTTACATTTTATGTTTAGTTTTCAGCAATATCAGCCCTTTGGGTAAAAAGAAATGATTGTTTTAGGACCGTCATGGAAACTTTCTGGCTTGAGAAAGCTAAGAGCTCAAAGCTGAGTTTGTCATTTTATAAGTATTCAACTGTACTCCCCACACTTGATCTCACACCACACTCCTCAGAATCCTCATCAACTGCCTCCAACAGTCAAATGTAGCAACCGCTTGGATTGCCTCACTTTGTACTTCATCACAGTCAAACACGGGTGATGGTGTGACTGTGATGTCCCAGTGTGCCAGGGATTCCTAGCTTCCCATTTCTCATTGGCAAGGAACTCAGAGCTGAGCTCTAACCAAAGAACATGATGAACCAAATCCTACCTTTGCAGGTCCCCATGCCAAATCTGGATTGGTCAGAGTGTACCAAGAGAGTCTAAGCCACATTTGAACAGGGAAAGTTTAATATAAAGGATTATTAACTAGGGGCACGTGTGTGGCTCAGTGTCTTACTGGGTTCAGTGTCCTACTCTTGATTTCAGCTCAGGCCATGAGCTCAGGGTCATAAGATGGAGCCTCATGTTGGGCTCCACGCTCAGTGCAGAGTCTGCTTGAGATTCTCTCTCTCCCTCTTCCTCTGCCTCTCCCCCGCTCATGCTCTCAATAAATAAATAAATAAAATCTTTAAAAAAAGAATTATTAACTATAATTGGGTAATAACTATAAGGAATAAAAAGAATGCTGAAGAATGCCCTTGTGGAGAAAAGTACTCAAGGAAGAAACAAAGTTGGAGGCAGTCCTTCTCTTGGAGTTTGGGACTCAAACCTGGTTGGAGGAGTGGTTTTAGCCCACTAGATGGTGACCGGATTGCTGGGTGGCCCTTCCAGAGCTGGTTTCTAGACACTGGACAAGCAGGAACACCCTTTTGTAGGACAGGTGGGCTGAGCCTGGCCAGGAAATCATGGCCAGGATTGGCAAGCAGGAAACCACCTCTGGGGTACATGTGGGTGCGGCTGGCTGCTGTAACAAAGCATCACCCTGGGTGGCTTAAAGAGCAGGAATTTATTTCCTCATAGTTCTGAAGGCTAGAAGTCCAAGGGAAAGGTGTCGTCAAGGTTGATTTCTTCTGAGACATTTCTTCTTGCCTTGTAGGTAGCCTTCCTCTGATGTCTTCACATGGTCTTCCCTCTGTGTGATCTCTGCTTCTTATAAGGACACTAGTTATATTGGATTAGGGCCCATCCTAATGACTTCATGTAACCTTAATCACCCTTCTAAAGACCCTATTCCCAATACAGTCACATTAGAAGGTACTGTGGGTTAGGACATCGACAGAGGAATTTGGGGGGTTCACAATTCAGTTCTTAACACCCAGGAAGGAATTCAGTTCTTAAACATAACTGGATGTCTCCACCACATGCTGCTGACAGCCAGCCACACGTGGAAGCAAGAAGCAAATGGAAACACACCGGGCTCAGGAAGAAAAGCCCTTCCTCCTGCAGGGTCCCTCCAGTGCCCTCTACTGACAAAGCTTAATATCATGCTCATTGCCAAGGGTTCACCTCCATTGTCGCAGAGCAGATAGTGAAGACTGCATTTAGAGCCAAGAGGCAATAAATTAATAATTAGCACCCTGGTGCTTCATTTCTGGGAGCTTCCTGATAGTCTCTTGATAAATTGTCTGCCTAGATTGGCTACTTTGCAAGTAGGAACACGGACACGTTGGTTTTGTTTTGCTTCGCAGTTTTCTTTTGATGGTAGTTGTGCATGCCTTCAAGTTATCATTCGAAAAGAGAGACACCGAATTTTTCCCAGTATTTTTTAATTTTGGTAAGTGTTAATTAAAATCATCTGAATTTATAATATGGCCTGGTTATGGACTACAGAAACAAGACCAGAAACTGACCCTTCCGGTTGCACCTTGTATCTGATTCATCCCTGGTTCAAGGTTGATACTCTTGCTCTTCCTTATTCCGGAATATTGTTGCTCCAGTTGTTACACAGCTTCCATCACATCATGGAAGTCTCTGTCCAACTGTCACCACTCAGAATTGTTTCCCTGGCATTCTATCAAACATTCTCCCTTCCCCGTAACTCTTTCCCCTTATCAAGCTTTATTTTTCTTCATAATAACTTACCACTATGTCAGATTATATTATTTTATTTTTTTTAAAAAATTATTTATTTATTCGTGAGAGACACAGAGAGAGAGGCAGAGAGAAAAGTAGGCTTCCTACAGGGAGCCCATGTGGGACTTGATCCCCAGACCCCAGGGATCACGCCCTGAGCCAAAGGCAGATGCTCAACTGCTGAGCCACCCAGGTGTCCCAGATTATATTATTTTAAATAGTTTATTTATTTATTTATTTATTTATTTATTTATTTATTTATTATTTATTTATTTACCTACCTATGCACATTTATTTATCTATTTACTTATTTATTTCTTATTAAAACACCAGCTTTAGGAATGTAGGTCTCAGAAACGGCATAGGTTCTTCTGGAACATAAATCCACATGAATTTTAGCTCCTAACTGAATTAGCACAGCAACAATGTGTTTGCATTTTGGGTTGGGTTTTTTTTTTTTTAAGACTTTATTTATCTTCAGGGGTAGTCGGGGAAGGGGAGAAGCAGACTCCCTGCTGAGCAGGGAGCCCAATGCAGGGCTCAATCCCAGGACCCTCGGATCATGACCTTAGCCGAAGACAGATGCTCAACCACTGAGCCACCCAGGTGCCCCCATGTTTGCATTTTGGTTATTCTTACTCCAAATGGATGAAAATGAATTCCATTCACTTTGTGTGTGGTATAACTCAGTTCTGTGAGTTTAGACAAATTCATACAATTTTGTAAAATCACTGAAATCAAAATACCAAACTTTCATCACTTCCCTTGTGCTCTTTTGTAGTTAATTCTTTTCCTGACCTCCAGTTTCTGGCAACCACTGCTTTGTGTTCTGTCCCATAGTTTTGCCTTTTCCAGGAATCCTACAGTACATTGCTTTTGGAGCCTGGCCTCTTTCACTTCACATTTGAGATCCTTGCATGTGGCTGCATGTATGATTAGTTTGTTCCTTTTTATTGATGGTAGTAGTCCATTTCATATATATGTACACACCCACGCCCACCCACCTCCACCTACCCCACCCACCTCCACCTACCCCACCCACCTCCACCCACCCCACCCCACCCTGGTTTGCTAACCCTTTGCCAACTGAAGGACATTTGTTTTTTTCCAGTTTGGAGTAATTATGAATCAAGCTACTGCAAACATTCATGTGCAGGGTTTTTTGTGTGAACCAAGTTTTCTTTTCTCTTTTTTTTAAGATTTTATTTATTTATTCATGAGAGACACAGAGAGGGGCAGAGACATAGGCAGGGGGAGGCGAAGCAGGCTCCATTCAGGAGCCAGATGCGGGACTTGATCCCGAAACCTTGGGACCACGTTCTGAGTAGAAGGCAGACATTCAACCGCTGAGCCAAGCAGGGATCCCCTGAGTTTTATTTTCTCTCATATGTAGGTGTGAGATTGCTGGGTCATATGGTAAATGCATAGTTAACTATAAGAAACTGTTTTCCAAAGTAACAATACCATTTTGTCTTTCCACCAGTGTTCTCACTACTGCTTTTTATAATGTAGCTTGGGTATGGACATAAAATCAGAAATTTGATCTTTTTGTTCTGCTTGATTTGTCCCTATTGCAAGGCTTCACACTTGTGGTTCCTTCTTTCTAGAACACATTTACATGTGCTATTGTAATTTTCATTGACATTGACTATAGAGGAGGGCCTGCATACACATCTGATTAAGACCAGCTGAAAACCAGGGGATCCCTGGGTGGCTCAGCGGTTTAGTGCCTGCCTTTGGTCCCAGGGCACGATCCTGGAATCCTGGGATCAGGTCCCGCGTCGGGCTCCCGGCATGGAGCCTGCTTCTCCCTCTGCCTGTGTCTCTGCCTCTCTCTCTCTATGTCTATCATAAATAAATAAATCTTAAAAAAAAAAAAAAAGACCAGCCAGAAACCAAAGGAAGAAAGTCAGAAATATGAATGTGGGAAGATTGTAAAGCCATATTCCTTTTTCCTACATTCTTGTGCATATCCTAAGACCTCAACAATTTTCAATGAATAATTAATTAGTTTGTGCTAAAAACTTTCTTATTTGTAACATTTTTGAGTGAATTAAAAGTATTTATGGAGTGTTTATTTTTAGTACTAAAATACTGATGATCACAGACAAACTCACGATTGATTCTAAGATGTAATGTTGTCTTTATCTCTCTTGAAGGAAATAATGTAAGCAGAAAGCAATTTCTGTTTATGGGGCATTCCCGAAACAGGAGCTGACCTTTGATCCCGGTAATTCTCTTGGATACAGTGTCATATTTCCATTGCCTAAGTATAAAGGAAGTCAGGGTCATGATATTTTCTTTCTGTTACAATGCTCAATGTTGCTTAAGGAAAAAAAAATAATAACTTAATCTTAAAAAGAAGATTCTTAGAGTTTTAAACTAAGTAATCAAATAAAAATCCAATTAGCATTTACATTATTACTTTCGATTTCTTTACATTGAATTTATACTTTATTAATGGGTAGGATATCGCTTTGAGAATTCATCCATGACTTTCACAATTCTCCATTTTGCGTTCCATATTCCCATCCCTAATAAATCAAAACCATTTAAGAAACTCAGGCTTAGGGGATCCCTGGGTGGCGCAGCGGTTTGGCGCCTGCCTTTGGCCCAGGGCGCGATCCTGGAGACCCAGGATCGAATCCCATGTCAGGCTCCCGGTGCATGGAGCCTGCTTCTCCCTCTGCCTATGTCTCTGCCTCTCTCTCTCTCTGTGTGTGTGTGAGACTATCATAAATAAATAAAAATTAAAAAAAAAAAAAGAAACTCAGGCTTAGGAACTGAATGTTAAAATTGTCCTAAGATAGCACCTTAAAATCAGCTATCTCTTAAGGAAGTAGTTTCTCCTTGCTGGCTTTTAGAAAGAGAGAGTTTGGAGAGGAAAACCAGTGCTGAAAATACCTGCAAATGATGACAATATTTAATGAGCACACACCATGCTGTTAAAAGCTCTCCATATGTGATTCATTCAACAAATATTTAGTGAGCACTTACTCTGTGCTAGGCACTATTCCAGACACTGGAGATAAAGTATTGATCAAGACAGAAAACATCTATGCCCTCATGGAGCTTAGATTCTAGATGATGAGGACAGAAGATGAAGAAATAAAATCATATCGTATGTTTTACTATGGAGAGAAATAAAGCAGAAAAAAGAGAAAAGGGCATCTGTCTATGAAGAGTGTGCAGTTTTAGAGGGGAGACAAGGCTTTGTTGACATGGTGCTCTTTGGGCAAAGACCGCAGGAGGTGAGGGGTAGCCTGGAAGGAACCTGCAGGAAGCCCTCCAGGGACCAGTGAGGCGGGTGAAGGCTGGAGCTGCACAGCCAGGGAGAGGGCAGCAGGAGAGTCAGGAGGCAATGGGCAGCTGGGTAGATTGGGCCTGTTTGAGACCTTGGATTTACACTGATGGAACTGGGGACCATGGAGAGGTTCTGAGCTGAGGCATGGCAGGTGCTTATGTTTTAACAGGATCTCCCTAGCAATTGTGGTAAGAATGGAAAGAAAGAGGAAGAGAGGAGGAGGAGGAAGACCAGTGAGGAAGCAGGGAGAGAGGGTGGTACTTGGACCAGGGTGGTACAGTGGAGGTGATAAGAAGGATCCAAATACATTTTGAGGGTAGAGCCAAGAAGCTCTTCCAATGTCTTGGATGTGGAATGTGAGAGAATGGGAGGCGTTGGGGGAAAACCCAAGGTTCTGGGAAGAGCAACAAGAAAAGTAGATGCTATTACTGAGATGGTGCAGAGGGTGGGAGATTTGAGGAGGCAGGTTAGGAGCTCAGCTTCAAACACGTTAAGTTAGAGGTGCTTATTTGGCATTCAGAGAGAAACACCGAGAAACACCGAGTAGGCTGTTCAATATCCAATTTCTCCCAGCTCAAGTTCAAGGTGGATGTTAGGCTGGAGGTACATATTTGGGAGTAATCAATGTACAGACAACATTTAGCCGAGAGACCAGAGATTATTTTTTCTTTTTTTTTTAACTTTTTAAAGATTTATTTATTTATTTATTTATTTATTTATTTATTTATTTATTATAGACAGACAGAGAGAGAGAGAGAGAGAGAGAGAGGCAGAGACACAGGAGGAGGGAGAAGCAGGCTCCATGTCAGGAGCCCGATGTGGGACTCAATCCCGGGACTCCAGGATCGCGCCCTGGGCCAAAGGCAGGTGCTAAACCGCTGAGCCACCCAGGGATCCCCAATTATTTTATTTTCTTGTACAATCCTTACACTGCCACCAAGAGGTAGATGTTATTTCAATCCTTGAAGCCAGAAAAGTTTAAATATCTTGTTCTAAATCATAGTAACCATATGTATTTAAATGTTCATTCTAATCTCAATTTCCATCTGACAATAACTTATTGTGATTATGAGTAAATTATCTAGGTCTTCATTTCCTCACAAATAAAATTAAGGGATAACCAGTTTTCAAATGGGGTTGTGTGAAAATCCCAAGGCTCCCTCAAGTCCAGTGAGAGCTTTCTTCAAACAAGAAAGGGATGCTGAGAAGGGAGGATTCAGGCATCTTCATCCAGGTTAAAGGACAGGTCTCTGCTTTCATCTGTGTTTATATATTGGGGCCTTATGTAAGATTTTATTTGAAGAATGTATTTCTGTTGCTTCTTTAACAAAAGAGAAATTCACGGGTCTAGGTCGTCTCTGTTAGCCTTACTTGCTCCACCACTTCCATTTACTCACCTAACAAGCAATTATGCCTGCTTACGCTGCTCTGGTCACTGTTGCTCGCTGCTTTTAGGATTTTAGTTCGTCACTGAGAGGGAAGGAAAGCTACAGAGTTTTTCCCATTTTCTGATTAAAATGCCAACCCATGAGGAGGAGTAACTAAATATCCCTGTATCTGAGTGGAACAACATACTATGTTGCCTTGTGATTGGCAGGGATTAAAAAACGATGTCTTAGTGCTGGCTGGATTCTGAGGAAAGAGGCCCTCCTGTACTGCAGATAAACATAGAGACCTTTCTTTAACATGTGCACACCACCATGTCTAACCTTCCACTCCCACACCATACTCCCTGGAAATATGCACAGAGACTTGCTGCTGCTAGCAATTTATCCCATGGAAATAATCAGAGAAGATGTGCCCAAAGATATGAATCTATTCATAACACTGTTGTTTGGGAGGGAGGAAAAAAGGTAAAGACCCTATATAATCAATAGTAGGAGTAAATAATAGTACAGGCATCTAACCTATGCAACCAAAGGTTAAACGTTCATATTTTGAAAGGTTTAGTGACATGGGAAAATACTAAGCAAAACAAGCAGATTTTGAAAAAGAAGTACAATGTGACTCCAATTTTATTAAAAATATGTTTATATGCCTATTAGAAATCTCGAAGACTATCAATCTGGTAATAGTGCATACCTTTGGACAGTGATGTTAAAAATCATTTTCCCCTTTGCTTTTCCCATATTTCTAGACTTTCCACAATGTATGTTACTTTTGCATTAGGAAAAAAATGCAGTTAATATTTCTTTTAAAAGATAGAAGAAAAGAAAGCTATGGGCACATTTCACACCCTTTTTCAGTTATTCTCAAGGACAAGAAGGTGGTGTTGCTCTTCCTGGGCATATGTTTCTGATAATGGGGAAGATGTAGCGACTCCTTGCCCAATATTACAAGAAGCCTTAGGACATCCTTGGTTAAGAAACTATGTTGGCTCCATAGGACAATGCAAAAGTGACTGTTTTACAGTGTGACTTACTAGTAGCCAAAAGGATGTTTCAATTCTGGTGCTCTGTTGGGGTTTATTTTGTTAGAACTGTAATTCTTATAAAAAAAAAATAAAAGAACTGTTATTCTTTTTTCAGATGTGGTAACAATTACCACTTAAAGGAAGGCCTGAAAGCCTGCGATTGCAGTTCCAGACCTTCTGATAGTATGCAATCTTATCTTTCATTTTGGAAATAAGTTATTAACATGATTGTAATAATCTTCTTTCCATTGTTTTTATAAGGACTACACAGAGGTTGTGTTGAAGTCTGTATTTTAAATGCAAGTATTAAAAAGTAAAAATAATACTGGAAGGACTGAATGTCACATTCATAGATTAGCTTAAAACATGAAATTTAGGACCAGTGCCCCCATAATTTTATTATAAAGCAAAATTATAATAACTCATTACCCGTGACACAGCTAGTTTTGTTTCTTTAATCCTCATTATATATTTTTTTACAGTTTTAATTATGGTACATGAAAATGTATATTTTTGTTATGGTGCCTTACATGGTGAATTTTTTTAGATGTTGTATGGCATTAATTTCTTTTTTCTTTCTTCTTTTTCTTTAACTTTTTTTTTTAAGCACATTTTTAAAAAATTTATTTACTAATGAGAGAGAGAGACAGAGACACAGGAGGAGGGAGAAGCAGGCTCCATGCCGGGAGCCTGATGTGGGACTCAGTCCCGGGACTCCAGGATCGCGCCCTGGACCAAAGGCAGGAGCTAAACCGCTGAGCCACCCAGGGATCCCCATCTTTCTTCTTTCTTTTAACCAGAAAGTGAACAGCAGCATTGTTTTCAATGGGTTTTAGTCCAGAATACAAAGGAAGGCACTAGTTGTTGCCCCAACTTGTTAGTACAAGGATAAACAATAGCTTTTTGTTCCCCCACAAGGGCAAGTTACAGAAGGATACCAGATGGACAAGATAAGACATTTGAATCTAGTTTTGAAAAATCAGCCTGAAACCTAGCAGTAGTACTGTTGCAGGGTAAAAGGCTCTCCCTGTACTCTTCCTCGGATCCACCCCCATTTACCAATTCAAAATCTGGGACTTTCTTGATCAAGAGATTCTATGAGTGAATTTCTCTCTTGAGACTTTTCGTGTGCAAGTGTCATTTTTTTTGGTTTTGCTGCTGATGTCCTTGACCTCAGTCACTGGATGAGTGAGGGAGCTGGTGGAGTTCTTTAGGAGTTCTTCTGAGGCACTTTGATCATGACAGTTTTCACTTCTGTGTATGCCTGTAACCCATACTCTCCCAGCTCCCGGCCACTCCCAGACATCTTGTAGCCACTGAATAGTGACTGGGCCCCAAATACATCACAGCAGTTGATCCACACAGTGCCAGCTTGGAAGGCTTGGGACAGATAATTGGCCTTGTCCAAGTCCTTGGTGAAGACAGCTGCAGCCAGCCCATACTTGGAATTGTTGGCTCTCCCAACAACTTCCTCTATGGTCTTGAACTTCAGGATCTGCATCATTGTCTCAAAGATCTCCTCCTTGGCGATAGTCATGCTGTCTTGCACATCTCCAAACTCGGTGGGCTGGATAAAGTAGCCAAGGTCAGCAGGTGCCCCTCCACCACACAATAGTTTTGCCCCCTCCTCCTTCCCAGATTTGATATAACCAAGGATCTTCTTAAACTGAGTTTCATCCACCTGCGGCCCCTGCTCAGTCTGGTTGTCAAAGGGGTTCCCAACTACACGTGACTTGGTCCTGGCAACACTCTGCTCCACAAACTCAGCGTAAACATCTTCTTGCACAAAGGTCCGGTAGCCTGCACAGCAGCACTGGCCCTCGTTGGAAGAACAGGGCAAAGTGGGCCTGCTCTACGGCCCAGTTCATGTCTGTATCTGACATGATGATAGTGGGGGCTCTTTCCTCCCAGCTCCAGGGTCACTCTCTTGAGGTTACTGTTCCCTGCAGCAACCTGGACTAGGTGGCCAACCTTGGTGGAGCCTGCCACTTTGTCCCCATCCTCATGGGAGGCGATGGCAGCCCCAGCTGTGGGGCCAAATCCAGGAATAGTATTGACCAGCCAGGAGGAAAGCCAGCCTCCTTAATCAGGTTGGCCACATAGAGGGCGGCGAGCGGAGTCTGCTCAGCTACCCTCATCGCAATCACATTTCCGGTCGCCAGGGCTGGACCAGTTTCCAGGCTTGCATCAGGAGGGGGACGGTCCACGGAACGATCTGCCCGCACACCCCGACAGGTTCATGGCAGGTATAACTGAAAAGGTCCCCATCAATAGGAATGGTTTTCCCATGGTACTTATCAGGCCGGCCCGCACAGCAGCGGAGGCCTCTGAGGACCGTGTGCAGATCACCAGGTAGGAGACGACAGGGGCAAGCGGCCCCGGGTGAGCCAGCGGGAAGGCAACATCTTCCTGTCCCCTTCAGCTACCTGACAGAGGACTTCTCCGGTGGATGGCGTGATGGCGGGAACGTTTTCTTGCTGACAGCATCGTGCCACTCACTGCTTACGAAGATCTGGTTGTAGAAGACCTCAGGCTGCTGGGAGGCGGCGGCGGCGCGCGCGGGGCGGGAGCGGGCTCGCAGGCCCGAGCGCCGACGCTCTGCACCGCACTAATTTCTAACGGTTGCACCTGACGCTGGGTCTGGCAAGTACTCACAGTAGCATTCTGTAATGAATAGAACCAATGAATCAACTATGTTGCACCCCTGAAACTAACACAGCACTGCATGTCAACCAACTGTACTTCAATATTGAAAATGACAAAAAAAAAAAAAAAAAAAAAAAGCAAACTAATGTATGATAAGTTACAAATACTGATTGAGTTCCTGCAGTATGGTTTATTGGGGCTATTAGTGACTAAGACAAAGTCCAGTTACTACTGAATCTGCATTCTAGTAGATGGAGACTGATGAATTTCCATGAGAAGGTTATTATTATTAGTCCCGTTTGAGGAACTGAACCACATAGAGATCACGTAACTGGCTCATGTTCATCCAACTGGCAGATGTTAAAGCAGAGATTCCAATCCACACAAGCTGACACTGGACTTGCGTTCTTAGCAATTGCTCCCCTGGTATCAACCACGTGCTCTGGCAGTTCAGAGGACTGGTCAATCAGAGCTTGACTTGTTATGTTTACTTGTCGCTGCTGTAACAAATTACCACATATTTAGTGGCTTCAAACAACACAAATTTATAATCTTCCAGTTCTGGAAGTCAGAAGTCCAACTCTGTTCCACTGGGTAGAAGTCAAGGTGTCAGCTGGTTGGTTCCCTCTAGAGGCTCTGAAGGGAGAATCTGCATCCGGTCTCTCAGCTTCTAAAAGCCATCTGCGTTTCTTGGCTCACCCCTTGCATCACTTCTTTTTTTTTTTTTTTTTTTAAGATTTATTTATTCATGAGAGACACACAGAGAGAAGCAGAGACACAGGCAGAGAGAGAAGCAATGTGGGACTCCATCCTGGGACCCCAGGATTACACCCTGGGCCAAAGGCAGGCACTCAACCCCTGAGACACCCAGGCGTCCCACGCCTTGCATCACTTTAACCTCATCCTTCATAGATCCACCTCTTGCTACTGACTTTGGTCTTGTCTCCCTCTTATAAAAGTCTTGTGAATACAATGTACCCACCTAGATAACCATGGTAGTCCCATCTCAAGATTCTTCTCAATCACATCTGCAAAGCCCCTTTAGTATATAGTATACATACTATGTGTTTAGTATATAAGGTAACACATAAACTGGTTCTGGAGATTAGGACATGGACATTTTTGGAGGATTTTATTCGGTCCACCATTGTGATTACTAGAAGAGCTAAAACTTGTGCTTTAGGACAAAGGTAGGATGGGGTGGAAATTTATTTTCTTAGTTCTGGATGCCAGAAGTCTGTGATCAAGGTGTGGGCAAGGTTGGTTTCTTTTGAGGCCTCTCTCCTTGGCTTGAAGTGGCCATCTTCTTTCTGTGCCTTCACAGTCATCTCTGGGTGCGAGTGTCGGTGTCCAGACTTCCTCTTAGAAGGGCATGGATCATAATGGATTAGGGCCTACTCAGATGCCCTCATTTTAACTTAATAACCTCCTTTAGAGACCTTATCACCAAACGTGGTTACTCTCTGAGTTACTGGAGGGTAGAATTTTGATATTTGAATTTGGGCACAATAGAATTCAGTCCATAACAGGCTTGAATAATACACCAACTCGGTCTCATGCTCTCAACAGCCCAGTTTTGGCAGATGAGAATGTGGTGGTGGAGAGCAGTTCCTCAGAGGAACTGAGGTCTCGAGCTGGCAAGTACAACAGGGAGGATTCACACATGGGGCTGCCTGCTCCAAAGGCCAAGTCCTCGCCAGGTTCAAGCTGCTAGGGCAACTGCAATGGCAGAGCTGGGCAGATGAGTGGCCTGTGGGTAGCGAGGAGACTAGCCTGAGGATGAGAGCGTATGTTGATTTGGGGGAAATAGCAGAGTGTGACCTGTGGAAGGCTTACAATCTGGAAGAGGCATAGAGTGATTTCGCAAAGAAGTCCTGGAAGAGGAGAGGCAGCACTTGAGATGGGTTATTTTCTGACTCTAGCCAGTTTCCCGTAGGCCCCACCTCACATCCACTCTTACCATAAACGTATACCAGGCAACTATTCAGTTCTTTCAAATGCTCTTTACAACCTCACAGTGAATCTGCAGCAGAAACTTGAATGAATCTCTCAAAACAAGATGTAATTTCACTGTTTGAACCTACAGTACTCTCCTGACCCCCTGACCCTAGATCACTGGATGGATGACAGCTGTACCTCTTTCTAACCCTGTGCCTTTAGAGGTTAATAATCTACTTCATCTCTCTCAATCTGCTCCTTAAATATTTATACTACTTTTTCAGCTTTTCTACCTGACAGAAGAAAGATGAAATGAAAAGGGACTGAAATAATTAAGTTTAAGCTGCTTTTTGAAGGCAAGACAACACATGAATTTTAACCTATATTCTCTCCTGTTCCCATTTATCATAAATGGCTGTAGTTTTGCTGATTCTAAGATTTCCCTCAAATTAACTTTCATCAGCCAACTTAGGAAAATAAAATTGAAATGCACTATTCTTACCTCTTCCAATTGGAATTAGTGCTAATGGGTTAAGATTTTAAGCATTTTAAAATACAGAGTGATCTGCAAATTATATAGCCAGGTTAGAACAGCTTATGTAAATTTTGGCAAATCATACAGCCAGTCCTCAACAGAATTATTGCCCTTTCAGACACTGGAACTTTTCCCTAAATGAAGAAAGGATTCCACTTTAAGGCTTCCTCTAGGGTACAGTGTAGGGGATGACACACCAGGCCTCTTGGTGCTAAACACAGATCCTCACTGGCCATGCTCCTCCACCATTTAACCTGGCCAGCGTTCTTCTAGAGCCCATGCCTGGGGAAAAGCATTTAGAGATCAACATTTTTTGCTATGAGAAATGGTATATTTTTAAGAGTCACAACCTTTTTATAAGTTCAATTTTTTCCATTTCTCACTTCTCTCATTATTGAAGACATCCCTCCATCTGTTTAAACTCTGTATTTTTGGGATCCCTGGGTGGCGCAGCAGTTTGGCGCCTGCCTTTGGCCCAGGGCGCGATCCTGGAGACCTGGGATCAAATCCCACGTTGGGCTCCCGGTGCATGGAGCCTGCTTCTCCCTCTGCCTGTGTCTCTGCCTCTCTCTCTCTCTCCCTGTGTGACTATCATAAATAAATAAAAATTAAAAAAAATAAATCAATAAACTGTATTTTTATTATTACTGAAATTTTTAGATAAATTATGTTTTTTCCTTATTTATTTAAATAAAAAATATTATTTATAAAAAGAAAAAAAAAACAGAAGTCAATGGGTTTTAAGTTTATCCTGATGCAATGTCAGAATGAGATAAAATAGAAGCCAGTCATATTTCCCTTAGAGTAGGGAACATTTCTATTCTCTCCTCCAACTCACTACTGCTATAGTAATTAGTTATGGCTGCTCCTACTGTTGTAAAGCTAAACATTCACTCTCAGTGATTCAGTATTTGCTGAATAAACAGTTCATTACATTTTCCTGTGCTTATTTATTAGGGCCTGGCACATGTATGTGCTCTGTCAGCTGCATTATCACCATCAACATTATCACCATTATGCAATTTAGTGTTTACTGCCACCCACAATCCACAAAGAACTGCCTCCCCTACCGCCCAGTATCCATGAGAACCACTTAAATCAAGTAAAATATATTTGAGGTTAATAGTGCTAAATTCTGAAGAGAAAAAAAAATAAAGTATAGGTAGCATTTATTACGAAATTTTACAGTGGTCAGGAAAAGCCTCTTTGAGAAGGTAACATTTAGGAGAAGACCTGCCATGAAGGACTGTCATAATTCAAGGACAGCATTCCAGGCAAGCAGAAGTGTACATGCAAAGGCCCTGGAGCAGAAGTTCACCAGCCCGCTGAGCAGCAGTGAGGAAGACAGTGGGCTAGAGATGGGTGTGGGAAAGTAGCTACAGATGCAGCCAGATCATGAAGGTCCTGGTAGGTGACAGGACTTTTAGTTTGTACTGAGGAACCTGGGAGATCCTAAGGGCAGAGGAATGAGAGAACCCCATATAGATTTTAAGAAAATCACTCTGGCTGCTGTGTTGAGAGTATTTTGAAGGCGGCAAGGGAAAAAATTGTTAGGACACTTAACCAACATACCAGTATCCTGTAAGTCACAACCTGATAAGATTAAAAAAAGAAATCAACAGAAATTAAAAATAGTCCCTGGTGACTGCCTGCTTATTCTGGTCACCACTGCTGTACAGAGACCAGATGTACGAAGTAAATGTCAGGTCTGGTAACAACAGAAACACGTATGGATACAGTAGATAAAAATTTTTATTTACTTACTTAAATTATCCTAAAATATAAAACAGAGAATGGTTTCCTCAATTACAGCTTCTGGCAGTAAGTAAAGGTTACAACAAAAACAATAAACCTCAACTTTCTATAGCAGCTTTAATTTTTCCCTAAAATTAAGGTCCGTTTTCCTACATTCATTCATTTGGATGAGATATAAATCAGGCATCTTTTAAAGTGCCCAAACTCATACCATTCCTGTAACTGCAGATGGGAATCACAATGAGCAGAAGAATGTATCAACTTAAATATTCAAGGTCACTCAAATCCTACAGGATGAGACAGGGGAAGGATTTTGCTAGATAACACTTAAACTAAATCCAGGCAAATATGGTCTACATCTGATTTCCTGGTTCTTAACTCTTTAACATATTGCAAGACTGCTTATTCAAATCTAATTATGTGGTAACAAGACCTGAGAGTGTTTTGCAAAAGTTTGTTTTAAAGGTTCCTAGATCAATGTCCTTTGCTAATTTTCTATTCTATCTATACTTTTATTTGCTTCATCTGTCTTCTTTTCCTTCCACAAATTCCCAAGGACAATCCCTAACAAAACCACTAGTCCCAATGTTCGATTGGAGGTAAATTTATCCCAACAATCCTCAGGTCGGTGGATGTCTAGAGTGTAAATCTGTAAGAGAGGATCACAATGCTACATTAGTACTTAGTATAAACTTTTTGGCATCACAAATAAACAGATTTGTACAGAGAAGACAACAGCACTTTGTTACAGGATTTTAAGGAATGGGAAGTCCTTTATGTACCCAAACTGTTTCCCAGTATAGAAAAGTCTACCGTATCTCTCATTGGTTATCATCCAAGCTGTGTGGTAAAACCTTCCACTTGAGGGGTTCATGAATGCTTAGAGAGGCAACCCATGCTATTTTTATTTCTAACTCTTTAGAAAGCTCTAAACCAGTTACAATGATCTAAAATCTGCCTACTCCTACCCTTCAGTTCTAGCTTTATTACTTGGAGTATGTTTCTCAACAGGTAGACAAGTCACATTTGGGAAAGGACAACTCTATTGTGTTGGGTTGTCTAGTGCATTGAAAGATAGTTAAGAAACCCAGCCCCACTAACTCAGGGGCTCTGGTGATCCCTCCTCCCTAGTTTATTTATGATAACCAAAAACACCCCAAGGATGTGTCAATCTCCTTCCTACTGCCACATAGAGGGGGATCTGGCAACCCAGATCTGCTGAGTCACCTAGAACAAACACATTCCTTTTCTCCACAGTAAATCTATCAAGGAAGTCCCATGTCCCTGTCTCAGTTACTCCTAGGCTTTAGCATTAGCATCCATCATTTCCCCAACTATTCTCTATTATACGGACTGTGGACTTAAAATCACCATGATTTCCTTTTTTTTTTTCCAAAAATGAGAAGGCTATGTCCATCGTAAAATACTGCATCAAGGACTAGACAGAAGACCGCAAATGCCATTTAGAATTGTCAAGTGGGTTCCAAATCTTTCTTACAGTATTTGTAATTGTATTTGTAATTTCTGCCTTCCTCCACTTATATCCCGGTGCTTAATTAAATATGGCTACACATCCATTATCCTGAGCAGGCAATCAATTGATGGTGACAACCCCCAGAGAGCTGAGTTATGAGTAAAAAAGGGTGCTAAGAAATTCTGAGGAGGCACGTGGTGAAATCTAGAGGGTCCTGAAGAATCACCAATTCCTGTCTTAAAGCTTTCCTTATGAGGAAAACAATGAAGGTGATAAGGCATGGGGTTTACTTTATGGATACTGGATTTTAGTTTCCTTCATACTGTGATGCAAGTCTTGCTATATTGCTAAGTAATTTGCAATAATCTGTATAAAACAGATCATCTACATACAGACTAACATCTTTTTGGATCTGTTCAAAGAAAATAAGAGTAACATGACACAAAACTAAGGCCATTTACAAGCAATCTATTTCATTAAGGTTAGATTTAGTTCATTAATTTACCAAAGTCAATAATGTAGATTCACAATATAAGCTTTTGGGTGCTGGCTGAACATCTTGAAATGAGTTTCCCATGATTTAGGCAGAACTCTGACATGTTAGCACTTCATGTCTTCTCTGGCTTTGGTTGTTAATGCCAGTGGGACCCAAACTTAGGAATGATTAGTTTGCTAACCATCACATCCATCACTGAAACCCACATATTAAAAAGATGGTTATGTTGATCAGTTTGCTTTTGGAGCAAACTCAATCTACAACCTTTAAGACATTGCTGAAATGTTTCCAGACACAAATCAGAGGTACTTTAAGAAAAATCAGAGGGGAAAAAAAAAAAGTAAATCTAGGTTTAGTTTTAGATTATTTCTCTAAAATAATACAGCTAGCTTTTTTAAGCAACACGTCAGGAGAGGGGAGGGCATGGTTCAAGGTAGTATAAGCAAAGTAGTTGTTTTAGGAAGTACCCTGCTTGGTAAGCACAGAGGTTGTTTTGTTTAAATCATTTTTACAGTTTATACCACAGAAAAATGAGGGGAAAAGTAAGAAAAAGGTCAAACCTGGTGTGCCAGATGGGCTCCTACAGCAGCAAGAGCAGTGTAGTAGGGTGCAGTCTGACCACTATTCACTCCCACCAGGCTCAGCGCCCCCAGCATCGCCACACCAAAGCCACTGAGCCACTGCTTGGTGTTCTCCTGGAACCGCAGCGCCGTGGACTTAAGACCAATCAGAGCATCATCTCTTTTGTCCTAACAACAGAAAGTATTAAGAAACTGTCCGTTTTTTATTGACATGCTATAAAACTCACCATTTTGGTTGTATAATCATCACCACTATCTAATCCCAGAAGAAACTGTCTTTCAAAGGATAGAAGCTGTGAAAGCCGACAGTAACTTGGAAACATAGGCTGGCTGGTAATAAATGCACAGGCCGAATCGTAGTTAAGTGTCGCTGCTAAGATGATCTTCCAGCTTTATTTCCACCTGTCGTTGTATTATAACCCTATTAATGACTCTTAACTTCACACTGACCACATTCAAAATTAAAACTCAAGTCTAATTGTTCACATAGCTTCTCCTTACCTTAGAGCTCTCCAATCTCAAGAATTTCCTGTACATTTTAGTTTCAATCTTGCTAAAGTTACAGATGTAGAAAATGGTCAATTGCCACCTAACCATATCCATTCACATTTTATTTCTAGCTCAATGTACTCCTTGCCTCTCCCATCAAATCCTTTCTGTTTAAGTAGAGCTAGGTTTTGGTGATACATTCACATCTAGCTGACTGATCTCTTCCCCAGCAATTTAATTTCTAGGCATTTCCACATACTGTTCTAATTATGGCTAAGTGTTATCAGAGGCTGTACGCTGAACTCTGTACCCACCTGCAGGCAGATAATGACCTGACAGGCTATCTTCTGGGCACCAAATCCAAATAATGAATGTGGGGTTAATGTATGCTTTTCCTTTCACACTGTAAGTTCAGAGGAGAGTCTGCTTCTCTCCCTCTCCCTCTGCCATGCCCCCCCAAGCCCCCCTCCACCCCACTTATACTCTCTCTTTCAAATAAATGATCTTTAAAAAAAGAAAAACACGGTGCCTGGCATATAGTAAATACTGTTTAAGTACTTGTAAATAAAAGAATCGATCTCTGGTAAGCATACCACATGAAGCAAAAATATTTTGTTGGTGCCAAGGAAGCATGAATGATCTTCTTTTGAGAAAAAAATACTTCCCCTTTAATGTGGTTCGTAAAATTCTTAAATGGCAACAATAACTAAATCAAAGAAAAAAGATATCATCATTTTACCTGGTGGGCATAGATAGTATCATATATTAGAGTCCACATAATTCCAGAAAAATAAAGAGGCAGGCAAATAGATAGATCACAGGAGCCCTTGATAGCAGACCATCCAAGTAATGCTCCCCAATTAAAAGTCAACCCTACAAATGGTGAGAGACAGAGACAAAGGACAAGTCTTTTTTTTTTTTTAATTTTATTTATTTATTCATGACACACACACACACACACACACACACACACACAGAATGAGAGAGAGAGGCAGAGGGAGAAGCAGGCTCCATGCAGGGAGCCCGACGTGGGACTCAATCCCAGGTCTCCAGGGCTGAAGGTGGCGCTAAACCGCTGAGCCACCCGGGCCCAAGAGAGGACAAGTCTAAGTGCACTTTAGACTCCCAAAGAGAAGAGGGGGCATCAGCACATAATAAGTGTCTCTATACATTAGCTTTGTGCACTGTTTCCTGAAATACTCTTAGCTCTCTGTGGTGGTGATTAGCTACGTAGCAAAAAAAAAAGGAAATAGGCTCAGAGAGGTTAATTGACAAAATAATCCAGGTAATAGAAAGAATAGTATCACCCTGATAAATAGGATGTTTCAGGAAAACAACATTTACCGTACCAAGTATGGTGGCTGGCACAGTCAATGAAAATAGAAGCTGGGGTTTCACCTTAGACCTACCTGAGCCAAAACCCCCTGTTCTTTCCTTTATGACTCTATTTCCCCCATAAGCTACAGAAACAAGAGCATAGGCAGGTACACTTATTTATTCTGTAAGTCCATCTTCTCTGAGGACTGTAAACAAACATCTACAAGCACACAGCTCCTAAATCTCTTTGTGCAATCTGATCACTTCCTTACACTTCAGACTAGAGACTGAACTGCCTGCTGGCATCTGTACCTGCAAGTCCATAGGTATCTCATACTCAGTGGGTCCCACATGTCTTTTCTCAGAAACCATTTTTCTTCTTTTATTCACTAAAATAATAGTTCAAACAACTAGAATAGTTCTAGGAATACTCTAGCTTATTCTAGGAGTAAATATTTTTGCAATAGATTCTGATTTACCTATCAACCTTTGCTTGCTCTGTCAACAGATATTTATTGAATACCTGTGATACAGCAAATGCTATGTTAGATGGTGGGCCATCTACATGTAAAGAAAGTTTTATCTGTTAGGCATTTACAATTTACAACTGAGGAGACAGAGGCGGCTTTCAGCATCTTCTGTTTTAGTGATTGCTGGTTGAAAATAGTAAGCACCATGCCAGAGTGCTGTGGGAGCCAGAGGCAAGACTGGCTAGCTTTCTCCTGGGAGATCTAAGGAAGGCTTAACAGTGATGGTCTGTCTAGGCTTACACGTACTAACCCTGGTTCTCTTGCCTGACTTTGTTTTCTACCCCAATACCCCAAGTCCTCAAGGCATCCAAATTAGTCACATAAAGAGAAGGGTAGGGTCAAATCAGTTAATTTTTTTCTTTGTGACATACTTAGATTTTAAAAGAGTATTTCAGAAAATAATGATGATAATCTTAATAAGTATGTAAAATTCCTTAGCCAATAAAAATGGCTAATTGCCTTCCCTTAAAATATGAAAATCTATTCTTGGTTTGGAAAATTTCATGACTGACTTGACATTTTATTTCTGCCACACTGTACACACACACACACACACACACACACACACACACACACACCAAAGTATAAGTTTGAGGGTATTGAAGGAAATCCTTGTAATTATTTCAAGCTCACCTAGGGCTAATTGAGGCCAGTATGTAATTCTTTTCATTAGTGGGTAGGTGATGACAAGAAGCAGGGATGCTGCTCCCAGAGCTATACTGAAATCAAGAAAAAACATTACAGATTAATATCACCATCTCTTAGAAATTGCTAAATAAGACAACAGTAGTAATACTAACTGGAAAATGACTTGTTATATTTTTTATGTAAAATTATTTTCCTAGACTTTAATTAGGATAAAAGTAATTAGAAAATATTTTAAGTGTTACAAAACAACCAAACAAAATAATAATACATATAATGCTTTCATGTATTAGGCACTTTTCTAACTGCTTTACATATGTTAATCCATAATTTTTACCACAAACCTAAGAGGCAAACTGTTTTATTCTACTTGTTTTTTGCAGATGAGGAAACTAAAGCACAAAGAGATTAAGTAATTTGTTGACTGTCATAGAGCCAGTCAGTAGCAGGGCCAGATTCAAACTTAGGGCAAGATGGCTCCAGAGTCCAACTTACTACCCATTCCATGCTACTGCTTCTCTAAGTGTTGTTTTCCAACATTAAGACAGTTAGTAAATGGAGATGTCCCAACAGAGTTAGAATCAAGATCCCCCCTCTCAATATGCACAATGGGTGTCACTTCTCTAGGAGAAGATAAAGCATCTATAAAAGGGTAATAGCATTCTAAGGTGTTTTTAGGTACTTCATAGCTCACCTAACACGGTCCTTCCAGGAAAAACATTCCAAAAGCATTTTCACGTGATATTATCAGGGCAAAGTGTACAATTAAATCTAGTCTCTATAAAATGACAATTACATTTTTTGTCTCTTTTTTCTCATTTATATACTTTTGCCATCTGATGTGCAAAAGTTTAATTTTGTCTCTACTTAAGAGATCTAGGAATGAATCCTTCCACTTTTTCCCCCTCTGTCATCGATTATAAGCATGGCTCTGGGAAAGACCTGCTTAATCTTTTTGCAAAATGAGTATAATCCCTTCTCTCTACTTTAGAGATTGTGTCAGGATAAATAAAATTATACATAAGGGTATATACCAACATCCCTGTATACATCTGAAAAAGTTATGAAGGTGCCATGTGTTTCTTAGGTAACACATAATGGAAGTATAACAGTGGCTCAGAATAAATTAAATGCTGATCTTCTCATTCCTTTGGCTGAAAGTATTCTTGTTTTTACGACATGTGGTAATGTCTTTATCCTTGCTAACTTACTGATGCTCCATAGATAGCCAATAAACAACTTTGGATACAGATATTTTAATTTTATTTATTCTTACTTTCTCCATTTCAAAAGAGAGATTTTATATGTGATTCTGAAAAACACATTTACTATACCTGTAGTAATTCAGACACAAAAGAATGCCCAGTGCCAAGGTCAGCTGTCCCCCAAGGAAAATAAAGGACTGAAAAGTTGAAATGTCTCCAGCAGCTATTGGGCGATTTGCTGTTCTTATAACCTTAATATATAAAAACAGATACTTTAGCCTCATGTAATGGTTCAATCATAAATTTAAACATGTAATCAAGAGAATGGCCCATGGCAGGCACTGAGGAAAAAAATATGAATAAAAGGTAAAACCAACATTAGAAGCGCTGCCAAAAATAAAAGCTTCATATTTAAAACAGCTTTGAAAAAATAAAATAAAATAAAACAGCTTTGAAAAGCACTAAAAATTCCCACCACTCATTCCCCTCTCTTTTCATCTCCCATCTTCATCTCCAACCCCATAAAATGAAGCAACTTCCTTATCTGGCTATTTAGCTACCCAGCTTATTAGCATGTATATGTTTAATTTCCACAGAGAAAAAAGAGACAATAATTATGGTAATTCTCAGGAAAGAGGAAATTGCAGTGAATGTTTTGATTACAGGAATCACTGCAATCAGCAATCAAATGTAAATAAAGAAAGAAGACAGATTATCTGGGTTTGAAAGCAGGAGTTCTTTTGCCAGGCTATTTAAGGATGGGACTATAATCTAATATTAATCGCACCCAAATATAAAGGGCAGACTCAATGTAAGGATCTGAACAGACAGAGCTATTATGTGGACCAACAGGATATATTAGTTGTTCTTTTCCTGTCTAGAGATCATGAAATGTGATTATTCTAAACTGAAGCATAAAAAAAAAAGGGCATAACCAAAATTTTCAGCATTGTTAGAAGAACTCAAGACCTGGGACCCAAGAGGCCAGCATTTGAATCCAGTTCTATAACCTACTTATTGGCTGTGTGAATTTTGGCAAATTATTTAAGCCCTCTTGGGCTTACATTACTTACTTGTCAAAAGAAAAACAGAAAGAGAGGGAGAAGAAGAAGAGAAAGAAGTAATAAGAGCACTACCTCAGAGTAAATGTGGTGTCTAAAGCATGTAAGTATGCAGTAAATATCAGTATATGAATATAACATATTTCCATTTTGATTTATATCAAGGGTTAGCAAACTATGCCTATGGGCCAGATCCAGCCTACTGCCTATTTTTATATGGCCATGAGATAATAAGAATGGTTTTTCTTTTTTAGGCAGTTGAAAATCAGTTAAAAAAAAAGTAATATGACTTATGAAAATATTATGAAATATAAATTTCAGTGTCCACAAATAAAATTCTATTGAAACAAAGATATATCCATTTGTTAACATATTGTATATGGCTGCTTTCATGCTCCAACAGAATCAGGTAGTTGTAAAATGGTATGGCCCACAGAGCCTAAAATATTTACTAGGAGAAAATTTGCTGACTCATTTTATAGCATGCTTCACTGTGCAATAAAACAGTTTGTAAAAAACCATAATGACTCACCTTAGTTAGACTGCCAGACTTGGATCTTTTATCTTTGATTTAATCCCCAGTTTTAGTTGGCGATACATTTATATCTTGTATTTCTTTTAGGATATTATGGTTATTCCAACTAGTACGTGAGCGCTTACCATGTGTCATTATTCTAAGAGCTATGTATTTATCCCACCACTGAATCCTCATAACATTCCTGACTTTTAGCCACTCACAAGTTCTTGCCATTTGTTTTAGAAAACTGAAGCAGAGAAGTTCAGTAACTTTCCAAGGTCATGGATGGGAAGTAGCATAGTCTGTCTAGCTCACCTGACCATACTATTAACCACAGATTACACAGTCCTTTTATAACTACACAGGTAGTTATAATTACCTAGCTAAATTCAAAAGCTGAAAATAAACCAGCACTCCATCAAAAGACTAAAAATGATGGAATATGATGATCAAAACTTATTCTATGTGGTTTTTAATGAAACCATTTACTCATAGCTTATAAAACTGAATCACTGGGGCACCTGGGTGGCTCAGTCAATTAAGTATCTGACTTTGGCTCAGGTCATGATTTATTTATTTAAAAAAATAATAATAAAATAAATAAATAAATAAATAAATAAATAAAATAGAACTAAATCACTAACACTTATACGCTGAGATTATTTCGATGTTTATGAACCTAATGTTTATCACATGGTTGGTAGATTATACAGAACATCAACAGAACACACTTAACTCATATACCCAAATAACAATCGATTTATCATTTAATATACTAGCAATTTACTTATTATCTAACATACTAAGCAAAACTCTGAGCCACAAATATATCCTTAATGATATATAGTCTTTAAGAAACTGTGAGGTAAGCATTACAACTTAGTCAAGCCTTTTAACTCATTCTTTAAAATGTAAAAAATCTGTTGTGTTTTTTTTTAACACTAATAATGAACTACCTAAGAGAGATTAAAACAATCTTATTTACAATTGCAGTAAAGAATAAAATACCTAGAGACAAATATAACCAAGGAGGTGAAACACCTGTATATTGAAAACTAGAAGACATTAATGAAATTAAAATCACAAATAAATGGATAGATATTTCTTGCTCATGCATTGGAAGAATTCATATTGCCAAAATGTTCATACTATTCAAAGCAATATACAGATTTAATGCAATCCATATCAAAATCCCAACGGCATTTTTCAAAGAAACAAAATGATCCTAAAATTTGTATGGAACCACTAAAGACCCCAAGTAGCCAAAGCAATCTTGAGAAAGAACAACGCTGGAGGCATCACACTTCTTGATTTCAAACTATACTACAAAGCTACAGTAATTAAAACAGCTTCATTTTGGCAGAAAAACAGACATATAGATCAGTGAAACAGAACCGAGAGCCCAGACATAAACCCACACATACATGGTCAACTGATTTATGACAAAGGAGCGAAGACTATACAATAGAGAAAGAAGAGTTTCTTGAATAAATGGTGTGGGGAAATACAGACAGCCATATGTAAAATCTGGACCCCTATCTTACAGTATACACAAAATTAACTCAAAAAGGTTTAAAGATTTGCACATAAGATTTGAAACTCCTAGAAGAAAACATAGCAGTAAGCTCTTAGACACAGGTCATGGTAATGATTTTTGGATCTGACACCAAAAATCAAAGCGACAAAAGCAAAAATAAAGTGGGATTACACAAACTAAAAAGCTTCTGCACAGCAATGGAAATCATCAACAAAATGAAAATCAACCTACTGAATGGGAGAAAGTATTTGCAAATCACATGTCTGGTAAGGAGTTTATATTCAAATATATGAAGAATTCATATAGCTAAAAACAAAACAAAACAAAACAAAAAACCACCACCCAAAAGTCCAAATAAAAAATAGGCAGAGGACACGAATAGACATTTTCCAAAGAAGACATATAGATGGCCAACAGATGTATGAAAAGATACTCAACATTACTAATCATCAGAGCAATGCAAACAAAACCAAAGTATCACCTCACACCTGTTATTTCTTGTCTTTTTTATAATAGCCAATCTAAGTGTTAGTGAGGATGTATAGAAAAGGGAACTCTTGTGCATTGTTGATGAATGTAAACTGTTGCAACCACTGTGGAAAACAGTATGGCAGTTCTCAGAAAATTAAAAATGGAACTACCATATGATCCAGAATTCCATGTGTCTAGGTATTTATCCAAGGAAAACAAATACATTAATTTGAAAAGATATATGTACCCCCATGTTCACTGCAGCATTCTTTAAAATAGCCAAGATATGGAAACAATCTAAGTATCCACTGATGGATGAATGGATAAAAAAAACCTGTGGTACATACACATGCACACACATATACACAAAATGGAATACTATTCAGCCATTAAAAAAAATCTTGCCATTTTGAAACAACATGGATGGATCTCAAGGGCATTATGCTCAGTGAAATAAGTCAGACAGAAAGACAAATACTATATGATCTCTCTTACATATGGAGTCTAAAACAAAACAAAAACTCAAGCTTATAGAAAAAGAGATTAGGTTGGTGGTTGCCAGAGGCAGGAGTTGGGGGCGGGGGTGTGTGTGGAGATGGGAGATATGGGTAAATGAATTTTTTTTCCCATTTAAATAGACCAAAATATTTAAAAAGAAATTAGATTAAAAAAGAAATACATAGAACATTTTAAGTCCTATTAGCAAAACCTCCTTAATAGCTATAAAACACTGATTTAAGAGCTTTGTTGTATGTCTATATAGAACCTGGACTCTTCTAATCAGAGAAAAATGTCATAGGGGAGAGAAAAGATATCTAATCAGTAACCCTGTAACCTAAAGAGAAAAGAAAAATCACTTAAGGGGAAACGAAAATGGTCATATTTTGTTAATTAAAAGTTGGTTATTATTTTTTAATTATATTACCTATTAGTTTTTTAATTAACCTTTTCTCTTTTGAGATGATTATAGATTCATATGCAGCTTTTTTTCTTTTTAAGATTTTATTTTTGGGGGATCTCTGGGTGGCTCAGCGGTTTAGCTCCTGCCTTTGGCCCACGGCGTGATCCTGGAGTCCTTGGATCAAGTCCCATGTCGGGCTCCCTGCATGGAGCCTGCTTCTCCCTCTGCCTGTGTGTCTGTTTGTCTGTCTGTCTGTCTCTCTCTCTGGGACTCTCATGAATAAATAAATGGAATCTTTAAAAAAAAAAAATAAAATCTTAAAAAAAAAGTTTTTTTTTTGTTTTTTTTTTTTTTTTGAGAGAGAGAGCAAGAACATGGGGGAGCGGGAGAGGGAGAGAGAATCTGAGACAGATTCTGCACTGAGTACATAGCCTGATGTGGGGCTCCATCCCACAACTGGGAGATCATGGCCTGAGCCGAAACCAAGAGTTGGATGCTTAAATGACTGAACTGCCCAGGCACCCCAATGTGTGGTTTTTAAAAAACATCTCTGCGTTTTAAAAAATATAAAGATCCCACATGTCCTTTATCCAGTTTCTCTCAAAAGTAACATCTGGAAAACTTTATAAGTCAATAAAATATTACAACCAGGATTTTGATATTAGCTGCTCTAACCATGTTCAAAAATTATTTTGAAGTGATATATACCAGAAGCCTCAATCATCTGGTTATGCAGAATGAAAAACTGAGTGGGGTGTATGAACCCCAAATCAAAAAAGTATGCATCTCCTGACATGAATCAACTTACCCCAATTGGGTCAGCGGGGTCTAGAGAGGTGTTTAACATGCAGTTCCAGCCACCTGCCACTATCCTATCCTCTAGTCACACATAAACCACATTGCTGCAGTGGTTAAGTTTTATACTTAATCTCACAGCTATTCGAGACCTTCACTCTTCCTCCCACCCTTGTTTTTGCCATCTTACGCTAACACAGTTCAAAGGTCACCCCCCTGGAAAGTTCTCTCTGCTCCCTTTGGCTGAGGTAGGTGGTCGTCAGTAAGTTCCCTTGTGGACACCATTCTCACAACAGTGCTGCTGGAGTGTAACTATGAAACTATGAGGTCAGGAATACTGCCTTTCATTCATGCAATCCTAAAACCTGTCACTGTGTCTCACGTACAGCAAATACTCAATAAATATTTTTTTAGTTAAAAAATACATTGTGATATTGTTCTTACAAACTAAAAATCATTGCAGGTATATCTTGCTAAAAGAAAATTCAGACCAGTAGTATGAAAGGCAAACTAGGGATGACTATTCACCTTATTATTATTTTTTAAGATTTTATTTATTTATTCATGAGAGACACACACACACAGAGGCAGAGACACAGGCAGAGGGAGAAGCAGGCTCCACGCAGGGAGCCCCTCGTGGGACTTGATCCCGGGTCTCCAGGATCAAGCCCTGGGCCGAAGGCAGCGCTAAACCACTGAGCCACGGGGCTGTCCCAACTATTCACCTTATATAAATGTATACAAAATCATTCATTTTATATTAATTTGTCATGGGTTTCTTTTAAGTTGAAAGTTTACTTGATTACTTACTCAAGCATTTAATGAATGATCTTGTACTTGTAATGGCACAGTCACTAGGATAAAAGGCAAACAAGATTGGACGCTTCCCCTGAGAAAATAACTGTCTGTTGAGGAAGAAATAATTATACACAAACATTTGAACATGCAGAGAAAATAATCCAGAGAAATATAATGCATCAAACTGTTAAGTGAAGTTTCTCTAGGGGTCTGGGAGAGGAGATAAGAAAGACTTGCATTTTCTATACTTCCTACTTCTGTACTGCCCGAATTTTTCAGATTAAACATGTACTATTTTTCTAAGGAGAAAAAAAAAGAATAAAATTACATTTTTGTAAGGAGATAATCATAGCAAATGCTAATAGGGGCTTCCTTGGCTTATTTAAATTAAGATTTGAATTATAGAAGAATAGTTACAACTCCACTATATATCTCAAAGGAAAGAATGACAGTTCTTTGGGAGACACAAAAGTTTAGGATGAACTTTTCACTTTGCTCCTAACATCCTTACCTTAGCCTTCTAAATTCTAATTCATTTTGTAAAAATGAAGTACACTCCCTGCCTGCATGGCTGCTCTTGTTGAGAAAGTACACTGCACTTTGCAGTATCAACTATTCTACTGAAAAACGGCACTTTTTACGATGCTGGATTTCAGGGAGTACAGTAAAAGATCCTTTGCCTTCTGTGGATTTCAGAAGTGATGCCACCATGTCACTCTGCAAAATTGAGAGGAGCCTCCCTATTCCTTTCCCAGAAGAAACTACCTTTTTATCATAGTCCCGGTCCCACATGTCATTAATAGTACAGCCTGCTCCACGCATCAGAACAGCTCCAGTGCCAAAGAGGGATAACATGTACCAATCTGGAAAACAACCTGGTTCAGCTGCTAACCCAATGCTCCAAGTACATGGCAGATACAGCAGCCAGGTTCCTAAGCAAAAATAAAAAGACAAAAAAGGTACACATTCAAGTTAGTTAACTGTCTTCATTTGTTCAAACACTACATCCCAAAAAAGTAAAGAACACAAAATCAAAAGCACAGGACAAAACTGGGAAAATAAATCAACAACTTATATCACAAAGGACTCTGGCCCAATATGTAGGGTTCCTAGACACTGAAAAGAAATCAATAGTCCATGGAAAAACAGACTAAAAAAATAACGGAAGTTCACAGAAAAAGAAATACAAATGACTTATTTATATGAAAGATCAACTTTAAGAAATACACATCAAAATTACATTGAGATAACATTTTTCACACATCAGATGAGCAAAACCCAGTCAGATAACACACACTGGGGAGTCAGATACTCATGCTTTTCTCATGAGGCTACAAAGCAGTCCAGCCAAACTATTTTTACCGTGCTTGTGTACTACCTCCCACCACCAGATACATACATTTGAATGTCAGTATGTTCACAGGCCATGTCAGGGAGGAGACAGTAGAAACTGATAATGATATCTGCCTCTGCGGAGGGGAACTGGGTGGCTGGGAGACAGGGGAGGAAGACTTAGTTTTCATTCTATACCTTTGCACTTTCTGAATTTTGCATCATATGCAATGTATTACCTACCTGCTAAAAAAAGGTTAGCAGAACTTTTTTTACTGTTGTTAGTACAATAAAATAAAATGGTCTTGCAGGAAAGAGGTAATTAACCTACTGGTTTTTAAATATTTTACAACTACATGCACAAATGGGATTAGTTCTTGGTACTTAGTCCATAAACCAGATGAAATTAAGCTGAAGCCAAAAAGATTGTGCAGAAAGGAGACTTTACATGTAAACTCTAATATTCTACTTTCAAAGAAAGTCTTTCAACAAATGTTTGGATATGGTGCCTACTAAGATAAATTCTGAGCTTTACTGCCCAATTTTGCCACATAAGAGAAAAAGGAGATGTGGCTAAATAAAAATGAGATCCTATACAAAAATGGCCAAATGACAAAGTACCTATAATCATATTTAAACTTCATAAGCTTAAGCTTTATTCATTTATAGGTATTTATAAAGCACGTACAAGAACTGAGAATACAGGCAGCCTGGGTGGCTCAGCGGTTTAGCGCCGCCTTCGGCCCAGGGCCTGATCCTGGAGACCTGGGATCGAGTCCCATGTTGGGCTCCCTGCATGGAGCCTGCTTCTCCCTCTGCCAGTGTCTCTGCCTCTCTCTCTCTCTCTGGTCTCTCATGAATAAATAAAATCTTTAAAAAAAAAAAAAAAAAAAAAAGAACTGAGAATACAACAGTGACTAAGGCAGAGAGGCTTTCTGCCTTCACACAGCTTATAAATGAAAAGAAAGAAACACAGTTAAATAATAACAATAAAATGGATCAGTTCAAAAATAGGGCAAATACAGGGTCCTACAAAAAGGCACAAAACAGTGCCACCCAAGTTACTGGGGGAGGGATTAGGGAGGACAAAGCAGAAAAGGCAAGCAAAGACTGAAAACAAGCAAGGGCCAGTTCAGACTCAAATTCAGGTTCAGGTTCTCCTAGACAGACACATATAAAACAAAAGCAACAACAGCTAACATGTCAGTAAATGTTACTGTTCTAAATGCTTTATACACACAAACTCATTTAGTCCTCTACCACACCCTTATAAAGTAGGCACTACTATTGTTCCTATTTTACAGATGAGGAAACAAATGCACAGAGAGGTTAAGTGTTTAACTACTTCCTTTTTCCTGGATCTCCCAGTATAGCTCGGAGGGACAGAGTGACCCTGCCCTGATAGATACAAAAGAACACCACTTCAAAGGCATTATTTTCCTAGTGCAGCTAGAACTGAAGGGTCTATTTAAAAAAGAATTCTGTAGAGAAATTCTGTTGTAATCACCTACAGCATTTTTGTGTCAGCAACAAAATTTCCTTCACTATCAGTCTGCATTAAAGGTACTATATTCATTTACCTATAGGAAGCTGTAGGGCACTCCTATGGATGAGGGAGTCAGACATTGATGTTTGACTCCCTCAAATGGTTTGATGTCTGCCACTATAAATGGAATGATGCCAGACACTAAAGTATATTAATTGGTTCATCTTTTTTTTTTTTTAAGATTTTTAAAAACTTATTTGACAGAGAGAGAGAGAGCGTGAAAGCACACAAGCAGGGGCGCAGTAGACAGAGGGAGAAGCAGGCTCCCTGCTGAGCAGAGAGCCCAATGCGAGGCTTGGTCCCAGGATCATGACCTGAGCTAAAGGCAGATGCTTAACCTATCGAGCCATCCAGGTGCCTCCAGGTGCCCTGACACTGAAGTATATTAAACTTTAAGGTTCAGTCTTCCTCATCTGTAAATGAGGGGAAAGACTATCTATCTCTCAGAACTGTTAATGAGAAAATGATACTGGTAATGATGAACATAAAAACAGAGCAAGTATGTAACTGTTGCTATGTGCCAGGTGCTATCAAGATATATGTTTGATTCTCAGGACAAACCTATGAGATGGGCACTGTTTTTATGATACCCATGAAACAAATACAAAAATTGAAGCACAGAGGAAGTAATTTGCCCAAGGTCACAAAGGGCAAAAAGTGGCAGAGTTGAAATGTAAACTCAGGTGGTCTGGCTCTCCCTAAGGGCAATGTTATCAGTCATTCTACCCAAATCTCCACATACACTGAAGTCCTTACTGGCCCTCTGCACTCCTGATTCTCAGCAATGGTTCTTGCCTCTCTTCCCTGTGGTACTTTGATTATTCTCTCTTCCATGAAGAGGGATGCAGAGGAGATGAGGATGCAAACAGGTTTCAGAAAGAAATGTCTACTGTTGAAAAAGGAAAATGAGCAAGTCCTGAGATGTGGTGGGCAGACCAAAAAGCCTATGAAAACTGAACCTAAGGTTCTTGACTAATTACATATTATCTTCAAAACAACACAATCACCCATGAATGCAGGGAAACAAAAATTATACCACCAATTTAGTGTCAAGAGTGCCACCTGCTGAAACTTTGTGAAATACCACAGTTTGTGACACATTTGAAAGAAGTTGTAATCCATTCTGAAAAACAATGAATTCCACTTTGGTTTATAAAAACAAGATCCAACTTCAACAAAGTAAAACAATGAACATAAAATTGCCCCACGAAAGAATAATTTAAATAAAGAAATATCAAACCTGTAATTCTACTGTCAATTTATTGGCCTTGCATATAGTAGGGGCTCAAAAAAATGTTTGTTGAATGAACAGTAACATAGAACCATTAGTAAATGGTCTTAAAAAACAAACAAACAAACAAAAAAAAAAAAACCTGCAATCATCTAGTACTAATGCCTAACATTTCTTGGGCACTTATTATATCAGGCACTGTTCTAAGGACTTGAAACACATACACACATAAATGATTCTCATGACAATCTTATAAAGTCAGTACTGTTAGTATCTTCATTTTATAGATGAGAAATGAAGAGGTCTGGTTTCAGAGTTTTACTCATTACCCTTAGTAGCCAGCCTCTTACTGATGTAAAAGTCAGAGGTTTACGGAAATGGGAATAACGGCAGCTGTTGATCTGTCCTGATGTCTGTAGGCCTACACTGCAGCTCCATGACACAGACACCAAAACAGAATTATAATTATGCTTCAGATTAGAACTGGGCTTGGAAATTAATGACTATCAACTCTTATCTGGCCCAAAATGCAAGGGGTTGTGATGGCAAGACTGTGTTTATCATTTAATTTGCTTTTATACTTTAATAGCTAATTGGGGTTTTTTTTGTTTTTGTTTTTTTTTTTTAGATTTTACCTATTTATTCATGAGAATAAATTTTAGATTTGACCTATTTATTCATGAGAGAGAGAGAGAGAAAGAGGCAGAGACACTGGTAGAGGGAGAAGCAGGCTCCATGCAGGGAGCCGGACGTGGGACTCCAGGATCACGCCCTGGGCCAAAGGCTGGCACCAAACCACTGAGCCACCATGTGTCCCAATAGCTAATTGTTCTAACACTAACACTAACAGTGCTCTGATCCCAAATAAGTAGTGCATAGACCTAGAATACCATAAGCAAGATCTAATTTGAGGTCTTGGCTGGGCAGACGTGGAGTGAATATATCTAGGCACCTGGATGCATTTCCACGCACTACCATGGCAAATGCCATCACCTAGATTACCTGCAGTTCAGTCTCGGCCCCTCCATTCCCACTGTCCCTCCTTTTTCCATCCAGCTCTTATCCAGCCTTGCCTCTCAGTATTTTCTACACCCAGATCAACTCATATCCTTGATGTTTCAACTCTCAACCTTTGAGTCTGCAAAAACATCTCTCCCACCCACCAAGATTTCTTCTCCCTTCTGCAAAATCTACCTGTCCTTTGAGATTCAATTTGCTCCTGACACTTTCTAGCAATGTCGGTCCACAGTAACCACTCTTGAGTGTACCACTTGCCATCTGTACCACTAACATTTGACCTCCTACTTTCCCAGCTCACCCAATCATATTTGTCTTTTTCAACTAGAAAGCAGGGCGTTTCCATAGGCCTTTCTGTCCCCGAGACTAGGCAGTATGGCAGGAATTCGTCGGATACTACTGGCAGGCTCTATACGAGGCACTAGCTAGAAATGCCCCAGGTGTGGGGCGCTTGGATTGTGTTGGAGCGGTCCATCAAGCCCTCAGTGTGCAAGGTTGATCAGTGGGGAGTGCTACGACGAAAACTGGAAGGTAGAGGTACAGAGGGTGAGGTGGTAGGTATTATTTAAATAGGAAGGTCACGGAAGTCTTCGGGGACGACTGTGAGCTGACAGGCAGCGGGCGAGCGCTAGCTGCTGCGTTCAGTGGAATTACACCTTGGCGTCACGGTTGGGGTCGGGCAAAGCAGCATCAAAACTAGGTTCCTCGGCATCATCACGGTGTCTGTTCTCTGCCTTGGGAGCCTCACGAAATTACGGCAGGGAGCAGACAACAATGAACGTGGAAGTGCTTCAATACTGTAAATCTGTGCAAATAAAGGGGCGCGGAGTTTCCGCTCAAGGCCTGTTTCAACAAGGGCCGTGGAAGGAGCCAACTTCTCGCCCGCCCGGAGCACTGAGGACGCAGGGGGACGTGCGAACAGGAGCGCCGCTTCGGAGCCCAACGGTCCGGGGGTCCCGGGAGTACCGGGCGCCTCGGTTTCCACAACGCCCGCAGGCCGCCCCCCCCGCCCCCGCCCCCGCCCCGGGCCCGCGGCGCCGCGCTTCGGCCCGTCCGCCCCGCACTCACCGATCGGCTTGTCCAACCGCATGAGGCGCAGGTAGGGCTGCAGGGGGCGGGGCGCCGAGTTCACCACCGCAGCGGCCGATAGGCCGAGCCGACGCCTGCGCGGTTCCGGCCCGACCGAAGGCCGCGGGTGCCCAACGCCGAGCGAGCCAGCCGCGCGCGCCTGGGCCAGGGCGCCGAACCCCCGCAGCCACGGCCGCGCCAGGACCCGCAGCCCCCCCGCGAGGGCCGCGCAGCGAGCGGCCAGCATGGCGCCCGGGAGGGCGTGGCCCCGCCCCGGCCTGAGGTCATTCCCCGGCGACGGGTCGCGGCGGGTCTGCGCAGTGACGTCACCGCGCCTCGTCTGTGCGGCCGAGTGGCCCGAGCCTTTGTAGGAACCGGCCGGGGCGCGGGGTGGCCGCGGTCGCTTTAACCTTGGGGGCGGGGGTCCCGGGGATGCTTAGCGTGATGAGGAATTCCCGTGATCGGCTTTCTCAACAAATGAGCAAAGATAGTGTTGTACCAGGAAAATAAGCAGACCTCGACGAAGCTACCAGAATACTGATTCGGGGACAGGTAAAACGGGCACCAAGAGCCACTGCAAGGATGTAAATGAAACCCGTGCTCAGAGTCAAGGGACATGCATCACACAAGTGAAAACCTTAAATTTGACGGTCAAGTCAGAGGAGCTTGTGTAAGCAAGAAGCAGTGAGCTTGTGAGATGCGAGAGCCTGCAGCTGGAACACCTGGTGGGGCTCTGGATTCTAGCCAGTTCCTGGATGGGGCTGTCTGCCAGGCACTGTCACAGGCACTATGCACGGATTATCCTATTTACCGCTTCCTTAGTCACCATGGGTAAGCCAGTCCTCTGCATTGTACTGCTCTAGAGAATTGGGTTAGTCTTTAAACTCCTTTCCCTAAAACCACAACAGTGATTCTGCCATACCTTGAGTCTCCAGGGGTGGTGAGGAGGGGGCAGTCTTTGATAATTCTGCAAAAATAGCTCACCACTAGTTCACTGGTTGTAGGCAGAGGGATCAAGGCCTCAGGAAATTTTACCGAAGGAGAAAACACACTTCCTCCTGTATGTGTTACCTCTTCTCTCGGTACTCCACCACGACACTACTTCACTCTGACGCCAGATGTGTGGGTTTTCCACATACCAAGCAATTCTTTTTTTTTTTTTTTTTTCATACCAAGCAATTCTGTGATAACACGTGGTATTCTATAATTTAACTCAGTGCTGGTACTAAGTACCTGGAGATGCCATTAGATCCCACAGGTTAAGGGCTTGGGCTCGCAAGACTGCCCCTTGCCCCCACTTAAGATGCTAATTGCAAGGTCCAGGTCATTATCTGTGCTTCTGACCTATTGGCTATTGATTGGAAGTTTTGGAGACCCCTTCTTGCATTTGATTAACTTGCTAGATGGTTCATGGAACTTAGGAAAACGTATTACTTACTATATTACTGCTTTATTATAAAAGGGTGTAACCCGGGAACAACCAGATAGAAGAGATGCATAGGGTAAAGGGTGTGGGAGGGATCCCTGGGTGGCGCAGCGGTTTGGCGCCTGCCTTTGGCCCAGGGCGCGATCCTGGAGACCCTGGATCGAATCCCACGTCGGGCTCCCGGTGCATGGAGCCTGCTTCTCCCTCTGCCTGTGTCTCTGCCTCTCTCTCTCTCTCTCTCTCTCTCTCTCTCTCTCTGTGACTATCATAAATAAATAAAAATTAAAAAAAAAAAAAGGGTGTGGGAAAGAACACAGAGCTTCCATGACCTACTCTCTCCACACCTCCGTGTGTTCACCAACCCTAAAGCTCTCTGAACCTTGTGGTTTGGGGTTTTTGTGGACACTTCATTACATAGGCATGATTGATGAAATCCTTGGCCGTTGGTGATTGAACTCAATCTCTAGTCCCTTTCCCTTCCCTGGGTGTTGGGTGTTGGGCTGAAGGTTCCAATCTTCTAATAATACATGGGTTAGTTCCTCTGGCAACCAGCCACCATCCTTGAGGACTTTCCAGAAGTCTCCTTGGAGTGAGAGTGGTATACATTGTCCTGCCTCTGATGAAAGGAACTCAGGGGAGGTTCAGAGAAAATGGAAACGTCCAAAGTGGACCACTGTTCCCCTGCAACTCGATGCAAAAGTGCTCTTCCCAAGATGGTCCTGAAATGATCACCAATGCCCTGGTCTGGAGTTAGGCTTCTAGCTTCCTCAGCGGGCTCATTACTTTAGAGTAATCATTAGACTTGTCATCAAAGCAGTTTCTGTGTTTGTTGGAGAAAGAGCCCTAGAGCTGGATTGGGGTGGGGGTAGGGAAAGGATGAAGGTCAAAGTTGAGTTTGTAGGTTCGCTATTCTGTTTGATTACACTACCACTGAAAGTTATATGAGAGAGCAGCAACTTTCCATTATTAATGCCCTGGCATTTGCAGTTGTTGATAGTTGATGCAGTCCTTCAACTACATACAATTTTCTCTCCTTAAACACTCGTGGAACTTTGCTTTTTCTGTTTTACAAAATTTAAGTAATTTTCCTTTGTATCATACTAATTTTATGTTCTCATTTTGATTGAAAACCCCTTGAAGTTAGATATTTAAGAAAATTTAGCAAACTACTTATTGAATTCTTGTTTTATGAAAGCACTGTGTTTAGCACAGGGTATGTCAAGGCGGAAAAGTCCTATCGTCAAGGAGCACACAGACTATTCATTTAATGTTCATTAATATAGGGGCACCTGGGTGGTTCTGTTGGTTAAGTGGCTGGCTCTTGATTTCAGCTCAGGTCATGATCTCAGGGTCCTGGGATTGAGCTCTGTGAGGGGCTCCATGATCAGCGAGGAGTCCACTTCAGAATTCCCTCCCTCTCCCTCTGCGCCCCCCTCTAAAATAAATACATGCATACATAAATGTTTTTAAAATATTCATTAATATATAACTGAGAGCATTCCTTTCTTCACATAAGGATGCCCCCAGTTTTTCACATAACCATCTGCCACTAGTAAGAGCTCATTAGTGATAGTTTTTAAAAGACTCTTTAAAAGTAATAGGCAATACCTTCTCAGGTTGAAATATCATTAACTTTTTCTATATGTTAAAAATAAAAATACTTAAGCTAGTTTCAAATTTGTTCTTCGCTGTCATTAAGGAAACATCTGAGTGGCTACGGTGTGCCAGACAATATACTAAGTACAGGGAATATAAAGATGATTTAAGATACTGTACCTCTTTCTTCTGAGCTTAGAGTCAAGTTAGAAAGACATATGGATACAATTAAAGTGCACCATAAGTGCCATAGTAAATGTACAACTCCTAAAGGGACAAAGAAATAGGACTAAGTCTACTTAAAGTATGGGGGGAGTCGCGGAAACTGGTGTTTGAGAGGGTCTTCATAAATGTGAAAGTTTGCCACAAAGAGAGGAAAGTTAGAAGATCAGTCTGGATGGAGAACAGACGGACCATCACCAAAAGTTGAGGGGACTGTAGGTTCAGACCCCCAGCCAGTGTGCAGGCAGGAGAAGAGAATTCTTGGCAAGAGTAAGAGTTAAGGCTGAAGAAAGAGGCAGGTGCCAGGCTATGGAGCACCTTAACGTGACTGTAAGAAATGGGGAGCCTTTAAAAATTTTAAGCAAAGTCAGAGAGAACAATTAAGAAATGGTTATAATAATACCAGTGATAAATCAGGCTTTACATTTATTAAGTGATAGAGGAGACAGGGAAAAGAAAAATAGATGGGACAGGACTTTGATCATGATTGAGTCTACCTGATGAGGGAGGAAATTGTGTTTGTACCTGATAATCTCTTTGCTTCAAGGTCAGCTCTTGTGTGGGGGAGGCGGCAAGGACAGATAAAGGTAGCAGGTGTTAACAGTGCTGAAGGAAAGTAAGGCTTGCAAATGTAGGGATCTGCGGGCTTAAGGTATTCCCCCCCCACCCCAGGCTTAAGTTTTATTAAAAGAATAATCATGCAATATTGAGGTTATAAAAATTACTTTATTTCCAATGTGAAAATATAAAAACTACTTATATATAAAATTTAGGGGTATCGAAGCATCCAAACTCTAGGTTCTGTCTTTAGCTCCTTATATATGTACTTAAATTTAATTGAGACAATATTCATAGCAGGCATAAATATAAAGAGAATTATATTTCTAAAAATTAAGATACAGGAGAAAATAATACCTTCCATCAGTGATAAAAGCACAGAACTATGGTTGTCAGTGCCACAGACTTCCGAACACCCTGTCCATTCCAAAAGATTACTAGGAGACAATTATAGGGATTTCATTGATGTTGATAGTGATGGGGAGAATGGCCATGTGACCCATTCCTGACCAATAAGACATGAGGAAACATGAGGAAAGGTCCACTAGGTCTACTGAGAGACCCTCTTGAGAAAGGATTCTTCAAGACTATGAAGGAGAGGAAAAAAAGTTGCTCATCTTTCTCTGACTGCTGCCGGGTCTGAATGGGTCCATGGAATAACTCCAGCCATCATGCATGAGCTTGAGAATGAAGCCAATGCTAAATGTGACAGAGCAGAGAGATGGAAAGGTGCTGGTTCCTTGGTGACATCCTGAGCCTGCCCTACTTGAACTTCTTATTATGTAGGGTTATAAATGTCCTGATGGTTTAAGCCATTTGAATCAGGGTTTTCTGCTACTTGCAGCCAAAAGTTTCCCAACCAAAACAAGAATTAAAGGTAGATGAAAAGTAAATATTAACAGGTGGTTATAATGTATTTTTCCCTTTGGGGAGTCAATTTCTTTTATAGTCACTTTAAATTTCATTTCAAGTTTACATAATCCAGTCCCTCTGAATTGTTCTTTTTTCTTGTACTATCACTTCTAACCATCTGTCCTCTCACACAGCATTGTTGACAAAGACAGAACAGAGAGAAGAGAAGCAGCAGTTGAACCTAGCTGCCTGTTTAGGTGCGAAGAGACTGTCTCTCATGTATAGGCAATTTGAAGACTGTGGCAGTAGACTCTTTCCATAGAGAGAGCATATAGAATAGATTCCTGCTATCTTTTAATAACTGTTTTTTAAGATAAAAATAACTAAGCACTTTCTTAAAGTTAATCATATAGCCTTCACTTACTTGCCTCCTGGCTGTATTGAGAGCACCCATATACCTTTTTAATAACCTTAAATAAAAATAGAACATGCAAAGCACTAAGTGTAGTGTTTGGCGCAAGGTATTATTAGCAGTGGTCTACTTAGAACAAAAGACTCCATTAAATCTAGCACTGAGAGTATCCCAGTGGCCCTAAAGCCCTCGCTAGTTGATTTGTAATGTATCTGCTTGCCTTCCTATAGCTTGGATTTTGTTTTCCTCTTATTAATACATTTGAAAATTTCAATCTCGGGGCGAGTGTATGCCTTTCCTTTTCAGATGCAAGCAGGAACTTTGGCATTTCTTATCACAAAAAATCCATATGAGAAAGCTGGCAAGCCCAGTGAACTTCCTGGGCGGAGAGATTTTTCTGTTAAAGCCGGGAGGGTGTGATCATCCACCATCTTCAGAGTTTGACCATTGAGTTGAACAGATCTGTAAAGGGGAAAGATACATCTAAGTTAGCCCTAGTTGTGTGTGCTCTACAAAAGTCGTGACATTGTTTTAAGATCAAAAAAACTTGTGACAGCTTGTATTATATAACTTGTATTTCAGTCTATATTGGGTAAATGTTTGACCCAGATGATCTCTAAGCTATACTGGGAGAGCTGACTCATTGTGACAGAGACCATATGGCCCGCAAAGCCTGAAATACTTACTATCTGGCCTTTTACAGAAAATGGAACACACATAATCTATACTAGACACTATGACGGAGGTATCAAAAGGACAAACATGACATAACTTCTAGATTTGTGGCAATTTGATTTGCTGGTAAATAATTGAAAATGTTTTTTTTTTATACAAGGCAAACAGATATATAGATTGGGATGAAAATTTCACAAATTTAACATTAAAAATGGCAGTGAAACTTCCTTATAACTATGCCCATAAATCCTCTAAGTCCCCTTCCCCCAGGTGATACGCATTCATTTGCATATCTTATGTTGTTAAGATATTTTGGTAGAATATATATTGCTGGAGTGAAACAAAAATAATTCTGTTTCACTGAACCACAGATTCCCCAAAAATGTATGTTTTCTTTGTGTTCTACTGTTGGAATTCAAATTTAAAACTGAGTCAAAAATGTGAAAAATATTTTAAGGACAAGTATTATTTTTATGTGTATTTATTATTATTTAAGTCAAATTAATATAGGCTCACAGCAATAAATCCAATATAAATAAGAGCTTATAATGAAAACCTTTAGCCGGCTTTTAGTTCCACTGATAAGTTAATTCCATAATTCTAAACATCTTATATTTCTATAATCTTTTTCTCAAGCACTTTTTACATTCTGACGTTTTTCCAACAGGAAAAAAATTTATTGTTGAAATTAGTTAATGTCAGAGTTATATGTATGTCCTATATGTAATACATGTAATATATATAGAACACTTATAGGAGTTCCTTGAATATAGTAAACACTGAAAAAGTATTATCTATTGTCATCATTATTCTGATGAATAAATATAACAAAAGTAACCTTCTAATTCATCATAACCATTTTTAATACTTTGATGTACATTCCTTCATCTTTTCATCTCTTTTATGTATATACATGCATATTTTCATTTAAACAAGAACAATCATACAGTATATAATCTCTCAAAACTTGATTTTTTTTCCCTTAACACATCTTAACATTTGCTCACACACATCTACTACATCATTTTAATAGCTGTACAGTATTCCACTCTGTGAGCATATTAGCTTAGTAATTGTCTAGTGTTAGACATTTGGTTGTTTCCAGTTTAGAATTATTTTAATTTTCCTTTTTAAACATCTCTCAAACTTTATCCTCACTAAGTATCAGTCAGCAGAAAAATTGGTTTCCATTTAAACTTGGTTAGATGCCCAGCTCTGGTTATGTACCAACAGATTTAATAAGATAACCATGATGATGCTAGAGGCTACCAAGCCTGCCTTGCATTTACACTTGGTCCACATGAGCATGAGTTTTGTTTTAGTGCCTATATCACATCCATTTTTAGATGGGATGGGGGAGGAAAGGCCATGACCACCATCAGGAAACCACAAACATTAATAGGCCTTGAAAATACTTCTAAATGCTAGTAGTAAGAGCTGTTCTGCGAGAAATTGAAAAACATTTTCAAGAGTACCTGAACAAATTTCAGAAACGCTTTAGGAGAGGCCACAGGGCTTAAAGGTAAATCTCATCATTGTAAATTAATAGTGGGTTAATTTCAGATGGGTTCAGATGATGGGTTCAGATGATGAAACATGGGCAAGATAATACCCAAGACCATCTGGCTACATTGTTTAATTTGCTGTAAAAATAGCTAAAGGATGCTATCAATACATTGAGGAAAGCTGAAAGCATGTTGATTATTTTTGCACTGGGCTGGGTAAGTGAGGGTAGGTTTTATTAGAGGGTAGTATCCTGTTTCATATTTTGAAGTCAGTAACATGATGACAAGAAATAGAAGTCATGCTTGTCAAGTTTCAGATGAAATAGAGCTGAAAGGAATTAGCAAGCAAGAGGAATCTGAATTAGGGATGCTGGGCAAAATTTATCTGAGATAAATATAAAATACTGCTTTTATGTTAAAAATATTCTCTCAAATATTTACTAAATGCCTACTACACAGGACCATCTGTAGACACTATACAAGTTGTTCAACTAAAGAATGTTTTTTTTGAAAGATGATCATTGTTTAAGCCTCTGAGGTCATTAGAATGAACAAGTTTGTAGACTGTTCACAAATTTAACATTAAAAATTTCACAAATTGGGATCCCTGGGTGGCGCAGCGGTTTGGTGCCTGCCTTTGGCCCAGGGCACGATCCTGGAGACCCGGGATCGAATCCCACATCAGGCTCCCGGTGCATGGAGCCTGCTTCTCCCTCTGCCTGTGTCTCTGCCTCTCTCTCTCTCTCTCTCTCTCTCTCTGTGACTATCATAAATTAAAAAAAAAAATTTTTTTCACAAATGTTAAATTACATTAAAATTTCACAAATTTAACATTAAAAATGGCAATTACACAATTACACTCATCAAACTTATCTGGAATACTTCTGCAACATTTTATTTTATTTTTTGCAACATTTTAAAGAGAAAAGTGTAAGTAGTTCATCAAAGAGAACTTAGGGTAATAAAACATGATCCATAATTTCACCAGTTCTCCATTATTAAGCATGAAATGTATGATCAGAAAGCAACAGGGTCTGATAAATACAGCAAAGAAAAGGATCATTGAAGAAATTGGGCACATTAAGCCTGGAGAGATCAATCTAATTGTCCTGCAGCTATTGGAGTTCTACTGGAGAAAATTAGATATTTGGCATCATTACACATTAAGGGTAGTGAACTCAAGTGCCCACAAAGCCAAGGAATTTATATGTGTAAGTGCAGTAGGGCAGGGTCTCAGAGATAACAGGGTCATGGAGGGACTGAGAAGAACCTGTCTAAAGTAAACAACCCCAATTCAACTCCATCTACTTGGGAAAACAAGCCCAGAGTTCCAGAATACCTGTCTTTAAATTTAAAAAAAAATATATTTATTTACTTATTTAGAGAGAGAGGGAGGAGGGAAAGAAAGAGGGAGATCGGAGAAGAGAATCCCAAGCAGACTCCCTGCTGAGCCAGGATTCCTAACCTCTTCTGAGGTTACAACCTGAGCCGAAACTAAGAGTTGGATGCTTAACTAACTGAGCCATGCAGGCGCCCCTGGAATATCTTTTTTTTTTTTTTTTTAAGATTTTATTTATTTTTTTTTAAGATTTTATTTATTTATTCATGAGAGACACAGGGAGAGAGAGGCAGAGGGAGAAGCAGGCTCCTTGTGGGGAGCCTGATGAAAGACTCAATCCTGGGACCCCGGGATCACAACCTGAGCCAAAGGCAGATGCTCAACCACTGAGCCACTCAGGTGCCCCTAGAATATATATTTTTAAAGAAAAGCTAGAAATCCAGATATTTTTGTAGTTATCAATTTTTAAATGTTGACAACTTTGTAAACATAAAAATTAACACAGTGCATGCCAACCTCCCCTACTAGGAAAAAAGAGGGGAAAAAGCCCCCTAAACCCACTTGTATACAGGCATGAGGTGTAGTTTCCAACCTCTGCTCTTGAGGACAGAACCAAAAACAGCAGATGAAAGGCAAGAGAGAGGCTCGCCTTCCCCTCACCAGAGAGGATGCTGCCTGCCTGGAGAGGCTGGCAGATCCAGCAGAGGAGGAATCAAGCAGAGCTAAATGGCCTGAACTCCCCATTGAAGGTTGGACTAAAATATCTCTATGCTTTTCCAACTCTACAACTATTATTCAATTATTTCAGAAAAGCTTTTTCCTTGTCAGCATCAGACACAAATATCAGCATCAGACATAAAAATATCCATTTCAGAAAGTCAGAGCCCAAATAGAAAAAGTATCTGTTAACAAAATATGCATTATTTACATTAGGGTGGAAAATGATTAAAATGGCAAGAAAATGGGTTAAGTAAACCTTGGTAATTTTACAAAACATGCAGCCCATAAAAACGTCTACAAAGGCTTTGTATGGAAAGACATTCCTGGGTACCCCCTCTTTCCCATTAGAGGTTGTATGATTACAGTTGTAAAATAAAGCATAGGGAAAAAACAAGGAATGGCATCCAGTGTTAATGATGTTTGTCTATGGAATGCAGGTCTTTGGGGAAAGCATGCTTACTGTCCTTTTTCAGGTTCTAATGCTGATTATTGTGGAAAACATCTCTCATACAGCATTTGCAAAGATGGGAGAAGATGGTGAGAATTTTGGGAGATTCTTATTTTTTTGCTCCAATGTGAGAATAGTCATGATGAAAGGAGCTCCTTCCCAACACAGAATCTTACAGTTTGCATGCCTGCCTCTTCAAGGCTCATGGTCATTTTTGGGTGTTCTGTTGAATATGGTATTTTATAAGACATAACCAATGACTGGCTTTTAAAACTAAAATGTGTTACAACTAACTTCAAATAATCCACCTAACAGCTACGCTCCTAGACATTTTTTTCTTACTCTATCCAAATAAAAACACTGCTTTAACACTGTAAGAGAATCACACTCAACTCACATGGTGTAATATGTACGCCAACCCCAATGCTCTTAGTAGCAATTATACATAGGTATGTTTTGCTTTAATGACTGTGTTACCAAGAATTACAAGTTTTTGTAGAGCAAATAATTTAAATGCCTTGAGGGCATTGACATATCAAATTGTTCTGAAATGCAAACTACTCTGTAAGAGAATGGCTAATTTGTGTTCATATCCTTCTGCTTAGGACTCTGGGTGAGTTATACCTGTATTGATAAATATTCATATATAAATTTCCCGAACATTAAGAATTGTTAGAACTTGAAGTAGTTGACTTTTTTTTTTCTTCCTATCAACACTCTCTATTCTGATAAACATCAATCAATTTGGTGAAAGTTTGAAGTGAAAAAGGAAAATCACTCACTTGGAAAGTAACTCATCAGGTCCTAGAGGTTGTAAGAGATACTTGTCCACTTGTTTGTCAAATAGATGATATGGCAACTGCAAGCGTTTGGTGACATTATGGAGGTTTAAGGCATACAGAGTTAAATCTCCTTCTTTATACCTTGGGCTAAAAGCAAATGGGTTAACTCAATAAAAATATTTAACTTAAGCAATTAAAAGCAATTACAAACATAATCATGGTTACTAAGTATTGGTGTCTATGATGATGGGCCCTCCTTTTATCCTTCCTTTCATGATTACAGTTGATGACTGATGTGGTCCTATTTGAAAATATGATTGAAACTATTGCTCCTCATGCTACCATTTTCTAGGTTAGAGCATTTTGGGATCTTTGATGCTTTGCCAGGTGGAGTTGCCAGGAAGCTGGTCAGCCCAACCCTGTTCAAACATAGGAAAGTTAAATAATAAAAAGCAAATTTTGTGTGTTCCTATGAATTCAAATCATAAGCCATGTAAACAGGAGCTTTTCTTGCCTTATGAGAAAACTAAAACAAACAAGAAAATTGAATCTATTGGTACTTTTCAGAATTTCCATGTGAACCATTCATTCTCCTACTCCCTAGTGGGTCCTCACTATTTAAAGAGTTTCCACTCACCAGAAATCATGGGTGGCTTTATTTTGGCTAGAATTATTATTTCAGTATAACCCTTTCAGGAAGGACATTTTACTGATTAAAACTTGTTGACTGGTAAAGGATGTGTTACACACTTACTGATTGACATTGGTGCAATGAAGGTATACTCGAAGTTTACTTCTGTCTGGACCTTTCACACTTGCCATGAACACATTGGTGCCCACGAGTTTCTTGAACAGAAGAGATAGCCAATAATCCTAATGCAGTGGTTGGGGAGAGAAGGAATCAAAATAGATCTTATTTATTTCTTTACTTAACAAAAACAGTGTGAGCAAATAATTAATCCTACAATGACTGTGACTGTTATCCTAGAAGTATTTAAATGGAATACATCTTTTGATCCATGGTCCCACCATGATCCGAGGGCAAAGTTTTATTTGCTGCCTTTTATCATTGGAGGACTATGTTGGTACAATTCAGAGGGTCATGACCACTAGGAGATGTATCTCAAGAACGTAATTCATTGCTGAGAGAGTTTAAATATTCTTTATCATCTATCACCCAAGAATTCAAAGCAAAGCTCAAAGTAGAACATTTAGATATGTACAAGTACACACTCACACTCAAAGACAAGTCTTTACAATACAATTTCTACCTACTTAAGAGATTAAAATAATTTCTTTTTTAAAAAGATTTAAAAAAATTTTAAGTAATCTCTATAGCCAACATGAGGCTCAAACTCACAACCATGAGATAGTGTCCGTCCCCTGCTCCACCAACTAAGTCAGCCAGGAGCCCCTAAAATAATTTCTTTTAGAACCTTATAACCCCCCTTCCTGGGTAAAGTAATGGATTAGGCAACAATCCTTACTAGCTTTAAGGTAAAAAAAAAAAAAAAAATATATATATATATATAGAGAGAGAGAGAGAGAGAATCAGACATTATGTGCTTCTTGTTGGAAGCACATAACATCTCCTATGAAGAATTGCTACAAAACATATCTCTTCCAAGTGGCTTTTTGGATCAAACGCCTACATTCCTGATTTGGCACCAGATACAGTTGCAGGTAGGGTGAAAATGAGACTTTATTCATAAAGATCTTGAAGATTATAAACAAAATAGCCAATTTTTAGGGTGAGATGTTTGAAAAAATAAATTATAATTTCCTGACAGAAAAGTTTTGAAGTTTTGGATACTGTTAGTAATTTTAACTTTGATTTACTTTGCAAAAAACATTTCTTTTTTAATTAATTAATTAATAGTGTGCAAGCAAGGGGAGGGGCAGAGGGAGAGAGAGAATCTCAAGCAGACTCTTCACTGAGTGGGAGCCTGACCAGGCTTGATCTCTGGACCCAGAGATCATGACCTGAGCCAAAATCAAGAGTTAGACTCTTACCTGACCGAGCCACCATGGCACCCCACAAAGTTCTGAGTTCGTTATCTTATGAAATTGGAGTCATTAAATTTGAAATTTTCCTTTAAAAAAAAAATCCCATGTGGTGCCTGGGTTGCTCAATTGGTTAAGCATCTGACTCTTGATTTTCACTCAAGTCATGATCTCAGAGTCATGAGATCGAACCCCATATGGGGCTTGTACTTGGTGTAGAGTCTGTCCCTCTCCCTCCATTCCTCCCCTCGCCTCTGCACTTGTGTTCTCTCATCAATCAATCAATCAGTCAATAAATAGCAATGGGAAAATAATGATCACTTACAGGTAAAGGTTCGAAGTTTTCATCTACTAAGTGGTAGTTTCCAGCTCCAAAGAGCACTTGCCTCATCACCACTTCTATGCCCATTCTGGCGGACAGGCCCAATTTATCCAGCCACCTGCAAAAGAGCAAGGCCCAGCTCTCTTCAGGTTTGGAAAAAAAAAAAAATCAATATCAATTCTAATTATACAACTATTCTGATTGATTCATCTATGTGGAAGGAATTGACAGGAGACCAGACAAGTGGTATTAATTATAAATAAGCCATTCACATGAAATGGAGACTATCCTTCCCTTCACATGTTCACACGTGTGAGCATGATAATAAATCATAGAATACTATTAATATGCATAGGAGTTCCTTTCGAGGTAAGAAAACTTCTACAAAGCAGAGTAAACAAATTCTCACCCCACAGGCAATCATTCATCTTGCTGGATACCCTCCCCACCTCCCCAAAACCCAGGCCCACGTGAGGAAGAAAAGGTTGAAGAAGAAAAGGCAGTTTGTAGTCATCAGTAGTAAAATATGAAATAAGTAGAATCACACCTAGACTTTTGTGGCTATCTTCCTCCATCCCTTCCATCTTTAGCTGATGGCGAAACAAACATCTTTATTCTTATCTCTTCTCATGCCCCCATGAGCAAAAATAATTTATTTTTTTATTCTGGGTTTACAAGAATTAGGAGGGTAGGAGGGGAAAGAGAGTAAGTCTCAGTGTAAGGTTATAGAATTATAGATTAAGAGTGTTAATAGAGTTCTGGAAAGTAAGTAAACCAGTTGTTTAAAGCAATCAAGTTTGTGGTGATTGGATATGAAGGTGATTTAGTAAGTCTTGAAACTTATTGGTAGCTCCTCACACTTCAGACTCTAAACTCCTTGGGAATCTATGAATAGAGCCACATATACATAAGGTTTCTTCTCAGACTTAAGCCTCTAGAATATACTCTTTTTTTTTTTTTTAGAATATACTCTTTTATGATCTCTTTCAGAGTAAGGAAGCCTTGGCATATTTATGGGCCATAATTAAGGAACAGCACTTCTAATGCAATTCATTCATACAATAATTAATTTGGGACACCCATTAAAGATGTCCAACAAACTTTAGTAAAAGATTTCCTTGCAAAATCTGGCATGAATTTTGGGTCTCAGCCATAGAAATGGTCTTTGATCAGCTTTCTGGGTGATGAGCTGTTTCAACATCCTGTAATAAAAGGCCGGGAGAATGTTGCAGCCTAATCCCCAAGGCGGTGCTGTTTCACTCACATAAAGCCAGCTGCAAAGGTGTTGGACAGCAAGGGTGCTCCACCCCCGTATGCTGAGCTTGTTTCTCCTAACCAAACCTTCTTGTGGGGGCTGGTCTCCTCAACAACCTATGGAACAGGAGATTCCCTATTATATTTGCAAACAAGCTGACCAGCTACAGTGATAAAAATAAATGACATTCAAAACCTTGTATTCCCAGACTGATTTGGCCAATATAGTTACAAAATGTGTTCGTGGTCATTTAGGTCTTGGGCAATTTACTTTTATTAGAATACTTAGTGTGGAAGGAATTTAAATAATCCCATTCCTATTTGAGGCTGGCCTTGGAGAGTTAATTCTACCAAAGACTATTGGAAGTATTTTTAATTTTTAATTGGGCATACATGGGAAACACAGGATGCTAAGGGGGACAGAAGGTGAATAAGTATCTGTTATCTAAAGAAAAACATGTAAATGTATATACACATGGAATCTAGAATTAGCTAGACCACAAAATAAAAATTCTGGCTTTACAGAAGTCTCTCCTTATCTATGGTTTTGCTTTCTGAAGTTTCAGTTGCCTGTGGTCAACTGCAATCTAGAAGCAGATGGTCCTCCTTCTGACCTATCATTAGAAGATTGCTAGTAGCCTAAAGCCACCAATACATATGTCATTCACCTCACTTCATCTCATCATGTAGGTATTTTATCATCTCACATCATCACAAGAAGAGTGAGTGCAATATAGTAAGATATTTTGAGAGAGGGAAACCACATTCACATAACTTTTATTATAGTTATACTGTAATAATTGTTCTATTTTATAATTATTGTTGTTAATCTCTTACTATGCCTAATTTATAAATTAAACTTTATCATAAGAATGTATGTTTAGGAAAAGTATATATAGGGTTTGATATTATCTGTAGATCCAGACATCCACTGAGGGTCTTGGACTATATCCCTTAGAGATAAAGGGGACTACTCTCCTTAAAAAAAAAAAAAAAAAAAAAAAGACTATTACCTGGAAAATCTTTTGCACAGTTGAAGTAAAAGTGTCCAACACATCAGGGTTTAGGAAATCTTCTTTGGTAGCAATTCGTCCATTCAAGTAGTAGCTAAATTATTTGGAAAATATTCAGAAAAACAAACAAACCATACTTCCTGCTTTTAAGTTAATTGGCTAACTTGTTCTCCTTTCTACCTCTTCACACCCCTCTGTTATTATAAAAAAAAAAAAAAAAAAAAAAAAGTCAGAACTTCTAGCAAGAAAAGACCAAGATGGAAGGGGATAGTCACAAGTGCAGGTTCTTATAGGTTACCTGTTCTTTGGCAAGCATATTGATTTTAGCTACTTATCTGCTCCACGATTTAAATGATAGTGTGTTTTGATCTTATAGAAACTACCATATATTTAAAATAAAGTTTAAAATTTTCTTTTCTTAATATTAAAAGTCTAGTACAAGCTGCTTGAGATACTATTTGTTTCTTATTTGAACTATGTCAATTAGTAATTAAATGGAAATAATTTTTTGAAAACTTAGCAGTAAATAAAGCTAGCATTAGTTTCTCAGTACTAAGATCAGGTGACATACTTACTGGTGCCATGTAACAGAATCAATCACTTTTCCTCCAGCCTTCAGGAAACTGGAAAAAAAAAATCCATTATGATCTTTACTTAATCCTCATATGCCCAGTATATATGCACAGTATATGCACAGGAATTTTACTTCTTGGAAATGAGCTGGTTGCTGCCTTTCCATCAGGCAAACACAAACTTCCCAATACTGATACAGATTATATCGTAGGTTCCCTTGGCCCTCAGATCCTTAGTATTCTGAGCCAGGCAATGTTTCCTCTTTTGGTAAAACATTAGGTAGCAAGTGGCTTAATTACAGGTGGACTATTGAGAATTCTCCACCGGAGATAAATACTATGTTTAAGAAAAGTGGTTCTGCTTCCTCTAGCGCCTACCTCCTTAGCATGGGGACTGTCTTTCCTCGAGGCTGGCCAATATCAGGACCATAGAGATTGGCGGTTTTGAAAGAGGTTTTGCCTAGAAGTTTATGCAACTTGACAAAATCTTTTCCTAACTGCAATCCATCGATGAAAATACCAGCCTTCTTCCGGAAACTGTTAGGTTCTGAAAGAGAGCAATTCTCAGGGTAATCGCGTACCTAGAAATCTTGTATTCAAAAGCAAATTTAACAGCAGCATCTAAGAGCAAGAAAACATTTCCCAATCACAAAAACTTAGACTCCAAAGGCAAGAAAAGTAAAGCCCCTCTTTATCCTCCTTATGAAGAAGATATTTCAGTTAAACACAAATTTAAAGGACATAACAAAAGGGTGAGAGGATATTAAAACAATCTGAAGTTAATGATGGGAATATTAAACTAGTGGATAGTTGGGGAATAGTCTTCATCCAGTACTTAGTACACTGATTTACTTAAAAAGATGAAAACTTTAGGTGAGAGGTGAAGACATTTAAAAACTGATTTCTACAATGCCATTAAAAGCCTTATTGAGACTGTTTATTCCCAAATTATCTGTGCAGGTGAACCTGGATGTAGCCATGCTGAAGACTCAGGAGGGAAGCAGAGAAGTGTTCAATCCACTGCCCAGAACACCCTGTATGGGGATTTCCTTGCTCCCTTCTCCTTCTCTCTGGAAAGCAGACCTTTTTCTTGCAAAACGGGGCCCAAGGAAGAGGGGAGACATGATGGCACCGCCCTTTTATCTTACTCTAAAGAACAGAAGGAGTTGGGGATGAGTACAATAGAAAAGGAGGGAGGGAGAGATGTATAGGGATGGGGAAGCATGGGCTCAGATGACTCATTATTCATGTGGTTGCCATTGTTCAAAGTTGTTCAGTGTCTAGCTAAGATATGGTTACCCCTACCTTTATATTGTGTTTTGTGCTTCGACTTGCCAGTTACCCTTAGCAACCTCATCCCAAATCCACCTCTAGACATCATGGAGGTACATACCACTCTAGACATTTAGCTTATTTCTTTGCTTGCTTTCGTGTTGGTCTGGCTCCCTTCCTCTAGAATGGAACTCTTGAGAAAGCAGGGACCTTGCTCTGGAGCCAAACTACCTGGGCTCAGATTCCAAATCCTCTGCTTAGCAGCCCAGCATCACACAGCTATTTAATCCTTTTTGTGCCTCTTTTGTCATCTGTAAAATGAAGGTCATAATTGTATCCACTCCAGGGTAGGTTTATGAAGAGAAAAGAATACTTATTAAATGCTCAGAACAGTGGTTCAGGAATGTAGTGCGTGCCCACCATATAACAACATCCCATTTCCCATTTCACTTTCAGTTCTATTGGCTCACGTGTGGAAAAAGCATTATAAATATGTTGGAATAAATGTGGCTGTAGTTGGAATTTACAAGTTCTTTGCAAAAAAGTGAAGAAGGAAATCATCAGGAGCTTGATCTGGGTAGGATTCTATGCTAGGAACTTCTAGCTTGAGCATATCATGATGATTGGGATAGAGTCGCTGAGATTAAGTGACAAGTTGAGAAACAAAGAAAATAGAAGGGCAAAAGCAAAAGTGCCTGCTTTATAGTTGTGCTGAGTCCAGCCTGCCAACCACCCTAGGTTTAAGTGACCCTGAAAATGTCAAGTGAACCCAGGAGCTGTGGAAGTTTCTGGGTCCAACCAGTTGCCTTCAGCTCAAGTGTAACATAAACTAGGATTAACAGTAGGTTCTAGGATCTATAAAGAAGTTTTTTGCCAGAAGCAATTCCAAAAGTTGCATTGTTGACCACTGGTACAAGTGTGCCCAGCCAAAAGTATATCTGCTAATATTAAAAAGAATGTCATAAATAGGAACAACTAATGCCAAAGGGGAATCCCTTTATGAATGAAATGTTCCTGGGGGTACTTACCATTGCCTAGTTCCCAAGAGATGTTATAATTCTTGGAAGAGCAATAGTCCAGGAGCAACTGAGCGTTAGAACTATTCCACTGCAAATTTGCTGTTCGTAGTAAGGCATTTAGACCAAAGATCAAGTCCAATCCTGAGCAATTTGCAAAAGTGTACAGCATATCCACAGAGCTTCCTAAAAGAAAAACGTTGCAATGTAATGGCTGGGTCAGCACCACAATAATGAAGGCCTCCAGATTTGTTCTCCAGTGAATTACTATTTTGGTTGTTAAATTGAAGGAATTACAGTCCTAATGAGTGACTATAATTAAGAGACAAAAAACTGGACAGGCAAATTAAAAAATTAAAAATAGATAGGACTTCATTGCCTTCAGCGGTTAAATCAACTTTCCATGCTGAACCATGTAAAGTACCAGAAGCTTTGGTCTGGCACTCAGGTTTTATTCAAATGACCTCAAGTGAACTCATGCTCAAGCCACACTAGTCATTAGTCAACATAAGCCACACTCTTCATAATTAAAACATCTCTACTCACAAACTCATTAGTCAACATAAACCACACTCTTCATAATTAAAACATCTCTACTCACAAACTCAGTCACAAAATATTTTGGTAGATTTAACCATATTTAAAACAAGTTTTTGGAAAATTCATGTATATGATTTATTGATTTTAAATAAGTACGATTTGACATTAAAAAATTGACCTATGATTATAGATCTGTGGTTTCCAAACTATGTGCCAAGACATCCTAGCAAGTTTCAAGAAATTCACCACATGGTTGTCAGATTTAGTAAATGAAAATATAGATGACCAATTAAATTTGGACTTCAGATAAATTATTCAGATGAATAATTTTTACTGTATGTCTATGCAACATTTGAGAAATACAGTAAAAAAATTTAGTTTATCTGAAATTCAAACTTACCCAAGCAACCCTACTCACAGGAGCACTACAGAATCCTTTAGATTTGCAAGGGAAACATCAACTCTGTTGGACATGACAAGAACTATTACTATTAGGTTTTTGGACCTAACAACTTCATAATTGAAAATCTTAGGTATTTCCTTGGGGCTAGGTAAGATATGAAACAAATTACTGCGTCATTTAAGTGCCATAAAGGTTTGGAAACTTTTGAACTCAGCGTTTCTAACCATTAACTTGTTTAAAATCCCTTCTTGAGAGTGGCAACAACGTCAGTTTGAATATCATCTTGAAGTCAGGTATCATATGCATAGTAAGTCTGTAATTTTCATGCATATTTAGAGTTATTTGTTGAATAGAAATCCACTCGAACTCTCCTAATTTAAAAAAATCTAAATGAATTACTTGGATCAGCATAGCAGAGAAACCTTAAATTTAATATTGCCGATGAAGCTGAGGTGCAGGGGCATCTAGGTGGCTCATTGGTTGAGCATCTGCCTTCAGATCAGGTCGTGGTCCTGGGCTCCTGGGTTAGAGTCCCACATCAGGCAACCTGCTCAACAGGAAGTCTGTTTCTCCCTCTGCCCCTCCCTCCTGCTCCTGCTCTCTCTCACTTGCTACCAAAATAAACAAGTAAAATCATTAAAAAACAACAACAACAACAACAACAACAAAACAAAACTGAGTGGCAGAAACCTCTCATGCAAGTTGTTTGAGGTGTTTTGAATGTTTGCTGTGTCACCCACTTCCACAGAACTGCTGCCTATCATCAAGGAGTTTCAGACAATGGAAGTTGAAAAGCCCTCCAGTTCTGTGGCCCAGCGTTCAATCAGAACCTGAGCCACAGTTTGAGATGGCACAGAGCCTTGGGATTGTTGGGCTCTCCCCAAACCTACACCCTCATTTTTCCATGAGGAAACTGACACCCACGGAAATGAAGTGCTTTGCCCAATACTGCATAGCTATTTGGTGGCAGTGTCATTACTAGAGCCTGTTGTAAAAGGGTGACTCGACCGTCTTAATCACAGCTCCCCATTAGACATATATATATTGCAAAATCATGCTGTGGAAAGTTTCCTGGATCAGGAATCCTAAAACCTGAGCTCTAGAACCCACTCTCCCACTTATAGACTCTATGATTGAGGTGACTCCTTTACCTTGCATGAGCCTCAGCTACAGATGCACGGCCCTGGAATTATTACTATCATGTGCCTATTCACAAAACCGAGGTTGAAATGACAGATGTGAAAACCCTTTGTAAATCATATAGTAAACCTTTACTTTATTGTTACTACCTAGTCTTTCTATGGCATTTTCAAAAAAGTTTGCATTTCAGAGTAATTATTCAACTCATGCTTTACTCTTTGTCTATTTCATTTTTCCAAATGCACTTGGAATTTAATTTTTTTTTTAAAGATTTTATTTATTTATTCATGATAGTCACAGAGAGAGAGAGAGAGGCAGAGACACAGGCAGAGGGAGAAGCAGGCTCCATGCACCGGGAGCCCGATGTGGGATTCGATCCCGGGTCTCCAGGATCGCGCCCTGGGCCAAAGGCAGGCGCCAAACCGCTGCGCCACCCAGGGATCCCTGCACTTGGAATTTATATAGCTTACAGTTGTATTATATGCTTCCTACAATGTAATAATAATATCTCCGAGAATAAGAGCTGTATAATACTGGATTAGAATCCACTCTTAAAAAAAAACCCCACTCAGCCTACTTTCTCCTCAAAATAAGAACAATAGGAAAACTCATAGCTAATTTTCCAATTCCCAATCATTACCCCGTCTCTCACCTCTTATTTTACAAGAGAGTGGAAAGATCCGTGGGACAAAGATAATTTAAATGACACACTGAAAACTGACATTGACTCTTGCCCTAGTGTTATGCCATGTCTGTTTACATAAGTGTGTCCAGTTCCAGTGTGGGAATGGGTGATGGAGGTGGAGGAGGCAGGTGATGATGAAGAGAGGTGGAGAACGAGAGCCAAGAATTAGCCCATTAAGTCAAGTTATTTTAATAAGGAAGTTCTTTCTGCAGTCACACCCAGAATTACATCCGTAACATTGCTTCCTTTTCCTGCCTAAACAGGCTTATAGAGTTTGTAGTCTCGTGACAAACGTTTTTGTCATCTTCTACTTAAGTGAAACCCACCATCCAATGGGTCCTGTAATTAGAAAACTTAACTGTATCTTCTAGGACATCTGTTTTAAGGGTGTAGGCCACTGACTAAGCAATTAACCTGTCCTTGCCACAGTAGACTTTTGCAATCTCTTCCACTGGACAATGTCAGCCCAAGTTACTCAGGCATTGCCAACCTCAGTCAGCAGTGCAAAGCGATGTGTGCAAACACTTATAGGCTTCTGAGACGCTTACCACTATAATGAGTTGATGCCAGACTGAACAACGTCCATTCCTATCTATATGTTTCTAAGACATGTACATTCAAACAAAACATTTCAAACCAGGAGTCAAACATTTCCAAATACAAATAAACTATCCATATTTGTTCAATATTTTAGCCGATCAGGTGGCTACAATTATAATTAGACCTAGTTACATAGTTAGTGAAGGAACTTCCTTCTGGTGTAGGAACTAGGAAGGTCCTAGTCCCAGAGGCAGGGAAAGATAGTGGAAACCTACCATCTTGATTCCAGAAGGATCGTGTGAGGTAGGAAACTGGTATAAACTGGCAGAATGTTTAACATGATACAAAATAAAGTAGAAGTCAATAGATTACCTAATAACATGGAGTCTTCTCTTCGCAGACCTAGATCATAATGATTTATTATAGGTGAGATCTTACTACTATGGGTCTCTTGTACTCCTGTCACTCCTGTCATGGGATCTGAGACAGCCCTGTGTTATGCCAAATTCCATTCCACCATAGATCATGTTATTAAAGTGTCAGAGTAGTTCCCCCACCCCCTTTAAAATGCAATAAATAATTTAGAGGATTGCATTTATCTATTAACATGCAAACTATTTTCTGATTTCTTATGTGTCATATCTTTTCTATACCTTATAAATAAAAAAGTATAAAGATAAAAATCCATGGGATACATGAACTCCAGATAACATACAGTAAAATCTTACAAAGATAAATAATCTACTTCCAATAATGTATTCTTGGAAATGCTGAGTGACCTAAATTAACTACAAGATCATTTATTTTCCAAAAATCCAAAGAAGAGCATTGTAGAGTAGGTTATTTCCTTAATTGAGATCTGGGGCAACATCATCCCTTAGCTGGGTATAAAATATCAACTTTCATGGGCAGCCCCGGTGGTGCAGTGGTTTGGTGCCGCCTGCAGCCTGGGGTGTGATCCTGGAGACCAGGGATCAAGTCCCATATCGGGCTCCCATCATGGAGCCTGCTTCTCCCTCTGTCTGTGTCTCTGCCCCTCTCTCTGTGTCTATGAATAAATAAATAAAATCTTTAAAAAAAATAAAATACCAACTTTCAGATAAAAATATTTTTCATAGTTAAATAAAGATTGCCTGTTTCAGTCGTCTTAAAGCTCTGCACGGCAATATCCTCCCATATTGAAGACTGGATAACCGTATCAGTGAATGGAAATAAATTCCTGGTTAGTCTAGCTAGTTCTACGTTTGCAAAGCCTGAGAGGAAAGAAAAACAGAGAGCTGCTTGATGGCCAGCACTGTCTATTATGACTCAGGCTTCCACTGCCTAATGGTACAACTCATAATAGTGGTTGCTTCTGGGAGGAGAGATGGAATAGATGACGAAGTGTGGATGGTTTTCACAACTTACACTTTTTTTTCCTAAAGATTTATTTGTATTTTTGAGGAATCTGTCCACCCAGTGTGGAGCTTGAATTTTCAACCCGAGATCATGAGGTGCAGGCTCTACTGACTGAGCTGTTCAGGTGCCCCCACTATTTACCCTTCATACTCTTGTACTTTACTTTCACACTGGAAATGTATCTGTGTCTTCTTTGACTTCCTAGTTCTCCAGAGCAGTAAAGGTCATCATTAGCTCATGAATGAATGATTTCTAGATTTCACTTCATGGCTAGTAGGCAAAGTCAGGTGAAGTAAAGAAATGGGGTTCACGAATTCCCATTAACTCTTGATACCATTTGAGTATTATGCAGCTTTACACAACTGCTGTAGGGCCTACATGATTCAAGCCCAAGTTCAAGCTCTCCATGTATTTTGGGGGCTGGGACACCTGCAGAGTGCCTTTCATCTCTTACTTGAGTAAGTGCTGTTCTTGAACTTTTTCTGATACTGCTCTTGGAGCAGCAGTTTTTCCTGGAATGGCCATTCCAACTGTAACCTCTTCTCTACATCAGAAGGGATGGATCCAGATTTGCAAATATCTGCAAGTGGAAGAAATGGTTTAGAGAATCTATTTTCACAGTGATAAGGTTCAAATCCCACACATTTATTTCATTACCTATCTATGTGACTAAAGCAGGATAATTACATTTCTGGTTTTTAGGTACAAGACCAGAGGAAGATACATTCTGTTACACACGTCAAATTTGCTGGCTAACCAATCACCACACAAAAAAACAACCAACGGACAGGTTTCCTAAGAAACAGTGGGCATACCCTGGATACAAGATACACTGGGCATAACTGCAAGTTATTTAACAATTCAGAAGGCTCCTCAGAAACTTAAAATTGCTAGAGAACCCCACTGAAGAAGACATAGTTCAATTCTCTTAAGATTCATTTTCAAAATACATAAAATTTGTTTCACTGGCCTCTATCTGCTTTGTGATGATTTTCTCTTGCCATAATGGTAGGACAGGAAATATTGACTTTTTTCCCCCCTTCAAGTATGGTATCCTCAAAGCTTCTGAGACCACAACATGTGCACTTGGAAAAACCAACCACTATGCTGTCAGGCAGACTGTGCTTCTTTATCACAAGGCAGCAGAGCTGCTGAGGGCTGGCCGCCAGGGCTGGCTGACCCGCCAACAACTTCCTTTCTGGAAAGCTGCTCATTCTGGCTTTCTGGCAGCTCATGTCTCATCCATCCCTGTGCTCACAAAGGATGCTTCAGAGGCTTTGACACCCCCCGCCCCTTACCACATACACACACAGGATGAGGAAAATCGATGAGCAAAGGAGAATTTCCTGTCTGAACTTAAGAGATCTTTCAAACACATGTGACTGAGGGAATGGATAAGTCTGAACATATATTATTCCAATATATTATTTTAAGAGAATTCTCCTGCTTTTTTTCAATGTTTTTCTAATTACTCTTTTATCAATTTTGGCCCAATTACTGATTAAGTGTTCTAGACACTTTCTAACTGAAAAAAATAGAAGGAAAATATTTCATAACATATGAAATAATTAATTATTCACTAATATATACATTATACATATTTTATTATAATTCAACTATATATACCATATTTTTAATAATTGTTACAATAATTATTTAACTGCCATTTGAGATTTGTATAGTACTTCTGAAAGACACAGGACAAATCCTTGTGGTTCCCTCTAAGGCAGGTTTCTCAGGGGGAGCCAATAGACGTCGAAATATCAGAATCACCTGAGGAGCTTGCTAAACTCATAATCTAAGGTTAGAATGGAGAATCCAAACATTCAAACTCACCCAGGTGGCTACTGAATAGTCAATAAAGTTTGACAATCACTGCCCAATAAATCAAGTCTTAAAATCCATTCTGAGATACAGAGCATATGTCTACACCCTCTTGTTATACCTTTCATCCACATGCTATTTTCAGAATAAATGGATTTCAATCTACTGCTTGTATCTTCATTTGGAAATACCCTTTTTAGTTTGACACATCTCTGCCCACACACTCCCCACTAAGCAGCTGTGTCCTTCAGCTACAATCATTGTTCTATTTACAGGACAATTAACTCTCAGTTATGCCCAGCACAATTTTTTTTGCAAGGTCTCACATTCATGAAAACAAGAGGAGGAGGAAAGCTGCCCACTGCTTCCTCCTTTTTATGCCAGTGCCTGCATTGGTCAGCTGAGAGCTCTTGATTTCTCATTAATTGTTAGATGTCAGCAATGACACTTCTGAGAATGCTCAAGACTAACTCAAGGGAATTAAAACATATCATAAATCTTTAAAAGGCTTCACCCTGCTTGACTTGAGACTGCCAGTAACTTCTCTCTTCAAAGGTTGGTTCTTTTTGGGGATCAAAAATTAGAAAGTCCGTCTTGGTGCCACCAAATCGCAGGTATGCAGGAGACAAACCTCTGGCCAGGGTACGAAGCTTTGGTGAACTGTTAGAAGACAAGTGAGAAATTAAAATTATTTATTTCCCAAGACAATCCAGTCAAACATGCTTACTCTCTTCTCTTTCACTGGGCCTATTTCTTAATATGTAGCTGTAAGGCCTTGGAGGGAGAAGTCTTATTGCTATAATGGAGAAATCTCAATCTGCCTCTTTTTAATTGAAGATCACACTCCTAGGCACCTACAGGCAACTTGGAGCTCTGACTTTGGCAAGAACTTATATTTTAACTTGATAGGTAGGATAGTGTTCAGTGCTTTCAAAACACTCATAACCTTTTATGGTTGATGAAGGAAAAGAGGTTAAGAGAGTGGAAACTCTAGGAAAGATGACTGTGTTTCTTTGAAAAATAGATTGTCTTCAAAAACTTATATTCTTAGAGCACCTGGGTGCTCATTCATTTAAGCATTGGACTCTTGATTTCCACTCCAGTCATGATCTTGGGGTCTTGGGTCAGCCCCACATCAGGCTCCACGCTCAGCGGGGAGTCTGCTGCTTGGGATTCTCTCCCTCTGCCTCTTCCCCGACTCATACTCACGTTGTCTTTAAAATAAATAATAAATCTTTTCTGAAAACCTGAAAAAAGGTTTATGTTCTCAGAGAAGTTCATAAGTGAGTTAGGAGTCTTTCTCTGCTCCCTAACTCTGGCTTTCAAAGAACACCATCCTTCTAAATTTAAGTCAAATGGATTAGAATTAGATAAGATCCTAATTCCTATCATTAACAACTCTAGTCTGAGCAATTCTAAATGCATATCTCATCAAGTCAAACATGCTCCTGATAGGTGACTAGTATGTTCTCAGAATGGCACCAAATGCTCTAGAATGGAATTAGAATGATTTATAAACCCTTCTCTCAGAAGGATGAAGATGTCATGGATATTTAAGTGAACAAAACTAAGATAACAGAAGACACAGGTAGTAGGAAGCTATACATTTCTGAAGTCTCACACATGTGATTCTGGCCACACTACTCTCCAAATTCTCTTAAAACACATAAAACCAATGCTGTGCAGTTCCTTGGAATGGTCCAATTACTTAGCTTACATGTGGGTTCTTTCAAATTGGAAAATCATTCCAGGAGGACAAATTAGCAATACCTTCTAACATCCTAGGAATTAGAGACCTGACCTAAAGTATCTAAAATTTTAAGATAGTGCTTAACTATATATATGACTCAGGACGCCTGGGTGGCTCAGTGGTTGAGCCGTCATCTGCCTTTGGCTCAGGGCATGATCCTGGGCTCCTGGGATTGAGTCCCACACCAGGCCCTCTCCTCAGGGAGTCTGCTTCTCCCTCTGCCTATGTCTCTGCCTCTCTCTCTGTGTCTCTCATGAATAAATAAAATCTTTAAAAAATCTCTATATACCACCGTGTAAGATGTTGGAAAGATGTCTTCATTTATGCCTAGGAAAGAGGACTTAAAAGATGGAAATAGACCAAAGATAAGTCTCCTGCATTAAAAACTTCAGCAATTCCTCCTTGCCATTTTTGTTTGTTTGTTTGTGACTTGAGAGCTTCTTATTGTACTACCTTAGCATTTTTGCCTTCATGATCTTCTTCTTCCATAAAAAAAACATATTTAAAATTATATTTCATGATGATATTTCTAAAAAGACAAACATGTTAGAGGAGGCTGGGTAGCTCAGTCGGCTAAGTGTCTAACTCTTGGTTTCAGCTCAGGTCACGATCTTGCGGTCATGGGATCGAGCCCCAAGTCAGGCTCTGTGCTTAGCGGGGAGTCTGCTTCAGGTTCTCTCTCCCTCTCCCTCCTGCTCTCTCTCTTTCTCTTTTTAAATAAGTAAATATTAATATTAATTAATTGATATCAACATTAATTAATATTAATAAAATAAAATTAATTTAAATAATTAAATATTAGTATTATTTAATGTTAGTTAATTAATATTAATTAATATTATCTATTGAAACATCTTCTTTGACCTAAAGGTTCATTTACTTTGGATCTTACAAGAAGTTGGAATATTTTCATGGTCCCCTAAGTGTGTTACAGGTCCTAGCATGAGGAAATGCAGCACAGAGTGAGGCTTCAAAAACAGTATCAGGCTGGGTTCAGTGCTGGCTGAAACACCCAATGGCACCAAAGAACTCCAGGAAGGATGGCTTCTGCCATGAAATCCTTAACAACTACCAGAAGATAAATGCTAATAACCTTGACTAAGTCAGGATTCAGATGAAAGCCATTTCCACTTTGCTACAAACCCAAACAAAAATAAGCTGTAGGGAAAGGAAGAGAGCACTTTGTTTCATGGGCACAGAGTTTCAGGTTGGGAAGATAAGTCTGGTCTCACCAGACTTCTGTTTTAAAAAAGAATCTCAGGCTGCAGTGTAAATAACTGAATAGAGGGACAAAGACTGTGGTCATGTTAACATAAATAGAAAGTGATGGGGGCGCCTGGGTGGTTAAATGTCTGCTTTTCAGCTCAGGTCATGACCCCAAGGCCCTGGGATGAAGCCCCACATCGGGCTCCCTGCTCAGTGGGGAGCCTGCTTCTCCCCCTGTCTCTGCCTCTCCTCCCCTCCTCCTTCCCTGTCTCTCATGAATAAATAAAATCTTTTAAATAAATAAAACCCAATACTATGGCTCCTGCCAAGTAAAGAAAATCACATGTTTCAAAAGTATTGGTATTAAAGACCTTTTTGTTTGTCTCTTTTGTAAGGGAACATTTTCTTGTTTTGATAATACAATATTAATGCCCTCTAACAAAAACCAGATTTTAAACAGCTGCAAAACATGTCATAAAACAAAATTGATCAGAGGTATGCTATTCCTATCATATACAGGAAGAAGGGGGGATATACCACCACCACAGTGACATGGAAATTAAAAAAAAAAAACAAAAAAAAAACCATAAAAGCAGCTGCAGACATTCCACTTCCAGAGCAATTTGTTAGGGGAAAGAAAAGTCTGCAGGTATTATTTTACCTTTGGTGTAAAAATAAGCTGCTTATCTCTGACATGAAAGCAGAGGTGTGCTGGAGCCAGCTTGTACCAGCTCCTATCAGCTGTGAGAGCCAGTTGTCATATTTTGAGAACAAGTTATTAAACTGTTGGCAGTTTGAAATCAGCCACAGTGGGAGTATTTATACCACAGAAATAAAAACAACAACAACAACAACAACAACAAAACCCCAAAACCCATAAATCAGTTTCCTGTCCTCTCCGAGAGTCAATTGTTAAACATTTCCTAGAACATGGGACATGAATTCAAGCCACTGGTAGGACCATTCAGAAGATAATGTGACGTGAAAGCAGGCCTAAGTCGGAGGTCTGAGGAACATCAAACATTTAAGAAAGCTAGAGAAAGAGGTGAAGAAGTGTTAAAGAGGTGAGGGAACCCCTAGAAACAGAAGCGACATAGACCTGAAAGGATGAGAAAGCATTTCCGTTGTCAACCTTGCCAACTGTTTCCAAGAGATTCCAGTCCTTTGCTAGGGCTGCAGAATCAAAGTACCACAGACTGGTGCCTTACACACAGAAATTTACTCTTTTATGGAGGTTTGGAGGTGGAGGCCAGAAATCTGAAATCCAGGTGTGGGCATGGTCATACTCCCTCTGAAGCTACGGGGGGAAGGATCCGTTTGGGGCTCTCCTCCAGCTTCTGGTGGTTCCCTGCTGCCGTGGGACTCTAGTCTCCACACAGCCTTCTCTCTCTCTCCCTCTCTGGAGGCCTATCTGTCCCCAGATTTCCTCTTTTTGTAAGGACATCAGTCAGAATGGATTAGGGCCCCCTCCATTCCTCTACAACTAGTTCTTAGCTAATTATATCTGGAATGGCACTATTTCTAAACAAGGTTACGTGCTGAGGTATGACTTCACGTGCTGGGTTAAGACTTCAAGTGTATGAATGGTGGGGGAATTCACAGAAATTCAACCCATGAGAGACACCAAATAAGACATGGATGGAAAGGTGTTCATTGGATTTTGCAATAAAAGGTCACGGGTGTAGAGGTGCCTGGGTGGCTTAACTGATTAAGCATCTGCCTTTGTGGAACGCCTGGGTGGCTCAGCAGTTGAGTGTCTGCCTTTGGCTCAGGGTGTGATCCCAGGTCTGGGGATCGAGTTCCACACTTGGGCTCCCTGCATGGAGCCTGCTTCTCCCTCTGCCTGTGTCTCTGCCTTCTCTCTGTGTCTCTCATGAATAAATAAATAAAATGTTAAAAAAAAAAAAAAAAAGCGTCTGTCTTCGGCTCAGGTCATGACCCCCGAGTCCTGGGATCAAGTCCTGAATCTGGCTCCCTGCTCAGTGGGGAGTCTGCTTCTCCCTCTATCCTTCCCCTCATTCATGTACGTGCTCTCTCTCTTTCTCTCTGTCTCAAATAAATAAAATATTTTTATTTAAAAAGAGGTCACTGATGATGTTGGAGAGATTGCTTTTATGACACAGTGATAGGGACTTCGTGAAGGTGGAAAGGACGGAGTGGGCAGTAAGGAAGGCCGCCAAGGGGAGAAGAGAGCAAGGGCAGATCCCCTGGCACATGTGCAGAGTGGGGTTTGAGACAGGATAGCCTTGAGGATGTTTCCACACTGTGAAGAAGGACCCAGTCATGGGGAGAGGTTAAAGACAAGGGAGAGAAGAGATGACTAGGGAGCAAGAGGGGACAGAGAGGAAGAAGCAGTGGCCTGAGGAGAGAGAAGGAAAGAAAGCTACATGTGGCTGTGGTATGTGCACAGGCTTGGTGGCAAGAAGAAAAAGAAGTTCTTATCCAATGACTTCGTTTTCTTTGGGAAATAGAAATGTAGTCATATGCTAAGAGTGTGGAAGTGGAGATGGGATCGGGTTTGAAGGAAGTGGAGAATGAGAGGGGCAGGGAATGAAGAAGTGAGGGGTAGCACCAAGTAAGTCCGGAGACCAAGAATTTCTAGTGCAACCCCATGTGGCTGAGCCATTCCGCTCCACCCTAAAAGCGCATAGCCCAGCTATTCAGTGTGGCCAGCAAGACGGGGAGCAGAGGCAAATACATAAAACAGGCTTATTAATATGCACTATAATTCATAATTAGGTAATATTTTTTGTTCCCAGACTTTATGTCCACTTTATAGATCCCAAAGAAGGAAACTAAACTGAGCTGGATTTGGGTTTAGCAATAAGAACAACAGGGCCAGAGTGTGGGGATGTCATCCCAAGAACCAATCATGTGGGAAACCAAGAAAAGAAGCCCAAGTGAGCCATGGAAGAAACAGAGACAGAACAAGGCTGTTTGGTGGAGGAGCTTAACAAATGGTTGTGGTGGGGGACACTTGGGTGGCTCAATGGTCAAGTGTCAGCCTTTGGCTCAGGTTGTGATCCGGGGTCCTGGGATTGAGTCCTATATTAGGCTTCCTGCAGGGAGCCTGCTTCTCCCTCTGCCTGAGTCTCTGCCTCTCTCTGTGAATAAATAAATAAAATCTTAACAAAACAAAACAAAACAAAATGGTTGTGGTGGACCCACAGAGTGAAAGGTTAACAGGGTAAGGTATGTAGTCCAAGAACAGGAGATCTTCTTTCTTTTTTCTTTTTTTTTAAATTTATTTATTTATTCACGAGGTACAGAGAGAGAGAGAGAGAGAGGCAGAGACACAGGCAGAGGGAGAAGCAGGCTTCATTCAGAAGCCCCATGCGGGACTCGATCCCAGAACTCCAGGATCACAACCTGAGCCAAAGGCAGATGCTCAACTGCTGAGCCACCCGGGCATCCCCAGGAGATTTTCATTTAGGGTTTCGATGTTAAAAGATTCTTAGTGATGAAAAGAGCCAAGGTGTGGCCATGCCATTAGGTGGCTGAAATGGGGTGAAGCAGGGTGTGCAGGTAAGCTGGCTCCCTAAAAATAAGTGCCCTGCTTTTTAGCATTTGCCAATTTCCATGGTGTAAACACTCACCAGGCTGATTTCAAGGTGGCAGTGTCATGTCAGTGAATGTGGAATTGGGAAGGGATGCACATCTTTCGTAAGGTGATGCAAGCCAGCTCCAATAGAACATTGAGAAAAGAGGATTATAATGTGTGGATATGAAGTCGTTGAGAGACACTTGATTCAGGAGGACCTGAAGTTATCTAGGATGATGGTGGGACATGAGAGTAGAGGAAAAAAGTGTGAGGTCAACGCTGATTTTTAATCGGTAAGGAGAAGTGAGTGAGAGCAAAGCCCACACGGAGACAGTGAACCTCACACTGGAGTCATGACAGTCATCTCCAGCATGCATTGGGTTCATGCAAATTCAGTAGTTTAGACACTTTGTATAAGTTATTTCACTCAATCCCAAAACAACTCAATGAGATAGGTTATTATCCTCTTTTTACAGACAAGGAACCTGAACAAAAGGAAGCTATTGCTCAAAGTCACAAGCCGGCAGGGGTGTGAACTACATTCATACTGGTGGGTGATCACGTAGAAGTTGTGCTGGTGGATGGGAAAGGTGCTGCAGATTGTGTAATGCGCAGCTTCTACTCCAAAGGGCTACCTCAGGGAGGCAGCCACGTCTGCTTTGGCACTAGGATCTTTAAAGAAGAGCCAAGTTTTAGCCAGGGCAGGAATATTCTGTGAGGAAGACATAGGGTTGCCATGCAAAGGGCTCCAGGGAGCACAATGAAAGGTCTGGGAGGGAAAGGAACAGAGGAGCACGTCATCAGAGAGACAATGCTTCTCCAGGCGTCAGAAAATGTGAGTCTATGGCTTGCAACTGTTCTCCATTCTGTTTCTCTGGCGAGGGTTAAGTCTCTCAGCAACAGCACATAGAGGGCCTGTGGTTATTTGCAATATTGGCTTTCAAAATGTACACTTGACTTTGATCAAAAGCAATTTTGTCCATGAAGATGCAGAGATCAGATTATCAAAAGTCATTATTAATAACTATCTAATGAGTTGGCAAAAAGGAATGGACGTTGTTGAAAAAAAATAAGCAAACCCTTATAAAAAGCAAGCACGACTGCACGATTACTGCTGTTGCTGTTCAGCACTGCTATGTCTGCTCTGGAGTAGTTGGGGTCTCTAGCACTGACCCGATGCTCCTTTTTTTTTTTTTTACCTTGTATTACAGAACTGTGTGTGTGTGTGTGTGTGTGTGTGTGTGTGTGTGTGTGCATGTGTGCGTGTATGTGTATGTGTCTTGTTTGAAGTGTGGACTTCACTGCCCAGAAGGTAACCATTAGCCACATGTGGCTGGGACTTGAAATGTGGCTAGTGTGAATTGAGATATATTATGGGTATGAAATATACACCAGATTTTGAAGATGTAGTTTGAAAAAGAATGTAAAATATCTCATTAATAGTTTTATATTGATTACATGTTGACATGCTAATACTTTGATATTTTGTGTTAAATAAAATATATTTTTAAAATTAACTTCACTTTTTAAACTTTTTTTTTGATATAGAGAGTGAGTATGAGCAGAGGATAGGGGGCAGAGGGAGACGGAGAGATAAAAATCTTAATTAAGCAGGCTCCGCGCCCAGTGGGGAGCCCAACATGGGGCCCCATCTCAAGTCCCTGCCTGAGCCAAAATGAAGAGAGCTTTGGGGTAAAAACCCAGTAGTGCAATTGCTGGGTATAGGGTAGCTCTATTTTGAACTCTTTGAGGAACCTGGGAAATGAACAAAGGTTGCGACATGAAATGAAAAGACAAAGGTTGTGTAAGGGGCAGTGTGGGCGGGGGGTTGGGGTTACTGGGTGATGGGCACTGAGGAGGGCACTTGATGGGATGGGCCCTGGGTGTTATAGTATATGTTGGCAAATCGAACTTCAATTAAAAAAATGAAGAGAGCTTAACTGACTGAGCCACTCGGGTTTTACCTTTTTTTTTTTTTTAACATGGCTACTAGAAAATTGTAAGTTGCATATGTAGTTTGCTTATGAAGCTCACATTGTATTTCTACTGAGCAGTGGTCTTGACACTCCCATCTGTGAGGACAAGTGCCTTTTTAGAGCTCTGCACATTGTCAGGCTTAGAAAGTTTTTGATTGGGTTGTTGATTAGTTACCTTTGGGAAGAAGGCAAACTGAAAAGATGCTCCTTGCCAATTCTAGAGTGTTCTATCACTGGCATTTTAAGTTCTGTGTACTCTATGTTCTCTAATTGCAAATATGAAAAAAGAAAAACCACATCTGTTTGCCATCATGGGAAACCAGAACCATGCCATCGGATTCAATTCACTTGGGCCTCTATTGAAGCGCCTCAGAAGACTGGACCCTGATTCTCCTACTCTCAGGTCAGTGCTTCTTTTCATTACATCAATCTTCTCGATTTGTTTCTGGACAATCTTTTTCCTCTATACCCTACTCTACTGCCTTTAAAAAATATAAACTGCTTTTAAGAAACAAAACAGATGAACATAGAGGAAGGGAAGGAAAACTAAAACAAGATGAAAATAGAGAGGGAGGCAAACTGTTAGAGATGCTGACCTGTAGGAAACTAACTGAGGGTTGCTGGAGAGGCAGCAGGTGGGGGACGGGGTAACCGGGTGATGGGCATTCAGGAGGGCTCGTGATATACTGAGCACTGGATGTTATATGCAACTGATGAATCACTGAATTCTACCCTCGAAACTAATAATGCACTATATGTTAACTGAATTAAATTTAAATAATTAAAATATAAATATATACATATACATGTACACATACACAATACACATATATACACACATATGCTGCAGACTTTACTTTTGTGCACTCTTGCCCCTGCAATTAGTATCTGGGCTCAGCCTCTGCTCCTTCATGAACAGCTGATTGACTAGGGGTCATTTCTTGAGTCTCCCTAAACTTCAATCCCTTTATTTCTTAAAAATGGAGATACAGGGCACCTGGGTGGCTCAGTGCTTGAGCATCTGCCTTTGGCTCAGGTCCTGGGATCGCGTCCTGCATCAGGCTCCCTGCTTTTTTCTCTGCCTGTGTTTCTGCCTCTCTTTGTGTGTCTCTCATGAATAAATAAATAAAACCTCTTTTAAAAATGGAGATAATAATAGTCCTGTCCTCATAGTCTTGTAGTGAGGACCAAATGGATCAATACCTGGAAGATGCTACAAACAGGGCCTGACAAGTCAAAGGCTCACTTAGTACCAGCTATTTCTATTAGCCCTCTTCTTTTTCTCCCTCTCCTTCAGCTTTTATCTGCTCAGCTCTTGCCACCTGTGCCTGAGCATCTTCACTTTTGAGGAACTGTACAAGAATAACACCCACCTCACAGGTATTAAGCTTAGTGTTGCCATCTGAGATGGCCAGGTCACTTGGGGCACAGTGCTAACCATCCTGGAGAGATGGACTCTCAGACCCTAATTCAGAAGCTAGGTCTTAGCAGACAGTGAGAGGGAGCTCCTATTGGAGCTTCAGTCTTGTAAGTGGCAGCTGGGAATAGTATGAAGTGGTTGCAGATGCCCCTGCTGAGCAGGCCTTAAAGACAGCCTCTGCCCAGGGAGTGGACTGGAGTGGGTGGGAGCCAGCCCTGGAGAAAAGCCCATATGAACACTGAGTTTTGTAAATCAAAGAAATAATTTTATCTATTGCATACTACACTCTTGGTTTTCATTATCATCCTCCAGCCTTTAACCAAGAGGTGGGGACCAGCCAGGCAGAAAGAGTGCTATGGGAAATGAAGAGACAAAGGTATCACCCTTGCTGAATTGCAGACCAGAAGTTCTGTGTGTGTTGGGGGCAAGGAGATGAGGATGGTGCTAGTCAATTGGTTAGCTTGACTGCAGGGCATCAGGCCTGGATCCCAAAAGTTGTGCTGTAGGGTTTTTTTTTTTTTTTTTAAGTTTCTTCCTGAAACTTTATTTTTTACTTATTACTTATTTATTTTTAGAAAATTTTATTTAATTTATTCATGAGAGACACAGAGAGAGGCAGAGACATAGGCAGAAGGAGAAGCAGGCTCCATGCAGGGAGCCTGCTGTGGACTCGATCCCAGGACTCTGGGATCACACCCTAAGCCAAAGGCAAACGCTCAACCACTGAGCCAACCAGGCGCCCCACTGTAGATTTTCTTCTTTTGGATCTGTTTCTCCAGGAAATATCCCCAGATGCCCTTTCTTGGGGAAGGGTGGGATGCACAGTAGCTGCAGTGGCAGAAGAGGACCTGAGTTCTCACATTTTACTAAGTGGTTCAGTTAGTGCTTCTGTGTTCAGCAAGGCACCTCACATCTTCTCTTCTCCTCTCAGCCTCCCACCCCACCTCTGAAGCAAGGCCTGGGGTCCTCAGATATGGAGCCCATAGTTCAGCGTTTCTCCAGAATAAACTTTCTGTCTCCCACCCACCTGCTATGTGGTATCAGCTTTCTATCCCCAAGAGGAAAGGGCAAAAAAGTGGGGATTCCTCTCCACCAGGAAATTCTCCCTCTCCCGCCACAGGGAAAGATGGAGGTTAACTATGATCAAAAGAAACACTCAGACTACTGGTGAATGGTTGGCAAATACTCCTTATTTTCCAGGAAGAAGCAATGAGTTTAAATTTTAAACACTTTGTGTCAAACACTGTGCTACCTACTTATTTACTACCATGAAATCCTCATAATGGTCCTACAAAAAGGCTTTAGAAGTTGTATTCTACAGGTACAGGATTGGAGGCTTGGAGTTGCCAAGCAACCTGTACCAACCAAGCCACCCATCTTCGGTAGAAGTTGGGAATGAAGCCAGTGTGGTCTGACTGCCAGTCTCTTCACCATTAGGCTATTAACCTGCTTTTCTTTACAGAATAAATGATCAAAATTAGCAATGGCAGCTGAAAGCATGGGCACAGGCAGGACAGCATCTAGGTGTTTGGGAATGAGAAGATTCCCAGCTGTTTGGACTGGTTGAGGTGTGGCCCTCCCTGGAGACTCTCATGACCTAGATGAGTGGCCTAGATGACCTGGGACTGTCCCTGAAGTTCCCTGTCCTGGGATCAGCCTGCATTCATGGGGCAAAAGCCAGCGAACAAGCACCAGTTTGTCTCTCTCAGGTGAGAAAAAAAAAAAAATTACGGCTGATTTTGCAGCGGTAAAATATCTTCTGGAAAAAATAATCTTTTTATTAAGACTCCGTAAGTCACTGCAATAGTTTCCTATCTCTCACTTATTTAATATTTAGATTAAAAAATAGTATAATACTGGAAATCTCTACCTTGTGCCTAAAACTACTCCTTAAAAGTTTAATCTAGGGACACCTGGGTGGCTCAGCGGTTGAGCATCTGCCTTTGGCTCAGGTCGTGATCCCGGGGTCCTGGGATCGAGTCCTGCATTGCGCTCCCTGCAGAGAGCCTGCTTCTCCCTCTGCCTGTGTCTGTCTCTGGGAGTAAATAAATAAAATCTTTAAAAAAATACAAGTTTATTCTAAAATACATAAAAGTATAGTTTATACGCACACACTTATTTTCCTTTGAGACCTTTTCCATCTGACTTTTTAACTTTTTTTTTTTTTAAACCTTCCTAACAGTTTAAGAGAGGGGAGCCTGGTCCACAGTCTTACCTCTCCTACACTGTGCTGCAGACTCGAGGGCTCACAGCCTCCAGGTGCACTTGCCTGGGTGCCCTCCTCCAGGCGGGTTTCTGGGGCAGGTGGGAAGTTTCTTTTCCAAATTTCCCCGGGATATTGGCCCTTAGTTGGCGCTCAGGCAACACTTGCTGAATGAACGGAGGCGGGAAAGGGCGGTCTGGGGGGGCAGCTGCCCCGGAGGGCGAAGGGGGCGGCGAAGCAGGGGGGGAGAGAGGCAGGGACAGAGGGAGAGACGGCTCCGGGCGTGGATGTCCGGAAGGCCGGCGCTTACCCCAGGATGGTGAGGAACCGCGGGTCCGTGGCCAGGCTGGCGTCGATGGTGAAGGACAGGAACGCGGGGCTCACCTGGTGCACCGGCCGCTCGGTGGAGAAGTCCAGCTCCGCGGGGTCCTCGGCCTGCACGGGGCCCGCCAGGGCGCCCGGGGAGAAGGGGCCGAGCGGCCCCAGGAGCAGCAGCAGCAGCGGCGGCGGCGGCGGCAGCCGGGCCTTGCAGCGCAGCAGCATCGCGGCCACCTGGCCCGCCCGCCCGGAGCCGCCCGCCGCGGGAGCCCGGAGCTCGCGCGCTGCCCCCGCCCCGCCGCCGCGCGCTTTTCTCCCCGCGCCTCACCCCTCCCACTGCGGCCCGGCCGCCCTCCCCGCCCTCCCCGCCCCTCCCCCGCCCGCTCGCACTTCCTTGCACGCTTTCCCCGCGGGACCGGTCACACCCACTTACGAAATCCCCCGCGCGCGCTCGAAGGGTGCGGACCTGGCGCGGAGCCGAGCGCCCGGGCATCCCGACCCGGGGCACCTTTCCCGCCGGGGCCTCGTCCAGGTGGCGCCAGCTCCTCTGAGCCCGACGGAAGCTTCCAGCTGGGCATTCCTTGCTGCCCATCCCGCCTCGCCTGGCCCAGAAACACTTGCCTGTGCCTTGACTGACCGCGTGTCCTCTGACCGCAGAGCTGCTTCCTAGGCGGCTCACCTTCCCCCGAGGAGGCGGATCGGCCTTCAAAACTCCCTACCGACTTACCCTGCAAACAGCACTTGCTGGAGTCTTCAAGTATCAGGTGTCCAGCGCCTGAAACTCAAGCCTGAGCTCGGGGCGTGACTGTCTCTCGAATTGGGAGCTTTGGCCAAATTTCCCCTCTGCAAATTCATCTTTAGCTGTTGGGCAAACTCCTTCAATTTTCCCTTGATGCCTTCCATGGGTATGTAACTGTGACCAGCAGGACGCACTCAGGGCTTACTCTATGCCTGATGCCCTAAGAGATGCTTTACTTGCATTCCCTCTCATTTGCACGTCTCTGCCAAGTGTGTATTGTGCGCGGTTTACACATGAGGACCCAGGCTCTAAGACACTGATATGTGCAAGTGTCTCAGTTGGGATGTGAAGACAGTTACACAACCCCGGGCAGATGGCAGCCTGTCTCAGCTGAAATACAACTTCCTCAAAGAAGCTGCGCCTGAAACGCCAGGCAGCTGAAAATCCCCATGACACACTCTCACTGCATCCTGAACTGGCTAGAACTTGCACGTTTGCTGGTATTGTGACTGTTGCTCCCATGTTGACCTCGTCTGCTAGATTTAAACTCCATGAAAGCAGAGGTGGGCTTCATCTTGTCTAGTGCACTCACTAAAGCTCATGGCATCGTGCTTGGCACCTACTGACCATCCAATAAATATTTGTTCAGTGAACAAATGACACCAGAACCCTTAGAATTTTCTACTGAGGGCGCCCCTGGGTGGCTTCAGTGGTTGGGTGCCTGCCTTCGGCCTAGGGCGTGATCCTGGAGTCCCGGGGTCGAGTCCCACATTGGGCTCCCTGCATGGAGCCTGCTTCTCCCTCTGCCTGTGTCTCTGCATCTCTCTCTCTCACACACACACACTTTCTCTCTGTCTCTCTCTGTGTCTCTGTGTCTCTCATGAATAAATAAATAAAATATTTAAAAAAGAATCTTCTACTGAGATTGCACCACCTATAAAGCAATAAATAAAAAATGGATTGGGGGCACCTGGCTGGCTCAGTTGGTAGAGCATGCAACTTTTGGTCTCAAGGTAATGAGTTCAAACCCCACATTGGGTGTAAAGCTTACTATAAAAAATAGGTAAATAAAAATGGATTATTTTGAAATGTATCTCTAATTTGCATAGACCTGTCTATTCTTAGGCAACTTAAAAGTTAACCAGTTAGTTAAAGAAGGTGACAGTTTGGAGATTGTGTGTGTGTGTGTGTGTGTGTGTGTGTGTATCAGTTACTATTTTGCAACCTGAATCAAGTTTATATCCTGCAACTATATCTAAGAAAAAAAAATTCATACATAAATACCTCGTTGCCAGGATATCATGGGGTGGTAGACACGGAGGCAGAAAAGCAGATGCCTAGGCTCTTTCTCTGCCTTTGCCATGACATTGGTCGTACATACCACCCCGAAGGGCAAAACTCACAACAACTTCTCTGGAATATTTGGGTGTTTTGAAAAGTGGATCATTGCGAAGCTTCCTAAACAGTGAGTCTTCGTGACATCCTGAGAAGTGGGTCGATGCAGTCCACATACAAGTTACTAATATGGAAACTGAGAAAGCATAAATGAGGAAGTGAAGAAAAGCAACTTGCACATGTGATGATCTGTGGTTGAGAGCAGTTGAGTTTCTGGCTTCTGGGTCTAAGTTGGTTTGATCCATTATGCCAGAGAAGAGGACAATATGGACACCAAGGAGGGAGGAATATGCAGTGATATTAATAGAAATTATCCTTTCAGAGACACTTGGTAATTAGACACCTTATATTTTTTTATAGCAAGTTCCAGCTTATGTACATCCTAGCTAGAGCCCTTTTACATGCATCCTAGCTCCATATCTCGAAAGGTTGTGGAAACTTGGCCACTTTTTCCACCTCCCAGAGCCCCCACTTCCTCATCTGTAAAGTGGGAATAATAATGCATATTTCACAATGCTTTTTTTGAGAATTTACTTAATATATGTAACACATCTCCATATGCAATATGAAGTAGATGTTCAACAGATATGTTTTTATTAGTAGTGGTACTTCATTTAATCTTCACAATAATCTTATAAAATATACGTCACACAGATTTGGTAACTCACAAATTATGTGACGATAATGAATTAGAAATAAAAATCTTCAGGGGTGCTTGGGTGGCTCAGTCGGTCAAACGTCAGACTCTTGATTTCGGCTCAGGTCACATTCTCAGGGTGGTGGATCAAGCCCTGTATCAGGCTCCACACTGGGCATGAAGTCTGCTTAAGATTCTCTCTCTCAGGGAGCACCTGGGAGGCACAGTCAGTTAAGTATCGGACTCTTGGTTTTTGGCTCAGGTCATGATTTCCCAATCATGAGATCAAGTCCATGTTGGGCTCCACACTCAGCACAGAGTCTCCTTGAGATTCTCTCTCTCTCTCTCTTGCTTTACCCCTCCAGCTCGTGCTCTTCCTCTCTGTCTCTCTCTCTAAAATAAATACAAATGTAGTGATCTGAAGGGGCACCTGCCCCCCCCCTGTTTATTGCAGGAATGTCCACAATAGCCAAACTATGGAAAGAGCCCAGATGTTCATTGATAAATGAATGGATAAAGATGTGGTATGTACATGCATATATACAACGGAATACTACTCAGCCATCAAAAAATGAAATCATGCCATTTGCAATGATGTGGATGGAACTAGAAGGTATTATGCTAAGAGAAATAGGTCAAACAGAGAAAGACAATTATATGATTTCACTCATGTGGAATTTAAGAAACAAAACAGGATTATAGGGAAAGAAAGGAAAAATGAAACAAGATGAAATCAGAGGAGGCAAACCATGAGACTCTTAATCATAGAAAACAAATTGAGGGCTGCTGAAGGGGAGGAGAGTGAGGGGACAGGGTAACTGGCCTGTAATGATGGACATTAAGGAGGGCACGTGATGTAATGAGCACTGGGCGTTATATGAGACTGATGAATCACTGAAGTCTACTTCCGAAACCAATAATACATTATATATTAACGAATTGAATTTAAATTTTTTAAATGGAAAATAAATAAATTTTAAGAAAATGATTCTCTCCTGCCCCTCCCCATCAAATAAATAAATAAAATCTTTTTTAAAAAGAAATAAAAATCTTAGAATGAACTAGGACAGTTCATATGGATCCTTTAATGATTATAAAGTGGTTTCTTTTTCTTTCTTTTTCTTTCTTTTCTTTCTTCTTCCTTCCTTCCTTCTTTTTCCTTTCTTTCTTTCTTTCTTTCTTTCTTTCTTTCTTTCTTTCTTTCTTTCTTTCTTTCTTCTTTCTTTCTTTTCTTTCCCTTTCTTTCTTTCTTTCTCTTTCTTTCTCTTTCTTTCTTTCTCTTTCTCTCTTCTTTTCTTTTCTCTTTTCTTTTCTTTTCTTTTCTTTTTTCTTTTCTTTTCTTTTTTCTTTTCTTTTTCTTTCTAAGAGGGAGACCACTTTTATTGCCCGCCCTGGACCGGAGCCCAGTGTGGGTGGGACAGGAGGGGTTGGGACCTGCTGTGGACAATAAAGGTGCCCTCTGCGGATGTGGGCCGCGTCGCCAAGAAAGGGCGTGTTCATGCAGCGGGCGCAGAGCTGGTCCATGCAGAGCGGCGCCCCACGCTGCAGGGGCGGGCGGCGTGGGTACAGGTGAAGGGGAAGGGGAAGGGGAAGTGTGCAGCGGAGGGAGGCCGCGTAGAGGTCAGACGAGCGCACACGGCGCGGGCAGAGTCAGCGGGGGTGTGGGAGGTGCGGGAGATGCTCCCAGACTGAGCGTTGGGCAGGGCCCTGCGATGGCCTCGGCTCCTGCGGCTCCTCCACCCGGGCGCCGGCACCTGCCGCCTCGGCCTCCTGGCAGGGCTGCGTGCGCTCCCGCAGCCCGGGGAGCGCACCTGCCGCTGCGTGTTGATGCTGCGGCTCGCGCTGCGGCTCGGGGTGATGGCAGCGGGTCGTCAGCCGCGCGGCAGCGGGAGGCCGCCGGGCCCCTGCACAGGTGGCCTCGGGGTGGGGCACGCGGGGTCCCCGCCGTCCGGTGGGGCGCAGGCAGTCCTGCAGGGTTCCCTGCCGGCAGGTTTGCCCTTCTCAGGCGCGCGATGCGGCCCCAGTGCAGGGAGCCCTTCGCATCCAGGTTTCGGGAAGGCTTGCGCCGTCGGTGGTGAAGCGGGTTTGTCAGCCTGGACGTCCAAGGGCCGACGCCCGTCGGGACGCGCCCTGTGCCTCGTCCCCTCGTCCACGACGCTGGAAGGGCTGTTGCTGAGGAGCAGCTGTTTCCCACGTGCCACCCGGCGGCGCAGGCCAGCGCGGGCCCGTCCCTCCCAGGATGTACTTCTCCGAACCCCGCTCCATGCGCTGCTCCGCGAGGCCCCTCACGTGCGCGTCCCGACCGGCACCCGGCGTCCGGCACACCCCTGCTCACACTCCAGGCCGTGCCCCCGAAAGTGGCCTAGCACGCAGGACAGCAGCGCCGTCTCCCGCAGCGAGATGTCCACGAGCCGCCGGATGGAGGGACCCTTGCCGTAGGAGCCGCTCATCTGGTACAGAGGGGGTGCCGGGTGCCCCCCCATAAACCCATCACCTCCTCCTCGGGCACAGGCTGGCGGCCCCGGAGGCCGTCCCCAGCTGCACGGAGGGAAGGCATCAGTCTTCATCAGGAGGCTCTTGTGAACGAGGCAGTGGAGGCCTCGGCAAAGCTGGGGTCCTCGTCATCCTTGCGGATCCCCTCTGGGTACCGGTAGGGCGCGCTCGGGACCGCACGGGCAGCACCGAAGAGCTGGGGCGCAGCGTGTGCGTCCTGGGCCAGCGTGTGGCCCTAGTCGAAGCCACAGCCTTGCACGTCTCGTTGTTGGCGGAGATGCCTGCGGGTTCAGGAGACCGCAGACCTCGGGGGGCTGGGGGGGGGCAGGAGGTCGTGCGCCAGCCTCCCCACGTCCTGGTAACGTGCCCGCAGGTGCGCGCATTGCGTTTTTAGGGACTTACACGAGGTTTACCCGGTGAACTACTAGAAACACCTGTAAGACAACAGGCTGATTTCAGGGCATCTTCAGAAAAAATAATCTTCATAGGGGAAGGGAGGGAAAATTGGGAAGAAATCAGAGAGGGAGACAAACCATGAGATACTCTTGCTAGAGGGGAGGTGGGTGGAAGGATGGGGTAACTGAGTGACGGGTACTAAGGACGGAATGTGATGTGATGTGATGTGATGTGATGTGATGTGATGTGATGTGATGAGCACTGGTGGTATATGCAACTGATAAATTATTGAACTCTACACCTGAAACTAATGATGTACTCCTATATGTTGGCTAATGGAATTTAAATTAAAAAAAGAAAAGAATAATCTTTATACTCAACTGTATAGAAAATTAAGATTTTCTTGATGTAGAACTCCCTTGGGGGTGGTAATTTCTTACGCATTTTTTGTTCCTTCTAGGCTGTGTAAATAGTTCACATAAACTATATTGTTTAAAGATATTGGGTTAGACTTACTAAATTTAAATTTTAGTTTATATTTTTTGGTTCTCAAGCTATACTCTAAAACAAGGAGAAACTAAAAGCAAATATGTGCTAGAATTTGGAAATAGGGATGTTAACATGTATTGAGTGCATGCTGTTCTTCAAGGTGCTCTCACATATTTGTTCGTCTAGTCATTTAAATATTTATTGGATGCTTACCATGTACCAAGCATTCAGCTAAGCAGCAATAAACCTACATTCTCTGCTATTAAGTTTATGTCTAGGGACACCTGGGTGGCTCAGTCAGTTGAGCCACCGACTCTTGATTTTGGCTCAGGTTATGATCTCAGGATGGAGGGATTGAGCCCCACTTTGGAGTCCAGGCTCAGTGTGGGGTCTGCTCTTCTCCCTCTCCCTCTGCCCCTCCACCCACTCACATTCTCTCTCTCTCTCTCAAATAAATAAATCTTAAGAAAAAAAATTTATGGGGTGCCTGCCTGGCTCAGTCGGTTAAGCAGTGATCTAAAGAAGCAGGCCCCGAGTCAGTCTCCCTGCTCATCGGGGAGTCTGCTTCTCCTTCTCCTTCTCCTTCTGTCCCTGCTCCCTGGTCCTGCTCTCTCTTTCTCTCTCAAATAAATAAATAAAATATTTTTTTTAAAGTTGATTTTTAGGGGCAGCCCTGGTGGCGCACCGGTTTAGCGCCGTCTTCGGCCCAGGGCCTGATCCTGGAGACCCAGGATTGAGTCCCATGTCGGGCTCCCTGCGTGGGGCCTGCTTCTCCCTCTGCCTGTGTCTCTGCCTCTCTCTCTCTGTGTCTCTCATGAATAAATAAAATCTTTTTTTAAAAAAGTTGATTTTTATATATGCCCTATAAATACGTATTTCTCTGTGTCTGTAGGAAAGTGGCTACTTGGAGCCAGTAAGTAAGTCAGAGGATATCAGAGAAAGCAGGAAATGTCTCTAGAATGACTCAAAAGTTCCAGTGGTCACACACACATACAGTAACCAGGTGGGTTTTTATGGTATAGCCGGAAGGGTTATCCAAAGTCCCCAGAGGAGAACTGACTGCCTAATTTTTGGTCACCTTCTCTGGGATGATGAAAGCCTTGGAAACCCTAATAATTATACTTATGACATTAAGGCATAATAAGGTGAATTAAGTGAGATATTATTTATGGTTACCCTCAGGCTTCAATAATATAAACATAGAGAAAGAGTTCCAGGAAATGCACTGGAAATAAGGAAGTGGTTGTGGTGAGGAAGAATAGGGAGGAGGAGTCCTATCCTAATATTATGTGTTACATATACACATTATGTATTACATTATTACACACATTATATAATATATATGTAGGCAAGACTCTACTCTGTTCTTGACTTTTTGACCAGGAATCAGGTAGTTTTGGGCTCTCTCAAGAAATAAGTGCTATGTACTGGGTATTTACCTAAAGAATACAAAAACATTAATTCAGAAGGATGCGTGCACTCCTATATTTACTGCTGCATTATTTCAAATAACCAAATAATGAAAGCAGCCCAAGTGTCCGTTGACAGACAAATGGATAAAGAAGATGTGTTATATACATATATAAATAACATGAGAATAAACACATGGGACCAAAGGGGAGGTGGTAGGGGGATGGGTGAAATAGATATGGGGATTAAGAATACATGAATCTTGATGAGCACTGAGTAATGTGTAGGATTGTTGGATCACTATATTGTACACCTGAAACTAATATAATACTGTATGTTAGCCGTATTGGGATTCAAATTAAAACTTAAAAAAAAAAGAAAGAAGAGCTATGAAGTGGGATGAAAGTACTTCCTGCTTTGTTGGCTCTAGATAAGGAGTTAATATGGAAGGTGGGGTATGTAGGAAGTAGTCCTTGCAGTGGAAGAGATTTAGTGGGAGTGATTGAGGCCTTATAATGGCTACTCTTAGCACCCAGACTGCAGCCGAAGTGCATGTTGAGTGGTCAATGAGTTAAGGTAGGCAATTGCTTCTATAACTTTTATTGAATAGTTGGTTCAGGCATGATTGTGCGATTATTTAAATATCGCATTAGCCTTTATCATTAGTTCATAAGATGAATAGAAAATGGAAAATACTGTGGGTGAGAAACGTGGTTCTCATTAAGTCCCTTCATTTGTGAGCAGGTAGGGAAATGATTAGGTGTGCTGATAGAGACAAATCTTTATCCTTGATCTGATATTCTTCAGATGTAAGCAGCCCAAATGTGCATTTACTTCTGAAGGAAAAACTCATATTAAAGAGCCTATTCAAAAATGCTAGAAATAATCTTATTATAATTCCAACTTGGACAAATAAACTTTATTTTAAAAATTATGAAGAAATTGGGGAAACATGAACTAGATAGTAAATGGTATCAAACCAGTTATTGTTAATTTTCTTAAGGTGGGATTGTGGCTATTTTTCAAGATTCCTTATCTTTTAGTGCTACAGACTGAAGTGTTTGTGAACTCACTGATACAGTTTTTGGGATTTGCTTCAAAATAAACTCAGCAAGAGGAGGAAGGTGGGTATGGGTAGGGGCGAAGTAAGATTGCCTGTGAGTAAACAATTATTGCAACAGGGCAATAGGTCTGGAATGCTTGTGGCATCTCTGTTACCTGTGTGTCATGAGGAAGCATGTCTTTTCCCAAAATGGAAATGGCTTTGTCTTATTTCTGTTTATAAACTGAATCTGTGTTCTTTGTTCAAAAGTAGTATATCTAGAAGCAAATCAAATTTACATTGGATGGGTGAATATAACATGAGCAAGGAAGTATGTCCTAGCAATGGAATATTACTGAGTCTTAAAAAGGAAGGAAATCCTGTCACACGCTACAGTATAGAGCAACCTTGCAAGATAAGTGAACCCCCCACTTATATGAGGTTCCTACATTAGTCAGATTTATAGAGACGAGAAGTAGAATGGCGGTTGTCAGGGGCTGGAACAAGTGGGGAATGGGAGTAGTTTAATGGGTGAGGTTCAGACCTACAAGATGAAAAAGTTCTGGAGATCTGGTTAGCATAATGTGAATATACTTAGCACTACTGGACTGTACACTTAAAGACAGTTGAAATGGTGAATTTTATGTGTTTTTTTAATACAATAAAAAATTTTCTAGCTAGTACATACAGAAAAGGAACACAGAAGAAAATAAATATCTCCATTATCTTACAACCTAGAAATAATTAGCATTAATTGGTATGTATCTTCCCATACATTTTTCCTATGGATACACACACCCTCCCATACGCACACAATTTTAATTAAATAGGGGATCATACTCACTTAATAATAAAGAGGATATCCTTTCATTTAGTAAATATGTTTTCATGTACCATATCAATGGCTGCAGAGTTCTCCACCATTTAGACATATGGCACAATAAAACTTTGGCAGTCTCTCTTAAAGTTTTTGGTCTCAGGACACCTTAATGAAGTTAAAAATTACTGAGACTCCCAAATAATTTTTTGTGCATTATATCTGTGATATTTAGTGTACTAAATTAAAACTGATAAATTAGGGCACCTGGGTGGCTCAGTTAAGTGTCTGCCTTCAGCTCAGGTCATGATCTCAGGGTCCTGGGATCAAATTCTGCTGTGGGCTCTGTGCTCAATAAAGAGTCTGCTTGTCCCTCTGCCCCTCCCCCTGCTCCTGCACACTCTCTCTCAAATAAATAAAAATTTTTAAAAACCTGATAAATTAAAAAATTTATTAATTCATTTAAAAATAACTATAATGCACTCATTTCATATTAATATAAAATACCATTTTTATGAGAAATAGCTATATTTTCCTCTCTTTTTTTTTCTTTTTAGAGAAAAGAGAGTAAGCATGCAGGGGAGAAGGAGGTAGGATACTGAGCAGACTCCACATCCAGGGTAGAGCCTGACGTGGGGCTTGATCTCACGACCCTGAGATCATGACCCAAACCAAAATCAAGATTGGGAAGCCCAACTTACTGAGCCACTCAGGCACCTTAGCTATATTTTCTAAAAGAAGAAAATTAGTGTGAAAGGTGGCATTGTTTTACATTTCTGTAAATCTCTTTCATATCTAACTTAATAGAAAAAAAGCTGGATTCTTATACCAACTTCTGTAATCAATCCATTATGACATTATGTAAGTAGCTTCTAGAAAACTACCGTATACTCTTATGAGAGAATGAAAATGGAAATTATTATGTATTATTATGGAAAGAGTTTTGACCTTACAAAGGTGCCTGGACTTTTCATGGATTATGGACCACATTTTAAGAAACATTGTTTCATAGATATTGCTCTGTGTCCTTGAATTTTTTTTTAAATTTCAGTATGATTGAGGTATAGTGATAAATAAAATTGTAAGATATTTAAAGTGTACAATGTGACAAAACTCCCCCATCTAGTTAACTAACACATCCATTACCTCACATATTTATCTTTGTGTGTGTGAACATTTAAAGACTAATCTCTATGCAAATTTCAATTATACAATACAGCATTATTGACTATAGTCACCATGTTTCACATTAGATCCTCAGACTGTATTCATCTTATAGTTGAAAATTTGCATCCTTTTACCAACCTCTCATTGTTCTTTTCTTCTTTCTAGTCTTGTCTTTTGAACAAGTAGCCAGCTAGGCTCATTATGGAGCTTGGGGAGTGGGGTTGAAAAGCAAGGAAAGAAAAAAAAAAAGCTTTCATTTCCAAAAGCTGAAAACCAAATCCATAAAGGAGATTGTATGAGGTGCCTGAGAGGTAACATTTCATCATAGTGCAGTTTCCCAACCTTGTACTCATCTTTATTTTTTTAAAAGATTGTATTTATTAATTTATTTGAGAGAGAGCAAGGAGAGAGCACCAGCAGAGAGGGAGCTGCAGAGGGAGAGGGAGAAGCAGGCTTGTCACTGAGCAGGAAGCCTGACACAGGGCTGGATCCCAGGACCCTGAATCATGACCTGAGCCAAAGGCAGATGTTTAGCCAACTGAGTCACCCAGGTGCCCCTGCTTTTTATTTTTCTAAAAAAGGTCTTTATTACATGTTGATAGAATAATCTTAAAAGTTGTTAACTACTCATGATTTTTCCATCATTGTATTATAAAATTTGCAGACACATAAAAAAGTTGGAAGAATTATACAGTGAACACCCATATAACCACCCTCTAAACGCTGCAATTAACATTTTGCTATGTTATGTCCATCCAACCATCCCTCTATCAATCCATCTTATTTTTTATTGAGGTATAACTCTCATATTATAAACTCCCCCATTTATTTATTTATTTATTTATTTATTTATTTATTTATTTATTATTTATTTATTTATTTGATCCGGGAACACGTTTATTGGCCCTGCTGAGGCCAAAACCACCCGGTGCGCTGGCAAAACAGGTCAGGGGACGGAAGCAGCGCCCCCAGAGGTTGGGCCATCCTGGGCCCTGGGAGCCTGGACCTGGGACACCCAGCGGGGCCACTGGGGGCCGGGCAGGGCAGCAGGTGCGCTGTGGTCCTGCCCAAAACTCCCCTTTTTAAAGTGCATGATTTAATAGTTTTTGGTATCTTCACCAGATTGTGCAACCATCAACATTAGTTCCAGAACATTTTCATTACCCCAGTCAGCAGTCAACTCTAAATTGCCATCTACTTTCTGTCTCCATGGATTTGACCATTTTAGACATTTCATACACCGGAATCATACAATATCCCCTTTTGTGTCTGGCTTCTTTTACTTAACACAGTGTCTTCAAGGTTCTTCCATGTTGTAGCATGAGTCAGTACTTTACTCCTTTTCATGGCCGAATAATATTCTACTGTATGGACATATCGCACGTATTTGTCTCTTTAACAGTTGACAGACATTTGTGTTGTTCCATTTTTTAGTTATTACATATAATGTTTTTGTGAACACGTATGCAAATTTTTGTGGGGATATATGTTTTCAATTCTTGGGAGTGGAGTAAAGTTGATGAATCATATGATAACTCTAATGTTGAATATTACATTCCCACCAGCAATATGTGAGGGTTCTAATGTTTCCACATCCTTTTGGACACTTGTTGAATATAGTCTTGTAGGTGTGGAGTGATATTTTCCTGTGGTTCTGATTTGCATTTCCCTAATGACAAATGATGCTGAGCATCTCTTCATGTTCTTATTGGCCATTTTATATTTTCTCTGGAGAAATGTCTGTTTAGATTCTTTGCCCATGATCTTTTTTAAAAAAGATTTACTTATTTATTTATGAGAGAGAAAGAGAGAGAGGCAGAGAGAAACAGAATACGGGGGAGGAGGCAGAGGAAGAGGAAGAGAGAAACTTGGGAATTAGTGAGGCTGTCGCAGGTATCAAAGTTCATTTTTTCTCTTTTCCCCCCTAAGCAGTTTCTATTGTATGATTATATCACAGTTTGTTTATCCATTTTCCTATGGATGGGCATTTGGGCTTGTTGCCAGTTTGGGGTTAATATGAATAAAGCAGCTAGGGCAGCCTGGGTGGCTCAGTGGTTTAGCGCCGCCTTCAGCCCAGGGGGGGGGTGATCCTGGAGCCCTGGAATCGAGTCCCGCATCCGGCTCCCTGCATGGAGCCTGCTTCTCCCTCTGCCTGTGTCTCTGCCTCTGTGTGTGTGTGTGTGTGTGTCTGTGTGTCATGAATAAATAAGTAAATAAAATCTTTAAAATAATGAATAAAGCTGCTAAGAATACCCTCACCTCTGTCTTTTTGTGGACATATATTTTAATTTCTCTAGGGTGAATAGCTAGGAGTGAAATTATTGGGTCATAGGGTCGTTATGAAATCACCAAAAGTTATTCCCAAGTGATTGTACCATTTCACATTCCCATGGACAATGTATGAGAGTTCTGGTAATTCTACATCCCCACCAACATTAAGTAAGCATTGTCAGTTTTAAAAATGGTAGCTGTATGTGCCCGGACAGGACAGGGCATATAATCCTATCTCATTGTGGTTTTAATGTTCATTTCTCTGATGACTAATGGTGTTTTTTATATGCTTATTTGCCATTTGAATAGCTTCCTTTATGAAATGACTGTCCAAAATTTAGTTGATTGTATAGCATTTTACCATATGTAAGGGTTGTATGCCAGATAGCAAAAATAGAAAAAGAATACATAGTGCTGTGGATTCAGATATTTAAATATCTGAGGAGCCAAAGAAATGCCAAATGTATTTGCATGATGGCCCTGTCTAGGTGGGGTGTCAGAGTTCTGTAAACTAAGAATCGGGACCTTGGGACACCTGGGTGGCTCAGCAGTTGAACATCTGCCTTCGGCTCAGGGCGTGATCCTAGGTCCCAGGACCGAGTCCCACATCAGGCTCCCTGCCAGGAGCCTATTTCTCTCTCTTTTTATCTTTCTGCCTCTCATTCTCTGTGTCTCTCATGAATAATGAATAACGATCTTTAAAAAAAAAGTGCTGGGATCCCTAGGTGGCGCAGCGGTTTGGCGCCTGCCTTTGGCCCAGGGCGCGATCCTGGAGACCCGGGATCGAATCCCACATCGGGCTCCCGGTGCATGGAGCCTGCTTCTTCTTCTGCCTGTGTCTCTGCCTCTCTCTCTCTCTCTCTGTGACTATCATAAATAAATAAAAAATTAAAAAAAAATAAAAATGAAAAAAAAGTGCTTAAGAATCTGATAAAACTCACATCCACAGATGTGGACCATGGTCAGGGTTACATTATGACTTTCAGAGGCTCTGGGGCACTTTTGCCTTTGTGAGAAAAAATATTAGAAATTGTATTCTACTGCTGCATTGGTATAAAGATGAATATAATCCAAGCTTGGTTTGGAATTATATATTCACTATTATTACATTAATATTTTTCTTCTGATTTTAAAAGAAATTCAGAGGTGCCTGGCTGGCTCAGTCAGTAGAGCATGCAGCTCTTGATGTCGGGGTTGTGAGTTCAAGCCCCACATTGTACATGGAGCCTACTGGAAATTTTTAAAATGTTAACGAATAAATAAATTAAATTAAAATGGAAGTATATTTGTAGGCACCTAAAAGTATCGTAGGTCCTAGACACTGTGCCAGTCTCAAAACTGAAGGTCATTCCTGTTATTGACCACCTCCTCCTTAAGTTATAGCGTAGAAAATTATAGTAATTATAAAAGGGAACCCACCCTAGGTCTGGGTTGTGAGAAAAGGAGACCCTGAGGTCTGTAATCCAGGCTCATTGTCCAGGCTGAATCTTCTGGTTGTTCTGTAACATTTCAAGGATCTGAGAAGGTAATTACCCAAAGTGTGGGACAATGTAACCTTTTCCTTGGTGAGTAAGCATCTTCCAACATCAGAAAGCGTTAAGTATAGGAATGTTTAGGAAAATCACACCTATTCATGAATATTTGAAGGTGAAAGAAACTGTACCTATTTGGTATTTAAGGGTTTAAGAGATTTGGGTCTGTTAGATTAATATTTCGGCTTTGTGATTCCCAACTAAATGTATAATTGAGCAACTGATTCAGCCCATGATTTTAAGTTCAAGTGTTATAAGTTTAATCTTTTAGATTTTAACTTACCTAAGAGCATAGAAAGGTTTGTTTGTCTAAGCAGTACTTGAAAGAAAAATCAAATATGTTCAATGTATAAATATAGCTGTATATACTTGAGGGAATCTACTCACTTTAATAATCCCTCTTTAAGGTGAGTGCTTAAATTGTCTGGATTTATCAAGAGAGTTAAACATTTTTTAAAACTGTGGTTTTGGGATCCCTGGGTGGCTCCGTGGTTTAGCGCCTGCCTTTAGCCCAGGGTGTGATCCTGGAATCCCAGGATCAAGTCCCACATCAGGCACCCTGCATGGAACCTGCTTCTCCTTCTGCCTGTGTCTCTGCCTCTTTCTCTCTTGTGTGTGTCTCTCATGAATAAATAAATAAAATCTTTAAAAAAATAAATAAAACTGTGGTTTCTTAAAAGCTTAAGAAATAGATTTTGAATATTTTGAATACTAATTTTTAAAATGAAAATAACTCTCTGTGTGTGTGTGTGTGTGCCACAAAAGCCATCCATGAGGACATTAAAGTCGTGGTATTGATGATATATATTGTGACAATGAAAGAAATGAAGTGATGAGGACAGGCTGCATAAAGCAGGGATCCCAGGAGCCAAGTGCCAAGGGGAGCCTGCTCCTTACCCGAGCCTCATATTTGCCCTGTTTGGACCTTGGTCCCATGCTCAAACATGTGTCTCTGAAGTCATATGCCATATGTCCTAAATACTGACACCCCAATGTCAAAGCCCTGTGTCAATTTGCTATGGTCACCTTCCTACAAAATACACTTTAAATCTTTTCATCAGTATTTGGTCTCTCAAATATGGCTTCCTCCTTGACCCAGACTCTCTGCTTTTGCATTATTTATCTGGCTATTTATTCCACCCAGATTCTTCTTTTTACCCCCATGGTGCAAATTAAAGCTTTGGAAAGCAGCCTCAAATTTTTCAGTCACTAGGGTCCTATACCTTCATTTAACAGAATAATAATTCCTTAAATGCTGCCCTGGTGGCCTGAATAAACACATGCCCCCTTTCAAATTGCCTAAAATTCACATCCTGAGCAGGATTTAGCCACCCAGCAACATCTAGAATTCTATTTTTATTTATCTCATTAATTAACTTTCTAGTTACTTGGAGAATTATTCTTAGAGTAGCCATAGTATATCGCTTGGTTAAGGGGTATATTAAAGACACTGAACTAATGTGGGTTATTTTAAGTCGCTATATGAGGTATAATGCAGATGTATAATACACATATTCATATGCAAAAGGTATTTATTCAAAGATTTTATTTATTTATTTGACAGAGAGGGAGAGCACAGGCAGGGGGAACAGCAGGCAGAGGGAGAAGCAGGCTTCCTACAATGCAGGGAGCCCTATGCAGGGGTGCTTGACCCCAGGACCCTACGATCATGACCTGAGCCAAAGGCAGATGCCTCACCAACTGCGCCACCTAGGTGCCCCCCAAAAAGTATTTTTTAAATGTGAAGGTCATGATATTCTGATATACAGGAGGTTAAAATTATGTTAATTTCACATTAAAGTTACCAAGTTTTTGTTTCCTGGGATATTGTCATGCACACACTACTCTTCACACCTCTGAGACCTGCTCCTCCCACCTGTCCACAGAGTTGATTCTGCGCAGAAAATTTGTGCTACGTTATGGCCACTGTTTCCTGCCATAGTTGATTGACCAAGGACAGAAATGCAATCTCAACTTGGTCATCCCTTTTGGAAAATTGAGAGATCCGGAAGACTGCCCACTGGCATGCAAGTGGGAGGCTCCGGGAACAGGGTTCAGAAACTATTGATGTGGGGCAGCCAGACTTCACCCCACCTGTAGAGCCAAAGAGCCCATCTACAGAGAGAGAGAGAACCAGATGTGCAGAATAAAGTAAAGCTAGATAAGGTCAAGGCAGCCATGGAGAGAGATGGAGCAGCTCATTTTTCATGGCTTTATGGTTCCTGGTTCCAATCCCTTGTGAGCCCAAGTGCACATCCTGTCCTTGGAATCTGTGAAGTGACCCTGCATTTTATAATAAACCCTCCCGTTCATCCTAGGTTACTTTGCAAGGGTTTTTATTACATGTAACCCAAAGAACTTTGATTATGAAAAAAAGGCCACTTACTAAATAGTAGGTACAGAATCTGAATCTTTTTTAAAAAAATTAACTTAGGAGAAGAATAATACAATCTTTTTCTGTTTTGTTTTGTTTTTAATTTTCATTCCACTATAGTTAACAGAGTTAGTGTCAGATGTACAATGTAGTGATTCAACAATTCTATACATAGTCAGTGCTCATCATGACAAGTGCACTCCTTAATCCCCGGGACCTCTTTCACCCATCCCTCCATCCACCTCCTCTCTGATAACCATCATTTGTCCTCTATAGTTAAGAGCCTGTTTAAGGGTAATGAAATCTTGGGCGCCTGGGTGGCTCAGTCTGCCTTCTGCTCAGGTCATGATCTCAGGGTCCTGGAATCAAACATCAGCTCCCTGCTCAGCGGGGAACCTACCTCTCCACGTCCCTCTGCCCTTCCCCCCAGCTCGTGCCCTCTCCCACTTGTTCGGTCACAAAGAAATAAAATCTTAAAAAAAAAAAAAAGAGTAATACAATCTTAATGAAAGAAAGATCACAGTCCAGAGAGTTTTTATTAGGTTCTACCGTTGTTAGGATTTCCCTTCCTGTCTGAAAATTTAAAAACTGCACAGTAAGTTCACTTTAAAATACCAGAGTGAAAATTGCATAAAAATAAGCACATCATCATTTCCCCTTGATTTCCTCAGAAACTTTTCTTTCTTTTTTTTTTTTTTCAGAAACTTTTCCTTTCCAGTGGAGATTTGTGAATTCGGCAATATACTCTATTCCACAGCTCAGTTCAGATCTTTTAGCAGACATTTAATAAGCGTATAATAGATTATACCAATATTGGCAAAACAGGATGAATGAGATTGGTTCTTGCCTCTAGAGGAGTGCCAAACACATGAAGAGGGATTGCCAATACATGTGAATTCCCTTCCTCTCCTTTCTCTGCTGTTGGGGCTCTATGGGAAGATGGAGTGTGGTCACCCCATCTTTGGTCTAAACAAGCCATCTTCCTTGGAATCTGATCTAGCAGAAAAGCACTGAATTAAAAACTTGCTTTAAAAGCTGGACTTTAAAAAAAAAAAAAAAAAAAAAAGCTGGACTTTGCCAGTACTGACACAGATCCGTGAAGCCTTTTCCTAAGCCAGTTTCCTTGTTTATTTTCACAACTGTAACTGGGGCAAAGGCAAACTGAGAAGGGCTCACGTGGTAGATCGCGCATGATTCAGTTGTCAGAAACGGATGCCATTCCATGTATATTTTGCAGAAAGGGATTTTCAAAAAGGTAAGTAAGCACCTACAGAATTGTTGGGGCTACAAAGAAGGGCCCTAGACTGGACCTCTGGGATGAAGCTCAAGAACATATTGTAGAATTGGCTCAGCAGGGAATCAGAGGCTGAAGTGGGACTCATAGTTTTCAAAGACCATAGCCTTGGGTCAGCTGGGTGCCTCAGCGGTTGGGCTCAGGGTGTGATCCCGCAGTCCCGGGATCGAGTCCCACATCGGGCTCCCCGCATGGAGCCTGCTTCTCCCTCTGCCTGTGTCTCTGCCTCTCTCTCTCTCTCTTATGAATAAATAAATAAAATCTTTAAAAAACAAACAAACAAAGACTCTAGCCTTGGTCCAGGGCCAGCTGCCTCTGGACATCCATGAAGCTACTGAGGGACATCAGAACTCCAGGACAGTACCTGCCAGAGGAAGACAGCTGCGCAGTAGGAAGATAGCCTCTACCTGGCTTCCACCTTCAAAACAGCAACAATGATTATTAAATGTGAGTAAAGCTAACACTTCCCAGTACTATGTACCAGTCCAAGCAATTTATGTGACTTAACTCACTTAGTCCTCACAACAATCCTACGAGGTAAATGCTGTTACTACTGCCCCCATTATGCAGACAAGGACCCTGAGTTAGAGAGGAGACCTACTCAGGTCACACCAGGAGCAAGAAGCGGTAGAGCTGCACATGCCTCCTATTGGTGGACTTGATTTCGTGCTTAGACCCCAGCTGCAAGGAACGCTGGGAAGCAAAGGGACACTTCTGTTTTTTCCCCACCCCTGCAGCCTTCGAGGCAGTGCGGAAGGCAGCAAAAGGGCTGTCACCACGTCCATCCCCACCAGCCGGCTTGAGACCCAGGGCTCACCCGACAAAGATGCCACAGCAACAGTGATTCAGCACAAATAGATTCAATGCACTGAATCTGTCGTCTGCTACCCAAAGATTAGCTCACTACAGAACCCTATCAAAGTGACAGGGACAGCTTCCACATTGTATCCGACGCACCTCTTGTTTGAACAACGCTTCATTTAGTTTCTTGCCTGTGTTTATTTCATCCATACAAAATTACTAAAATCTAGTGATTCAAATTTATTCATTTTTGGCAAAATACAAAGTGTTTCTCTTTAAAAACAGAGCAAACTAACTTTGAAAAATGATCACAAGCCCATTGGCTGTCAACAATTCCCCTTCATTTCTTAGAACCAAACTCAAAAGGCATCTCTTTCGTGAGGATTTCCCTCTGGCATTGAGTACTTTTGTGTATTAATTTTTTAAAAGACTTTATTTATTTACTCATGAGAGACACAGAGAAAGAGGTAAAGAAATAGAGAAGCAGGCTCCTCACGGGGAGCGCAATGCAGGCCTTGATCCCTGGACGGGCATCACCCCCTGAGCCGAAAGTAGACTAGGTCAACCGCTAAGCCACCCAGGTGTCTCTTTTGTGTATTAACTCTATTCTCTTCTATGAAAGATCTCTACATGTCTGCATGAGTTTGCTAGGGGAGACGTAAAAATTACCACAGATTGGGGGGCTTAAAAACAGATACCTGTTTTCTGACTATTCTGGAGGCTGGAAGTCTGAGATCAGGGTGTTGATACTGTTGGTTTCTATTGAGGCCTCTCTGTGGCTTATAGACGGTTGTGTCTTCAGGTGGCCTTCCCATGTGTTTCTCAGTTCTAATCTCCTCTTCTAGAACCAGCCACACTGGATTAGGGCCTGCCCGAATGACCCTATTTTAACTCAATAACCTCTTGAAATTCCCTATCTCCTAATATAGTCATATTCTGAGGTCCTGGGGATTAGGGCTTCAACATATGAATTTAGGAGGATACAATTCAGCACATAACAGCATCCTTTGCCAATAAAGCTATTGTCTTGGCATTTTTCATACCAAATACATTTTTTTCCAAATCTAACTTTAGTTTTAGATACAGGAGTTAAAACATTTTATGTAGTCAAACAATGCTCATCTTTTGGTTCAATTCTTCAATTATAGTCTTTAAATTTTTTCTTCTTTTTTTTTAAAAAAAGATTTTATTTATTTATTTATTTATTTATTTATTTATTTATTTATTTATCAGAGAGAGAGAATGTGAGTGGGGTGAGGAGCAAAGGGAAAGGGACAGACAGACAGACCCCTTGCTGATCTTGGAGCTGATGCAGGGCTCCATGAGGAGTTGGATCCCATGATCCTGAGATCACAAACTGAACTGAGGTCAAGAGTTGGATGCTGTAACCAACTGACCCATCCAGGTACCCCTTAACTTTTTGTTCTATTTATTTATATAATTAAAGTCTTGCAAGCAGGACACTTGGGTGACTCAGTTGGTTGAGCATCTGCCTTCAGCTCAGATCATGATCCCAGGATCCTGAGATCGGGCCCTGTGTCAGGCTCCCTGCTCTTTGGGGAGTCTGCTTTTCCCTCTCCCTGCCGCCTGTTCGTGCTCTCTCACATAAATAAAATCTAAAAAAAAAAAAAACCAAACAAACAAACAAAAACACTCTTAAACTTATTTTGGTATTATTCAAGCAAAAACCTAAATAGTTTTTATTTCTCTAAATTTTTAATTATTTATTCCTACATCACCTTTTAAAAAAGTTATTTATTTATTTGAGGGATAGTTAGAGAGAAAGGGAGAGTGAAAGCATGAGCAGAGGGAGGAGAAGAGGGAGAGGAAGAAGTAGCCTCTGCTGAGCTCAGGCGGAGTTCAGTGGAGGGCTTGATCCCAGGTTGCTGAGATCATGACCTGAGTCATGCACTTAGCCAACTGAGCCACCTAGGTTGCCTTCTGACATCGGCTTTTGAATATGCCTTCCTTTTTCCATTTGCTATGTGATGGTATCTTTTTTATAATATTGTAAATATTTGTATATAATTCTGTTGCTTTACACCCAAGACATATATATAGGTTCAGACCAGTACCAGAAAGAGTGGGAAAGCGCATGTTTTCAGCTGGGTCATCCTTAAGTCTATGAGGAAACAGCTTAGGATGGTCACTTGCAAATCTAGCTCCCTCCTTGCCCTGGTCTCCTCTGCTGTTCCCTGGGCTCCAGACTCCATTTTGTTCCACTTAGTAGTTGAAGCCTGTGAAATTTTTTGCCCTTTGCATCAGAGACAGATAAAATAGATTTTTCTCTCCATCCTAGAGGGCAGTGTATCCTTACATCGTTCAGAGATCTGATGGCTGTGGAGGTTTGAAATAGCAATTCTGGTAAATGAAAGAAGGGATTATTTGGTCAGAGAATGTAGTGTGATTCATGGGCAGGGCTGAGCCCCACTTAAAGTTGGTGACCATCAATCTCTGGTGGAAGCCACCTGCTCCATTACGTGCATGCGACTCTTGAGGATGGTCGGGGAATGTGAATTCCTCTGTATAGGGATTGGAAACAAGAGGAGGTGGAGAGGCTGAATTCAGAGAGATGGAGAGAATGGGACATTATCCGGCTCAGAAATGATTAGCCTTGGACCAGAGAGAAAACGCTTCATCCTCTGAGGAGGAAGGAATGGAAAGGGATTGTGTGTGTATGCGTGTGTGCACACATCTGTAGAGGTGTGTGCAGAAATGGAAGAGTCCCTGCCTCTGACGTGTCACAGCATCTTCCTTCTTCTTGGGCTGGGTGGTATGTGCCAGGCTCCCTCCATCTGATGCTCACCTGGGACTCTGAATCTGGAACAAATAGCTATTTTTGGCAACTGCTATGGAGATGGCAGCAGTGTCTGATGTCACTGTGCCCCTTCCACCTGTCATGGCTAAAAGATGACTTTGTGTCCTTTTTTTTTTTAATTTTTTTAAAATTTTTATTTATTTATGATAGTCACAAAGAGAGAAAGAGAGAGAGGCAGAGACACAGGCAGAGGGAGAAGCAGGCTCCATGCACCGGGAGCCCGATGTGGGATTCGATCCTGGGTCTCCAGGATCGCGCCCTGGGCCAAAGGCAGGCGCCAAACCACTGCGCCACCCAGGGATCCCGTGTCCTTCCTTTTTTATTCCCTGGAGCTTCTTTCATTCTGGCTAGTTTTCCTGGTGTGGCCCGCAGGCCCCAGGCCAATACTATAAACCTGCACTATCCTTCTATTAAAATTGTCAGTACCAGTCTCTGTCACTCTTACTTGGGGGTGGGCTTTGGAGCCAAGCACAGGTTTTAGTCTTGTCCTTGGGACCAACTTTGTAGCCTTGGACAAAATACTTAAGCATTCTAAGCCCCAATTTTTCTCATTTTGTGAAATAAGAATATATCTTTAAAGAGTTCTTGTTAGAATCAAATGAAATAGTAAGTGTAAATATCCTCAATAATATCAGCATTTTTGTAAGATGTTTATAAAGAAGAGTTATTCTTTTACACAGTGTTTTCTCATGTATGATCTCACAAGGCAGGACAGAGGTCCCCATTTTCAGGACGCCTGGGTGGCTCAGCGGTTTAGCGCTGCCTTCAGCCCAGGGTGTGATCCTGGAGACCCAGGATCGAGTCCCACATCGGGCTCCCTGCAAGAAGCCTGCTTCTCCCTGCCGGTATGTCTGCCTCTCTGTGTGTGTCTCTCATGAATGAATGAATGAATGAATGAATGAATAAATCTTTTTTAAAATCCCCATTTTACAGATTTGGAAACTGAGGTTCAGAGAGGCAAGGTGATACGCTCAAGCTCACACAGGGAGTAAATCTGGGGTTTGGGTTTTCTGATTTGTGGTCAAGCTTTTCTAGAGGCCTGGCTGTGAACCTGTAGATGGGTATGAGAGTTTCATGCAAACCTCTGGAGAAAGGTAATTCAGGGGTGGGCATTTGGAACTGAGACCAGGAGCATGCATTTTACTCCTGTGATTACAGTGAAGAGGAGAGGGAGCGCAGTCTTGTGTACGCCAGCGCCGAGGAGAAGCAGGCTCAAACAGAGAATATGGCTTATTGCACAGAGAAGAGAATCAGTGTTTTAACAGCACTTGAGAATAATGAGAGCAGGGGAAGGAGCAACAGAATTAGGCATTTCAAAGAGATCAAACAAAATGAAGCCTGAGAGCAGGCCATTGGATGGGGCTACCGAGAAATCACTAGTACTCAGCTCCACCGTGTTCTGCTCCAATCTGCTCACCAGACTTACCTGTGTCATCAAGTTGACAAATATTTTAAAGCGTTTGTTTCATTCACAAAAATAGATATAACTAAATAGAACATTAGTGACAGTTTCATTAAGTATACCATATTATGGTTTTCACTAATTGCCAATAATCCTCTAAATGGCACTGTTCCCTGAAAAGTTTAGAACATAATAATTTCTAAAATCGTCCCATAAGGATGATGATATTTTCTTATTTTTAGTACTTTTTAAATTGATCACTAGGAAAAAATGAATAGCTTTTCTGAAACATGTAAGTGCACAATTAAAAGCTAAAAAAAAAATCCAGCAACACAAGTAATGTAAAGCTATTTCCTAATGTACAGAAATAGAAAGTATGTGGGTTGCCTGGCTGGCTCAGTTGGTAGAGCATGTGACCTTAACCTTCAGGTTGTGGGTTTGAGCCCCATATTGGGTGTAGAGATTACTTAAAAATAATATCTTTAGGGATGCCCGGGTGGCTCAGTCAGTTGGGTATCTGCCTTCCACTCAAGTTGAAATCCCTGGATCCTGTGATCAAGCCCTGCATCAGGCTGGGAGCAGGGTGTTCATCAGCGAGTCTGCTTCCCCCTCTGCCCTCCCCCTACCTGTGCTCTCATACATTCTCTCTCTTGAATAAATAAATAAATAATAAAAAGTAATAATATCTTTTTAGAAAAAGGACAAAAAAAAAAAAAGAAAAAGGATGAAAGGAAGTGCGTAATATCAGTGAGCAGTTTGATTTTTGTTTTTTGCAAGGTTGAGTATAAATGAGTTCAGTGCCTGACAGGTTCACTCAGCTCTAACATCCTAAATTAAGGCTGAGCACATGATTTGAAACTGACTTTGGAAATCAATCACAATGGGGAATAGAATGGGAAAAGACCTTACATGGTGCTTTGCACATTGTCCTCTCTATCTTCTGGGGATAATAATGACAAAGTGTTCGCTTTAGAACAGTGAAAAATATATTATTTGGAAAATATTATTCTAGAAAATAGTTTATTTTCTAGAATAGATTTTACATAAAATAACATCTAGAATAGATGTTATTCTATTTTTTTTTGGTTAATTTCTTGGAAATTTATTTTCAAATATATTTTATGTTTTATTTTTTAAAGATATTTATTTATTTATTTATCTATTTATTTATTCATGAGAGACACACAGAGAAAGAGGCAGAGACACAGGCAGAGGGAGAAGCAGGCTCCATGCAGGGTGCCCGAGGTGGGACTCGATCCGGGGACTCCAGGATCACACCCGGGGCCGAAGGCCGGCGCTAAACCGCTGAGCCACTGGGGCTGCCCTCAAATATATTTTAATAGAAAATATCAATGTAACTTTTTTATTTTTTAATTTTTATTTTTTCAAAGACGTTTATTCATTTATTCATGAGAGACACAGAGAGAGACACACAGAGACACAGGCAGAGGGAGAAGCAGGCTCCATGCCAGGAGCCAGATGCGGGACTCGATCCCCAGACTCCAGGATCACGACCTGAGCCGAAGGCAGGCACTCAACCCCTGGGCCACCCAGATGCCCCTATAAATATAATTTTTAAATGTTTTTACGAAAATGTATTACTGCTTAGTTTGCATTATGAAAAGTCATGAGGACAAAAGAGAAGCTCTGGCTACGTTGATAACCTTTGTGACCAGATTCGACAACCAGAGCTTCATCATTTCTCACTGAAGTGCTCAGGTGGAAGAGCACTGCGCCGTAGCAGGCTCCCTGCGGTAGAGGTGGTTGGTGTGAGGGGCCCAGATCCCTTTTGCCAGCAGGTGGACACACTCTCCTACTGTTACTGTGAGGCAGGGTGGAGTGGGGGGCCTCATAACACCCCCTGTTGCTGCCCTAGCTAGAGAATTGCCCTCAGCCAGTAGGTGCAGACTTGGCCTGCCCCGGAAGCTCTGCTACCCTCTTGCCCATCCCTGAGTTGTCCGATGACTGACTGATGAGGAAGGGTCCAAGCAGCCTCAAAGGAGACCGACTCTGTATCATAGTATGTATGTGCTCCAGGGCATCTCCGGGTTATTAGACTGAGCTAGGCTTCCATGGAGACCACATGCTTGCTTCACTTTATTCCCCTATTCTGTCCTGCTTTCCCCCTTCCGCTGCTCCTGAGGCATTTCCCCTGTAAAGCACTTGAACGTGAATTCACATCTCAGGTTCTGCTTCTGGGGAACCTAACCAAAGACCCACCCCCAAAGGGAAGCCTGCCCCGTAACACTCATAACATGGAAGAGCTGGACAGAATAGAGGCTCTCTTAGGGCAGGATCATTCCTAAGAGGAAATTGAGAGAAGGCTTGTAGACACATTGCTCCAGTCTCTGCCTCCATCCTGGCATTCTTTCCTGTGTCTTCACGTCATCTTCTCAGAAGGATATTAGCCATATGGGACATAGGGCCCAGCCCATTCCATGAAGACCTTGTCTTACTATTTCTATGATGACCTATTTCCAAATAAGATTACCTTCTGATGTCTTGGGGTTAGGATTTCAACAAATCTTTTTGGAGGGCACAATTCCAACCGTAATGGTTATATAGGTCAAATAAGAGACCTGTGAAGGCCAGATTCAGCCGGAGGGGTGTCAGCTGGCTGATAGTGGTGTTTCTCCGCTGTGTTTCTATAGCACCTGTTTCTACCTGTGTGCAGAGGACCCGTCTCTATCACAACACTTGTTACATTTTACACAATAATCACCACTTTGCTTTGCTTTCCTTAACCTGCAATGCCCTGAGGGCAGGAGCAATTTGTTATTTGGCATCCTCAGTGCCTGGTATCAAACCCACCACATAGGACTCACTCGCCAAAAGCTTGTTGAACAAAAGTAGGATGTTCTAGACTCTCGAATACAATTTGGCTCAGATTATTGGGCCCACTACTTAGCTCCTCCGAGCCTCTAGTTTGCTATTCGTAAAATAGAATTAATTGAAACTAACTTGTGGAATTGTGGGAATAAAAGACCCAGACCAGTGCCACGGTTTAGAAAGTGTTTGCTTCCAACCCTTTCATTGCTTTTCTGTCTTTGAAGGTGTGGGGACTCACTTGGAACCCCCAGAGTTGGTATGGAGATTATTTTAAGGTGAAGATAGTTGAGATTCAACAGATGTAGAGAAAAGCCTTCTCAGAGCTTCCCTGATCTGGCTAACTCCTAAGAAATGAGGCTGCCATAAATTCTCCTAGGCGTGGTTTCTACTCCCAGGAGCGGGACCAGGAATAAATCTTCTATATATCCGCTCTCCAGGGGTGTTTCAAGGCCATGAAGAAGATAGAAAGGCCAACCTGCACATGTATAAACAAACATTCTCACAATTTTTTTGATCTCCCATTTGTTCTCCTAAAAATCCATTTGTTTTTGCTAGAGGAGTCTGTTTCTTCTTCCCATAGAAGCTGTTAGACATACAAGTCTTTAACCATTTAACTAGCCAGCTACTTCTTTTACTAGCTCTGTGTGCATACTGATAAACCTTTCTCTTCTGTTAATCTGTCCTTTGTCAGTTTAATTCACAGGCCCTGGGCACTTAACCTAAGCGAGTAGAGGAAAAAGTCTTTCCTTTGCTACGAAGGGTTTGGAAAAGAATTCTTTTTTTTTTTTTTTTCATTTTTGGCTGTGTGGCTCCACTATGTACAAATACAAACATCCTGGAACATTATCTTAATAAGGATGGATGATTCTGCCATAAAACAGTCTGATCATTATTGCTCTCAACAGCTTCTAGCAACTGCTGAACCACGTCTGAACCATAGATGTCCACAGTGACCCTTTTCTCCCTTACACAGAACGAACAGGGAGCACGTGTAATATACATCATTAAAATGTGTAGGCTCCCAAGGCAAGAAGGAAAGAATACATACCACAGTGTCAGCATGAATTATTTCTGGATGAAGACATTTTAAAATGTCCTTTTTTTGGGGGGGGACCCTTATTTTGTAAATTTTCAGCAGCGAATATTAGGGTTTTTTAAAATATTGGTTTTATAATAAAAAGGCTCTTTCTCAATAAATATTTTAAAAACAAAAGTAAGCAATTAGAAATACAAGGTAGGCGATTTCTCCTAGACCACTCTCGTTTGCTGGTGTGTGTTTTTTTTTTTTTTATTGTTGTTGTTTTGTTTCTTTTTTTTTACCTTCAATCCAGATTTGACATGGCTTTTTAAACATTAACTGCATATTCAACATTCCTTGCTCGCTGGTCACCTAGAAGGTAGAGTCATTTCTTCTCGGGTTTTGTAGTCGAGGTAAGTGTTGAAAAAAAAGAGAGAGAGAGAAAGAGAGAGAGAAAGAGACAACAGGCCCCAAATGGAGTCACTTGTGCAAACCCACATCGCTAAACCAAGACTTAATACCTAACTAAATGTAACCACGATTGTAACTGAACTCACGTGAGTTTGCTCCTTGGTGAGTTACAGGCGGAGACTATACCAAATGAAGTTGTCACACAAAGGGAATTTTATTTGCGGCATGTAAGAAGATCACAAGGAGTAACTTCCAAAGCCATAACTCCTGGAGCGGGCGAGAGTGGGTTTTTTTTATTTGGAGTTAAGATAAATCTTCAGAAAGGGGAGTTTTGTCATCTTACGTTGAGGTAGGCATGAAGTTGTGCGTGCATTTTACGGAAACATGACTGTGCGTGCCTTGTATGTTATGTCAGGGAGGTTTGCGCTCCTCCTTGGGTGGAGATTTTAACATAACAGGCAGAAGAAAGTGGGACAATGGGAAGGGGCTAGGGCCCTGCTTACTTTTGAAACAGCGCTGACTTATTGTCTCTGATCTGATCTGACTATTTCCAGGCCTGGTAGAGACTGTTAGTTTTTGCATTCGTTTTGTTCCCTGGACATCCTTAACCACTGAGATTTTTGCATTTCTTTGTAATTCAGCACCTCCCGGGGAGTTCCACCAGCATGTGCTTGGACCAGGGAGGCACAGACCTGGGCAAGTAGCTGGGCGCCTAAGATGACCTCTGGTTTCACAAAAGCACTGTCTCATCTTTCTCATCCTGGCTCACCACCCTCTGGGGAGCTTTCCCAGTGTAATCTGAAACCTGCCCCAGTACTCACAGGGCAGGGAGAGACCAAAGGAAGAGGCAGGCCACTCCAGGTTGGCAGGTGGCAATTTTAAGAACAGCAAAGGGAACTTAGATGCGAAGTTCATCTTGGGCGGCAGCAAGATGAATGGACCCTCGCACTTGTCCTCCAAATCTTAGGAGTTTATAAAGAGGCCCTGACTGGGCTCAGTCAAACATAACTGTACCGGTGTTTTTGACATCATGTCACCATCTCAACACTATGTCCTTGGAGCAGCCTCTAGGAGCGGGAAAAGCAAGTGGAACCCACATTCCAAGGACGGGGTGTCCCCAAGTGCCCCAGTCTAGCACAGGGGTCTGTTGGAGGTCACCTCTTTTTGATGACCTTACCCAACATTTGGGGACTCCTTTTTATGCTTAGGTCATGTCTCAAACCCTGTCTTCACCCTGGAATGGAGTCTGGAACCAGTCTGGAATCACTTGACTAGAACTAGAGAGGAATTCTGCCTGACAGACCCTTGCTGTCCCCAAAAGGAAGGTGACTTAGCCACGAAAAATCCACTCTGCTAGTAACTTCCTTGTCCTGCCCCCTTCTGCCTATGAAAGTCTTTCATTTTGTACAGCTCTTTGGAGCTCCTTTCTATCTGCTAGATGTGATCTGATTTGTGAATCGTTGAGTAAAACCAATAAGATCTTTAAAATTTACTCAATTGAATTTTGGTTTTTTTAATGCAGAGGTTGAACATTTGCCTCCCAAACCTGAAACCAGAACTCATTTTATTTTATTTGCCAAAAATACTCCAGCTGGTCACAACTTTTTACTAGAGCTTAGCTCTGGGTGCTGCTTTTATCAAGCACAGCTCCTATTAACAAAGGAAAGAAGAAATTAACAAAGGAAAGGATAGAATGATTTCTTGGAAAGGAAGGTGAAATAGTGAAATGTCCTTTTGAAACAAAGGTGATTTTAAGATCACATACTACTTATTTGAAAACAATACTAATGTTTATTATAATTTGGTTAAGGACAGATTATAAGAACACTTAACAGAAAACTTAACCTTGAACTGAATCGAGATAAAAAGAAAATAAGAATAAACTGGTGTCAAACAGCCTTATGAGGAAAAGATAAGAAATGCGTGTTCACATCTCTGACAGATTTTGCTTTTTAACTATTCTAATAAACTGGCATTTGTTGGGGAAATATAATTAAAGATGAAATGTCTTCATGACGCAGAAAACGTCTCTACAAAGAGAAAGAAAAAAAATTTTTTTTTTATTGAATAAGCCTTAAGACAGAATGTGATGCACATCTCAGGCCATCTGCTAAAGATGGCAAAGACAGAAGGAAATCTTGCTCTCTTACAGCTGAGTGAGTGATCGCACCCGTGACATTCGGTAGGTTTTGCAATTTGAAGTCAGCTGATAGTTGAAGTTAGGCCTGTCTTCTCCTAGCAAACTGGGAGGTAGGGCATGATCTTCCTTGATGATTACATTTCACAGAGATGGCTCCAGGTCCTCTGTCCTCCGGAAAACATTCCTGAGTCGTGAGACTGGCAAGAGGCTTATTTAGCCATTACAAAGATTTATATACATTTGAAAAAACAGAGAAAGAAATTCTGAAAGAAAAGGGAAAGGGAGGTTTGTTTCCTTGTTTCCAAAAGGAAGAATTAAGCCCCTTACCTGCCCTTACACATACTGTGGGGTGACTTCTCAATTCACTTACTGTGTGTCAGATAACGGGGGCGGGGGGGGGCAGTGGGGGTGGGGGTGTAATTCAGCAAATGTCAGGTATGCAGTTTTTCCTTTTCTGCAAAACAGCAGAAGCATACTCTTTTTCTGATTGCCTAGACTAGGGTTTTTTAACCATGGCACTACTAACATTTTGTGGCCAGATGATTCTATGTGGTTGGGACAGTCCTGTGCATTGTAGGATGTTTAGCAGCATTCCTGGCCTCTTTATCCACTAGATGCCAGTAGGATAACCCCCTCCCCAACCTGTTGAGTGAGGAAAGTGCTAAGGAATAGGCTGGGAGAGACAGGAGCCCCTGCTTCTGCCCCACTCTCCTGACAAGGCTCAGGCAGGGGCCTACGTGACCAGACTCACAGAAATCCCAGATGTTGGGAAATGCTGAGGACAAAACCAGAGGTAAGGGAACATAACGGGACTGAGGAGACTACCTTGTTTGTCCTAAACGACAGCGATGGGATATCTCTATGACAGTGACAGTTGGACCACTGAGAGTTACCAAACTTCAAACAAAAAGTAAACATGGTGCTTTCAGTGAGAGAGGCATCAAGAAGATTTAAGTTCCTCGGTCAGTTCTCAATAAAAGACTGCCCCTCAAAGCCCTCAATGGCAACCCCCTTGGGACCCATCTCACTCAAGAGAGCTTTTTTCTTTTATTTCTGTTCTCACCTGCACCTTGTAAACTTTCACTTCACTTCACCCTTTTGTGTCCGTGAGATTCATTTTTGACTCCGTGAGACAAACCCAGTAACCCTGTAACACTACAGCAACTAATAATGTCTCAGTTATAATCAGATGCCCCCAGTGGAGTGAGGGTGGGAATCACCCTCCGTTGAAAAGTACGGGCTTCAACAAATGATTGGGGTGGCTCCTGGGTGGCTCAGTCTGATAAGCATCTGACTCTTGATTTGGCTCAGGTCATGAACTGGGGTCGTGAGATCGAGCCCACCGTGGGCTCAGTGCTCAGAGGGGAGTGTGCTTAAGGCTCTCTTTTTCTCCCCACCTCTGCCCCTGTCCTCTCATCCCCCCACCCTGGTTGGTGCTTATAGGCCTGCGAACAAAAGCTCTCTTTCTCTCTCAAAGCAAAACAAGGGACGCGTGGGTGGCTCAGCCAGTCAAATGGCTGCCCTCAGCTCAGGTCATGATCCCAGAGTCCCCCATCGGGCTCCCTGCTCAGTGGGGAACCTGCTTCTCCCCCTCCCTCTCAGAGCTACCCTGAAAAAGAGAAAGGAGGAATCCTTTTTTGGATGGTTTTGCCTGGCTGAGAGGATATGATCCTGCCGGCTGCCATCTGGCCACCATCATGGGGGAGCCTGATTGAGAATGGAGGCAATCTGGGGGGAAGAGAATTAGGGTAACAGGGGACAGTATCCTGAGGACACACCTTCAGCCCTGGCTCTAGCCAAGTCTGAAACCACTGCTTTTGAATCGTTTCTTACTGTGAGTCATGGAAGCTGGGGCTGGGAAGTTAGCGTGCAACTGGCACACTCACTCAGCACACTCAACAGCACTCACACACTCTCCACGCACTCCTTTCTTCCCAAATGGATGGGGTGGAGGAGGGGGATGAGAGTCATGATATTAATCCTCTCTCTCTCTCTTTTTTTAGTTGCAAAAATTTTGCCTCAAAATATTTTTTTTTATTTCTGTGGTGGTTTTAACATATTTCCACAAATACTTTGATACTTTGCTATCAAGCAAGTGGAGCTAAATTTGTCTCCCCTTAATTATGAACTAAGTAGACTTAGTGACTCACTTCTAGAGAGTAGAGGATGGACATGGAACTGTACTAACCACAGTATCAAGATCTGCAGACACCACTTGAACTAAGGTGGTCAAAGGAAACATCTCCAACAATAATGAAGGACGGTACGTTGTTCTCCCTGATATGATACGAGAAGGATATTGTACCACATGATATTTCTTCCAAAAATGGACTACCTCAGTGTAATCATGAGAAAATATGAGACAAACTAACATGTGGGGGCATTTTACAAAATAACTGACTGGTCTTCTTCAGGTCCAGGTCATGAAAACAAGAAACGACCGATAAACTGTTAGGAACCAAAGTTAACTAAGCAGGCATGATAACTAAATGCAATATAAATCTCAGTTCCTGGAACAGGAAGAAAAATTATTGGAAATACATTATTGGAACATTTGGTGAAATTTAATAAAGTTTTGCTTCATTAATATTGTATTGGTATGAGTTTATTAATTTTCATAAATGGTTATTAACACATTGGGTTTTTTAAAGACTTTATTTACTTATTTGAGAGAAAGTGACAGAGAGGAAGAGTGGGGGGGGGGGTGAGGAGGAGCAGAGAGAGACAGAGGAGTAGGCTCCCTGCTGAGCAAGGGGCTTGACATTGGACTTGACCCAGGGATCCATCCCAGAACCCCAGGATCATGACCTGAGCCACAGGAGGGTGCTTAGTTGACTGAGCCACCCGGGTGCCCCTTAACATCCTCTTCTAATCTCCCTCAGCACTAATCTACTTTTGTCCTGAAGCTCCTCTCTCATCACTTTTGTTATGGTTTATTTATGAGAATGTCTTCTCTGCTACTAAGTTACATGTTTCTTAAGGGCCAGATCCTATCAGATTCATCTTTGTATCCTCTGCAGCATACATCAGGCCCTCAAAAGTACGGGTTACATGAGACAGCTTCAATGGGGACCACAATTAGTGATCTACGTGTGTCTTAAATTGATGTCCTGATTTTTGCAGTAAGATTAGAGGGAGATTTTTAGCAGTGTTCAGATTCTGGGAACTGGGCTCATTTGTTGCCCCTTAACTGTTTGGAGTCCATCTCTCCTTTTTCTGTATTCTTCCCTGCTCATAGCTAGGGACACATGCCATGGCCTAACACCTCAATTATCCCTTTCTTTGCCAGACAATGGTTCCCAAGTTCCTGCTGTCTTCATAACATCAGTGGATTCCCTGTTCCTGTAAAGAGTTTAAGGATGGAAGGCAGTGGAAGATCCCTGATGTTGCTGAGGAAGACGGAGCTGTGACTATCTGTTTATCAGAAAGAATGCAGTTTGGAAAACAGAGTCTATCCTAGATAATTCAGTTGAGGGAATGTGATGTAGGCAACTGCTTACAAAGTGTTGAAAGAGTTGAAAAGTCAAAGAAAGGATGGAGGAGGGACGCCTGGGTGGTTCAGCAGTTGAGCATCTGCCTTCGGCTCAGGTGGTGATCCTGGAGTCCCAGGGTTGAGTCCTGCATCGGTCTCCCCATAGGGAGCCTGCTTCTCCCTCTGCCTGTGTCTCTGCCTCTCTCTCTTTGTGCCTTGCATGAATAAATATATCTTTAAAAAAAAAAAAAGAAAGAAAGGATGGAGGAGGAAGAAGGGAGGAATAAGCCATATATTAGCAATAGCAGAAAGCTGCCATTAGGGAGAAGATGGTATCAAGAGGCTGGAAGCCAGAGCTACTATCATCTGGGCGAACTGTAGGGGCCAAGGGCAGGCCACCCCAAGATGGACTACTTTAACATAAAGATTATTTTTAGTTAAAAGCAATCAAGACCCAGCCAATTCAGGAAAAGCTTTTTACCACCCCAATCCCCAAATAACTGCCTAAAAAGAATTTAGATAGAGGTCCTGCTTCAGGTATAGAGCTTTCACCATAGACAACTACATATACTCTGAACTAATCATGGTAGACAGTGAGGAACCTAGCGAGGCCTGTTGGATCAAAATCCTCTATGTCCCATTGTTTCTGAGTGGCCCAGCAAACATCTGTTTACTAAACATTTACTTTTTTCATTCTTCCTGAAGATTGCATTTCTTCCCTTTAAGGGAAGACTCAGACCCCTGTCCCTTTCTGCTTGGTTCAGAATGACAGGTACACTTCATGTTGCCTGACTGTCTTTGGAGTTTCCATGTCTATGTAGATTCTCTGTGTATATACTATTACATTTGATTTGTTTCTCCTGCTAATCTGTTTCATGTCAATTTGATTCTTAGTTTGGCTAGAAGGACCATGAATGGGGTATGAGGTCTTGCTCCCTGACAGAACTACCCACACTGCCAGAGGAGCTGAGACTGAGGAGGGGCTACCTGACAGAAGCTGGAACTTTGGGGGAACCATGGCCAGAGATGCTGTCCAATCTCCTACCGGTGCCTCTTATTGGAGAAATTGGGGAAGAAAAACTTTTCCTCTACCCTCTCAGGTTGAATAACGGGGGCCCTGAGAATTTAATTGACAAAAAGCAGATTAACAAAAGAAGAGGCAGAGTTAGTGTGTGCAATTAGTTTACACGCCAGAATGTTCTGATGAGTAACTCAAAGGGGAGGTTAGAATTTGGGAGTTTATATACCTAAGTTAGTAAGGGAGGGGGAGGCTGAAGAAAAGGCTTCTACTGGAACAAATAGGTTTCTTTAAGAAAGACAAATGGTTTTTAGGAGAACAAATAAGAGATAAGAAAATGTGTGGTGATGTCTATTTATACGGGTGCAGGTGGTCTTTCTGCCATGACATTCCCCTAGAGAGGGGAAATATGGTGGGCTTACTCTTGCTGTCTCCTGGGAACAGACCCACTCCTAGAGGGAATTTATGTAAATTAAATTTCTCAGAAGTTTCTCCTTTTATTTTAAAAAAGATTTTATTTATTTATTTATTTATTTATTTATTTATTTATTTATTTATTTATTTATGAGACAGAAAGTATAAGCAGGGAGAGGGGCAGAGGCAGAGGGAGAAGCAGATTCCCCACTGAGCAGGGAGCCCTGACACAGGGCTCGATCCTAGGACCTTGAGATCATAACCTGAACCAGAGGAAGACACCCAATCAACTGAGCCACCCAGGCACCCCAGAATTTTCTCCTTTTAGTCAGGTAAGAGAAGTTCTGAGGGGGCTTCTTATGATATCTGTTGAATCAAATATCTTCAAGTTAAGATAATCTTTATACCAACTCTGGGGTTCCAGAGGAAGGCAGTTTCAGGATACACCACCTGCAAATATGTCACGTAGCATATTGAATATTCTAAGCTGAAGGAGTTTGAGAAAACAGAAGCGGGAAGGTCACTGTGCCCTTCTTCCAAAATAGGTATTAAAACCCTCATGTGAGAAGTACTCTCCCTTTACCCCAGGGAAGGAACACCCTTATCTCTAAAGACAAAGGGACATGGGGAAGTATCTGAACAAACAAGCCTTACTAAGTTTTCTCTACTATACTTATCCCATACTCTTTTACTTGTTACATTTCTATACAACTGCCCACTCTTCATTAAACCATAAAAATACTCAGGTTTAACTGTTTCTTTGGCATTACATAAAACCTATATTAAATAAATTTGTGGGGGGATCCCTGGGTGGCTCAGCGGTTTTAGCACCTGCCTTTGGCCCAGGGCACGATCCTGGAGTCCCGGGATCGAGTCCCACGTCAGGCTCCCGGCATGGAGCCTGCTTCTCCCTCCTCCTGTGTCTCTGCCTCTCTCTCTTTTTCTCTATGTCTATCATAAATAAGCAAATAAATAAATCTTTAAAAAAATAAATAAATTTGTGTGCTTTTCTCTTATTAATCTGTTCCTGTTGGTTTAATTTTCAGACCCAGCCAGGGACCTTGGTGGGTTGAGAAAAACTTTTTCCTTCCCTTCAGTCTCCATAGATTTAACCGTGGAGGGTCAGTTGGGCAAGAGAGCCTGGGAAATGCAAGTGTCCAGTTTGCAGGCTCTCAAATTCAGAGAAGAAAGAAGCAGGGAATGCTTCTAAGAGCAAACAGGCAAATGACGGGCCTCTTTTTCTGTGGTCTCCTGTGGTATACAGCTTTACCATTAGCCTCTTCCCAAGTCCTGCATTGTGAAGGAAACAATGCCCACCGGTCAAACAGCAAGCCCAGTGATTCACTGCTGGGTCTACTTAAGTGGCTTAGTGGTACTACCTAAATAGCCAGCAGAGCTTTGTATTTGAGAGACTTCCACCATGCCCTCAACAGTCACATACATGAAAACTACTGATATCTTGGTTTATAAGCAACACCAAACTAAACTATCTAAATAAAACACCCAAATAACACTTGGAAGCTTCTTAATTCACAACATAGATGTGACAAGCATTCCCAGAGATATGGAATGAAGTCAATGTACCTGTGGAACAATTGCAGTACAATTCTAGCAGGGACCAGCCAGGGAACCTGTTCCAAGGCTGGGATTCACCTTCTCTTTCTCCAGAGATCACTGAAGTTCACAATGTAAGAGCAGAAGTCTGGAATGGGATTTTTTGGTCTTAGCCTGCTTAGTGGCTTGTATCAGACATAGAAATCCAATCAACCATTATTTATGAATGAAATCACCAGCTATTATGAATCAGAAACATCCCAAATCACGCATTGGAATAAATAATGGGAAAAACTTTCTCTCTGTCAAATTGATAAGAAAGGAGTTTCTTGACAAGAAAGAAGTTTTGGCAGCACTTTCTGGAATCTGCTCATTTGGCAGAAAAAGATAACAAAGTATGCACTACCCTCAGTAACAGGACAGATGCAGCAATTGCCGAGCTTGTTCCTCTTGTTCTTCTACCATTTAGGGAGGCATCACAATGTTCTTACCCTTTCTCTGTGTGGATGTGGACTCATGCCCTCCTCTGTGCTTCTCTCAAGGACTTTCAGCTTCTCCTGCAAGAACACATGTTCCTCCAGCCCAACATCCTGGCAAAGGCGAGTCTTTTTGGCAGCAGGACCATTAATGATAGTGGGAGTTGGCATAAATCTAGGAAGCCAGGGCACAGGGGAAGGCAGTGACCCAATTACTGACAGCTGTTAGAGCCTCGTTTCTTGGCATTTTAGTTTCCCCAGTAGAGTGGCACAGACACCACCATCATTAACATTTAATTTTGATTTAGTATGTCTGCACTGGCTGGAACAGCTAAAGTGCAGCCTGTTGCCTATAAAAGTTCAAGCCCCTTTGAGGTCATTCTGAACTGCACCTGCTCAGGCCCAAGCGAGGGATAGAGGAAGCTGTTCAAGGTCATTTCAGCTTCTTCCTGCTACAGGGGTCTTGAAAGTTGATTTAAAAGCTATGTGAAGAGCTGGGATTATTTATGCAAAACTCTCTTCCTACTCCCCTGTGATCACGCTGAGAAAAAGAACCGAGAACTAAGGTTGTGTAATATAGATAGAAGGAAACCAAATATCAATATTGATGATGGCATTTTTTTTAAGTGAGTAAGTGGTGCATTTTTAACATAACTAAAGAGTGACGGAAGTCCTCTCCTTGACTACACTTTTGTGTGTGTATGTGTTTTGTTTCTTTGCTTTTTAGGTTTTTTTTTTTTTTTTCTTTCTTTTTTTTTTTCTGACCACACTTCAGACAGGCTTCTCAGGGCTCTCTCTTTGACAAGGCCTCAACTTTGACCTATGAAACCTGCAGACTCTCAGAACAGATGATTTCATCTATTCTCCAGCTCCAGGAAGCCCCTACTAAAAGACCTGAACAAACACTAACATAATTTCTAAATGCTCAAGGCTGCACCCCTAGGGTAATCCCAGAGCCCTTTAAAGTATCTACTTGAAAAAATTGCTCAGAAAATTACTGTTTGTTCCAGTTCAAACCTGGTAAAAATGAGGCTTCAGGAATACCCCCACTCAAAATAGGTAATATCCTCAACATTTTAAAAAAATTAGTTCTAGCTTACATATACTGAATTATTAGTTCAGGGGTAGAATTTAGTGATTCACCAGTTGCACATAACATCCAGAGGGCATTACTTCAAGTGCCCTCCTTAATGTCCATCACCCAGTTACCCCATCCCTCCATCTATCTCCCCTCTAGCAACCCTCAGTTTGTTTCTTAGAGTTAAGATTCTCTTGTGGTTTGCTTTCCTCTCTATTTTCATCTTATTTTTTTCTCTTCCCTTCCCCTATGTTCATCTGTTTTGTTTCTTAAATTCCACAGATGAGTGAAATCATATGGTTTTTGTCTTTCTCTGACTGACTTGTTTTGGTTAGTATAATACCCTCTCAAAATCAATAAAAATAGGTCAAGCCTTGACATAAAATAGTGAAGCTTGCAAATTTCAAAGATAAAGAGAAAATTCTGAGAGCAGTTTGGGACAAGAGGTCCTTAACCTATAAGGGTAGACATGTAAGACTGGCAGCAGACTTTCCACAGAGACCTGGGAGGCCAGAAAAGGACTGGCATGATATATTCAACATGCTAAATGGCAAAAACATACAGCCAAGAATATTTTATCCAGCAAGGCTTTGATTCAGAATAGAAGGAGAGATAAAGAGTTTCCAGGGCAAATAAAAACTAAAGGAATTTGTGAACAGTAAAGCAGTCCAACAAGAAATATTAAAGAGGCTCCTTTGAACAGAGACAGAGAGCCCAAAAGTAACACAGACCAGAAAGGAACAGAGACAATACAGGAACAGTGACTTTACAGGTTATACAATGGTACTAAATTCATATCTTTCAATAATTACTCTGAATGTAAATGGACTAAATGCTTCAATGAAAAGACACAGGGTATCAGAATAGATTAAAAAAAAAAAAAAAAACAAGACCATCAATATGCTGCTTACAAGAGACTCATTTTAGATCCAAAGACATCTCTAGATGGAAAATGAGGGGATAGAGCATCATTTATCATGCTAACAGACATGAAAAAAAGCTGGGGTAGCCATCCTTATATCAGACCAACTAGATTTTAAATTAAAGACTGTAGGGACACCTGGGTGGTTCAATCAGTTAAGTATCTGCCTTTGGCAGATCATGATCTCGGGATCCTGGGATCTAGTGGCATATCAGGCTCTTTGCTCAGTGGGGAGCCTGTTTCTCCCTCTCCCTCTGCTGCTCCCCCTGCTTGTGCTCTTTCTCACTCTCTCTTCTCAAATAATTAAACAATAAAATATTAAAAAAAAAACAAACCAAAGACTAATAAGAGATGAAGAAGGACACTACATCATAATAAAAGGATCTATCCAACAAGGATATCTAATAATTATAAGTATGCCCTCAACTTGGGAGCAGCCAAATATATAAACCAATTAATAACAAAATTAAGGAAACTCATTGATAATAATACAATAATAATAGGGGACTAAAATGCATTTACACTCCACTCACAGCAATGGACAGATTATCTAAACAGAAGATTAACAAGGAAACAATGGTTTTTGAACGACACCCTAGAACAGATGAACTTCACAGATACAGAGCATTTCACCCTAAAGCAACAGAATACACATTTCTCTTGAATGCACATGGAACATTCTCCAGAATAGATCACATACTGGATCACAAATCAGGTCTCAACTGATACCAAAAGATTGAGATCATACCATGCATATTTTCAGGCCATAATAGAAGTCAACCACAAGGAAAAAATTTGGAAGGACCACAAATACATGGAGGTTAAAGAACATTTCCCCAGCTTTGAGATGCAGACCCTCTACCACCCAACACCACCTTCTCAAGAACCCAGAGCTACCTGTGGAAATGCAAACATGCAGGACAACAACTCCTGCTCTCCCACCGAGGCAATGGGCAGCTTGCTCTAACTTGCACCACTATCTCCAGTCACAAAGATACTAGATGTTTGCTTCTCCTTCAGATAAGGAGTGATGAATAAACCCAGTCTGCTGGGTCTCGCACTTATTCCCTTCCCTCCTCCTTCATCTTAGCTTTAAAACACCCATCACCTCTGCATGGACAGAAGTTGAACTCTGTTCACACTAGAACTTCTTCCCCATTACAGTGGTTTTACTGAGAAAAGTCTATCCTAGTGTCTGGCTTATTTTTGACAAAGGCAAATCCATATCCTCTTGTATCTGCCCTAGGGAGCAAAGGTTAGTTTAGCCAGACCACAGTGCTAACAGGACTAAGTTTATGAATTTGATCTCCGTATGGCTCTGTCCATATCGTGACCACATGCACACACCTCTGTCAGGTGTTTCATGAGTGCCTCTCATTGATCACAGGGGACATCAGATTAGAAAGTAGGGATGGCTCAACACAAACCATTTTCTGCTGCTTGTTTGGTTTGGCTTCTCATTACTTTTTAAGAGCTCAAATATCCAGATGGTATGGCATATAGCCTTCACTTTGTCTTTACCTCAGCTAAAAGACTACCTCTATGTCTGTCCTCCCCCAGATACCCTTCTCCTTTTCTGTCTCAGACATTCACAATTCTCCTGCCCTTTTAGCATCTTGTTCATGGCCTACATCTTCCACCAGGTCTTTCTCAAAAACTCCACCTCCCACTAGTGTCTATAAGCACTTGTCTTTTGTACCTTGTTTCATTCTGTTACATCAGTGGCTCATGGTTTATGTAACTATGTAAGAAATAATCCAATCACCTTATGTTTTCCATCAGTGTCAAAGCATCAGGTTCAGTGTATTGAAACCATTCAGTAAAATGCATTTACACATACTCATTGAGCTTTCAAACAGCTTTGATAAATTTTAAGAAAATGAGGTTAAATTCCTTCATCATTTCTAGGATGGGCAATAGGCTGTTATTATAATGCTCAAAGTGCTTATAAATATATGCAAATTGAAGTGTTGTTATGGCATTTTATACAGAATGAAGAGAGCCAGTCTATTGCCTGTGGATTTTTTCCAATTTTGTGTGTGATCAGACAATATTATATTTTACCACAAGAAAAAAAAGTTGTATAGTGTAAGTTATAACACCTAGTTCTTTATACTTACCTTGCTGTTGGCATACATTTTCATAGTTTTACACAGATCTCTTTATTACTCTAACACCCTCTATGCCTATTTGAGAGAGAAAGAAAGATATGGGAAAATGTCATAGACTAGTTGGCTTATAAAACTCTTCAGAGTTAGGGACTCAAACTTCCAATGTCCATAGCAGTTGGATGTTTTTTATTGTTTTGTTTTAATCAACCAGGGGTAGGACTTTTATATTTTACTTAAGCTGTTGTTAACAGCATAAGTAAAAAAAACCTTTGCACTGGAGAAAGTGTGATTAATAAAAATGGTAGGTGGGGCACCTGGATGGTGCAGTTGGTTGAGTATCAGACTCTCGATTTTGGCTCAGGTCATGATCTCAAGGACATGGGGTTGAGCCCCCCATTGGGCTCTATGCTCAGGACAGAGTCTGCTTGAGATTCTCTCTTCCTCTCCCTCTGCCCCTCCCTACTGTACTCTCTCTCTCTCTCAAATAAATAAATCTTTCAAAAAATAATGAAAATGGCAGGCATTTGTCACAGTTAACTTCTACAATTTTCAGGAATATAAAATCATCCCTTCGACAGGCATAACACATTTAACTTAGATTGTTCGTATGCTGTGATCCACAAGGGGTCCTCCAGAATGGTGGTTTTCCAACTGTGTTCCATGCTACTTTCAGATTTATTAGTTTCCTATTGCTGCTGTGACAAATTACCAACAAATCTCTGGCTTAAAACAATATAATTCTATTATTTTTACAGTTCTGAAGTCAGAAGTCTCAAGGTCTCAGTAGGCTAACAGGTGTCAGCAGACTTGAGTTCTTTCCTGAGGCTCTAAGAGAAAATCTGTCCCTTTGATTTTTCCAGCTTCTAGAGGCTGTCTGTATTCCTTGGCTTGAGGCCTCCTTCTACCCTCAACTCCAGCAAGAGTTTCTTACATCATATCATCTGACTGCCTCTGACACTCCTGACTCCCTCTTTCCTTTATAAGGACCTTTGTGATTATAGTGGGGCACCTAGATAATTCAGGATAACATCCCCATCCCCAGGTCAACCTTGATTCCATCTACAACCCTAATTCCCCCTTGTCATGTGACATGACATATTTATACTTTCCAAGGATTAGGAAGTAGGGATCTTTGGGGTAGGGTAGTGGGGTGTTAATTCTGTCTACCACACCAGATATCATACACATTTGAGTTAAACTTTTTTCCCCAGGTCTATTGAGGCATTATTGGTATATAACATACATAAATGTAAGGTGTACAATGTGAAGACTTGATACATACATATATTGCAAAATGATTACCACAATAAAATTAGTTAATATCTCCAACCTCTCACATAATTACTTTTTGTGTGTGGTGACAGCATTTAAGATGTGCTCTCTTATCAACTTTCAAGTATATAATACTGTACTGTTAACTATAGGCACCGTACTGTTCATAGATCCCCAGAACTTAAATCTTATAACTGGAAGTTTGTGCCCTTTGACCAAAATCTCCCCATCCCTCCTATTCCCTCATTCCAGCCTCTGGCAAACCACCAATCTACTCTGTTTCTATTATTTTGGCTTATTTAGATTCCACATATAAATGAAAACATACAGTATTTGAGTCAAAATTCTTAAAGATTTTTTAATCTATGATAGTCACACACACAGAGAGAGAGGCAGAGACACAGGCAGAGGGAGAAGCAGGTTCCATGCACCGGGAGTCCAACGTGGGACTTGATCCTGGGTCTCCAGAGCCAAAGGCAGGCGCCAAACCACTGCACCACCCAGGGATCCCAAATTCTTAAAGATCTTTAAATTTATTTACTTTCATGAGAAACATAGAGAGAAGAGAGAGGGGCAGAGACATAGGCAGAGGGAGAAGCAGGCTCCACGCAGGGAGCCCGATGTGGGACTCGATACTGGGTCTGCAGGATCATGCCCTGGGCTGGAGGCAGCGCTAAACCACTGAGCCACCTGGGCTGCTTTGAGTGAAAATTCTTAAAACAACAAAAACAGGTTAATTATTTGAAATACTCAGAAGAAACAAGGGCACCTGGGTGGCTCAGTTGGTTAAGCATCTACTTTCAGCTCAGGTCATGATCCCAGGGTCCTGGGATCGAGTCCCAAGTTGGGCTCCCTGCTCAGCTCCTCTCCCTCTGCCCCTACCCTCTACGTGTGCATACTCTCTCTCTCTCAAAACAATAAAATCCTTTAAAAAATTATAAAAAATACATTCAGAGGAAACAAAGCTACAGGAAGATAGGACGTACCAAATTTTAAACACCAGATACTACCAGTGTATTAACTTGGGTTGCCAATTTCATTTGTTTTAGTGTAGCCCTTAAACTGAAGCTTCTCCTGCAGTTTCTGTGTGTGCATCTCATCTTGGGGGAGGTTTAATTGTGTCACATGTTTTGTTCAGCTAGAGCAAAGCCATTAATTTCTTCCAGAGTGTCAATTATAATTCTAAATAGCAAAGTTTTCACACATTACATACTTAACATTTTCCTGAAAGACAATTGGCCACATCTTGAAGTACTCCAAATGGCCACTTATCACTTGAGTAACAACTTACTGAAGAAAGGGATCAAAGACTCTTTTTAAAATGCAAAATGGAGGAAATGAAGTGTGCTAATTTAGCACATCAAATTTTTATTTTTAATTATTTGACAGGATTTTAGGCAGGAGGAAGGGCTAATATACATATGCTCAGTCTGCCATCTTGATCAACTAACTCTTTTCCAAACACTTGTAGGGTAGCTCCTAATGTAAATACACCCAACAATAATAATAAAAAAGAATTATTAACATGTTCCAGGAATGAGGCTCTGTCATTTAATGGGGTGATCCAGGTCAAGCCACATTTTCTTTGTTTATAATATTTAGAAGAAAAAATAACATGGCCTAGAGGAATTGCCTAGATAACACATACACAATGTTTAGTAGTGCGGGTACATGACAAGGCCCTCAATAAATGATAGTTTCTTGTCATCCTTATTACCATTAAGAGTAACGAAAGAAAATATACACTGATCAATGTAATTATAAGTTACTGGAAATTGTCAAAGAAAACCAAGTATAACAATGCTTACATACTGTTGGTGTGTTACCTTTGCCATAATGGGATGTAGTTCAAAAGCTTCAGTGATTCTTTTGTGATCCTTACAAATGGAAGCATAAAGCGAAAAGCCTTGTGTTAGTTAGTCCTTCCTGAAAAAATATCAGTTTAGATATTTATTGAGAGGGCAGCTGGCTTTGAAAAGATTTAAACTTTGATGTACCTAATAGAAAAGCCTTTTTTTGGTGGTGGTTTGTTGAAGCTCATAGGGCAAATCAAAAGAAGCCAGGACATTAGAAAGATCTTGGGGAAGTTAAGTATCCTAGAAATGGGTGAGCTGGTTCATAGCTTCCCCCTCTCCCGACCCCTCCCCCAAAACATAAAAACTAAAAGGAAAAGTAGACAACACATTGGAATTGCTGAAATTTTAATGTTTTCAAGCCTGATGTAAAGGAACTGTAGGTACATTCCTGGTGCTTCAGTACAGTCAGGTGACATCATCAAAGACTTCACATTCAAATCTTTTCATTTCCCTAAAATTGAATCAGGTTTAAGGAGATGGGTAGAAATTCAGCTTACAGTTTTTCTAAATCATAATGTAGCCAATTGTTCCAACTCCAGTCACTAAGTTACTGCTCTTTTCCACTGGGACTCAAGTAGTCAGGACTATAGCCTGTAGTAGCTATTGGTTTCTTTGCCTACCAACCCCTTCTCCCTGACTTCTGAAAAAATGAAAACAAAACCAAAACACTACACCCTGGCCACAGGGGTGGGCAAAAGACCAATCAGACCATTAGAATCCGTCCCAGGGAACTTTTCAACCTGGGGTTGGTAGCAGAGAGCTTTATCTGCTTTGATCGTGAATGTGTAAGGAAGTCTAGAGTTGTCTGATCAAGAAGGGGTGGCAAGTCCCCATCATGCTGAGGCTCTGGTTCTAGTTGTCCTGAGGCCAGTTCTATCACTGCTGTGGCTTGACAGTGTGATCACTAAATATTCCTTTTTGTGTAAACTAGATCTGTGTGGGTTGCTGTTACTTGAACTGGAAAAACGTTCTTATATACTAAATTCTTAAGTGTATTTGTGTCTATTTTTATTTTCACTCTGTTCCCACTGATCTACTTTTCCCTTCTTCTCTAGTGTTTAAATTTCTCTACATTTTAAAATCTTTAGGACTAAGTCCCCATCATTACGCTTCATACAGCCTTTTAGTAGAATTAACCTAGAAAACCATTGACTGGGGCAGGGGAAGGTCATCCTGGACTGCAGATCTAGCTATTTTGGTTTCTGTAAAGGTCCCACACCACCTCCACCTCCCCCGCAATCTTGCCATCTCTAATCCTAAATTAAGTTGGTCAACTCTACTTCAATTAAAAATAAATAAGAATAAATTAATTCGAGGTTACTACTCAGTTTCTTGTAAATTGGTTTAGCAAGAATCGGGCTTACCTTCAGGCTTGCTTACTTGGACAGATTAATGAAATGGAGGTTTCTGGATTCAAGAAAAAATGACTGGGCTCTGAACCACTAGGAGCGCATCCCAAGTGGCCAGCAGGCTAGCCAGCTGCTCTTTTAGAACCTCTTTAGCTGCAACAAGTGGGACATGTGTAGTGAAGCCCAAGGTTTTACTAAGACACTGGATGCCATACTTTGGTTCTTATGAAGGGTGGAGTGTAAATGAAGAGATGTAATGCTAGGGATAAAATCAAGGCCAGGAAAGGGACACTTAGGAAGGGATACAATGGGCAGATTCTACTAAGACAATATTGTATGAATGTTAGGTGCATAGACTTTAGATGGGAGAGCCTGGGTCTGAATCTCTCCTGTGCAACTAACTTGTACCTGACTTCGGAAAAGTTATTTTATCTGTGTCTTAGCTTACTCCTCTGTAAAATGGGAATAATAATAATAATATGGGCCTTACAGTGTTGTTGTAAGGATTAAATCAGTCATATGAAGGATGTATAACTGTACTTGGCTTATAGAAATTACTAGGTAAACGATGGTTCTAATAGTCTAAAATGTTAAGGCACAAAAAACTCAGACTGTGGATCTTCTTGCAATGTTTCCAGTGGATGTCTCAGATAGGCGAGTAAAACTTTAAGCCAGGCCAGCGCTCAAAAACATTGCTAGTTATTACCTTTTTTCCTATAGATGACCATCCATGTACATTTGAACTATAAATCTAAAAAAGGGATGGGAGAGAGGTAATATTTAAGTTGTGTTTAACGAGAATCTTTGAATTGTTAATTTGGGTAGTGTTCATTCTTTGCCCAGGTTCCTACTTTCCATGAAGGACGGGCTGAGTGCCATGTGGCATACTAAGATGATAAAAAAGGTCTAGACCCTCCAGGAGATTTCAAATGAGCGGTATGAAAAAAGCCACGAGCATAATAAAGGGCTCAGGATACTCTGAGGAGGGGAAGAACCCATGTATGGGGTGGGATGAGGATGGACTTGGACAATTTCATAGAGGAGACAGTATTTGAGAATTTGTAGTTGACATTTGAAGCATATAGTGTATGTTTTTTAAAAAATATTTTATTTATTTGTTCATGAGACACAGAGAGAGAGGCAGAGGGAGGAGCAGGCTCCCTGCAGGGAACATGATGCGGGACTTGATCCTGATCACAACCTGAGCCAAAGGCATATGCTCAACCACTGAGCCATGCAGGTGTCCCCAAACAGTACATTAAAAAAAAAAAATTTTTTTTTTTTACTTGAGTGAGAGAGTATGTGTGTGCAAATGAGTTGGGGGAGGGCCAGGGGGCACGGGGCTTGATCTCACCACCCTGAGGATCATGACTTGAGCCAAAATCAAGAGTTGGATGATCAACCAACTAGGCCACACAAGTGCCCCCATACAGCACATTTTAAACTAATTTTTCATATACTAGGGGTAGCATAAAACAATTAGGAACTGAAGGGTTTGGAAATCCCAGGGAAAATTCTGGGATTTCAAATAGTCTAGTTTGATGAAAAAATGTATAAGAGAATAATAAAAGGTCTGGCTATAAAGGTAAGCTGCAGATATGTTGAGGTCGTTGGATTTCATTTTGTGGTGGACACTAGATTTTTGAGCAGAGAGATAATGTGCAAGTATTGAAGAAGACGGATTATTAGTGGGAAGGGTGAGAGGTATATTCAAACATCATCCACAGTTCTTAATATATAATTAAAATGTATTTTTTCATTTATAAATGATAGAGAATACTTAATAAAAATATGTACAATAAATCATTCATATTTGAAAGTGCTTGTCAGACAGCTTCATGCCTTTTCAGAAGAGGCTGCAATACTGGGAAAATCAGAAGGCAATCTCAATAACTCTTCCACTTCCTCTTGTAAAGCCTCTGCTTTCTCATGTAACAGCATCTACAATAAAAACATCAAGACATGAGGCCAAAATATACATTGCCAGAGAATTGCTAACATTTTTACCACTGTCTATTGGATACTTGAATCCCTGCACATCAGTACTCTAGACATTAAAACTAATAATGAGATTGAAAAATAGCCACTTAAGCACAAGCGATTATAGTAAATGAAACTGAAGCATTTAGCTAAAGTCATTTTAGCTGATCATTGCATTTGGTATACCAAAAATAAAGGAGCTTTAATACTCTCAAAGATTTGTTTTATTGAAGACTCAACCACTTAAAAATTAACTTTTGATCTATAAAATTTAAGGCAATTTTGCAAAAATTTAATTAGCTCTTAAAATGCTATCCTTTATATATACTTTTTATTATTCTTCAAAGTTTAGTATGCTATGTTTTAAAAACCTATCAATGTTTCAAAGAAAAGTTTTATTCAAGCTCCTAAAATTAACATAGCTAATTTCAAAAGAAACATAATGAGCCAAGAAAGTATTTATGAACATGGCACATAGTAGATGTCAAAGAATATTTGCTGAATAATGATTTTCCCTCTTTCTTTTAAAAACCAGAAATAGGAGCGCCTGACTGGCTCAGTGTAAGACTCTTGGTCTTGGGGTTGTGAGTTCTATCCCCACAGTGGTGCAGGGATCACTAAAAAAATCTTTAAAAACAAAAAGCAAAAAACCAAAAATACAGTTTTGGTATTTGCTGCAGCTGGTTGTTGTGTATACTAGGGTGCAGTATTTGCATTCCTTCTGTTTTAAAAGTTTTATAACAAAAAAGTTCAGCAAAATCATATCAAGGCAAAATTCACAGGACATAAAATGAAAGTGAAAGGCCCACTCTACCCATTTGACATAAAGCATAGCATTACACAGCATTATATATAGGATGGATTAAAATGCTATCAGTAAGCTTTCCAGTAGCTGAGGTAATGGTGACCATGTAAAACTAATCTCCCAATATATCCTCTAAAAACTACTCAGATCAATGAGAACAGCAAGTAAACTGCACAAAACCCATGTGCCAGCATTACTAGAATACAGAGAACACTATCATCTTCATATTATAGTTAAGACTACCTGCCAATTTCCAGTAGAACCATTTCTCAAGCTCCCACTCCAAGGGATTGCAGAGATCAAGGTGAGATTGAGGAAAAAAAATACAAGGGAAGGAGAATAGGGAAACAGAAGATCTTAGAGTAAATACTGTCACCTTCAGAGAGAGAAAGGCTATCCCAAGTATAAAAATACTGAGAAAAAACTATTGGCAGATTGAAACACTGTCTATAAGAAGGGACTTAAAGTACATGAAACTCTAGAAAGGCAGTCTTGGAAAGGCAATGCCTATGGGGGAGAAGATGAGTAAAAAAGAGAGGGGAGCCCCTTAGGGAGCCCCTTAGGCCGAGCAGGGAGGGGATAAAGAAATAAAGGGTAAAATTTAGGGTCCTGTAGGACATAAGGAAATTCAAAAAATCAAAGAACACACTCTCCCTTGCACTCTTCTCCCACCATAAGTTGTTCATTGAACTAACCTTTGCTACACTGACAGAAGACTCTTGAACTAGAATTCTCATCAACTGCTCCAGATGGCCATCTCTGTCTGAGAAATGCAGGGGCATAAGCAGTTCTTATTATACTAAATTACTACATAAAAGGAAACTGAAAATGAGAATCAAAGCTCTTCAACTCATAAAAATGTCCTCTCCTGAAAGCAAACTATGAAGCAGAAAACTGTAATGCAACATTCTAAATTGATTTAAATATTCCCAAATAAACATTTGGAGATATGGGGGGAAAACATATCCTGAATAAGCCCCAAACTAAGAACAGAAATGGACCGAGAACAGGAAGAAGTGACATAAAAGCTGAGTAAATTTAAGGAAGAAAGAAGAAATAGGCAAAATCATATTAGAAATAAAAATTAAAAAAGTGCCCAAAGAAGAACAGATTATAATAAACCTTAATTAGGGTGATGGTAGTGGGGATGGTTGTAGGGGGCAAGATTACAAGATGATGAAAATGAGGTAAAGAAGTAAAGGGGCAGCTGGATGGCAGAGTCAGTTAAGTGTCCGGCTCAGGTTATGATCTCAGGATGGTGAGACTGAGCCCTGCACTGGGCTCTGTGCTGAGCACAGAGTTTGCTTAGAGTTCTCTCTCCCTCTCCCTCTGCCCACCTGCCCTTCCCTCCCCTGCCTTCAAACAAATAAACCAATCTTTAAAAAAAAAAAAAAAGTAAAAATGGCCAGAGAGATAAAAAATGAAAGATGGGCAAAGAAAATTCAATATACATATAATTGGAGTTGCTAAGAAGAAAAAATCAAACAGTGGATCATATTGAACTAATACTTAGAACTAGTTTATGGGGTGCCTAGGTGGCTTGGTCAGTTGAGTGTCTGACTCTTGGCTTCAGCTCAGATCATGATCTCATGGGTTGTGAGATCGAGCCCTGATGGGTTCCATGCTCAGCAAGGGCTGTGCTAGAGATTCTCTCCCTCTGTCCCCCACCCCCAACTCGCAGGTGCGCATGCACGTATATGCTACCTTTCTCTCAAATAAATTAATTAATTAAAAAACTACAATCCAAGGAAACTTCCAGAAATAAAAGAAAACGAAGATATCTTAGTAAAATTATTTCAACTTAAGAAAATAGGTTCATGTTTTACATACTAAAAAAAAATATTAAGGATGGGGGGAACTCAGAATACAAACAGAATCTAACTGCTCTTCAAATGAGTAACATAAGCATGGTGAAGCAGACTTTTTTAAAAAGTAACATTTGAACACATTATTTCAATTATATATTCTCAGACGAAAGACAAAAAGCTGTAAATAATACTGAACTTTAGTTAGTTTTTTCACAATGGTACGCTTTTTAAAAAAAATATTTTATTTATTTATTTAGAGAGAGAGAGGGGCAGAGAGAGAAGCAGGCTCCATGCAGGGAGCCCGATGTGGGACTCAATCCTGGGTCTCCAGGGTCACACCCTGGTTGGAAGGCAGCGCCAAACCGCTGAGCCACCCGGGCTGCCCTGCAATGGTATGCTTTAATAATTCTGAAATTATTCGCAGTACATTCTAGTATTGAGCAAAACAAATACACTGATGAAAACAGGAGCTGGGTTTCTCACTGTTAGAGAAAGGAACTAAAAACATGAGAAGAGTAAGACTACAATGAGTCCTTTAGTGTGGGATCAATGTGGATTAAAGGTGACTAGAAATTCTTTGATGTTTACATTAACAGATGAGACCTAATTCTTCTCTTGAACCTGTGTTTCACTTGTAACTAACAGAACGTAATGGATATGATGCTGCATGATTTCCAATGGCCTGTCAAAAGAAATTGCAGCTTCTGCATTGGTTTCTTAGGATGAGACCATTCCAAGATCTCTTGAATGCTCCCTCCCATATCCCAGTACCATGCTATAAGAAACCCAAGCTAGGAGCAGCTGGCTGGCTCAGTCAGTAGAGCTTGCAACTCTTGATCTTGGGATTATGAGTTCGAGCCCAATGTTGAGTACAGAACTTACTTTAAAAAAAAAAAAAAAAAGAAAAAGAAAAAGGACTAAGCTATAGGTAAATAAGAAACACACACTATTTTAAAGAAATTATACCAGATTAAATAAAATGGGACAGAGTTACCTTTGAAGCCCTGAACTTCTAAGGACAGAGAAAAGACGGAGAAAGCTATTCAGCTGCAAACATGGGCCTCTACTTATGGAAAAGAAAGAATGATCTAGATGAGAAAATTCAAAGCCAGGAAGAATCATTCCCAGGGAGAATTAAGTCCTAATCAAGGAACTGGCCACGTATGCATGACTGGATATCAGAAATGCTTCTACATACCACACATTTTCCCCCTTTTTGAATGGGAGTATAATGTAGTTATCCTATCTCTGCTCACCATTGTATGTGTACCTCTTTAGTTCATAGATCTTCAGAGTGACCTGTGAAATTGTGCTCAAGGAGCATCACCTGCACCTAGACTTGATTTAGAAGAAATATTGAATGGACCTTGAGCCGGAGTCTGATGCCATAAAGGGATAAATCTTTTAGGGATGAGTATATTTTGCATGTGGGAGGAATGTAAATAACCTGTGGCCAGAGGGCAGACACTACAAATGACTGCAAATTATTTGGGACTCCCCTCATGTAGAGGTGGGTCTAATTCCTCTTCCTTTAGATCTGGGCTGATCTTAACAGCCTTCTAATAACCAATAGTATACAGCAGAAGTGACACTACTCAACCTCAGAAGATTTCCTGCCTTTTCTGCCTTGATCTCTCAAAATGTTCATTCTATGGACATTTCCACTTGAAACTGTGCTGCCATAAGAAACTCAAGCCCCATAGAAACGCCATATGTAGTTGTTCCAGCTGAAAGTGGCAGATAACAGCCCCCATTTGCAACCGCCAGTCATGTGAGTGAACCATCTTGGATATCCAATTCAGTCAAGCCCAGTCAAAACCTGACTGTAATCGAAAGAGACTCCAAGTAAGAATCATGCAAACTAAACCTTTCCAGAATTCCTAATCCACAAAAACATAAAATAGCTGCTGTAAGCCACTAAATTTTGAGGTAAAACTTTGTTATGCAGCAGAATGTACCTGGAAAAATTAGAATTGGAGTTCTCAGTATGAGTTCATTGCTTTTAATTATTTACATGTAAGTATAAAAAAATATACAGGCTTATATGGATTCTCTCTGCTAAGAGAACCTAGAAACAATGTTATCTCTCTCCGGTAATGAGCATATTTGCCCCTAAAACTTAAGTTTCTAAAATACCATTCCTCACCAAAAAGAACTAGGGCTTTCTGGAAAAATGGTTGATTCTATGACCAAGGCAGGCTGAACGTGGAACATCCTGTGCAAGAGTACTAGTTATTAATTTTATTGTTTCTCAGCTCCAAATCATTCTTCATTGTCCGGTTGGAGATAGATACTAGGGCTAGATCTTGTCAACATTTCTTCTTTGCCAGCTGCTACAATGTTAAGCTTTGCCAATAGAGGGCACTGGAGGGACTGTGGGAGGAAGGGGTTTATCTTTCCTGGCTTTGAGGTGTCTTTTTCTTATGGCTCCTGCAGTGCTAGTCCGGGATGCTGAATATCTGGTGGCACTCATTCCAGTGAGTTTCAACAGCATCCCTGCAGACAGCTTTCCAACATGTTCCATGGGTATTCAAGCTAGTTTCCAGGCAAGCACACTCCAGGGAGCTTCCTGGCAGTTTTGCTGGCATCCTAGTGGGTAGCTTCCTGCCTGCCAGCCTTGGCTGCGACACAATGAACTTATCTGCTGTCCAGTGAGCCACAGCCACACCCTCTCCAAGGAAGTATGACTCCCATCCACAGTGGGTGGCATGGGGTGAGAGTGGACACTCTTCTCATTATTCCTTTCCATGGTTGATGAAGTTCTGTTTAGCCCTTAGAAGCCATCTGATCACCTTGGTTACTAGTTACTAACTCTTTATATTAAACTTTCCTCTTCAAATTACTGTGTGGTTTCTGTTCCTAATAATTATACCCTGACAGATATATCCCAAAAGTAAGAAAATCCAATAATGATAGGGACAGGTCAAAAAGACAAATTGGCCTGCATCTAGAAAAGGATAACTAGAATAGTATATATAATAAATGCCCATTTACCCACTCAGCTTTAATAGTTATTGATCCATGGCTTCCAATATTTTTATTGTCTTAAATATTGCTTTCAGTATTTTAAAGTAATGCTCCATCTTCTATTGGAATCCTTCCACATGTGGTATTTTGTCTTCAGGATAAATTCCCAGAGTGGGAATTGTTTTCAGTCATTTGGGAAAGAAATTGCCTAAAACTAGATCCTTTAATGTGAATAAAAAAATCAGAAAAGAGAAACTCTTGGAGGTGAAGAGAGCTGTTTTCAAATATGTGAAAAACTACCGGAGGAACAAAGAAAATAGAATAGTTCTAGAGGGCAGTACTTATAATGTAATGGTGGACACTGTAGGAAGGCAACAGTTGCCTCATTAGATTGGGGTGCTTTACACTACAAGTGTTCAAAAATAGAACTACCTAATTTTTGAGGTTGTAAACTCCTTGTCAGTGAAGGCGTGCAATGGTGGGAAGGCCAAATGTCAGGGATGCTGAGGAAGGGACTTCTGTGAAAAGGGTGAGGAGGCAGGATTCTGCAAGTTCTCACATTCCCTGTACTTCAGGGGACTCTTGAGATGGTCTAATTTCTAAGCGGTGCTTTTTCTCTTTTTGGCAAGCCTTGTATTGTAACAGATGCACTATTTTTATTCACGTATTGTGAGTATACACTTCTGTATCTACAGTTAAATGTTTTTGCTTCTATGACCAGAGTTTAAGGAGATAATATTACAAAATATCATGAAGGGTAAAAAATGGTTTGTTTGCTCACCTTTGCTGATGAAACCATTTGCTTGGCCTGGTGTCTTGATAAATGATCAATTGTTCTTATTAGCACTTCAGGATTTGCGTTAGCTAAGTGCGTCAGACTTTTATAACCTGCATTGTATAACTGTTTTGCTCGACCCTGAAAAGTATTACAAAAATCATTAGGGCCAGAATTTGAGATTAGGAAAAAATAATCAACTGTTATTGAAGGGAAAAGTTTCACATGCAAGAGACAGAAATAGACTAGGTAATAAGAAATCAATTATTCGATTTCGAAGTAATCATTTCAAAGTTATTAGAAGAGGTAACACATCTGAACCCTGAGAAATTTTAAGTTAATTAATTAATTAATCTATTTATTTATGGCATAGAGAGAGAGGCAGAAACACAGGAGGAGGGAGAAGCAGGCTCCATGCCAGGAGCCCGACGTGGGACTCGATCCTGGGACTCCAGGATCGCGCCCTGGGCCAAAGGCAGGCGCTAAACCGCTGAGCCACCCAGGGATCCCCAACCCTGAGAAATTTTAAAAGATAAATTTGGGTGGTTCCAATCTGAGTGCAAGATAGCTCTCTGAGCAGCGTTAAGTTAACTGATGTGTGTTGCAACCAGGAATGAGGAATCCATTAAGGCATTCGGGGAGGGGCATTATTTTAGACACCCAATCACAATGTTCTAGTCCAATATCCTTAAAATGTTTTCACCATCTACTTAGGGCACTTGGGGAACACAGGCGTGTGTGTTCCCGGGCAGAAAAATGCTTCTGATTGAAGGACTGAATGACAGAACACGCTGAAATCAACAGCTGGCTAAAAACAGTAAGCTGTGGGACGCGTGGGTGGCTCAGAGGTTGAGCATCTGCCTTCAGCTCAGAGTGTGATCCCAGGGTCCTGAGATCAAGTCGCACATTGGACTCCTTGCAGGGAGCCTGCTTTTCTCTCTGTGTCTCTGCCTATCTCTCTGTGTCTCTCATGAATAAATAAATAAACTCTTTAAGCAAAACAAAACCCAGAAAGCTGAGAAACCAGGTAAGGATACTCTCTTCTCACTCCCTTAGGAAATGGAAATAAGCCTTGTTCCCACCGAATCACTACTTCCTGAAACAAGCAGGGAATCTAAACTGACAGAAGGTAAAATTCTTCATTGGAGCAGAGGAAGAAAGATGCTAAAGACAAATGGGGAGTCTCATTTTTATCCCTACTGTTTTTCAGATACACTTGGGGAGTCTCATTTTTAACCCTACTGTTATTTTTTTTTTCACAAATGTGATTTTTTTTTTTCCCAATCAGGATGGCTTCCAGATTTACAAGGGATTTCTGGGAGGCCATAACACTTTATTAAAAAACAACAACAACAAAACACCCTCTCATGACAAATGAGGAATAAGGCTGTTGTTACTTACCTGTGGTATGACTTATTTTATGAAGAAGTCTTTTACTATTTAATTAGTAAAATCTGATTTTTTTGTTAGTTGAAATCATCTCAGTTGGGAAACTGGGAAACTACTAACCTCTAAAACTCCAGTCACTTCCATGAGAGGGATTAGCTCTGCCTTTACACAGTAAGTCAACTTCTTGGTAAGTTCTACCAAAAGGGCTCTATACACCCAAAACTCCTCAAGTTCCTGCAGAATATAAAGAAATAAACGGAATTGAAATCTGGTAAGTTATTTCAAAGTTTGATTGGCGTGGTAGGGGGTTCAGAGAGGATGTTCCCTGATACAAGTTCTGAAACTTGATTAAGCCAGAGATGAACAATAATTCCACACAAAATTAGCATAAGGAAACATGGCAGAGACTGAGGAATTTGATGACGTAGTTTTGGGATGAGGAAGAAGACTGATAATTGACAGGAGTTCTATTCATTTTTTAATCAAAACACCAGCAAGTGAATGCATAGTTTTTCTTTCCCAGATGACTGAAAACAATTCCCACCTCTGGGAATTTACCCTGAAGACAAAATATCACATGTGGAAGGATTCCAATACAAGATGTAGCAATACTTTAAAATAATGAAAGCAGTATTTAAGACAATAAAAATACTGGAAGCCATGGATCAATAACTGTTAAAGCTGAGTGGGTAAATGGACATTTATTATATTGTCTTATGTTTGAAATCTTCTATAATAGTTTTTTAAAGGTTGCTTCCTAACCTTGGGTGCCACTGTGAGCTTATGAGATATGTGGAGGTATTCTGTGACCACTAGCAAAGCAGTCAATGCATTAAAGCTGGCAGAGTAAAGAGAAGAAAATCTTCAACAGAACGATGAATCCATCAATAATAAACTGCCCTAGCTCCAGTTTTCCTGCACATGATAATCTTTTTTCCTTATTGTTTAAACTTCTATGGGGTTTTTCCATAATTTGTAGTTAAAGGCATCTTAACTAATACTATTGGTATACTATTTTATACCACTTACATAACTTTAAAAAAAAACACTAAAATACTGAAAGTACACTCATGAGGGTACAAGTTGTCAGGTAGACTGTTTCTAGGATCAACCATCAGATTATAGTTGTTTTTCAAGTTCAATACAGTTTCTTTTACTTGAACAATTCCATAAGGCTGAAGTCCTTACAGTCCTAAGTAAAACAAAGGGATAGACTATTAGGGGAAGTATCTTTAAATATGAGGAACAACACAGAAAAGTTAAGAAAATACATTTTAAAGCTAGCTTCTCCTTATTACCTATAATTTTTGTCTACTGCTTAGTTAGCATGTGATTACAGAATGTAAGCTAATATTTAAAACTTAGCATAAGCAGGAGATATTAAGAAATATGAATTTGCTAAAATAATTATTATTCAACCCAAAGTCAAGTATTTTGTATTATTTACTTATGAGTACATATGACAGAAATAATTCCATATATATATATATATATATATGTATATATATATATATAAAATATGGAGATTCAAGATAGGAAAATGAAGATTTCAAACTTAAAAATAGAATTCACATAAGAAAAATGTTTTTTAAAAAATTGAGCATAGAAACAAATATGGAAAGGATTATTACACCATTCAATTAAAAGAAATTTAAATGCAGCCAAAAAAGGCTTCTATAGTAAATTCATCCCCAAAACTGTCCAAGTAGAAAAGTCTGGTAAGCTTTACTATGATACTTAAGGAAAGTCTGAAAGCTTCTTTTAGTAAAGTCTTAAACAAATCCATCCCAAATGCATATGGCCAAAATAAAGTTTATTCTTGAATTACTTTATAATTAAACATTTGACATAGAAACCTAAAGCAGCTGCCAGACATTAGAATAAAAAATGGCCAAAAAAAAAAAAAAAAAAAAAAAAAGGCCAAATACTGTGGCGATCACGGGAGTGATCCAAGTGGTCCCAAGTAGTGACGAGGCAGCTCCTGGGTATTGGTGATGCACCAAACAAACACTTCCCATGGTTATCACCATGAGAGATACTCCTACACAGTCTATATCAATGGAGAACTGTTGTTTTAAGAGTTGATTCTAAATACTTGCAACTATTAGTGATGGTTCTAAGAGTAGGGGAACGAAGTGCTTTCAACTTGTTTGCTATATATTTTGAGTGATTCTGTCATTTTTGTATCTTTACCATAAGTTAGTATATAGGATTCTTATAAGCAGAAAAAAACAGATGTATTTTATTTATTTATTTTAATTTTATTTTTTTAAAGATTTTATTTGTTTATTCATGAGAGACACACAGAGAGAGAGAGAGAGAGAGGCAGAGACACAGGCAGAGGGAGAAGCAGGCTCCATGCAGGGAGCCTGATGTGGGACTCGATCCCAGGTCTCCAGGATCACGCCCTGGGCCAAAGACGGTGCTAAACCGCTGAGCCACCCAGGCTGCCCAACAAATGTATTTTAAATAAGTTTTGAGCGCTCTGTATTAGTAGAACAATGAAGAAATAATGACTAACCAGTTTATGAGTTTAGCAGCAATTAAAACAAAAAGATGCACAAGGCATGTGTCATCTAGTTAATGGAATTACCTCACAGAAATGTAGCACACAAGAGGAGAATGAGGCAGCTCCAGTGAGAAGACTTTGTATATAGCCTCGAGGCATATTAAATTTTTCAGACACACTCCAAATGTTGGTCTCTTTGAGCAGGGTATAAAGAACAAAAGACAGGTACAGTCTGTTGACAATGTCCTTGTCCACCTTCTAGAAAGACACAAACAAATTTATGTACTGGACCTGCTAAGAATGTAGCTTATGTTGAATTTGGACAAAAGGTAATGTGAATGAAGTTATACGACAGGAAAGCCAGACTAGAATGCTTCCAAAGAAATAAAACTAAGATTCAGCATATGTACTTTCAGATGATCATTTTTCCAAATATAAAAAAAAAGAAAATAAGCCAAATTATTTCCAATTTATTTATTTATTATTTCCAACTTAAACTCCCTTCTACAGGGGAGCTGTAGTGGGTTGAATTGTGTCTGCCACCCCATACCTTTTTGTGGTAGCTGTGAAAGTGACCTTACTTGGAAATAGAATCTTTGCAGATGTAATTAGCTACAGATCTTGAGATGAAATCATCCTGGATGTACAGTGGACCCATTAGGGCTCTTTATTAAGTGACAGGTGTCTTTATAAGAAGAAAGGACACAGAGTGACATAGACAAGGCAATGTGAAGATGGCAACATCCAATGGAGACACTGGAGGGATACATTTACGATCTAAGGAACACCAAAGGTTGCCAGCAACCACCAAAAGCTAGGAGAAAGGCAACATATTTTCCTCCTCAGAGCCTCCAGAAGAAGCCATCTTGATCTCAGACTTTTGGCCTCCTGAACTTCGAGAGAATAAATTTCTGCTGTTTTAAGACACTCAGTTTGTGCTAATTTGTTAGGGTAGCCCTAGGAAAAGAATAAAGGAAGGAGCTGGGAAGCCCTTTACATTTACTGTGGTAATTATAGGTTGCATATATTTGTGAATGTAATGAGACAAATGCATTTATTTAGATAGGTATGTTAATAAGCTTGTCCATATTGTAAACTAAGTAAATATTAGATTCTATGATTTCCACATGGTCATGATAAATAATTAATGTCTCCAAAGTTAAAACACTGAAAGAGAAAAATGCTACCTGTAGTTGACAATTTCTGTGTACCTGCTTTTGCTTGCAGTATCTAGTGGTCAGTTTTTGTATAAAGTATTTCATAGCCAATATCAAGGCTTAGAAACTTAGAAACTCAGAAACTTAGAAACTCAGAAACTTAGAAACTTAGAAACTGAGTAACTCATGCTTGAAATCAGAGGAAAGAAAGGATAAACTGAAAATAGAAAAAGTGGGTATAAAATACAAAATTATATCCCTTATGATGGTAAAAGAATGGGATGAGAACTTAGTGGCATATCAAAGACTGTATGAATTACAGATTCTATGTGTTGATACGTTTTAAAAAGTATTAAGCTGAAAAACCATGATAGTTGAATTGCTAATAGGGAGAGACTGCTTTTTAATTTCCCAATTTTAGTGTACCTTCATTATTAACTATAATTTGAGTCAATGTAGATTTTGCTTAGAATATATTTTCTAAGCTAAGAAAAATGATTTAATTATATTACAAGGCAAGATAAGATGCTTTATGCCAATTTCAAGATCTTTTACAAGAAATACTTAAAGGTGGGGATGTCTTTTTCAATGTATAAATAAATCTGGTTTTAAGTAAATATGCTCTCTAGAATTTAAATCAGCTGAACATTTATTGACTATATTACATTAAAATGTAACAAAAATAAATTGATTCAAGTTTAAAAAGATGCATTAGTCTAATAAGATTTTGCAGATGTTTATTATTTGGTAATGAGTTCCAAATTAATATGATTTTGTTTTAATTTATATTTTAAAGTTGTATATAAAAGGTTTAAGAAATATTTTTAACATTTTGAACATCTAAACAAAATGTATGCATTTCTGAGGTAAAGGACTCAATCAAAATACTGTGATAAGATAAACATTAAAGTACTACACCGACATTTATAATTTTATGATTCAGCAGTACATAGGACAGGGCATCATTCAATTCAAATGTGTGTAGACACCATCTTCACTTTTCAAAATGAAATTAGTAATATTTACGTAAATTTAAAGATATGGAGGAAATGGCAGGTAAGATAATTTGGTTTCAATAAAAATTGGATTACCAACAAAATTATAAATATAAAAAGTGTATTATAAGGTGGAAAATATTAACTTAAGGAATTTGAAGGCATGGATTATTTCCATTCCTCTTAAAGTTAGTGTATTAGACACTTCATATTTGTTGACTAAATTTCAAAACACTAAAATATAAGAATATTATACAAAAAGGCATTAATTTATCAACTTCAACCTTCTACAGAGCTCTATGTACTTGAAGTACTAATTAGACTGGGAATTCTTTAAGGACAACAAAACCCAACAACAACAAAAACCTCAAACCGAACCTATCTTAGAATCCCTAATACCAAGTAGAATGCCTAATAAAAAGTTTCTAGGTCAGGGGGGCCTGGCTGGCTCAGTGAGAGGGGCATGTGACTCTTGATCTTGGATCATGAGTTCAAGCCCCATGTTGGGTGTAAAGATTATTTTAAAAAACAAGTTTTTAGAAAATTCATTTTTTCCCTTGAACTGAACTTATTTCAGGATTATATACTATCATAAAAACATTTAATAAATATTTTACATTTTTTATAAGCCATAAGTAGCCTAAGAAAAATAGATTAATAGGGTTTACCATTTCCTATGATAAGAAGCTTATATGTGCATGACAGAGTGCTTCAGAAATGCAAAGGTATACACACAAAAAAGGCCATCACACCATTCAAAAATAAATACTGCTTTTAAAAAATGCCCAAATTTCTGCTCCTCAAATGTTTTAAATAGTAAAATGGGAATTATACTAATTTAAAGGAAAAAAATATGAAACAAAAAGACCAAATCAACAAAAGCCAATGATACAACAGCATTAATTCTGCTATTTTAACTTGGTTATTTAGGGAGAGAAAAAAAGACTATGGTACCTTCTTTATAGGTTGACCTGATGCTTTCTTCCCAATAAAGTTTTCAGAGACTCCAAGAAGAGCAGCTACATTTTGTTCTGCTGGACTAAGCTGGCTAAACTACATTTGAAAAGAGTAAACAGAGAAAAATCAAATTGTAACTTTAAAAAAAAAAAGATTTATTTATTTGAGAGAGAGAAAGCATGTGGTGAGGTAGGGGGGCAGAAGGAGAGGGAGAACGAATTTCAAGCAGACTCCCTACTGAGTGTGGAGCTCGACTCTGGGCTCAATCCCACGACCCTAAGATCATGACCTGAGTCAAAATCAAGAGTAGGATGCTTAGCTGACTGAGCCACCTAGGCACCTTTCAAATTGTAACTTTTAAAAATCTGCCATTTGAACCAAATTTAGTATTTCCTGTGATATCACATTATCATGGTTTTAAAGGATATGAAAAAACACAAATTTTACTTATACATATTGTAAAGCTCAAAAAATGTATTATTAAAACATAACATTTTAGTAGAATACTTAAAGGCATGGTCACAAGCACTGTGACTATGGACTATGGTTTCCATGGTCCATGTGGTTATGTTTAAAATTGAGAGGTCTGCGGGGAGGAAGGGGAGGGAAAGCTTTTGACAGTAACTGCATTATATAGGACCACTTAAAAAACTTAGTTACAATTTAAAATATGACATTAAAAAGAAAATTAATTTCCTGCAAATTAAGAGCAGCATACTGCTTCTGCCTACCATGTGTTCATGCATCTGCTCTGTTCATAGTAAAATCCTAACAGACTGTACTCTACCACATGGTTTTGTAACAAGTAGGACCAGCTCCACCTTCCTGTTAGTGATAAAACTGATATTGCTTCTCAGGTAGTGAACGTCACTGAGTTTAGTTATTTTGCTTGGCTCCGATAGAGCTTTCATGTAATTAAAATCTCAAAAAAAAAACAAAAACAAAAAACAGCTTTCATGGTTTTCTTCACATTGTAGGCATCATAAAATGGAGTGGCCCCTAAAACATAACAGTAACTATCTTCGGGGAATGAGATCAGGGATGATCATCTTTTCTTTTCTGCACTTTTTGTTATTTTTTTGATAATGAACATGTTTATATTTAACAGAAAAGTAATATTTAAGTGACACAAACTGAAAATGCTATTTCCATATTACTCTTCTAAAAACTGACACATGAAAGGCCCAATTACAAACATATTTTAGTAGAGAAAAAAAGTGAATAATCACTTAATAAAAATTGCATCATCATTAATAAATAAGACAGACCATACTGAAGAGCCTTCTATTCTCACCTGCCTGAAGTATATCATCCAGTCGGGGTCACAGCAAGAAGCCATGTCATAGGGAGTTGTTAAATAAATCAGGTGAAGAAGGCTTTCGAGAACAAGTCCTTCAAGACCTTTCTTCAGATCTCTGTACAGAATGTTACAATAAGCCAAATCTATAGTCCCTAAAAGAAAGATCAAAATTTCATCTTTCATAATTACCAAAGGGGGAGAAAGGTGATTTTTGAAAATGTCTTGTTGAGAAGTTACCTAAGCATAGCAAAAAGTCTTCAAAATCTCTTAACTCCAGCATAGTTAACACAGTTTTATAGTTTCCAGTGTACAGTGTAGTGATTCAGCAATTCTAAACATTACTCAGTGCTCATCATGATGAGCGTACTCTTAATTCCCTTCGCCTATTTCACTCATCCTTCCACCAAAATCCCTTCTTATGTAATTTATCACAACTATTTTGGAGGTCATTTTGACAGACCTCCAAATGTTTGATACATCAACATTTAATAAGATTACTCCTTTTGACCCAATTGCTGTTTTTGGAAATCTAACCCAGAGAAACATTTCCACACATACCCAAAAATAGATATAAACAGAGATGCCCGTTGCAGTTTTGTCTATAGTTGAGAAAAATAAAAAAAAAAAACAGTGCAAATGTCCATCAATAGGGGAATGGTTAATTAAATTACAGTATCTAGACTATGGATGATTATAGTAGTAAAAGAAAAATGAGGTAAATTTAAAGGGACTGACATGTTAAAGTACTCCTTAATATTTTAAGTGAGAAAAGTAAGCTGCCAAAAAATACTTACAACTATGATTTTATCTTAAAAATAAACTACAAAATAACATATATAAATGTATATACATGTATATACATAAAATCTATACACATATACATATAAACATACATATATAATATACATATACATATTTATCTGTATGCATAATCATATGTGGAACAATACACATCAAATTGTTAACAGTGGTTGCCCCTGGAGGGTGGAAATGGGACAGGAGAATGGGATTTTCCATTACATAATTCTGAGTTCTAAGGAATTTTTTAAATGACAGACATGTATTATTTTTCATTAAGTAAATTATGATGTAGCCATTAAGAAAAAAACTATTCCCTGTCAAGAAACAATTTTTAAGGAAAAAAGCAAGTTCTGGAACAAAACCAATGATTGTTTACTTAAAAACAAAAGCTTAAAAAAATCTTAAACTTGTATATTAAGTATATGTTATGCATTGAAATGAAATGTACAGAACATGTCTGAAAAGACATATACCAAATTGCTATTCTTGGTAGGATATTAAGATTTGTACGATTGTTAGTAGAGGGGTGTGTGAAGGGGGATGATAATCTTTTTCCCTCTAAATACTTCTGGAGTATCCTAAATTACTTGTAATTCAAAACACCTTTCAGGGTGTCTAAGTAGCTCAGCCAGTTCAACTCTTGATTTTGGCTCAGGTCATGATCTCAGGGTTGTAAGATGGAGCCATGAGTCAGGCTCATGGTGGGTGTGGAGCCTGTTTAAAACTCTCTCTTCCCCTCCCTCTCTGCTCCTCCCTACTTCCTCTCTAAAAAAACAAAAACAAAAACAAAAAACCCAATACTTTTTCAACTTTTTATTTATTTACTAAAAAACCCTTTTTAAAAAGTAAGTTCTACACCCAACATGTGGCCTGAACTCAGAACCCTGAGACGAAGAGTCACATGCTCTACTGACTGAGGCAGCCAGGTGCCTCCATTTTTTAACTTTTAAAAGCGAAAGTAGTATAATAGCTTGTTAAGATTAATTGTTAACATTAATAAGATTAATGTTATTAATATGAAATTAGTTCCAATTTAAAGGAAGAGAATGATTTAACTTCTTTTTTTCCCGGCACATTTCCTCAGAAACTTAGGTAAACTCTTACCCTTAAAAGAAGCTCGTCCCAGTTTTGTAATATGAAAACTATATTGGATCTCTTCTTTGGGCTTATCAATAGTGTCTTTTTGTAGAAGTCCTTTTTCTGTCAGGTATCTAAGTGATTCGATGGTTATGTCCCACAGACTTTTTTCTTGCAATAAAATCTTTTGCTGAACACCAAAAAATGTACCACACATAAAGTGATATATGTCATCAAGATTCGTTGCAATCTGAAACAATTCAAGACATCATTGGAACATTTTCCTTAATTTAAGACATTGTTTTGAATGCATGTTAATCTCCATACCGCAAAGCTACTGAAATAAATTAGCATAAAACTAACATACTTGCACATATAAAGATAATTTTATAAGCGGCATTTTAAAATTAACAAGAAACAATTTAAAAAAGTTATCATATTCATACTTTTAATGAAAACATCTACATATTTTTCACCTAAAACTCCTCACATTTTTAAATAATTTTTCAGTGTCTCCAAAGCTGTGCTTTGTTTATTCTCCAACCAATTATCACTAATTCTCACTCAGCCTCCTTCAGAAATCCTTCCTTTACCCCTTTCCATCCACCTGTGAAAGTCTTCTTTAGCAATAAAAATTGTATTAAAAAAAAACCACCACACACGTGCAAAACACAACTGAAAGTCTCCACTGAAACAGGATCAGGCAATATTTCCCGATATATACCTAAAAATATATAGCAGTCTTCTCCTTTTGTCTCTCTCATTCCTGTTCTTTTGCTGCCTTTCTCTCTCCCCCTCTTAGTCACTATTTAAAACTTATAGTGGCAATCATTAAGTAATACTCAACCCTCCATTTGGTATTCAGATATAAAGTTAATGCTGAATTACGATAATTTTATATTAGCCAATTTCAATGAAATCATCATGTTCTACTAAAATATAGTCAATCAATAAATGTATCACTCATTCTTACAGTTCTGATGATATTTTTTCAACTGGAAAACTTAAGTAATTATTTGATACTAAACCAATATAAGAGTTAAAAAAATATGATGAGGCAGAGACATTTACTATTATTTTCTTTTTAATAAACTCAATTAAAAAATGTTTGATGCTTTTTATTATTATTATTATTATTATTTTTTTTTTTAGAGAGTGTGCACAAGTGGGTGAAGGAGGGGCAGAGAGAGATACACACACCCTTAAGCAGGTTCCATGCTCAGCATAGAGCCTAATGTGGGGCTTGATCTCCCAACTCTCAGATCATGACCTGAGCCAAAATCAAGAGTAGGATCCTTAACTGACTGAGCCACTCAGGCACCCAAAACTCCTTCTTAATATAATGAGGCTAAAACGGCAGTTTTAAGGTATTCAAGACTGATACTCAGTTTGTAGATTACTGATGAACTTAGCTGAATTGTTTTCTACTTGGTTGATTATAGTTAACATTAAGGATATTAAAAAAAATCCTTTACTTGATCCTTCTAGCTACCATCATGTTATCTTTCTATCCCTTTGTGAAAAACTTGGAGATACAGTGATTTAGACCCACTGGTCCAGCCTCTGCCTCTGGCCTCCACAGCTTCTCAAAGCTGGATTCTTCACTGTTGCCCCAACCTTCAGGTTCACCCATGCCCAACTCCAAAGTAAATCAATCAATTCATTCATTCATTCATTCATTCATTCATTCATTCATTCAAGTATTTGCAGAGCACCAACCACATGCCAGGCATTGTGTTAGGTAGGCACTGGGATTCAGGGACAAATAACAATAAATATGGATTCTGCTTGTACAGGTTTTACATTCCTGTGGGGGTAAAATCAGCCAAATCACTGCACTAACCAGAATATAATTACAAACTGATAGGTTCTACTAAAGCAATGTGGTTCTATAAAGATACAATAAACTGACTGGACTCAGAGGCACAGGGAGGCTTCCCTGAGGAAGCGATGGTTATGTGGGTAAGGGTGAGACAGGAGATGGGGTGGGGAAGATGCACCAGTCTCACACTTAGTGAGCACTGGGGTGGGAAGGAACATCACGCGCTTGAGAACCGAAAAGGCCGGTATACCTGGAGTGCAGAGTGCAAGGAGGCTGGTGAGAGATGAGGATGGAGACAGGCAGAGGCCAAATCTACCACGGCAGACCATGATAAGGAATTTGGGCTTAATCTTAAAGGCAATGGAAACCACCACTGACAAATTTTAAGGAGAGAGGGGTAATACATTCTGAGTTTACATTTTGACAAGATCAGTCTGTGAAGAGTTATTTGGAGAGGATGTGGGAAAGCATGGCAGAATGGATGCAAGGCAGTCAGCCCAGTTAGGGGACGATCACACTGCCCAGGCAGAAGACTGCAGGAGCACGGGCCCCAGTGTGCCGGTGCAGAGAGCAGGCTGCAAGCAGCCTATATTACCTGCCTCGTTTTGCCTCAGATTCTTTTTACAAAAGAGGAGTCACATTACTTAATTCAAAGGTATGCAAGGATCAGAGATTAAATACATAAAGTGTCTAACAGGGTGTCTAAGGTGTGGCTGTGATAAATAGATGATAACCGGAGGCTCCCTGAATCCTATGGCCCAACCACTGTTACGTTCTCTCATCAATTCCTAGAGTTTCCTTCTCTCCACCAAACACCGGCCTAGTCTCTCCAGGGGTGCTCATCTGTACCCTCCTGCCCTGACCTCACTGCCCAACTCACAGACCTCACCCTTCTTGCTTCTCACTTCTCTTCCACCTGATTGTTTCTGTCTAGAGGACTTCTGCTTCATTTCCAGCTCTAAAGGTTTTCCTGCTCTCCACCATGTCTAGAATTCCAGCATTCTTCCACAACTAGAGCCCTATTGTGAACCCCCACTTCATGGTGTAAGAGGAACCCTGCTGGCCTGGCCTCCTCCTGACTGGGTCCAGTTTCTTGAGTTCTGCCTCCTATGGGCAAGCTTGGAACAACAGCTGCCTACCTGCTAATCTCCTGAACCAACTGCTGCCTGATTTCTTGCTGGGGCACTTCAACTGTTAAAACAGAATTTAAACGCGACTGTTTGTGCCCCATAGATCTTGTATTGCCAGGTCCAGAAAACCATATCCCTGTGGCCAAGTCAGTTTTCCTAGTCTCCCTGTTACCTGAGCACTTCCATCTTAAGGGAAGTTCCAACTCCCTCCCAATTCCACTACTTTTGCTGAGTCCTAACTCATATACATACTTGTCAGATGTATGCATTATGAATATTTCCTCTGGGCCTTCTCACTTTTTTAGCAATGTCTTTTGAAGATAATCGTAAAAATTATGATGAAGTCTATTTAATTGAATTTTTCCCTTCATGGTTTATGTTTTTCGTTTCCCGCATAAGAAATCTTAACCCAAGGTAACAAAAATTTTTCTCCTATGTGTCCTAGAAATTATATTTTTAGCTTTTAAGTTTAGGTCTATGGTCCATTTTTAATTATTCTGGACAAAATTAGAGTGAGGTAAGAGTACAGATTAACTTTTGGTTTTGTTCTATATAGATACCTAGTTGTTCCAGCACCATTTATTGAAAAAAACAAACAAACTATCCTTTGTCCATTTAAATATCTTGACACTTTTTGTTAAAAATTGATCATTTTGATCATTTATAGGGGTGCCTGGCTGGCTCAGTCAGTAGAGCATGCAACTCTTGATCTTGGAGTACTGAGTTCGAGCCCCATGTTGAGTGCAGAAACTATTTTTTTAAAAAAATTGATCATGTATGTGTGGGCCTAATTCTGGACTTATTGATCTATTGGTCTATATGAACCTTGCACCAATATCACACTGCCTTGATTACTGAAGCTTTATAGTAAGTCTCGAAGTAGTGCGAACACTCTTTGTTATTTTTTCACAAAATTAATTTTGGCTATTCTACTTTGTGTTTCCAAAATAAATTCTATTAGCCTTCAATTTCCACTAAACAAGTCTATTTACTGGAATTGCACTAAATTTATATACCAATTTAGGAAGTATCAACAGATCAAAACTGTTCTAATTCTTTTTTTTTTTAAGATTTTATTTATTTATTCATGAGAGACACACAGAGAGAGGCAGAGACATAGGCAGAGGGAGAATCGGGCTCCCTGCAAGGAGCCCAATGTGGGACTCGATGCCAAGACTCCGAGATCATCTGTCAAAAGCAGATGCTTAACCGCTGAGCTACCCAGGTGTCCTGACTGTTCTAATTCTTGACCATGGTATCTCTCTCCATTTATTTAGGTCTCCTTTAATTTCTCTTAGCAGTTTTACAATTTTCAGTGTATAGATCTGACATATATTAAATTTATCCCTAAATACTGAATGTCTTTTGATGCTCTTGTGAAAGTTGTTTTTTCTAATTATTTGTAGTGAGTGTATTATTTGTAGATACAATTGAGTTTTGTACATTGACCCTGTATCCTAGACATGCTGATTACACTCTAGTTTTCTTGTACGTTTTTTTCCTTTGGATTTTTCTTGAACCTAATATCAGCAAATAAGACAGTTTTACTTCTTCCTTTCTAATCTATATGCCCTCGTTTTTCTTCCTGTCTTGTACTGGCTAGGATTTCTGATGTATGCTGAAAAGTAGGTAAGAACAGACCTCTTTTCTTTTCCTGATCTTAGATGGAAAAACATGTAGTCTTTCACCATTAAGTGTGATGTTACTTGTAATTTTTTTTTTTGTAAATAAACACCCTTTAGCAGGTTGAATATAATCTCTTCTACTCCTAGTTTGCTGAGTTTTTATCATAAATGGGTGCTGAATTCTGTCAAATGGATAGTAACATTGAATTCTGAATGTCAAATGAATAGTTACATTGACTTTTGAATTTGCATTACTGGAATAAACTCTGTTTTGCTGGATTACTAATACTTTGATAAGGATTTTTATAACTATTTTTACCACAGATATTGGCCTTTACTTTTCTCCTCTTGTAATGTCTTTGTCTGCTGGTCTCATAAGATGAGATGAGCAGTGTTCCCTCTTCCTCTACTTTCTGGAAGAATGTGTTTTCCCTCCTTAAATGTTTGGTAGAGTTTACCATGAAGTCAGTTGGGCCTGGACTCTTCATTGTGGGAGGTTTTAAGTTAAAAATTCAATTTCTTTAATAGATATAGGACTAGACTTTCTACTTCTTTTTCAGTCAGTTTTGGAAATTGTCTTCCAAGAATTTTTCCCATTTCATCTAAGTGGTTGAATTCAATTTTCAGTATTCAAGGATACAGTTACTCAAGGATTATTCTTTACTATCCCTTTAATATCTCTAGGATCTTTAGTGATGACCCTCCTTTCATTCCTGATATTGGTAATTTATGTATTCTCTCTTTTCCCTCTGATCAAATCAGTCAATAATCTTACTGATCTTTTCAATGAACTAGCTTATAGTTTCATTATTTTTTTCTCTTGTCTACTTTTTATTTCATTTCTGGGTTTTTTTGTTTTGTTTTGTTTTTGTTTTTTGTATTATTTCCTTCTTTCTACTTTGCCCCTCCCCTCATTCCTAAAGTAAAACTTAGACTATTGAATTTGGATCTTTCTTTTATTCTAATAAGCACTTAAAGCCATAAACGTCCTTTTAAGCACTTCTTTGGCTTCATGCCACTAATTCTGATATATCTATTTTCATTTTCATTCCATTCAAAATATTTTCTAATATCCCTTGTGATTTCTACTTTGACCACAGTCAGAGTATGCTATTTAATTTCCAAATATTTAGGTAATTCCCTGATATCCCTCTATTATTGTTGGTATACAATAATTATTTCTATTAGACACTTTACTATATTCGATTATTTCAATCCTTTTAAATGTATTGAGACTTGTTTAAGGTCTCAGAATATGATCTATGTTGGTGAAATATTTCACGTGCACTTGAGGAATATTCCACACATATGATGGTACACTGGAAAGAGTACAATCCAGCAAGGCAGAACTTACATTATAGTCCCATCAAAACCATAATTCACTGAATGATCTTAGATTACTCATCAATTCTCTGAGTCTGTTATATAATATATAACTTATCTAATATCTAATATATATTATATATAACTTATCTAATATATATCTTAATATATATAATTTAATATATAATTTGATGATCTTCATGATCTCTTCCTCCTTTACTAACTCCTTGGCAACCCTCCTACTACAGGTCTTTATTACATTATATATGGATTACTACAATTGCTTCTGAACTGAATTCTGAAGTACACTTTAGAATTCCCTCTGATGGGGATCCCTGGGTGGCGCAGCGGTTTGGCGCCTGCCTTTGGCCCAGGGCGCGATCCTGGAGACCCGGGATCGAATCCCACGTCGGGCTCCCGGTGCATGGAGCCTGCTTCTCCCTCTGCCTGTGTCTCTGTCTCTCTCTCTCTCTCTGTGTGTGACTATCACTCATAAATAAAGAAAAAAAAAAAAAAAGAATTCCCTCTGATGAATGACAGTGTTACAACTCTGTAGTCTACCATTTAAGCATACTCTCCCATTTTTCCCAATTTATAGCACACAGTCTGACTTAATTTTTTCCACCCAACTTTCAACTCTTCAGGATCTGCAGCTCTCCTCTAGATCTATAGAATCTAGTCTGTTGACTCATCTCACACCATCTTAAACTGTCTCTTATTAATTCTATATTAAGTACCTTGAATGGCTTATTCCTTCTCTCTGCTTATCTAAGATGTCTATCTCCTTTACTACCCAGCACTGATTCCTTTTCTTCCTTATAGCCTTTCACTATTCTGAACTGCCAGGGAATATTATAACATTATTTATCTACAAGGTAATTAAAACTTATGGTATTTTTTATTTGATAATTACTTTTTGTATTTTCACCTAAACTATTCAGGTTAACGAAGGTAGACTGCATGATAGGTTTTTTTTTTTTTTTTAAAGATTTTATTTATTTATTCATGAGAGACACAGAGAGAGATGCAGAGACGCAGGCAGACGGAGAAGCAGGCTCCTTGCAGGGAGCCCAATGTGGGACTCGATCCCTGGACCGAGGATCATGCCCTGAGCTGAAGGCAGATGCTCAACCGCTGAGCCATGCACGCATCCCAGACTGCATGATAGGTTGGTTTTGTAGTGGAACAACAAATTCAAACCCTGTCTTTGCCACTTTATGGCCAGATGACCTTGGACACACTATTAAAATTTACTTAATTTAAGAATAACCATTGAAACACCTGAGTGGCTCATTGGTTAAGTGTCTGACTATTGATTTCTGCTCAGGTCATGATCTCAAAATCATGGGATCAAGCCCTATGTAGAGTTCTACCTTGGCCTCCCTGCTCAGTGGGGAGTCTGCTTGAGATTCTCTCTCCCTCTGCCCCTCCCCAACTTCACGCAAACTCTCTCTCTAAAATAAGTAAATAAATCTTAAAAAAAAAAAAGTAACAAAGAAGTTTAATTCAAGAGTAATCCTAAAAGAGAGCTAAATTCTAAGAAAAAGAAGTTTTCCTACTGTTCTTTTTTTTTTTTTAATTTTCTGCCTGATAAAGGCTATACTGATTTCACAAATGTTTATAATATCTTAGAATGATCATAGGGCTACAGGTGAACCTTATTCTTAACAAGGGCAGGGATGATGGATTATCCCATATCAGGACCTATGTCCTTATAGTTTCTTATATCCTCTAGAGTATCCAAAAAGTCTCTCACTTGTAGTGATGCCTAGTTATGATTTGTTGATTTTTCATATTTCACACAACTCAAAGCATTTAAAAAGGTATGTATGAATCTAGGTTCAGAGTTCTGTTAGACTGCTCTTTTCCACATCAGATTAGAAGCTAACATTTGTTTTCATACTTACAGTTCTCATAACTTTCAAATCTCTATTTTCTTGGGTAATGGTAATAAGATTTAGAAATAATGAAAAATACCTTCAAACCAATCAAAGAGAGAAACAAAGTTTGGATTCCCTTGGTGAATTCTTGAACAAGATGGCTATAACAGTTTTCCAACGGTCTGCTTATTAACTCCAATACCTATAAAAGTTAAAGCAATGTTTTGTGTTATTATAAAAAAATAAAGTGTTCCATATAAAATTTTATATTTTGTATAGATCTTATAGAAGCAGGTGGTGTTAAGGACATAAAGACAAACAAATAAGAATTTAGCAGGTGTTCTCATGAAAATGGGAGAAAGATAAATATACTTTTTGTTGTACTCTTTCTAATTCTTAATCACAGAGGAGAAAGAATCATTATTTAAAGAAATATTAGTGGGATGCCTGGGTGGCTCAGCAGTTAAGCATCTGCCTTTGGCTCAGGGCGTGATCCTGCAGTCCTGGGATCAAGTCCCACGTTGGGCTCCCTGCATGGAGCCTGCTTCTCCCTCTGCCTATGTCTCTGCCCCCCTCTCTCTGTGTATCTCATAAAGAATAAATAAAATCTTTAAAAAGAAAACAATATTAGTAATTAATTTTTAAAAGATGATATCATAAAAGGGCTAGCCCAAAGAACAAAAAAAGACAAAACAAAAAGCCAACAACAATCAGATTATTACCTGTTGCTTGTCTTTTTCTTGCAGTATAAGGATACTCTCCCCAATAGAATCTATTCCAGCACGGCCAGCTCTGCCAATCATCTGTTTATATTGATTCCTCTTTAAAAATTCCTTAGCAACATAGGGAGCTCTTAGAATAACTCTATGGAATTGATAATATTAATTAAAAGTACTAATCCATTTATGATAATATCTATTTTAAAAATTTAATTTCATTATATGTGATATTAAATTTAATGACAGTTAACTCAAAATAATAAGTAACTGCTATTTAACAAGAACCAACAACGTCCTAGATTATTTATGTACATTATCAGTAATTCTTACAAAATTCTTGGTAATAATGTTCTTTATTATTTTACCTTATTTTATTTACTTATTTATTTATTTTACAAAGAGGCTAACTGAAGCAAACTAAATTTGATAATTACTTTATTAAGTAATATAATAAAACTAAGAGGCAAACTAAGAGGCTTACCTCAACCCACAGAACTAATAATTACCAGGGCCATGGTTTGAATGCGTTGGCCTAGCTACGGAGCTTAATTGTTACTAGAACAACAGTCTCCAAAGACTGATTCTGATACCCCATAAACGAAAAATCTGACCATGCATCACCAACTTACTAATTTATTTATATTACTGTCAATTACATAAAATTGCAGGTTTCATCTGTTTTTGACCTACAAATAAGGCCATTTCCCTGTTCATGTATATAGAAGTCTATAGCCAGATTTCCTGTTTAAAAGTGAGAGGAAACCTATGTCATTTATCTGCTAATCAACCTACTCCTTTACAAATCTCAAGGACAGCCAAGATTATAACTTGGATTAAACACTTGGAGAAAACTAAGGGCATAAAAGAAAAGCAAAGAATATACAGAATAAATGTCTGACAGAAATAGGGAACAGAAAGAACTTTAAAAAGTTCCAATTGGGTGTCGCCTGGGTGGCTCAGTCAGTTAAGTGTCTGACTTCTGAGCATAGAGCCTGCTTGTCCCTCTCTCTCTCTCCTCTGCCACTCCTCCTGTTCATGCTCTCTCCCTTTCCTTCTCCCTCTCTCTCTCAAATAAATAAATGAAATCTTAAAAAAAAAAATAATTATTCAAGGATGGCAAAATAAAAAATAAATCAGGGAAGGAAGCCATGGGATACAAGAGGCAGTGGTAAACAAAAAGCATAATTGACAGGAAGTTTTAAATAATTACGTACTATAAGATGAAAGAAAATTAAAAACCTGGCAGTAAAATTCTAGGTAGTTGCAACATACAGTGGCAGTATAGGAGAATACCCAAATGTTAAGACTGTTGTTATGTTCAGGAGGGGATACAGTCATCGATTAATTCTAAAATGGCAGAAAAGCATGTTTGATTACAACTGTTACAATTTTAAGAGTAACATCTGGGATAAGAAAAATAAGATATATAACTTCCTTTTTTATCCTCCAATTGTCTGAAAAATGGAAAATTTAATCTGTGACAGAGATCAAAAATAAAAGAATGGAAAAAGATATACTTGGCCAAGAAAATGTAATCCTAGTGTTCAAAGTGAAATGAATCAGTGAAAAAAAAAACAAGGATCTATTATATTGATAAAAAATATGATTCAGCAGTAAGATATTTGAAATGAACCTTTATATACCTTAACAGTTTTGAAATACAAAGCAAAAACCTCTAGAAATGCAAAAAGGAGAAAGACAACTCCATAGTAATAATGCGAGACTAACATAACTCTCTGAAATTGACAGATCACAGAACCACAAACAGTAAGAAAACTGAGGGAGCTAACAACATAATTAAAAAATGTGATCTCCTGGAGATGTATAAAACTGCACATCCAGCAGAAGATACATATGTTTTTTAACATGGATGATTTCTAAAAATCACCCACACATTTGGAAAAAAAAATCACAAATTTTAAAGTAAATTTTTAAAATAAAAATTATAAAGAGCAGAAATCAAAGGCCCATAGCTATACAGGTCCATAGCTTTGGTAATAACTGAAAAGATAATCAAAGATCTACTCTGAAAAAAGATACTAGACTCAGAAGTCTTTATGGATGACTTCTTTAAGGTTTCAAGGAAATCTCTATGTTAAATAAACTCTTTCAGATCATAAAAAATGGTAGAAAGCTTGCCAACTGTTTACAATTAGAAAAATAAACCCTACTGTCAAAACCAGATAGGGAGAGCACCAAAGAAGGAATTCTAATATCAGGAAATCTACTAAAGTTATTTTTCATTAAAATATTAAAGGAAACAAACCAAGGGCACTTGGGTGGCACAGTTGGTCAGGCAGCCAACTCTTGATTTCAGCTCGGGTTGTGATCTCAGGGTCATGAGATCAAGCCCTGCACTGAGCTCCGTGGTGAGCATGGAGTATGTTTGAGATTCTCCTTCTCCCTCTGCCCCTCTCCCTACTCTCAAATGAATAAATAAGTAAGATAAAGGAAATAAACCAATCAACTCAGCAAATGATGAAAAAATATCTGATAAATTCTCAACCACTACTGAGAAAAAATAGAACAACAAAACTCTTGGCAAGCTAAGAATTTTAAAAAGTTCTGAGCCTAGCTAATAGCTACTTATATCTTACCTTCGAGCTGGCAGATTAACACCTGCTGCTAGAGTGGATGTGCAGGTAAAAAGGCACAGAACTCCTGTGGAATAGGCCTCCTCCAAGAGTTTCCTTTCATCACTCGTTAAACCACTATGGTGATAAGCAACACCAAAAGGGATGGTGCGCTTTAAAATGGGACACAAGTTGCCACTGCTGATATTCTTCAAGTTCTTAATCACCTCATGTTTTTCTTTCTCCCTGTGTTTCAGATATTGTCTAGGAAAAAAGATCTGTTAGAAATATGAACCCTCAATCTTACAGCGACAAAGTGCCTGTTTTAATTTAATTGATGCACGTGAGCATTCTTTATTGAAAAACATATTACTTTCATTAACAGAAGTGTATAAAAATGTTCTTAGAATTTTGATTCTGATTCCATCAACTATTAGGTCTCTCCGCCTTTTTGTGAATCACAGAGCCTTGTGAAAATCTGATTAAAGCTAAGGAAAAAAAAACATAACAAACATAACACTTTGCTTATAAGTTCATGGACATGGACTTCTTGAAGTTCATTCTTATACTGCCTATGAATCCAAGGATGCTAGGTTTAGACACCTGCTATAGATGGTAGATGGTACAATTATTTTTTTTTTCATTAGAACATACATTTTTATTGATGATTTAAAAAAATTTAAGTCATAAATTTTTTTCTCTGAAAATGGAAACATACTATCAAATCATATGTATTTATGTAAAACACTATTTGAACACTAGCATTTTAAAGATTTTATTTATTTATTCATGAGAGACAGAGAGAGAGAGGCAGAGACATAGGCAGAGGGAAAAGCAGGCTCTCTGCAGGGAGCCCAATGCGGGACTTGATCCCCAGACCTGGGATCGCACCCTGAGCCAAAGGCAGACACTCAACCACTGAGCCACCCAGGCGTCCCTAAATATTAGCATTTTAGAAGTTTTAATGATACCCCACAATATCTCTGCATCTAAAAGCACCTATTATTTTAAATTCCTTTTTGAAAAGAGAGAAAGGACTTAAAGAGTAAGTAAAACTAATTAGGAACTGACTTCTGAATACCAGTAGCAAAAAAATATAGTTTATGACGTACACATTATACCCACAGCCTGTGTTGTTTCAGTGTGCTGCATGGAAAGGACAGAAAGCTCTGGCTCTATTAGTCTGCTGTTAACTGTAGGAAGCCAATAACTTCATGAGAAGCTGAGAAACGGTACAAGGAGATAAAAGAACAATAAAGAATTGGCAAGAGAATGGTCAGATGTTATGGGCACAAGAATTAGAAGTGACAGCTGAGGAGGGAACAGCAGACTCTGTTATCACTTTCTAGTCAACATGTGGGGCCTTGGGAAGGATGTGTAGGATGAACTCAACTCTTAAGATATTATGTCTTACATGGGGTGAAAATATGGATAATCACCATATAATTTTAGAGAAGGGAGACACTACTTAGAACTGATCAGGTAAGATATGGTTACATGGCAGAAATTGAGATCTGAGCTGGGTCTTGAAGAATGAGTGTCAGAGAGGACAAGAGGCAGAGAAGCGACCTTTCCTGGCAAAGGATAAAGCATGATCAAAGGTACTAAATGAGAAGTTCAAAGCTTAAACAATGAGTAGTTCACATGAGTTGCAAGGTGAATGAAGAGTAGAAGAAATAAGGAGGGAGAAGTAAGTTGGATCCCAGCCTGAATTCTAGACTAAGAAAGCACTGTGTTAGTATCATTTTGGGGGAGATTTTCAGGGAAAGTGATAGGACTAGATCTTTGACGGTTGTTGGCAAATAGTGTTTAAAAGTCATTTTTGACTTAGAAGTCAAAGGTAGTGACAGCTATAAAAAAGATAATAATTTTTCTTGAGATTGAGATAATCACTTGGGAAAATCTGTTTCAGGGGCACCTGGGTGGCTCAGTAGGTTGAGCATCCTACTTTGGCTCAGGTCATGATCTCAGGGTCCTGGGAATGAGTCCCACCTGGGGCTCCCTGCTGAATGGGAAGTCTGCTTGTCCCTCTGCCCCTCTCCCTGATTGCTCTCTCTCTCTCAAATAAAACAAATAAAATCTTAAAAAAAAAAAAAGTTAAAAACAAAAGTTTCAGTCTTTGCACTTAAGTAGACATAGAGGCATATTCTACTGCCCAGGTGGTTTTACCATATCAGCTTCTCATGCCATATATAATAAGGAAGCAAATAATTAAGATACAGTTAATATCCCAGGACTCTAAAGAAATCATGTTTTAAAGATATTGCTCAGATCAGAAGCCATTTAGCTCTAGATTTTACTTCATCTACATGTAAATTACAGAATATCAAATAGAATGCTCAAAACATTATTCACCATTTTCTAATCAATAGTCACCAAAAAGGGATGCTAAACTATACTTAGAATATTCAGCTTATGAAAGCAGTAATATGCAAAATGTATTTTAGAGGAAATTCTCCTTCAAAAAGTGTCAAATCCTATATCTTTAAGAAAAAGTATCAAGTATTAGGGCTCCTGGGTGGCTCATTTTGTTAAGCATCTGACTTGTGACTTAGGCTCAGATCATGATCTCAGGGTCATGAGAAAGCCATAGTTGCAGCTCTGCACTCAGCAGGGAGTCTGCTTGAGATTCTTTCCCTCTGCTCCTCCTGACTGTTCACTTGCTCTCTCTCTGATAAATAAATCTTAAAAAAAAAAAAAAAAAAAAGTAGCAAGTATCCATTATAATTCATTAACTAAGCGTTCTGGAAAACCAAATTTTCAAGTGCTTCAATGTTAAACATCAACATTTATGATCAAAATAAACTATTATCATCAAAAAGCAAAATAAGTCAGAGGTACAGCTAATAAATTGCATGTCTCTCAGTCAAATGTTAGTTTCTAAATTTCTACATCACTTAGCCAGTGCTAAAATTCCCTTAAATTATTCTACTAAACAAATGATTTACTGAGACTACCTCGATAATTTAATTTCCTTAGATTTTTAAAATCAGTATCACCATTGCAAAGGCAGACTATTAGTTAATGCAATGGGAAACTCCCTGACTCTATTCCAAACATCTAGATCTTTGTGCTGGTCAATAATTTTAACTCTCTTAGACCAATCCATGAGAGTAGGACTGGAAGGGGAGGTAGGCACTCACTAGATTAAAATCCAGGGTAATAATGGTCTATGGTGATACAGAATTGGCTAAGGGGCCAAAAAGAAGTCTGAAAAATCCAATAAAACTACACGTGAGACAAAGGTACAGAAAAAAACTGAATGGTTCATACTTAAGGTCACTTTATACTTATCTCTAGGAGTATAACAGAGCCAATATTAAAATACTATCAAGTAACAAACTAATAAATTTCTTAATTACTTTAGAATTTTAATTCAACTGTCCCTACAGCTTAAGCGTGGTTTACTAAGAAAACAAAGGCAGCAGTATTATATTAAAGAGAAGGCTAAACTAAAGATATGATTCATATTCATAGTGATCAGTGACTGGTCCTTTGGCTATTGTAGCCAATGGTTGATGTTGGCTGCATGTTGAACCTGCTTGGAGAGTTTTACAAAATAATGATGCCTGGGTCCAATCCTCAGAGATTCTGATCTGTCTGGGATGTAATGTGGGGACTAGGATTTTTAAAAGTCCTTGAGAGGATTCATTTGCAGTTAAGATTGATTATCATTGATCTAAGCCATTATAAAGCATTCTCTTATAAGCCTTAGAATTTTTCTTTGACTATTTCACATTTATGAATTTTATAGTTAAACTTTCTTCAAGGTTAGGCCTTTAGAATCTAGAGTAGCAACTTAATATGATGTTCTACCAGAAATAATTAGTGCTTGTTGAATAAACAGAATACACAGCATATAAATCATGATAAAATAAAACAGTATTTTTAAAAGATTAACGTACTTGCTTAAAAATCTGCATATCATTTCTGCTACATTTTCACAGTTCTTCTTAGTAGGACAGAAAACCAAGCAGGAATGATTGGGAATAACTTCTGTTGCCAATGCTACTAAGTGATCCGGATCCATCTTTTTCAGGGTATCAGAATACTGTACAAGATGCAGGAAAGACGCAGTTAGCAACCATGAAAACCTATCATCTTACCAGAGTGCTTTTTTTTTTTAATATTTTATTTATTTATTCATGAGAGATGGAGAGAGAGAGAGAGAGAGACAGAGATAGAGACAGAGGCAGAGACAGGCTCCATGCAGGGAGCCCGACCTGGGACTCGATCCCGGGACTCCAGGACCATACCCTGGGCCAAAGGCAGGCACTAAACTGCTGAGCCATCCAGGGATCCTCTTACCAGAGTGCTTTGAAAGGTAAGGAAACTATCTGTAATTCTGAATTTCTCATTTAACAAATCTAATCATTTAAAAGAAAAGATAAAACGCAGATGAAACACCAAAATGTTAAGTCCCACTTTTAGGTTATTAGGGTTTTAGGGTATATTTGGTTTTAAATTAAAGAAGTGAAAAGAGTAAATGTTATTAATAGCCTCTCCTGCATGTTCATCTCCACCAAAGCAAAACAAAAAAGTCCACAGAGAGAAACACAGATTGGTCCTAGTAACAGTCAAAGGACCACATAAACAAGATATATCTTTTACTATTACTAGCAGTTTTCATAAACATAGATTCAATCATACTACAGGATATATTTTCACAAATAGAAAATGTATTCATCAAGCAGACACAAGGAACCCAACATAAAGAAAAATATAAAATCATTTAAAACTCTCACTTCTTTCAACTTTACTGAAAACTAAGATACAGATTTAGAATAATATATTTTTATAGAATTCTAAAAATATTGTAAAATCCCTTTCTCCCCCTTTTAATATCCTTTATATAAGTCACAGAACAGTAACATAGCAGACATTAATGTTTTCAGACCTAGTATCTGAACTACATAGCCCACAAAAATTTCTTGTTTTGTACTTGTTGCTGAATGAATAAACGTTTAAAGCAGAGATCTCCAGATTTTCTTGGTTCATGGAGCTCCAGGGCCAAAAGAAATACCTAACAGCTTTGTTTATTAGGTATTTAGGTACAGACAACTTAAGTATGAATTTCCTCACAATTTAATAGCCATTTGCATAAATAACACACATCAGTTGAATGAAGAAAATATTATTTCATTCTTAACCACAAATAGCCCACTAACAGGATGTGCTCACAACTGGGCACTGAAGTCTTTCAAATCTTCGAATCAGATTGGACATGACTACCCTTTTTCTGTCCCACATGGATTTTCACATGGTATTTGTTTACAGTAACTGCAAACAAACAAAAAACTTCACTAAGGTATGTTATCATAGAAAGGAATACAGTGTATCTGATGTCCAAACTGGAAACTACTTAGAACCAGTAGTTTGTATGATGTCCAAAAGAGGTCAAGCACCAGCTGTTTCTCTAAAATATCTAAACTATCTCATAGTACCCTGTGAATCTTCTGTGGTGCCCCAGGGCATCAAGTCTGGAAAGCTCATATTCCAGGGTTATCAATGTTACCTGACAATTAAGGAGACGTGAGAAAGTCATTCCGTTCTCAGCTTTGCTGTCAACCTCATATATTGCATCGTTTATTTTCAAATATTCTTTTAATTCAACCTTGAATTAGAAGGACATTTATAGTTAATACCATATATAACCTCCTCTTTCCAGAGTTTTAAATTTTGTAAAATGTTGTAAAAATGGACAAAATTGAGCTTTTATAAGGTATGTAAAACATGCCTCAATTTAAAAGTTTTTTTTTTTTTATCATTTCTTTAAGTCTCTTTTTCCTCTTTCAATCAAAATAGGGATTAAATCCTTGAAGAAATACTTTTAAACAGCCACTAGCTAAAAGAAAAGCAGACACTTGTATTTGTTACAAGTATAAATAAGTCAATGTTCACATTGTCTTGTGTTATTCCTCAAGATCTAAAATTTTCTGTCTTATCAGACACCAGGTTTTTTTTGTCCATTTTATTTTTTTATTTTTTTTAATTTTTATTTATTTATGATAGTCATACAGAGAGAGAGGCAGAGACATAGGCAGAGGGAGAGCAGGCTCCATGCACCAGGAGCCCAACGTGGGATTCGATCCTGGGTCTCCAGGATCGCGCCCTGGGCCAAAGGCAGGCGCCAAACCGCTGCGCCACCCAGGGATCCCTCAGACACCAGTTTTAATTCTAAATACCACCATATTATTTTTAATTTAAGCATTTGTAGCCAAATATGTTTATAAATAGTTCATTGCACTTTTGAAAGAATAGTGTCTAATTTGACTATTAAAGTCAGCAAATATCTCTCAAAAATTCATGCACACTAGCAGTGCAGACAGAGTATATGTTCATTATAAGTGACTTTCAAATAACTATAAATTATATTTATTTACTTAAGTCTTTTTGGGAATACCATTATTATGGGCTTAAATTTAAATCCACATGAAGTCTTAACTTATTAAAAAAACGCTGTAACTACCAAAGCATAAATATTTGAAAATATTTTAACTTTTAAGATAAATGTTTTTATGGCCAATAACTCAAAACTTGACTAAATTTTGGCCAAATGAAAAAATTCACCCCTACAGAATAAGAAGAGTGGAAAAATAGAATGCGTCTGGAAAATTTCATTCAATAAAAATTCACTGAAGGTCCACAGGCCAAGCATTGTCCCAGGTGCTACAGATACAGTAGTGACTCAAGCCAAGATCCCTAACAGTTTACATTCTCTGTACATAAACTCTTATTAGCATATAGCCATGGGGGTGGAGTTATGCCCCTTCACTACTCTATAGACTTTTTTTTTTTAAAAATAGTATGTTTGCTACTTTTCTTTCTAAGTAAGATGATATATAAAAATATCCATACATGCAAACCTTAGGTACATACTGGTCTAAACTGACTGGTATAATATTCGGCTTGAAGGAACTTTTGTAGGTCTTCAACATTGGTCAGTGTTGCACTCATGCCAATAATTTGAGTTGTTTCTAAAAAAACAAACAAACAAACAAAAAGATTGAGGAAAATGTTATTAAGTTTAACACAATAGTAATTTTAGCAACCTTTTTGTGATCTGGATTCTTTTTGAGTGATCTGGGAAGGATCACTCAAAGGAGGGAGTGGGGAGGAGGTACGAAAAATATGAAGATATAAGCAGAGTATTATTCTGGCAATCAAAAGCTGAAAACTTTTAGGTATCTTGACAGTCACTATTTGGAATTTTACAAAATTTCACCCTTGGCAAAAAGGTCAGCTCTTTACCAAGACTTCTAAGCAACAATAATGAGTATAAATATGCTTGTTGATATCTGGACCACTGTTATGAAGAGTTGTAATATATGTCTCACAGGTATAGCTATAGGCAGATGTACAGAGTAGGATGCAGGGCTGAATAGGTCCTGAACTCTTGCCAAAATCATCCCCTTAGGGGATTTTGTGATCAGGTTGTCAATTTTTTTTTTCCACAAAGGTGGAATGAAAGTCATGAAGCTGCATGTCCTTCTGGGCAGTATAAAATGGCTGCTTTCCATAGGAAAACAGTTCAATCAGGCAGGTTCTATTACTATTATCCATTTTATAAAATTTTGTTTATTATTTAAGTAAAGCTGACATACAGTGTTATATTAGTTCCAGGTATATAACACAGTGATTTCACAATTATATACATTACACACTATTCACCACAATAAGTATAGCTACCATCTTATTACAATATTACTGACTATATTCCTTTCAACCTATACCTTTCAACTCATGACTTATTTTATAGTTGTAAGTTTGTATCTCTTAATTACCTTCACGTATTTTGCCCTTTCTACTATTATCTATTTTTGATGCCTAAGGGAACAGAGGCACAGTTAATATAACTTGCTCAAGGTGGTTAAAAGTAAGTTTGAATTTTAATCCAGCTCCAGAGTATGTCCTCAACCATTATGCTATGCTATCTCTCAGTGGTAACACATGATCCCCCCCATAGAGACAGCAGGGAAAGCAAGAGAGAGTACTTCAGCATTCAAAGGAAAAAAGAATGATAAACAACCAAATGCTGAAGAAAAATAAGACAAGGACAGTCAGTGTACACTGGATTTGACAAATAGGTGATGATTCTCCTCCTTTCCTTGGCTATAATTTTTCCATAGAATTTGTCACCATCTGACACACCATACGTTTTCTTGTTTATTTGTTTATTGTCTACTCACTTTCACTAAAATACAGGTTTGATGAAGGCAGGGGCTTTGTGATATTCACTGCTATATCCTTAGCACTTAAAATAGTGTCTGGCACAAAGTAGATACTCAATGTTTTCAATGAATGATTATAAAGTGCTACAACGTGCCTAAACACCACTGCTATCAAAATTTTTTAAATAATTATTTTTTTAAGATTTTATTTATTTTGAGTGAGACAGAGATAGGGAGAGAGTATGAGCAGGGAGGAGAGGTAGAAGAGCTCCCCACTGAGCAGGGAGCTGGACATGGGTCTCGATCCCAGGACACTGAGATCATGACCTGAGTTAAAGGCAGATGCTTAACTGACTAAGCCACTCAGGTACCCCTTAAAAATAATTCTTAATATTTAAACTTTATAGTTAATAATTTTCCCATATATAAGCTATTGCAATATATAACTCAAGTTACTATAAGAGCATATCTATAGATAGGGAAGAAGACATTTAGAGCAAATATTTCATATACCTTGAAAGACCATCTGATGTTGCAAATAGCTCCTTAAAGTGACCACTTACATTTACTGCTTTATTGGTATGATGATGATGATACCAGTGGCAAGAAATGCTTATTGAGTGCTATGTGCTAGGCAATTGCTGAATGCTTTACACTAACTCATATAATCCTCACAACAATCCCCTCAGGGTGGTACCATCATTATCCCCATTTTACAGATGAAGAAATAGAAAGGCTGAGTCATATGCCTACACACTTATAGCTGGTAAATTGAGGATAATATGGGATGTCCTCAAATGTTAATCTCCTTCATGTTCACAACTCTGTTCATATACCTATTCTTCCAACAAAAATTTATAACTTTACTTTAGAAATAAAAAACCGAAGCAGGAAGCTTAAGTGTCTTACTGTAGGTTACATAGTCCAGATAGCGATAGAATTAAGTCTTTCATAGGCCTCCTGAGTATAAATCAATTAGTGACCATAACAGAAAAAATACTTACTGCTAGTGTAGAGGACTTTTGCTAGGGTCATTTCCAGTATAGCACCACGGCTCCCTTCACCAATCATGTGCAACTTTGAGATTTAAAAAAAGGACGGAGGGAGAAAAGTAAATTTGCATGTAATACCTATATAGAACCTGCATGTGTTTATATGAAATGAAGTAATCTTTGCTTTATAACTCTTACGCATTTTGGATATAGCAACTAGAGTACATATGCATTATATCACTGGTATTTTGGTTAATGAGGTTTGGGCACAACATCCTAACATATCTAGAATTCATAAGTACCATTATGAAATTCAACATATATACACATATATTCACTCTTCAAAAAATACTTGACACAAAACTGAATTTAAGATTACCAAGTATGAAATGTATTATTCAGTATTAATAAAATAAACTACTTATTTTCATAGAGGTACGAAGCAGATATACATAATAAATGTTAGTATAATAAAAAATGTTGACAAATTATAAAAGTAGTTACCAACCTCATCTACAACAACCAGACCCAGACTACTAATCCTTCCAGTTTCAATCAAGGAGTTCACCAGACTATTTCCTTTTTCAATAGTGGCAATATATAGAGACTTTTTTCCCCTTCTTTTAATTGGAGGAAATTTTCCTTTGCTTCCAGCATATTCTTCAACAAAGAAACCCAGTTCTATACCAAAACTTGACAAACCTGAAATCTAGAATATTAGTTAAAATAAACAAACAAAAAAAGTCCGATAAATAACTCAATTATCAAGTGCTCATGTTGATTTTCTAAAAATCTAAAATAGCATATAATACCAATGAAAAAGAACAAGGTCATATATAAGACATATATATCTAAGAAATGTCATAATTAATGTGTGGCTTTTTGCAAAATGAATGGAACTTTTAAACTACATAATTAAATTACATAGTTATGTAAATTAATTACATAAGTAAATTAAAACTATCTCCTCTGATGTAAAAAAAACCAGAATAACTTATTTTGTTTTTTTTTTTTTTTTAAAGATTTTATTTATTTATTCATGATAGTCACAGAGAGAGAGAGAGGCAGAGACACAGGCAGAGGGAGAAGCAGGCTCCATGCAGGGAGCCCGACGTGGGACTTGATCCCGGGTCTCCAGGATCGTGCCCTGGGCCAAAGGCAGGCTCCAAACCGCTGCGCCACCCAGGGATCCCTGAATAACTTATTTTGATAAAATAATTGGTTACTTTATGCTTGAAAAGGAAGGCTAACTATCAATATATCAAATAACAATATTAAAGTGGAATTTAATCCACCAGTTTAGAAAAAAAAATAGAATTCCTTTTGCAACAGGTAATTAGTATTAGATGAGATTTTGGGTAGGTCTTACATCTGCTTTTGCACATCCTAAAAATATTCTCTATCTCTTCTCAGTCAATAAAAAGTTGTTATATTTATGCTAGCTTTTATATTTGAATGTGAAAATGTTAGCAAATACTGCTTGTTAAAAAAAAGAATCACACCTTTTCTTGGACAATTGCCACATATGGTAGGATCATCAGAACATCTCTCCGCCGGCAAAGCAGTTCTTGTAGCATTAAAATCTCAGCCACAAGAGTTTTTCCACCACTCGTTGGCAAGGAATATATTAAGTTTTTTCTTTCTTGCACAGAATTCAATGTCAAGCAAGTGTGCTGCCATTCTGTGGAATTAAAAAAAAAATGCTTTACTTTTCCCTTCTACAATTCAGTCTCAATAAAGTTTTCTAAGGAAAAATCAAATCCCACTCTGTATATCAATCTTCTAATAATGATGAGTGTAATTATACATTAATGTTGAATGTCAAACATCCCCAGGGCACAGTGGACACAGCTAGTGAGAGTTTAATTCTAATTCAGGCCTGGGCAGTGAAGTGGGCAACTAGGCCACTCATTTGTCAGGTGCACACTTAGGTCTAAGATTCCAAGTGGCCTCGGACATCATCTGAGACATCAGAGGAACTACAGCATAGTATGAGGATCTGTGTGGATTCTAAGGCTTTCTTTTCTTTCCTCTTTGTTCTGCAAGATTATTTAAGCTTCCCTTCCTCATCTACACAAACAATATCATAGATAGAAATAGGGAAAGGAGGAAAACAAAAATCTATGAGGTTTCATACACACTAAGAAAGACTATTCAACTGGCTGTCATGGGGAGCTGAACTCTGGTCTGAATACCATTTTGAACTATAAGAATATTTAAACCACAATAGGCTAGGATTGGGGTGCCTGGCAGTACAGCATGTGACTATTCATCTCAGGGTTGTAAGATCTCTACATGTTGGATGTAGACCTTACTTAAAATCTTTAAAAAATAATATAAAGGACTAAGATTATTAACTAGCACATCTAGGAGTGCCACAATTTAGCAAAATGGAATTGATGAAAAGGATCACATCAGATCCAAAACATAGTGTGAAAATTAGTCTAAGTACTCTATAGGCTAATCTAATAATGTGCATCATCAAAAGTCTTTAAAACACGCATCAATATTCTATCACTAGAAAAATGGGCAAAAGATATAATAAGACATTTCACAGCAGGGAGAAATACCTGCAAAAATGTTCAACTGTTATTTACTGGGTTGGCAAAATAAATACACAAATAAAACACAAGTAACTACTACTACTACTACCACACACACACACACACACACAAAAAGCCCCACATATGGACAATCCAGAGTTGACTCAACTGGGGTCAAATAGACATTCTTGTGTGTGGTTGCTGAGAGCATAAAATACCATCATCTTTTTGGAAAGCAAACTAACAGTATTGAAAATAAAACTGCACATTGTCAGTTCTAGCTCTCTACACTTATAGAAATAAAAGCAAGGACAGAAAGATTATGTGTAAGATGTTCATCATAGCAGTGTTTATATATAACAAAGAGCCATCAAGGGGTAAAGGTTAAATGAATTATTGCACAATTATATGATATTCTTTGCAGCTTGAAAATAGCTGGTAGACTGATTTTTAGACATGTTCAATATACAGTTAGGTAAAAGATCATAAATGTGTATCGGATCATATAAACCCAATTGTGGTACAGATACTAGAAAAGAATATATACATAAAAAGTTGGACTTGGGTGTATTACATTTTTCAAAAAAATTAAATTTAAAAAATGACTTATAGAATATATTACAAAGGTGTTAAAAATAGTTACATCTGAATGACTGCCAAGTGACTTTAATTTCTTGTAGTCTGGGGATTCCCAAATACTTGCAAATGACTTTTTTCCACTTTAAAAATACTTAAGCTTAATATTTAACACATATTAAAAAAATTTCAGACTGGTATTACCCATTACATATGAAACTGCAAACATTTGTGCGAAAATATAACTTGACTGTTTCTGCATCTTATCCAACTCAGATTTTTAAAGTATAAAATGACCAAAATAACAAATACTTAGTGATACCACTTATCTTCACACATTAAAAAAGATGATATTAACTTGGTTCTCAACATTTACATAAAACACATTAAGCATGCAATTCTATGATAAAAAAGCAAAAATAACAGTATAAGGTTGAGGTTCTCAAGCTCAGTGGTTCTCAAACATCTGGCACATTAGAATCCCCTGGAGGGCTTGTTAAAGGCAATTGCCAGGTCACACCCCTAGAGGTGGATTCAGTAGGTCTGGGGTGGTGCCTGAGAATGTCTATTACAAGTTTCCAGGTGATGCTATGCTGGGGTCCAGGAACTACACTTTGAGAACCATTGCTTTAGTGCAATGAAAACTGGCACACTATTTATGCTTTAAATCGGTCAGGTCATCAAGCCAGATTTATAAGTAAAAAGAGATTTAAAAACTTATTTGCTGAAGTTCTTACTTAGAAGCTACCAATATAGTTACTAACAGGCATTATTACCACAGTCTAATTTGGCACATCCTTGACACAGAACATAACTTACAAAACAACCATTATTGTTATGATTATTCCTTTTTAATATATTAGAAGCTAAGGCTCAGAGTGCAAAACTTGTGTTTAAGTGACAGGACCAGACTTCGTAACTAGGCTGATGAACCCCAGCAGTTGAGAACCTACCAGAGCATACCAGCCACAGTGCTAATTACGTAAGAAAAGAGGAGTCAGAGAGCCCTGTCCTCAGGGTACTCACTGCAGGAGATGCAGATTAAACAAAGAACAAAGTGCAAGGAGAAAAGCAGAGGGAAGAAAGTTAACACTTACTTCAAGGGCAATACACACCTTTAGCTCTTTAACTGCAAACCTCACAATTTAGAATTTATTAGACTCTTGTAGTCTTATATTAGACTTTATTTCCTGTAGTTCTACTTTTCCACCTGATTGTCTTCTCCCTGAGGTGAGAACCATGTTTTCATATGGTTCATAAGGCACTAACATAGGAGTTTGAGAAATACTCATGAAGTGACTGGTCGGTAGGCTCATCTTTGAGGATGGCAACAACTGTCCCTTGTCTAAAATGACACATATCTGAAATATACACAAGGCCCTAAGATTTTTGAAAAACATCACAACATATATTGTTATTAATACTATCTCCTTGCATGTAACTCTTCAGCTATCTCTAAAGATGTTTAGTTTAATCAATGGTATTACTAATATTGACACTCACTTAGGACATGAGTAGTCAAAGGAACTTCAAGTTTTGGTACAGACTGTGTGAGAGCACAGAACCCAGAGCTGGAGTGGGCTGGGAATTATTTAAGGTGAGGAAAGGGAGGCAGCAAGGGTAATTGATTTGAGAAGTGTGGGGCACCTGGGTGGCTCAGCGGTTGAGTGTCTGCCTTTGGCTCAGGGTGTGACCCGAGGTTTCTGGGATGGAGTCCAACATCGGGCTGTCTGCATGGAGCCTGCTTCTCTAGACTCTGCTTATGTCTTTGCCTTCTCTCTGTGTCTCTCATGAATAAATAAAATCTTAAAAAAAAAAAAAAGAATTTGAGAATGTGACCATGAAGGGAAGGAAAGAGGTTCAGTAGCAGCAGCATAGGGATGGAAGGTTGAAAGGATTGATATTCTGTCTTGTTTTAAGATGAGATATAGGACCACAGAAGCATGTCTTCTATTGACTTGCACTAGTATTATGGTAATAATGGTAAATTTTTTTCATTTCAGCAAAAAGCATTACCATATAATTTTTCAATTCCCTTGAACTGAACATAAAGGTCTCTCACTTTGGTGGGTAATGAATAAAAAGGACCAAGGTCATCTGATGATGACTCAATTGCTTTCTTAGCAACATTAATTTCTTCAGATAGGAGAGTCTCTTTGAGCTGTTTAGTTCTAGAAAATACTGGTGTTTGGGCCTTGGCATTTCCAGTCATGGCACTTTTTAGATGTTCTTTAAGACTTTTTCTCCTATTCTCCTCTGAACTAGTTCCGACTTTAGAACAGGGATCATCAATTTGCCGGTGGTGTTCTGTGCTATTCTGGGGTAATTCCTCATTCCCAATCTTGTGAGAGGATGAGTTCCAATCCTTCTCTTTAGTAGATTGATCGCCCAAATCATTTGAAGAGTTCTGCAAATTTTCAAAATATAAAACTTGTGAAGAGGGTACATCATACAGAAGATCAGGTTCAATAAAGACATCTTTGTGCCTACTTTGGTTCTTTGTGTGCTCATCCACTTTTAATTCAGTAAAGTTGCCTACAGTAGTAATGCTGAGTTTGTTGTGTTTGATGCTTCCTGAACAAAGATCTTTAATGGTAAGGTCTGAGGCATGTTTCCTAAGTTGAGGAACTTGCATATACTGTTGTTCCAGGTCATCAACTTGAGCTAAAAAAGAATTTTCAGCAAAGCTATCATAGTCACCAAACATGTCCTCTTCACTGTCATTATTCTGGAAAGAAAATGAAAAGCTTTAAAGTCAATTCTAGCTTCATTAAGAATAAAAATCACAACGTAGAGCTACACCAAGTATATAATTACATGGATCATAGACCTAAATGTAAATCATCCTACGAAATGGATAATATCGTTTCCACTTTACAGATGAAGAAATGGAAGCTCAGAGTGTTTAAGTGATTTGCCTAAGCTGCACTCCTAGGGTATGGTGATACTGGGATCCTAATTCTTAAACCAGGCCTAAATCCTTAAAAGGTAGCAAGACCATTAGCCATCTACTGGGATGTCATCTCATGAGAAGTTTCTGGTAACTGCAGCACCTTTCCCCCGCCCAGACTCCCAATCTACAGAGACTGGCTTGTAACAAAACCATGCTTGTATGACTGGACACTCCAAGGAGATTCTGTTACTAGGAATTTGGAATTGAGAAAACAGGATTTGGAGTCAGAAGTGTAGTTTACCTTCTTAGGGCCTGACTTCTGTTGTCAAATCTAGATAATGTAGCTTAACAAAGTACCCAGCACACAATGGGTGTGCGATAAATGGTAGGCACAATTTGCAGTAGGAGCAGCAGTAACTTGGCAATCTAGATGTACGTCTCAACCATGCCATTTATTTGCTGCATGAACTGTTATATCTTGGGGTCTACTTTTCATATCTCTGTAAAAATGAGGACAGCAGGGGATCCCTGGGTGGCTCAGCGGTTTAGCACCTGCCTTTGGCCCAGGGCATGATCCTGGAGTCCCGGGATGGAGTCCCCCAGTCCGGGGACTGGACTGGAGCTTCTCCCTCCTCCTGTGTCTCTGCCTCTCTCTCTTTCTAGGTCTATCATAAATAAATATAAATAAATAAATAAATAAATAAATAAATAAATAAATAAATAATTTTAAAAAATGAGGATAGCAAAGCGATGCCTCCCAAGTGAGGATTAACAGCGATAATAAGTCGAGGGAAGCAAATGAAGGCTAGTAGGCAGCTGATCCACTGTCTGCACGGAGGAAGGGAACAGCCAAGATTTCGGAGTCTCCCGTTCCCTGGCTTCTGCAGCTGGGCTCCGCGTTCCTTCAGGGGGCCCCGCGCGGCAGGAGGCCTGCGTTTGTATCCTCTCCCCCAAAGCGGGCCATTAGACAAGGCACTCAAGGGATTTGGGAGCCGAGGAGATTGTACCTGCGCCGGCTCCACCTCCACCTCCACCTCCACGGTTTTCTCCCGCCGGCTCCCAACCACGGTCTCCTTCAACCCCCCTTCCTCCTCCTCCTCCTCATCGCCCGGCTCGAGCTCGGCTGCGGTGGGGGCGGCAAAAACGCTCCCTAGGCCAGGACGGCTCCTTTGGCGAACACGCACCCACCGGCGGATGCGGGCACCACCTTCATCCATGGCAGGCGCCAAGGACCCCGCCCGAACCGAGCCCGCGAGGAAGAGAGCGCGGGGGGCAGGGCGTGGGCAGCCACTAAGGGAAAGCGCACTCGCCTCTGCATCCAGCTGAGGCTACGCCCACAAGCCAATCGCGGGGCTCCCGGACCGGAAGTGGAGGCACAAGTGTAGGGCCCGCCTTTTCCTTGTCCAATCAGAAGTGTCTCGGCCTGGTGGCTGCGAGGGTTAGAAAGCCGCGGTGCTGCGCAGGCGCATTGAAAACCTTCCCGACGGGGGGGTCCCCGGGTGGCGCAGCGGTTTAGCGCCACCTTCAGCGCAAGGGTGTGATCCTGGAGACTCGGGATTGAGTCCCGCATCGGGCTCCCAGCATGAAGCCTGCTTCTCCCTCTGCCTGTGTCTCTGCCTCTCTCTCTGTGTCTCTCATGCATAAATAAATAAAATCTTAAAAAAGAAAAGAAAAGAAAAAACCTTCCCAAGTCTTCTCTTGTTGGCGGGCGGAACCTTTGAACCGAGTACCGGGCCCACAGGGGAAGAGCACCGGAGGGGACTTGTCAGGACGATTTGGAAAGAGGAAAGGAAGAGGAGGAGCGAGGAGCCATGGCGGCTCTGGTTGCGCTGTGCGGTGCTCTGCGGAGGAAGAGGTCGGCGCACTTCTTAAAGGCTGCTCTCTGCCTCACAGATCCTGGGACTCCTGCGGGTACAGCTTCCATATCCACCGCTCTTGCGCGCCATCGCAGCTGCTGCCGTAGCGCTGATTAGGTTGGGGGACTTGTTCCTATTAGCTAAACGACGCCGGTTTCTAGGCGATGAAGAGCTTCTCCAAGATAGGGGGGAATCTTTAATGACCCATGGCTAGTATTATTTTTTAATTTTTATTTATTTATGATAGTCACACAGAGAGAGAGAGAGAGGCAGAGACACAGGCAGAGGGAGAAGCAGGCTCCATGCAGGGAGCCCGACGTGGGATTCGATCCCGGGTCTCCAGGATCGTGCCCTGGGCCAAAGGCAGGCGCTAAACCGCTGCGCCACCCAGGGATCCCCATGGCTAGTATTTTTAAAGCAGAAGGAGGCGTGAATGTCCAGAAAAGACTGACCGCGTGATTCTCAAAAAGAGACAGGGACTTGCCTGAGAGCTCCAGGTAGAATTGGCAAGGAAGAGACATCCCCAGTCACCCAGTAGCACGGGAGCGGTCTAAAGTCCCAGATCAGGGTGACACTGTGACATGGGCTCTCATTTATGCATTTTATCATCATCTTCTTCTTATGCATTTTATCTTCTTCTTCTTCTTCTTTTCCTTTTTTTTGCATTTTATCTTCTTTGTCAATAACTGCTCTTTAGGGGGTCTGTTACATTTTTCCTTTGGTGTAATAGTGCCTTTCTGTTGCTTTCCCCGTAAGTATATGCCTTAAAGTCCGCCTCTAACCATGGAGTGAAGGGAAAATAAATTTCAGAAGAGAGCTGGTGAGAGGTGGTAGGGGTGGAGAAATACGTGCCTTTCCCCCAAAGCCTTGGAAAGCACGTTCATCTTAAACGTCTTTCTGAAGTTGCTAACAAAATAACTGGTTTGTTGCTGTTTAATTGCAGTGCTTTGGAGAAGCTGTTCACAATATGAACAGGTAGCCAGCAATGAGGACCTGGTAAGACTATTTTCCTTCCTTTTTTTTTTTTTTTAAGATTTTATTTATTCATGAGAGAGAGAGAGAGAGAGAGAGAGGCAGAGACACAGGCAGAGGGAGAAGCAGGCTCCATGCAGGGAGCCCGATGTGGGACTCGATCCTAGAACTTCAGGATCTTGCCCGGAGTCGAAGGCAGACGCTCAACCACTGAGCCACCCAGGTGTCCCTCTTACCTTCCTTTTTAAAGGTATTTGCAAATATGACCAAATTCTTGTATTTTAACTATTTGAATAGAGTTCATCTGGAGGACAAAACAAGAGGATAATCTGAGATTAAAAATTATAATTCACCGGTGAATTGTCACGAGATCTGAAGAGAACCTAGATTCCTAATAAGCATCACTTGTCTAACACCATATTTTTCTTCCTAGATCTTAAATTTAAGAATATGTGCTTTGGAAATTAAAAAAGGTAGTTTTGGTGGGTGCAATAATTGCAGAATATCCAACAGAGGGATTGCAATGTATACCTATGCCTTAGCTCTCTTCCCTATTGTAGATTCAGTTCTCTGTCCCATTTAGTACTGGGAGTGGGGAGTGGGTATTTGAGTAAGTGAAGGATCAAAATTACAGTTCTATACTAGGACATTAAATACAATTTCTTTTAGCCTGTAGGTATATTTTTATGGGTTTCAAGTACTAGCATTGGACTTGGCCAGTGTAGGTTTTCTTGCCACCTGCAAAGATGATTTGACACTAGTCAAACCATGCAAAGCAATTAGCACGGTGTAAAGAAGGGACATAGTCATTACGTGTGACCTGCATATAACTTAGATTAAGAAAGTTTGAGGAGTTGGAAAACACATAACTCCTCTAGTTCCTTGAGCATCCTTCTTGGCCATCTAATGCACACCATAGTTCAGGAGAGTAAAGGAAATTACTAGAGCTCTTTTATAGATTATAAATTCCCCCTAAGGTTCTGATGAAATACAGGCTTTCGGAAAAAAACACTCAGTCTCATTCAGTTGAAATTTTGCATACAACTACAGGGGGCTAAGGGGTTTAAAGCCATTTCTAGATTAAGAATCTCTTGATTGGAGACATGCCTATACCGATTATAGAAAGGTGACAGAGAATTAGAGGCAGTAGTGAAGACAGAAAAACCAAAAAGGATGACATAAATGTATAAAGCAATCTGGGGCCATAAAAGTTATTCTCTGATAAACCTTTGTTTTCTCCAAAGATTGTATTTTATCCCAGAATCCTCCTTGATGATTTAATTCCTCTTTAGCCAAACCAGAATACTTGTACAAAATATGAACACACTGAAATCTTTAAAATGGTGATTCCTTTTCAGAAACACCAATTTTTCTTCTGTAACCCAAGCTGTTGCATTTATTTTTCATATTAAGAAAGGTACAACTAATCCTTTGGATAGATTAAAATTGGTATCTTTAAGATTTAATTTTTAAAAATTTAACACATTAAGCTGTATTACCCAATTTTTTTTTTCTTTCCTTTATTTTAGCCCATTCCAATGGAAAATCCTTATAAGGAGCCTCTTAAAAAATGTATCTTGTGTGGAAAACGTGTGGATTATAAGAATGTACAGGTGAGATATGGTTTTACTTCACTATGACATTTGATTTTAGGATTTGCTCCTTTGTTAGTCATAACTAAGGAGAATCAAGTCAGTTTTATAACAGGCTTTGTGTAGAGGCACCTGTTTTAGTAACTTCATAATTTCAAATATGGTTTTCTATGTATAAGGCATCTCTATTCAAATGAGAGCCCTTTGGCTCTCCCTCATCTACTGTTAACTTCAGGTCAGTGTTTCTTTCCCTTGTCTGCCCTGAGGGTCACCAATAGCTTACTATACAGTGACTCTTAGTTGGTAGAGTTGAACAGTTTGGAAAAAACTCCCCTGGTAAATTTGATCTCTGTACTGATAACACTACTGATATAACTGCTTCAAATGTAATTTTATCTATTGTCCTGGGCTCAGCAAATTAAAAGTGGCAAATCTGGGGGAGAGAATGGTGCTGGAATTAGTATACTGACAGCATAAAGTGTTAGTAGCTGCCTTAGAAGCAAAGCCAAGCAAGAACTTTAAAGGTGCATTGTATCAGGAGCATTATGTGTAGTGCCAGGAACAGTGCCCAGTTCCTGAAAAGTACTAGAGTTTAAATTAGTAAAACATAAATTATGGCAAGTGGCCTGATGTACCTGTATCTCTTGAAGACCTCACCGTATGTAGTCTGACACAATGTAGTAGCCTATCATGAGAGATGAAATGCTTAGTGCCTTGTTAGAAACAATAGTATTTTAGGAAAGTATCTCTGGAAAAGTCAGGAAAACAGCTTTAGTACTGAAAAAATGTGCACATCAATCTATCTTGACACACCGGATAAGAGATGTTAAACTTTAGTAGTCATTTTTTTTTCATTTAAAAAGATGATCTATTAATAGAGTGAGCACAGTTTAGTATTTTTATTTCATGAAGTTTGTCTGAAATTAATAAACCTTTACATAACTTGAAAGTAATATATAATTCTTTAATTTACATAATCAAGGTTAAACAAATGTATTGATGTAAATTTTTTTTCTCCTCCAAAAAAAACTCAAAACAGCTTTTGTCCCAGTTTATTTCTCCATTTACTGGATGCATTTATGGAAGGCACATAACAGGTATTTTGTTTTCTATTATAGCAACTTATAAAAACTTATAAAAAGTTTTTTATTATACATATCTACCTCTGTTATTTAAGAAAAATTTTGTCAAATTTTCAAGTTGTGCTATAAATCAATAGTAGACCAAATAGTACAGGTACTTTGAGAAGGCCTCTTTGTAGGCCAAAAGGATTATTATTTTACATGTCGTCTTATGCTCAGAGTTAACTGTAGGTGGACATGTAAAAAAATTAGGACTTAAGAAAATTGCATTGATGTTTTACAGTATACTGTAATAATTCCTGGATTACTTATTCAAGCCAGGGGCCTACTGCCTACGGGCCAAGTCTGCTCTGCCATGTTTTTTTAAGTAGCTTAGTTTACATTGTGTCTATGGCTGCTTTGTGAGCTACATCAGAGTAATTATGACAGTGACTGTATGGCCCGCAAAGCCTAATATATTTACCGCCTGGCTATTTTTACAGGTTTTCCAACCTGGCCTTAAGATAAGTAGTTATGCATTTTTTTTAAAAAAGATTGTTTGTTTGTTTGTTTGTTTATTTAATTTATTCATGAGGCATAGAGAAGAGAGAGGCAGAGACATAGGCAGAGGGAGAACCAGGCTTCCTGCAAGAAGCCTGATGCAGGATTCTGGATTCCAGATCCTGCATCCCAGGATTACACCCGGAGCCAAATGCAGATGCTCAATCACTGAGCCATTCAGGTGTCCCTAGTTGTTACGCATTTTTTGAGTGTTGATATATTTTATGAATATGAAAGCATTTTTTATAGGTCTTTGTGGGAAGAAACAGAAAGAAATCACAAAAGCAATTAAGAGAGCTCAAATAATGGGTAAGCACCTGAAAAACTGAATTGAGCTAATTAAAACTTTGCTCATTATCTTTTGTGAAGCACTTTCATTATCTTTTTTACAGGGTTTATGCCAGTTACATACAAGGATCCTGCATTTCTCAAAGACCCTAAAGTTTGTAACATCAAGTATCGGGAGTAAATTACAGGAGTTTTATCAATAAACATATTTTACAATAAATGGTTGTATGATTCTAATACTGATCCAAATGATAAGATTTAATAAACTTTGGGTAGAAAATAGGCTAAATCTTATCAAAGTATTGCTTTTGTTTAAGTTTTATTTATTCATGAGAGACAGAGATAGAGAGGCAGAGACCTAGGCAGAGGGAGAAGCAGGCTCCATTCAGGGAGCCGGTGTGGGACTTGATCCCAAGTCTCCAGGATCATGCCCTGGGTGGAAGGCATATGCTCAACCGCTGACCATTCAGGCATTCCCAAGTATTGTTTTTAATTAATAATTGAAATCTCATAAGGAAAATGTATTTGAGTAAAGCTTCCTCTTCACTGTTTTAAAGTAAACAAATTACTTAAAACGTTAATACTTATTACATTTTACATACATACATACAAATTTTAAAAATTGGTACTGTACAATGGTCCCAGTTAGCTTAAACAACTCATTGGGATTTCAAACATGGAAGGAATGATTTGTATTGTAATTTTCCATCAGGCCCAGATTCTGTCTTATAAATAGGATTTAAGGGATATGGGTGCATGAAGGTGGAATGCTTGTATCAATGTACAAATTCCATGTGACAGGGTGTGGATTTGAAATTGCTCAGATTTTCTAACTAACAAATAGAAGTTTGCCTGGCTAGGACAGTGGATCTTCCCTTTGTAGAGCTTTTACATGGGGATGGGTAGTAGCAGTCACAGGATCTAACATTTAATCTTGGGCTAGTCTATCCTAAAACTGATAGCACATTTTTAAAATGATCCATAGGTAGATGGTCTATGACTATGTCGTTGTATCTTAGTCCAGTGATACAAACTAATCGCCAAAAGATGATAATTGGCGGGGGGCGGGGGGGGGGGGAGATAAGGACCCGTTTCCTTCTTTTCATTTAATACCCTGAAATGTGGGTCATGAAACTTAATTATGGAAGTTTAGCCAGTATTGACTGACCTCAGCAAGATTCTCTGATTTAAAGTTTAGCATCTTTCCTCAAAGATGGACTGTTGTGTACAAGTATGACTCAAGTAACATTCTATACAGCGTTTTAACAAAATGAACTCTGAAGAGTCTTCGTAAGCAGTCTTCGAAAAATCTTAAGCTATGGTCTTCAGAAGACATTTGCTTATGTTGGTTACTTACTGCTTCTGCATTTGTCTAGCCTGTTTTATCTGTTGGTTTATAAACTGGTACATGGAGGGCAGGGAAGGACTGAAGAGGCAGACAGCTCCAGGTATGTAGGAGGCAGGCTTAATAAGCAAGGTAACTTACTTAGGAAGTTTGTCTTGGGTAGCCACAAGACAAGTAGATCTCTGCACCTGCCTGCCACTCTTAAAAGTTTATACTGAGACCTTAACTGGGTTCAGTCACACACACAACCCAAATGGTGTCAACACCTTACTTTTTTTTAAGTCTATGTCCTTGGAACAGCTCCCAGTGTGTCAACAGTAAGCAAAATGTACATTCCAAAGACAGGAGGGGGTGAAGAATCTTTGCTTCAATCCAGCTCACAGGTCAACCAGCAGTCCTGTGTTCTGGTGACCTCTAGTAGTTTAGCTGTTTATTGCATTTAGTCCTAATCTACATTCTATGTGGTGTTCTATATGCTCTAGTGATGTTTGTGGTTATTTTTAAATTAGGCTGCAGACTGCCAACATATTACCCTTCTGCCTGGTGATGTTACACTACAGTGCTTCTTAGGCAACCAGTTAAGCAATCCCAACAGAAACTCATTTGTACAGGCCATCCCTGTTACGTGGGCTTCATTAGCACCCCACAGTAACTAACGCATGTTAACACAGATAAAAGACAGTTTTGATAGTAGCTATGAATTTGTTGTCACTTAGGAAGTAGCAGATAGAAAAGCAATGGTCAAAGTCTATGTCCAGTATTTCATCCACTGAGTAAAACATGAAGGCTTCATATGATGTATAGGCTTGATGGAAAATTCTCACAATTATGGAAAAGACAAATACAAAAGCACAATAAAAGCTCTGTTAGCCAACCTCCACTTAACCAACTTACTGAATTAAACCGGGCTTTACATCATCAAAAATCATAGTGAAGCCCATGACTCTTCAAACCTATTGAGTTTTACATTGCCAAGAGTCAGCTATTTTGTTCCCAGACCTGTGTCACTTGCTTGTCATTGTATTAATGAAGTATAAGCATCAAAGTTATTGTTGCAATGAAAATGAAGTAAATGCTTTTGAAAGGCTTGTAAAAAAAATAGCTTTAAGAAAACAGTTGTCAAGTTAGGTGTGGTTAGGACAACTGAAGGCTGGAAGTAGGAGGGTGCTGTGAAATGAAAAAAGTAGTGTTTTGTACTAAGGTTGCTTTGCTTCCAGGTTTCTTTAAATTAATTCACTTTAAAGAAACTAAAACTGGGAATTGTAAAGGTTAAGTAAGGAATATGATTTACATAGGAACAACAATATACTCCCAGAAAAGTTCCTAGTTCTGCAACAAAAGGTTGGCAAATGAAGGTACAATTCTGCCTTATGTTATAGTGAAATCTGTGATAGACATATGTATACATATATACACATATGTTCCATTTTTGAGCCCTACTTGAACTGGCCTTTTCAGCTACTTGACCAGCTGCTGATCTCAGACACACTGCATTACCAGGCTTGTTCTGTACTCAAATTCTGGATTCACTGAATTTTGTGTAGAGGACTCTAGACTAGGGAGAGGTATTTGTGCTGCTGCATTATAGTTTTGCCATAATTAGAGAACTGCCGGATTTAGCAAACAAATAGAAGACATGCAATTAAATTTGAATTCAGATTCAGTTATTCACTTAAACAATGAATAAGTTTTTAATGCCTAATATTGCATGTTTTCCGGTATTTTATCTGGCAACCCCAGCCATTTATAACCTAAAGAGCAGGAATTATGACTTAAAAATGAAATACACTTCATATTACCTTAGACATCTTTTTTTCCTTTTCCTATCATGAAAATAAGGCTAGTCTTTTCCAATTCTAAAGAATGCTATAGAAGTGGGATGCCTGGGTGGCCCAGTGGTTGAGTGTCTGTCTTTGGCTCAGGGCGTGATCCTGGGATCTGGGATTGAGTCTCACATTGGGCTCCTTGCGGGAAGCCTGCTTCTCCTTCTGCCTATGTCTCTGCCTCTCTCTCTCTCTCTCTCTCTGTGTGACTATCATAAATAAGTAAAAAAAAAAAAAAATTAAAAAATCTTAAAAAAAAAAAAAAAGAATGCTATAGAAGTTTAAAAGAATATCACTTAAGCTTTTCCCTCAAGAGTTTCATAAAAGGGGGCAGGGGGCACCTGGCTGGTTCAGTTGGTGTAATGTGTGACTTGCTCTTGGGGTTGTGGGTTTAAGCCCCATGTTGGGCGGAGGAATTACTTAAAATCTTTAAAGGGTGGGGGGGCAAAAAAGGTTATGGTTTTAAAATAAAGTACTTTAAGAAATAAATGCACTAGAATGTATGTATTTCTGCAAATACCTGGATTTGGTAAAAACAATATAAATGGCTTTACCCTTCAGCTAATTAAAAATCTCCTTTTGGTCTAAAAGGATCAAAATGTAGGAGACTGTGGATATTCACCAGAACCCTTCATTTTTTCAATGTCTTCATCTGTTTCCGGGCTGCTCACTGTGGATGCTTTTTCTTGATTACTACTATCAGGATCTGTTTTAGATGGTTTGTTTTGTATCTCTAACAGCCGTGACTTCTTCAATTGCCATCCATCATCGGTATCTAAAGCTTTACGTTTAAGCATCTGTGGTGTGCCGCTAGCTGGGCTAGCTTCAGGAACGTCAGTGTATTCTACCATTAAGGTCAGGTTGTCTATCACATTGAGCTGGTGGTTGGCAGTGCAGCTACTTTTAGAGATATGCCTGTTTTTCAAGGAGATAACACATGAATGAAGAAATTCTTGATCTGGAAAAAAGGTCCGTAAAGCTTGACAAAGAAAAATGTTCTCCTGAGGGTCTTTTTCGATGTTCTCTCCTAAACAAAATAAAAAAATTCAAAACAATATTTGTTTTACAAAGCTTTTGTATTATTTGTTGGTAATGTCAAAAAGACTTCAACTGAACAGTTATATCAAATCCTCTAAATTGAGAAAAGTGGTATGCATAATCCCAAATTCTAATTTCCATGCCACTATATTCTAAAAGAAAATTTAAGTTGTATTTTTTAATATCAACAATATAGTAAAGCTATAGTAATACCAAGTTCTTTGTTAACAAGATTTAAAAGTATTAAAAACTACTATTTTTAACCCTAAGGTTGATAAGTTCATCATTTACTGTAGCCAGCTCATCCACAATTCACATCAGTGAGAATTTCTTTTAAAGCACAAAAGGTAGTGATGTGTAAACTTTTTACTTACGTGCTGCTTGGGTTTGTGCCTGTTTTCTTTTTTTAATTTCCCGTTTCAATCTGGTTACATCCTTTAGTAGTTTCTCTACTGCTTGCTCACTGTATTCTACTTTCTTGCATATACTCTGCAAAATGAAATTAAGGGCATAGATAAAATTTCAAGTTGTGTAGGAATCAACTTGGTTCACAAATTATAGAAAATCCTTTGTGGTACACAGTCGCAAGTATTGTTAGCCTTTATATATATATATTTTTTAAGATCTTTTTTTTTTTTTTTTCCTTTTTAAAGAGAGCACACAAGTAAGGGCAGAGTGGGAGGGAGAGAGAATCTGAAGCAGACTCCACACTGAGCATGGAGCCCGACTTGGGGCTCAATCCCACAACCATGAGATCATGACCTGAGCTGAAACCAACGTCATATTCTCAACCAACTGAGCCACCCAGGTGCCCCTTACTGGCCCCTTATAAATATTTTATTTTGTTTTGCTATTTTCTGAAAGAACTCAACAAGCACTTGTATGGTGCTTTATATTTATAAAATACTTCCCAGATGTATTAACTTCCCATTTATACACAGCTTTATTGTACAAGTTATCTGCTTAATACACAAATAAAAACCAAAAAAAAACCTTGTTATTTTGAAAGAAAAAAAATAACAGTATTTTGAGAGATGCATATTTACTGCAAACATTTAAGAAACTGACAATAAAGAAAAGTAACTATGTTTTGTTATGAAAGAAAACTATTACAGACTTTTAATTAGTATAAAAGAAACTACTTTTGAACAGCAGGCTGGCCTTACATGTCATCAATTTTAAACACTAATTAAATACTCTTTGATTTCATTTGGGAATATATTTTAAAGTAAATAATATAAATTTATATAAGATAATGTTTCTAAAAAAAAAAAAATGTTTCTAAGTATACCAAATCAAAAGTAACTAATTTCTAATCACTGGGTAATATGTTGTTACATCTAGTTTTAAAATGTTAGTTTTTTACTCCACACTTAGCTTTAAAATGGATACATTTTAGGATATCTGCCCAGCATACTTCTCACCATTTTGTCTACCATGCCATAAAAGTTCACCAGTAACTCCTTGACCAGCTTTCACCCTAACTGACCCAAGCAGAGCTACCTCATAGCCAGCTGGCAAATCCTAATACCTTCTGAATAGATCTAAATGCGGTTCTCTGGCTGGCTAGTGAATGAACAAACAGATCTGTATATACTATGAAGGAAACCGATGTATAAACAAAAAGGGAAAAAGTAATTCTGATGGCATTCAGGCTCCTGGTTCCAATTCTTTCCTGAAGCTCAGCTGCTTTCTGCCTAGTTTCTGAAACATACCTTTACATTCCCTATTTTAGCCCAAGTTAGTACTTTTGAGATAGGAGTTCTAATATATTGCTATATGAAATATACTGCCATTAAAAATAACTACAGAATATGGGGATCCCTGGGTGGGCTCAGTGGTTTAGCACCTGCCTTCGGCCCAGGGCATGATCCTGGAGAATACGTAGCAAAAATGCTTAATGCTTTTAAAATGAAAAATGCTTAATGACATAAAATAAAAATCATGACACAAGTTTATAAGTCCTCATCACTGTCAACTATGTAAACGCATGTATGTATTTGGAAAAAACTAGAAAATGTGGCAAAGTGAAAATAGTTGTTACAACAATGGGATTCTGGATGTTTCTCTAAGATTCCTGTATTATTCACATTAAAAAATAGTGTGCAATATTAGTAGTGTAAAATGTATTAACTTCTCTTCATGTACTATATCCATGAGTATGGTGGCCATGGAATATACTATCTCTAAATGGAAATCTGAGTAGTTGAGTAACAGTCCCAGTGACCATACTTTTGGGCCCACTACTGAAGCCACACTTCTCCTAGGCTGCTCTTAACCAATAGGAGTATTAGGTACAAATCCATCCCTGTAGGACAACTTTGCTAAGACTCCCATCAGACTGGCTGAGACCTCTCTGGCCCTGCAGTCTAAAGTTCTCTCTAACCACCTGTCCTCCCTTACTGTCTCCTTTCTCAGGTGTCAGACTCAGCATTACAAGTCTCCCTGCCTGCTCTTGCTCCTTCCCCTTTATCCTTCTCAGACTTAATAAATCTCTTACATGTCTAATCCCATCTTGAGGTCTACTTCTCAACTGATACAATGAGATAGAATTTGGTACTGTGGTAGATTGTTTTGTTCTCAAATACTACTTCCCTTTTTATCCTGTAAAAAGATTATATATCCTTGACTACTACCATGAAATAGGGATATATAATCTGGCCAATGAAACGTGAGTGGAAATGACATGCCAGCTCTGAGCAGAAGTTTTGAAAGCTGTTGTGAATTTCTACCAGCTTTTTTGCTTGTTTCTATTGTCATGAGAAGACCACATCCCACATGAGGGCTGCTCCTTCAGTCTGGAACCTAGAATGAAGATGGCACTTATACCAGGAGCAAAACTACAGCCAAGGTATATTGTTAGTGAAACAACTTTTGTTTTTGTAGGCCACTGAGATTGAGGTCTTTGTTACTGAACCTAAACTGTTACAAAAATATAAATCCAAATAAATGTCAAGCTGTCTCTAAAAGATTTCAGTTATCAATTTGATATGAACTCTAGAAGTAGTCTTTAAGTGTTTGAATGTTAACTTACCTTTAATTCCTCTTGTAAAGAAGCATACATTTCATTTATTTTATGTACCTCCTTTAAAGATCCATCTTCTGTAAAAAATTCAGAGCTGTAAAAATTACCATTATGTCAGGCAAATATATAGAACTAATTTTAATGCAACAATGAAAAACTTATTTGTAATTGAACAAAAGAAGATTCTTTTTATACTGGTTTTGTAGGGATCATATTTTGTCAACCTCCTTGTTCACAGCAAAGCCAATTAGAAAACTTAGTTCGTATATCTTTACATTAGCAGACTTTGAAGCCTCTTAAGTACTATTGCCAGGACTCAAAAGAGGTTAAGTAAAAATAAATACTGAAGTAGGAGGGAGGAGGGTTCTTTCTTGGCAATGGGGACCAGTCAATTTTTAAAATATTTAAATGAATTTAAGTCATCACTGATTCAAAGTGGGAACGTTATTTTATATACTAAAAAGAAAAAAAAAGGTGAAGGCATAGTTTGTAAAATATCCCAATTTGAGATAAATGTAAAACTGCACCTCAGAATCAATGAAATGTGGTATTCAATTTCTATAAAACTGTTAATCTTTATGGAACACAAAACTAAATAAAAATCTAGTCCTTTATTCTCAATTTCCACTCTAGTAAGCACTCTATACTACCAGTGTTATTTCTGATATTAACTATTCCCTTAATAAACACAAAATTATAGCTTAACAGCCTATGAATAAAGCCTCATATTCTGTCATTACTTATATTCAGTCTAATTTCATGCCTTTATAATCTAAATTGCTGCCTTAGAAAATTATTTTGAGACTAGCTACTATTCTTAGAACACACATGCTGACACACACAGGCTACACAACAACCCCCCTTCCCTTTTTTTGTATATTATAAATGTACAAGTGTTGGAAAGAAATGTGGAGAAAGGAAAAAAGTCTGGTTTACTTGAGGAACATGGTCATTAGTTTTCCTTTCATTTTTATTCTATGTAATAAAAAATTAATGTCAAAAAACAAATAGGAGTAAATTTAGGGGAAGCAGTCTCACCTATGTGTTTTTACTGCTCGGCTAAAACCAGTAGACTCACAGGAACCTGATATAGTCTTATAACCCAGTTGTTCGGACATGCCCAGATTGGCCACCACTAAAGGTATCCTATGAAAAAGCCTGAAGAAATAAAATTTAGAAGTATAAACTTAGAATAAAGTGAAATATTACTATCCACCTATTATAAACGCATATATACTTATATATATTATGTACAGATAATACATATAAATACATATAAAAACGCATATATACTTATATATATTATGTACAGATCCCCTACAAGATCATAAAACAACAAAAAAAACCCCATGCTATACTGCTTACTCAAGATAAAATTTACTGACTTGAGGCAAATGCCTTTTAAAAGTGGTGAAATATGCACAGCCTTAAGATAGTTGTGTGAAAACAGTACTTTAATGGCTATTTTAACATGTAAAAATAGGCAGTGTTGAGATTTATTCTGTCTTCCATGAATAATAAAATTAATTTTAGTTGGTACTCTTTTACTTAATCCTCATATTCCATGAGAATGTTATTTATATAACCTGGGGGGGGAGGGGGGGAGGAGAGTGACTAACTCATTTTTATGGGCCAGCAAGAACGACCTTGCTTCCTTGCAGAGGTTAGAGAAAACCTGCTCAAATACCAAGGCTTAGTTCCATACTATGTCTTTTAGCAACCAGTATCTAACGTATACCTATTTTTTCCATCTTATGGTAAATAATAACAAATCCTCAGTGCCTAAAACAAACCCATTCCATACTGGGCTTCTAATTTCTTTATCTAACCTTCATTTTTCCATCTATAAAGAAATATGGTAGTTCAACTTCAGAGGGTTATTGTTACAATGTAATGCAATAATATTTGAAAATATTTGATAAGAGGCAAAAAGTAAATGAAAACATTGGGTAGGGCAGCCCCAGTGGCGCAGTGGTTTAGCGCCACCTGCAGCCCAGGGCGTGATCCTGGAGACCCTGGATCAAGTCCCACGTCAGGCTCTCTGCATGGAGCCTGCTTCTTCCTCTGCCTGTGTCTCTGCCTCTCTCTCTCTCTGCATCTCTATGAATAAATAAAATCTTTAAAAAAAAAAAAATTGGGTATATTTTTTTATTAACTGAAAATAGCCAGTGACTGGCCAACACTTACCCCTTTTGAGGTTTATATAGGGCATGCTCCAGCCGATGAGTAGAGCAGCTTTCTGTTATTATGCTTGGTGTTAGCAGTAGAAAAACAAGTTCCTGGCTTGAAAGATGCTTCTGTAAGTTTTTGTGAAGCAGTCTCTCTCTAAATGTCATGATCTGGTCTGAATGACGTCGGAATTTGTACCAACCAACCACAGCCTGAGAGAAAATACAGAAAAATATCAGGTGTATACCTTAATGGTTACAATTATTATGTGTCTTACTATCATAATTAAGCAATAAAGTTGACAGCCTTAAAAATGGCTTTCTTAAATTTAGCAAGATTTAGGACATATATAAACAAAGCGCAAACTTAAGTATACGCTTTATTTTTTTAAATTTTACTTTAAAGATTTTATTTGAGAGAGAACAAGAGAGAGTGAGCATGAGCTGGCAGGGGAACGGATGGAGGAGAGAAGCAGACTCCCTACTGGGCAGGGAACCCAACAGAGCAGGGCTTGATCCCAGGACCCCAAGATCATGACCTCAGCCAAAGGCAGATGCCCAACCAACTAAGCCACCCAGGTACCCCTAACACTTTACTTTTATAAAGTAGGCAAACTGACTTACACTCAGATTACTTTCCATTCAGTTACAGGGCTACGATTTTACTCAGTATACATGAGAAAAAAAATTCCTAAATTCCTCTGGTTTCTTTATGGTTATTTTTGCTCTTTTAAAATCTTAGTCTTTAGGGGCACCTGGGTGGTTCAGTCAGTTAAGCATCTGCCTTCAGCTCTGGTCATGATCCCAGGGTCCTGGGATTGAGCCCCACAATCCAAGAGAGAGCTTTTCTTTCTCTCCCTCCACAGCTCCTCCTGCTTATGCTCTCTAGCTCCATCAAATAAATAAAAATCTTAAAATCTTAGTCTTTAGTCAAATCTTTAAATAGAGAAAATGCCACTGAAAACAAGTTAACTTCCTGTTTGGGTACTTGGTCTGCTAAATAAGTAAACTGAATCCAACAACTTTTAACTGCTATCACCTATCCAACAGAGTTGGTTTCAAAATTGAGTAAGATCATATGAAATGGTTTTATAAACTGTTAACATCTGAACAAACTTCTTAGTATTAAACTTTTTTTTTTTTTAGATTTTATTTATTTATTCATGAGACAGAGAGAGAGAGAGGCAGAGACACAGGCAGAGGGAGAAGCAGACTCCATGCAGGGAGCCCGATACAGGACTCGATCCCAGGACTCCAGGATCACGCCCCGGGCCAAAGGCAGGCGTTAAACCCCTGAGCCACACAGGGATCCCCCTAAACTTTTTTTTTTAAACTGGAAAAATAAATCTCATTCACCAAGAATTAAATAATTATAAAAGCAACCACTTTGCTTAGAGATGTGTATGACAACTTCAGCAATTTTTAACAGAGGAAATTAAAAGGACTTCTTAAAAGATTTTATTTATTTGAGACAGAGACAGAACATGATCAAGGGGGAGAGGCAGAGGGAAAGGGAGAAGCAGGCTCCCTTCTCAATATGGGGCTCGATCCCAGGAGCCTAGGATCATGACCTGAGAAGAAAGCAGACACTTAACCATGTGAACCACCCAGGAACCCTGGATTCTCTTTTTAAAACTAAATAGTTTTTAGAAGTAGATTTTTTTTTTTTAAAGATTTTATTTATTTATTCATGAGACACACACAGAGAGAGACACAGGCAAGAGGGAGAAGCAGGCTCCATGCAGGGAGCCCGATGTGGGATTTGATCCCGGGTCTCCAGGATCACGCCCTGAGCTGAAGGCGGGCACTAAACCGCTGAGCCACCCGGGCTGCCCCTAGAAGTATATTTTAAATAACCAAATACAATTGGGGGAAAAGCCCAAAGCATTTTCATCAAAGGATGTTTTTTGAAAGAAACTTCTTTTACGGGATGCCTGGGTGGCTCAACGGTTGAGCTTCTGCCTTTGGCCCAGGGTGTGATCCTGGAGTCCTGGGCCAGGGCTCCCTGCATGGAGCCTGCTTCTCTTCCTCTCTCTGTCTCTCTCATGAATAAATAAATACAATCTTAAAAAAAGAAAAGAAAACTTCTTTTACTGAATCTACTTTTATTCTCAATTCAGAGATCAAAATGTTTTAAGTACCCCTCCTCCCCATATTGTGTTTGGAAAATACAAAATACTTGTTGATCACTCAACAAGTCTTAACTAAACACCAAAATGCTGTGGAGGGTTCTATGTAGCTAAGTGCTAGTAACTGCAGCCATGTAAAAAAAGAGTAATGAATTAAGTCCTAGGATAAATGATACTAGCAAAGGATATGGTAGGGATGCAGAAGAGGAAAAGTTGAAGCTAATTAGAATAGCTGAGGATGAGAACAAAATCAAAACTTTAAATCAGTAGTTTTGCTCTCAGGGCAAAACTTTGGATTTCTGGAAAGAACAAGCCTTTCCTCACCTGCTTTAAAGGACACTGTGAAGACAAATGCTGCTTCAAAGTTGTTAAAGTATTATACATTTTTAGGAGCTGAAAATAATACATATAATACCAAACAAACAAAAAAACAAAAGTTTAAGTCAGGGAATACCTTTTTGACACTCGATAGTATTTTCCTCAGTGCTTGCTCATTTAGTTCACCAGAAGAGTTATAAAAGCTGTAAAAGCCAAAATAAAAGGATTTCAAATTGGCTAAAAATATGATCTTATTAGCACTTTTAATTTTAGTTACCCCTTACCAAACCAAAATCCATATATCCACTTGCTAGTCAGATGAAGTTCTAAAAATATTAATAGAGAAAGTTCTCAAATTAACAAACTTAAAATGGTAGAAATATGAGGCCCATAAGCAACAAGAAAGGAAAAGGAATGGAGAAACTTCAAGAAGTCTGGGCACCACATTAAGCTTAAAACAAACTACCCATTAAATATAAGAAGTTTTAAAGTCTACATAGCCAGTTCACAGTTCATTCACAATTTACTTAAAACTTTTTTTTTTTACACTGTTGATACATACAAAAGAATGTATGAGTAATGAAGCACAACAACAAAAAGACAGTTTATTCACTGCAAATTCCAAAAGCTTTACTTCTATCAAGTTGAGAAGTGCTTTAGGAGTTAGTTGGCTTTGGGGCTGAGGGAGGGGAGCAAGCGGTTTAGATACTGGTTTAGTTTTGTGGTCTTTGTTCTGTTGGAAAGTCAAAGATGTAGGGAGAATTGAAAGATAATTCTAAAATTTTCTAAAGTGTTTATTCCAGCTTTCTTCCCTCTCCAATAACAGGGATTGCAGATAATGTTTTCCTCCCTTTCACATTCACTGTGATCAGCAATATTCTTTTCTATGATGGTGAAATATCTGTTATGCAAAATCCTTTATAAAGAATATTCACCATAATAGGCTTTTACTGGCAGTTCTAATGTGTTCAGAAAATTTTAGTTATGTCAAACTGAAAAAAGTAAATCCTAATAAGCGATTTTTTAAAACTTACAAAGACATTAAAAATTTTCCATCAAAAAATTTTAATGGGAAAATAGACAAAATGAAGTGCTCCACCTACCCAAAGGGGATTTCAACTGATCAAATATATCCCTCCACTTTACCTACTTATTCTTTTTTCTTTTTTTTTTTTTTAATTTTTATTTATTTACTTATGATAGTTACAGAGAGAGAGAGAGAGAGGCAGAGACACAGGCAGAGGGAGAAGCAGGCTCCATGCACCGGGAGCCTGATATGGGATTCGATCCCGGGTCTCCAGGATCGCGCCCTGGGCCAAAGGCAGGCGCCAAACCGCTGCGCCACCCAGGGATCCTTACCTACTTATTCTAACATGAATACTCTGAATACAAGAGTTTATTCCTGTTATTTCTCTAGCATGATCCACTTCCCACTTCTCAAACTCAGACATAAGGCAGTACACCAAGAAATAATAGGATAACAGTGTACACATTCTGTGCAAGTACTGATTTTATGTTAAGTTCCTGGGATGGGGGCATTTTTATATAGAAATATATATTGTGCAGAATTCATGCATAGTTTTTTAAGTGACTAAGTTTTAAGTTTTAGTGGACTGTTTTCCAGGTGTTTATCCTTTTTTTTTTTTTTTTTTTTATCCTTTAGATTCTTGATAAGTGATTCAGTGTTTTTCAGTGGAAAACTGAGAAGCAATGTTATTAAAGCAGGGCTGGCAAACTTTTCTCTAAAGGGCCAGATAGTAAATATTTTAGGCTTTGCTGAACACAGTCTCTGCTGCATATTCCTCTTTTCTTTTTGTTTTTTGAACAACCCTCAAAAAATGTTAACTATTCGGGATGCCTGGGTGGCTCAGCAGTTGAGCGTCTGCCTTTGGCTCAGGTCCTGATCCCGGGATCTGGGATTGAGTCCCACATCGGGCTCCTTGTGGGGAGCCTGCTTCTCCCTCTGCCTATGTCTCTTCTGTGTCTCTTACGAATAAATAAAATATTTTTTAAAAAAATGTTAACTATTCATAGACGGCCCTATAAAAATGGGCCATACTTTGCCATGCTCTGTATTGGTACATAAAAAGTGGGTATTAAAGCTTATCCAACTGGGACTCCAAGAAGTATGTATCAAAAGGCTTTAACATGTTTACCTGTTATTATTTAAAACGAGGAAGAAACACCATGGTATGCTGTTGGATTAGAACTGAAGAAATCCTCATTCTTCTAGTTTTTGCCCTACCATTAACCAGCTCTGTGGCATTGGTTATATCATGAACTTTGCTGAATGACAGCCTTCTCAGATGGTTCTCCTTATGCCTCCCTCCCCTTTATCTTGTAAAGCTAAAAGGCTGAGAATCAGATGGGCTTCCTCCATTCTAAGATTTTATTAAGTTAGCATAGTTATTTAAGGCAGTTGCCAGTAAATATTGAATCACTTTTTTTTTCACTCTTCCTTCCTAATCTTTTGCTGGTCCAGAGTACCCCAAGGAAGTACTTTTTATGAGTCTCCACCAAGAATCCCTCATTCAACAAATATTTTTGTATGTCCACTGTATGTTAAACACTATCCCAAGCTCTTTCTGGTATAGCAGTTTAAGACCAAAGTCTTCATTTCTGTCATCTCTTACCACAGATCTTTTTCACCTTTACCACATGCTCCACTGCAATTCTCACACAACCTTAGCAATGTGTACATACAGTGTGACTATAAGATAGTAATGCTGATTTTTCAAATACGTTTTATAGAAATCAAAGCTATTTCATTAAAACTACATATTATGGTTACAAGTGTTTACGAAAATTCATTTATGTGTGTACTTTTCTGTATGTATGTTATACCTCAGTGAAAAGTTTTTAAAAATATCATAGCCTATTAGGACTATTACTATCTGTAGGACTAAAAACACAAATTTTCACCATAGGAAGGCAACAGGAAGCAGGCTGGATAAAGAACCTAATCAAATAACAGACAAAAGATTAATAAATATGTGATAAGTGAGAAGACAAATGATGAAATAAGCCGAATAAAAGAGTAGAAAGAGGGCTGCTGTTGATGTATGAGAATGTGTCACTGAATTTATAATATGTGATGAGGTGCTGGGTGTGAGAAAAGCAATCCTCTAGGTAAACTGGTACCGGAGAGAGTGTGTGGAGAACAGCTAAAGCAAGCATATAAATACAGAGAAAGAACTATTAGAGTTGAAATGAACAAGTGACTTTTCAGGTATTTCCTTTAAAAGTCTTATTTTTTATCAGTACCACTACGTATAAAGGATAATTAAGGTATTTGTTTTAAAAACTACTTCGTTTACAGACAGTAATTTTCTTAATGGATCATTTACTGCCTCTTACTACTTACCTGAAAAGCTGATAGCATGGAATGTATTTCTGGATGTCTGGAAAAAAGGAATTTTGTGCTATGATTACATTAATTATCATTTAAATAGTATATATTGAGCACTTCATATATAAATAGCACATAGTGAGCTTCAAAGAAGTACTTTAACATGATCTCATTTAATCCTTACAACAAACCTATGAGACAGATGTTTTATCATTCCTTCTTCTGTTTTAAAGATGCGGTAATAGGCGGAAAGAATGGTGGAGCCAAAATTCAAACCCAGTGTCTCAGGCTTAACTAGAACACTACATTCCCTCTAAACAGGTTTAATAATGAACAGCAACACAAGAGATCAATTCAAAGTTGGTATATTTTCATTGAATTCTAAAAAAGGTTATGCTCTAGTTTTACTCATTGACAACAACAGCTGTTAAAGGGATTATCTTTTGTTATTCCAAGTAGTTCCTTCATAAAGGATTTGTCAATATTAACTATAGACTAAGAAAAAAAAAACGGTATCTTTTAGGAAGTAAGTTTTATTCTTGTTAATAAAAATACATCTAAATACATCTAAATACTGGTAGCTGCAGATGCTGTGCAATGAAGATTAAATTCTATTGCATAAGACACCATTATAAATCTTGTAAAAAGCATCAAGATGAATATGGTGTCCCCTCTATCATTCCAAACTTTCGGATCTTTCAAAATTATTCAAGGAAAAACAGGAGTGAAACATCCACATCTGGTAACACAGAAACTTATCAAGAGAATAGAAGTTCTGGAGCACCTGGCTGGCTCGGTTAGCAGAGCAGGTGACTCTTAAATCTCAGGGTTGTGAATCTGAGCACCACACTGGGTGAAGAGATTACTTTAAAAACAAAAACAAAGACAATACAAGTTCTTCTAGGCTTCCCACTTTTAAGTGTCCCTTGTGTCAAAAAAACAAATTTACCAGACATAGTTTTCTGGATCACTGCAACAACAATCATCTATTTGAGATAGTTCCTGTGACATGTTCTATTTATGCGTCTCTTCCTTGGTCAGATCCTAGCCAGATTACTAGAAATTTTTTTAGTCACTTAAATCAAAGACATTAGTTTGATTACAGAGAATCTGTGAATCTTCAGCTAGATGAGGAAACCCATTATCAAAACTGTTGAATAATCTCTTCAAGTAAACATCTGAAGGCTGGAGATACCTCTACAGGTTTGTACCTGCAAGTGCCATCTTTAGAGAGAAAACTACATGAAATCATCATTTCAGTAACTTTATGTGTATATTAATAAAAATAATTCTATTTAAAAAAGGAAAAGTGATCATTTTCTTTAGACATTTTTCTTCTAGCAAATGTGTGTTACCCTGATAAATCCCTGTGTGGAGAACAAAACAAAATTGACAGAAACAGTCTTTGTTACTGATAACTGGCCAAATATACACTGGTATAGATAAGGGAAAATAAAAAAATGATGAAAACCTCATTAACCAAAGCAGTATAGTAATTTGTAGATCTTGGATTTTACTCGTTAATGATCCAACATTTTAAAATAATCTGAGCAAATACTTACATGTTCCTACAGCACTTGCCTAATGCCTTGAAGCTTAGCTTGTTCACAGCATAATGGAGTTGCTCAATAAATGGCTACTTAATTAAACTCCTCAAAATATGTTTGATTACCCTGGGTGGCATGCCAATTACAGCTAGAGGGAAAATATGCCCCACGAGTTGGTTTTTAAAGCTTGTGTCTGGGGGCGACTGGGTGCCACAGTTGGTTAAGCACACCAGACTCTTGGTTTCAGCTCAGGTCATGATCTCAGGGTCCTGAGATTTGAGCCCCATGTCAGTTCCAACCTGAGTGCAGAGCCTGCTTCTTAAGACTTTCTCTCCCTCTCTCAAATAAATAAATCTAAAAAATAAAGCTGTGTCTGAACAGAAAAAAATATATATAATTAACAAAGTAAAATCACAAACTATAGAAACATGGATAACACATGACAAAAGGCCAACTACCTTAAGCTGTAACATGGTATTACAAATCAGTAAGAAAAACCAAAATAATTCAACAGAAATACAGTCAAAGCATGCAATATAGACCTGTCCTTGCCCCCAAAGTAATAAACACATAACCTCGTCTGTAATTAAGAAATACAAATTAAAATTACTTCTTTTCACTCATCAAACTGGCAAAGATGAAAAGATTGGGTAATATAATACCTAGTGGTGGGAAGAGTATGGGGACCTGGGCACTTTTACATATTGTGGAGTCTTTAGATAGCATGACTTTTCCAAAGACAATGGTCTACAAGGAATTTGACTTTCCAATAGACTCAAGGCAAACTGTTTATCATTATATTTATATATATTTAAATATATTTATATATTTATCATTATATTTATAAAATATATTTATCATTATATTGTTTGTATTAACAAGTCACTCATAGCTGATTACATAAGTGACGTACAGTGGGAATATAGAGCCATTAGAAAGAAGGGCAGACTATACACAATGATACTATTCTGTCCTAATAGAACAGTATCCGTAGAGATATTTATCTTGGAACTGTTTATCCAATAGGAATAGTATAATCCCATTTGTGTAAGTAAAAATATATACACACTTATATACTTATGTTTTGTTAATGAGCAAAAAAATATTATAAAACAGTGGTTGCCACAGAAGAGTCTAATGAGACTGAATTTCTGTATTTACATAAGTATACATTTATATACATATGTAAATTTACACATATGCTTCCATTTTTAACCTTTTAAAGTGGCAAACAAAAAATGACATACAGGAATATAAACTGATACAATCTTTCTGGAAAGCAATTTGCTAATACTAATCAAGAACCTTAAAAATGCTCATACCTTTAGGCCATAATACCACCCCCAGGAATCTATGTATAACAAATGTAGAAAAATGTATAAGGATGTTCACTGTAGTGTAACTTAGGACAATGAAAAACTGTAAACAACTGATTATAATTTAAAGGACTGCTGAAATCACTAAAGAATACAATGCAGTCATAAAAAATGACAGGATTGTTTAACATGGGGAAGTGGTCATGACACAATCTGATGTCATGATGCCACATTTTTTATATAGCACACCACCAATATTGCTTTTCAAAATATGCTTAGAAAAAATTATATGTTAGATAATCAGAAAACCCCCTATACATTTTAAAGCTCCGCTTTCCCTTTCTTCCTGAGAGAACAGCTACCATCTGCTGCAGGTGCTTCACGGCCCTCTCCTCAACCCCTCTGTAGGCTGGCCTTTCCCTCATTACAATTCACAAGTTACTTAGGGTTTTCAGTGATCTAATCACTGTTTTTTTTTTTTTTTCATTTCTCCTCTTCCAACTTTTCTGCAGCATTCAATGTTTTTGTCTGAACTGTTTTTATTTATTTATTTATTTATTTATTTATTTATTTATTTATTTATTTATTTATTTAGCTAGCTTGCTTGCTTGCTTGCTTGCTTGCTTGCTTGCTTGCTGGTTCCTTCTCCTTTTGCTGGGCCATCTTCCTGACACTTAAATATGAGCAGGAGCTATTCCATCCTTGTTTCCCCACAGTAGTCTTATTTGCATCCTATGTCCCACACTCTTGCTTTAGCAGTCCACAGCCATAATTTTCATTGAGAAATGAATGCAGTAAGATCTGCTTTAAAATGTTTTATTTATTTTTTAAAGCAACTTAAAAACTAATTTATGCTGATCCCATTCAGCATAAACTACCAAATATAAGAGACACAGAAACAAATGACTCACCAATTGTATAAATAACTTCAACATCATCCATTTGGGAATCAGTAATACTATTCTTGGCTTCACCTTTCACTTCCCCAAGAAGAAAACCTTCCTATAAGGATAAAAATAAGCAGTATATAGAATACCGTGATTGACTTACTACTCACTTAACTAACCAATACTTCCCAAGTGTTTCACAATGTACACAAAGTGTGTGCTACAGCTCCAGGTCTGTAAAGGACCAGGTGCACTTCCAGTGTAATTGGGAAACATGAACAGTAGAGAGACTGCAAATAAAATAATAAAATGAGAAGAGATTGTAAATACCATGATTTTACCACACCTGTAACACTAAAGGCTTAAAGCCAGGAATGAGCATACAATGTTTGAAGAAGGAGGAGCAGAGCAGTTTGCCTTGAACAGAGAAGGCTCTCTTTTCTGGGTAATGAAATCATAAATAGGAGTAGCGCCAATAACGGGACATCCCAAGTAACTAGTCAAGGACTCTGGATTACTGGCATGTGCTTCTTCTAGCAGCCAGTAGATGCTTCTGAGCTATTAAGTAACACAATGATTAGTGTTTTTAGATAAAAAATTGTACAAAAATTCAGTCTGATTTCTAAAAGGGGAGCTGTTGAGCCCTGTTTGTTTTAAAAATGCAGGGATCCCTGGGTGGTGCAGCGGTTTAGCGCCTGCCTTTGGCTCAGGGCGCGATCCTGGAGATCCGGGATTGAATCCCACGTCGGGCTCCCGGTGCATGGAGCCTGCTTCTCCCTCTGCCTATGTCTCTGCCTCTCTCTCTCTCTGTGACCATCATAAATAAATTAAAAAATTAAAAAAAAAATAAAAAAAAATGCAGATATTTGCCACAACAGTAATTTTTCAAATATTTTACTTGACACATTTAAAGACTCAATATGCTTAAGAGACGATAAAGGTTTTAACTTCTTTATGAGTAGTTAAAAATGCTGCCCCCCACCCACCATCATTTAACTGTTGTGGTTAAAAAACCACAAACAGAATGCTTCAATAATGTGAGTCTTTCCTAGAATCTCGGGGGAAAAATCCAGAACTCTATATAGTTCAGTGTTCTAGACAAACCCTGGGAAAGGAAAGCAGGGTCAATGCAAGTACAGCAACCCGGAAAACCACCTTTTAAAGATGTAAGAAATAAGGGCCTTTCTAATTCCATGGTACTTCTCAAGGGCTAATATTTTAAGCTACAGAGACTAAGGATCCATTCTGTTTATATTCGCAGTAAGATATTCCAAAATAATTTCCACAGCGCCACATTTTAAATCGCCATGTATTTGCTGTTAGCTAGGTGTTACTTTACAAGGTTATTTAAAATTGTAGACATGGGGGTTTCCTGGGTGGCTCGGCGGTTTAGCGCCGCCTTGGGCCCAGGGCGTGATCCTGGAGACCCGGGATCGAGTCCCACGTCGGGCTCCTGCCTCTCTCTGTGTCTCTCATGAATAAATAGATAAAATCTTAAAAAAATAAAATAAAATAAAATTGCAGACATGAAAGATATCAATTCCAACCTTATCAGGATTGTGCCAAAAAGCAATTCTGGATAAAACAGACCCTGTAAAGTGAAGGGCACAATCATCTTACAGAAATTAGAAGGCTTTGTTCAGTATGGTATTTTCTAAACTGTACTAGCACACTAAGCACTTAAACAGAACACACTACTTCTCAGGCTCAAAGTTTTATAGTATTTCTCTGACTTCCTAAAAGTTTTTTTTTTTTTTTTTTTTTTTTTTAAGACGTGTACTGTATTTACACTACCACTTCACCCGGAGATTTTGAACGTGGCAGAAGCAGAAGAGTGACTGATATTTGAGGATAAACTGAAGTATTTTAATGATAACTGAAGGCATCAGAGGCCTCACAATCCCATGAATCGGAAACCGCCGCAAGCGGAGTCAGGCATCTGCTCTGCCAAGTCCAGACTCTCTCGCCCACGAAGGTCTGGAAAACCGCCGCTGACTGGACGCACCTTGTTCGATCGCTCCCTAGCCCAGCACTTCCACAGACACGCACAGCCGCCGCCGCGCACGAGAAAACCCGGCGGTCCTGGAAAGCTACCGCCGGTCGTCAGAAACGGAAAGTTAACCGGCACCTTCCTAGCGGAGTTGGGAGAAGGCTCTGCGGACTCGCCATCCTTCCACGACCAACTTTCACCACAGAAAAAGGGGGCTGCTGGGAGAGAGAAACGGCGGCAGGCGGGACACTGCGTCGGGGGGGATTAAACGCCGGGGAGGAGGAGGAGGAGGAGGAGGAGGAGGAGGGAGCGCCCGTCCGGGACAGCCCGGGAGCGGAGGGGGCGGAGCGCCAGGGCAGAGAGCTCGTGGGCGCGGCCCGGGCAACGGCCGCTGGGGGGGCGCCCGCGCGCCGGTCTCTTCCGGGGCGACGCCGCAGCCCGCCTCGCCCGTCGGCTCACCGTGTCCGAGTCGGTGTTGAGGTGCTGGAACGCGAGCGCGCCGAGCACAAAGCCGGACAGCACCGCCGACGTGCTCTCGCCCTCCATGCTTCCGCGAGCGCAGCGCCGGGCAGGGGCGGAGGCGGGGCACGCCCGGCCGGGTCCTTCGGCGTCGCGGCGGCGAGGCGGGGCCGAGCGAGGGGGCGGGGCCTGCGCCGGCGCACTGGACGCCGCGCCCGCCGCCGAGGGGGCGGGGCCGGGGGGGCGGGGCCGGGGGGGCGTGGGCGCCCTCTGCTGGTGGGGGCGGCCCTGGGTGACCTGGGCAGGGCGCTTTGAGTCCCTAAAGGCCGCTGGGTGTCGGGGACGCCTGTGCAGACCACGGCCGCACGCGTTTGGGTGGCCCGCTGCTGCTGAGCCATCGCGGCACAGACGCAGATTGTAGATGGAGCAATGCTGACGGAAGCATTGCTTGTATCATGGGAAATGCCGTGTTTATGGTGTCAAAGTGCATGATACTGCCTTCTGCTCATTGAAACTTCTAGAATACTAGTACCCTTTCAGAAATCGTCTCTTCTAGAACCCTTCAGTGATGCTCCATCCCGTGGGGGTGGGTTGGGGCGATTTGGGTTTCCTTGAAGGTTTGCTAAGTTTTAGAAAACTAAGGACCCTGAGTGATTTAAGGAATACACTGATGATAAGCATTGTTCTCACATTAAATGGTATGTAAGCCACGCTGGGTTGGGTCATTTGATATCAATGGTAAGGGCAGTGGGATGACCAGGGCTTGACAATATTCCACCCACAAATACGCAAAGCTTAAATGATTAAAAGTCAGCAAAAATATCAGACTACTGAATCGAGTTAGCATTGCACATTTCTGGGTTTTGTTGTGTGACAGCCGTGTTTGGCTGAGGAACACCTTGAAAACAGATTTATAGAATTTGGGGTTTATTACCTAAAATTATCTTGCCTCCCCCCCTTTTTTTTAAAGCAAAATTACCGTTTATGAAAAGGTTTTTCAATTAATTTCTGTTTTAGGAATGGTAATGATCTTAAGTATTAAAAAATAAAATGTAACACTGTTCCAAAAGACCAGAAATAAACCCTGAATATAAAGTCAAATAATTTTCAACAAGGTTGCCAAGATCGTTCATTAGGGAAAGGACAGTGTTTTCAACAAATATAAAAGAATAAATATAGGTGCCTTCTACACTACAGATAGCAATTAGCTCATAGTGGATCAAAGATGTCAACATTTAGACCTGAAACTATGAATTCTTAGAAGAAAACAGGGGGAAAACTTAATGGCATTGGATTTAGCAAAGATGTCTTAGGATGACACCAAAGGCACAGACACCAAAGTAAAAAGTATACAAATTGTACTTCACCAATTAAAATATTTGTCTGTCAAAGGATACTATCAAGAGAGTGAAAAGGCAGCCTACAGAATTGGAGAAATATCTGTAAACCAAGTATCTGGTAAGAGATTAATGTCCTGAATATATATATATATATATATATATATAATACATATAATAATATATATTATATATAAATAATAATTATGTAATATAATATATAATTATAATTATATAATTATAGCTATATAATATAAAATATTATAATATATTATAATTATATATTAATATTATTATAATGATATATTGTATATTATTATAATAATATATATAATATAATATATATTACAGTTCAACAACAGTACAACTCAATTAAAAAAGGAACAAAGAACCTGAATAGACATTTCTCCGAATAAGATACACAGATGGCCAATAAGCACATAAAAAGATAATCATCATTAGGGAAATAAATCAAAACCACAATGAGATACTACTTCATATGCATCAGGATGGCAATGGTATAATAAAAAATATATTTGGTCTTTGTCCCTGCATCCAGGAATAGTGCTCCTAAAACTCATGGAGTTCCCAGTGTGATAGAAGCATCTTTTTGCTAATGTGACTCTTAGGGTGCAAGAGCTAGGTAATGCAAGGAGGGGAGCTAGTTGCCTGAAAGACCAAACCTTGGTTAGATTGGAACTTTTAGCTCCACTCCTGACTTCTTAGGTGAGAGGCGCTGGAGCTTAAGTTTAATTACCAATGGCCAATAATTCAATCATGCCTAAGTAATGAAACCTCCATTACAACTCCTTAAGAATAGGATTTCACTGGTAGCCTGAGTGGCTCAGTGGTTTAGCGCCACCTTCAGCCCAGGGCCTGATCCTGGAATCCCAGGACGGAGTCCCACCTGGAGCTCCCTGCACAGAACCTGCTTCTCTCTGCCTCTTTCTCTCTCTCTTGCTTGCTTGCTTATGAATAAATAATCTTTTTTTTTAAAGGGATTTCCCTGAGCAAAAGCAAGCAAATATCTAGGCAGCCTTATAAAATTTGTCTCAGCTTCCTCTTATAGGTCTTTCAGGAACTAATGTAACAAATTAGTTAACAAGGAAATGGGGAAAGGCAGAGAGGAGAGTCAAAAAACTCTCCCAGTAAAGTGGAAGTCTTTAGATGGTTATTAAGAAATGACATGAATAGAGCATCTGGGTGTCTCAGTTGGTTAAGCATCTGCCTTTAGTTCAGATCATGATCCTGACATCCTGGGATTGAGTTCCCTCTTGGGCTCCCTGCTCCATGGGGAGTCTGCTTCTCCCTCTCCTTCTCTCTCTTGTTCTCTCAAATAAATAACATTTTTTAAAAATGAAAGAAATAAGACATTGATGGGGTTAAAAAAGTTTTTAATATAGCACTGTTGAAGATTGGGTGGACCAAATGAACCCCTTTCTAGTTCCCCAACATTAAAATACCCCCAAACAAGTTTGCTCTATTTACCCCAGTTTGGAGAAATTTAAAAAGCTGGAAACCAAAGAGAAATCTGGCCTGGAATCACCTGGGGCAATAGTCAGGTAGATGAACCAAGATGAAAATTGGCACACGGGCCAGAGTCCCTTGGCTTGGGACCCAAAGCTTAACACTCAGGAATGGGTAAATGGTGGGAGGATGAAGAAAAGAATTATCAGACATTCCTGGACACAGGAGACACATGCATTGTGGTACCGACACCTGTTGGTAAAACCCTAATGTGGGCTGCAATTAGATTGAAAGAATATAGAAATGTGAGAATTGATAGGATTAAGGTAAAAGTTTGAGTGAAAATTGTAATATTTCAACAGGCTTTATGTGAAGAGGTTGTGTCTCCTTTATCTGAATGTTTTATGGGAAAAGATACTGTTAAAAACAAGACAACAGGCCTAAAGTGGAGTCATTTCTGCAAAGCCCCTTGCCCAAACTGAAACTTAACTTAGTTTCTGCTCTCCCAGAGATGGAATCTTTTTTTTTTTTTTTCCCAGAGATGGAATCTTAAACTAATTAGCACTGGTTAGGCAATTTGCCTGATAGACCTCTGCTATACCGAAAGGAAGGCAGCCTTGCAATAACTAACCTACTTTTTTTTGTCTAGTATAACTTCCTTGTTTCTGCTTCCTTCTGCCAGAAAAGTCTTTCATTCTGGGGACTCCTGGATGGCTGAGTGGGTTAAGCGTCTGACTCTTGGTTTTGGCTAAGGTTATGATCTGGGAGTCCTGGGATCAAGCTCCACTGAGCCTTTGTGCTCAGTGCAGACGGAGTCTGCTGGAGGTTCTCTCTCTCCCTTTGCTCCTCCCCTGATCTCACGCTTCTCTCTCAAATAAATAAAATTAAAAAAAAAAAACTATTTCATTTTGTACAGCTCCCCAGAACTCTTTTCTATCTGCTAGATTAGATGCTGCCTGATTTATGAATTGCTGAATAAAGCCAATAAGATCTTTAAAATTTACTCAGTTGAATTTTGTTTTGTAACAACATTATATCTGACTAGGGGACACTTTTCCTACATAGTGTGGGGCGACCTGATCAGGTCACTAGCAGCATGGGAGGTAAAAGTATTCACCCAAAGCAGAACAAAGGAGATAGAAATTTATTGAATACACTGCAAGAGAGCAGCACGCACAGTACAGCACAGGAGAGAGTGTCTGCCAGGAGGCAGTGGTGGTGGGAGGGGGGGACTACAGTTAAGGGGGAGCAGGTGAGGAAATATGAGAGTTTGTTTTGTTTCCTGTTACCTGTGCCCATTGGTCAGCTAGGGCTTATAGATATTGTGAGGTGGGTCACCTAATGGCCCTGTTTATATTCAGCCTTGGAGTCACTGTGAGCCCCTTTACCTTTCTCAGATTTTCATTGCTCAAGTTGGTTGCCTAAAAGCAGTCTCTACACCTGGTACTGTAAAACCAAAACCTGCTAAGGGTTTTACTTCATACCATCAAATTGTTCTATAGTAAGACTGTGGTAATTTACAATTTCATAAGAAATGAGTGCCTTGAAAAAATTGTCACTAAATGGAGTCTTTGCCAACGTTATGGGTCAAAGATTTCCTTTTAGGTAGTTTCAATTATTATAATTGGTACTTTGCTCATGAAACTGAGACATTACTTGGTCATTTTTATTTGTTCTTTCATGAATTACATCAATATATATTTGCTCTTTTCCTATTGCTGTTTATATCTTATTGATTTAAAAGAACATTTATATATTAAAGGTATTAGGTTTTGTCTGTCAAATATTCAAAGTGTTTTTTTCTCAGATGCTTTTTAACTTCTGAATGTGTTTTTTTTTTTTTTTTTTTAATGATAGTCACACACAGAGAGAGAGAGAGAGAGAGGCAGAGGGAGAAGCAGGCTCCATGCACCGGGAGCCCAACATGGGACTCGATCCCGGGTCTCCAGGATCACGCCCTGGGCCAAAGGCAGGCGCCAAACCGCTGCGCCACCCGGGGATCCCTCTGATTGTGTTTAAGGTAATCATTCTTAATACAAAAATGTAAGACCTTTTATTTAAAATTTCCATTCATGTTCTTAATCTTTCTAAGATATCATATTTAGGAACACTTCCCTGTCTTATGATTAAAAACATTATTTTAAATAAAAGTTAATTACTAGTTAGGACTAATGTACTAATGTCACTGGGTCCATGGAACCATAAAGAGATCATTTACCAAAAGTTTAAATACTGGATTCACGCAAACAATAGAATTGTTTTTAAAAAAACTTTATAGGGATCCCTGGGTGGCTCAGTGGTTGAGCATCTGCCTTTGGCCCAGGGCATTGGTCCTGGAGTCCCGGGATCGAGTCCCACATAGGGCTCCCTGCATGGAGCCTGCTTCTCCCTTTGCTCGTGTCTCTGCCTCTCTCTCTCTGTGTCTCTCATGAATAAATAAATAAAATCTTAAAAAAAAAAGACTTTATAAAAAATGATAATTGGTACCTTTCTTCACTGAAAGGATCTAGCAGTCCTTGGGAAAAAGGCTGCTTGCAAGGACTGAAGTAGAGAAAATACAAGATGAGCCTGGAACTTTTTTTAATCCCAGAAAATAAAGATGGGCTCAAAGAATGCTATAAATAGTCAACTTGACATAAGAGTCAGGTGGGAAAGGGTGATACTGACCAAATCTGAGGCAATTTAACTACCAAAATTATGATAGTAATGGATTATGTCCCATAAATAAAATAGGAATCTTTGAGTCCAAACTGATATAAATTAATGAACAAATAATTAAGGTAAGAGAAAGTTCTTACTTTCAGTAGAATGCCAACTAATAAAAGTAGAAGAAATCATAAAATTAGAAAAATCTCCTTTGGCAACTATCATCATCATAATAATAATCAATACAGGAAACAGATACTACAACTAGTGGATAAAGTTTGAGTAACAGACAGTTATGAATGACAGGAGAAAAAATAACTTTACAAATACCATCTTAACCAAATAATAAAAGTTAGCATCACCAGTAAAGAGTCAAAACAAGATCAGATGCATTGTAATGTGATGCTCTGAGACAACACCATATCTGTGATATTCTTGCTAAAAGTGCATAACCTACATGCTGAGATAAACAATGGGTGTTATACTTTATGTTGGAAAATTGAATTTTAAAAAAATATAAAAAAATAAAAGTGCAAACCTGAATTTTATCACAGGGAAACAACAGACAAACTCAAATTGAAGACCATTTTACAAAATAACTGATTCTGTACTCTTCATAAATGCCAGTGTCATGAAACACAAAGATTGAGAATAGATTAAATACAACTAAAGAAACTGGACAACTAAATGCTGTAAGGAATAATCCACAACGACAGAGACAAACTGATTCAAACAATACTGAAGTACCATTGAAAAATTTTTTAACCTTATTTTAGTTTGCTTTATCTATAATTAGCATAACTCAGGAAAACTTGAAAAATGAATAAATTTCCAAGTCTCTACTTTAAGAACTATTTTAAAAATTTACAGGGGTGGGATCCCTGGGTGGCGCTGGGATCCCTGGGTGGCGCAGCGGTTTGGCACCTGCCTTTGGCCCAGGGCACGATCCTGGAGACCCGGGATGGAATCCCACGTCGGGCTCCCGGTGCATGGAGCCTGCTTCTCCCTCTGCCTGTGTCTCTGCCTCTCTCTCTCTCTGTGTGACTATCATAAATAAATAAAAATTAAAAAAAAATTTACAGGGGTGCTTAGGTGGCTCAGTGTCTGAATCTTAGTTTGGACTCAAGTCATGATCTCAATGGGCTCTGGGCTCTGAGTTGGGCTCCATCCTCAGTGGGGAGTCTACTTGAGATTCTCTACCTCTGCTTCTTCCCTTGCTTGTATATGCATGCTCTCTCAAATAAATTAATAAATCTTAAAAAATTTTTTACAAATGGACCTCCTCCAGTTACCCAAATTATAAATCTTTGAATGTGTTTGAATAGCAGTTTGTAAATTTTCTCGTCATATTGAAACTTTTCTGTCATGCTCTAAATTTTGCTAAATATATATACTCTTGTTTTTTCAACATTGGGATTCCTTTAATATAGTATATTAAGGATAATTTTTAAAAACAACCCATTTTACAGGTGAAATACTTAAGGAACTATGAAGGACACTTACAGAAAGTTATTGTGCATCTCATTCCCCAAACTCTAAGAAGATAAAATGAGATGATCTACTATACAGTAGTATAGTAGCAAAAACAGTTTGAATTTCATAAAATGCATAATCTTCCTTCATTTAAGTTTTACTCCAGAATAATAATAATACAATCTCTACCTCAAACTCTCCATAAACTTTCACCATATGAAACTTTTATAGGAAGATCTCATGAAGCTTGGTTTGACTCCTGCCATGACAGTTTCCGCCCTGGTGCATTTCTAATATTGTCCAGTATTTTCAAAATACCATTTTCGTAGTATATGTCCAACATATATGAGATAGATTTCCAAAACTATCGTTACTAGACATACTCCTCCTTCATGTACTACCATAAGATATAAGAGACACCAATAGAAGTCAGCCTTAAAACATACTACAAAGGAACATTTTGGACCTTATATAGGTTTCCTAAGCTCCAATGTGGGAGCTTCCTGTGGGAATGTGCTTCCCAGATGTATTAGTTTTCTAGGGCTACCATCAAAATACCACAGACATCATGGCTTAAATAATAGAAATTGATCTCTCATTGTTCTGGAGGCTAGAAGTCCAAGATCAAGGTGCCAGCAGGATTGTTTTTTCTCAGGCCTCTTTCCTTATGCTTGCAGATGGCTTCCTTCTTGCTGTGTCTTCACATGGTCTTTCCTCTGTGCACAGCATCCTTAGGATCTTCTTGTATATCCAAATATCCTCTTCTTATGAGGGCATCAGTCACTTGGATTAGGACCTACCCTAATGACCTCATTTTAACTTAATTACCTCTTTAAAGACCCTACCTACAAATATAGTCACAGTCTGAGATACTGTTGGTTAGCTTTTCAACATAAGCATTTTGGGTGGACACCATTCAGTCCATACCATCAACCTGTGTTTGAGATCCCAGATATCTAGCTCCACTGGAGATCTGATCCTGAGATTCATTAGGTGGTTTCCATAAGCAGAAGACCTCCAAAAGTGGAAATCGATCTCCAACACTCTATATATCAAAAGGTGGCATTGGGTATCGTCAAATATAAACAAGGCTGGGCATTGGTTAAAGTGGAAAAGCAGCTCTTATTCAGTAACCAGTGCTATAGGGGAAATAAGTGAGATCCATTCTATTTTGTGCAGGGGTGATAGGGCATTTTAAAGGGAGAGTTAGGGGGATGCCTAGGTGGCTCAGTTAGTTGGGCATCTGACTCTTGATTTCAGCTCATGTCATGATTGCATGCATTATGAGACTGAGCCCTGTGTTGGGTTCTGCACTCAATGAGGAATCTACTTGGAGATTCTCTCCCTCTGCTCCTCCTCCCACATTCTTTCTTTCTCTTTTTCTCTCTCTCTTTCTCTCTCTGTCAAATAAATAAATCTCTCTCTTTTTTTTCTTAAGGAAAAATGAGGAAATAAGGAGGGGAGCAAGTACAGGCTTGAGCGGAGTCAGGGAAGTGAACAATTACATAAAAAAGATAAGTGTTGGTCAATATATCATTAGACCATCTGTTTCTGCTAACTAGCAGTTATCAAAATTAGGCTCCCTTTCTCCCCCAAAAGACTGGGAGGCAAAGATCTTATCCTTCCTGATGATTACATTTCAAAGGTATGGTTTTTGCATCCTTGAGAAAGATTCCTCGGTATAGGAAATACAAATATATCTCAAAGGGACAGAGGAAGGATTTATAATTGGAAGTCCTTTTTTAGTAAATGCTCTAAGAAAGGAGGGTCAAGGGCCTATCATCAGGTATTGGCTAAAACAAATGGCAAATTCTTTTGGCAGTCTTGAACTTTTCCGTGGTAGAGGGGTGGTCATCCCAGATACATGGCCTTAGTCTGAAAGGAACCATGCTAGAGTTTGATCAAGCCTCTTAGTTAATGGGTTTGGATTGGAGTCATTGCGACAAGAGTTTTTATTTGTTTGTTTTAAGATTTTATTTATTTCTTTATTTGAGAGAGAGCACATGCATTCGTGCATGGGAGTAGAGGTGAAGGGTGGAGGGGCAGAGCAGGAGAGAGAGGGACAAGCAGACTCTGTACTGAGTGGAGCCAAGATGAGACTCAATCTCACGACCCTGAGATCATGATCTGAGATGAAACCGAGAGTTGCCCACCCAGCTGACTGAGCTACCCAGGAGCCCCAATGCCAAGAGTTTTTATAGTTCTTGGTATCAAAATCTTTCTCCATGATCTTTGGATCAAGATCCATGATTTGGCAATGAACTTTAAAATCCCTAAATTTTATTCTGAAACAATTGAAGTGACTGAAAGTCTTTCTAACCACTGGACTTTCCAACCATTGGATTTTCCAGCTATTGGATTAGTTGAACACTCTAGAATATATATATATATATATCAATCCCAGCACATCTACATGCCTTAATTGGACTTAGGCCTCTAATAATTTCTTGCTATTACTGTTATTTTTCAGAGCCTTAAAAAAACCCAAGAGACATTGAAAATAGAAAAGAGACATAGGAGGGTACCTGGGTGGCTCAGTTCGTTAAGCCAATGACTCTTAGTTTTGGCTCAGGTCATGATCTCAGGGTTATGAGATCAAGCCTCACATTGGGCTCCACACTCAGTGCAGAGTCTACCTGGGATTCTCTCTTCTTCTGCTCCTCTCTCCCTATTCTTTTTTTCTCTCTCTCAAATAAATAAGTACTTTTTTTTTTTTTTTTCAATTGGGACCAGGGACACCTGACTGGCTCAGCAGTTTGGGCCTCTGCCTTTGGCTCAGGGTGTGATCCCAGGGCGGGGAGTAAGTCCTGCATCAGGATTTCTGTGGGGAACCTACTTCTCCCTTTGCCTATGTCTCTGCCTCCTTCTCTTCATGAATAAATAAACAAATAAAATCTTTTTTAAAAAATTGGGACCCAATAATATTTATCTCTATTAAGTAGATGTGGCATTTTAAATGGGTGGGTTAATGCAAATTCAAATTATTTCAAGGAAAAACCATGTTTTTTTTTACACTTCTATTTGCATTTTTAGATAACCATTTTTTCCCATAAAAAGGATCATAACAGGAATATAGAAAGCAATGGTTGTGCTCATGACATGGGCCAAATTTTGAACAAATGTGCATAAAAATAAGTAAGTATCATAAAGGAAGATAGAAGTTATCTTAACAGCATATCATTAATTATACAATTTCTCAAAGGGAATTGAACGTGTGTGGCCATAGATATGCTCCACTCCAGTCAGTCTTCAAGGGAACCTATGGGGGGAGGGAGTTGACTGAAAACCTCCACCTGTAGCTCTGTGAATGCTGTGGCCACATTTCCCTACCCTGGCAGCTCCTAGCCAATCAGCGTGCACAATGGAGAAACTGATGAAGGCCCATCCTCATGAGAAACCAGATTCCTTTGGCAGAGGACTTTGGCTCAAGGATTTCCTATCAGCCTGGTGGAGATTTTCTTAACTTGTTTTGCATCTGAGACTCCTCCTCCATGATCCTCCTTCCTTCCATTACTTGTTTCCCTGGTGTCAGACATGCATGATTTTATGAAGCCTCTCCCTGCTTACTCATTTGTCTCTCCCTTACCTTTCACAGGTATTTTCCCCAATATGGCTATCTCATATCTAATCCTGCTTTTGTGTCTGCATCTCAGGATCCAAATGGACAGAGTGCTTGCTTTTTCATATCACCCGTGAAGGTCTCTCTGAGCCACAAAGATTCCATTTCCAAATTCATGCCAGTGTTTTTTATTTTAAATCTCCAATCACTGATCCAGCATAAACATAATGCAGGTCAAAACAGAGTCATTCTTTTTTCCTCCAGCTTTATTGAAGTATAATTGAAAATAAAATTGTGGAATGCCTGAGTGGCTCAGTTGGTTAAGGCTCTGACCTAAGCTTAGGTCATGATCTCAGGGTCCTGGGATTGAGCCCCCAAAAGGGCTCCCTGTTCCGTGGGGGTCTGCTTCTCCTCTCCCTTTGCCCCTCCCCTGCTTCTCCTCTCTCTCTCTGTCTCTCTTTCAAATGAATAAATAAAATCTTTGAAAACAGAAAAGAAAACTGTATACTTTAAGGTATATAGTGTGGTGATTTCATGTAGATGTATATGGTAAAATGATTACCACAATAAAGTTAGTTAACACATCCATGACCTCATATATTTGGCTTTGTGTGTGTGTGTGTGTGTGTGTGTGTGTGTGGCAAGAACACTTAAGATCTTATCTCCTCACAAATATCAAGTACACAATATAGTATTGTTAACTGTAGTCACCATGTTGTACATCAGAGTCCCTGAAATTATTCATCTTATAACTATGACAGTTTGTACCCTTTGACCAACATCTCCCCATTTCCCCCCACTGCCCAGCCCCAGCAACCACCATTCAACACTGTTTCTATGAATTCAACTTTTCTAGGTCCTACATAAAGTGAGATCATACGGTATTTGTCTTGCTCTGACTTATTTCACTTAGCATAATGCCCTCAAGGTTAATCCATATTGTTGCAAATGGTCGAGTTTCTTTCATTTTTATGGTTGAATAATATTCCATTGTGTATATACACTACATTTTCTTTATACAAAGTCATTCTCAAGGTCACTACATAGTATATAGTACAATATGCCAATAGAGTTATAAAGTTTCTAAAAGATAAAATCAGAAAACATTTTTATTCCATCTATAAGCGTAGAATGTTATTAGCTTACAATACGTTGTTGACTTTTATTCATGGACTCAAAGAATTCTGCCATAATTTGTGATCTTCTTTATGACTGTTTCCCAAATTTTCAAAATGGTCTATGCTTACCGTACTAGTTTGTTAGGGCTGCCAGAACAAAATACTACAGACTGAGTGGCTTAAGCAACAGAGACATATTTCCTCACGATTCTGAAGGCTAGAAGTCTAAGATCAAGGTGTTGGTAAGATTGCTTTCATCTGAGGCCTCTCTCCTTGACTTGGAGATGGCCATCTTCTCCCTGTGTCTTCGAATGGTCCTTCCTCTGTGTATGTCTACATTTGAATTTCCTTTTCATATTGGATTAGGGTCTATCCTAATGGCCCCGTTTAACCTTAGTTACCCCTTTAAATTCCCTATTTCAAAATGCAGGCAAATTCTGAGGTACTGGAGATTAGGATTTCAACAGATGAATTTGGGGGACGCAATTCAACCCATAACCTTCACATGCATGGACAAACCACACTTATCCTGCACGTTTCTCCTTTGCTCTCATACTATTGCTACACAATACTGTTGTCACCAGATATGTGGGTTTTCCACATATCAGACAATTCTCAGATACCAGTCAGTTTCCTACAATTCAATTCAATTCTGATACCATCTACCTAGAGTAATTGGTCAATTTCAGCTCCTAGCATAGTAGCAGTTGCCCGGTCCCATTCCCAGCCCCCCAGCAGCCAGATATACATGTGTTGTTGGAGCAGCTTGCACACATATTGCAGGAGCTAGGATGGAAAAAGATATTCCATTCAAATAGTTACCAAAAGAAAGCAGGGATTGCTATACAAATATCAGACAAAATAGACTAAATAATAAAAGGTTCCGAGAGTCAAGGAAGGATACTATATATTAATTGAAATTCAACACAGCAAGAAGATATAACAATTAGAAACATTTACATATGTAACAACAGACCAGCAAAACACATGAAGCAAAAACCAACAGGGTTGAAAGGAGAAATAGACAGCTCTACAGTGAGAGTCGGTGACTTCAATTCCCCTCTCACAATAATGGATGAAACAACCAGATAAAAGATAAGCGAGGGAAGAAGAGAGGACTTAACACAATAAACCAAGTAGCTCTAACAGACCGGTGCAGAACACCTCACCCAGCACCCGGAGTTTGCACATTCTTCTCAAGTGCACATGGGACATGTTCCAGTAAAGACTGTGTTAGGCCACACTTAAGTGTCAGCCGATTTAAAAAGATAGATGTCATACAAAGTATCTTCTCCAACCACAATAGGATGCAGTTAGAGAAATCAATAACAGAAAGAAAACTAGAAAATTCACAAATTTGTGGAAATTAAACAACACACTTTTAAACAATCAATGAGCCTGAAAAGAAATCTCAGGGGAAATTAGAAAACTCTAGAGATAAATGAAAATGAAACATAACCATGCATCACATTGAAAGTAGTGCTAAGGGGGAAATTTTTAAAAAAGATTTTTATTTATTTATTTGATACAGAGAAAGCGAGAGCACAAGCAGGGGGAGCAGCAGAAGGAGAAGGAGAAGGAGAAGTAGGCTCCTCACTGAGCAGGGAGCCCAGTACTGGGCTCCATCCCAGGACCCTGGGATAATGACCTGAGCTGAAGGCAGACTCTTAACCACCTGAGCCACCTAGGCACCCCTCTAAGGGGAAAATTCATAGTTATAATTACTTACATTAAAAAAAAATGAGAAAGATCTGAAATTGACAATCTAACTTACAACTTAAGGAACTAGAGAAAGAATACACTAAATCCAAAACTAGTAGAAAGAACGAAATAATAAAGACTAAAAGAGAGAGGATCCCTGGGTGGCTCAGTGGTTTGGTGCCTGCCTTTGGCCCAGGGCGTGATCCTGGAGTCCTGGGATCGAGTCCTGTGTCGGGCTCCTGGCATGGAGCCTGCTTCTCCCTCTGCCTGTGTCTCTGCCTCTCTCTCTCTCTCTATCATGAATAAATAAATAAAATCTTTAAAAAATAAAAAATAGTAAAAATGTATTCAAAAAAAGACTAGAGGAGAGATAAATGAAATAGAAAATAGAAAAACAATGGAGAAAAATCAAAGAAAATGAGAATTGGTTCTCTTCCTGGTGAGGGAGGCCATCTTCCTCATGAGAAATTGTATGACCTGCTTTTTGTTAGAAAGAGTAGATGAGAGTGCTCTTTCTGCTTTTGCTGTTTTTCAGATGCCTTCTGTTCAAAATAATTAATATGCTAAAGCCTTGTATTTTGGGTGGCATATTTGAAAAACATTTCACCTTAATTTTTTAACGCAAAGAGTAGATTTATTAAGCATTCTCCTTGGTTGCAGGCATCAAATAATACAATAATTGAAGGGAATTTTAGAGATACCTTCTAGTTCCATCCATGTCATTGCAAATGGCAAGATTTCCCTTCTTGATGGCTGGGTAATATTCCATTGTATATATACACCACATCTACTTTATCCATTCATCATTCAATGGACATTTAGACTCTTTCCTTCTTTGGCTATTGTGAACATTGCTGCTATGAACTTTTGCGGGTAACTTTTGGATCACTGCGTTAGTATCTTTGGGGTACTCAGTAGAGCAATTGCTGGGTTGTAGCGCAGCTCTATTTTCAACTTTTTGAGGAACCTCCATACTGTTTTCCAGAGTGCCTACACCAGTTTGCATTCTCACCAAGAGTGTAAGGAAGGTTCCCTTTCTCTGCATCCTTCCCAACATCTGTCATTTCCTGCCTTGTTCATTTTAGCCAATCTGACTGGGATGAGGTGGTATCTCATCGCGATTTTGAATTGTATTCCCCTGATGCCAAGTGACGTGGAGCATTTTTTCATGTCTCTGTTGGGCATTTGTATGACTTCCTTGGAGAAAGGTCTGTTCACGGCTTCTGCCCATTTCTGGATTGGGTTATTTGTCCTTAGGCTGTTGAGTTTGATAAGTTCTTTATAGATCTTGGATACTAGCCATTTATCTGATAAGACATTTGAAAATATCTCCCACTCTATCGATTGTCTTTTGGTTTGGTCGACTATTTCCCTTGCTGTGCAAAATGAAGTCCCAGTAGTTCATGTTTGCCTCTGTTTCCCTTGCCTTTGAGATGTGTCTAATAAGAAGTTGCTATGGCCAAGGACACAAAGGCTGTGATGGATTTTGATGGATTCCTGTCTCACATTTAGGTCTTTCATCCAGTTTGAGTCGATGTCTATGAATGGTATAAGAAAATGGTCCAGTTTCATTCTCTGCATGTGTCTGTCCAAATGTCCCAACGCCATTGGTTGAGGAGACTGTTTTTATCCATTGGATATTCTTTCCTGCTTTGTCGAAGATTAGTGGACCGGGACATCTTGGTGGCTCAGCAGTTCAACATCTGCCTTCAGCTCAGGGTGTGATCCTGGGGTCCTGGAATCAAGTTCCCCATCGGGCTCCCTGCAGGGAGCCTGCTTTTCCCTCTGCCTATGTCTCTGCCTCTCTTTCTGTGTCTCTAATAAATAAATAAAATCTGAAGAAGAAGAAGAAGAAGAAGAAGAAGAAGAAGAAGAAGAAGAAGAAGAAGAAGAAGAAGAAGACTAGTGGACCATAGAGTCACTATGCCTTCAGTTCAAAATAATTAATATGCTAAAGCCTTGTATTTTGGGTAGCATATTTGAAAAACATTTCACCTTAATTTTTTAACACAAAGAGTAGATTTATTAAGCATTCTGGGTTCTCTATTCTGTTCCATTGATCTATGTGTCTATTTTTGTGCCAGTCCCATACTGTCTTGATGATTATAGCTTTGCAATAGAGGTTGAAGTCCAGGGTTGTGATGCCACCAGTTTTGGTTTCCTTTTTCAACATACCTTTGGCTATTTGGCGTTTTTTTCTGGTTCATTACAGATTTTAGGATTATTTGTACCAACTCTGTGAAAAAAGTTGATGATATTTTGATAAGCATTGTATTGAATGTATAGATTGCTCTCGGTAGCATAGATAATATAATATAATATAATATAATATAATATAATATAATATAATAATATTTGTTCATCCAATTCATGAGCATGAACTTTTTTCCCATTTCTTTGGGTCTTCCTCAATTTCTTTAGTTTCTTATAGTGTTCTACAGTTTTCTGAGTACAGATCCTTTGCCTCTTTGGTTAGGTTTATTCCTAGGCATCTCATGGTTTTGGGTGCAACTGTAAATGGAATTGACTCCTTAATTTCTCTTTCTTCTGCCTCTTTGTTAGTGTGCAGAAATGCAACTGATTTCTGTGCATTGATCTTGTATCCTGCCACTTTGCTGAATTCCTGTATGAGTTCTAGTACTTTGGGGGTGGAGTCTTTGGGTTTTCTATATACAGTATCATGTCATCTGCGAAGAGGGAGAGTTTGACTTTTTCTTTGCCAATTCAGATGCCTGTTATTTCTTTTTGTTGTCTGATCGCTGAAGCCAGGACTTCTAATAAATACTGTGTTGATGGGCAGCCCCGGTGGCTCAGCGGTTTGGTGCCGCCTTTGGCCCAGTGTGTGATCCTGGAGACCTGGGATCAAGTCCCACGTCAGGCTCCTTGCATGGAGTCTGCTTCTCCCTCTGCCTGTGTCTCTGCCTCTCTCTCTCTCTCTCTCTCTATCTGTCATGAATAAATAAATAAATCTTTAAAAAAAAACACTGTGTTGAACAGCAGTGGTGATAGTGGACATCCTTGCCATGTTCCCAAGCTGAGAGCTTTTCCCCCAAGGTAAGGAACATTGAGAATGATACTCACTGTGGGCTTTTTGTAGATGGCTTCTGTGTGCTATCTACACTGTGAAGAGTTTTCATCAAGAAGGGATGCCATACTTGACAAAGCATACCATTTGACAAAATGCTTTTCCTGCATCTATTGAGAAGATCATACGTTTCTTGCCCTTTCTTTTATTTATTTATTTTTTAAGAATTTATTTATTTATGAGAGACACGGGGGGGGGGGGGGGAAGAGACACAGGCAGAGGGAGAAGCAGGCTCCATGCAGGGAGCCCGACGTGGGACTCGATCCCGGGTCTCCAGGATCACACCCTGGGCTGAAGGCGGCGCTAAACTGCGGAGCCACCCGGGCTGCCCGCCCTTTCTTTTATTAATGTAATGTATCACATGGATTGATTTGGGGATGTTGAACCACCCTTGCAGCCCAGCCATAAATCCCACTTGGTTGTGGTGAATAATCCTTTGAATGTACTGTTGGATCCTATTGGCTAGTATCCTGGTGAGAATCTTTGCATCCATGTTCATCAGGGGTATTGGTCTGTAATTCTCCTTTTTGGTGGGGGTCTTTGTCTGGTTTGGGGATCAAGGTAATGCTTCCTCATAGAAAGGGTTTGGAAGTTTTCCTTCCATTTCTACTTTTTGAAGCAGCTTCAGAAGAATAGGTATTCATTCTTGTTTAAATGTTTGGCAGATGGGGATCCCTGGGTGGCTCAGCAGTTTAGCACCTGCCTTTGGCCCCAGGGCATGATCTTGGGATCCCGGGATCGAGTCCCGCATCGGGCTCCCTGCTTGGAGCCTGCTTCTCCATCTGCCTGTGTCTCTGCATATCTCTCTCTCTCTCTCTCTCTCTCTCAATTTCTCTCTCTCTCTCTCTCTCTCTCTCTGTGTGTGTGTGTGTGTGTGTGTGTGTGTGTGTGTCTGATGAATAAATAAATAAAATCTTAAAAAAAAATGTTTGGCAGAATTCTCCTGGGAAGCCATGAGGCCCTGGGCTCTTCTTTGTTGGGAGATTTTTATTTTTATTTATGATAGTCACACGGAGAGAGAGAGAGAGGCAGAGACATAGGCAGAGGGAGAAGCAGGCTCCATGCACCGGGAGCCCGACGTGAGATTCGATCCCGGGTTTCCAGGATCGCGCCGTGGGCCAAAGGCAGGCGCCAAACCGCTGCACCACCCAGGGATCCATGTTGGGAGATTTTTGATGACTGCTTCAATTTCCCTTGCTGCTTATGGGTCTGGTTAGGTTTCCTAATTCTTCCCATTTCAGTCTTGGTAGTTGATAAGTCTCCTGGAATGCATCCATTTTTCTAGATTGCCTAATTTGTTGGCATATATTTGCTCATAATATGCTCTTATAATGGTTTGTATTTTCTGGTGTTGGTTGTGATTTCCCCTCTTTCATTCATAATTTTGTTTGGGTCCTTTCTCTTTTCTTTTTGAGAAGTCTGGACAGTGGTTTATCAATCTTATTTTTTTCAAGGAACCAGCTGCTAGTCTCGTTGATCTGTTCTACCGTTCTTTTGGTTTTTATTTCATTGATTTCTTCACTAATCCTTATTACTCTGTTTTCCTGCTAAGCCTAGGCTTTATTTGCTATTTTACTCCAACTCCTTTAGGTATAAGGCTAGTTTGTGTGTTTGAGACCTTTCTTGTTTCTTGAGAAAGGCTTATATTGCTATATATTTCCCTGTTAGGGTCACTTTTGCTTCATCCCAAAGGTTTTGAACAGTTTTGTTTCATTTTCATTTGTTTCCATGAATTTAAAAAAATTCTTGTTTAATTTTTTGGTTGACCCCTTCATTGTGTAGTAGGATTCTCTTTTACCTCCATGTATTTGTGTTATTTCCAAATCTCCTCTTGTGATCAAATTCCAGTTTCAAAGCACTGTGGTCTGAAAATATGCAGGGAATTATCCCAATCTTTTGGTACCAGTTGAGATCTGATTTGTGACTCAGTACATGATCTATTCTGGAGAATGTTCCATGTACTCTCTTTTTTTTTTTTTTTTTTAAAGATTTTATTTATTTATCCATGATAGTCACAGAGAGAGAGAGAGAGAGAGGCAGAGACACAGGCAGAGGGAGAAGCAGGCTCCATGCACCGGGAGCCCGACGTGGGATTCGATCCCGGGTCTCCAGGATCACGCCCCGGGCCAAAGGCAGGCGCCAAACCGCTGCGCCACCCAGGGATCCCTCCATGTACTCTCGAGGTGAATGTGTATTCTGTTGCTTTAGGATGGAATGCTCTGAATATAACTGTGAAGTTCATCTGGTCCATTGTGTCATTCAAAACTCCTATTTCCTTGTTGATCTTCTGCTTAGATGATGTGTCCATTGAAGTGAATGGGATATTAAAGTCCCCTACTACCCTGGGTGGCTCAGTGGTTTGGAGCCTGCCTTTGGCCCAGGGTGTGATCCTAGAGTCCCGGGATCAAGTCCCACGTCAGGCTCCCGGCATGGAGCCTGCTTCTCCCTCTGCCCCCCCCCCTTCTCTGTGTCTATCATAAATAAATAAATAAATATTAAAAAAATAAAGTCCCCTACTATTATTGTGTTATTGTCAGTGTGTTTCTTTAATTTTGTTATTATTTGGTTTATATAATTGGCTGCTTCCATGCTAGGGGCATAAATATTTACAATTGTTAGATCTTGTTGGATAGACCCTTTAATTATGATATAGGATCCTCCCTCATTTCTTATTACGATCTTTGGTTTAGAATCTAATTTATCTAATATAAGGATTGCAACCTCAGCTTTCTTTTGATGTCCATTAGCATGATAAATGATTTTCCACCCCCTCACTTTAAATCTGGAGGTGTCTTTGGGTCTAAAATGAGTGTCTTGCAGACAGCATATTGATGAGTCTTGCCTTTTTTTTCCAATCTGATACCCTGTGTCTCTTGATTGGAGCATTTAGTCCATTTACATTTAGAGTAATTACTGAAAGATATGAATTTAGTCTCATTGTATTACCTGTAAAGTAACTGTTTCTGTATATTGTCTCTGTTCCTTTTTGATCTATGTTACTTTTGGTCTCTTGCTTCACTTAAAGGATGCTTTCTAATATTTTTTTGCAGAGCTGGTTTAGTGATCACAAATTCTTTTAGTTTCTGTTTGTCCTGGAAGGTTTTTATCTCCCTTTATGTTTTGAATGACATCTTAGCTGGATAAAGTATTTTTGTCTGCATATTTTTCTCATTTAGCACCCTTAATATATGATGCCAGTCTTTTCTGGCCTGCCAGGTCTCTGTGGATAGGTCTGCTGCCCAACTAATGTTTCTACCCTTGTAGGTTGTGAACCTCTTTTGCCAAACTGCTTTGAGGATTTTCTCATTATCTCTGAGATTTGCAAGTTTCATTATTATATATTGGGGTATTGACCTATCTTTTTGATTTTGAGAGGAGCTCTCGTGCCTCCTGACTTGAATGCCTGTTTCCTTCCTCAGATTAGGGAAGTTCTCCCCTATAATTTGCTCCAATATACCTTCTGATTCCCCCCCCTCCTTTTTTTTGGATCCTAATTATTCTAATATTGTTTTACTTTATGGTATCACTTATCTCTTGAATTCTCCCCTAGTAATCCAGTAGTTGTTTATCTCTTTTTTCTCAGCTTCTTTATTCTCTGTCATTTTTTTCTATATCACTAATTCTTTCTGCCTCATTTGTCCTAGCTGTTAAGTCTCCATTTTTATTGTATCTTATTAATAGTCTTTTTAATTTCAACTTGATTAGATTTTAGTTCTTTTATTTCTCCAGAAAGGGATTTTCTAGTGTCTTCTATACTTTTTTCAAGCTCAGCCAGTATCTTTATAATTGTTATTCTGAACCCTAGTTCTGACATCTTACTTATGTCCATATTGGTTAGGTCTCTGGCAGTCAGTACTGATTCTTGTTCTCTTTTTTGTGAGTTTTTCTGTCTTGTCATTCTGTCCAGAGAAGAATAGATGAAAGAGAACAAAATACTAAAATAACAACAATGACTCCAGAGAAATATACACTAAACAGATCAGAAGAGACCTCAAACTGAAAGAGAGAGAATGTAATCAGACTGGTGGACAGAAAATAGCAATCCACTGGATCCTATATGTATTTTGGTCTCTTTGTTAGAAAACTAGATTTCAAAATTGTTTTTTTTTTTTTAGACTTCAAAATTGTAAACAAAGAAAAACTTATATATGTACAAAATAAAAATTAAATACAATGAAAGGATAGAATATAACTGCAAAAATTAAAATCAAAAAAGATTTAAAGAAAGAGTTGAAAAAATAAGAAATTGGTTGAAAAGAGAATGAAATTTAAATGGAAAGACTACAGAATCGTGGGAAAAAAACCCTCATGTATCCTTTACATTATTTTCCCCTAGTGCTGGAGTTTTGCAGTTCTCTATGATCAGTAAACTTGGTTTTAGCAGCTCTTCTTGCTAATCTCAGGGAAGGGGCCTGTTGCATTGATTCTTAGGTGTCTTTGCCCTGGGCGGAATTGCACTGCCCTTGCCAGGGGGCCAGGCTCAGAAATATGCTCCAGATTATTTGTATGATTTTGGTTCCCTGAAGACTTTCTGCCCAACTTTAGGGGATGAGAGTGAACAGGATGGCCTCCTAATCTCCAGCCCAGGAGCTGAAAGCTGGGGGTCGCATCCCTCAGTGCACCCTCAGGGAAAAGCACTCAGTTACTCTTGTCTACCCAGCCTAATACTGTTTCTATCTCAAGGATGCCATCCCCTTTCAGGTGTCCAAACCCTGCAGACTCCTGTAGCATGCTCTCTGCCATTCCTCCTGTGGGTTGGAAGGGGGGAGGCCTCGAAGGTTCTGCCACTTGCTAGGCCCCTGCTTGCAGAGTGGTTGCGCCGACCTGCCATGGTTCAAGATTTATGGCAACTCTGAGCTGAGAGCCCACTCGTGGGCTTCCTGATTGCAGGCAGTTTCCCAGCTCCGATGTCTGTAACTCTGCCACACTCAGGTAACCCCCGCTTCTTGTGACCCCGAGGATCCTGAGACCTCACTGTCCCACCTAGGATTCTGCTCTGCTTGGGCACCTGTGTACCTTTCAGGCAGGGACATCCCTCACAGGAGCAGACTTCTAAAAGTTCTGATTTTGTACTCTGCTGCTCTATCACTTTTCAGTGCCAGGGGCTGGAAGCTCCTCCGCCGGCAGTCTATCTTCCAATATATTGCCTCGGATTCACTTCTCCACACCTCCTACCTTGCCGAAAGAGGTCTGTTTTCTATGTGTAGAGTTGTAGCTATTCTTTTCTTAGCACCCTGGTTGAGTTTGCAGGTGTTCAGATTGATTTGGTAGCTATCTAGCTGAATTTCTGGGACCAGACAAAACTGAGGTCTCCTACTCCTCCCTGAACTTTACTCTCTTTTATTCCTGTCTTAGTCTCTTTGGACTGCTCTACAAAAACACCATAAACCAAATGGCTTATCCACAGTAAACACTTATTTCTCCAGTTCTGGAGGCTGAAAATTCCAAGATCCTGGTGCTGGCCGATTCAGTGTTTGATGAGGGCTCTTTCTCACAATAACCCAATGGCAATTGGCTTTCTGGGGTCTCTTTTGTAAGGGTGCTAAGCCCAGTCTCGAGGGCTTTGCTGTCATTACGTAATCAGTGTGCAAAGGCCTCATCTCCTAAAACCATTACTTGGGGGTTAGGATTTAATAATATGAATTCTGGAGGGTAGGTGGGGAGACATGAACATTCAGACCATAACAATCTCTTTCATGTCTTCTCTCTTTTCTACACATCTATATCACACCTGTTAGAGTTCCAGTTTCTCCTTAAACCCTCCTCTGCTGTAGAAAGGTATTTTTACTCCTATAGAATTTTTCTAATCAGCATCAATTATGTTGCTAGAATGTGAGCTTCATATACGTAGAGATTTATTTGTCTGTCCCCTCCCCTACTTTATTTTCAATCCCTAAGATAGTGTTGAAATGAAAGTTGGCACTTAATAAATATTTGTGGAATGAATAAATTTTGGTTCTTAATTTTTGATGGCTGGGCTTAGTGTTTCTTGGATTTTTTTTCTTTCCTTAATAAGATTCTAAATTCTTGGAATATAGGAATCTTGCTTTATATTTTCCTTGTATTCATGAATTCACAACTAGTGAATATCTACTTTAAATCAGGTTAGTGTCTGCCCTAAATGAATTTATAATCTAATTGGAAACAAAAATGTTAAAGACATAATCTCTCATATGATAATGTAATTACACAATTCTGATAAACACTTTGTAGGAAGATAGAATAATTAAGGTACCTAACTCCCACCCCCAACCCCCACCGTGTTGGGATCAAGGAAAGTCTTCTTAAGGACTAAATAACTAGGGAGGAAAAGAGGTGGGGAAAGAACCAGTGCCAAGCCAAAAAGGAACATCAGGTGTGGAAGTTTTGACTAAAACTAGAGGGAGGATTACCTGAGCTGAGATAGAGGGAACTAAAATATGTTTTAAAATCTTATTTTGAGTCAATTGTAAACAGACTCTTTAATTATACAAATATAAAGAAATACTTATACTTTGTTTCTAGGGAAACCTGAAAGAAAAACAGGGATGTGGATGTTTTAGACATAAGTCTTAGTCAGTGCCAGGTTTGAAATGTAAATAATTGTATATAGCTTGTTGACCTTAAAAATAAAACAGCTATTGTACCAGCAAAAATGGGTTTATTTCAGAATAGCAGAGGATTGGAATTTGTGACAAACAAGCTACAGCAAATCCATAGGCAAGTCCGACAAACAGAGGAGAAGAATGCTATTTCATGGAGAAGAAGAATGCTATTTCATGGAGAAGAAGAATGTTAGGAAGAGTTGTTTTGAATGAAAGTCCATTAAATAAAAGCAAGAGTTCAGGATGATGATGGTTTCTTATCTGGCTGAGTGCCTAGTTTAGTTGATTTCTTATGTAAGAGATGCAATGTATATCTTTTCCTGTCGGGACCTATAACTGCTGACGTTTTCCTGCTGACAGTTCTGTTGGAGTCTATAATTGCAATTCTTGCTGTAATTGATGTTAAGTGTCAAGGCATGAGAGCTCCCCCTTCTGGCTTCCTGGCTCCATTTTAGCAAGGTTTCCTTTATTAATTTTCAGTTGAGTCCTTATTACACGGGGACTCAGTTGCTTCTGTGGTGGGAAAGGTTTCTTGACTTTATACTTACACTTCATGGTACAGTAAAGGAGGCTTAACCTTGGGGAGGCAGATGTGGGTTTATTCAAGAATTGCTTGGAGGAGATCCAGATCTTTTGTATCAGTGCCAAGGACCCAGAGTCTTTATCTTCTACTAGAAGAGACAATAATGAGGAATAGGATGGGGTTTGGCATAACCCAGTCTATGCTGGATTGTTGATCTTACACATGGCTGTAAGACCAAATAAGCTAAAATATGCTGATGCTTTCTTTCCAAATGACTGCTCCAATAGCATAGTGGAAAATGGATTAGAAGGGACAAAAGTGGATTCATTCTAGGTTATTATGTATTTATAGACCTTCTTAGCCCGTTTCTTCACATGTACTGGGCCATTTTAATTTTCTTCAAACTTCTAATATTTATCATAATATCTGCCTTATAAATAGTATGCTGTCTGTATTTGCTTATTGGATGAATAAGCTCCTTTTCATTAGGAGCTACTTAAAAAATCAATTTAAAGGGAATGGAACAAGATATCCTCGGATCACCAGAATTTGTAAATAAGAACATCTTTTGACAATAAAAATAATGTACACATTTAATTCTTATACATTTATATGAATGTATGTAACATACATTTATTGCTCATCACTTTTTATTTCTGAAGTGATTACTTATTCTTACTTTACTCTCTCTTTCTTTTTTTTTTTAAAGGCAGAGAGAGACATAGAGGGAGAGAGAGAGAGATGAGGAGGGAAAGAGAGAGAGAGAAGCGGCAGAGGGAGAAGGAGAGAGAGAATCTTAAGCAGGCTCCGTGTCCAGCACAGAACCAGATGTAGGGCTTAATCTCACAACCCCGAGATCATGACTTGAGCCGAAATCAAGAGTAGGATACTTAACTGATTGAGCCACCCAGATGCCCCCATTCTCACTTTTTTTCAAAAAGTGATTTAAAGGATGGATAAAACTATGCATGAGTCATTTGTAGGGGGGGAAAAACAGGAAAACCTGGTAAATATGCTGCAGAAGAGATGTGAGGAGGACCCATGAAGGTGGCTAGAGTAGATTTCCCAGAAGAATGACCAGAATATGACTAACAGGAAAGGAACCATGACTTCACTGATTATGGAGAAACCTATTTAAGAAAGGAAGATGAGAATCGAGGTAGAATCAGGAAAGAGAGAAACCAGAGAGGCTGATTTGAGTGCTTATAGTATAACTTGGCTGGGAGAAGCACTGGAAGGTGGCAACTCATCTTTTAGCCACATAGCAGCAATTCTGCCCCAGATTTCTCTTGGCCATGGATGAAACAACCCTCAGCACTCTACAGCTGTCTTGCTTTCATTTCTTTTGATTGTAAATTTGGCCTTTCAACCCTTTGACACAACGAAGGAGGAGGCATTTTATTTTGAAGATGTTCTGGCTACTAGAAAAATATACATAGCACTAAGCATCTGATGCATGGCTCAGTCTCCTGTGAATTTGATGTTATGAACTGGCCATAAAAGCTTGACTCAACCAAGTTTTACAGTTTTACACCTTAAAACCAAGGGCCATTTTAAGGATCTCAAATGGAGATGATCACACTGAGGTAGTGGTGGGTCTGGATTTTTGATATTCTGTCTCACTTTCTCTAACCCCATAGGAATTTTATAAGAAGAAACTGCCTCATTAGAGTAGCACATTCCTAGACAAACTTGCAGAATCTCTGTTGTGGAGTCATTTGCTTTGGTTTTAGGAGTGCTGGGCAGACTGGGTCACAGTATGTTCCAGATAGAAGTTGCAAAGAATATACCCCTGATACACTTTTGTAAAGGAAGGTCAATTGTAAAGTTTGAGGCTGAGACTTTAGTCAACAGTGAGCAAGCTGATGTGTTCCTTAACTCATTCAACACATAGGTGTTGATGAACCATCTGGTTTGTAAGGTCTTTAATGGCAGACTCATAGGCTGGGATTTTCCTGGTTTCAAAGAACATTTCCTCCAGTTCACTAGATTCAGCATCCTATCACCAACTTCCTAGGATGCTCAAACCAGAGAATTCTCAGATCCCTGAGATGTTTGTATGCTCTAATTTAAGAAATATTGAATCGAAAGAGTAGATGACCACTACTTACTCACAGAGGACTTATGGGACCCCACGATTATGTCTGTGTTTCTTGGAGTTCCAGGAACTCCATTTTAAGAAGCAGTGAGGAGATGATTGCCTTCACCTGACCATTTATTCATGAACAAAGTTGGGTTAACCAATTTTATTTGCATTTATGTTGAAGTCCCACCCAAAATATTGTTAGTCATTTTCTAGTGAAAATAATACTTGATGGATTTAAAGTAAGTAAACCAATAAAGTTTTTGTTTGTTAGAATAACAAAAAGAGTGGTGAAAATTACTGAAGCATAGAAGTCACACCGGAATGTGCTTGGCATCATTGCCTATTTTAAACTGGTTTGATGAGGCGAGTGTTTTTCCTCCAACTTCAAGGGGGAGACACGAGGAAGAGACAAAGAGTAATGGCTCAAGCATTATAAATAACAGTGGTGCATTATAACTGTCATCATGGTAGTTGACAAGATTTTATTTTTAACAGAGGACAGAGTACATTGAAGCTACTAATTAGTCAGCAAGTTGTTTTCTTTTTAATTGTTGTTGTCAGCTAGTTGCTTTCTGCTCAAAATGCAGAAGTGAACTTTAGCACTATGTATTATAGGGTGGTGACAGCAATCCATTAATTAAAGGCAACTCTTGTGATTTGAAAACGTTTTTAACTTATGAACTTGCAGAATGAAAGACTCCATGATTATTCCTGGGACAAATTCTATGACAAATTTTCCAATTGTTAATGAATTTCAGTGCATGATTGATCATCAGAGAATAATAAATCATGAAATCATGACTGGGATCACCAAATCACCAAGACCTATGTATAAGCAACTATGTGTATGTATGTGTGCAGATGTAGTACAATAATTTCACCAGAGAGATGAGGATTTTATCCACCCTTGGGTAATTTCAAGTATTAGCATCTGAGCAAAATGTTGCTATTATTCAGAAATTCTTTTAAAAGATTTTATTTATTCATGAGACACACACACACACACACACACAGAGAGAGAGAGAGAGAGAGAGAGGCAGAGACAAAGGCAGAGGGAGAAGCAGGCTCCATGCAGGGAGCCCTATGTGGGACTAGATCTTGAGATTCCAGGATCATACTCTGGGCCAAAGGCAGGAGCTAAACAGCTGAGCCACCCAGGGATCTCCTATCCAGAAATTTTGAACATAAAGTCAACTTTTAAAATCTGTTGACTTTAAAATCATAAAGTTAACTTTTAAAATCTGTTAAAATCTGGCTATTATAATAACATAATGATTCTTTCAAAATTAGAGAAATATTTGGGAATATTGTTAAATTATGTAAAAATGGATATTACTGGGGAAAAAGTGATTATAACTGCCTGAGGAAGACCTTCCATAAGTGAGCAGTTCCTTAATGGAAACTTCAGTGAACATTTTTATTATTTCCCTAATTTTATTCTCCTTTGTCATCCTCTCTCCTTCCCCAGATATACCAAACTCTATAGTGGAGCTTTCTGTTTTAGTCTGGTTCTAGGGATATAGGGCATTTGGCCATAAAACTCCTTGTCTAATCTTGAACAAAGATCTCCAAACTTTGAACAAATAAACAAAAAAGTAAAAAGAAGGAAGAAAGAAAAGAAAAAGAAACTTATTTCTTCATAATATCTAGCTCTTGGAAATACTGAAACTCTAAAATTTTGGTAGTAAGGGGATAATAGAATTCCCTGTGGAAGAAATTCTAACTGGGCTAGGTGAGATTTAACTACATTCAAATACAAATACCTACTGGCTGGACAGGTAATGAAAGTGAAGAAGTAGGCTGGGGTTAAGAAAAATGTGATGAGTAGCTAGGTACAAAGTACAAATCATTTTCCTCCTACTTCTATTCTCTATAAGAAACAAATTAGGCAATCTGGAAGAAATGGATGCATTCCTAGAGACTTATCAACTACCAAGACTGAAATGGGAAGAATTAGGAAACCTAACCAGACCCATAACCAGCAAGGGAAATTGAAGCAGTCATCAAAAATCTCCCAACAAACAAGAGCCCAGGGCCTCATGGCTTCCCAGGAGAATTCTGCCAAACATTTTTTTTTTTAAGATTTTATTTATTTATTCATCAGACACACACATACACACACACACACACAGAGAGAGAGAAAGATGCAGAAACACAGGCAGAGGGAGAAGCAGGGTTCAAGCAGGGAGCCCGATGTGGGACTCCATCCCAGGATCCCAGGATCACGCCCTGGGGCTAAACTGCTGAGCCACCCAGGGATCCCCATCTGCCAAACATTTAAACAAGAATGAATACCTATTCTTCTGAAGCTGCTTCAAAAAGTAGAAATGGAAGGAAAACTTCCAAACCCTTTCTATGAGGAAGCATTACCTTGATCCCCAAACCAGACAAAGACCCCCACCAAAAAGGAGAATTACAGACCAATACCCCTGATGAACATGGATGCAAAGATTCTCACCAGGATACTAGCCAATAGGATCCAATAGTACATTCAAAGGATTATTCACCACAACCAAGTGGGATTTATGGCTGGGCTGCAAGGGTGGTTCAACATCCCCAAATCAATCCATGTGATACATTACATTAATAAAAGAAAGGGTGGGCAGCCCGGGTGGCTCCGCAGTTTAGCGCCGTCTTCAGCCCAGGGCGTGATCCTGGAGACCCGGGATCGAGTCCCACGTCGGGCTCCCTGCATGGAGCCTGCTTCTCCCTCTGCCTGTGTCTCTTCCCCCCCCCCCCCTGTGTCTCTCATAAATAAATAAATTCTTAAAAAATAAATAAATAAAAGAAAGGGCAAGAAACGTATGATCTTCTCAATAGATGCAGGAAAAGCATTTTGTCAAATGGTATGCTTTGTCAAGTATGGCATCCCTTCTTGATGAAAACTCTTCACAGTGTAGATAGCACACAGAAGCCATCTACAAAAAGCCCACAGTGAGTATCATTCTCAATGTTCCTGACCTTGGGGGAAAAGCTCTCAGCTTGGGAACATGGCAAGGATGTCCACTATCACCACTGCTGTTCAACACAGTGTTTTTTTTTTTTAAAGATTTATTTATTTATTCATGACAGACAGAGAGAGAGAGAGAGAGAGAGGCAGAGACACAGGCAGAGGGAGAAGCAGACTCCATGCAAGGAGCCTGACATGGGACTTGATCCCGGGTCTCCAGGATCACACACTGGGCCAAAGGCGGCACCAAACCGCTGAGCCACCAGGGCTGCCCATCAACACAGTATTTATTAGAAGTCCTGGCTTCAGCGATCAGACAACAAAAAGAAATAACAGGCGTCTGAATTGGCAAAGAAAAAGTCAAACTCTCCCTCTTCGTAGATGACATGATACTGTATACAGAAAACCCAAAGACTCCACCCCCAAATTACTAGAACTCATACAGGAATTCAGCAAAGTGGCAGGATATAAGATCAACGCACAGAAATCAGTTGCATTTCTGCACACTAACAAAGAGGCAGAAGAAAGAGAAATTAAGGAGTCAATTCCATTTACAGTTGCACCCAAAACCATGAGATGCCTAGGAATAAACCTAACCAAAGAGGCAAAGGATCTGTACTCAGAAAACTGTAGAACACTATAAGAAACTAAAGAAATTGAGGAAGACCCAAAGAAATGGGAAAAAAGTTCACCCTCATGAATTGGATGAACAAATATTATGAAAATATCTATGCTACCGAGAGCAATCTATACATTCAATACAATGCTTATCATCAACTTTTTTCACAGAGCTGGTAACAAATAATCCTAAAATCTGTAATGAACCAGAAAAAACGCCAAATAGCCAAAGGTATGTTGAAAAAGGAAACCAAAACTGGTGGCATCACAACCCTTGACTTCAACCTCTATTGCAAAGCTATAATCATCAAGACAGTATGGGACTGGCACAAAAATAGACACATAGATCAATGGAACAGAATAGAGAACCCAGAAATGGACCCCTTGACTCTATGGTCCACTAGTCTTCTTCTTCTTCTTCTTCTTCTTCTTCTTCTTCTTCTTCTTCTTCTTCTTCTTCTTCTTCTTCCTGTAGGGAGCCTGATGGGGGACTTGATCCCAGGACCCCGGGATCACACCCTGAGCTGAAGGCAGATGTTGAACTGCTGAGCCACCAAGATGTCCCGGTCCACTAATCTTTGACAAAGCAGGAAAGAATATCCAATGGAGAAAAACAGTCTCCTCAACCAATGGCGTTGGGACATTTGGACAGCCACATGCAGAGAATGAAACTGGACCATTTTCTTATACCACTCACAGACATCGACTCAAACTGGATGAAAGACCTAAATATGAGACAGGAATCCATCAAAATCCATCACAGCCTTTGTGACCTTGGCCACAGCAACTTCTTATTAGACACATCTCAAAGGCAAGGGAAACAGAGGCAGAAATGAACTACCGGGACTTCATTTTGCACAGCAAGGGAAACAGTCGACCAAACCAAAAGACAATCGATAGAGTGGGAGATATTTTCAAATGTCTTATCAGATAAATGGCTAGTATCCAAGATCTATAAAGAACTTATCAAACTCAACAGCCTAAGGACAAATAATCCAATCCAGAAATGGGCAGAAGCCATGAACAGACCTTTCTCCAAGGAAGTCATACAAATGGCCAACAGAGACATGAAAAAATGCTCCACGTCACTTGGCATCAGGGGAATACAATTCAAAATCGCGATGAGCTACCACCTCATCCCAGTCAGAATGGCTAAAATGAACAAGTCAGGAAATGACAGATGTTGAGAAGGATGCAGAGAAAGCGGACCCTCCTTGCACTCTTGGTGGGAATGCAAACTGGTGTAGGCACTCTGGAAAACAGTATGGAGGTTCCTCAAAAAATTGAAAACAGGGGCACCTGGGTGGGTCAGTTAGTTAAACATCTGTCTTTGGCTCAGGTCATGGTCCCACGGTCCTGGGATTTAGCCCCACATTGGACTCCCTGCTCTGTAGGGAGCCTGCTTCTCCCTCTCTGCTGCCACTCCCCCAGTTGTGTTCTCTCTTGGGTAAATAAATAAATAAATAAATAAATACATTTTTTTTTAAAGTTGAAAACAGACCTACCCTACATTCAGCAATTGCACTACTGGGTATTTACCCCAAAATGTAGTGATCCAAAGGGGCACCTCCACCCCAGTATTTATAGTAGCAATTTCCACAATAGCCAAAGTATGAAAAGAGCCTAGATGTCCATTGACAGATGAATGGATAAAGAAGATGTGGGAGATACATATATATATAAATCACACCAGCCATCAAGAAGGGAAATCTTGCGATTTGCAATGTCGTGGATGGAAGTAGAGGATATTATGCTAAGAATATAAGCCAATCGAAGGAAGACAGTTATACGACCTCAGTCATATGTGGAATTTAAGAAACAAACAGAGGATCAGAAGGGGAGGGAAGAAAAAATAAAATGAGATGAAATCAGAGAGGGAGACAAACCATAAGAGACTCTTAAGCATAGGAAACAAACTGAGAGTTGCTGCCAGGGGAGGGCAGTGGAAGGATGGGGTAGCTGGGAGATGGGCATTAAGGAGGGCATGTGATGTAATGAGCACTGGGTGTTATAGGAGGTTGATGAATCACTGACCTCTACCTCTCAAACTAATAATACATCATATGTTGATTAATCAAATTTAAATACAAAATATTTGGGCAGCCTGGGTGGCTCAGTGTTTAGTTCCGCCTTCAGCCCAGGGTGTGATCCTGGAGAACAGGGATCGAGTCCCATGTTGGGAGCCTTCTTCTCCCTCTGCCTGTATCTCTGCCTCTCTCTCTCTCTCTCTCTCTCTCTCCCTCTCTCTCTCTGTCTCATGAATAAGTAAACAAAATCTTAAAAAAAAAAACCAAAATAATTGCCAATAAAAAAAGAAAACAAACAAACACATCAGTGCCATAATGATGGCTAAAGACCACGAGAGGGATGAAGATGGAGAGGTTTATCCTATAGGAAGCAAACTCAGTGTTGTCTGATTGTAAGATAGTCTGAAAATTTTAATTTTAGTGTGGAGATTTTAAAATGTATGCAGTCAATTCAAATTTTCTAAACAACATTGGATGGGTCCTTATAAAGACCCTCTAGTTTCTGACTGCTCACTTACATAAAATTAGTGAATAAATGGACTGGGGACAAGCGAGCTTGGGCTTTCTGATCAGAGGCTTCCCTTCTCCCTGTACGTACTCCTTGAACCTGCATTCTTGCTCTTTTGGGACATTCTGTTCCAATTTAGAAAATGTGCATTGAGTATATCACTATGTCATAACAGTTTGCTATGGCATGAAAAATTTTTTAACTACTAGCTCTCACTCCTACATTTGGAGACCAGATAGAGTAGGTTCAGCTATCAGGTCCTATGATAGTGCTTCCCAGTCAGACTGTAGATTAGAATCTGTGAGGTCATATTTTTAAAAAAGGTCTATCTATCTATCTATCTATCTATCTATCTATCTATCTATCATCTATCTATCTATCGAAAATGAGCAGCAGGGACAGAAAGAATTCCAGGCAGACTCTGTGGAGCCTGAAGTGGAGCTCAATCTCATGACCTCCAGATACTGGCCTGAGCTGAAACCAAGAGTCTGAAGCACCACCAATTGCATCATCCAGGCACCCCTATGGATCACATTCTAGATCCAAAAGTGTCAAAATCATCCTCGAAGAGCTCCCTAGGCATGCTCCATTATGGATGCCAATAGACTATCTCTTACCGTGCCAGTTTTCCTTCCAATATCGGGATAGATTCATTGCTCCTTGGACTGGGCACAACTGAAGCAAATGCTTGGCTTTTAGGGTTGAGCAGTTTGAAAATATGTACTCTAGCTTTTAATGCTAGATTCACATCTGGAAAGGGAAATGTTCACACTTTGAGAAACCCCTTCTTACCCCAGAAACTGACACCTTGACAAGGAAGAGAAGATTTATGTTCCTCATCTCAAAATGCTACCTGAGTGGAATGACCACTATTTCATTTTTGCTCTTTTCATTTTTTAGTCATACGATTTAATTCATATAAGTTAAAAATGAGGTATGAGGCATGAGGTATTAGACAACTCCGTCATAAATAATGTGCCTCCATGCACTATTATTTTTTTTGTTGGCGAAATGCTTTTATTTAGGTCAGTGGTTTTCAAAATACAGCCAGGGACTCTTGGAGGTCCCTGAGACATTTTGAAGGTTCATGAAGTCACAAATATTCTTATAGTAATACTTTATTTTTAATATTTAATATTAAATAGTTAGATGTAATTTTAATTAATAGTTAGATGTAATTTTCTCTTTTTGCCCTCATTCTCACACATGTGTGATTGATGGTATTTAAATTTTCTTTTTAGATTTTTAAAAAATGTATTTATTCATCACACACACACACACACACACACACACACAGAAGCAGAGACACAGGCAGAAGGAAAAGCAGGCTCCATGCAGGGAACCCGATGTGGGACTCGATCCCGGGACTCCAGGATCATGCCCTAGGCCAGAGGCAGGTGCTAAATCACTGAGCCACCCAGGGATCCCCTAAATTTTTTTTTTTTTTTGAGTAGAGTTGACACACAATGTCAAATTAGTGGGATCCCTGGGTGGCGCAACGGTTTAGCTCCTGCCTTTGGCCCAGGGCGTGATCCTGGAGACCCAGGATCGAGTCCCACATCGGGCTCCTGGTGCATGGAGCCTGCTTCTCCCTCTGCTTGTGTCTCTGCCTCTCTCTCTCTCTCTCTGTGTGACTATCATAAATAAATAAAATTAAAAAAAAAACAATGTCAAATTAGTTTCAGATGTACAACATAGTGATTTGACAAGTTTATACATTATGCTATGTTCACCACAAGTATAGATATCATCTGTCACCATACAAGGTTATTAAAATATCAATGACTATATTCCTATGTTGTGCCTCTTATTCCCATGACTTATGCATTCAGAATCTAAAGGATGAGTTTTCCAGAGTTGTCTTTTTAATCTGATTCGATTTAAATGCGACAATGCCTCTATTTTCAGTGATAAGGACGGCACTAGTAGTCCACAGCATGATTTGGTAAGAGACATGCGAAATATGGCCATTGGATATCCCTAATCAATATTAATAGAAGGCAAGATTCTAGTTAACCATATATTTGCTACTTTAGATCATTTTAGTTAAACAAGGGAATATAATGAAATTGGCTATTTGTTCCTAACTACACTCCATTAGTAGGGAAAAAAAAAGGATGAACTCAAGGTTACAAATTCTTGGGTTGCACTCCAAATGAATGATCTGAAAGCTTCTGTATATATCCTGAAAAAAACCCTAATCTTCTGTAGTCATGGGCCAATATTTCTGATAAGCATACCTAGAGTCTCACCCTGGAGTGACTGGATTACAACACAAAAGTGATGGTGTTGATTGGAAAGAAACTGGATCCTGAAAACTGACAAGAGGAATCTGAGTAAATCTTGACAGAACAAGGGGTTATCCAACCCTTAAATTCTGCTGAGTCATCTTTGCCAGTGGAAGCAGCTTTCTGTCTCTGCCTGAAGAACTTAGTCCTCCTTTGCCTGAAGAACTTGTAATGGCCTCCCCTGAGGCACTTGCTTGAAAGACTATGATGATTCTTTTCTGGACTTGCCTCCACCACTCATAGCTTCTGGACCTGTAACTAAAGTCAAGCAGGCCCTGAAAGGTGAAATACAAAGTATAATCCATGGGGAGGTGTACTATACTCCAGAAGAACTGCATGATTTAAAAAATTCATACAGGCAGAAATCTGCAGAATTTCTGTGGAAATGGATATTAAGGGTGTGAGAGCATGGTGGAAGGAATATAGCATTAGATCAGGTGAAATCTATTGAGATGGGCCCACTAAACAGAAATTCCAGATTTGGTGTTCAGCTCCAGGGGTTACAAAGGACTCTAACGGTACGACTTGTGGTCTGAAACCAAAGGTGGTCTACATGAAAGAAGTTGAGAAGGCAACACTACCTTGGTATACGGTAGAGGAAAGTATCCAAAGGCTTAGAGAGATTGGAATGTTGAAGTGGATTTATCATGTAAGGCCTGATCACTCATTTTAGGAAGATCCAAAGACATACCTCTTACTTCATCTGTGAGAAAGAAATTTGTGAAAGGGAGCTCTGGCATCCTTGAAGAGCTCTACGGTTGCTTTTCTATGAAGGTCAGAATTCACAATGGGAACTGCTAACCATTGAATTGGGGTCCTTAAATGTTAATGGGAATAATGGGACTGTAGGAAGGGGTTGAGTGGCTGCACTTAACTGCCACAGACAAGGTGAGTATGATGACTGTAATGGAGAGCAGAGTGAGAGTAGTAACCAGAATAGTTTGACTCCAAGAAACTTCTGGCATTGACCAGTTGATCAAAAGAAATAGACGGGCTGTGTACTATATTCTCACATATATAAATGGAAAACTTCTAGGTTTAGTCAACAGAAGTCTATTTTGAATCACAACACAGATAGTCTTGGTCCTTCAATCAATTTCCAAACTTGAAATAGTTTACAGACCCAGGACCACTTAAAAGAAGGGGAAGCTGGGTCCCCTTGAGACTTCCTCAAGTATTATACTGTTAATCTTTTGGTCTTCCACCAAAAGACTTAAGGCCATTTATCAGAGTGACTGTGCATTGAAGAAAGGGAAATAATCAGACTTTCAGGGAATACTGGAGGCTATTTCTGCACTGACACTGACTTCTAAAGACCCAAAATATCACTTCGGTTTATCAGTAAAAATAGGAGCATATGGAGGTCAGGCGAATGATGGAGTTTTAGCTCGGGTCCATTGAGTGGTGAGCCCAATAAATTCTCAAATCCATCCTGTGGCTATTTCCCCAGTTCTGCAATGCATAATCGCAATAGACATACTCAGCAACTGGCAGGATCCTCATGTTGGATCCCTACCCTGTGGAGTGAGAGATTTTTGGATGAGAGATCAGGAGAGGGATGTGGGGTATTGGAGGGGATGTTGAGGGGAATGTGTGGAGGGGGAACTGGGATGTGATCAAAGACCTCAGAGAAGAAGAAACTGCAGGAACTGGAAAAAGATGAGAAAGGCTTTGTTGGAAGGTGATGGGACTTAAAGTTGGAGTGCTTCAAGAACTAGCCTAAGATATTTGGACTTTACTTTGTGACCATTAGGGTCACATTGCTGACCTTGAATAACAGTGTGGAGTGAAGTAAAATTCTGTGCAGGTGAAGGAGTGGATAATGGGCAGGGAGTTACAGATGAATGAAAAGATTTCTGATAGTAAGCAGTTTACAGTGATTTTTGTCAAAAAATGTAATATTTTAGACTCATACATTATATACATAGAAGAGAATCATGTGATCTACCGTTCAAACCAGGATATTTTCGACAGTGAAAGGAAGCATTATTGAAATAGGCAGTAGGAGAAAAGGTGAAAAACAGGATTGTCCTGAACAACGTCATTATTGAGCACTTTACCATCAGCTAAATTTGTAAAATATAATCTCAAAATCCCAATAACCATCTCACCAAGTGGGTTATTATCCCAGTTAACAGAGATGATCAGTGTAGTGAATTAAATTGCAGCCTTCCAAAAGCCATACCCAAATCCTAACCTGTGAATGTGACTTTATTTGGAAAAAAGGTCTTTACAGATTTAGGATAGTTAAGTGAAGGATTTTGAGATGAGATCACCCCGATGAGTGTGGGTCCTCAGTCTGGGATGACGAGTGTCTTTATCAGAGGAGAGAAGAGAAGAAGAGACGGAGGAAGGCTGAGACAATGAGTGGAGTGATGCTGCCACCAGCCAGCGGATGCTGGGAGCCACTGGGAGCCACTAGGAGTGAGAGGAAGCAAGGAGAGCTTGTTCCCTGCCCTGGCCCCCTCCTGGAGCTTTTGGAAGGAGCTTGGCCCTGCAGACACCTCAACTTCAGACTTCTGGCTGCAAGAATTGAGAAAATAAATATTTGTTGTTTTAAGTCACTAAGTCTGTGGTCATTTGTAAGGCAGCCCTAGGAAGCTAGCGGAGTAAGTGAAGGGAATCTTAACTGCATGAAAGGAAACCTAAGGATCCTACTTGGGTTTAATTGAAAGAACCTCAAGGGCTGCAGGAGGGGGAGAGGTGATGTGAGTGCAGGGAACATTGGGATCACCCACCCTTTCACTCCTTCCCTCCCTCACCCTCATCATCTGCAAAGGTGCACCTATCTTGGCTCTTCTGCATTTTAGGCAAGAAAAAGAGGGAGAGCTTTTGCACTTGCACCAACTCGCCTTCTGATCTCTGTGCAGAGCTTTGTTGTTAACAAAGGAGTTTCAGACTCACAACCACATCTGACTGCAAAAGGAATCCATTTTACTGATGAGAAAGCTCAGACTTTTACTTTTCCATGCTGCAGTGAACCTGAGACCACAAATTCCTGGTTATTACCATTCTACTTTTCTAGTGTGGAACAATAATTCTTCCACAATAGTGAAAAAAAAAAAAAAAAACCAGCAAACCAAAACCAGTTCATGGAGTTCGGTCATGAGCATCAGAAATTACTAGGGATTGTGGGCACCCAGCACCTGTGTCTGGCTGGGTAGAAAAAACCATCCTTATAACTGAGTGGCCTGCACTGGGTGTCTGTTGGGTAAACTTTGGTACAATCATTTAGCTTTCCTCAGTCACCTTCCTTTGAGGAAAGATAAGGACAGTAAGAATTTTGTCCGAAGTGTTAAATGATTCAATATAATCTTTGAGGTTTTATGCTGAATGTGTTTGTTTTCAGCAAGGACTTTGGACAGATTTTGGCAATTGCGTCCTCCTTCTTTTTGTAAACTGGCAGAGAGAGGCACAGAGCAACCAAAGCCCTGAAACGTCTTCATCCCATGACTTGGTTCTTATGACCAAGTCATAATTATTTTCTTTCCTGGCGGCTGCGGAGGTTTGTGATACACACCTGGCAAGAGTGTGCGGAGCACAAACATTTACATTCTTTGCCCTGGGGCTTCTCTCCTCCTTCCTGCGCCCCATTTCCTCCACACCCTGGGCATGGGCAGCTTTCTACGTAGTGTTTGCTCTCAACACTGCTTCAATTCATTTTGCTGGCCCTCCCAGTTTTTCCAGCTTGAAATAGCACCCGAAGGAGAGCCGCGTGTGTGAGATTTTGCTCTCATTCTGTAATGGGTTTGGAAGCTCTGGGCAGCCTGTTTCCAGCTCCTAGGGTCCCGACATCCCTTCTTAGGTTCATTCTAGGACAGAGCAGGTCTCCCAGAGACACGAACTGCAGCGAAGCAAATAGCCAGAGAGGGTTTTGCCCTTCATCTTCTAGGAAGAGCTGGCAAGGCTGCAGGGCCGGGGGTGGGGCGGGGCGGGGCGCGGGGTGGCAGGCGGGTGCGGGGAGCGGTGCTGCACGCCCGGGAGGAGCGCGGCGCCGGTGGAGCCTGGAGCCCGCCCGGCATCTCCCGGCAGCTTCTGTGCGCGCAGGGTGTTGGGTGGACGGCAGGGCGACCGTGGCTGGAATCTTTCCCCAGGACGAGAGCGGGTCGCAGCCGGAGGACTCCGGTGCAGGTGCGGTAGGCGCTGGAGCCCCGGGAGACCGCCCGAGCCGACCGCGTGAGGGGAGGCGTGGGGGACCCGGGAGCGGCGCCGACGGCAGCTCGGCCTTTCCCTCTGCCTGAAAGCCCCTCTGAAGAGGCTGCTTGGCACCCCCACAAACGCGACCTTCTCAAACGTCCCGGATGCGTCAACAGTTCGCTTTGGGGGTGCGAACATTTTGCAGAAAGCGCTGCTCCCCGCAGGACCTCGGTTGGGCGAGTTGGGGAGGCGGGGCCGGGGGAGGCAGGGCCGGCGCGGCTGGGGCGCGGGCAGGGCGCATCCAGCCTGCGCGCCCCGGGTTGGGTGGCGGGGGACGGGGGGCAAGGGCCAGCGCAGGAAGCAGCGCGGAGACTGGGCGCCGGGTCCGCCCGCGGCGGGTGTGCGGTGTGCGGGGCGGTGAGTCAGCCGTTGGGTCGTCGCGGTCGCCACCCAGAGGAAGTCAGGCACCGGGGTGGGGCGCGCTCCCGGCCGCGGTGTCACCCCAGCTGCGGGCGCGCCTAGGTCTGCGCCCGCTGCGGGGTTTGGCGAGGCTTGGGCTCCGGCGGCGAAGGAGTTAACCGGCCGGGCCGGGAGGAGCCCGAAGGGGAGGGAAGGAAGGAAATTGCCACCGTCCCGAAAGCTTTTTCCTCCCTCCCTTCTTTCCCTGCAGAGGCGAGTGGCCGGCGGCGGCGGCGCGGACTCCCCGGAGCCCGGCTCCGCGCCTCTGCTCCGGAGCTGCTGCCCCACCGGCTGCGGGGGCAGGGACAGCTGTCGCGCCCGGACCCCGCCCGCGGACCCCCCCACCCCCACCCCACCCACCCAGAGGCTGCGCCCAGCCATGGAGGGCGCGGAGCTGGCCGGGAAGATCCTTTCCACCTGGCTGACGCTGGTGCTCGGCCTCATCCTCCTGCCCTCGGCCTTCGGGGTGTCTTTGGGCATCTCCGAGATCTACATGAAGATCTTGGTGAAAACTTTAGAGGTGAGTGCCCGGTGGGATGCGGCGCCCCAGCACCTTTGAGGGCTTTAGGGAGAGAGAACCCAGCGCGGTGGTGGGTGGTGGCGGCGAGTGGAACTGTTGAGAGCCGAGTGGAGGCGAGGGGACCAGCTTGGAAGGTCAGCGCTCTCCAAGGGGGTGCGTTTCAGTTCATCCCCCGCAGCGGCGCGGAGACCGCCTCTTGGCTACTCCCGCAGGTGGAGAGATCCGGGCTGAGACCGAGGGACCTTGTGGTTCCTCTACTTGAATGCAGAGCCACCCCCACCCACAGCTTTATTATTATTATTATTATTATTATTATTATTAATCATCATCATTATTATTACTGATTAGAACAACACATACGTCTTTTATATTATAGATTTCTTTTTTTTATTTTTTATTATTTTTTTATATAGATTTCTTTATATCCATCATGTAGTGCAGCTGTCCCTTCACTCTCCTTAGTTTTTTTATAGCCGCAGGTTTCAGAGGTCCTTTCGTGTACTAAGGCATGCTGTCCAGAAAGGCATCATGTTCTACTTTATGCTCAAGATAAGAAACCCAATTGCTGGGCGGTAGACAGAAATCCGATTATATTTTAATGGAGTCATGGAAATTTTATCTAGTCCAAAGCACTTGAAATGTCATTGAAATGTATATTCTTTGACCTCTGTTCTCCCTACACTCCTGCTTCCAAATTCTACAAAGAAAGGCGTTAGATAGAAGTGAGCCTGGTGGGGCACAACAGCAGCTCACTCTTCTGCAAAGCCTAATTAAATTACAGAGGGCTTTCCCTTTTGCTCCTTCAGCAGATGCTCCCTCCCCAAAGCCTGAGAAGGTAAGGGAGGGCCAGCCTTATCCTCGTGTGCCAGGCAAGGATACAGAGACTTGGAGAAGATCAGTGGTTTGCTTGAGTTAAATGGAGACAGGAGTCTTACTTGAGGAGAGGACTAGGACTAGTGACTAGGAGTACAGAGTCTGGATACAGATGTGCTTCGATTTGGTTCTGAAATCAGCTCTGCTTCTCACTGTGTGAGCTTAGGGAAGTCACCTACTATCTTCTTCTTCTTCTTCTTCTTCTTCTTCTTCTTCTTCTTCTTCTTCTTCTTCTTCTTCTTCTTCTTCTTCAAGTCTCCTACTTCTTATGCTTCATTTTCCTCACTTTATAAAATAGGAATAACAATATAACACCAGTTCCCATAGGGTTGTTTACATGAGTTAACATCTCAAGCATTTTAAAAGGGTGCCTGTAGGTGGTAGGTGCTATATCAGTGTTTGCGGCTATTAATTAAATGAATAATATTATTATTACTTAGACTCTAGCACCCAGGTTTCTCTAACTTCGTATAGGATCTTCTAGTATGGGTTCACATTTTTCTGCCCTTATCTTTGGTCTACCCCTGGGACTTGGATTTCTTCTCCCTCAGGGAGGGGGGTGGCTCCCAGATACACATCTCAAACTCCTAATCTCCCACGTGGAGATTACCTGCTAATCTCTCACCTACTGACCTCTTGCAACTCTCTTCTATTTGCTAATCTCCTGTTTTGCCCCAGATTTTTGTTGCACTTTCTTTTTGTGGCTATTTTTCTGTCTAGTTTTTGAAGTTATATTTGTTTCTTCATCTTCAGCTGTCATGTTTTCAAAGTTATGTTGTTTCTGCCCGGAGATACTGTACAGTTTTGAACTTTTTGGGTTGACTTCACACGGTGAACTTGGCCATTCCGTGCTGTGGATATTTTAGGCTGCTTCTTACGGCTAGGTCTTCTTCAAATACTCTCCCCATAGCAGATGATCCTCTTTGGCTGGGGTTCAGAACTCTTTCTCAGAATTCTGAAACGATTGAGTTGTTCTCCTGGACGGCTGTGTCTTTTGGAATTTATACCCTATGTGAGATTGGAGTGAAGGTAGTTTGTACACACTGACTTCCAGTGGCTGACTCCCGTCTTGCTTCAATAATTCAAGGTGCAACCAAAGAGATGTTAAGGAGAGAGACCAGCTTGTTGCTGTCAGCCTGGCAAATAATCACCATACTTGGAAGGTATATATCCAGTTCAGGATCTGGTCTTCAATTAGATAGGGCCTGAAGTATTCATTTTTGTCCCACTAGCGTTGCAGAGACTTTCAGAGATGCGCTGCCTGTTAGTGGGAGACAGGCCTCTTAGCTTGGCAACCCGGTAGATGGCAGCCTGAGTAAGGAACTACCCTCTTAGCTTAGAGTAAGTAATGGGGTCAGAGTGATGCTTGGCATATATGCAATTAGAATTGGGATTCATTTTGTGGGCCAACTCTTACTTGTAGTTTGGGAGCAGCTGGGCTCCTTAGGAGGGAGCTGTGATCCCATAGTGATGTCTGCTTTAGGCGCAGGAGAGGGAAATGATGACCTAGGGTTTCTTTTCCTTCAGCTAGAGGAGCTTTAGATGTTTCACAGATATTTCTGTTAGGCGGTGGGTAGTAGAGTGGATTGCTTTTTCTGACTATAGGGACAATTCCCTTAAAAATCGTGCTGTTTGTTTAGTGTTAGGACATCTTTAGTTCTGGACAAATATCCTGCCTTTTTGTCGATTCTATGCAAGGCGCAGTTCTTCTGTTACTCATCATTCTTTCGCACTTAGTTCTCAATGGATTTGGTTGTTTCTTTCTCTAAACTGGTGATTTTCCAGGGGGTATCATCATTTCTGAGGAGTATATACAGCATTATTACAACTTTATATTGGGAAAGTTTTAGGAATTCAAAGTATGAAAAGTAACTAACACTCTGGGGTGGGGATAAGTAGAGGATACTGTGTTTGGGTATTGGAGTATATGTATCGGAATCTCTGGGAGGGGGTGTGTACATGTGAATTTTTCATGTTAATCAAATAGGAGCATGGATTTAAGATTTTAAAATGCCGTTTTCAACTGCGCAGAAGTTGATGGGGGTGAGGGTGGTGAAGGATTGCTATGTGTTGGCCTAAGGCTCATGATTAGAGGCAAGGAGATGAAGAATGGGAAGAGAATATAGGGTTGGTGGAGAAGGTATGGCAGTGGTACGTAAATTATCTAACCTAACCAGATAATAAAGGCAATGGACAGATCATGAATGTTAATGGACTAATTTTTCCCTTAGCTCTCGAGAAATAAGCTGGGAGCATGAACAGTTTCCTCTGAATTTCTAGCCCTGTGACCTTGGGCAGGTCACTTAAGTTTTGACATGGGTATAGAGGAGTATGCCTCAGAGACTTATTGCACAGGTCAATGAGAAGTCAATGAAAGCACTAATACATAGGAGGTGCTCCAGTCTCATTGGAGCTCGAATTGGAACACTCTTTGGTCTTGTTTTTTGTTGTTTTGCTTTTGCTCCTATGTGGCTATGATTTAACCTACCTTCAGATCTTTAATGAGTTAGCATACATACACACATACTCAGAGCAGACAGTTCTTGTCTTTAATTTAATTTATTAAAGATTTTTATTTATTTATTTGAGAGAGAGAGGGAGAGTGCAAGCATAGGGAGGGCAGAGGAAGAGAAGCAGGCTCCCCACTGAGCAGGGAGCCTGACTTGGGGACGTGATCCCAGGACCCCGCATCACGACCTGAGCTGAAGGCAGATGCTTAACAGACTGAACCACCCAGGCACCCGATCTTGTCTTTTATTTCAACTATTATTATTTCCCTTTGCACTTTTCTCCATCCACCAATTAGTTTTTCATCTTTTTTAAAAGGCACATCACTAAGTGTCATATTATAACCAGTGGTTATAACATCTCTGTTAAGATAGTCTTCAGGTATTATTTCTGGTATTGGAAATACAATAAACGTGCTAGAAGGCCATGGCTGTTTATAACAGAAAGTAATAATAAAGAGAAGCTACCCAGGGAGAGTGCTTAATTGCACAACTCTCTGACAGAGGCTATCTATTCCCACTGGTGGGTTGGGGAATGGAGATTGAGAGAGGTAATCTGCCTAGATAGTGACTTACAGCTGTTAGTGGTAAAATTGGGATTTTTAATTTGAATCTAGAACCTGAGGACTTCTTATTCTGCCAACATGACAGGTCTGTCAAGAAACTGTTTTATTATGCTACTGATGGTGGCCTGCTTTTATTTGGATGAATCTAATATTTGAATTTTTATATAATTTTATACTTTTTCATCCTTTCCTTTTCTCTTTTTAGTTAATTTTTAAATGTCTTTTTAGCATAAAACTGAATGTTGTAATTGTCTAGGTGACCGTGTCAATTTTTGTAAGCTTTTGATCTAAACTTTAAAACTCAGACTGAGGGACACCTAGGTGGCTCAGTTAGTTAATAAGCCTTTGAATCTTGATCGCAGCTCAGGTCTTGATCTCAGCTCGGGTCTTGATCTCAGGGTCATGATTTCAAGCCACGATTTGGGCTCCACACTGGGTGTGCAGCCCATTTAAAGAATAAATAAATGAATAAAAGGAAGATACTTGAAACTCAGACTTAACCCCTTTTTTTGTGAATTAGAAACAGCTGCTTTTTGCTTCTCAAGAGGATTTTTAAAATAGAGTGAGAACCTGATGGGAAGTATCTTTCAACTTTTCTTTGTAGGGGAAGTGAGATGAGAGTAACAATGGGGATTGTTAGAAGCCACTGTCCTACTTCAAGATCATCTTGTGGACAGAACTGCATTTTTTGTGGTTCCTGGAGGCAGATGTTTTCTGAGATAACCTCTAGAAGAGGTTTAGAACTTCTGAAGAGATATTCCCCATCTCTGTCTTGGGGGTTCCCTAATCCGCTGGTGTGGTAGAAGAGAAATAGCTATGTATTGGAAGTTTCACTGGTGGCCTGGAAAAAAGTGATCATTTTGGAAGCTAAATAAATAGTGGGGTGTGAGGGAGGAGGAAGCCAATATTTTCTACTTTGTAACCTATTGTGTGGCAGTCATTGGATAGATTATCTTCTTTAATCTTTTATCTTGGTATTGTCCTTGGTTTAGCGATGATGAAACTCTGATCCCAAGGGGTGAAGCATCCTTTGTCTCAGATGAGCTCAGCCAGAAGTGAGGAGCTGCAATTCATATGCATATGAATCAGGCTTCAAAGCACAGGTGCTTTTCACTTTCCCTGGAAAGAAGAAACCACAGAAGAAAATGGTTTCCTAGTTCAAATTTCCTTTGGCATTAAATGACTTCTCCTCCAACCTGAAACTTTGCTAGTCTTGAGCACTGTCACTGTATTTTGTAGGACAGATCTCTGGAGTTACCATTTCAGGAGGTTATGCATTCTGACACTCGTCTGGTGACAGAACATGGAGCTCTTTGTAGCATATCGTGCCATATGAGCATGCCCTTGTGTTAGCTTGGTAGGGCTGCCATAACAAAATGCCACAGACTGGGTGGCTTAGACAACAGAAATTTATTTTCTCACAGCTCTGGAGGTGAGAAGTCTCAAATGAAAAATGTTGGCAGGTTTGGTTTCTTCTGAGGCCTCTCTCCTTGGCTTGCAGATGGCTGCTTCCTTGTCGTGTCCTCATCTGGTCTTTTCCTCTTTGTGCAAATACCTGGTGTTTCTGTGTGTTAAATTTCCTCTTCTTAGAAGTCATATTGGATTAGAGCCCACTCTAAAAGCCTCATTTTAACTTTGTCACCCTTTAAAAAAAGGCCCTATCTCCAAATACGGTCATATTACGAAATACTGGGGAGCTAGAGCTTCAACATATGAATTTTGGGGGAAACCCAATTCAGCCCATAGCAGCCTCAAAATATCAGTATTTTCCATCGTATGAGCATGGGATAATTGTGCCTAATCTCAGGTAATTGCCATTTATATAAAATATAAGGTCACATGGCCACAAGAAAAGAAGTGAACTCTAAGATAGCAAATGTTCAGTTATTTACAAAATTTTATCTTAATTATATCTTTGGTCTAATGATAATAGGTACTAATGCTTTAAAGAGAAAAACTATGTAAATAAGCCTTGACTTCTATTGAGAAGAGATGAGAGGTATGTCTAGAGTTTGAGAATTCCTGCATTAAATCAGTAAGGAAGGAAAAAGCCTCAATCAGATTAAGATTGAATCTTATTATCATTTGTGACTTGCCTCTTGGAGCCAGGAAGATTAAGTCTCTATTTATAGGCTGTTCTCTAAGCACAAACAGCATGTTCCTACTTGGCTCTTTGGGATGTTGTGCAGGGGTCCTGATGTAGTCAGATCATGTCCTGATCCTTGACCTTCAGGTATAGGATCATTTATCCTTCATTGTCTTACTTATTTGAATTTTTAAAAATTGTTTTAATTCCTTGTGAGCCTAGCAATACCTGTTTTTGGCCACTACATTTTCGATAATTTTTTTGTTTCTTCAAGGGTGCTTAAATCATAATTATAATAATCACAATGCCTTTTTCCTCTAGTATCTCACTTCTCCAATCAGTTTATTTTATTTTATTTTTTTAAGATTTTATTTATTTATTCATGAGAGACACAGAGAGAGAGAGGCAGAGACACAGGCAGAGGGAGAAGCAGGCTCCATGCAGGGAGCCTGATGTGGGACTCGATCCTGGGACTTGAGGATCACGCCCTGGGCCGAAGACAGGCACTAAACCCCTGAGCCACCCAAGGATCCCCAATCAGTCAGTTTAGACAATGTTAGCTTCTGGGATTGTAATCATATAAATAATATTTTCATTTTTCCTTTTCTAAACTGGAAAAATAGTCATTGGGATTTTTCCGGGGTGCTGTCAACAAAGTTCACTTGTGGTTTTTTGAACTCCGATTTTTAATGGTAAATAATTTTGGAAATGCATGAAGAAAACATAAAGAAGAAAATAACAAATTACATCTTGGTATATTTCTTTATGCTCCTATGTCCTTTATAAACAAGAATGGGAATTGATTTTTCCTGTTCTTAAATTCTCGCAAACCTGTGGTTTCTCATAATCATAGTATTTTCCCTCTGCATCTCAATAGAGGCAAGTGACCAGGTGGCCAGTGGTTTCCTTAGGTAGCGATTTCAACAGTGTAGACTGCCTCCTTCTGCAAGCCTATTTCTGATGCAGGCAATTAGGTCTTCTTGAGTGTATCTGGCCCCTGAATGCCTAATCTGTTATGAAAACAATAGTTATTCTTCGGGTTCTGTGTTTAGGTCTTTATATATGTTGATCTCATTTAATCCTCATAGTGACCCTAGGGGACAGGAACTATTATCCTCATTTTACAGATAAGGAAACTGAGGCCTGGAAGGGTTAAGTAAGTGACTCAGTCTTGATGTCATAACCTGTGCTTTTGCGTGACCTGCTTCATGACCTTTTCAAGGAGTCTTTTATGGGGCTACCAGGTGAACATGAGGGGTTTAAAAAAGGTGAATGCTCTCTTGTCCTCATTTATTAGGGCACGATAAGTGACTAATGTTAAGAGTGTATTTGAGCCTTGGAATGAATACTGCTATCTCAAAGATTTACTAGGGGCATCTCTTTAATTTGAAGAATGCCAGGGCTTAATGTTTAATTTCACTTTCGTATAAGTAAGGTTTGAGTATTTTTACATCGTGTCTGTGGAACAGTTTACTTTAACAACACTACTTGTTTTTGAACAGTGGGCCACAATACGAATTGAAAAAGGAGTCCCAAAGGAGTCGGTTCTTAAAAACTCCGCTTCTGTTGGTAAGTCTTCTTTTTCATTTATGATGGTTAAGATACCCAAATTGGATAAATCTACATCTACCCAGTTTGAACTTGAAATATGCAGAAGCAGTGCATTCTATAGGCATTGGATCATTCATAATTTTGTTCTTTATGCAAAATAGCAGCTGCCTGAGTTTTGAATGAGTTTTCACTGGAGAGGTGGTAGTAATAACGCTAGCTCATCCATGCGTTCTTACAGGGTGTTTCCAAAGGCATACATTTAAAAGTGGTTGCCTCTAGTTTTAAAGATGTAGTTAATGGCTTAAGAAAATAATGCTAATTGGACTACCTTGGAGTTAAACCTATTTTTGAGATTTTATTAGTACCTTATTCTAATTTGCAGGTCTGAAAGATGTTCCTCAAAGTAACCCTTTCCTACTAAAGGCTGATTGGTAATACATGAAATAAGTAATAACTCCTGTATGAAAGAGCTTAGGAATCATCACATGCCACACCTTGCTTTTGGAAAGTAGTATTATATAGTAACAAAGGCTCAGAAAAGTTGTGCAGTAAAGATGCCTGTTAATTTTTGTTAGAAGTGAGTTAAGTCAAACTGAGCTCACTAGTGCCTGTGTCTGTTAGTGCTTTATTGTTCCAATAAACTCTTTGACTTGGGGTAAGAATTTTAAGAATTGTTTAAGATGCTGGCTTCATAGGAGAGTAGAATTCTATAGAATTCTATGGAATTTACTCCCTATGAAATTAGGGAGTTAATAAGTCGCTTGACTTAATGAAAAGACTAAGCCATTGTGTGTTTTTTTTTAAAATAATGTACAATTTTGTGCTTATCGAATTTAAGATTAAAAATAATCAAAATGTCAAGCATTTCACTAAGAGGAATTAATCTTCTGGAGGCTTGTGGAAGAGGAATTATAGAGATTGTATCCCACGGTGCATTCTGGAAATAAAGTATTTGAGTGAAAACATCTGCTCATTTTGTGTAGTTGGATTGTTACATCCAAAAGATTGAAAAAATACGTAGATCTTTATGGTATATCCTTAAACATCAAGTGTTATCACCAGTAACATTTTACCAAGATTGGAGATTTCTGGCTATCCACAATCCTATTTTTATTGTCAGATACCTTCTCTTCGACAGAGCAGATCTACTGTTTTTTAATTTTCTGGGTACATCTTAAAATGTGTATCCTTATGATATAAGGAGACAACAAACTTTATTCCTGGTTTTCTGTTGTACTTAGACTTTGGGACTGTCACTGATTTTGAGTAAAATTCTATGGAGCCTTGTAGTTTGGGGTGGTGGCAGTGCATGTCTTGGGACACAAAATGTTTCAATTTGGTAGGTTAGGGATTAAGAATCACTATGTGAGGATGTCCTTAGCACTAGTTTAGATTTTTTTAGTCTATACTGAAGTGAATATTGTCACTTGTTGGTTTTTTTTTTTTTTTTGGCCATGCATTTGTCTTTTCCATGGTACCTCCGGGAAAGAGTGGAAATGAACAAGAGGAGAAAAATATAAATCATGATGGTTTAGAATAAGGCTAAAGCCTACCAAGTTTGTCTTCTTTCATTCAGAGTAGCTGTCTTTCCATTTATTTATTTATTTATTTATTTATTTATTTATTTATTTATTTATGATTTTATTTATTCACGAGAGACACACAGAGAAAGGCAGAGACGTAGACAGAGGGAGAAGCAGGCTCCTTGCGGGGAGCCCGATGCAGGACTTGATCCCAGGACGCCAGGATCACGACCTGAGCCAAAGGCAGGTACTCAACCACTGAGACATCCAGATATCCCACTGTCTTTCCTTTTAGCCATGAGATTGGCAATGACTGTTGCAATTACTGAGCATTTGCTACCTGTAAAGTTGTTGAGGGATCCAGGGAAGATTAAGATATGGTTCCTGTGAGGCGACAGGTATTGGACAGGTCACTGTGATAAATGCTAGACTAGGTGCATAAGCAAAGGACAGCGTGAGATCTAATTTAGTATCTGATATATGCTGCTTTCACCTCTGTTAATCCCACAACTGTGTGTGGTATGCACCTCCACTCCCATCCTGATTTCCATCCTTCTTGGGTAGCCCTGGGACGGGGTGTGTTCCCTGTTGGTACTATCCTGGTGTTTGGAGTCAGCGGAGAAGGAGGATCTTCCTCCTACACAGACTGGCCAAGGGTGACGAGACACCGAAACACACTGAGGGTATGTGCGCAGCCACTGCAATCATCTGCCTCCAGAACCTCAGGTCTCTATGCCACAGCCAACAACGGCTCCAGTTAGCACTGAGCCCATCAAAGTTGAGGCAAGGGTCACAGGCAGGCCAAGGGCCCTGGGGGTACGGGTGTGATCTGGGTATGCCTGAGTGGTATAGCGCTGATGATAGGTTCAGGAAATGGACAGGGAGAGATTGGCTAAACAGGGGAAATAGTTATGTCTATTTTCCGCACCAAAAATTTCTTCTGCTGCTTTTCCTTGATGAAGCATATTTTTGGAAACACTTTTGAGTCTCTCTTTTGCCAGTTCAATCCCTCTTGCATTATATTTCTCCTGTGCTTTCATTAATAAGCCAAATGAAAGCTGAACCTAGGGAGATATTATCTTTGTGGTTAAATCGTTCTCTCCTGTCTTTAATAAACCATCTCATTTATTGACTGAGCTTCAGATATAATCACAAACAAGATCTCTCTCTCTCTTTAAGGTTTTATGATAAACACACTAAGAGAGAGGCAGAGACATAGGTAAAGGGGCTCCCTGAGGGGAGCTTGATGTGGGACTATCTCAGGACCCTGGGATCATGACCTGAGCCAAAGGCGGATGCTCAAACACTGAGCCACTCAGGTGCCCCAAGCAAGATCTCTTTAAGAAGCTCTGTTATTTCACCTTCTTCCAATTTTTGAGGACGTTTCCTCATTGTCACTAAATCATTGAAGACAAATCTTTCTCCCCTTCTTCAAGTAACTATGTTATTATACTCAACATTCAACATAGTTACTCTCTTTCCTAGTTTTTGTTTCCTGAAGGCTGATGGGTTCACCACTCCAGCCATTGGACAAGTGCACCTCCAGACCCAGGAACATGGTCTGATTAAGATTTTATCAACTTTTATCTTACTCTGTTGTCAACAGTGCAAGGGACCATTAAGAGCCGTGAACCTCTTCCTTGGGTACCTGACTGATTTTGAGGATTTATTGTGCGATAAACTTCAGTTAGTTTGTAATTAGGATTGTATTCATAATGAATATAATTCATTATGCCATTTTCATAACTTGAGATTAATTCCACTAGAAATTGCATTATATTACTAGGACATTGTGAATGATTACCAATCAAAAGTCAACAGGCAGGAAGAAAGGCCCAACTTTGCCCTTGTTCTGGAGGTGTCACAAACAATACAAATAAATAGAAACCATGGCTCAGTCATTTTGGCACTGTCCTCTAGAATGTGCTGCTTGCCTGACACAGCATTATCTGCATGGGCAATGCATACCACCTCCTCAGGTCCTCCCCTTTGCCACACTTCAGTAGGCACTGCACATAGGGATTTGGGGTCATGTGGCCTATGGCTAATTAAGTGCCCCCCACCTCTCCCCTGCTAAACTTCTCTTCTGCACTGTATGTGTTACCCCTAGCCCCCAGCGATTCCTCCACCCAAACTCGCACAAAGGATAAAATACTACAGTGAAACTTCTGATGTCATACCTATTCAGAGAGAATTTAGGCTGCTTAACATTTCCTTCTGATTTTACTTTTGAAATTCATTGTGAGACTTGAGTGACCATGTTGATACTGGTACAACATTGGTTGCATCAATATTAAATCTCTTGCATTTATATAAAATGTGGGATAGTATTTTGTGACAGAAGTTTGCATATCATTTTCTATACTTGTTTTGTTTGAGGCAGGCTGGTTTTTTTAAAAAAAGATTTTTATTTATTTATTTGAGAAAGAAAGAAAGCAAGGGGAGAGGCAGAGGGAGAAGCAGACTCCCCACTGAGCAGGAGCCCAATGCAGGGCATCATGATCTGAGCTTCAGGCAGCCATAAGGCAGATCCTTAAGGGACTGAGGCACCCAGGCACCCCACTGGGCAGGCCAGGGTTGGGGAGAGGTTGTTTGATAGTCTGCCTAAATCAACTAAGATGATTTATTGTCTTGGTGTAAACTCCCTGAATACAAGTCAGTATCGCTATCCACTTGGATATGGAGTATAATGAATCTAATGGGGTTATCTTGCTGATAAAATGTTGGAACTTGTCTAGCTGCTTGCAGAGAGAAAAATAATACAGTTATGAGATATGGAAGGATTATAGAGTGAGAGTTTCCTTATCATTGCCAAATGTCTACTTGCTTTTATTAGTCTGCTTCTGATTATAAATCTTGTGCTTGATGGTGGTGATGATGATGATGACAATTTTCAAACATACACAAAGTAGAGAAGTAGTATAATGAGCCTGATATGGGCGATATTTGTCAAGATTTTGCCACACTTGATTCATCTGTGCCTTCTTATTTTTTGCTGAAATAGTTGATGCAATATAAGATTTCATATCTTTTCATGCATTTTTTAAAGAAAAGGATTTTAAAAAAATAACCACAGTACTATACTCAAACTTAATTTTTTTTAATATCATCTAATATATAGTCCATATGTAAATTCCCCTAACAGTTTAAAAAGGTTTTGTAATTGATTTGTTTGAATCAAGATTCAGTCATGGCTCACAGATATGTTTATTTACTTTTTGATACTGCTTTATTGGACATATGGAGTACTGGTTTTGTTCCTGGAACAAAAATTGCTTAAATGGCAGGTGATTCTGAAAATTCACTAGTGTACCATACATTTTTATCTTCACAGTTTAATATAGCTCTGTGCCAGACAAAATTTTGATTATTTTGCTTTTGTTTGTTTTTAAACCATAAGATTAGTAATCTGTATTTCTAATATTATGATATTTATTACATGAACTTTTCATATTATATAAAATTTAGTCCATAGCCCCTCAATTCCACTTCTAAGTAAGATATCAAACCTACCAACCAAACTCTCAGCATGTATGTATTAGGAGACACGCTACAAGTGGATAAATAGTGAAAATGTGCAGACAATGCAGTCACTCGTCAGGAGGAAAATAAATATGTGAACTGGTTCAAATGAATTAACTGGATTTACATGAAGAGAACAAAGTACGCAAATCTTAATGTTGAGTGAAAAGGAAATGTATCGTATAACAACATTTATTTAAAATTACTACTAAGGGATCCCTGGTTAGCTCAGCAGTTTAGTGCCTGCCTTCAGCCCAGGGCGTGATCCTGGAGTCCCAGGATTGAGTCCCACATCGGGCTCCTTGCATGGAGCCTGCTTCTCCCTCTGCCTGTGTCTCTGCCTCTCTCTCTCTCTCTTTCTCTCGTGTCTCTCATGAATAAATAAATAAGATCTTAAAAAAATTACTACTATAAACAGAACTATATAATTATGTAGATAAGCATAAAATATATGTGGAAATGATATATACCACAGGTTAGTGGTTATCTTCTAGGAAGGAGGAGAAAGGATGGGAAGATGGCCTTTAACTGTATCTCTAATTTTTTTCTCTCTTTTTTAAGATTTTATTTATTTATTCATGAGAGACACACAGAGAGAGGTAGAAACATAGGCAGAGGGAGAGGCATGCTCCCTGTGGGGAGCCTGATTCAGGACTCGATCCCAGGACGTTGGGATCACAACCTGAACCAAAGGTGTCTAGACACTCAACCACTGAACCACCTAGGTGTTCCTCTAATTTTTTCTTTAAAGAGTATCTATAGTAAATATGACAATGGTTATCTTTTTTCTTTGTTGAACTCATTTTTTGGGTTAAACGTGTATTTTAAGCATAAAAAAAGAACCCTCCAACTAAGTAAAATATAAAGAATTGCCCAGCTAGAGTCTTTAGTCTGATGCATAGAACTTGTTTTATATGAATAGAAAATACGTACTTGTCTCAGGAGTGTGATTGATGGTTACCTGCTCCAAAACACATCTCTGTTGAGTCTGACCAGTGCCTGGAATTGAAACTTAAATTTATGGAACAAAAGAGTTATTAATCTAAGTCTATTACCTCTTAGAGGCAGGATTCTCAATTTCAGTGCTACTGACATTTTGGGTTGAATAATCTTTTTTTGTCATGGAGAGTGGTGCTATATGTTGTAAGATGTTTAGCAATATCCCACTAGATGATAGTAGCACACTCTTAATATGACAACCAATGGTGTCTCCACACATTGCCAAATGTTCCCTGGGGGCAAAATTTTTTCTCTTCTCCTCACTTCTGTCCACTCCTTTGTGAACCACCACTCTTAGAGAATAACATGTTAACCTTTGGTACCCAATATTGTTAGCATAATTTTTTGTAGTTTTCTAATAAATAGGCCCTTGGAAGAGTAGAATTTGATTTTCAGTCTTTGGTGCTGGTGTGGGGAAGGATGGAATATGAGGTGAGGCTTGTGAACAACAGTTAGTAGACAACTCTGTATGGTAGGAGAGAAGGCATGTTCTTTAAGAAAAGGAGGAGTGAGACAAGGGAATCTTCCTTCAAACTTTGCCTCATAATCTGAGGAAAATATACTGTTTTGGAGGGAGCTTTACTTAAGACTGGACTGGAGACTCGTGTATAACTATGTACTCTAACCTCTGAAAGGAGATGACTCAGTATTTAATTCCGGCCAGCAATGAGTAAGCAGGAAGGAGTGGTTCTGGCAGGGAAGAAGGTAAAAGGTCAGATCAGACTAATGGTATTTGCTGCGTTGTGAAGTGATTGTAGAAGGAGAGTGATGTAAGCCCTAAATCACAGAAAGGAAGGCTCCCATCTTAAAAAAGCAGTTAGGGGGCTCATAAAGCATACTGTTATCTTTCAGATCATTTTTCTTGTCACATAGCAGCAACAAAATAGGTGACATGACTTGTCCCTTATCCCCATTTCCCAAGAAATTCATTTTGCTTTCAAATGTAAGTGATAAAAGCAGGTTTTAGATCATTCTGTCCCCAGTACTATGTAGTTGTTGGAGATCTTGATGGTGCTTTAGCTCTCTTAGTCTTAAACTCCTCAGCACATTAGGAGAGTACTGGCATCACAGAATTGTGGAGGTTGAAAAAGCCAGATGAGAACAGAGACTCAGGGATTCTTTGAGAGTGAGAAGATAACTGGATCAGGTGATAGGATAGTCAACTTGAGAATACATTCTCTTTTAGAAAAGTGTTCTGTACCCGCCATTGGGAGGAATAGACCTTTCAGCAGATACCCATCAAATCCAAAATCCATCTTGTCATTCATTTTTTAAAAAGATTTTATTTATTTATTTGATATAGAGAGAGCGAGAAAGAGAGAACAAGCAGGGGGAGCAGCAGAGGGAGAGGGAGAAGCAGACTCCCTGAGGAACCAGGGAATCCGATGCAGGGCTCCATCCCAGGAGCTGAAGGCAGGCGCTTAACTGACTGAGCCACCCAGGTTCCCTACTTTGTAATTTTAGAAGTGTTCCCCAAACCAGTCTCCTCACCTAACACACCCCTCTAGCTATTCTACCCCTCAGAGAAAACCCCAGTCAAAAGTACAAAGCTTCTCCATTTTGTTTCTACCTTATAGACAAAAACCTATCAATAATAACAATAATCACTGCCACCTGTTAAACAATGGCTCCCTTGTGCAAAATTTATTTACATGAGGAAGGTCTTGTGAATTCTCACATAACTGATGAGAAAACTATAGGTGAAGGAGATCAGGTAACTTGCTTCAGATTCAATATGAAGTGGAAGGCAGACTGAAAAGAAATCCCAATCCAATTTGTCTTTCCTATTCCAAATCCCTTTGTTGCCACCCCCTTCCTATACTATACCTTACCTGCTCCTATGGTCAATCTGTGCCTTCTCAATTCTCCCTTTGAAGGTTGAGGTAACTCTTCCACAAATGGAAACTCCTCTGCTGAATGTTGGCTTTGTCACATACTAGGGAACTTGTAACATCTCTATCTCAAATCATCAATGCAACTTTTCAAGAAATGAATCTACTGAGAATATTTAATATTTAGGATGATACTAAAAGAGATTAAATATCAATGCCAAACATTAAGGTTGACATTTATAGTTAATTTGAGGCTTCTCTGTTGTGGGGTTTCTTGTTTAATCAAATTAGGCATGTCTGGTTCAACAAAGTTAATGTGGGCTGTCAGCCAAGAAATGGGTCCACAGTGTGGCGAATGGGATGTTAAAATGAAATGCTGCCTGTTAATTCCAAATGCCTATTAGTTTCTCTGCAGTGTTGACTGACAACTGATGACACTGTCCATACTTCTGCTCCGTTTATGCTTCAAAATAGGTATAAACACATGGTTAATATTATGATTAGTATTCATATCCGGGGTTAAAATCTTCCTCTTCTATAATCAGCATTGCTTATTTTGTAAGTTTTGGGGGAATATTTAATGATTAAAGGGGGAGTTGATTTTCTCATCTGCTTTTCTCAGGAGAACAAGTGCACCTCCAGGGCTGCTAGTTCAGTACTTCTAGTCTTGATAACTGAGAGACACTAACAGAAAATTACTCAAAATTTAAAAAGGGGCAAATTACTCTATTACAGGTATATTAACCATATAGAAAACAGGAAAATAGAATGTAGCTTTATTTCAGTAAGGCTTGACTGTATCCTATTCCAAATAGCAGGTGGACAAGTGTCCACTCTGTTACCCCTCCCACAACCCTGGCAGCCATCACTGGTTGATGAGTCCTTGCCACCCAACCACAATGTAGCATCCTTAACACAAACCTGCAGACAGCTTCTCACTACTGCTTTGAAATCTTGTCACCACTCTTGATCAGGAGAATAGAATTTCTCACACTGTGTGCCAAAGGATCACTAACTAAAACGAGGAGAATCTTTTGAGTAATTGGATTTTGGCATAGATTTGGTTGTATTGTTTGAGATTGTACTGATGACTGATGCAATTGGAAGTGCAGTATCACTGAATGAATGGTCTTAGCTGGGTTTTTAATAACCTGGGAATTGGAATAGAATTTAAGGTAATCTCGATTGTTTTGATGAATGAACCATCAGAGAGAGAAGTGACATTCGAGATCCTTTACTCAAGGAGGATGCTCTGAAATGGATAGAAAAGCCAGCCTTGGTTACGTGGTAGGAAAAGGCTTGCCACCTCAGAAGGCAGAGTTTTAGGCCATCAGGCCGGGAAAGCCAGGGAAAACACAGAACCTAAAATGATGCCGCAGTTTGTGGCAGAACCAGCATGTTTAACTACACAGTGACAAGCTGCTCTGCATCACTAACCCTGATCTCTGCGTGAATGACACTTACCAAGCATTTTCTGTGTACCTAGGTTATATTCTGAACTATGCCCCCAGGCAACCCTTAGCCTACTTTAGGAGATATCACCAATCTCTGCATATCTATATGACAATCAGAAGCCAGCTAGTGCTGATGGTATTGAACTTCACAAAAATAAATATAATTAACTTGAGCAGGAAAATTCATAACCATAACACAAAAAGAGATTATTTTGGATGGGGGACGTCAAAGAGGGTGTTTTGGTGGACGTGTTAGTGTTGAACCAGTCATGTAGAGGTGGTTTGGGATTAACTGAGGTGACAGGGCTTTCTAAACTCGAGGAATGAGGGAATAGCTTGGATAGCAGTGAGAGTGAGCTTAGTTCATAGAAGGCAACAGACATAGAAGTATGATTGGCTAAGAGGGTAAGGTTGTGAAGGACTCGAATGCAAAGTGGTTTAGATGTGATGTAAAGACAGAGAATCTCAGGTTTCCTGTTTATATTAGGGATTATAAGAGGAAATTCTGAAGCCCTCAAAAAGGATGACTATGGTGGCCACCCAGACCTGTGGAGGTTGATGATTGAATTTGAAAAAAAAAAAAAAAGTGCAAGATGATTCATATGACAGTTGGTTAATTATTAGAAGGAAGAAGCCATCTCTCTTTCCCTCTGGATCTCTACAAGATGGAACAAAAAGGCTGGCTTAAAGTGTTGCATGTAAGAAAGAGCTTCTTAGCAAAAAATGATTGTAAACCTGGACCAGACTACTAGGTAGATTACACAGAGAAGTTTTAGAAATGGAGGACAGTTGAGAATCTGGGGAAAGGTCCGAATTATATAACACAGCTTTTTTTTTTTTTTCAGTTTTTAGCAGGGCCTTGTTATCTTGGTTGTAATAAATTCCGTATAAGTTTTAGATTAAAAATTTTTTAATGTCTTCATGTAATATTTGTCTCTGTAATATTGGTATCTGTTTGTGGGTCATTGGCTCCATAAGCAGAGAAAGCAAAAAAGCTCTTCATCACTTTTTTATTCTGTCAGCAAGTAGCAGCAACCCTTGAAGCCCTCTTCACCTTTTCTCCTCTCTAGGAGGTTTTATAATGGCATTTCCCAATTTTCTCTGTTTTCTTACTGAAGCTCCTGGGGCAGCATAAGTTTGTGAATGAAGAAAAGGTGAGGGGCCAGGGTGCCAAAGCATGCTTGGTGCCAAGACCCCTGGGGAGATGAGGAGCAGATAGTGGTGGTTCTGTGTTTGTTGAGGATTAGCTCTTGGGGCTCAGGGGAAGGGAGACAGCCTGTTGGACTTGTGATTAGAAAGAGTCCTTTTCTTGGATTGGAGTAGGAGGAAACTATTGATGTTTGGATGCCCTGGGAATGCACAAAACTCTTAGGGACCTTCTCTTTGAGTGCCAGCGTCAGTGTTTTGTTATAAAGATTTTATTTATTCGTTAATGAGAGACACATGGAGAGAGGGAGAGACACATGGAGAGAGGCAGAGACATAGGCAGACTCGATCCCAGGATGCCAGAGTCATGACCTGAGCCAAAGGCAAATGCTCAACCACTGAGCCACCCAGGTGCCCCAACCTCAAGTGTTTTGAAAGGTCTTCCCTGAACCTCCTTCACTGACTTTTCTAGGTCAGATGCCTGGTTTTCCTGCATCACTTCCTCAGAGTGCTGTTTCTCTCAAAGCTCAGGCTGGCTAGGGAAGGACATTCATTCCCTGGAGTCCTATTTCGTTTTTTGAATATTCCTTAGAGAGTAAAACCCACAGAGCCCTTACGTCTCCTATAACTTCTGGGGACCCTGGGTGGAACAAAGGAAAAGAGTGGGGCATGATCTGCTTTTCTGTTAGGGTCCCAGAGCCTTCACCCTGTCTTGCCTCACTGTTTCTGGAATTGATGGGCTTGCCTCTGTGCTTCTCTGGTGTTGCGTACTGGGTAGCCTGCACTTGCTCCTTTCACCTGGGGAATGGAGTGGACCTAAAAGCCCAAGCAGGTAGGAGAGACACCATGGACACACCTTGTGGGTAGGATAATTTGCCCTTTTACCTTTGAATATCTGGAAAAATGCACTGTATACAGAGGACAGTGACTTGAAGGAACATTGACTTTGGCCTTCACAAAAAGTTAAAAGTACTTAGGAGACTGTGCATATACACACCAAGGGACACTCTTCTTCACGTTATTAGAGAAAACAGCATTGTGATTTCTGGTATTCCTTTGTAAATTCTCTTGGCTCACACAGAGAGGAAATTGATAATGAATTCCAGAGGCCATTTCTTTAGAAAAAGAAATAAGAAAAAAGGAGATTAAGACTGGACAGGGAGTATGAGTTTTGGCTATGAGTAGGTGATAACATTCTCAAACACCTGCTTGGTAGACTAGGTAGTGGATGTAAAGTCTTTGCAAAGAGTAAGTGTATATTCCTTTTTCCCAAGCGTGGTAAGCTTTTTGTTTAAGTTGGTATCTGTTAGTGTATATCACATATATGTCACTTCCTCTTCTGCCTCTGCAATGACGTTGATACAAATCTACTCAGATAAATGAACATCCTCATTTTCAATGACTCATATGTTCATGTCGGTGACTTTACTTGCCAGTCACTGGCTAATGCATGTGACCTATTTGCAACAGATCTCAAGTATGTGATGCCAGCAGGTGTTATGAAATCCCAGCGTGTGATGGTGTTCAGCCTTTGGTGCTCATCTGACATTCTATACAACGAGCACATGCCTAAGATTGCTAGTCAGTAGAGAAGCTTGCGTACTGGGGTATATATGCAAGGAGAGAGAAAGACAGTCATTTTGTAATCAGCAAAAAGAACTAACATCCTTTTTTTTCTTAAGAGAAGCCATGTCTTGCCATTGTACCCTTACTCCCATGCCTTATGTCCTTTAGTACAAATTTGTTTTAGAAATTTAGAAATAACGTTTCATCAGTTTGATGTAACTTGGGTCTTTTTTGGGTCTTTGCTTATAATCAGTTAGCACAATGTCTGCATCATGTAACGGATGGAGTTGGTGGTTCATGGGCTCAAAGAAAACAAAAACATGGAGAAAATTGGGTTCTGCTGATGTGAAGAGTTTTGAATGATTTTAGGAATAGGGGTATTAGGTGGAAGAAATTGTGAGCGAAAGCAGGAAGGTAAGAGAGGAAACATTAGGGGCCCAAGGACCAATTTAGTTTGGCTGGAGCTAGAATGGGTGAAAATTAGTTGGAAGTAGAGTTAAGATTGGATAAATATTTAGGTTTAAGTCCTAAAAGGCCTTAACTGCTAGGCTAAGACATTACTTCCTTAGATGAGAGGATCTCAAAGTTTTGGAAAGATGAATCTGGTAGCTTTGCAAAAGTGGGATTAGATGGGAAGAGGGAGAGGAAAATGGAGAAAGGAGAGATAGTAGATGGCAAGCCCTCCTAGAAAGTAATGGGACTGTGATTGCAAATATTGAACTACCCTTGCATCCCAGGCATAAATCCTACTTGATCCTGGTGAATGATTTTTTAAAAAATGTATTATTGGATTTGGTTTGCTACTGTTTTGTTGAGGATTTTTGTATCTATGTTCATCAGAGATACTGGCCTGTAGTTCTCTATTTTTGTGGTGACTTTCTCTGGTTTTGGTAACAGGCTGATGTTGGCCTCCTAGAATGAATTCAGTATTTTTTCTTCCTCTTCTATGTTTTGGAATAGTTTGAGAAGAATAGGTATTAACTCTTCTTTAAATGTTTGGTAGAATTCACCTATGAAGCTGTCTGGTCCTCAACTTCTCTTTATTGGGAGATTTTTGAATACTGGTTCAATTTCATTGTTGGTAATCTGTTCAAGCTTTCTATTTCTTCCTGTTTCACTTTTAGTAGTTTATATGTTTCTAGGAATTTATCTATTTCTTCTAGGTTGTCCTATTTGTTGGCATATAATTCTTCATAATATTGTCTTGCCATCTTTTGTATTTTTCTGTGGTGTTGGTTTTATTTTTCCTCTTTCATTTGTGACTTTAAGTCTTTTTTTTTTTTTTGGATGAATTTGGCTAGAAGTTTATCAATTTTTAAAAACATTTATTTATTTATTTTTGAGTAGAGAGAGAAAGAGCAAGCATGATTGAGGCTGGGGCAAAGGGAGAGGAAGAGAGAGAATCTTAAGCAGGCTCCACATCTAGTGCAGATCATGACCTGAGCCGAAATCAAGAATTGGACACTTAACCTACTCAGCCACACAGGCGCCCCTAGACACTTATCAATTTTGTTGATCCTTTGAAAGAAACAGCTCCTGGTTTCATTAATCTGTTCTACTGTTTGTTTGTTTTTTTTTTTAAGTTTCCCTTTCATTTTGTTTAAATGAAAATAATCTTTATTATTTTCTTCCTTCTGCTGGTTTTGGGTTTTGTTTGTTCTTTTTCTAGCTCCTTTAGGTACAAGGTTAGATTGTTTGAGATTTTTCTTGCTTCTTGAGGTAGGCTCTTATTGCTATATACTTCCCTCTTAGAACCACTTTGCTGTATTCTAAAGGTTTTGAACCATTGTGTTTTCATTTTCATTTGTTTCCATGTACTTTTTTATTTCCTTTTTAAATTTCCTGTTGACCCATTAATTGTTTAGTAGCATGTTATTTAACCTCCATGTATTTGTGGTCTTTCCAGATTTTTTTCTTGTGGTTGACTCCTGGTTTCATAGCTTTGTGGTCAGAAAGGATGCATCATATGACTTTGATCTTTTTATATTTATTGAGGCTTGTTTTATGGCATAATATGTGATGTATTCTGGAGAATGTTCCAAGTACACTTGAAAAGAATATGCATTCTGCTGTATTAGGATGGAATGTTCTGAATATATCTGTTAAATCCATCCAAATGTGTCATTCAAAGCCACTTTATTCCTTGTTGATTTTCTATTTGGATGATCTGACCATTGACATAAGTGGAGTATTAAAGTACCCTACTATTATTGTATAACTGATTAGTTCTTTTTTTGTTTTTTTTTTATATTAACTGTTTTATGTATTTGGGTGCTTCCATGTTGAGTGCATAAATATTCACAATTCTTCATCTTCTTGTTGGATTGTCTCATTTATTATCCTGTAGTGTCCTTCTTTGTCTCTTGTTACAGCCTTTCTTTTAAAATCTATTTCATCTGATATAAATATTGCTATCTATGCTTTGTTTTGACATCCATTTGCTTGATAAATCTTTCTCCAGGTCATGGGGCCTTGAACCAGAGCAGTGGGTTGGTGGAGAAATGGAATGTCTTGGCAACCATATAGTGTGAGCCTTGGGGAAGAAATCAGGCTATAGGTTCACGTTTGGGAGTTATTTAGAGAGGGCAAAAGCTGAAATGGTGGACTTAGTGAACTTACAGAGTGAAAAACATTTGCAAATTCTAGAGAAAAATTTATAGAAAAGGGATAAGTAAACATAAATGAATGAAACAGGATCAACCAGGGAAGAAGAGAGCAGAGGAATGGAAACTAAGTGAATGGTGAATTCTAACTTTATATTTTCTCTCTCCTTGTTCCTTTGCCCATTGATACTCCTTTGTGCTATATTTTTCTCCTAAGAATAATAGATGTTCACCAACTCCTTTTCAGAAATAAAACCTTTTAATGCTTTACCTATAAACTGTGCTTTTCCATGAGTGTATACACATGTGAGGTCAGGGATTATCAGGAACTTCTAAAGCCAGCATAGAAATGAAGTCTTTTTAGGTAAGTTTTGAAATGTAAGGGTGACACTGGTTATTTGGAAAGTGGTCATAGTCAAGTTTCACTTTATCTGTACAATTTGGAGGACATGCTGAGCCATCAGGCTGATGTGATTCTGAGATAGCAGATGAACACACGGGATATGTGTATGCAAGTTCTTGTGTGAATGTTTTGAATTTGGATTTATACATCTTTTAAAAATATTTTTATTTTTTGTGTAATACACTCACATGGTACAAAAATCATAGTTATTTAAAAATATGTGCTTTGGTAAGTAGAGCCCAAGCACTTAAGCATCTGTCTGCGGCTCAGGTCATGATCCCAGAGATGGAGTCCCAGCTGGGTGAAGCCTCTAGTCAGTTCTGACGCTTAACTGATTGAGCCACCCATGAGCCCCATGTTTCTCCTAGATTTCTGTTTCACTTTGACTTCTAGGACCCTCTCATATATTTAAGGTGATAAACTTTTGTCTGTGAGGAGATAAAAATATTTCTTTCAGTTTGTGATTGTATTTTTTTCTTTGCTTATCATACTTTTTACTATGCAGATATTTTTCATTTTTATGTCATCAAATTTATGAATATTTTCTTTTTATAGTGTCTGGATTTTGAGGTTTTTAATAGTTAGATTCTTCTTCTGCCAAGTTTTAGGGAATTCTCCAATGTTCTCTTTGATTAGTTTTATGTTTAAAAAAAATATTTAAATCTTTGTTTCTTTTATTCTCGTGTCTTTGTCCAGATGACTATCCAGCTGTGGAAAAACTGAGTTAAAAAGTTCAGCTCTATGTAACTGATTTGTAGTGCATCCTTAATTTCCTGTGTTTGTTTGGATCTGTTTCTGTACTTTCAATTTTGGGCTCTTTCCATAGTTTGGCAATTGTTGATAATGCTGCTATAAACATTGGGGTGCGTGTACCCATTCGAATCTGTATTTTTATATCCTTTGGGTAAATATCTAGATCATAGGGTAGGTCTATTTTTAACTTTTTGAGGAAACTCCATACTGTTTTCCGGAGTAGTTGTACAGTTTGCATTCCCACCAAGTGCAAAACGGTTCCCCTTTCTCCATATGCTCACCAACATTTGTTGTTTGTTGTGTTGTTAACTTTAGCCATTCTGATAGGGGTGAGGTGATATCTCATTGTGGTTTTGATTTGTATTTGCCTGATGATGAGTGATGTTGAGCATCTTTTCATGTGTCTGTTGGCCATCTGGATGTCTTTGGAAAAATATTTATGTCTTCTGCCCATTTTTTAACTGGATTATTTGTTTTTTGGGTGCTGAGTTTGATAAGTTTTGTATAGATTTTGGAGATTAATCCTTTACCAGATATGTCATTTGCAAATATCTTCTCCCATTCCTGAGGCTACCTTTTAGTTTTGTTGATTGTTTCTTTTGCTGTGCAGAAGCTTTTTATCTTGATGAAGTCTCAATAGTTCATTTTTGTATTTCTGTGGTATCTGTTGTTATTTCTCTCTCTTGTTTGTGGTTTTATTTATTTAGATCTTTTCTCTTTTCTGTTTGATTAGTCTGGCTAGGGGTTTATCAATTTTATTAATTTTTTCAAAGAACCAGCTCCTGGTTTCATCGATCTGTTCTATTGCTTTTTATGCTTTAATCTTTATTACTTCCCTACTTCTGTTGGCTTTAGACTTCATTTGTTGTTCTTTTTCTAGCTCCTATATGTGTAAGGTAAGGTTGTGTATTTGAGATTTTTCTTGCTTCTTGAGGAATGCCTGAATTGCTATATACTTCCCTCTTAGGACCGCCCTTGCTGCATCCCAATGGTTCTGAACTGTCATGTTTTCATTTTCATTTGCTTCCATGAATTTTTAATTTCTTCTTTAATTTTCTGGTTGACGCATTCATTCTTTAGTAGGATGTTCTTTAACCTCCATGTATTTAGGGTCTTTCCAAATTTTTTCTTGCATTGACTTCTAGTTTCATAGTGCTGTGGTTAGAAAATATGCAAGGTATGATCTCAGTCTTCTGGTACTTGTTGAGACCTGATTTGTGACCCGGTATGTGATTGTTCTGGAGAATGTTCCATGTGCATTTGATTTTTTAAAAAAATTTTTATTTATTTATGATAGTCACACACACACACACACACACACAGAGAGAGGCAGAGACACAGGCAGAGGGAGAAGCAGGCTCCATGCACCGGGAGCCCGACGTGGGATTCGATCCCGGGTCTCCAGGATCGCACCCTGGGCCAAAGGCAGGCGCCAAACCGCGCCACCCAGGAATCCCTCCATGTGCATTTGAAAAGAATGTGTATTCTGCTGATTTAAGATGAAATGTTCTATGTCTGTTAAGACCATCTGGTCCAGTGTGTTATTCAGTGCTGGAGAGTTTTTGATTTTAGTAGGGACAAAGGTTATAAAAGTAAGAATTTTCACAGTGTATGTAGGTTTTCAGATTTCTTATTTCTTTTTTTTCCCCCCCAGGGAAGTAATTATTTTAACTTCAAATATTGATGGTTTAATAATTTCTTAGCCAACTTTATGTTTTATTTCTTTTCCAGTTTATACTTTATTTCTTTCACTTGTCTAATTGTGTTGGCTGCTACTCTGGTCCAGTGCAGAATAGCAGTGATGCTAGTTGCCATTCTGGTTGGCGACAGGCTGTAGTGCCTTCAGGGTCTTTCCAGTAAACACCATGCTGGTTTTGATCCGGCTCTCCATCTTAGGTTAAGTACTTGTTGATTCTTGTTATTTTAAATCAAGAATGAAAGTAGAAATTTTCATGCTGCTTTCTGCAGCATCTTTGGTGATGAATATATTTTTTCTCCTTAGGTGTGTTATGGTGAATTTCATTAATAGCTTCATATTTGAGTCACCTTTGCATTTATGCACTAAACATTACCTGGTCATAATGTGGTGCTGAAAACTGCCAAAGTTGAGGTTAGGCTTCTTGCAATTGATCCTTGAGATCAGTGTATTAGCTACCTACTTACTTCCTCCTTCCCTTCCTCCCTTCCTCCCTTCCTTCTTAGATTTAAATATTTGGTAGAATTTCTAGTAAAACAGTATGGGTCTGGTGCTTATTGGGGGGGTAGGTAAAGTTTTTTTTACTCCCCACACATTATTTCATTTGTACAAATGATTCTTTTTAGAGCATTCATCTCTTGGTGTATTAGCAAGGGTTTGGGTTTTGTTGTTGTTGTTATTGTTTAGAAAACTATTCATTTTGCCCAGGTTTTTATTAAAGTCATTTGTGTAGAACTTTGTGCAAAGTTGTTTCTTATGATTTTTTTTGTTTCTTATGATTTTTATAATTTTCTGTTTATGTTATTCTCCTTTGTAAATTATTATTTTATATTACATGTGGGTTTCTCCTCTGCCCCTATTTTACTTTTCTTAATTGGATTAATTGGTGGGATATATAGGTGCTTAAAATAAACTTTATCCTTTTTATGAAAAAAATTAAAATGAAATAAAAAGTTGAATGTCACTCTTAAATGTGCCAACTGGGGAAACATTACCAGGGGAGAGCATGAGTAGTTTCATAACGAATGCTTTTTTTCGAAATGAGGCCATCATGATGGAGTACCTCTTAGGAAACCAAAGGAAATGCTAAGACAGCATTTATTTTGAGCACATTTCAGATATGCTCAGGTCATGATAGATGTGCTAATATTGCTCCCTTTTCTTTGTCTGGACCTGTTACATGGCATATAATAATCTAAAGTTTTTCTAAAACAGTTTTGCTGCTACAGGGACACATAAGAAATTTTTATGTAGTGAGGTATTTTTATTTTTTTCATTTTGCTTGTATTCGCATTTTTTTGGTTCGTTTTTCTCTTCAATGTCTCCACTTTCAAAATAAGAGAAACTTCAGACCTTAAAACAACAACCAAATGACGACCTAGCCAACAGCAACCCCTCTAAGAAGTATATTGCTGATTTGATCATCATATAGATAATATGCTATCAATAATAGGTGGAAGTATGCAGAAAGGTGTTAATGTGTGTCTGAATTCTCGATGTTCTAATATTTATTAGTAATAACTGAGTTCTCTCATCTTAAGTATTTCTCCTTCTAAATCAATTTACTTGGCAAGGTGAATGGTTTACCACAGATCTTGCTGCTTGTAGCAACAAAATGACAATACGACTAAGAGGTCAGGGCACAGGCAAGTTTCGTGGGCACCTGAAGCTTATACTATTTGGAGATCCTCTTTAGGTAATACCTAAAGAATGTACAAAATTAGGTGTGGGACCTTAAAAAGAGCCGTGCAAGGTGAGGAGATTGAAGATGAACCTTATTGGCTTCTTGGTCAATCTATCTTTGGCTCAGCGACCTTGAAGTCAAACCTAGAGTCATGGGTGAGGGTATAACTGGCTATTGGGACTGTTAGTTATAGAAGTCACAGAGTCATAATCAGATAGGACAGGCTCCTCCAACAACTTGGACCTGGCTGAACTACAGAACTGGGGGAGGAGCATCGAGTGGGCCACTGCCCAGGGGCTGTTTTTTGTTCGGCTTATCATGGGAAGGCACAGAGACCTCATCAGATGTGTTCCTGGCTCTGAAAGAGTCCTGCCCTGGTTTTTTTTTTTTTTTTAAAGGTGGCTTGCTTTACAATTATCTGGGAAGGATGAATAAGTGTGAGTCAATTAGCGACAACTGCATATCCAGATTAATGGAGGCCTGCATCAAAATTCCATTCCTTCCCTCAAAGGCAGGAGAGACACTAGTAAGGATTGTTACTCAGGGCTTTCTACTTAGCAAGGTGAACTGGGGGTGACATGGAGTCGATGGGAAAGGTCTTACATATTTGGGGCTTGTCAAAAAAGCAGGTGTTGGACAGAGGATGTGCAAATTGAAGCTTTAGGATCTGAGGAAGCAATTAGTTTTGGAGTCACAGAGTTGGCTTCAAATCCTGGTTCTCTTCCTTGTTGTCTTGTGGCCTCAGGCAAGTACCTCACCCTCACCAAGCCTTGGTTTCATCATCTGTAAAATATGGGTGATAAACATCATAGGATTATGGGGATTGTGTAAGTGTAGGTGTCAAAGGTTCAGCCATAGTCTGCCATCAGAAGACATTCAATAAATGTCTGTTGTCTTCTAGTTTAGAATGGGAAATTTAAAAATATTTATGGAAAAAGGTATGATTTCCTAGAGCCTCTAACTGGGATTATAGCTACAAATTGTGGAAACTTCTTACATTTTTAAACAACGGAGGCACAATTAACATATATTAAAAGGCACAAATATCAAGTGTTCCGCTAGATGAAGTTTTGGGTATTTATAGACCTATCGAAGAACCTGTGATAGTCCCTCTATAAAGCATACCCCACATCTCAAAAGCTCTCTCAAGCCCCTGCCCGTATGTAGTGCTTACCCCTCAATCCCTATTGTAACCTCTTTTCTGATTTCTGTCATCCATTAATTTTTCCTATTTTTGAAACTCACATGAATGGAATCATATAGTATGTGCTCTTTTGTACCTATTTTTCTACAAAGTATTGTATTTATGAGATTTTTCCATGTTGTTGCATGACTCAGTGAATTTTTTTAATTGCTTAATTGCTTTGGAATTTCCTTATTCAAATACATAATTTGTTTATTCACAGTTATGTTTTTTAAATGATTTTATTTATTTATTCATGAGAGACACAGAGAGAAAGGCAGAGACATAGGCAGAGGGAGAAGCAGGCTCCTGTGAGGAACCCAATGCAGGACTTGATCCCAGGACCCTGGGATCACTACCTGAGCCAAAGGCAGATGCTTAACCACTGAGCCACCCAGGAGTCCTTATTTGTTATTATGTTGATTGACATTTGGGTTGTTTTCAGTTTTAGCCATTAGGAATAAAGCTGCTTTGAACATTTTTGTGAACCTATTTGCTTATTTTGCTAGAGTACATACCTCAAGAGGAATTGAAAGTCATAGGGTAAGTGAGTGTCTACTTACCTGTGTTAGAAACTGCTGACTGGTATTCCAGGATGGTTGTACACTCAGCGTGATGTGTGAGTTCCATCCAGCTGCTCCATAGTTTCTTCAACATTTGGCATTTTGGGCCTTTCCCATTATGGTCATTTTGGTGGATATGTAGTAGTATCTCATTTCGGTTTTTAAAAAATGGCACCTTGAAGTGCTTTTCTTTCACTATGTAAAATAATACATGTACTTGACTGAAAAATTAGACATTCTACATGTATAAATAAGAACATTAAAACTCACCCCATGAAATCTTGTTACACAGAAAAGACCTATTTTTTTTTTCTGAGTGTCTTTAGGTTAAAAGTGTTTTTGAAATTACGTGTATAACTACAGGGAAAAAGCATTGTGCTTATCTTCTTGAAACTACTCTATGCTTAAGAACTAATATTTTGATGTATTTCCTTATAGTTTTTTTTATCCATTCGTGTATATTTTTAAAAATGTAGTTGACATTTTAGCTTAGTGGGTCTGGGATTGGACCCTGACATCTGTATTTTTGTAGGTTCCAAAGATACTTTTGATGTGCAGCCGTGCTTAAGAGCTGTTGAGTCAGTTTAGCTCCTTTTCCTTTTCCTTTATATTTAGTGTCTGGCCCTCTCTCTATAGTGGCTGACTGACCCACTAAATGAATGAATATTTTTGATTTAGATGAGGAAATTGACTTCCAGTTAAATCAACTTTTTTTTTTTAAAGATTTTATTTGTTTGAGAGAGAGAAAGAAAATGAGTGAGTGAGAGCACAAGAGCAGGGGGAGGGAGAAGCAGACTCCTCACTAAGCAAGGAGCCCAAGGTGGGGCTTGATCCCCAGGACCTTGGGATCATGACCTAAGTTGAAGGCAGATGCTTAACTGATTGAGTCACCCAGGTGCCCTTAAATTTACTTTTCTTTTTTTAAAAAAATTATTTATTCATGAGACACACAGAAAGAGAAGCAGAAACATAGGCAGAGGGAGAAGCAGGATCCTCTAGGGGAGCCTGATGTGGGACTCAATCCCCAGACTCTGGGACTTCCCCCTGAGCCGACAGCAGATGCTCAACCACTGAGCTACCCAGGCATCCCTACTTTTCAAATAAGTTTCTAAAATAGATTTTTTAAAAATACAGCATTCATTTTAAAGATGTAAATAGTACAATTAATCTCTTTATACCCTTCACCCAAATTCAACAAGAATTTACATCATCTCTTTTTCTTTTTCCGTTTTTCCTTTGTGGAAGTAGTTTTGTTTTGTTTTGTTTTTTTAAAGATTTTATTTATTTACTCATGAGAGACACACAGAGAGAGAGGCAGAAACACAGGCAGAGGGAGAAGCAGGATCCACGCAGGGAGCCCAACGCGGGACCCTATCCGGGGTCTCCAGGATCACACTCTGGATCAAAGGCAGCCCCAAACTGCTGAGCCACCCGGGCTGCCCTGTGGAAGTAGTTTCTAATTAACATTTTAATTACAGATGGAGTATGTGAGCAATGTAGTAAATGAGAGATTAGAGATGAGTGATCAGAAACACCATATTCTCACCTTAATGTGTGTCTTTTTACAGAAGCTTTGAAAGACTAATCCTTGATAGTATGCCATTTTACCATCAAGTGCCTCAGTGTATACATCTCAAAAAATTGACTTTTTAAAAAACATAACCCTGACATCATTGTTACATTTAACTAATAACAATAAATTGGATTTTTAAAAAGTACTTAGGAAGGAAAGTAGTGTTAATCAGGAACACACACAGAAAACCTCTGTGAAATAAGCATAGTCAGATCAGCTAATTTATGTGCTAGAAATTATGACTTGACTAATGGCCCAGGAATTTTTTTTCACATAGTATATCTAGAGCTTAGCCTTGTGGTGTTACAGCTAAATTTTTGTGAAAAAAGGTGATAAACTGAGGACTGGAAGCCTGTGCAGTTAAGTGACTGTGTAGTTGATGCGTTGTTGAAAAAAAGGTGATAAAAAGAGGACTGGAAGCCTGTGCAGTTAGGTGACTGTGTATTAATATGTGTGATGATTGATGGAGAAGAATGAGGACAGAGTCTGGTGGTCTGAGGGATCTGCCCTATGCCCTTAGTTGTGAGAACAGTAAAGACTTTTCAGTCTTTAATTACATCTAAGTGATTGCTTGAATATGGGTCTTGTTTCCCACAAACTTGACATGAATATTTCTGTTCTTTAAAACCGGCATCAGTGGTTCCCACTCCCACCTCAACCAAGTGCAGTTAATATTTACAATTACTTGGCCTTGGCCTCTTTAATCACATTGATGGGCCAAGAAGGATATTGGGGCATGGTAGGGGTAGAATGTAGGCCTGGCTTTTTTGCCAAGGACGAGAGCCCCTCAGAGGAGCTCCTCATACCAGGAAAAGAACTTCGCTTCCAGTGGTTGGTGCCCAGACAGGTAAACTCCTCCCAGCCCACTTGTTTAAGGGGATATGAACTTTCTTTTTTTTTGATAATGAAGGTAGGATTAATTTAATCTTGTAGTGGATTAATCACTGAAACTGGATTCACAGATACTGCCTCTGGTTCTTTTTTTTTTTTTTTTTAATTGTGGTAAGAACACTGAACATGAGATTTATCCTTTTAACAAATTTTTAAGTGGTTAATACAATGTTAACTATAAACAATGTTGGACAACAGATCACAAGTAAATTTTTTAAAAAATTGAAATGTAACACACACAGGCAAGAGCGTAAAATTAAAAATGTACAACTTAATGATTTTCCCGAAGTGAACTTAACTAATGTATCTCTCATTTAGATCAAGAAATAGAATGTTACCAGTACCCCCTGAAAATTCCTGTATCTCCTCTAAGTCACTACAGGGCAAAGGAGTGTATATTTGTTAATTCCAAACCAGATTTAATTTAAAAATTTCTGGTAGAAACAGTGCTAATGGAGATTTCTATTTCATGTGCTACTACTGTATGATCACCTATGTTTTTGGGTTAGTTGGGCTTATGACTGGATAGGATTCTAGCTGAAACAGATAATTCTAAAAGAATTATCACCCAGAGTTTCCAAGAGAGAGTGTGTTTGAACTCTGAGCTTCTAACTTTTGGATTATAGCCCATTGGCAGATTAAGGATCAGCTCCTCTTTATAAAGCCTATTGTATACGCTTTGGTCTGTAGTGGACTCTAATTTTCCCTAACTGCTGACCTAGAAAACATGCTTTACATCTGGAGGATGGCAAAACTACTGTGATTTATAAATGGGCAGTCATTCCAAGAGTTCACTTAGCTAATTTAGAGTTAATTATAATTGAAATGGTTTTAACTTCAGGTCCATTTCTTTTAACAGGCTTTTCATAGCTGGTATTATTTATGTACCATGCCTTGCTAACGGCATAGGGCACAGGGCAGCTTGTGCAATTAATCTCTCATATTAGAAAGAGATAGTTTTTCTTATTTTATCTTCATCCAAGCATCGGCCTTGTCAGGTTTGCCAGAGCATTTGGTATGAGGACAAAGTTCAAATGTTTATGGCTTTACTATTTTGAAGCTGACTTATGAAACAAAAGGAAGTCAGGGTTTTATCAATTTAAGAAATGTAGGTTGCTCTAAAGGAACAGTACTGACTTGTTAGTTATAAAACTAGGTTTCCATAATGACAATAAAAACTAATATCAAAATTGTGTCTGTGCTAGTTAAATCTGATATGTCTATATCTAGATTTGGAAGACTTTAGTCTACTTATGAACATTTCTTGATGCCAAAAGAAGTATTTCCTCTTTTTCCTTCTAATCTGTACTTTGATGCCTGATACATAGTGTGCCCTGTATGTAGACTGAATTAAATTTGTCTTTCTTTTAGAAGGTATGCTTAGGGTAAATTGAATCAGTAATTCTGACCCTCAATAGTCAGTATAATTTAGGAAGGAAGTAATATGTTAAATTCAGTACTTCTTTTGACATCTAATTTTATAATAATACCCATATTTAGATTTTGTTTGCCTTATTAAAGAGCTTCTAAGCTGGTACTTGCTCTTTTACAATATAGATTTTCATCTTAGGAACAATTGTTAGTTCCATGTAACTTTTTTGTTGCTGTTGTTATAGCACATGTGTAGCTACTACTTAGTTTAATAAATAAAACTTTATAGAAACAGTCAAATTCTACTGTGTATGCCTTCCTGATCCCATTACCCTGTCAACCCCTGATACTACTACTTTGATTTTCATGTTTATTATTTTTATGCATATTTTCATACTCTCCCTATACATATGTGTATTTTTAAACAATACGTGGTATTTACTGTTTTGCATTATATAAACTCTATGAAAATATCACCTTCCACCTATCATTCTGAGTTGTTTGTTCATGTTGATGTTTTAAATTATCTAAGTTGGTAATTAATTCTTTTAATTGATAATTTCTTTTAGCTCTTATACAGTATACACTGTATGTACCCACCTTTTTTTATATGAGCTTCCTTTTATTATTTTATTATTTTATATGAGTTTTCCTCTATTATTTGTTTTACTGATATAATTAATACAAAATATTAGTTTTAAGTTTACAACATAAAGCTTTGATATTTGTATATATTGCTATATATCCATCTATCTAATGCATATTTATTTATTTATTTATTTATTTATTTATTTATTTAAAAAAAGATTTTATGGGCGGCCCGGGTGGCTCAGCGGTTTAGCGCCACCTTCAGCCCAGGGCCTTATCCTGGAGACACGGGATCAAGTCCCATGTCAGGCTCCCTGCATGGAGCCTGCTTCTCCCTCTGCCTGTGTTTCTGCTTCTCTCTCTCTCTGTCTGTCTCTCATGAATAAATAAATAAATAAAATCTTAAAAAAATATTTTATTTATTTATATTTGACAGAAGGATAGAGAGAACCAAAGAACACAAGAGAGAGCAGCAGAGAGAGAGGGAGAAACAGGCTCCCCACTGAGCAGGGAGCCCAACGCAGGGCTCAATCCCAGGGCCCTGAGATCATGACTTGAGCCAAAGGCAAGCTCTCCACCAACTGAGCCACCCAGGAGCCCTCTAATGTACCTTTAGATTGCTATTGCAAACAATGTGGCAAAATGTGTTTATATATGTCTACTTCTGCACAATTTTATAGGAATCTGTAGAGTATAATTGAAAAGTTCTTTTTTTTTTTTAAGGTGAAATGGAAATAATAAATGTGGAAGAAGTGAGAAAATACCATTTTAAAAGATACATAGTGAGGGGCCTGGCTGGCTCAGTCAGTTAAGTGTCTGCTTTCGGCTCAGGTCATGATCTGGGGATCCTGGGATCCAGCCCCACATCCAATTCTCTGCTGAGTGGGGAACCTGCTTCTTCCTCTGCCTCTGCTGCTCTCCCTTGCTCCTACTCTCTCTATCTCAAATAAATAAATAAATAAATAAATAAATAAATACATACATACATACATAAAATCTTAAAGAAAAAAAAGACACATACTGCCTATTTATTCAGGCAAGAACCATCAAAGCTGTTAATACCGGGCAGCCCGGGTGGCTCAGTGGTTTATCACCGCCTTAGGCTCGGGGCCTGATCCTGGAGACCGGAGATCGAGTCCCACGTCGGGTTCCCTGCATGGAGCCTGCTTCTCCCTCTGCCTGTGTCTCTCCCTCTCTCTGTCTGTCATGAATAAATAAATAAAATCTTAAAAAAAAAAAAAAAAGCTGTTAATACCACTGGGTGAAGGTTTGAGGAGCAGGATATTTCTGTAGTTTCAACGTATCTCTCCTTTATAGATACTTATAGATAATAATTCTCCACTTACTAATCAAAAAGAGAAAAAAAGTAACTTTGCAGTGTAAATTTGGTAATAACTGACTACCCTAAACCAAGCGATCAAAGTTAAATGTCACCAATCATGGAACAAACAGATCACATGTTCCCAATGTGATGCACTGAAAAGGATACATCATTTACGTAGTATTCCTGCCCAAAGTGTACAACCTGCATCTAATCATGAGGAGACATCAGATTAACCCAAATTAAGAGCCATCCTATAAAATAGATGGCTTGTACTCTTAAAAAATGCCAATGTCGGGATCCCTGGGTGGCGCAGCGGTTTAGCGCCTGCCTTTGGCCCAGGGCGCGATCCTGGAGACCTGGGATCGAATCCCACATCGGGCTCCTGGTGCATGGAGCCTGCTTCTCCCTCTGCCTGTGTCTGCCTCTCTCTCTCTCTCTCTCTCTCTGTGACTATCATAAATAAATAAAAATTAAAAAAATGCCAATGTCTTAAAAAACAAAGAAAGGCTGAGAAACTTTTTCATATAATAAGGGGATTATAGAGATGACATATAAATATAATGATCCTTGGTTGGATCCTGGGCCAGAAAAAAAGGATGTGAAGCAAAAAATGATATGAAGAATGATTGTGAAAATTTGAATAAGGTCTGTACATTCGATACTAGTTTTGCAGTAAGGTCCACTTTCATGATTTTGACAATTTTATTGTTATTTAATAAATAAAACTTCGTGTCTTGAGGAAATCAATGCTGAAATATTTAGAGGTAAAGGGCATGATGTCTGCAATTTATTCTCAAGTGGTTCAGAAAAAAAGTACATTTCATACATGTAGGGATAGAACAATAAAGCAAATGTGACAAAGTGTTGGCAATTCATGAATCTGGGTAAAGTGAACTATTATTGCGACTTTTCTGCATATTTGAAATTATTAAACGAAAGTCTTCCTGAGTTATACCTGGAAGTAGAATTGCTGGGTCTCTGGCTATGAATATCTTTAAATTTACTAGTTGGTACCGAATTGTTTCCCAGTATGGTTATACTAATTACATTCCAATTGTCCAAATTTTCACCAACACTTGATTCTACTCGATTTATTATTATTTTTATTTTTTTTATTCTACTCGATTTAAAATTTGCATCAGTCTTTATGTGTATAAGACAGTATTTCATTGTTTTTCTTTGTGTTTTTCTGCTTATGGTGAAGTTGAACATCTTTTAAAATGTGTAATCATTAAAGCTTACTCTTTTTATGAATTGTTTACCATATATATGTATTTATATATATATATATTTATATTTACCTTTTCTTCTTGTCTTTTTTGTATGTCTTAATATATTCTGGAAATTAATCCTTTGTCAATTAGGTGTATTGCAGTCACCCACGTATCTTTGAAAGAGGCTTAACAAAAATATAAAATTGAATTATTTTTAGGTGAGTTACACAGAATTAAGTAGGTCAGGGAGCATAGAGAATATTGCACATCAAGTGGGTAGGGGCTGAGGCCTGGCCCCTGTTTACAGATCTCTTCTCTTTGGCTCAGTTAAATAATGAGGCAACTTGAACTTGCATTCTTATCTCTTACCCCTCCGCAAAAGGTTATTTTTAGAAGGGCTATCCTCTGTCTCCAATGTGTTTCATTCTGAGATTGGCTGAATAACTTGTTCTTCCCTCCCCTTCTAGACTTAAAAAACCCCACAAAACCCTACACATTGCTAAATAATGAAACTCTTGCACTGCTGAGTATTGGCAAGTACTTGGATTGAGTAACCTGCTCTGAGATATTGCAGCATCCACAGAGCAAGAGGGTAATTCAGTAGTGACACTGTCTTGGTTCATCCTCTCATAGGAATCAAATACTTTTCAGAGAGGGTGAGAAAAGGTTAAACCACTTAGACTTGATGATGGGAAAAGATAATCTAATCACCCAGGAGCTTATTTTACTGCTCTAATTCTTAAGGTGATAAGATATTGGATTTGCATGTTGGTAAAAACAAACAAACAAAAACTACCCACAAAACCCAAAAGTAAAATCATGAAACTTTAGCCTGATAAAAAAACTAAAACTTTTTTCACCTCCTATTTCATAAAGGAGGACACCAAGTTAGGTGACTTATCTAGTGGTAAGTGATAGAGCTGGCGTTTATCCTTTTTTTTTTTTTTTTAAGATTTTATTTATTTATTTATTTGAGAGAAAGGGAACATAAGTGAGGGGAGATGGAGAAGCAGACTTGCTGAGCATAGAGCCCAATGTGGGGCTTGGAAGGCAGACAATTAACCGACTGAGCCAACCTGGAGCCCCACAGCTGGTGGTTTTCCTAAGCAGAACTTGACTTTGAATTCCAGGTCCTCTTTACTTTCTACTCCAGTGCATTCATTATGCTGCCATTCCTTTTTAAAGCTTCTATGGATGCACGTACATGTATGTTCTCCAGAGGATGGGTAACATAGCCCTCTCCATTCTCATTGATTTCCAAGTAAACTGGCAAGTGAAAAATCAAAGGGGATCTTCTTTTAGGGAATTTAATATCTTAATCTCCCAAAAGAAAAGACTTTTCTAATTTAGGAAGTAAATTCCTTTGCGACACACCCCAGGGGGACAATTGGATAGTTATGTCATTGTGTATGCAGCTACTCTTTATTTGAAGATCTTCTCATCTGTGATCCTTATTTAGTAGTCAGAACTGGGTGGCAGTGGCCATTTTTTTCAATTTATAAAATTTATGCTATGTTAAAAATCCTTGAATTATTTTCTTTATAGGAAAGACAGTAACAGCATAAAGAGGAACATCTAATTGTATTGCCCAGAGATAACCACTTAATGTGGCCTTCTTGACATTTTTTCTATGTATATATATTTCATAAAGTTAAAACTATAGTTTTAAATCCTGCCTTTTTTCACTTAACAGTAAGGTATTTATTAATTACAGTATCTATTAGATGCATTGTATCTTGTTATCTGGATTCATTATAATGGGAAATGCTACAGTGAACACTCTTGCCTACATTTCTGATTATTTTCTTATGATAGATTCCTAAAATTGGAATTATTGAATAATCAGCAAACCGATTCTTAGCCTCTTCATGCCAAAGGGATTTTGACAAACTTTGACTACTAGTTTTAGTTCCACACTCATACATATTGAGTATGAAAATAACTTATTTCTGTCATTGAACTTTATCATTAAAAATGTTGCTGATTTGATGATGTAAACTGGCCAATCTTTGTCTAATTCACATTTCTTTGATTACTAGTGAAAGGTTTTGGTATATTAACTATTAGTGTTTCTATGAATTCAGTTCATGACCTTGAGACTGATTTTCTCATTAAATCATTTTTACATATTAAAAATATCAGCCTTTTGCCATTTGCAGTAAATACCTTTTGCCATTTTGCTTGCTTTTGGCTTTATGGTTTTTGTCAGGGAAAAACAGAAGGTTTTATTTTCACACAGTCTAGATCTATACTTGCAGAGAGTTTGTTCTGTAACTTCTTTTTCACTAATGGTGTGAAGAGAGGAAATGCAACAAGAAAAGGGTCAGGACCGCATTTCTTTCTAATGAATTAAAGTCATTGGATAGAAGCCATTTTATGCAGACTGAGTGATTTCACCTCTTTTCCCACTGCAATTGTTTGTCTTTTATTTTTGAAGTCGGCTTCATATAACCCATTAAATTTGTTGACTTGTCTTCTGCACAAAATTGCCCCATTGGTCAGTTCTTGTGTCCTATAGCATTTTCTCATGTCCTGATGCTTTCTTTTAAGGTATTATCCAAAGAGATGAGTCACCCATGGAGAAAGGGCTCTCTGGTCTGCGAGGAAGGGACTTTGAGCTCTCTGATGTGTTTTATTTCTCCAAGAAGGGCTTGGAAGCCATTGTAGAAGATGAAGTGACCCAGAGGTTCTCCTCAGAGGAGCTAGTGTCATGGAATCTCCTCACAAGAACCAATATAAATTTCCAGTACATCAGTCTGCGGCTCACCATGGTGTGGGTACTGGGCGTCATAGTACGCTACTGTGTCCTTCTGCCCCTGAGGTATGTCTCCTGCCTAGTAATTGATGGTATAATTGGTTCAGCTTTCTTTTTAAGTCATGTATGTAATGTTCTCATGAGAGTATTATGGCACTAGTCTCACTCTTTCCAACCACCTGCAAAATACCACCAAATGTGACCTCCACAGGAACATGTGAAGTATCTATTCTTCTTTCATATTTTCCCCAAATGAAGATGTGTATTAAGAGTCTAATATATATCAATCTGGATCCATGTTGTTCTTTCAGTCATAAATAATTTAGGGATAAGGGCACCTGTGTGGCTTAGTCATTTGGGCACCTGCCTTCCACTCAGGTCCTGGGATCGAGCTCTGCATTAGATTCCCTGCCTAGTCGGTGCTTCTCCCTCTCCCTCTGCCCCTCCCCCTGCCCATGCTTGCTTGCTCTGTATCAAATAAATAAATAACATCTTTAAAAAAGATAATTTGAGGATAGTAGAAAAGGTAAGTTAGGAAAAAGAAGAGAGGATTTATAGTTTTGCATTCACCAAAGTGTCAGCCAAGCTGTAACTGCCATTCTTTGCTGGTCTGTAGCAGTTCATAGTTGCACAGGAGAGAAAAAATTCCTGAGAATGGTTACCACATGGCAGGGAGCCATTCACGGGACTGAATTTGTTCCATCTAGTTCCATTATGATGAACTTTTCTTATTTAAAGTTTGCCATCTGTGTCCTCTTCTGATTCTGCCTAATGAGGAGGTACTTTCAAGTCCAGTTTATTAGAAACATAGTGGGGAACATAAGAGTAGCAGAGGTGACGCTGGGCAATGGGATGAAGCATGAGGGAGCAAGGTGTGCCTAGCATGGTAATAGCAGGTAGTAGGCATGTGTATCAGTCACAATATTGCCATTGATTATCTTGTTTATTTCCCTTGGCAGAACCTTGGCATCCCCTCAGTAGAGCTTTCTGGGCAGTTGCTATCAGCCACCTTAAATTGGCACATGACTTGAAACCGCTCAACCATCCCTAGGGTGACCTATACTTGCCTCATTTAGGTTTATTACAAGTGAAGAGATTGCTTAAGTAGAGGCAAAGGCACATTTCTAAACTGTGTGTGTGTGTGTGTGTGTGTGTGTGTTTTGACCCATATTGCTGATTTGCCAGTTGGGGCATGGGATGTCTTTTGGGAATCATTTCAACTGTGATATCAAAGTGAAATTCAGTGTTTCGCATATAATTTTGCTTGAACCCTAAACCAGTGTTCTCAACTGGGGGTTCATGTACTCTGAGCATGTGCAAAAGTATCCACTAGTATGCACGAAGGAAATATTTGAGCTTTTATTTATTAGACATGTCTAGTCTCTTTATTTTTTTTGTCTATTTATAATTAGGGCTTCCATTTATTCTATTTTTATTCTTAAAAAGAAATGAACCTTCAATAAGATTGACTATAGAGATTATACACGTGCACTTGTCCACGAGTCAGGCACTGTATTCAAAGCCACCTCAAACTAGAGTATTTTGCAGGTCCAGGTATTTGAGATGCCCTCATTTGTTGGTTAGCTTTCTTCCACTGTGGGGGCCAGTAAGTGGTGTTAGGATTCCATTATCTACTTAGACTAAACTAATGCTCACAGACTCAAGAAGTAACAGAAGATTCTTACAAAGAAACCACAGATGTAGGATAATCCAGTAGCGTAAGCACCCAAGAAGAATAAGGAAATGTCAGAATTGAGACTCCTATACTTAGTACATCCTCTTCACTGTGAAAGAATTACTGTGTAAATGCTTTAGAAGATGAGCTGTTGCTCCAAAGTGAACACTCAAAAAGCAGATCATGCTAAAATCAATGGTATTGATGGTAGCACAACTCTGTGAATATGCAGAAAACCATTGACTACTTTATAAATGGGTAAATTGCATGAAAGGTAAATTGTATCTCAGTAAAACTCTTAAAAAACACAGATTGTGGCTGAAAACTTGTGACATCTATGAAAATTCTCATGTTGTCTCACTAAACTGGAAACCAGAATTTTTTGCCTATTAATCTTGTAAATAAAACCTTTCAAGAATTTTGAACCTAGTTGTTAAACATGTTCAAATGTAACCCCTTCTGGTTTCATGTGTAGGAACAAATGATTCCCAGTAGGGCAAGATAGCAAAATGTTATTTTAAAACTTTTGCATAACTGATGATTTATCTATCGCATCAGTGGTTGGTATGAAAATATGGCACCGAAAGAAAACTAAATCTAGCCTTCAATTGTTCTTTCAAAAGGTCTTATACCAAGACTTCAACAAGTTTTTTTTAAGGACTTTAATGAGGTTTAACACCTTAACAATGCATTTAGAAGGAAGCCCCATTTATTCTGAAAGACTTTAAATCTCAATTTTATCTTATTGTGTGATTCTACTTACATTTCTGAAAATGACTATATTCTTTTTGAAGTGATTAGAAAGAATGTTATAAGCACCTTTCAAAAATGAGAAAGTGTCTATGTGGAGATTAAAGGTATTGTCAGTGACCTTGTTACTAACTTGTGAGTTACTGTGAATATACTAAGGGGACAACAGATTTGCATGTAGAAAGGATTTCTATATGGTGGTATAACTTGGTGTTCTTATTATGCAAGAGCCTTTCTTGCTATTTGCTATAAATTTTAAATTCCTTTGAGAAAAGTTTGAATTGTACCTCTCTCCCATCATTAAAAAACTCAGAAAAACAAGTAATTTTTAGACCTTTGGAAGATATTTACAATCATACAATGCCCACCAATGTATACTGAAGAAAATAAGATATTTTCAACCTGACATGACTCCTTTATAGAACATAAAGGAGTTTCTTATATTATACAAGAAGCTAATATGAGTATATTTAATATATACTCATTAAAAATAATTCAAAAGAGCAAAAGGGCAAGACTTTTGATTTATTCTTTTCACTAGCTCGCTTAATCCTTTGACAATTACATAGATTGAATTTGGTAGTTTCGTGAATAAATTCCCAGACCTTCTTTAAGCATCTATAAACTAGTTATATGCTTGATGTTCAACTAATATATGCTTACTGTTATTTTGAAAATGGTATCATACTCTACATATTATTTTGAAACTTATTTTGCTTTTTTTCTCACAAAATACCAAAGACCATTCTTCTGTGTCAGAATCTATAGATTTACCTAATTCTTTTAATGGCAGCACCATATTCCATATTTAGACATTCCATGACTTACTTATAGTTTGATTATTTCTGAACTTTTAGATGATATATCTTGCCTTTTACTATGCAATTAACTTTTGCATTACGTTTTCTTTTCTTTTTCAGGGTTACTTTGGCTTTCATTGGGATCAGTTTGTTGGTTATAGGAACTACACTGGTCGGACAGCTGCCAGATGGCAGGTGGGAAATGTTTCCTTCTACTCAGCCAAAAATAGGATTGTCCCTTTCCTTAGCTGTGTCTACAAGAAGAATATTTGATTCAAATTTATGGCCTCCACACACTTGTTAACATTTTGCTTACTTTGTATTCATAGTCTTTATTTGATTTGCCATCACACTTTGATATAAATGGTGAGAAATCGTTTTTCAAAGAGGAAATGAAGAGGAGAAAGGAAATGGACTGAGGGACTCATGGAAAACAACAGTCTTACCATATGGTCAAGCTTACCAGGCTGAGACCAAAAAAGCTCCAGCTTATCTTGGTCAGGGATTTATCATGACAGTCTTGTAGGGTGAGATCTATTTTTCATGAAAGTTTTGTCCTAAATGCCTCAATGAGACTTTAAGAGTTGAAACTGTGCTTGTGTTTCAGAACACAGTATGCTGCTGTGAAGGAGCACATGGAAGCTCTTACTGTATTGTTTCTTAGGAGTGCCCAGAACCGCACCATGAAATGTTTTCTCTTTCTTGCAGCCTCAAAAACTGGCTGAGTGAACTGGTCCACCTGACATGCTGTCGGATCTGTGTGCGAGCCCTCTCTGGCACCATTCATTATCATAACAAGTGAGTGTCCACTGGCTTCCACCTGGCTTTCTGTGCATAAATCCAGGCTCTAACTGACAGTAGTGGGTGGAGAAAGCAGGTGAAGTCAGAGTACTGCCAGTATGTTCATCCCTGCTGCTTAGAATGGTTTTGTATGAAAAACTTGCAAAAAGCCATCCACTTGCAGAAGGAATGTAAAAATAGTGTAATGACACTTAGTAATTGAGCATTTATGGTGTGCAGGCCACGTCATATATGCTTCTTATAGGTCATCCTACGAGAGAGGTGTCGTTGTCCTGTTTTACAGGTGAAGAGGGGAATCTCTGGGATTTGTCTAGGGTCCCGTAGATAGTTTGTGGCAGAGCCTGATGTGGGACTTGATCCCGGGACCCCGGGACCCTGGGATCATGACCTGAGCCAAAGGCAGATGCTCAATCACTGAGCCACCCAGGCGCCCTGAGGTCTGGTTTCTAATCTCAGTCCTGCCGCTTCGAAGTTTCATAACTGACCCTTCAGACAGAACACACTTTGCTTCCCTCCCTGCAACCATAGAGGATAATGGTACCTAACTGAAGTTATTAGCTGATAGAAGTAATTTTGATTACTTTTGAATTACTTTTCTTTTAACTCAATTTTATTATTATTGTTTTTTTTACATTTAACTTCATTGGTTTAAAAGTTCTAGAAAGCCTCTCTTTTTTGTTGACTGGATCTTTCTGTCTCATTTGTAGAAGGGAGACATTATCTCCTGTGGCTTTACCATGTGTTACCAACATAAAATGCCCCTTAAGTTTCTAAAATTAGGGATACCTGGGTGGCTCACTAGTTGAGCATCTGCCTTCAGCTTGGGGTGTGATCCTGGGGTTCTAGGATCGAGTCCTGCATCTGGCTCTCTGCTTCTCCCTCTGCCTGTATTTCTGCCTCTCTCTTTGTGTCTCTCATAAATAAATAAATAAAATCTTGGGATGCCTGGATGGCTCAGTGGTTTGGCGCGTGCCTTTGGCCCAAGGCGTGACACTGGGGTCTCAGGATCGAGTCCCATGTCAGGCTCTCTGCATGGAGCTTGCCCTCTTCCTCTGCCTGTGTCTTTGCCTCTCTCTCTCTCTCTCTCTCTCTCTGTGTCTCAAATAAATAAATAAATAAATAAATAAATAAATAAAATCTTAAAAAAGTTTCTAAAATTACAAGATTTTGTCTTTGAGCTGTGAGTTTTGGGATGAGGAGTAGAAGAAATGCTTTGGTAGAACTGTGATCAGAAGAAATACTATCTACAGAAAAGGTGCTTTAATTACATAGAGAGTTCACAACCTAGTATATATAGAATTGCTTCTAATTTTAAGGAACGCATGCTAAAGTTGTTATGCATTTGGTTCTTCTTCTCTGTATTGGGCCAATGAAAACTACTTTGTTTCATTAGTTTCAAATACTGGTTGAACTCTAGGAAAAGGTTGGCAAACTAAATTATGGGTCTAGAGGCCAAATACAGCCTGCCATCTTTTTTTTGTAAATAAAGTTTTATTAGAACACAGCCATGCTCATGCATTTATGTTTTGTCTGTGACTGCCTTTGTGACAAAATAGCAGAGTCCAGTAGTTTTGATAGGAATTGGCTGGCTTGCAAAATCTAAAATATTTATTTTCTGGACCTCAATAGGAAAAGTTTGCCAACCTCTGCTTTAAGGGGATAAAAGGCAGGAAACTATAGTAAATTTACTCTGTGGTCACTGTGAAACTACTAAAAAGGGATGCTTATGAAGATTGAAATAATAGGAAAATAGTTAAGTGAAATTTGAATATTATAATATTAAAGTTATGGAATCTTTGTAACTCAGTCTAAGATTTTTAAATTTCCTTTTTCATTATAAAAGGAAAATATGACCATTACCAAAAAACAATGTAAATAGATATAAAGGGCAAGTTATTGGCCCCTTCCCCTATACTCTTACCCTACTTCTATCATACTGCCTACCTTTTTAAAATGGGACCAGATATTTTGAAACTCGATTTTTAAATGTACTTTTTAGAGCAAAATAGGGTGAATACATGCTGTTCTGCAAATTAGTAACAATTTTCCAGGTTTACTATTTACCATTGTTTGTGATTGCAGGCAGTACAGACCCCAGAAGGGAGGCATTTGTGTTGCCAATCATACTTCCCCAATAGATGTTTTGATCTTGACAACGGATGGATGCTATGCTATGGTAAGAGCAGCTCAGTGACAGTTCAAGTAAATGCATGTTTTATGGATTATTCAATAAACTTTTAATTTATTTTGGCACAAATTAGAGAGTTTTATATTAGAAAATGATGGGGTTATACTACTGTAGCTATATAAATGAACACTACTACATAGTGCAAGAAAAAGAAAGAAAATAGCTATTATATTTAAGGTTGTAAAAAATTGTAAGCTCCTGCCTGGCTGAGTCAGTGGAACATGTAACTCTTGATCTTGGCATTGTGAGTTTGAGCCCCATGTTGGGGGTAGAGATGACTTAAAAAAAAATCTTCAAAAAAGTAAAAATAAATTAATGGATCAATCTTTTCTTTAAAAAGGTAGTAAAAATGTTAACTCACTGAAATGTAGACATACTTGAGCTTGATAGGACTTTACAAGGTTGATTCTGTCTTGCTTCTAAAATCCCTGCAGTGTTTAATAACACTTTGAGATGTTAAAGTCTTCCTCCTTAGAACTGTGCAAATCCCTTACCAGCCAATTAGTTGTGTCTTCCTTCAGGGAGCCATATACAATTAAAAAAAATCAGACTTTTTAATGAAGATCAAGCAAGAAAGACAAACATATATGCCACATTGGAATAGAGGGGAAGGGAGAAGAAATGGGTAGGAAATATTAGAAAGGGAGACAGAACATGGAAGACTCCTAACTCTGGGAAACGAACTAGGGGTGGTGGATGGGGAGGAGGGCCGGGGGGGTGGTGACTGGGTCGCGGGCACTGAGGGGGACACTTGATGGGATGAGCACTGGGTGTTATTCTGCTGTTTGTTGGCAAATTGAACACCAATAAAAAATAAATTTATTATTAAAAAAAATCATTGAGGGGGTTGAAGGGCTTTGTAAAAACTCCTAATTTATTGCCAGATATTTAATCTGTCTAAAATATGAGTTCAGATATATACAACTCTTGGGCAACCACATTTTACTACTTTATTTTGTCTAAGTCATGGAGCCCATTTGGAATCCAAGGAAGCTTTAACTATTTCTAGGAGAAGACTTATGGGAATTGCTAGTTCTTCACCTTGTTTAGGTTAGGCATCAGTTAATAGTTATGCAGCCTTTCTTAAGAAAAACAGGACAGGGCACTTGGGTGCCTCAGTGGTTGAGCCATCTACCTTTGGCTCAGTTGTGATCCCAGGGTCCTGGGATCAAGTGCCACATCGAGCCTGCTTCCCCCTCTGCCTCTCTCTGTGTGTCTCTCATAAATATATAAATTAAATAAATAAATAAATAAATAAATAAATAAATAAAATCTTAAAAAAAAAGAAAAAAGAAAAACAATGACATACATATGCATCATGCAAGCATGTCATGATTTTGTTTAAAAGCCCACTCAAGGACCCTTCTGTTAATAATCCTGGGTAGGCCCCAGCACCATTCTGGTCGTAGTAATAATTCTTTGCATTATGTGGACAAGCACTTTCACATCCATTGTATGTGAACTCACAGTAATACAGTGAGATTCAGGCTGATATTTTATTATAGAAGAGAAAGCAAAGGTTTGGGCATTTTAACCAACTTGGCTAATCACGATTTTGTGTCTCTGGGACCATATTCATTCTGTGTCCTGATCAGCAAAAAGTTAAATACAACTCATTGGTGACTGAGTCATCAGAATTTTTTTGGAATTTTTTATGCTTTTTGATTATGTGTGACTGCAATTATAATATTAGGCACATTTTAGAAAAGCAGAGCTACTGCTAAGTTTCCAGTGGGATAGACATTGGAAGCCAATTGGATTTAAGTCAGAGGCAGTAGAGGGCAGAAATGGGAGGAAACTTTATTGCTGACCTCCAAAGGTCACATGTGGCCTCTTCTGGCTAAACATAAACTATATATATATGTGAAGAATATTCAAGAACCCGTCTCAGTGGCTTTTCAAAGTCTTTTTCCCCTCCTAAACAAAGACTTGAACTTTTAAAAAAATTTTAGAAATATTTTCGAGGTCATAGAGAGATTGCAATATAAATATCCATATACCCTTTATTCATATTTACCTGTTAATAGCGTTTTGCTCCATTTGTTTTATCATTTGCATTCTTGTGTGCTGTCTTTCTATCTACATAAAAATGTGTGTAAATTATTTATATGTTAATATGTTGATATTTAGTATTTATTTCTAATATTAATATAATATTCAAAATTTGGGTCTGTACCAATTCATGCAGTTCATAGGGTTTTTCTTTTTTCATTTGTATTTAGGTATTTTTATTAATTTGATGCCTCATAGTTTACTGTTTTTAGAAAATATTGAAGTCATTTGTTTTTAAATTTTTAAAAATTAATGTATAATTGAAATTAGTTTTAGGTGTACAAAAATTCAGTATTTGTATACATTGTAAAATCACAGTAAGTCTAGTTAACATCCATCACCACACATAAAATTTTTTTCTTGTGATGAGAACTTTTAAGATCTACTCTCTAGCAACTTTCAAATGTGCAATACAATAGTATTAACCATAGTCCATATACTGTATACCGCATTCCCATGATATAACTAGAAGTTGTACCTTTTGACCCCTTTCATCCATTTTGCCCGCTCCTTGGCATCTCCTCTCCCAACCTCACAACTGCCTTCAATGTATGGGTTTTTTGTTGTTTTTTGGTGGTGGTTTTTGTTTGTTTTAGATTCCACATGTAAGATCATATAGTATTTGTTTTCCCTCTATCTGGCCTATTAGCATAACGTCTCAAGGCCTAACCATATTGTTTGTGATGGCAGGATTCCATTCTTTTTTAATGGCTGATAAAGTGTGTACACACGTATATCATGTTTTCTTTATCCACTCACTCATCAACAGACACTTAGGTCATTTCCATACTTGGCTATTGTAAATAATGCTGCAGTGGGCATGGGGGTACATACATCTTTTCAGTTAGTGTTTTCTTTTTTCCTTGGATAAATAACTCAAAGATGGAATTGCTGGATCATAAGGTAGTTCTGTTTTTATTATTGGAGAAACATAAGGTTCTTTCTTGCTTTCCCCCAATCCATATTTGCATCTCCCCTTTTTCATAGTGAATACCCTGGCTCCCAACGTATCTACCTATTTTCTCAATCCTATGATACATCTAAAATTGTTTCAGAATTGCCTCACTGTTTTGCTACACAAATGACTGTTGTAAAAAAAAAAAAAAATCCAGGTATTTTGCAGTTCTCTTCAAAGAGAGATAGAGGGTGTGTAGCCAAATACCATCTTTGTACATTTGTTAGGGTTTCCCCTTCTTTCTTCAGTGTTGTTCTTTTATTAGCTTGAAATGCAGTTGGGTTTATTTGTTTCCGTTTGCTTTCGGTTTGCTAGTTCCACCCTTGTTGATTTATTATTGGAAGCTTCTAAATATCAAAACTAAACAATAAAGGTAAATTCTTAATAATGTCACTTCCTCTCTTCATTCTGCTCCATTCCTTCCTACATTTTAGTTTTCCAACTTCACTGCTTTGGATTTTTTTTCTTTTTGTAGAAATAGATATATGTATATATTACTCCTTCTATTTTACACAAGGGGTAGCATACTATATTTGCTCTTTTGCAATTTGCCTTGTTACTTAAGATTGCCTGAGTTGTGAGCATAGCTTGATGTATAGGGATGTTCAATTGCTATGTTATACACCTGAAACTAGGGTGACGTTGTGTCAACTATACTAAAAAAAAAAAAAAAGATTTTTTTTAAAGCCCCAAACCAGGAAAAAACCCCACCCCAGGATCTCTGGGAAGTTATTCCTTACAGAGTAGATCAACTTTACTCTTTTCCCAGCTGCCTGGCACTCTACTGTGTGTATGTAGCATAGTTTATTCATTTGATTTCTTGTGTTTGCATTTAGGTAGTTCCAATATCTCGAAATTACAAGTAATATATAATTAAAACCTTGTGCATATGTATTTTTGTTTTGTTGGAGGTATGTCCTCAGGATAAATTCCTAGAAGTGGAATTATTGAGTTGAAGGATAAATGTCTATGTAGTTTTGATAGATGTTGCCAAATTTCCTTCTACAGGTGTTATAACCTCCCCCTTCCCAAGCAATGTCAGAGTGCCATTTTCTTTCTTCCTAACTTTTTATTTTTTTTGGAGAGAGATATAGAGTGTCAGCAGGGTGGGGGAGCTGGGCAGAGAGAGGGGGAGAGAGAGAATCTTAAGCAGGCTCCCCATCCAGCTCCATCCCATGACCCTGAGATCGTGACCTGAGCCGAAATCAAGAGTCAGACGCTTAACCTATAAAGGTACCGAGGAACCCCTGAGTGCTGTTTTCTTCAGCCTTGGCTCAGAGTGCATTGTTAAGCTTTTGAGTCTTTTCAGTCTGATGAGTGAGAAATTTCAGTGTAGTTTTAATTTGCATTTCTCTTATCTTGACTAAATTGACATACTTATACTTTTTAGAGTATAACTAGTGTAGCAATATTTTCAGCTTAAAATCCAAAGATGCTACTAAAGAATACTTTTTCTTATATTTGGCCATTCATGTCCTTTGATTAGACAAAGAACTTAAATCAGTAGAAGGCCGATCTATTCTCTTGTTGGGGAAAAGGAACTTACTGGTTCCTTAAAATAAATAAATAAATAAATAAATAAATAAATAAATAAATAAATAAAATAAAAGCTCTCTTTGCCTAGCTGTGCCTTTACATTTTTCCTTTTTTTCTCATGATACTTTAGGTTGGCCAGGTTCATGGTGGGTTGATGGGAATTATTCAGAGAGCTATGGTCAAGGCTTGTCCACATGTCTGGTTTGAACGCTCAGAAATGAAGGATCGACACTTGGTCACTAAGAGGTAAGCAGTGACATTACCCAGTGTCCTTTGGAGTAGCATAAAATCTACTAGTAGCATAAATCTTGGCCCTCCTGCCAAAGAGGGCAGAGCAGTACTCAGGATTAAACCTAAAATATATGGAGCTTTATTTGTGGTTAGCCTTTTCTGCTGAATCACTTGTCTTAGGTAATCTTTTTAAAAATTTAATTTTGTAGTCATAGTGGGATATATGATGAATTTAGAAGGCCCATGTGTTTGTATTGTTGTGGCCTAGGGATAGTCCAGTCACTGAGTTTTCAGAATTAAAAATTACTACCTTGAAAGTTAAATAAGGGGATCCCTGGGTGGCTCAGCGTTTTGGCCCCTGCCTTTGGCCCAGGACGCAATCCTGGAGTCCCGGTATCGAGTCCCACGTCGGGCTCCTGGCATGGAGCCTGCTTCTCCCTCTGCCTGTGTCTCTGACTCTCTGTCTCTCTCTATGTCTATCATGAATAAATAAATAAATAAATAAATAAATAAATAAATAAATAAATCTTTTTAAAAAAAGAAAGTTAAATAATTGGTAACTATTTGCTGAGTCAATAGATAGCTGATTGTTTGCTGGGTGTCCATTATCACTTAAATCCATCTAGAGACAGATAGAGCTAATGTTCTTCATGGAACAGAAGGAACCCTTGGGGCTTGGGTTAGAGATGTGCTACCAGAAGCCTTTGTTGGGAACAGCTTTTTGCCCGAGCCCTTTAACTGAAGGCCCTCTGTTGGTTATTGCTTTTAGAAACATGAAGGTGGGCCATGCTTTTAGTAGTAAAATGAAAAGTGCTTGTTGAAATCTGTTTAAAGTTAGTAAAACTGTGCCCCAGTTTGAGATTATTTAGCATTGGGACACTGGCTGCTGTGAGGTCTCTATCTGAGCCTTACCAGCTTCTGGTAAGCAGTTGGAAATACAGCGCGGGCTGCAGGGAAGGCGGAACCTAAGCCCAGAAGAACTTCTGTCATTCTCAGCTTTATGGTGTCTGTGTCACAGGACAGCTGAGCCCTACTCATTTAAGGAGTTTTTTTATACTTAACAGCCGTGAGGCAGACGGGTCCAGTAGTCAGTATTCCCATTTTTCAGATGACAAAATAATAGGGCCGTGGAGAAGGGCACAGACCTGAGGTGAGGGCATCAGAGCCTTGTCTCATGACTACATAGCATTCTTTCTATGAAAGAATTTTAGAAAATTTATTTATTTGAGAGAGAGAGAGAGAGAGAAAGAGAGCACAAGCGGCATCAGGGGCAAAGGGAGAAGCGACTCCCTGCTGAGGAGAGAGCCCAATGCAGGGCTCCATCCCAGGACCTGGCATCATGACTTGAGCCGGAGGCAGACGCCCAACCGACTGAGCCACCCAGCCGCCCCTAGCATTCTTTCTTCAGAGTAGGCTGAAATCGCTTGCTTTGAAATGAGAGAAATTGAACTAGTACAGATAACTGTATGCTTTTTAGAAAAGGCCCAACCTGAGCGTATTTCCTTTACTTATTTTCCCCTCCTTATTGCTGTACCATTATATTTGTGCTAGTAGAGTGTCAGGAAGACCAAGGAGGATTCCCACCTCTACCTTTATAAAGGTAGCATTTTGACCTTTTATTTTACTTTACAGACTAAAAGAACACATTGCTGATAAGAAAAAACTACCCATACTAATCTTTCCTGAAGGTAAGAAGGGTGACTGCCTACCAAGCCTTCGTGGATAACAAGTGTGTGAGGCATTGGATTGTTCTAGAATTGGCATTCGTAGTCCAGATCTCTGCTGTTCTGTAGGAAAGAGATGTTCTTCTTTGAGCCAGTAATCCCTTGCTTTTGACATTTGATGGAAGTCGTGATGCCTTTTTCTTCTTCTTTTTTTTTTTTTTTTTTTTTTGGAAGTCATGGTGACTTTTGATCTTAAATGTCATTTCTGGGTAATGAACTTGGACAAGTATTGTTCATAAATTTTTAAAGGTCGTTATTTTAAAATATTGAAATTGTCACCTGTTGTGCTCAAGTTATATTCTCTAGAGTATTTAGTAACAAAGTTAAAGTTTGTTATCAAACTTGCTTAGAGCTCTTGAATGACTTACTTAAGCAGGGATGGAACTGTTTCACAAAATGATATTCAACTATAATTTTGCTATGATTTGAATATTTTATATCAAAATAATTCCTTTTAAAAATTTTGTTTAAAAAAAGACTGCCTTCATAAATATTCACCACCTCTTTTCCACCCCGTTTCAGGGACTTGCATCAACAACACTTCAGTCATGATGTTTAAAAAGGGAAGCTTTGAAATTGGAGGGACCATACATCCAGTTGCAATTAAGGTAAAACAAATGATCTCCTGGCCCCCCAAAAGGGCAATGACTTGGTAACTTTGTTTTGATATAACTTCAACCTTAAAATCTCTTAAGAATACAACAAGCACTGTGTACGCTTCCCCTTGCTCCAGATTTATTGCAATATAATTGACATATATCAGGTAAATTTAACTTATACCATATGTTGACTTGATATACTTACATATTGCAAAATGATTACTACTGTAGTTTTAGCAAACACCTCCATCACATCACACAATTCCTATTTCATTTTTATGATGAGAACATTTCAGATCTATTCTTTTAGCAGCTTTCAAGTATATAATACAGTATTACTATCTATAGTCACCATGCTGTGCATTAGGTCCCCAGAACTTATTTATCTCAGAACTGAAAGTTTGTAGTCTTTGACCAGCATCTCCCCAATTCCTCCACTGTGCCCTCTCTCCTCCTCAGCCCCTGGAAACCATAATCCTAGTCTCTGTTTCTATCAGTTCAGCTTTTTTTAGATTCTGTGTATAAGTAGTACTATCTAGTACTTATCTTTCTCTGTCTGACTTACGCTACTTAGCAAAATGCTTTCAAGGTCCATCTATGTTGTCACAGGTGTTAGGATTCCTTCTTTCTCACGGCTAAATAATATTCCACTCTCAATATATACCACATCTCTTTTTGCCTGTTCATCTGTTGAGAGGCACTTAGGTTGTTTCCAAATCTTGGCTCTTGTGAATAATATGCTGCAATGAACTTGAGGGTACAGTTATCTATTTAAGATCTTGTTTTCATTTCCATTGGGTATATTCCTGAAAGCGGGATTACTGGATCATAGGGTAGTTCCATTTTTTATTTTTTTGAAGACTCTCTCATACTATTTTCTCTAGTAACTGTATTGATATATATCCGTACCAATAGTGCATCAGGGCATATGTTTTTTTCCTTTTTAAAATCTGTTCTACATACTGGGATTCTGCATTAGATGTGACTTAAAGAAAATGATTTGTAATTTGTTGCTAAACCAGAATGTTTAGAAACCACAACTTTAGTTAAACTTGCTCAGTTTGTAAACTGAATCTTGGAGATGTTATGTAATTTGCCTTATAGTCACACAGTTAGTTGGTGGAAAAATTGTGATGTCATTATATTAAAGTTATTTAGCCAACCAACATATTCAAGAGACCTATTGTGTAATAGGATCTTCCTCAAGGCATTTGTGTACTCTTTACTCAGATTCACCGACTGTTTACATTTTTGCCCTATTTGCTTGATCATTCTCTCTCTCTGGATATGTTTACAGATAGGAACCAGGGGACTGTCTGCCAGGCATTGTATTAAGTGCCAAGGACACAGTAATAGGCAAAATAGTTACTGTGACTACTTTCACTCACCTTCAAGGGAGACAGATATTTAAGACCCATGTGGATAACTCTCTAACTATAGCACTCTGGGACTCAGGTCAGAGAAGTTAGTGGGCCTGGTTTACTTTATTTATTTATTTATTTTTAACTCATCTCTATCAAGCAAAGTCGTTTCTCTTTCTCTTGGGGTCTGATAAAGATGTTTAGCTTGTCACCTTGGAAACACTGACATGGATAAAAGAAGCCACCACTTAGTTCATAACTGGGATGTATTTTCTTTTCTTTTTCTCAGTATAATCCTCAGTTTGGGGATGCATTTTGGAACAGTAGTAAATACAACATGGTGAGCTACCTGCTTCGAATGATGACCAGCTGGGCAATCGTCTGTGACGTGTGGTACATGCCCCCCATGAGCAGAGAGGTATTCATAGATAACAACTAGTCTTTGGTGCTTTATCCAGTCAGATCAAGGCAAGGAAACTTTTACCTGAAATCCTGGGTGCCTTCCTTCTTCACATTAGCTAGAGCTGGACTTGCTTTCTTAGCAAATGAGTCATTAAAAAATAGTATTTAACTTTTTAAAATCAGGCTATTTTATATTCAGGGACTCTTTTCCATAATAGTTTTTAATATTGCTGTTGGTTTAGTGAATCTACAGATATTACGGAATGTGATGTGTTGGATAAGACTAATAAAGATCATAAATATATACACAAGATACAAAATCAAACAATACAGCACTTCATTTTCTTGATAGAACAAATGATATTTGCTATGATTGAGAATAGAACTGAGCTAAAATATGAATCTTATTTTCTTTTTTTAAGAGAGAGACAGAAAGAGCAAGAAGGCATGCACATGTTGTGGGGAGCAGAGGGAGAGGGAGAGAGAATCGTAAGCAGGCTTCACACCCAGTGCAGAGCCCCACGTATGGCTCAATCTCAAAGCCCTGAGATCTTGACCTGAGCTGAAATCAAGATTTGGATGCTTAACCGACTGAGTCACCCAGGCGCCCCGAATCTTACATTCTAAAGCAAATCTAAATGACTCTGAGAGCTTTTTTTTTTTTTTTTTTTTTTTGACTCTGAGAGCTTTTAAGAGTTATTTGAAAGCTCTGTTCTCAGGAAGTACTTGTAATTTCCTTTTTCCCCAGGAAGGAGAAGATGCCGTCCAGTTTGCCAACAGGGTTAAGTCTGCTATTGCTGTGCAAGGAGGATTGACTGAGCTTCCCTGGTAAGGCAGTTTGCAGAAGTACTATCTTTTTTTTTTTTTTTTTTAGTGAAAAAAATCTATTTTAATAATGTCATTGATTGTGGTAGTCAACCAGAGGTGTAGCTGAAAACGACAGTGGTTTACATAGAATAACAACAGCTTAAATCTGGTCGAAGTTTAGCCCTCTTCCTTAAACGTGGGTGGTGAAGGCTGGTATAACAGGTCATTCCATATGCTTCCATCCTCAGTGTGCTTCCACTCGAGGGTTCAGGATGGTGGCTTCAGTGCTGCTCCACACCTATAGAAAATGGCCAGCAGGAAAGAATTAAAACAAGGACACACCTTTGTGTGTGAGCACAAGGTAGAAGTTGGGCATGCCACTTCCATGTCTACCCACCAGCTAGACCTCAAGTTATACGATAACAGCTGCACAGAAGGCTGGCGAATGCTGTCTTTGCTCTGGATAGCCATATATCTAGCTAAAACTCAGATACTAAAGAAGAAAATGAGAAAAGATTTGGTGGTGGGGAATGGAGCCTAGGAGCAAGGGGCAACTTATAGGCTTGTTCATATTTTATGCTAGCTGTAACTATATGTATATATACATAAGTTACAGCTAGCATATATATATATATATATATATATATAAGATTTTATTTATTTTTTTATGAGAGACACACAGCAGAGAGAGGCAGAGACAAAGGCACAGGGAGAAGCAGGCTCCCTGCAGGGGGTCTGATGCAAGACTCTATCCCAGAATCCTGGGATCACCATCTGAGCTGGAAGGCAGATGCTCAACCACTGGGCCACCCAGGTGCCCCTAGCTGTAAATATATTAAAGGAAACTTAAAAAAAAAAAAAAGGAAATAAGTGAGATATTTTAGTGATGGAAACTTTGGATTTAATTTTTTGTTTGTTTGAGGGTGGTGGAATGTAGGGGAGTGTCTTAGTCTGCTTGGGCTACCATAACAAACTACCATAGATTGGGTGGCTTATACAATGGAAATCCGCTCATGGTTCTGAAGCCTGGAAGTCTGAGATCAGGGTACCAGCAAGGTCGGTTTCTGGTCAGAGCTCTCTATCCCTTTTGGCTGGCAAATGGCCACCTTCTTGCCTTTGTGTGAGCATGGAGAGAGAGGGAGAGAAGAGAGCAGGCTCACAGGTGTCTCTTCTTTTAGGGGCACTAATTCTACCTTGAGGATTAGTGACCACCTTTATGACCTCATCGAAACCTAATTACTTCCTAAGGTCCCATCACCAGATACCATCATATTGGGGGTTAGGGCTTTAATATATGAATTTGAGGAGGAGATGCACAAACATTTAGCCTTTATCAGTGAGGGTAAACTGTACCTACATTATCATGGGAGATTAAGTTTTCACACACACAGACATTATGCTAGCAAGTTTACATAAAACAGTTCATACTTCAAATCCTTTAAGTTAATAAAGTCCCTCTGTTTATCTTTTTTTGGTGTTTGAAAATGCTTTGCATGACAATTATAACAGTGTTCTAGGAGGAGGATTTGGCTGAGTCAGGCTGTCAGCCCGTTAAACCAAGAACTTTTGAACCTGCAGTGGGACCTTGGACCTCTCAGCAATGAAGCCTCTGGAATAAGGACTGGTTGGCTTTTTATACTCCTTTATGCAAGGGTGGAGAATGGAGAATGCCTCTAGAATATTTTATCCATCCATATATCTTTTTTTAAAAAAAAGATTTTATTTATTTGAGAGAGAGAGAGAGACAGCAAGAACACAAGCAGGTTGAGGAGCAAAGGGAGAAGCAGATTCCCCACAGAGCAGGGAGCCCAATGCAGGACTCGATTCCAGGACCCCGGGAGCATGACCTGAGCCAAAGACAGACACTTAACTGACTGAGCCACCCAGGCGCCCCTATCCATTCATATATCTTGAGTACAACCAATTTCACCCAAGAAAGTTTTCTGGCATCTGTTATGCTAATTAGGAAGCCACTAATTTCTCTAGTGAAAACCCATTTCTAAAATTAATTATATGAGTTAGCAAAGTTTGGGAAGTTGATGGAAGGCAGACACAGCTGAAGCCTTAGAGTGTCACCTTTAGATGGTGGCCTTCTAATTAAATGCCTGGCTGACCATCCCTGGAGTATGAGTTCTTGACTTAGGGCCACTTGACTGGCCCTTAGGTCAGGAGTAAGGTCAGGATAGGTTAAAACTAACATTTGTATCACACTTCCTAACTTGAAATATGTGAAGCTAAATTATAGACATCATAGCATCGTGATATGACAGGTATACACGAGTCCCAGTTTATAAATGCCCTAGTGATCCAAGTTCATTCTGGATCTGGCTCCTGCTTTCTTGCTCATTGTTTTAATTTCTTTACCTTGCTTTCTCTCACCTGATATCTCAGCTGTGCTCCTGAGCCAAAGCCATATGAAAATCTTGGAGCTTTGGATCAGTAGCCTCAGACACCAAAGAAAGGAAGAAATCCTTGAAAGATAACAGAGAAGTCAGCCACAGGACAGATCCCAATCATGATTGGCTTAAACAGAATCTCAGAAATGATCCTTAGGGGGCAGCTGGGTGGCTCAGTCGGTTGAGCAGTTGAGTGCCTCCCATTAGCTCAGATCATGAACCCAGAGTACTGGCACTGGGCTCCCTGCTCTGCAGGAACTCTGCTTCCCCTTAGCTCTCCCCTCACCCCCTGCCTCTGCCTGCTTGTGCTCTTTTCTCTCTCTTAAATAAATAAATAAATAAATAAATAAATAAATAAAGTCCTTTAAAAAAAAGAAATGATCCTCAGAATTTTTCAATTCCCTTTTATAGGGCCATAAGCAATTTTTTAAATAAACGATTAGTTTTAATTACCCAGCCTCTTCTAAAAAAAAAAAAAAGGACTCACTGTCTTCTTTCCAGGTCTAGCTGTCATTCACACACTGGGTATGAATGAACTGGTTTTTTCCTAGATTAAATGGGAACTCAATTGTATCATAAACAGGCTTTTATATATGGCTGCTGGCCTCCTTAGGAACTCAGATCTCTGCCATTGCAAAGGGGAATTGGTTAAAACTTTAAAGTCTCTAGAGGGGACAAATCACAGTTGGGGTGCTCAGAGCAGTCCGAGAGTTTTCTGAGTGCTTAGGAGAGCTGCATCAAAATAATGTCAGGATGCTCAAGGGCAAATGTCGCTAACTTTTTTTGTCAGTTTTGCCCTGCACCTTAGGAAAGAATGGCCTTTCTTCTGCCTCTCCCTCCCCCACTTAGTTCTTATTAATCAGAATTCACACAAATGCTGTGAAGAGTTAGTGGCAGCTCATTTGGATAAAGGAGGCTTTGGGGGACACTGCTGGGGAGCTAACAACAATTTATAGCCTTGTTTCAAGGAAATTTCCTACAGCTGAGCCTCTGGAAGACGTGTGGACCACAGGCTATTTTAAGTTGAGGGCTTACTGATGGGCTCTGTCTTGGACTTGCCTCCAGAGGCCAGAACTTTGCAGTGGTTCAGACAGGCGTCTGTTTGTAGGTCAAGTTCTGTCTGCCTTCATGGCATTGAGTTCACGGGCTAACCTATGATCCATTCATCATCATCAGAGAGCACTTGGTAAACATGTGTGCTTCACTGGGTTAAAATTAAACAGGCACAGTATAAAGTAAGCAAGTTCACTGTTCATGCTCTCCCAGGAGTTAAAATAAAAAACGATAGATTAGGAAAGAAATTGTGGCTCCTTAGAATCTAGTCTCCTCCCAGAGCTTCCAATTTGTTATTTCTTCATGTTGTCCAAAGAAGGAAAGGCATGAAGAGTCTTTATAGCCCAGGCAGCTCTGTGTTTTCACCACCCTGGAGAGAGTTCAAAGATTCCCAGGCTCTGAATGAAGGAATGCTGCTGACATAGGCACTAACTACTGGTTAATTGCAATTTACGATTTTGTTGTTTGTTTTAATTCTGAGTCTGTTTTGGGATATGGAAGATTATAATTACTTGAAATATATAGTGCTTTGAATGAAAATACAACTTAGTGGACATAGGATTAAATTTGAATAATGATTACCCATACGTGTACAGTACCCTCAGCATTACTTGTGTGTATGTATTTTAAATGTTCTGGATTGTTTCCTAGTAAGACATAGGTTGATTAGATGAAAGAAAATAATACTTTGCTTTCCCTGGGGAAAAGGATAGGCAAACAATTCTAGTTTTAATATAAAGTCCATTGAATATTGAACATTGAATATAGTAATCCTAACTTCTAAAAAGAAACTGAGTGGAAGGAGATATTATGCTATATTTTATTTTATTAACTAATTAATTAATTTAACTTTTTTTTTTTTTTTTTTTTTTTTTTGAGAGAGAAAGACAGAGAGCATGAGCCGAGGGGTGGGGGTAGGGGCAGAGTGAGAGAGATAATCTCAAGCAGACTCCATGCCCAGTGCAGAGCTTGAAGCCGGGTTCGATCATGACCTGAGCCAAAATAGAGTCACTTGCTTAACCAACTGAGCCATCCAGATGCCCCTGATTTTTTTATTCCATATTTTAATCAGAGATCAGAGAGATTGTTCCTTCCCCAAAGTAATACACATTTGGTGAGTGGTAGAACAGAGACGGAAATCTTGGTCTTTCTGCTTTTATTTATTTATTTATTTATTTATTTATTTATTTATTTTTAATTTATTTTTTATTGGTGTTCAATTTACTAACATACAGGTCTTTCTGCTTTTAAATGCAATGTTCTTTGCCCAGTTGCTGACCAGCCACTTGAGTGTTGTGGCACCCCTGCAGGGTGTGTTAACAGCAAATGCTTTTAAATCCTTGTTGGGAAAATCTTTTATTTATTTGCCTTCTTATTCCCAGGGATGGAGGGCTGAAGAGAGCAAAGGTGAAGGATACCTTTAAAGAAGAGCAGCAGAAGAATTACAGCAAGATGATTGTAGGCAATGGATCTCTTTGAATTGGACTGAAAGCTACCCTGGTGATAAAATCTGGCTTCCTGGAACTAGCCCCTAGAAATGGAATGTGTTGGGGTTTTTTGGTGGGGGAGTAGACTATTGTTTTGTAAACTGTTTTGTTGTTGTCGTTGTTGTTGATCTTTTCTACAGGATGGATCTCTCTATGTCTTTATGCCAGAGGCAGAACCCATCACAGGCCTTTTTTTGGCTTTTGTTGTTATAGCCTTAGCTTCCTGAATTGTAAGGTAGTTTACTGAGTTTAAACAGATTCTGCCTTTTGTAAAATGATGATGTCATTGTTGATTGAATGAAATACTTATGAGGGGGTGGAAAGTTCTTCTACAACACATTTGGAACTCACTGTGTTTAGGACTTTGTTGATATGGTAATTCTCAAAAAAACCCCAAGCTCTTTTCATGATTAACTTTCTCACTGCTCCCTCTCCCCCTTCAATCACTTAAACAGCAGGATTAAACATCTGTTCAAGGTTACCACTGCACTTATGTTCTACTGCAAGGTCTGGGGGGGGGGGGGGGGGGGGGAAACATGAAGGATGGTATTTAGGAGAAAAGAAGGAATTTGTGGCCACTTGATCTGAAAGTTGAAAGCAAGTATAAATATATTTTTTTTACTAGTATGTTTGAAGAGAACTACTATTTGGTAAGCTTTACCAAAGAAAAGTGAGTGCAGGTTTCTGTGTGTGTGCACTTTTATGTAGGCGAATTTTGAATGAACACTCTAGCTGGCAATTGGTGATAAAGTTTTAAGTTTTCCTTGTTTGTACACTAAAGATTTATATCCAGTGCCTCTCCTATCTACTGATTTGATTTTGTACTGAAATGTATTTTCAAACAGGAGAGCCTTTAACAACAACAACAAAAAATCACAGTGTCTTCAGCGGGAGTATGAATGAGCCAGGTGTGTGTGCTGCCCCTCACCCTCCACCCCTTTGAGGTTTATTTCAGAATGTTCCCAGTTTTTAAACAGAAAAATAAGTGGTAAAATTACCCTTTGGAAACTGAGCCTTAAATTTTTTAAAGGGAGAAATAAGTGTTTCCCAACTCACACAGCATAAGCAATGTTTGATAGCAATATAATGCCATGTTAAGCTCTGAGAGTGTTATATCTCTTCTGGTAACCATGTACAAAATGTGAAACTGTCTTACCATGAATATAAATAAATTCTATATTTCTAAATATGTGTTACATTATTTCCCTCTCCTCTCCCCTGTTCTAGTTTGGGATAAGTTAAATTCGTTCTTTTTATAAACAAGGATTGTTTGTTTTTCATATCAATGGCATAGTTAGATTTTATTGGACTGGAATGTGTGGGAAATGAGAACATGAACGGCTAGTTTTGTTTTTTGTTTTTTGTTTTTTTTCTCTTTTTTTCAGCCTAATTATCTATCTGGACTCTGACCCTGGGACTCTACCCTGAGCAAGTCATAGACTTCACTTAATTTGTAGGTGAACTCAAGCAACTATCTTTTAATTGACTATGGTATGTCCAGCATAGCGCTATCAGTTATATTCTTATCGAACTGGATGGGTTTGGTTCCAAAGGAACATTTGCAAACAGGTTACCCTAATAGTCAGCTACTCTTCTGTTCTTATCCTCCCCCCATCCTTTTTCCCTTTGTTCTTACCATTTGAGTCTTTACTTTGATTTTTTTTTTTTTTAAGATTTTATTTTTAAGTAATTTCTACACTCAAGGCGGGTGAACCTACCACCCTGAGATCAAGAATCACATGCTCTACTGACAGGCAGCCTGGGGGCCCTGATTTTTCCCTTTGATCTTGACTGAAAATCACCTAATCCATATATGTATGTTGGGGTGACTCTTTGTCTTGTTTTTTTTTTTTCTCAGAGCAGTCCTTTTTCCCTTTTACTTTCCATGTCCAATATAATTTAAATTAATGAAGCCATTCTATTAATTAGCCCAGCTCTCAAAAAACCTGATAGAACAATTAACAGCTGTTTTGTTTGGACACCAATAAGATGTATCTTTCTAAGAGCACTGTTAAAACAATAATGCTACCACGTATTCATTAGAAAATCTAATTCTATCTCAATAAGAACTTTTGTAGGTCTTTGATTTATACAACTAGCTTTTAAGTTGTTTGGGGAATTGCCATGCTGCGGCAAACTTGTTTTTAGAAAGCAAATATTGCTCAGATTTAGCATATGTTCCCTAGAATTCCTGTTTTTGCATTTGCCTTCCCTAATATTGTTTTAATTCTTTTATTGTTATTTTTTAAAGATTTGATTTATTTATTCATGAGTGACACAGAAAAAGAGAGGCAGACATAGGCAGAGTGAGAAGCAGGCTATCTGCAGAGAGCCCAATGTGGGACTCGATCCCAGGACCCCGGGGTCATGACCTGAGTCAAAAGCATACCCTTAACCACTGTGTTGTGCCCAAGATCACGAATCCGAGAAACCACCGAGGAGCCACACCGATGCAAACACACGAGGGTGTATTTACAAGCCCGAGCTTGGGTCCAAGTATACCCGACACAGCGGAGCAGGGACTTGGACCCCGAGACTAAGAAGCACAGCAGTGTTATAGGGGCCAGTGGCCAATGAGATTGTAACATACGCAGAAAGTTGCACAATCGTGTCGGTCCACACGCAGGTGGCCAATTGAATTACGATTCACCTTATAGTGACCATTTGAACTAGCCCATTATTCTGGTTAGAATTGGCGTGCAGGTTGGGCGGGCAAAAGAGGCGTTTTCATTCCTTGGTGGTTAAAGGTCAGAGGTCCCGCATTCCTATGTGTGCTGGTTTCTGATAAGGGTGTGCTTCATAGCTCAACTAGGGTGAGGGAGAGCCTTAAACAATAGGCAGGTCCTGTGGGGGGTTTTACATGAGATGGCGGGTGTAGCACAAAATGGAGCTACAAGCTCTGCTTGTCCAGGGGTAGAGGATTTTTGTTAGATTTCCTGGGTCCCACACACTGAACCACCCGGTGTCCCCCTAATATTGTTTTACAATGACTTTAGAAATACTCTGTCCAGAGTTTAGTCTTCTAAACTTCTGAGTCTTCTGTAATTATAATGGGATACCAAGGATTGGCAGAATTTTGGTAGAAAATCCCTTTAGATAAGACCTTTCATCTAGCCCTTGCACAGATTCATTCATTGAGCCTCAAGGTTGCCTTTCTAAATTCCAACTCTTCCTGGCCATATTTACAGACACAGGGTTCTAGGAATGCCAAGATTTTCTGAAATGTCCTGGCACATCTTAGGATTGGATGAGCAACTGTGGTAAGAAGCAGTAAATATACTCAAAGCATGGGAAGTAGTCCTGGATGATAGTCCGGTGCAAAAAACAGCCTTGAGGGAAATTTTCCTGGATTAGCAGACTTTCTAAGGCATATTTATCTTTGCGTTGGTGGTTTGCCATCATCCCTTCCATGCTTATGTTGCACTTTTGGCATTCTGTTGCTAACTTAAGAGCTCTTCATTTGTCATGACTACAGATAATGTTCTGTGGGCACGAGGACTGCCTTTTGGCCAGAGTTGCTCTCAGCTGTTGTCTCTGAGATGTGGCTTTCTGCCAGGCCCGAGGAGGATGTGATGGGAGGTGGGCTGAAGCTGGCATTTTGGGTTGGTACGAAAAACTAGGGCCTGCTAAAAATCTTGACAAAAGTTGTGGGCTTGCTTTATTTAATACTAGTTTCTAATGGATTAATGCTAGTAGTATTTGATGTTATTTTTTGGAATACTGGTTAAGATTGATGAGATAGAGAGTCACAAAGATGTTTTCTAATTGTGGCTCTAGCACTCACAGGCTTTATAGCCTTTGACAATTCTCTGATTCTCAGTTATCTTCTTCTTCTTCTTTTTTTTTTTTTTAATTTATTTATTCATGAGAGACACAGAGAAAGAGAGAGAGGCAGAGACACAGGCAGAGGGAGAAGCAGGCTCCATGCAGGGAGCCCGATGTGGGATTCAATCCTGGGACTCCAGGATCACGCCCTGGGCCTAAGGCAGATGCTCAACCGCTGAGCCAAAAGGCATCCCGACTTTTAAATTTTTTAAAAAAAGATTTTATTTATTTATTTGAGACAGAAAAAGTAAAATGGGTGAGAGACAGAACATGAGCTGGGGGGAGAGGCAGAGGGAGAAGCAGATTACCTGCTGAGCAGGGATCCTGATGCAGGACTCCATCCCAGGACCCTAAGATCATGACCTGAGTGGAAGGCAGAAACTTAACTGTTGTGCCCAAAATTATGTATCCGAGAAACCACCAAGGAGCCGACACCGATGCAAACACAGGAGGGTTTATTTACAAGCTTGAGCTTGGGTCCAAGTATACCCGACATAGCGGATCAGGGACTTGGACCCCGAGGTGGGTTCCAGCTTAGTTTTATGGGCTGGTCTAGGGGACCTCCAGAAGGGGTGGAGGAATTTCTCAAGTTCTGTTCTCTTTCTGATATGGGACTTTCTGCAGCTTGCTTGAGCTCTGTTCTCATTCTAATATGGGGCTTTCTAGGGCGTTAAGCTGTAAACTGTTTTTTTTCCTGTAACTGAAGCAAGGTAAATTTCCGCTCTTATTCGCAGGGGTCCTGGGATGGCTGTACTTGTGCTAATGCTGAACTTAAAGTGGAATGGCCTTAATTTTCTCGGCCTCCGCATAACCAACTGAACCACCCAAGTGCTTGTTTTTTTTATTTTAATTTTTAAATTTCTCATTTCTATGAGTTATATTTGGCTTTTTCAAATGTACTTACTCTTGAATAACTTTTAAAGCATCTGATGCTTATTGATTTTATATTTTTTCCAATAATTCCAAAATCTTACATCTTTTGAGGGTATAAGGTCCCCCCACCCCCGTTGCTTCTCATTAATGGAGCTTTATTTCTTTGTGTGTTTAGAGATATTTCACGATGATCTGTCATTTTCTATGGATTTTTTTTATCTTCCATTAGGCCTTTAGAACAGGAATCAGCCAATTGTAGCCTATAGGCTAAATCCTGCCCTCTGCCTGTTTTTGTAAATAAGATTTTATTGTAAGCCAGCCACACCTATTTATTTATACATTGTCTGTGTTTGTTTCTGCATTATAACAGCAGGGTCAAGTAGTCGCAATAGTGATTGAAAGGCCCACAAAGCTTAAAATATTTGCTCTCTGGTCCTTCACCCAAAATAGTTTGCCTACCCCTGCTCTAGGGTATTATCAATCTGGGACCACTTTATTTTTATTTTTATTTTTTTTAATTTTTTATTTATTTATGATAGGCACACAGTGAGAGAGAGAGAGGCAGAGACACAGGCAGAGGGAGAAGCAGGCTCCATGCACCGGGAGCCTGACGTGGGATTCGATCCCGGGTCTCCAGGATCGCGCCCTGGGCCAAAGGCAGGCGCCAAACCGCTGCGCCACCCAGGGATCCCTGGGACCACTTTAAACTAAATTATTGGCTTGAGGTTTATTGAACCATGTAAACAGTCAGAATTTAGCCTGTAAACCCAAATGAGAACCATTTTGTGGTTTTTGAATTCTCTGTATAATGTTTTTGAAACATCTATATTGTTGTGTTTATAAGCAGTTCATTCCTGTTAATTGCCAAGTCGTTTAAAATCCTTTAGGGAAAATTATTTTTCCCTTTCACTTAGCACTAAGGATTGACAAAGACAGTCTCCCTGGCTGGCATCTGGAAGTGGGGGATGGGTGATTTCTACTTTCTTCTTCCTTAAAGGATGTACCCCTTTGAGATCAAGCTTCAAGGGAAGGGTCTCTGGTTGGAGGTTAGTGGTCTCACCTTGAGCAGGCCTTCAATTTTGTCTCTTGTTCCTTAGGCCCCTGATGCTATGGAAACCACTGCTCCAGTTTGTTTGTTTTAGCCAATGCCCACAATGTGGAAGCCAGCAGGGGCCTCTGTGCTCTGCTGCTGTCTCTGGTTAACTCATCTGCTCTCTGTCTTTGTTTGGCCTGAGTAGTCATAACCTTCTTGCTAGTTTCAGAAAGCATTCAAAATAATTTTCTTTTATCAGATAAAAAGAGGGTGGGTTATATGCTCATAGACATAAAAACTTAAGAAAGCAACAACTCTAAAAAAAAGTTTCTCTGAGCCATTATTTTATTTTTTAAAGATTTTATTTATTTGAGAGAGAGTGAGAGAGAGCACGAATAGGGGGAGGGGCAGAGGGAGAAGCAGACTCGCTGCTGAGCAGAGAGCCCTTTGTGGGGCTTGATCCCAGGACCCTGGGATCATAACCTGAGCCAAAGGCACAGGTTATGACTGAGCCACCCAGGCACCCCTGAGCCATTATTTTAATATAAAGAGCTAAACTTTTTCTTCAGAATTATAACTTTTAATTTGTAAATTAAATACTATGATGAAGGTACACAGGAAGATACTGACCAACACTGGAAAAGCTGTTCAATTTTTGGTGTCTGGAGAGAGTAAGTAACCTAATGGCATGCAAGCAGCTGAAGGCTCAGGGGCATTCTCTGCTTTGTGATAAGTGGCAAATTCTCTTGATGCCCAGGTTATACCCTGGGTGGAGGTCCTGTCAAGGCCTTTTATGGCACATCATGGGGGTCAAACATCCCTGTGATGGGTGCTCCTTTGCTGTTAATAGGAAGCATAGAGCAATTTTGGCTACTTGTTGGCCTCTTGGCTCTATATCTGGAAAAGATGCCCAGGATAGCTTTGAAAATAGAGCATGTATCCTATCTTGGTGAACTAACATATTTTAGATCCCTTTGAGACCCCCACACTATGATTAAAGAGTGAGAGGTGTCAGGAAGAGTGGGACCAAAGAGTCAGTCTCCTCTCAAGGTTGAATATGATATGTATTTCTTTTGAAAATAAATGAATTTAATTTTTTTTGGAAAAGCTTTGAAAATCCTGTCCTTGACTTGGTTAAGATACATCCTTGCCAGTTACAAAAATCAACTGGGAATCAGGTTAGAGTTGGGAAAGCTCTCAATTACCGTTTCTCTGGCTTTATAAAGTAAAATGCAGATATTTGGTGCCTGCAGGGTCCATCACTATTCTGGGCCAGGGGACACAGCAATGACAGAGAAAGACAAATCGCTGGGTTCATAGAAATCTACTGAAGCAGATGGAAAATTTTAAAAAATCAAGAAACAAACGATGGACGAAACCATCACAATGAATTCATAGTGGCCTTTACTTTTTTTCAGATGAGCCTGGGATAGTAAATGCCTAAACATTCCTTAGAGTTTACAGAAAGTACACTACAGTTACACAGTGTCGATGGAATCATGCTCTGTGATTGGAAGAAGGTAGTGAACCTAAGCTCTGTGGAACACATACCTACAATGCTTATGGCTGAATCGACTGAGCATTTGACCTTGGTTAAGGCTTGTTTATCACAGCCACCTTTTGATGCAGCAGGCCTGACGTCTAGCTGTTGCTAAATCAGGCACAAGTGAAAGAGTACCAAGTTACCTAACTGGAAGGAATTTTCATTGCTAGTTGTTTATGAGGCGGGTTCTCAAACTTCCTGAAGAGCCAGAATTTTGTTCAGGATGAGGCAGGGGAATGGCTTCGAAACCCTGTTTTATCCAGTAGGTTCTACAGTAATTTAGTTCACCAAAGGAGTGACAAATGAGATACCATAGCTTCAGCTGATACATTCCTTGGTTTAATACCTCTTTTTGGAAAATGCTTCTAATAGTGATTTTGCATAGATATTTGACACATATTTGATGAAATGCAAATAATGGCGGATTCTGTTAGTCCTGAGGCTCTACACTGTCCAAGACAGGAATCTGCATTACAGGAGCTTAGAACCCCGAGGTAGAGACAGGACCACTAAGCAAAAGAGGAAGCACAAGGCCTATGGGGTTTGTTTTGTTTTGTCTTTTTGTCTGTCCCAGGAGGAATGTGCTGTGGGAGTCTGGAGAAGTGATTGATGCTGGGGATGGAGATGTGTGGGAGGGAAGACATTGAGCAAGCTGTGGAGGATGAATAAGTGCTTTCTGGGGAAATTAGGGAAAACGCAGGTGAATGGATTCCTTGTTCTGTACCTAGACCATACCTCCCCCGTCCTGGCCCAAACAAAACAAAAACCTGAATAGGAGAGGGATGCTTATAATCACAGAACTGTTTGCCTCTGAAATGTCCCCCTTTTGTATTTGCAGAGCCATTTATTTGCTCTTTTTCTACCTCTACTACGCGAACCTAAGCCAACATTGTCCCTCACCTGGGCCACAGTAAGAATCTTGCAACTGATCTCCCTGCCTCTGTTCTTGGCTCCAAAATTGTCTCTTTGGTCAAAAGCCACTAGTGTGAGCATTTTCAGTTGTAACTGAATCATGTCACTCCCACATTCAAAACTCTCTGATGGTTTCCCATCACACTGAGAATAAAATCTAGAATCCTCTTCTGACCTCCAAGGCCTTGCTATGGAAGATCTGGTCACTGGTCACCCCCTCAGCCCGATTTCTGACATTCTTTCCTTTGTTCAACTTCTTCCCACACTCTGGCCTTTTTGTTCTTTTTTGAAGCCAACAAGAATATTCATGCCTCAGGGTCTGGACACTTCTTATTTAAACTTAGGATGTTCTTCTCCCAGAAGTCTGCAAATCTCCTTTCTATTTCATTTATCTGCTCAAATATCCCCTCCCGGCATGGCCATCCTACTGGGTGTGTAGCAGCCCTTACCACTCCCCATCCTCTGACCCTGCTTTTCTTTCTTTCTTTTTTTTCTTTCCGTTAGCACTTATTTCCAAACATTATGTATTCATTTTATGCATTCTCCACTACACAGTAAGTCTAATATTTGCTAAAAGAGTGGGTAAATCAGTGATCATTTCTCAATCTCTCCCTGACTTTCATGACCTTGGCGACTTTGAAAACTACAGGTTGGTTATTTTTAGTATATCCTCTAATGTGGGTGGGTTTTTCATGACTAGATCCATGTTATGCATCTTTGGCAGGAGTAACAAGAAGTGATATGCTGTAGCCTTTTCGTGGCATCCTATCAGGTCGTTCACTCACTGCTCTGCATCACCCTGCATGGACTCTGACACCTGCTCTGGTCCACCCTGGCTTTCCGACTACCGTGCTGAGGCCCACCTGACTCTGCCCTGCTTCTAGCTTTAGGCCTGAATTGTTCAGGAGAAAAAGAGAAAGGAGAAGGGTGTTTACTTGTTTGTTTTGATTCATGGTTGCAGAGTGTATCTTTTTCCAACCCTTGTTTTCAGTCTTACATGTTTCTTTACACATAGACAAGTATTTAAGACAGTTTTAAGACATTGACTCTTCTAGTAACGAGGTCACTTTCCTGGATGGATTTTAATTTGGCTTTAATAAACAAAGAATATGAAAATGCTTTAGGCTTGTGCTTTCAAGTTTCATTTTGAAAGCTGAGGTGTGATATTACTGTTGTAGGATTTCTCTGCCTCCAAAGGCCATGGTTCTTGTCATAACACTTTGAAGAATGAAGGGGTAGGCCAAAGAGTGGTGGGCAAAGTTTATTGAGTGATAGTATAAAGCTGCCAGAGAGGGAGGGGCCCCAAGAAGGTTGCCCTCAGAGTTCCTAAGTTTAGTGCTTTTTGTGAGCTCTTTTGTGGAACGGTCTTCTCCAACTAGGGTGGGCTGAGTCACGTTAGTCAGGACTTCAGTAGCTGTCTACCTATTAGGTTAATGTCAACATGCTGATGGTCTTTTTCCTGACATCTGGGGGCTTATGTCTTAACTGCCCCTTGCCTGTGATAGTGACAAAAGCTTTGTGGTTATTTGCCTTGTTTTGGGACTTTTTACAGAAGTCATTTCTGCAAAGGCTGAGAAGCAAAATGCTAGTGCAGTCTTATCTAAGCTGCAAAGCAGTATATTAGTGTGGTTTTATTTTATCTGTCTTGACTCCGTATTTTCTTGTTGGGGACCCTGGTCATGATTACCTGATTGTCCAACTAACTCCTAACATTACTATGAACCCAATTGAAGTCTGGCATTACTTGGATGCAGTGGGTAAATGTTATCCTTCTCTTTCCCATAGTCTTCCCTGCCACTTTCCCTGCCACGGAAGTTGGCATGTGCCCCCCAGGCTGGTGAGTTAGAGGATTTCTTCTGGTCTGAGGGTGGACGTATGACACAAGAGTGTCAAGCAGACACTTTTTGAAAGAGAGACAGGTTCTTTTCTTCTGAGATTGTAGGTGGAAAGAACTACCCAGATCTAGAGATCCTGAGGGTCATCTTTGTTGTCACATGGAAAGTATCTCCCGAGAATGAAGTCGACACAGAGGAAGGCAGACAGAAAAAGAGAGATCCATTCAGATGATATAGTTTGATACCTTTCATCTAACAATGCCTGAAGTTAGAAAACTGATTTTCCAGATACAAAAGTTGATAAGATCTCCTCCTCCGTTTAAGCTAGAGTAGGTTCGCATTTAGTCACTTAAGTTTATAGCTTTAGTGTGTTGCAAATGAAACAACTCTAAAACAAATGGTTTTATAAATAGACACATGTAATACATATCTGTATACATACACATGTGTATACACACGCGCGCATCACACACACACGCACTTTTCCTTTTTTAGCTAAGGAATCCCCCTTTGAATTCTAAAATATAGTCCATAAAACATAATATTGAATCAGGGATGGGTTTCCAAAGACCAGAGCCTCATTCACTTGGTTGCCCTTTGCCTTCATCAATGCTTTCCACCCCATGAAACCCTAAGGCTCTCCTGGACAAAAATTAAAGCACAGCTATAATGCGACGAACATGCAATTTTAAGGAATTTTCTTCCCTCAATTGTGGACCTAATTTTAATGATTTAAAAACAAAATATGTACAAGAGACCTTGTTGAACATTTACAGCATCTAAATGTCTCCCTCAGAGTAGTTTTTCAGACAGCATCAATTACTAAACTAAATTAAATATTAACGTAATTAAACTTGAGTCTAACTGAGACGGGTCATTGTGCGTAGGGGTTTCTGGAAGCTTCCTGCTCAGTGCAGAATTCCCATCTGAGGCAGAGAAGCCGGTGTGGGCTGTTTCTGCAGACAATGGAGCTTGCAGAGTTACAGATTCTTCCAGCAGCTGTAGAGCACAGAATCTCTGCTCAGTGCTAGGGCAAATAGCCAGGCAGTCTGAAGCAAGGCCCAGTTACTGCAAACTCCTAGGAACTGGAGGAATAGTTTCCAGAAGTCTCCGTCCACCATTTTAGTGTGAGATGGGGGAAAAAAGCATTTGAAGTCCTGAGTATTTCTCATTGTTAATCTATACCTGATTCTACTCTCTGTAGTCAGAGAGAAGTCCCTACATTCAAAACTAGACACTTCTTTGTGTCAAGAGTTGTAGGGAGGTAAATTTCATCAGCCAACACACCACTCCAACAGCTGAACATAAAAGGGATAATTTAACAGACTCTCCAAGGGATTTATCAATATTGGGAATTCGAGGTCCTACAATGCTTTCTTCTACTTTTAGGGGGAGCATGAGAAGGCAGGTCACCGGTGTGTTTTTCTGAAGACACACACCTACTGTAGGAGAGAAAACTGCTTTACAGAAAAACAACTCTCACAATCTCCGAATGTATAAACCATGGCAGCATTTGAGAAAAAAAAACAAAAACAAAAATCAATATAAGAAGTAACCCATCTTCTCATCATGGCTGGGAACCTTAGCATTTTGGTTGTTTCTTTGACCTGTTTTCTATCTTCTCTTTTCTTCTATTTATAGTGTGACTCCTTTAGCGCTTGTCTGGCTTTGGTTGCCTATGCCCGGTTCATTTTTGGTTTGCTATTTTTAATATGCTGTTGAGGTAGTTTTGGATCAAAATCATGTATCTTGGCAGCACAAATCATTCAGCTAACAAAGGCATAGTAATCACTGAAGTGATGACCAAATCAGGTTTTTTTTTTTTTTTTTATGTGTCCAATTTTTTTTAAAGCATTTCCAAGTGGATATATGAATTTGTATGAGATTTGCTTCGGAGAAAAAAGCATATATTTCCTAGTACTGACCTCATTTCCTTCTAAAGTGGTCTCATCAAATAATTGCTTACATCATTAGAAGAAAATTCATAGACATAAGCCAAAGTCTGAGGCCAGAAGTTTAACTTCATCTTCTATTAAGAAAGTAAATAATGTCATATTAGCAGTCTTTTTTTCTTTTTTTTCATAATGGGAAATTGCTACATGGCCATAGGTTTTAAATTTCTTCCTTTTCTCTACTTTTCCTAATAAATTCCAATTCAGGGGATTTTGTTCTGCTATTGTCATGTCATATTTATGGATGAAATTAAGAAAGTGGTTCTTCTGGCAACAGTTCAAAATCCTTTGAAAATGAATCATTTGTACAGTAGCTCAACTTTCTGAGCAAAAACTTTAGGGACGTTCATTCATTCATTCATTCATTCATTCTTCCATTCATTCCATGGTCACTGAAGTAGAATCTTTCCTGACATCCCTCTGACTGGGCAAGAATGTTATCTTTCCATGTTGGGTGCCTCACCTGGCTGGTTGTCTGTTTCTGTGACCCTGGGGCAAGAGCTAAGGTTGTCTGCAGATCTTTTGGGTCTCTGGCTCCGTGTCTCCAGGCTCTTGAGGTGGGAGGGGCCATGACAGGTGGGAAGAGTCCTGACAGTGAGTCGGGCTTTTGAGCCCTGACTCCTGAGATTGCTACAGGTATCCCTCATAGAGGGACTGCATGTGGTCCCTGCTGTGTGGGCAGATCTGTAGCTGCCCAGTGGTTGGTGTTTTAAGAATTCTGATTTCAAATAAGGGTGAGGGGGATTGTGGTTCTCTGGATATTCCCCAGTGTTGGGATTTTTACACATAATTAAATTGTTCCTTTAAAATATCTCTCTTAATTCTTCTTTGTCATCATCATTCAAGCAGCATTCAGACCTTTCCAATCTCTTGCTAGATTACAGAAGTTTTAGAACTAAACTTCTCCAAGTCTGAAGCCACCCTCACATTGAGCTTCCTCCAAGCTCCCTTTCATCATGCCATAGTTCCTTTTTAGATACCAAATGAAGTCCAAATCTTAAGCCTGAAATTCTAGGCTCTCCACAATCTAATTCCAAGTTGCTAAAACTCTTATTATTCCCTTTCCTCTAGGCATGTGTGCATACTTGATGTTTCCAAAACACCCTGTGGCAGAGACTATTTATTATCTCCAAATTCATTCTCTTCCTTATTCTTAGTCATGAACCCCACTTTTATTTAAGATATCAGCATATCCAGTGGAAAACTGTGTTCTCTACGCTCTGTTGCAACCATGCATAGTTATGGGACTAGTTTCTTGTCAGAAGAACATGAATCCAAGTACTTCTGGGAGGTATCTGTACAAAATATTTTTTCTTTCTAGCTGGTTGGTTTGGGGTGCAATGAGTGAAGCTCCGGTAGCCATTTTGGACCTTGAGGACAATGACCATACTCCAGGCAGGCAGATCAGAGATCTGAAAGGAGTCTAGGTCCCAGTGACTTTGTGGATCTATCTCATCAGCTCTACCTCCAATGTTATTTGAGTCATTATTTTGTTCTCTTAGTACATGAAGCTGAAACTAATCCCAACTGATACACATACTTCATGGAGGAGGTTATATCGAGGTGGTCCTTGAGGGAAGAATAGGATTTAGACAGGCAAGAAACATCACAGGCAAGAGAAACATAACATAAATGCCTATTAAATTCACATTGTACTTTACAGCTTATAAAGTGCATTCATATCCACTATTTTGTGTTCATTATAACAACTGGGTATGTTATAGGCAAATATTATCCCCATTTTACAGATAAAACTATGGAATCAAAAGTTGAACAAATGATTAAATGGAAAGAACATTGGATATGTAATCAGAAAATCTGGGTTTAAGTTTCTTTTTGTGATGGACAGACTTTAGGGTGGACCCACGATTCTTTTCCTGGTGTTCCTGTTTTTGTAATTTCCTCCTTTTGGGTGTACGTGGACTTGTGACTTCCTTCTAACGAGTAGAATGTAACAAAGATGATGAGATGTTACATCCCATTACATTATATATCACTTGGTCTTGCTGGCTTACTCACTCTGGAGTCTTTCTCTCTTTACTGCTGACCTTGAAGTAGGAAGTTGTCATGAATCCTATAGCTACAAGGGACCACATGCTGCCAAGAACCATGTGAGTGGGAAAGAGGATCCTTCTCTAGTTAAGCCTCCAGATGAGACCTCAGCCTAGGCTCATACCTTGACTGCACAGCCTGGTAAGACTGTAGTAGCTTGCGAGGCCAGCTAACCCACGTCCAGACTCCTGACTCATAGTAACTGTCAGAAAACAAACTGTGTTGCTTTAAACTGCTGAGTTTATGGTAGTGTGTCATGCAGAAATAGATAGCTAATATACTTATCTACTAGTTGTGCAGCCTTCAGGTGATTATGTAACCACTCAGTCATGGCAGAGATGATTAACTGTTCATTGTTAAGTTATACTTTCTCTTCCACAGAATAACACTGTCACTGAGAAGTGGCTGGTCAGTAGGGACTACATTTCTCAGGCCCCCTTGCATATAGGTAGAACCAAAAACTGGTTCTCACCAATACAATGCAAATGGAAGTCATTGATCACTGCCAGGCTGAGGTTGTTAGAAGTGGATGTGCTTTCTCCACTCTTTCTTTGCCTGCCAGCTGGAGGCAAACAACTGTGAGGCCCTAGGGCTTGGTGAAGCCACAGTCAGAAGGAGCCTGGGCTCTTCAAGCACCTCAGGCAAGAAAGTTACTCAGTGGCCAGGAATACCTGCATCACCTTGTTATGTGAATGCAAAATAAACCTTACTGTGTTAAGCCACTGACTTTTCCCAATTTATTTATTGTAGCACTACTTTCCCCCAAGTACAGTTTCAATGTTCTTCTCTGTAAAATGGAGATACAGTTGTGACTGAATGAAATAATCTATTTGAAACACTTACTAAATTGTAAAATATATTTTTAAAAGATTTTATTTATTTATTTGAGAGAGAGAGAGGATGTGTGTGTGTTTGAGAGAGAGAGAGAGAGAGAGCAGGAGCAGGGGAGAGATGTAGAGGGAGAAGCAGACTCCCCCCTGAGCAGGGGACCTGATGTGGGACTCGATCCCAGGACCCCAGGATCATGACCTGAGCCAAAGGCAGATGCTTAACTGAGCCACCCTGGCCCCCTAAACTGTAAAATATTATGTTAACACAAGGTGTTCATAGTATCTTTACAAAAGCCCTAATATGTAAATAAGGAGGGAATTAGTTCCTTATTTATTTTAGAGGGGATAAAATGAAAATGTGGCAATAAGACCTGTTTGAGGTCACTCTGTGAATTAGTGATGGGGTGGAGGGTGAGGACTAGAACTTTCAATCTTCTGTCTAAAAGTCTTCTGTAACTTCACATCAAGTGTTCAGAGGTTTGGAAGGTGTGCAAATCCGGGGAGGTTGCAGGAAGACATATTTCTTTAAACATGAGCAGAGTAAGTGCAGTGATTTCAAGGCTGTCCCTGTGGGGTTGAATCCAATGCAATCCCCTCTGCAGAGGTTGCATATTTGGGTGTCAGTACCTTGAAAAGAAACATAGCTATACCTTACGTATGTTTTAGTTAAATTAAAATATTAATGTGTATTTATTTTGAGGTGATGGTTGAAATACCTTCCTTGTGTGTAATGGAATTTTCATCTTTTGGCAACGGTGAAGACAGCTCATTTAGCTACATATGTTGTCAGTGAAATTTCCCACATGCTTACACGAAACATTTGTCTTCTCCAGATGGCCTGTGTAAAGCCCAGTTGTTCTTTCAAATAAATTTATAGTTATGACAAATGTGTTATCTTTCTAGACTCGATGAGAGTTCTTTCTTGGAAGATGAAATAACCTCCTACCATTCAAAAGGGAAGGGTGAGCACCGAACTGTTCTCAGGCTGAAATATGGTGGGATCTGAGTTTAAAGAAGTCAGTAGGTCAGATATGTGCTTTTGCTCCCCTCCCCCTATAGAATCTGTGTGGCCTCAGGTTCCCCACTCACTAAACACACTAAAGAACCCCAAACACAAAAGTTCCTCTGAAGAGAGTCCACATAGTTCTAACCTCTTTTCAGCCTTTTTTTTTTTTCCAGTAACACCTTACTTTCTTTGGTTAAAAATCTAAACATTGGGGGATCCCTGGGTGGCACAGCGGTTTAGCACCTGCCTTTGGCCCAGGGCGCGATCCTGGAGACCTGGGATCGAGTCCCACGTCGGGCTCCCAGTTCATGGAGCCTGCTTCTCCTTCTGCCTGGGTCTCTGCTCTCTCTGTGTGTCTCTCATGAATAAATAAATAAAATCTTTAAATAAAAAAATCTAAACATTTATTATTCAGTATTTGGTATATAAAAATGAATGTCTGTACCACATGCATATGTTAAGAAGCACGTCATAAATGGAATACCTGTGGAACCACTGACTGACTTCAGAGTCAGAACATGACCAGTGCTATGGTATTGACCTGTGGTTCCTTTCTTTTCCCATCCTTCCCCTCCATCACTGAACCAATGTTGTGTCTTACTTTTTTAGACTTTTCATGAACAGATTACAATTGCTTATAAAAATGCTCAGAAACCTTTGTGGGAGAATATACAATGGGACTTCAGCTGGGTGTTTACAATCATTCTTAACCTTTTGCTGAGGGCTTTCAGGTCTATGATGTTTGAAATTTACAGTAGTCCTGTGAGCTGGCCAGGATGGACATCTTATACTTGTACAGATAGAAAACAGAGGCCAGCACGTGACTTACACTTGACGCACAGGCAGCAGAGTTGAGACTAGAACCAAAGTTTTCAGACCCTAAGTCCTTGATCTTGGCATATTGCCTGTGAGTGGGTAGCTGCTATTGAGTAGATTTCAATGGAGAGATCCTAGTTTCTAACCCGACAGAAATATTACTGCAGGCTCGAGCAGCAGAGAAATGGTAGCATGTATCATCATGATCAGATGCAGCACCTCGGGGCCTGGTGTTGTATCTTATTTTCTTGTGTGTTCTCAGCCCTCAGCACGGTGTGTGACGCACAGTAGGCCTAGGTTAGGAGCCTGAACTCTAGCATTGGACATCATGGGATTGAAAACTGGCCCTTTGTTTAGTAGCATTATGACATTTGGCAAGGTAATTAACCTCCTTAAGCCCCAGTTACTCCTTTGTAAAATGAGCCTAATCACAGCAATGCTGGGGGCTGCTGGGAGGAGTAAATGAGACAGTGATGGTGACGGCAGCGTGCTTGGCACAGAGCATGCACCCACTAGATGGTAGCTAAAAATAAAAAATGTCTTTGGGTGAGTCATGGAGTTCCACCTGTTTGTCCTCCAGAAAGCTCCAGTGCCTCATCTTTGAAGTGAGAGGGGGTAGACAAAAATGACTTCTCCAAGTCTTTCTGACTCTAACTTTCAATGATGCTAGATTTAGTTCTCAAGATTTCTGTTGGCTTAGTTTAACTCAGAAAATCATGTCTGAGTACCTTTATTGTTCATTTCCAAGTCCTCACATAACACACAGACTAGTGTGGCAAGATAAAATTGCAAATGCTTTTCTTCCTGCAAATTTCTTGTTGTCCCCTTGGCCTTCTGCCTATTGGCAGCATTCATTGCTTTGGCCCTGAAAAATGTAAAAAATGAGCTTCTGAATTGATTAAAAAACACTGCAGCATTCACTATTATATTGGGAACCAGGATTCCCTTTGAAGAGTAAGATTTTTGAGAAAGCAAAGGAATCCTTAAGCACTGACTTCATTTTCGAACTGTGGTCTAGAGATGGATCTAGATTTAATGCCTGTTGGATTGGATGGATATTCTCCATCCAACAGGCATTAAAGCCTAAGTGACTAATGGGAAGCCAATTTTCAGAGGGAATATGACTGAGGCTTTGAGGCTGGTTAATGCTCCTATACTGAGCCATGTGAAGGAGGTGGAGGATCAGAAGGTGAGACACTTCCAATAAGTTTGGAATATATCAGGGTATCGAGCACCTACCTCTCATTTCCCAGAGGAGGTCTGGAAGCAGCAGGCCTTGAAGAGAAGTCCTTCTGTCCCAACCCTCCTGCTAACATGGCCCAGCTTAAGAAGAGTAGAATCAGTGGTGTGGGATGTGTGGAAAGAATCTCTCCCTGTTTACCCACATGCACACATGAGATCGTACAGAACAGGTACCCGTGGGGGGATAAAATTGATTGGGAGCCAACAAGGAACTTGCAGAGGCCTTGGTGTGAAGATGAGAAGGACCTAGGATGACTTTCATGGGCATAGTGGCCAGAAGGAAGGGGAGAGACACTTCTGTATGCAGAGGGGACCAAGGTCTTTGAAGCAAAGAAAGAGAACGAATTGTATAAGCAACAAAACCAGAGGGTGGCAAGACGGATCAAAAGGGCCGGCCAACTGCACACCTGCAGATACTAGGACAATAGATGCTGCTGTTTAGTCTGGGAGACAGGCAGACATGATCACTATGAATGCCACCTGTTACGCACTGTGCTAACTTATGTCCAAGGTGCCGTAGCTATGGGAACATGATAGGATAGCTCCAAAGACAGGGTGATGTGAACTGGGCTGTGAAGAATGTGTAGGTGCTCATGATGTGGAAGAGAGTATGTCAGGCATTCAGAGGAGAGAGAACAACATGTGCAGAGTCTTAGAGAAGTAGTGATCGTGAAATGTCTGGGAGATAGCGAGAAGACCAGGTGTCCACATATATCTGTGGGAGAAAGGCAGGACAATGGCAGGGCAGGGATATTTAATGCCACATTGTACAGGACTTTGTGTGTGACAGGCTAATTTCTCTTAACCCTAGATCACTCTGTAAGGTTTACCAGAGTTTTCTTTATGAAAGAAATCTGATCATGTCATTTGGCTTAAAGTCTTATATTGGCTCCCCTTAGAAGAGGGATGATTAACTTTTATTATGCCATGGAATCATATGTTAGTCTGATAAAGCTCAGAAAAATACTTTTCAATGCTTAAGAAAAATAAGTAGGATAACAAAGGAAACCAATCGGCAGCCCCGGTGGCGCAGTGGTTTGGCACCGCCTGCAGCCTGGGGTGTGATCCTGGGGACCCGGGATCGAGTCCCACATCAGGCTCCCTGCATGGAGCCTGCTTCTCCCTCTGCCTGTGTCTCTGCCTCTCTCTCTCTCTCTCTCTGTGTCTATGAATAAATAAATAAATATAAAACCTTTTAAAAAAACAAAGGAAACCAATCATATTGAAATATAGTTATTACAATGGCTTAAAATTCATAACGTATGTACATCTTCAGTAGGTCTGTAAGTAGGTCTAATGACTACTGTAACTTGAAAGTAACAATGTAATAATTCAAGTAACAAGTAATAATTCATGATATCTGCAACAACTGTAAAGTGTGCAAATAGTTGTGATATTGATTGGTTAAGTCACGGACACTTGCTAATACTACATGGTTTGTTGTTCATATCTTTAACCAAAGGAAATACTAAATCTAGTTAGAGGTTAGTAAATAGAGATGCCAAGTGTGTGACAGACATGCTTCTGGATGGGTGGGAGGTAGCCCTCTAAGAGTCCTGAAAACAAGGCTTGGTCCTTTGCCCTTTTCTGCCCAGGCAATGACCTACATGCGTGAGTCTGCTCACTTTCCCTCAGGTAAGCTTTGGAGATCAAGGTGAGGCTGAGAAAGTCTGTCAGACTCTCAGGACAGGCATTGTTCTCCAACCCAGCCTTTATGAACAGAGTCGGTAAGTTGCTTCTCTGCATGCTGACTCATTTATCTCACTCCTGGCTCGGGTCAGGCAGAGGAGAGGGGTGCTGTTTACAAGACTTCCTTAATGGTTCAGCAATGGCAAGGAAACTCATTGGGAGGCTAGGCTTCCAACACCTGAGCAAAGTGTAACATATTAAATGTAGCTTCCTCCTGGGATTTGGGTTACCAGGCTCTTTGTTCCATGATCAACTCCCTGCCCCAACCTGGTAGTCATCAGGCTGCTGGATTCGAGGAAGCAGGAGTGGAAAGAGGGGAGAGGGCCATGACAGGGGCAGGGGGGCAGTCCAGAAGTAATACTTAGCAATAAAACAATAAATATTGTTTATTTATTATTTCTCATGCCTTTAAATTCAGAAAAATCAGGAACATATTCCTAGCCCCCAAAATGATACCTGACAAATATTAGGAATCAAACCAGCATTTATTTGAATGAATAAATAAAGGGATGTCTCTGAAGTGTTTGACTTACAAAAATAAGCAAAAATGCTCTCTATGCATGTAGCAACTTACTAAGCCCCTTTACATATAAATATTAATTGAGTTAGGCTGTTAAAGATCAAAAAGAAGAGACTCAGATTTCTAGATTGAAGCTCTTTCCACTACCATTCTAAGCAGGAAAATATAGTGCCTAGAGATGGGTCTGTGTGTGTGTGTGTGTGTGTGTGTGTGTGTGTGTGTACTGGGAGAAAGGCAGATCTTATCCTGACAAATAATTGTATCTGTTTTATAGTAACTCTCTGTATTCAGAAGTTGGCTTAGAATTGTGATGCTCTCATTTGTTTATTCATTCAATAAATATTTATTAAGTGCCAGTCATTGTTATAGGTGCTGAGTACAGAGTAGTACAAAACAGTTCCTCCACTCATGGAGATAGTAACTGTAGAGAAAGGGAGGAAAATATTAAGCAAACAGTTAAATTGAAGTGTATAATTACAAATTGGGCCAAATGCTAAAAGAAAAATCATAGGTTATGATCCGGACAGTGTTTTACTATCAAAGGAGGGGCAGCAGAGAAGGGCTTTTCCCCATAAAGAGAGTTCACACACACTTATTCTGGTGGTGGGGATCTTTGTTGTGTTTTTTTCCAAGAGGCTTTGCCCTTCCATTTTAACGAACCCACATTAAAACATCATCCAAAGATATAATCTCTAAGCTCTAGTATATTTTTGTGTTGACCCTATGTGTGTAGGTTGTGGAGGCAAATTCTAAGAAGACGTTTTGGACCAGTTCGTAGACACTAAATCTGGTTTATAAACAGGGACATACGCTGGTGACTGAGTTTTCAACAGGAAACAGTTTAAAAATAATCCATGTGTGGCCACAAAAAGGGACAGATAATCAGGCTAATGTCACGGGTGTGTAGTAAGGGCTTGGTGATTTCGGCTATCATACTACAGCATGGTCATATGACTAAATTTTCTGAACACATCACAGGTAGACCTATTATCCTGAGAGAAATGACCAAAACTTACCTTTTTACATTTGTTCTCCATTTTGGTGATTTGACTGTCTGCTGAAGACCATTAAGTGCAAGATGCCTGTGAGGCGCGTTAACTACCAGAATGCATATGGAATCCTCTAGAATGGAACAATATTGCAACCTAATAGGATCTATGTGGGGCATAAATAAGACATGACAATTTGGCCATCATCCCGTGTCTGGTTAAGCTTTTGAAAGAATGCTTTAGGTGCCATCTTGTGGTCAGCATTATAAATATATTGAATTCAACTCCTCAACTTGCCAGAAAGATTGTATTTAAAAAGTTTATGAGGGGGAGAAAATAAACAAAAAATTTAAAAGGCTTCTAAAATAGAAAAAAAAAGTTTGTGAAGGCTTTTGGGTGTTTGGGACTTAGAAATCTCCCTATGGAAACCAATGTCATAAAGGAAGTTTCCATTACCAGGCTATGGCAAAACCTTGGTATATTAATCAGATCTCTTTCAGCCTTCAGGGGATAGAAATTTATTTCAAACTAGCTTAGGGAAGAAAATGGGTTAGCTTCACAGAACTGAGCTGTTCTGAGCTCACAGAACATCAGGAGTTGCTGTAGGAACCAAGGTCTTGGAGGCTAGATTCAGGACCCAAGGTCATCAGGACCTGACCCCTCTGCTTCTTATTTCTGTTTGGTTCCATTTTCTTCAAAGAAGATTGTTGCCAGATGTGCAGATTTCAAACGGTTTCTGCATTATGACTCAGGAACAAATAGAAGGATCTCAAGGAAGGACTCTGGCCTGATTTGGGTCACATGCCAATCATGCAGTGATGGGAATGAGGCACCATGAACAGCCAGCTTGAGTCTGGAGATCATCCCCTGTGGTGGTGGTGGGGGGGCCACGGGGGACAAAGGAGGAGGGATCTTAATGACATGAGCATGTTACCTTAGAGACAGAATATGTAGGAATGCTTCCTGGGAAACTGAACAAACTAAACTTGAAGAGTAACACAACCCACTACTACATTCCACTACTTGGACACCAGTGCATATCTGTTCCCTTCCCCCATGCATGCAATTTTAAAAGTGCCAAAATACTTTGTTTCCTGAGAACAATACAACAACAGAAACTCACCTCTTCCTCAGGAGGAGAAAACTCAAAAGATACATTGAGTTGATGAATTGAAGCCAAGTTTAGGATTTCTGGATAACATGTATTCCTCTTAGATCCGGATATGTGGCTTCTCTTGGTCCAACTATCTATTTCCACTGAAAAAAAAAAAAAGAAAATAAAACACACAACAACTTGACCACGAAGTCAATTCACTTGAATTGATCTACTTTGGGTTCACTTAATATACCTTTAAAAATTTCCAAAGGAGAAAAATCCCATGAAAACCTTATTTTTGAACAAAAAAAAAAAAAAAAGGAAACCTTATTTTTGTAAGTCAAACACTTCAGAGACATCCATTTATTTATTTATTCAAATAAATGCTGATTTGATTCCTAATATTTGTCAGGTATCATTTTGGGGGCTAGGAATACGTCCCTGATTTCTCTGAATTTAAAGGCATGAGAAATAATGATAATACTAAGTAACAAAGGGCTACAATTGGAATATGCATTGTGTATATATGTTCTCTATATATGTTCTATTTGCAACATTTTCCAGAATCGTATATATTTTACAAGTGGTGCTTATGGAAAATTGAAACTACCAAAATAAAAGAATCTCATTGACATAGAGGATGGGGATAAATAGAACCTCAAAGAGTTAGAGATATTACTAAGATTATTTCAGATTGGAAGACACTTGGCAATGGTTTGCCTAAAACAATGGATGCATTTTCTTCCCCGTTTTAGTTTTCTTAGTCTTTGTTCCGAATAGAGTTTGGTTTGTGCACTTGAGGGGATAATTAATCATGAAATGATATTGGAATCAATTTACATTATTTAGTAATTAGTTTCAGAAGAGCTCATTGTCCTGTTAGCATTTCTAATTTAAAGTAAATTGACTTATTTTAAGACATATATTTAGCTTAATGATTACAGGGGAACGATAGGGTAGTGCTTAAAAGCATAGGTTTCGGTGTAAGATTGATCAAAGTTTGAATCCTGGCTCTACTTCTCTATTAGTTGTGTGACCTTCCACAAATTTTCTAACCTGTCCGTATCTCAGTTTCCTGATCTGGGTACAGTGCCTGTCACTTGTCCCATCTGTAGTTTTGCCTTCTGCAGTTTGGGTTACACACCACTAAGAGGAGAAGCAGATGATTCTGACGAATCATCAGAAGGCGGAGAGCAGGCTAACTGCGTCAGGATGCTACATCATTCCTCTCACTTCATCTCATCACATAGGTGTGTTATCATCTCACATCAGCACAAAAAGAAGGGTGAGTCTGAGAAGGTATTTTGAGGGAGAGAACACATTCATAACTTTTATTTCAGTATATCGTTATAATTGCTCTACTATTAATTAGTCATTAATCTCTTACTGTGCCTAATTTATAAATGAAACTTTATCATAGGTATGTATTAATAGAAAAAACCATGATATATTTAAGGTTCAGTACTATCTGTGGTTTCAGGCATCCTCTAGGAGTCTTGGAATGTATTTCCTATGGGTAAGGGGAGATACTTTAGTGGAAATAATACCAGGACTAAGTTCCTAAGGTTATTCTGAGGATTAAATAAATATCTGATGGTATTAGCACATCAAGGTACAAAAATGTTTAAAGAAAAATTAGAAAAAAGCAAAGCTTTTCTTAAATGCCTTCTATAGGCAGGCACTACATGGTTAAAATTCATTTATTATTGCCATAGAGACCGTTGATTTAATGATCATCTATTCATAGAATTGATTAATTGGGGCCAATAGCACTTGGAAAGGGAATTGAGAATATAGACATGAAAAGATTTTGTTTTTATTTACTCTATTGAATGGTGTTGTCGGGGAATCACTGGACTAGCAAAATTATGTTAAGGTGTTGCTGACTAGATAGAGTGTTGTTGGTATTGGGGACACTTTTTCCCATCGTTGATGTTTTATTCTATGTGAAGGAAGCTCTCCTAGTGTAGTACTTTGGGTTCCCCCCCCCCCTTCTTTGGTTCTTTCTGGAGGGGGAAGTCCCTTATCTTTCTTGGTGAATGCAGAAGGAGTAAACATGACAGTATAGCCCAGACTCTCCTCTTTTTCTTTTGGGAGTGAGCCTGTCGGCAGGAAACTTACATTCTACTCTGACTCTCTTTGCCATAAATATACCAGGGACAGGCCCTGTATCTCTGAGGCTTGCCCTCTTTCAGTGGTGCTTGTGACTCAGAAGGTAAGTGTGATTCTTAGGTGGAATATAGTGGAACTCACTTGTCTAAAGATATGGGCCACTTTTGCCAATACTAATGTAATATCCAATTTTCATCTGGCTTACTCTTTGGTCTTATTATTATTATTTTTTAATCGTCTCACAACATTTGTGGAGGAAGATGGATGTTACTTATTGAAGTCCTAAGAGTCCTGTTGACATACTAATTGACATACTAATTGTATATATTCTGCTAGGGACTTTGTAGGCACCTGACTGGAATGCATTTCAGGAGTCTCTACTGAGGGGCAAGGAAGTGCTTGTGTAGGAAACCATTGGTGTGACTAGAACTGTCTACTGAAGTTACCAGGGACTTTCAGTGTGGGTTGAGGGGATTTGGGTGAAGTGCCAGCAGTATTGGCGGTAAAGTTGTCCTTGAATCTCCCTTGATTGTGTTAGATGCCCTTACTCTATGGTCCCACAACCCCTTATTTCCTCCACTATAAAACTTCTGACATTGTACAGGTTCTTTTTTTCTTCTAGGCTATGTGAGCAGGGACAAGATCTGTGTTGTTCGCTGTGGTATCCTCAAGCCTGGGTGATCAATAAATATTTGTTGGATGAATGTTTTGTTTAGGAATAAATAAATGTTCACAGTGGAAAAGCCAACTGTGATTATTATTAAAGCTAGTTTTGCTGTTTTGTAAGGATTAAATTTACAACATGTGGAATAGTACTGCTGAGCTAAATTAAAATGAAATGCTTGGCTTGAATCCATCTGATACTGGTGTCAAACCTGAAGGAAACTTTTGTCTTTTACAACTTATGGCCCAAGAAAAAAGGTAGAGATGAAATATTTTCCTTTTTATTTATTTAATTTATTTTAAAAATATATATATTTTTTTATTTATTTGACAGAGAGAGAGAGAGAGAGAGAGTGAGCACACAAGCAGGGGGAGCGGCAGGCAGAGAGAGAGGGAGAGGGAGAAGCGGGCTCCTCAACTAGCTGGGAGCCCAATGTGGGCTTGATCCCAGGACCGGGGGCCATGACCTGAGCTGAAAGCAGATGCTTAACACTTAACTGACTGAGCCACCCAAGTCCCCGAGAAATTTTCCTTTTTTTATTTTATTTTTTTTTATTATTATTATTTTTTTTAATTTTCCTTTTTTTTTAAAAAAAAACTATATTGTGATCAAGGAGTAGTTTCCATGAAGATAAGTTAGAGTAAGAAGAAATTCATTATACTTGAAGCCTTTCTAATTGCTTCTGTTTGTGAAGTTACTTGTCAAAGTTTCCCAAAGGGAGAAAATCCAGCGTTTTAGATTTCAGAGCCAAAAAAAAAAAAAAAAAAAAAAAGCATGAAATTCAACAATCATGCCAGTAGGTGGTGCTGTTTCATGTAGCAATTGAGGCTTTTGGACTTGAGACTGATGGAGATCACAGCGTAAATCTCAAAATGAATTAGATTGGTTTCTGAACGCTTGAAAGGATTTTTAACAACAAACAAGCAATAAGGGGAAAAAAACCAGCCACCCCCTATCATAAGCAAAAGAATCAGAGGGAAATACAGTCTTTGCAATTCATATAATGGCAGCCAATTGTACGGGGAAGAAGAAATACAGAAAACCAAGGCTAATTCCAAATTGATTATATGCCCTGGCATGGACGGAATAATTTCAATTTTGAAAAAACCTATCTGGATGGGCATATATGCTTGGAAAAATTCGAGTAGAGTGGCTTGTTTTTGTTCCAGGGTCAAGGGTTGCTTGAATATATGGCTTTAAGATGAACTGGGAAGTACTGAACTTGGCTTAGAGAATAGCCATGTATGAAATATATTTGTGCTTGCAAATTACTACATTTAAAAACAACTCACAAAGTAATTCTTAATACTTTGATACATATTACTTGACAAACTGCTGAGCTGTCTTAATATTTCAATTGAATTTAATAAACACTTATTGGGGGTCTACTATGTACCAGGCAGTCTGCCAAGCACTGGGAATCCACAAATTAATAAAACAGAGCCCGTCCTTCTATGTTAGCCTCGAGCCCAGCTGTTTTCAGGCCTTAAGGAGACCCTGCTTCTTCTCTATCATAGCTCAAGTTCTTGGTCCAAGGGCTGTGGTGCAAGGAAGGAAGTCAATACTCCCTAAATGCATCGTCTTTTCTTCCCTTTAGGACTTCCCTAAATCCCAGGTGCCTGCTCACCTCTCTTATGGAGACCTTGTCTCCTATTCTGGAGGCTACAGAGGAATAAGAAATGCTGGGCCTCTGATTATGCCTCTTGTGCTAACACCCTTCAAGCAGAAGAAAGCACTATTGTCATTTTAGATGTTTTTTAAAATCCAGTGAGAAGCTAAAAAAAATCACTTGTCATACCTGAATTTTATAATCATATTCTTTTTCCAGGATGCTTGCAGAAAGTCCAAAGACACAGTAAAATGGTCAATGTCATACTCAGGAGAAGGCTCTAAAATGATACTTTTTGGGCCAAGGCACAAGCAAGATTGCCCCCAGATTTACCTTCTTTTCATTATCCAGAAAGATTCAAGTTGGTGAAAGTTGCCCCATGCAGTGTCTATTTAAAAACAACTTGCAAGGTAATTCTTAATACCCTGTTATTATGTATAACTTGACCAACTGTTGAGCTGCTCAGTTAACCTTCTGCAAGAGTGGAAGTTTTAGAAGAAATGAGTAGCGAAATATTTTGAAGTGGGGTCAGAGAAAAAGGACGCCTTTGGAAACACACGGTCCCGGTTTCGGATCCCAACTTAACCATCTATCAGCTCTGTGATTTGGGGCAATTTATTCAATTACTCTCTAAGGCTTGGTTTTCTCACTCAAAAACAGGAATTATAATTCCTAGTTCATAAGGTTTTGCAATGCTTGAAATAGGATAACATATGGAAAAAGCACCTATTACTCTAGCACCTATACTTGGCATATTAGGCATCCTAGAAAATGTTAAGACTGTCCCTTCCCTCTTTGGAGAGGGTATTGGTAGTCAGTCGCATGGCCACTAAACCACATATAAGGATGTTTGGTATCAAAATTATGTCATCCACATCGACCCATCATCTCCTCTTGGCTTGCTACTAATGCTCCTTATTTTGATAGCAAAGTCAATAGGCAATTTCACAGTAAAGTCAATGAGCAGATCATCTCAAGAGCTAATTCTGAAGGCATTCATAGGCAAATCCAGAGTAGAGAGAGGCCATTTATATTTCTCATATGTTTTCTTGTAACTGGTGGACCAGAAAGCTGGCATCCTGAAAGAAACTGATTAAATGACATATTATGTCCGCGCATCCCCGAGCCTTCTCCTCATTTGCTGTCTGATTCTCAGCCCACTGGCTTAAGTGAAGTGTGGAAGAGTTCCACTTCCCATGCCACGGACAATATGGGAGCACGGCTGCTTTTGTTGCCGATGAAAATATTATGGCCTCAGTTCCCTGTAATCAATTTACTGCTTTATGGACCCAAAGTCCTCCAGAGAATTTAATAAATTCACATAATGTTTCTAAGTGCTGCATTGTGCATTTGGAGCGCTGATTTAGCTGACAAATGTGAAAAATTCGTGTAGCTAGACAACTCCCTAGTGATTAGACATGTGTAGAAGCTAAAGAGAGCACATTGCTCTAGAGAAGGTCAGCATTAACATACAGCAGAGACTTCTCTCGTGATTGGCTTTGTGTCCCTCCAGCTCTGATAGATGATAGCATCTGACCAAACGTGGGGGGCTTTACGCATTTCCAGTGGAGCTGTACTTTTGGTTCTCTAACAATGTGCAGTTTCTGACCTGGGCAGAGCAAACAACGACAAAAATATAGGCAATGGTGGAATGTATGATTAGGATGGCACCCACTGGATTCAGATGATGAAATGGCCACTGAGTTATGGACACTGGACCCTGAGAAGGTTACAGGTTTCTGAGGGAGCTTTTTATGGGCTAGGATTACAGGGTCACTTGTTTCAAACTGGTTCCACTGAAGTTGTAGTGAATCTTTCTGCACATACCTTTTTCCATTCTAATTTCCTCTAGACATAAACACGTTTGTTTTTTTTAAAGATTTTTTAAAATTTATTTATTCATGAGACACACAGACAGAGAGAGAAAGGCAGAGACACAGGCAGAGGGAGAAGCAGGCTCCATGCAGGGAGCCTGATGTGGGACTCGATCCCGGGTCTCCAGGATCACACCCTGAGCCAAAGGCAGGCACTCAACCACTGAGCCACCCAGGTGTCCCCATAAACACGTTTTTACCAAAAATAATAAATATTAAACAATTTTTGTTATTCAAAATAATCTGTCTTTACTAATGTCCATATAAGCATTCTGCATAGTTATAATCAATCAATCTATTACTTTGTCTAAAAAATACCATTTTATATTCCATTTTTCCTCCTTAATGTTATTTCATACAAGCAGTAATGTTATTTTATATCTATCAAGATGAGCCACAGAGCTGTGGTTTCAAATAGGTTTTTAGTATTGAATTTCTGAAGCTTATCTTCAAATTAAAGTGGACAACTATGCTGCTTCAAAGACCACCATTGTTCAGAATTACTGCAGATTTTATTGTTAAGTTTAGGTTAATTTTGATTTTTAGCTGGAGCTAAGATTTAGGATTCAACCTGAGTTCTCAAATTAGGGGAAATCAGCAATACATATACGAGCCTAGAGATTTCGTGATAGCTAGTTGAGAAAACAAGCCAACACCTGTCCCCCTCCCATTCCCGCCCCCCCCCCCCCCCCCCCCAGTGTGGCCCAGCTTTTCCTTTTACACTAGCAGGCCGAAGGTACTGAATGACTATTGGTTCTTTCTTGATGGACACATAAGGTTCAGGGCTGCCTCCATGGCTCTAGATCTGGGTGATACAGACACCTCAATGGCTTGCTGATTCAAAGGGAATACCACCTCTTGTGTTTAGATGCTATACTCAATGTCATCTGACAGGTAAGCTTTCTAGTGCTCCCATAGCAACTGAAGAGTTGAGAACGACAATGTGGTCAAGTATTGACATTTAGGGATAGACTTGGAATGAATAACCCTAATCAGTGGAAATTGGTTTTCATAATTATGATTTCAGGTGTTTATGGTACTTGAGAAATGAGTATTGCTAATTTGGTATCTGGGGTAATGGTTTTTAGCAATGGAGCAGGCAGCTGGATAAGTCATAACTATTTCCCTTGAAGGGTATTTTTATACTTTCTAATGAACTTCTCTTCACCATCCTCAGTTTTCTGAAGAGATGAAGGCACAGAGAAGACACATAAGTTGCTCAGGCTCCAAAAGCTAGTCAGTGCTTGAGATAGGATAAAAATACAGCTTTTGTTTCCAACTCATGTTTTCCCCACTAGACTGGTGGTTTCCAAACTTTTTGAGTATGAGGACACTGTTTTTGTGTTAAAAGGATTAAAACCCATATATGATAGTAGCTACATGTATTTTTCTTCAATATTTTATTTGCAGTAAAATACACATTACATACAATTTGCCATCTTAAGCATTTTTAAGTATACAGTGCAGTGGTATCAAATACATTCATACATTCATAATATTGTGTAAGCATCACCACCGTTCATCTCCAGAACTCTTCTCATCTTGTAAAACAGAAACTGTATACCCATTAAGCAATAACTCCCATTCCTATGTCCCCCCCAGACCTTGATAATCAATCACCACTCTCTTTCTTGTCTCTATGAATTTGACTACTCTGTGAATGTGTTTTTGTGTTTTTGTGACTAGTTTATTTGTGTTTGGTGTTTGTGTTTTTGTGACTAGTTTATTTCACTTAGCATGTCTTCAAGGTCCATGCATGTTGCAGCATATGTCAGAATTGTTTTTTTTTTTTTTTAAGATTTTATTTATTCATGAGAGACACAGAGGGAAGGCAAAGACATAGGCAGAGGGAGAAGCAGGTTCCCCACGGGGAGCCTGATGTATGACTTGATCCCTAGACCCAGAATCACATCCTGAGCTGAAGGCAGATGCTCAACCACTGGGCCACCCAGGCATCCCAGAATTTTTTTTTTAACAAACTTAACAATATTCCATTATATATATATACCACATTTTCCTTATCCATTCATTTGTTGATGGACACTTGGGTTGCTTCCAGTAGCTGTATTTTTAGTATGTATTGATTGGGAAAATCCAAAATAGAGTCATGGACGCTCTGCAGTAACTCTGTAGCCCCTTGGGGGTACACAGGTTGGGAAATATTGCATAATAGATTTTAATTTTAAAAGGCTTTTTAGTGAACTCTGACCTGGATGGCAGCACAATGCAATGATATTATAAACAAGATGTTTAAATGTGAAGCTTCCTACCACCCAATGGATGATGAGAAATGGAAAGATTGGGGGTTTAGTGAAGGTCCGTTTCAAGGGCAGGAGACTTGCTAATGAACATATTTTCAAGGGGTCAACTTTCTGCACAGGGAATGGTACCACACACCAAATTTAACTATATTATATCCCCACCACCCATCCTGAAATGGTAGAAATGTAATGCCTGTCCCAGGCAGACAGGATGCTGCATTATTACTCAAATGATAAACCAATGAGACGAACCTGCTTGTGAGGTTGTGATTTTACTTTTACCACTATTTTGTTGCTGTCATTCCTGATAAGTATGTCTCCATTCTTGTCTGGCTGAATTTACTGTCAATTGGAATACATAAAATGCATATGTCCATATGTATACTCTTTTCATTTTCTAAAAATGAACATCATAAAAAAGACAGAAATGTGACCTCAAAAGACAGGATACAGACTCAAAATATTGTACAGAAGCTTCATCTTTTTATTAGATTTTCTGTGTTTTTTTCCCCCCTAGTTGCTGGATAAAATCCATACAAATGAAATACTGGCTCACTCAGTAAATAATAATGAAAAGGTAAATTCATTTTACAGAGAAGCCAGTACATGTAAGACATCATCTTGAATGACTGTGATTTTCTTGAACTGATCACCAGGCTATTATAGTCTCTCAAAAATAATATCTGGCTTTTAGGCTCTCCAATTGTGCCTGCGACCTCTCCTTAACCCTTTGGCTCTAAAGAAAAATTGATTTTTTTTAAACATGTGCATAGTATGCTGCTAAAATTACACAGGTACAGTTTAGCTCATATTGCATTGGTATTCCAAGAGATGACAGTACATGTTGAGGGTCTGGCTTCTTTCTGCCATCATTTTACCCTTCCAATTGTATCTTCAGTAGTTATGATGTGATCATGAAGTTCTTTAAAAGAAATAGAAAAGAAATATCTTCAGGGCTAAATCCTGTTTGCTTTTAGAATTTATCTTGTAGCTGATTATGTCTCTACACCTAGACTTTTCCCACTGTTTTCTAGCTGTGTAACCTAGGGCAATCTATGTGACCTCTGCAAACATCCATTTTCTTAAGTGTAAACAGGGCCACAATTTCTTCACTGTACTTTGGTTATCAGGGTTAGTGAGCTAATGCAAGCAATTGAGAACAATTCCTGGTACGTAGCTGGTACCTAGTAAATAGTAGCTGTGCATATTATCATTATTAATAATAGGAGAAACATTTCATTCATTCACTACGATGAATAACACTGGGTAGTTCTCTCTCTGCTCAGTTTATGCAATCATTTTTTCCTCCTGAACTAAAACCATCCTTTTATTGATGTGTACTGTAGTTATGCAAACCGTTTTCTAGCTGCTACACAGATTTAAAATGTAAAGTATCCATTTGATAAATACCTTAGGATTAAAATCTGACCTATGTCAAAAAATGATTGATCCAAGATCTTTGGAACTAAAAAGTTTCTTCCCGGGATTCCTCTGGGATATAGTTTCTTCTTCCCTCCAAGTGCTATCTGCTCTCCTTAGCTGAAAAGCATGGCCGGCTCACTCCACTGGGGAAGAGACACCACGGACAGCTGTCAGCACAGAATGAAGGTGTGATCGACAGTGGGCACAGCCGAAAGGGTCAGCCAATCCTATATACACAAACCCACATCGTCCGGTTTGTTTTGCTTTCCTCCCCATGTGGCACTTCCACTGACTTTCTACACTAGGGAAAGTCATCCTGGAGTTGAGGATTAATCAACTCCAGTGCTCTGACATAGCTGAGAGCAGGAAGCAGACACAACTAAAGGCCAGGTTTGTGCTCAAGGAGAAGAAAGACATGCTTGAAGTACTTGCCCTGGGCACCAAAGCAAATTTATGGCTGATCTTCCTTACTGGACAGCTGGAAACTGTATACATACCAGATAGTAAATGAATGCTGAATGCATCCTCCCAGGGGTAAATTTTGCTGCTAAGACAATTCTTTTGGTTTCAAAGGAACTAGGAATTGTTCAGTCTTTTTAAAATTTTAGCTACAGAGTGGGCTGAATTGGACTATTCTCTGCTTAGAAGGTGAATATTTATGCTCTCCAACCACCAGAAAACAACATGTTGTAGTTAATGGTGAATCCTATGGACCAGACAAGGCCCATGAGCATTAGCTGTGTTGGTAGCTTGGGTCCAGCCAGCCTGACAGAAATCTATATGTATAAAGAGGACTCACCCCAAGTGAGGTAGGAGCCAGGCTTCAGGAGCCCAATCCCTAAATGAGCCCAGAGTAAGGCTTTGGGAGGAACATCATTTGAACATGTCTACCTTAGGCTGAAGAAAGGTGGGGAAAAACTGTTAAGGAAGAAGCTGATAGAGTCATGGTACTAAAATCCTGATATCAGTTTATAAGCAGTCTGCTTTGAAAATCCTTTAACAGAGCATCCTTAAGAGGGACAGAACTCCTGAGGCATATACTGTTGAAGCTGCAGAGGTACCCTCTGTTTTGGGCTGAGAATGGCATCTGTAAAGACAGAAGTTTTGACATGTAGCAGCCTTGGAGTTTACAGAATGGATATTGTAGGTTGGATTTCTGGGAAGTGGAGTCTAAATCAGATAGTAAGTAGCATGCAAGGAGTTTATTGGGCAGGCTCTTGGGATTGACACCTGCTGGGGAGGAGCTGGCCGTGATGTGGCTGACCCCATGGAAAGCCCTGCCTCTGTAATTGTCCTTTGGATTTGTCCCCAGTTTGGGCTCTCAGCATGGATTTTTATGTCCCCACATTGACCCTGGGAAGAGGGTAAGACTTTGGTTGTGGCAGTTGCATTCAGCCAGCAGAGGGCAATTTCCAAGAGCTGGGAGCTGACAATGTTTGGAGGGAGCAGGGCCAGCAGTTGGAAGAATAAATCCCTCAGTTTTGAATTTGGGTAATATAACACAGTCTATTATAAAGGGACTTAACTTTTGAGAGACCAATGGAATGCACTGAAATACTTCTGATGCTGGGAGATAGAAATTGGTGAGGACTATCAAAACAAATTATAGTAACTCTTGAATTTGGAAATCAGGAGCTGACTTATGTCTTTAAGCTAAACTTTAAAAGAAGTTTAAAGTGAATGAATTCCAATCTGTTTCTGTGGACTTCTTACTCTGAGAAGATACCCTAAGATTTTCTCATAGTTCAGTAAACTGTGAATACTCTGCGTACTTTTAATGTCGTGTGGTGCTAACAGCAGGAATGATAGCAACAACCATATATATATATATATATATGGTTGTATTATATATAATATAATATATTATATTGAGTGTTAATGCCTGCCAGCCCTCTTCTGAGTGCCCTATTTACAATCTTATGTTTAATTTTTAGAATGAGCCCTGTGATATAGGCAGTTTTATTATGATCACTTTAAGGATGAAAAAACTGAAGCTCAGAGAGTTTATTTTTTTTCTTTTTTAAAGATTTTATTTATTTAGAGCTAGGGGATGAGAAGTGCAGAGAGAGAGGGAGAGAGGATCTCAAGGAGACTCCGTGCTGTGTGAAGAGCCTGACACAGGGCATGACTCCACTACCCTGAGATCATGACCTGAGCTGAAATCAAGACTTGGATGCTTTACCAACAGAGCTCCCCAGGTATCCTTCAAAGAGTTTAAATAACATGCCCAAGGATACATAGCACATAAATAGCAGTGCTGTGTTGCAAACTCAGGCATGAAAAGCGAAAATGAAAAAGTCAGAACCAAATCCTTAAAAGGACGGTTCCTCATGCCTTGAAAGTTGTTCACATGAGATATCTTGAGCAATGACACTGGCTATCTTGTTTCAAGAAGCAAGTATGTTGTAGAACTGCATCCAGTCTATTGAAAGCTCCGTCTCCTATGTTAGCTCATGGAAGGTGTGGCACCCTGGGAAGCACAACCTCTTTGAGGTGTTCAAAAAAAGATTTATTCAGTGATGGATTGAATGAATGTACTGGAAGGAATATTGTTTTTAGAGTTAAACTGAGTTAAAATCTTAGGCAGTTTACTTACTTTCTTTGCGCCTTAGTTTTTTCATGTCTAGTAAGAAAATGTCTCAGGGGTGATGGGAGGTCTGGAAATAATCATTGATGTAACATATAAGTGGGAATTCTTCTTCTTCTTCTTCTTCTTCTTCTTCTTCTTCTGCTTCTGCTTCTGCTTCATGCTGGAAGGTGGTATTTGATTTAAACATTATGAAAAATAACTAATTGCCTCATTTTCTTAGCTTTGGAAGGCTAGAATGCATTATTTCTGTGTTTTGTCTAAAAATTATGTACAGAATCCTAAAAAGTTACAACATGGGGAATATAGCCAATGGTACTGCAACAGTATTGTATAGAGACAGGTGGTAGCTATACTTTTTTTTATTTTTTAAGAGTTTATTTATTTATTCATGAGTGACACAGAGAGAGGCAGAGACATAGGCAGAGGGAGAAGCAGGCTCCATGCAGGGAGACTGATGTGGGACTCGATCCTAGGACTCTAGGACTTTGCCCTGGGCTGAAGGCAGATGCTCAACTGCTGAGCCACCCACGCGTCCCAGCTGGTAGCTATACTTAACATAATATATAGATTTGACCAATTCCTATGTTGTACACCTGGAAACTAATGTAACATTGTGTGTCAACTATACTTCAAAAAAACTAAAACAAAACAATCAACGTAAGTATGGAATCCTAGATTTTGATGTTTCTCAGGTGAAGAGTTTTATTGTTTTGTTTTAAGAGAGGGAGGAGGGTAAAGCAGCAGAGGGAGAGAGAGAGAGAATCTTTGATGCGGGGCTCGATCTCATGAACCTGAGATCATGACCTGAGCCAAAATCAAGAATCAGACACTTAACCGACTGAGCCATACAAGTGCCCCTCTCAGGTGAAGAGTTTTTAAACAAAATAACTTGTACTGAAGTAAAAATAGAGTTTCTTGTTTCCAACCTGTCCCAGCCCCCTTCCAATGTTTTCAAGGCACGTCTTGTATTTATTACCCTTACATTAACAGATCCACTTCGAGGAGCTTACCATGACCAGGAAATGGCTGCTGACTAAAATTGGAGGCGGGAGGACCAGGAGACATAAAAGGGATTTTATGTTCTTTTTTAGGAGTCATGAAAGTAGTATAAAAGGAAAAAAGACCTTAAAATACCACACAAAGTAGTGTTTAGATAAGACTCAGAGAATGTTTTCTATAGACAGATGGAAAAAACAGGCTGTCCAGGCTTGCCTGAGGTAATATCTGGGAACAGTTATAGTCAGGAGATCTGTCAGTCAGGGCTCGGGTGGGTATAGAAGAAACCACTTCAGCTATTCGAAGCAGAAAGAGATGTAACATAGGGAGTAAGTGTGCTTACAGAATCGTTTGTTGCAAGGACTGCAGGAACAGGTGTAGGTTGGCTCTTCAGGAGCCGTTTCCCAAACTGGCCTGGCTAAGGAAGAATGACCTCAGCACAGTCAGGAAGCTGGGGAATCAGGAGGCCTGGGTATCCCATGACCTTAGCTGTGAGCCTGGGTCTGGAAACCGTTGCCTGTACTGTTGGTTCAGAAACACACAGCTGGCCCAGCCTGTAGGGGGCAGGAGGCTGACTCCATTATTGTTGTCTCCAGAGCCAGGGTCTTCTGTTAAATGTGTACCAGCAGAACGATCGTCTTCCTCCCTCTTTAGCTCAGGTTTGAATCCGGGTCTTGCCCCAAAAGCTTGTTCAAACGAGTCAGGGAAATGAAATTATCTTTCCGGCTTCTGCAGTTCAGGAAGGCATTCACCTATCTTGATCTTATGACTAATTTCATTGAACTCTAACACAGAATCTGAATTATTTGGAAGCCAGCACTTTGCTAATACCACATAACACTTAGAGAGAAAAGGCAATTTAAATATCGCTGGAAATAGCAGTCCCTGTTCTTGAAAACTGTTTAAAAGGCCCACACCCATTAAAATCTCATTAAGAAATAAATAACATCTTAAAATCTCACACACGGACAAGTATATCTAATAACGATCAATTTAAGGGAGTTGTTTATTTTTCAGTACACTTGGAAAACCATTGCTTCTCCATGGCCATGGTCAAATAAGTGTTCAGATCATTTCTCTTCAGACCCTTTGGTCATTCCTGATGTTTGGATCATAATCAACTCTCTTTTTAACAAGAGCACCCTGAAGCGAGCAGTAGTGCTTAGAGCCTAATTGACGAATATAATGTAATCTGTAATCTCGGTGGTCTCTGTGAGGTCAAGGACCATGTTTTTCAACCTTCTCGTCATTCTCCTCCCACTGCCATTAATGCTATTTCCCTAATACTACAGACACACTAAGTGTACAACAAATATTTATTGACCATGTCTTAACTGAATAATAGAATGCATGAATGAATAATTGCTAGATAGATCACATCTTAATTTTTAATGGTGCCGAAGCACTTGGAAACATAATAAGAATTTTCTCATTTGGAAAGAGTATTTTTGATTTCATTATTAGCCCCCCTACCCTTTTCTTTATAAGAATACTTATGAAAACAGTCATATGTATCATAGACAATATCAGAGATTATCATTTAACCATTCTGAAATTCTTTTTGAGTCCTCGCTTTATGCCACACACTGTTTTGGTTGCTGGAAATATTGCAGAGAACAAAACAGACTAAATCCCTGCCTTCACAGAACTTACATACTAGTAAGGAGACAAACTAAACAAACGTACATCTGTATCATAAATACGATGTCAGGTGGTGGTGATGGGAATGAAGAACAATAAAACAGATTAAAGTGAATGTAATCAGGGCTGACATTTGAACAGATAGAGATGTGAAGGGGAAGAATGTTCCAGCAGGGAACAATAAGTACAAAGGCCCTTATTGAGCAGGAAAGAGGATGGCCAGATGATGGAAGGAAAGAAGATGAGCAGGAAAGAGGATGGCCAGATGATGGAAGGTCTTGTAGGCCATGATAAGGAGTTTGGGTTTTATTTTTTGTGTGAAGGGAAGCCAATGGAACATGAAGAGCAAAAGATCAACATGATACAATTTATATTTTGAAAAGATCATTCTTCTGCTGTATGGAGAATAGTCTGTAGAGGGGTAAAGGCGATAGTAGGCCAACAATCCAGACTTTTGAGTTATCTAAGTAGTTTGGACTAATGCACTGGGAGTGAAAGTGTTGAGAAGTGGTCACAAAACTGTCTTAAATAATATTTGAGGCTTTTAGTAAGAATGATAGCAACCAAGTTTTCATTCTTACTGTGCTGAGGACATTATAGGAAGAAATGGGCTCAGGTGCAAGTGGAGACTTTAAGAGCAGGAAAGAGTGGATGTGTTGGATGGATATAATGTGGAATATCTTTCTCAAAGATATTGTAGAAAAGGTAAGTATGGAGGATATAAAGAAAGAAGATATTTTGAGTAAAAGTGACCATACATTCTTCAGGGTTGAATAAAATTCTAGCCATAATATGATATGTTTTGCTAAGACACTTTCTCCTTATCTGGGCTCCTTCTTTTCATCTAATTATTAAACACGAGATTAGATTTCTTAAAGTACATGATCAGAACTTTGTCAAGGCCAAGAGGAAGGATAAGTTCACATACACGTCTAAGAAAGTTGGAAAGATAGAAAAAAAGTCTAATTGACTTACTGAAGAATTACATAAGCTTCTGAAATAGAAAAGATTTTAGAGAATGCTGAACCTTTAAGGACAAATACCTGTAGAAAGGTTCATAAAAGTAAGGTCAGAATTACTAAAGCAGGAAATGAGATGCAACTTCCGAAGAAGAAATAGAACATTCATTCTTACCCCACCAGGAGCAAGAAAAGTAAAGCAGAGTGTTGTCCTTTAATTAGATAGGAAAGAAAGAGACTCAGTGATGACATCGGAAGGCCACAGGGCATTTGATATCTTTTTTTTAAAAACCTTTCTGCATGATCAAGTGAATGGGCCTCTGGAAATAGGTAATGCATACGTTAGGAGAATGAAAAGGTTTGTAAAAGAAGACTTGGAGGAAGATAATTTAAGTAAGTGAGATCTGTATCTCAATGTGCAGGCGCAGGTGATTTGCATCCACGGGTATAAAACAATTGGCTGAAGTGTTGTGGACTATAAATGAATATGAGTCAGAAGTTTGTAATGCTATTATTTAAAAGGAGAACATGATTGAGAGATGTATTACTAGGAGTATGACATGAAAAGGGCAAGGATACATTTGGCATTGACCAATCGTTATTTAAAATATAATTATCAATTTTGGATGCTGTACATTAAGAGAAAGGAGTGGGTTCAAAGAAAGAAGCACAAAATGATAGATGGACTAAGAAAGGTGGGAAAGACCAATGGTGGGAGTAGAGGGCTAAATTCTCTACTCCTACACATCTTGGGTAAGATTGTGGACTTCCAGATCACACTGACTTGGAAAACCCAGGGTTTGCATCTTAAGTCATCTGTCTCTCAGTAGCTGTATCTCCGTTAAAGGAAGTGGGTTGTTTGTTTAGAAAAGAGGCAGCTAGTTAGTGTAGAAGAAGGATTATTTGAATAATTCTTTCCGGCTAATTTTTCTTCATATTTTCCTGAGGAGGTCATGAGGGAGTTGGTATATATCGCTATTGAGAGAGTTAGACTAACATAGAACTAAAATAACAGTGATTAAATACCAAAAGGGAGGGCTTGTTTTCCCACAAATCAGCACAGTAATCCAGAGTCTTTAGGTATATACTGCCTTCCTGTGTTGTCATAGAACCTTCTGTTCCTTAATTCAGCGAAGGAGTGATGTTCTGACAACAGTAAATGATAAACAGAGACCCATTTCAATGGGAATTCTGGTACTGATGCCAAAATTACTAAATTGGCAAGATTAATTTCTTATTCCTCCTAATAACACTTTGTCTCCTTTTTCCATGGACACATCCCAGAATATCTCTTCCCCAGAAGCCCAGGCATTTATGTTGCTTCTCACTGGCAGTTCAGTGCCCCCTGGCCCACTTTTGATATTTTCCCTTGAATGGCTTTCTCTGTAATGGCTCTTCATGTCTTGGGATGTCCTCCCTGCCATAACTGTCAAAATGTACCTTTCCTCTGTCCCATTACCTAGGATCTTTTTCTTGGCTTTCCTAATCGACAGTTTATTAATTCTGATAAACTCTTTCTTTTTTTTTTTTTTTTAAGATTTTATTTACCTATTCCTGAGACACAGAGAGAGAGAGAGAGAAAGAGAGAGAGGCAGAGACATAGGCAGAGGGAGAGGCAGGCTCCCTGCTGGGAACCTGATGTGGAACTTGATCCCAGGACCCTAGGATCACACCCTGAGCCTAAGGCAGATGCTCAACCACTGAGCCATCCAGGCATCCCTGATAAATTCTTTCTAAAGGAGTTAATGATGGTTCTTCATTGTCTCTTGGTGAGCAGCACCACACTAACAGTATGAGGGAGAACATTTTAGGTGGTATATGAATGTGGCATTACATGACTTGAATCATGTAATCATGTCTGGAAATGATTCCCTTTTCAAATCTGACTCAGTGGAGGAGAAAGTTTCATTTTGGTGCGAGTGTGTTTTTAATCCTTTAACAGCTGTCACTCTCCTTTTTTAACAAAGTAAGTGTAGGCTCAAAGCCTTGGGAGCTAGAATTATTTCCTAGACTTTTTGTATAGAAGTATAGTATATATACAAAAAGAAGCATAAATAAAAATGTACTCTTTGATTAATCATATTAGCTAGAATTATTTTAAAAAATATTCCCATTGCATTTATTTATGCAGTTCTCTTTCGTTTACACCCATGATACTGGTTTTCAAACACAGTGGGGAAAAAAAGCTTTAAAAATTTTTTTTAAGTGAAAAAATGAATTGACTTCAAGAAAAAACATATTATTCTATTTCTTAGATTCTAAGTATTCACATTTTCTCCCAATATTTTAATAACTCTAAATTCATGGGTCATCGTGCAATTGGTGCCATTTATGAAGTCCATGGCCTAGTGGTATAAACCTTCAGTTTGACCTTTTACTGTGGTCAAATGAAGGAAGATCAACTCAGAACGTTTTAAATTTAATGAAATATGGTAAATAAACTGTTATACTTTAAGTATTACTCTGATATGGAGAAAGTGGAGATATGATGTGCAAATACCTGAAGTTTGGGAAACAGTAGTTTGGTGATGTATTCTTTCCCTCTGATGCCTTTGTATAAGATGTATTTTTACATTTCTAGAGGTGAAAAGACTTAGTCTCAAAGAATGATAGCAGTGGTAGAAATTTCAGCCTTGTGAGTGGGTTGTAATAGATGTCAGGGAATCCTGAAGATGAGCTTTATTTTATATCTCCTCATTGTTTTATGCTTATCAACCCTGTGTCTGCCCCCGAGGCTTGCTTGGCTCTTTGTGTTATCCTTGCTCAGAAATCTCTAGGGACTACATAATTAGGCTGCAGACTTATGAATGATAAAGGATCCAGTTTTCAGATGCACAATATCTTTATACTAGAAATAGATACTCCTGAACCTCAAGTATCTGCCCTTAGACTTACCCCCAGTGATGACCCAACATGATGCCTTCTGCATAGGAGTCTTTAAATAGATATTTGTTAAAAGAATGAAGGAAGGAAGCTTATGCTTGGCCTCCCATATGCAGACTCTAAATATGGCCCATATTGTGTAGCCTAAGCAGCTAGGGGCCAGCAGCAGCCCACAGTTGGCTCCCCAGTCTTTTCTGAGTCTCTAGAGGCAATGACTGAGCATTTGTATGGCACACCATTTGCATACTCTAACGAGATGGGCTATAATTGGCCTTCATTGATTTTGTTTTCATTGAGCTAAAATAGAGTCAGAGCTTCTTAGGCTAGAAGAACTGATTGATTTGTGGTAGAATTCAGGACTATTCAGTTGAAGAAATAATTAATTATGTTCTTAGTTAGTAATCATCAGGGTTCAGCCTGTTTTTTAGCAGGAGAATGTGCTCAGTGGAATTGGACTTTTCTAAGGCAGGGATGTTTTCATATAGGTACTTAAGCTGGGCAAATGGATATTACAATAACAACCACCACAACAACATCAACAATAATAATAATTTTTGAAGAAAGCTTTGTGCAGATTGGAGATAATGGTGTATATACATGTATGTAGAGAACAAGAGACATGCATCATATCTTCCTGTTCCTCTTTTTTTTTTTTTTAAAGATTTTTATTTATTTATTTATGAGAGAGACAGAGAGAGAGAGAGAGGAGAGAGGCAGAGACATAGGCAGAGGGAGAAGCAGGCTCCATGCAGGGAGCCCGACATAGGACTCGATCCTGGGACTCCAGGGTCAAGCCCTCGGCTAAAGTTGGCACTAAACCGCTGAGCCACCTGGGCTGCCCCTCATTTTCTTTCTTACATGAGCATATTGTCTATTAGTCTCTCTCTCTCTCCATTTATCCATGCATTTATCTATCCTTTTATCTGTCCACACATCCTTGAATCCATCCACTCATCTTTTGATGTTTTATATATTCCGCATGAGTCCATACAGTCTAAGTGAAGGATGCTTCCACTTTTATCTTCCACTTCTCAGGCTTGGGAGTTGGTCCAGATAGGCCCCAACCCTAAAGTAACAGACAATAATTTCAGCCTAATTTGATTACTCTAAAGTTTGGGCTGCTCAAGTTAAGTAGAGGTGTTTGACAGGCCATTCTGTGTAGATAGAGTAGCTTAGAATTTTGAACTGATTATGACTAAAATCTTTCTAAATGGTTTAGTCCCATGTCAAACTCTCCTCTTCAAAAATTTCTTTTGAAATTATTGTGTACAATTTTTGGGGATTAGCCCTTATTAGAATAAGTTCTACTCTCTAAATTGAGACCTTAAGTCCTTTGAAGAACAGGGTGTAAATATAAATAAATAACCACCATCTTCTTACATTGACCAGATATTTATTGAGAGGTTCAATATGTAAGATATTATGATAAGTATTGTAAGAGATACAAGGATAAATAAAACACTATACCTGCTTTGAATCATCTTACTAATATAGAAATATTTGTCAGAAATTCTTTTGTAAGTTCCAGTTATTTAGAACTATGTAGATAACATTATATATGGTCCACAGCCTAGACTACAAGAATCTATTAAGGTATTAGGTTGAACCATCTGAAATTACCAATATTTCACCATTTTTACGGTACAAAAACAGGAATTTCTTGTGGTTTAACCTAATATACACATAAAGTAATGTATCTCACTAAGATATAAAACCAGGAGTAACTGCTTACTATGAGTTGTAATGATTATGTGGGGAAAATATGTCTAGGAACCTATCTCCTTCTGTTGAAGGCCTAGAAATGAAACATTCATGAATATTCCCATGAATTTTTTGGGGGGGTAGTTGAAATAGCAGTATGCTTGCTACTTGCCTCGGGTAAGAATCCTAACAAAGTTGGTGAAATTGTGGGAACACTAAAGGGCATAGGGAAGAGGCAAGGAAATTGGTTCAGTGAGGGAGGGTGGGATCTCCTGCAGGTTCAGCTGGTGATAAAGCACAGTAATTGGGTCATCCTTAGTATTATCTCATATACCAGAACAATGTTGTGTCTGCTATGATTCACATGGCAAAATGGTTGCCCATTCCTTTCCTCTTAAGTCCCACAAAGCTAGTGACAAGACCTCTGCTAATACAGCTATGGAAAAGTCAAATCCAATGACACCAGCCCACAATAATGTAAATACATACAACATGATTGGCTGCCATCCTCCACCCAGCCCTATTTGAGAATGAGAGTGGGCTAAAGTCCTCAATTCTCTCTTGGGCAGGTGGGAATGAGAAGAGGGTATGGCCAGGTAGAAAAATCCAGGCAGTTCTATTTTGAGCTGGTGGGAGGATCCCTGAATCTTTAGTGTTCTTCCCAACCCAATCTCTCTGGATGGAGCTAACAAAGATGAATACAAACTAATTGGGAAATTCCCGGAATTGCTGTCACTGTCTTGGAATTATCATTGATATTAAAGATAGAGAAAAAATTGCCACTGTTGAGATCAAGCCTGAGCTTGGACAGAGTCAATTTTAGTTGTGTGACTGGAACCTCAGAACTTCCTGGCTGGTTAGCTGTGTGGGCTTGATCCAGTCATTACATTAATCTCATAATAATAGCAGCCTGAATTTTCTATGATTAAAAATTTTGGATCTATTTTTCACAGTGTAGGGCATTTTGTTGAACCTCCTTGATGTGCATATCTGCAGAAAGAATGGAAATATTAGGAGAGAGCAGTAGCATGGCCTCCATCACGTCCACTCTCCAGAAGAACACGAATTCATTGAATGGGTTAAACCAAAATTGCATCTAGAACTCTAGTTGTTTGTCAACTGTGCTTTTGTAGTTTTTCAGGCTATGTAGTACAGGAAGACATACCAGGAGGAGGGTGGAATGGATATTGGGTGCCTATCCATCATGTCTACCACAGAGCTGTTTCAATTTTATAAAGATTTTTAATCTCAGGAACAAAGAAATAGACGGAGAGCACCAACCTCTTATCCATGACTCTGACACTTATCAGTCCTTTCATTGTTCATTTCCAATAAGAAAAGGCAGCAAACATAGGAGCTGATGATGAATTTTCAGATAACATAAAACAACTGAAGATTTATTTATACCTCAGCAAAAAATCCGGATACAGTGAGTCTCCTAAGCACTTTGTCCCTCCACTTGGGACAAGGTGGTGACTCTGGGAAATGATATGGGAAAGGGATAGGGACTGTGTATGCAGTCCAGAGCTGTGCAGAGCTAGGGAGACGTCTTGATTTAGATTTTTCCTTTCTCTCTTCTTCCTCTGGCCATACCAATCTGTAGTTAGGCCCACCATGATGTGAGGAGGAGGATTCAGGCTGGGATGAGCCAGAGTTTGTCTCCTATTTGTTATGTAGCACTGGAAAGTTTTGTGTATCTCCTAAGAATAAGAATTATAAACAGAGTAACTATATGATGAGGATGACACTTCAGCCATGCTGTTTTGGCTATGTGGGTGTCTCTATTTTTCTTCTTCATGGCTTGTTTGTTCATTGCACACCTTTGTATCACCTGGCAGACAAATATTTTAATCTTCTTCAGTTTTTGACTATGGTAGCTAATTATTTTAGGAGAATGAAAAAAAAGCTCCTTTATTTTCCCATCGCAATTTCTTGGTAACTATGCCTCATCATGTCTACCTTTCACTGGCTACTTTGGATTATGGAGAAGAACCCAGAATATAATTATAAGCCATTGGTCACTCCTGAGTCCTTTCTTCAACTTGGAGTCATACTGATTTGGAATCTTTTTTTTTTTTTTTTTTTTTTATGATAGTTACAGAGAGAGAGAGAGAGGCAGAGACACAGGCAGAGGGAGAAGCAGGCTCCATGCACCGGGAGCCCGACGTGGGATTCGATCCCGGGTCTCCAGGATCGCGCCCTGGGCCAAAGGCAGGCGCCAAACCGCTGCGCCACCCAGGGATCCCTGATTTGGAATCTTTTTTTTTTTTTTTTTTTATTGGTGTTCAATTTACTAACATACAGAATAACGCCCAGTGCCCGTCACCCATTCACTCCCACCCCCCGCCCTCCTCCCCTTCTACCACCCCTAGTTCGTTTCCCAGAGTTAGCAGTCTTTACGTTCTGTCTCCCTTTCTGATATTTCCCACACATTTCTTCTCCCTTCCCTTGTTTTCCCTTTCACTATTATTTATATTCCCCAAATGAATGAGAACATATAATGTTTGTCCTTCTCCGACTGACTTACTTCACTCAGCATAATACCCTCCAGTTCCATCCACGTTGAAGCAAATGGTGGGTATTTGTCATTTCTAATAGTTGAGTAATATTCCATTGTATACATAAACCACATCTTCTTTATCCATTCATCTTTCGTTGGACACCGAGGCTCCTTCCACAGTTTGGCTATCGTGGCCATTGCTGCTAGAAACATCGGGGTGCAGGTGTCCCGGCGTTTCATTGCATTTGTATCTTTGGGGTAAATCCCCAACAGTGCAATTGCTGGGTCGTAGGGCAGGTATATTTTTAACTGTTTGAGGAACCTCCACACAGTTTTCCAGAGTGGCTGCACCAGTTCACATTCCCACCAACAGTGTAGGAGGGTTCCCTTTTCTCCGCATCCTCTCCAACATTTGTTGTTTCCTGCCTTGTTAATTTTCCCCATTCTCACTGGTGTGAGGTGGTATCTCATTGTAGTTTTGATTTGTATTTCCCTGATGGCAAGTGATGCAGAGCATTTTCTCATATGCATGTTGGCCATGTCTATGTCTTCCTCTGTGAGATTTCTGTTCATGTCTTTTGCCCATTTCATGATTGGATTGTTTGTTTCTTTGGTGTTGAGTTTAATAAGTTCTTTATAGATCTTGGAAACTAGCCCTTTATCTGATATGTCATTTGCAAATATCTTCTCCCATTCTGTAGGTTGTCTTTGAGTTTTGTTGACTGTATCCTTTGCTGTGCAAAAGCTTCTTATCTTGATGAAGTCCCAATAGTTCATTTTTGCTTTTGTTTCTTTTGCCTTTGTGGATGTATCTTGCAAGAAGTTACTGTGGCCGAGTTCAAAAAGGGTGTTGCCTGTGTTCTTCTCTAGGATTTTGATGGAATCTTGTCTCACATTTAGATCTTTCATCCATTTTGAGTTTATCTTTGTGTATGGTGAAAGGGAGTGGTCTAGTTTCATTCTTCTGCATGTGGATGTCCAATTTTCCCAGCACCATTTATTGAAGAGACTGTCTTTCTTCCAATGGATAGTCTTTCCTCCTTTATCGAATATTAGTTGCCCATAAAGTTCAGGGTCCACTTCTGGATTCTCTATTCTGTTCCACTGATCTATGTGTCTGTTTTTGTGCCAGTACCACACTGTCTTGATGACCACAGCTTTGTAGTACAACCTGAAATCTGGCATTGTGATGCCCCCAGATATGGTTTTCTTTTTTAAAATTCCCCTGGCTATTCGGGGTCTTTTCTGATTCCACACAAATCTTAAAATAATTTGTTCTAACTCTCTGAAGAAAGTCCATGGTATTTTGATAGGGATTGCATTAAACGTGTATATTGCCCTGGGTAACATTGACATTTTCACAATATTAATTCTGCCAATCCATGAGCATGGAATATTTTTCCATCTCTTTGTGTCTTCCTCAATTTCTTTCAGAAGTGTTCTATAGTTTTGAGGGTATAGATCCTTTACATCTTTGGTGAGGTTTATTCCTAGGTATCTTATGCTTTTGGGTGCAATTGTAAATGGGATTGACTCCTTAATTTCTCTTTCTTCTGTCTCATTGTTAGTGTATAGAAATGCCACTGACTTCTGGGCATTGATTTTGTACCTGATTTGGAATCTTAACTGATTCTTAGGTCCAAGTTATTCTATAGACCCTTCAGATGAAATATAGCCTATTCACAGAATAGGTTAATTTATAAAAACTGGGAGAATGCAGATGGTGGACAGATGTAGGTTTTGTTCTGTTATGAAAGTTCATAGCTTCTATGAAGCTTCTCTTACCCTCTTCTCCCAGATAGGTTGACCTCCTTTTTCTGCATCCTTGTCCCCATTAAGCCTAGTACATTTTTCTCTTGGGCATCAATTGGACACATTATTGATCTTATTGTCTTCTAAGTCTATCTCCTACTACTATCCTTTGGCTGGCTCAGTGGTTTTATCTTATTATCTTTGTTAGATATGGAATGTCTAACAAAGTTCCTTGCACATAGTAGGTGCTCAGGAATGATTTTTTTGAATGATTGAATACATGATAACCTTGTTAGGAAGATATTAAACATAATGGATTTATTGTTTTTGTAAAAATGTTTATCAATGAATTCCAGAAAAAATAGAAATATGCAAAACAAAAGCAATAGATAATATGAATTTCATCACCCAGAAGTAATTATTGTTAAAATTGGTGAAGTCTACATTTCTAGATTTCAGGAAGAAAGAATTATTGACTTATGTAATAACAATGCCAAGATTAGGTAGGAGTAAATAAAATTATAGGTTTACTACAGACTCAAAAATACTTAGAATATTTAAGCATAATACTGTATAAAACTCTCATATTTCTGTAATATGAAATGTTTATTAAAAAATCAGTGAATGCCTGTGTTCTCCTCTAGGATTTTGATGGAATCTTGTCTCACATTTAGATCTTTCATCCATTTTGAGTTTATCTTTGTGTATGGTGAAAGAGAGTGGTCTAGTTTCATTCTTCTGCATGTGGATGTCCAATTTTCCCAGCACCATTTATTGAAGAGACTGTCCTTCTTCCAATGGATAGTCTTTCCTCCTTTATCGAATATTAGTTGACCATAAAGTTCGTCCACTTCTGGGTTCTCTATTCTGTTCCATTGATCTATGTGTCTGTTTTTGTGCCAGTACCACACTGTCTTGATGACCACAGCTTTGTAGTACAACCTGAAATCTGGCATTGTGATGCCCCCAGATATGGTTTTCTTTTCTTTCTTTTTTTTTTTTTTGGTTTTCTTTTTTAAAATTCCCCTGGCTATCCGGGGTCTTTTCTGATTCCACACAGCCACAGTAACTTCTTGCAAGATACATCCATGAAGGCAAAAGAAACAAAAGCAAAAATGAACTATTGGGACTTCATCAAGATAAGCTTTTGTACAGCAAAGGATACAGTCAACAAAACTCAAAGACAACCTACAGAATGGGAGAAGATATTTGCAAATGACATATCAGATAAAGGGCTAGTTTCCAAGATCTATAAAGAACTTATTAAACTCAACACCAAAGAAACAAACAATCCAATCATGAAATGGCCAAAAGCCATGAAGAGAAATCTTACAGAGGAAGACATAGACATGGCCAACACGCACATGAGAAAATGCTCTGCATCACTTGCCATCAGGGAAATACAAATCAAAACCACAATGAGATACCACCTCACCCCAGTGAGAATGGGGAACATTAACAAGGCAGGAAACCACAAATGTTGGAGAGGATGCGGAGAAAAGGGAACCCTCTTACACTGTTGGTGGGAATGTGAACTGGTGCAGCCACTCTGGGAAACTGTGTGGAGGTTCCTCAAAGAGTTAAAAATAGACCTGCCCTACGACCCAGCAATTGCACTGTTGGGGATTTACCCCAAAGATACAGATGCAATGAAATGCCGCGACACCTGCACCCCGATGTTTCTAGCAGCAATGTCCACAAGAGCCAAACTGTGGAAGGAGCCTCGGTGTCCATCGAAAGATGACTGGATAAAGAAGATGTGGTCTATGTATACAATGGAATATTCCTCAGCCATTAGAAACAACAAATACCCACCATTTGCTTCAATGTGGATGGAACTGGAGGGTATTATGCTGAGTGAAGTAAGTCAGTCGGAGAAGGACAAACATTATATGTTCTCATTCATTTGGGGAATATAAATAATAGTGAAAGGGAATATAAGGGAAGGGAGAAGAAATGTCTGGGAAATATCAGAAGAGACAAAACATAAAGACTCCTAACTGGGAAACAAACTAGGGGTGGTGGAAGGGGAGGAGGGTGGGGGGTGGGGGTGAATGGGTGACAGGGCACTGAGGGGGGCACTTGACGGGTGAGCACTCGGTGTTGTTCTGTATGTTGGCAAATTGAACACCAATAAAAAATAAATTTATTATATATAAAAAAAAGAAACTGTGAATCAAAAATTCATCTACCATATTTTTCTTTAAGTTGCTCCATTAGTTAATTTCAATGAATGTTTAGAGAATCACTGGTTATGCATTTGCTGAACATGAAAATCATCTGATTAATTATAGCATTTTTGGAGTACTATTTGAAATAAAGATTTCAGTATTTAAAAAAAAATCAGTGAATGAACCCAAAATAAGGATAATATATTTTTCTTAAATGTTGGAAGTGTTCATATGTTTATAGTAATTCTGCACTGACAACCATTTGTTTGAGCTCGTTTAGAAGCTGTTTCTTAATATTAAAGAGTTAAAAAAATCAATTTGCCCTTTAAAGAAACATATATATTTTAAAGATTTTATTTATTTATTCATGAGAGAGAGAGAGAAAGAGAGAGAAAGGCAGACACACAGGCAGAGGGAGAAGCAGGCTCCCTGTGGGCAGTGGGAGCTGAAGCAGGACTTGATTCCAGGGTCCTGGGATCACAACCTGAGCTGAAGGTAGATGCTCAGCCACTGAGCTACCCAGTTGTCTTGCCCTTTAAAAATCTTGATCATCTTCCATTCAAGAAGCAATACCAGTAGGGGGTTATAAAGAATGGTAGTTTTGTCTGATTTATTCATTCATGCGAATTCATTCATTCAACTCAACTTATACTAGACATTGCTCTAGGTGATACACTTGCAAATAAATTTTAGACTATTTAAATTATTTTCTCTCATTCTAAGATCTATAGGAAGCCTACATGCTTTTACTTTGGAGTATTTTATTGAGAAGAGAAATTATAAAGCTTATAACGCTGACCACCTCTTAACATTGAGGTGACAAGATATCTCAGATTGCCAGGAACAAGACATCACATTGCCACCAGAGGTTGATTCTGACTTGTTATGTTTGTGAAGATGCACTAGACCACATGGAAATTTATGCCTTATAGTTTTGGCCAAGTTTGGCCTAAGATTTCATTTAAGGTCATTATATTCTAATTTAGTAATTTGTCCAGCCATGTTGATAACTATTTCTTGGAACCTTAGAACCCCACCTACCCCCAAGATGAGATGTAGCACAGTGTCAGGTAAAGAGTCTGGTCAGGAATCAGAAGATGTGGTTCCACAAGAGCAGATCCCAGTAAAGTATCATAATATCACATGCCAGGCAAGGAGTTCAGCCCTTCTACATTTACTACTTTTAAAAAATCCTTATGGTAACCCAGCCATGTAGGTTTCATCTTACCATTTTACTGATGGGCTTAGTGGTAAGTGTATGGTTTCTGAGTTTGAATCCCAGTTCTCTCATTTATTAGCTTTGTGACTGTGAGGAAGTTTCTTTTTCTTAGTTCCTTGCTTAGACAACAGTATGACCTATCTTACAGGGTTTAGAAGACTAGACAAATTAAGTGCGTGAAAATGCCTAGAGTTGTATCTGATACACGGTAAGCACTCAGTAAATATGAGCTATTTTTATGTGTAAGTAGCTATTTTCAGGTGGTACTTGCTAGCTCTGTGATCTTGGGCAAATTATTAGTCTTTCTGGATCTATAGCATCATATCTAACGAGACTCATATCATTGTTGGAAGACTGAAAGAGATAATCAGTGTGAAATTGGACAGTGATGCATTCATTATATAAGTATATAAGATTAATTCTAAATCATTCATTATACAGTATATCATTGTAATTAATCCTGTTTCCAGTTTTCTTGAAAATTTTATCCAAACTTCCTAGCAAAGGAGATAAGCATTCAAGGACTCACTAAATTGTTTCTATTTTAAAATCTACTAAATTTCTTTTTGCTAAGGTCTCCAAAAAGTAAAATTTCAGTCTTATTTTTGACCTGTCATACAGGTTATAGATTTTGGTCAAGGAATAGGAAAGCCTTCATGAACAGATAAGATACGCAGTAACTATTTTCTATAACAAATTCAAGTTCAGTAGTTCCTTAGGATGTGTTATAATAACAATCCACATCTGACCGTGAGCGTACTTTTAAAATAGGTTCAATTTCTTTTACGACAGTCTTTCAAGGCATGTTGGGCATGGGTTGTCATCCTCATTTTACAGATAAGAAAAGTGGGGCTTTTAAACTTTGGGAAACTGCCTAATGTTTCATCTGGGAAAATAACTTCAGAATTGTTTTCTTATCTCATAATCCATAACACCACATATATCATTGCTTAGGTTAAGAATCTCAATGTATTGTGCTGACATCCTTGTCACTGGAGAATGCAGTTGAGCAGCTGTTCATAGTTGATCCTAAGCTGGAACCCAAGGCATGCTATAGGCCTACAGGACTTCATGTTGCTGTGCTTGGAGTGGCCCCTACCATGCCCAACGTGGTTCTTCAGGAGTCAGTTAATAGGCTATATGCTGGCCTTTAATATCTCATGAGATAAAATTTTATGAGATCATTTTTGTCTTTTCTACCTAGAAGAGGGTACTTGAAAGTAAAAACCTCAGTTCTAGAATTTCCCCTAGAATTCTAATACACCAGTTCTTCTGCAGGATACATCCACCCACTGAGCCATCTATACACACACACACACACACACACACACACACGCACACACACACACACACAGAAGAATGCTGGAATTGCAGCCTTTAGCCAAATCATGGGATGTTGGATGTACTTGGAGTGTCTTCCCAGTGCCCCTGTTCCCCTACTAGTGATGGTGCCAGTGGGCAGAGGCATTCTTCTACCAGAGGGAGCCTTCCTACTACTTTGTAATATAACTAATTGATAACCAAGGACTATTTCTATCCTGGGTTTTTACTGGTGATAAATGGAGAGTATGTTAAGTTCTTTAAGTCTATTTCTCAAAGTGTACCTTTGAGTGCTCTTTAGAAATTTCCCTTGGGGTCATGAATTTTGGTGAATAGCTAAAATAATACTTGCAATACTGCAATGCAGTTCTAATGCTAACCATCAGAGTTAGTGCAGACTCTGGAGGTTAAGGGCACAGTACCCAACAATACTGTACCAACAATACTTCAGGTGGCAGCCACAAGTTTGGGGGTCTCCAGACCACATGCACTTCTGACCAACTGGCTATAATTTGGAGGTTTCCATGACCCCTTCAGCTTTGATAATTCACTATAATGACTCACAAAACTCAGGAAAGTGCTATACTTATGATTATGGTTTTATTATAAAGGATACAGATAGTGTTGGGTCTGTGAGGTTTCCAAAGACAGAACTTTCATATCCTTGACATGTAGAATCAGGACACATCACTCTTTTAGCACACTAATGTGTTCACTAACCAGGAAGTTCACCTAAGCTTTAGTGATCAGATATTTTTATTGGAGGTCATTGATTGAATTATTGGCCCTGTGATTGAACTCAATCTCCAGCCCTACTTTCCTCTGTGGAAGTTGGGCTGATTTTCACTTAGCTCAAAGACCTAAACCTCTAGTCACATGCTTGGTTTTTCTGGCATGACCAGCCCATATCCTAATCATTTCCTTAGTACCAATGCAGGAGTGGCCCAAGAACCCAACATGAATGACGAAGACGTTTATATCATTCAGGAAATTCTGAGGGTTTAAAGAGCTCTCTCCTAGAAACCTGGGACCAAGACTAATTATTTATTATAATAATACTTCTTACATGTCAAGAATTAGTAAATGCTTGATAAATGAAAGCATGGAGGAATAAGTGAGGAAATGAATGAATTTGATGGGATTTCTGAGGGATTTGAATTAAGCCATCTAAGGTCTTTTCTAGGGTAATGAACTTGGGAACCTCTGAAAGTAGTCCATTCCTTGAAGTGTTCTGAATCTACCAGTCCAAATCCACATACTACGGAGGACATACATCTTGGATTCAGAGTCTTAGTGGGCCCGCCAACTGGGTATGGTAGTGATGCAGGCTGTCTGGGTCTGAGGACCCAGAGGCAAGTTCTATAAGACCAGCCAAGAGGGTCCTAGGCTTTGTGCAGGATAGAAAGCAAGTAAGAGGAAGTGAGAGCAGAGTTTATTGAAGACATGGAGAGAGTACAGACACAGAGAGAACTTCCAGGACACTCATAAATGAATAAAGACCTCATCTTTGCTTGAGGTCTGGGGTTTTTATTGAAGATGGTGGTCTGGGGTATGTCCTCTTATGCATTCAGGAACTACTCAAAACAGGTGAATGCTCAGTTGTCCTCCATAAGTCACTTCCTGGAGCCAGGGATGTTGGTGAGTCAGTAGTCTTGGAAAATGTTCATGACAATGCTGTCAGGTCAGTCCTTAGATGTTAATCTGTTGTGCTAGAAGACTCCAAAGAAATCATCAACTCCTTGACCTTTGCAAGGAGGACATATATTATCTGTTCTATAAGACTTGGTTAAGGCAGGGATGTAGGTCTTACTTAGCAAGTATAGAAACAGGAAATGGAGCAAAAAAAAAAAAAAGTAGTTTTTCATGGGTTTGCTTTAGTTTCCTTGTCTCAGTGGTGGCAATGGTATTCTTCCAGAGTGTGGCATACCTTGCATGTGCCATACCACACCACAGGATGTTAACCGATTTAACAAATATTTAATGCATTTCTACCATATTCTAGGCTTTGTTCTAGGTGTCGGGGGTTGCAGTGGTGAGCAAAACACAAAGTCCCTGCCTTTTTGGAACTTTCATTCTAGTGATGAGAGACAGACAGTAAGTAGGCACATAAAGATATGCTAATCAGGTTGTGAGAAATGCTTTGGAAGAAAATAAATTGAATGCTCAGAATCTGTCTCTGCTCCTCTGCAGGCTGGGCAGGTGAGGGCTGGACAGGCATCCAACTATAGTGCAAAGTTTGTAATTTGTTGTTGCTGCCGCATGCCCTCTGGGTTAGAAAAAAATCTGTCCCTGAATGTTTAGCAAGTCTGCTTGGCCTTTTGATTCTGCAGTGATTAAATGCCAGGCTATTGGGAATTAGTTTTATTCTAATTCAAGGTTAAATGTAGAAAAGACCTCCCTCTTCTCCATCTATCAAAACTCAACTATGGATCTTTTAAGGGTGTCAGCCCCTCTTTGAAGCCTCCTCTGACCTCCCACCACCAAATTGCATTTAATACCTCCTTTTTCTTCTCTCATGGCATTTAATTTATAGCTCTGTTGTATCACATTTCATTCTGTCTTATATGGAATTACATGCTTATAGGCTCTGTTTTTCCAATAAAATTTGTAATTTTTTTGAAGGAGAGGAAGTTCTTTTCCCCTCTATTCTTCACTGTATTCATCTCTTTCCTCCATCTCAAGGAACTTTAGAATGCTTGATACCCAGTAGCTGTTCAATTCACTACTGATTAAAAGAAAGATGCCTTAAAGCATGCTTATTGGTGCTGATCTCTGCTTTGCAAATATGTGCAAATATGTGTTTCTTATCTAATTTCCATTGAGTTTCTGAATGAATAGTTTTCTCTAGTTTCTTAGGACATTAGTTGTCACTGTTTCTCAGGAAAGCAGTTAGAATTATGACTGTCTAGTTACATGCAAAGCAGTGGGAATATAACAGTAAACAAGATAGGCCAACTGCTGCTTTCAGAAATTCACAAGAGAGAGAATTAAACAGAGCATTGTAACTTACACAGTTAATTAATGAATTATAATTTTTATAATTCTTACACATGAAATTGTTAATGCTTACATTTTAGTGTATATTTATCAAATCTATTTATAAAATCAATGTATTCGTAAAATTAAAAATGAGATAATACTAGGATACTGTTTTCTAACTTACCTTTTTTTAACCTAATATATTCTGTGAATATTTAAGGATTGAACATTATTTTACAATGTTATTTCAAATATCCCCTAATGTCTTTTTTAAACACTTGCTGTATTTAAAAAAATATATTTTATTTATTTATTCATGAGAGACACACACACACAGAGGCAGAGACATAGATAGAGAGAGAAGTAGGCTCCCTGTGGAGAGCCCGATGTGAGGCTCAATCCCGGGACCCTGGGATCATGCCCTGAGCCAAAGGCAGATACTTAACCACTGAGCCACCCAGGCATCCCAACCCCTAATTTTTTTAAAAAAAGATTTTATTTATTTATTTGAGAATAAGAGTGAGAGCGAGAGAGAGACAGAGGAACCACGAGATGGCGTACAGAGGGAGAGGGAGAAGCAGGCTTTCTTCTGAGCAGGGAGCCCCACTTGGGGCTTGATCCCAGGACCCTGAGATCATCACCTGAGAACCAAAGGCAGATGCTTAATCCAAGAGCCACCCAGGCACCCCACCCCTAATTTTTTAAAAATAGTGTTTCAAACTTTCAAGCTGTGAAACATTATTTACTTAGAAGAAATTACTGGAACTGAACTTTTTCTATCAAAGCATCAGCCAAAATCTAAACCTTTTTTTTTCAAAAAAAGATTTTATTTATTTATTCATGAGCGACACAGAGAGAGACGCATCGGAGACACAGGCAGAGGGAGAAGCAGGCTCCATGTGGGGAGCCTGATTGGAACTCGATCCCAGGTCTCCAGGATCACGCCCTGAGCCAAAGGCAGGCGCTCACCCACTGAGCTACCCAGGCATCCCAAAATCTAAAGCTTTTGATGAGTATGACAGTGTTGCCTTCTCACTCTGCCTGCCAACTGCCAGTTTATACTCTTAGTAGCAGTGTATGAAAGGACTGGTATCAGCACTTTTTTTTTCATTTAAAAAGGAATTAACCTTGTCTGTGTGTTTTTGTTTGTGAATGTGTGATCATTCCTTGTGCATTGATCGCTGAGATTGGCTCCAAAGCAGATAACGAATGAAATTTGTAATTAGCATTAGGGCAGAGAAGCATTTTGCCAAGGTGGATGTCAGGGCTATTGGATAGTTTCAGCCCTTAAACCATAAAGCGGGGGAATGACTAATAGGTCCTATTCTTTATATTTATGTTAATTGATTCTTTAGTTTGGTCATCATCTTGCTGTCACATGGAGAAGTTAAGAAATATCCTGGGCTAGAATGTCAGGAACACAGGGAGAAAGCCAGGGCATATGGTGCCAGTGTCACTAATGAGATTGTGCAAGAGAAGCAGAGCTCATACCCAGGAGAAGGACGGTACAGAGCCAATAGTCAGTAAAGAAAAGCAACCTCCACCCCCCCACCCCCTGGGCAGGAAATCCAATGTTCTGGGGGTAGGGGGAGGCAACACTCTCACTTGAAACTTGGAGTGTTGTCTTCTGTGAGGGGACAAGAGAGACGCAGTGGAAAGGTTTTGGCCTCTTTCTGAGAGTATCATTATGGCACTTGGCTTGTAAAATGCTATGAGATCTTGTCTTCCTATTACTACCATGGTCTAGGCTCTGAAGAGATTCTACTTTTCTTTCTAACACACGTTATTTTTCAGATCAAACAGTCTCGAATAGGGAGAGTTTTCTGTGACATGGAGGTGAATGCAAGATCAGATGGGAAATGGAGCTGGAATGCCCAGCAGAGAGCTGATGTTGCAGTCTCGATTCTATTGCCATCTAATTCTACCAGCTTGAGCAAGTCCCTTAACCTCTGTGGCCCCAGCCTCCTCGTGTCTAAAGCACGGGATTTGAGGAGAACAGCTTTAGTGCTTCTTCTGGCTTTAAGGGTTCTCTGATGCTTTGTCACCTTAACCAAAGCTTGTGCATATGTGGAGGCTCCTGTTAGGCCCTCTGCTCAAATGTGTGGGGGGATATGTGATTGCAAGAGTTTTTAGACTATCATCTCTCCTGTGAGCTTTTCTTTGGAATTATGTTAGTAAGAGAGGATTTGGGGATTTGCAGCATCATTTACACCCACAGATAACAATTTCTTCTTTATGTTTCTGTCTTAGTTTTTGTGGTTACCACTGCCGTCTGACTTCAGGTTCATAACAATAACAGAAGAGGAATCCTTTCCATCCCTCATTACTTTTTTTTCCACTCTGCAATTAATTTTCCTAACTTCCTATCTCACCTCATAAAACGATGAACACTTTCCAATTTACTGAGACAGTTGTTCTGTAGAAGACCAACACACTCCAGTGACTCTCAGTATTGTTACATCTTCATCAACCCTGGAAAGAAGAGTGTGCTCGTGTGTGTATGTGTGCGCCTGTGTGCGCGTGCATCCATGCAGAGTTGAGAAACATGGGTTAGGCAGAGGAATGATTAGGTGGTTGGGCTTCAAAGAGAACATTTGTAGATTCTATCTGGAGTGCATTTTATTAAAATTGCAACAAACTTAGTAAAATCAGATGTATGGTTCATTAAGGGAACATTACCTTACAATTATGATTAATTAGATTAAACTTATGAAAATGTGTTATTTGTTCAAATCAAAAGGGTGGGGGAAGATGATGGATGATGAAAGAGTGTGATAAATGAAGAAAGCAGCTGAACTAAATTGAATGTGTATTCATCCGTTTTCACTTCATAACTAATGATAAATTGAGCATGTCACATTTAACAATACATGTCTGGGCTTAAGCACACTGTTTCAGCTCCTGCTTGCTAATGCCTTGTGATAGGTAGTCGAGACCAAAGAATTGAAATTTAACTCCTGGACTTTTGTCTATTTGCATCTCCCTGTGGAAAACACAGCAGATACTTAGTAACTGGATGAAAAGAATTTATGGAATTAATTTTTTTTCATAATAAACAATTGTATTTCCTCAGGTCAGGTAGTTATGGTGTTTAAACCTCAGAGATTTATCTACTTTTCCAAAAATAGGTGTTACCCCATTCTGAGGCCTAATCAGGTGGCAGAGTTGGAAAGCACTCTGAATTATAGAAAAATCTTTCTCCTCGTGCCCTCCCTCAAATAGAAGCCATATTTACCTTTGCAATCAATTGGAAGAAACACCCTGAAAAGCTCATTAGATGATCTGGGAAATTTGAAAGTGAGAAGTAAATATTAAATGGTTTACATCAGTTTCCTGAAATCTCAAATTTTCCAATATTTTAAATTACATTGTAGTCTCTCAAGTAACATCAGATATTTTTGAAGCTGGACTTGGGGACAGAAAGAAAGTGAGCATGTGGAAAACGTTTCCAGTCAGACTGGAATTAGACAAGTTTGCCACGCAGAGTCAGGAATGGTATTTCAAAAAGAATATGCTTTTGTTAAATAAGTTAAAGACGTTCATGATACAGGATCTGACACATAAGCAATATTTAATTCTCACTGAAGTTGGATTAAGACAATATGAAGTGAGTGATGACTTCTGAAAAGGTCCCACGACTTTTTGTTTTGTTTCCTAAAAGGATTTTGCTAAGATTCATTTTTGAGTTGTGGTGAAGGTTTGAGTCGGTTTTTATCTATTCCTCATCTATAAATCCTATGTCCAAATCAACTTTAATATTCCTAGCTTAATATTTTCAGGAATGATTGAAGGGGCTGAATCTCTTTTAGATACAGTTCAGAATATATCATGTGTGGGCTATACGCATAGGTGAGGCTTTTAGACAAGCACTGCCCTATTTCTCAGAGCAGGGAAAGTGTTCCAAAAGATAGAAGGTGAGATAGACAGTGGCCATTTAGAGGTTATGAAGGGAATGAATGGTGGTGTTGTCATAAGTATTAGTTCTATGGCTAGAAACAAGGTCTAGTTAGGACGAGGTTCTCAAGGGGAAAGAGTAGTCGTAGTCTTGGTGGCAAATTTGTCCCCTGGGGAACATTTGGTAATGTCTGGAGATGGTTTTGGTTGTCACAACTTTAGGAGAGGGGTGCTACTAACATCTAGTGGGTAAAGACTAGGTATGCATTTAAACATCCCACAATGCACAGGACAGCCCATCACAACAAAGAACGATTCCAATTATCTAGTTCAAAATGTCTCTAGAAATAAGGTTGAATGACTCTGTTCCAAGGGTAAGGCATGTATTTAAAGAATTGACAAATTAGTGAAATTGGTGAGCCAGTGAAGTTGAGATTCAAGGAGAATTACAGAACTGACACGTAAGAATAAGTCTAAATTATATTCTTAAAGAAAGACAATCAACACATCAGCCAATACTATGCCAAGTAAACTCTAAATTCAATAACTTGACTCTAACACTAATAACTGTAAGTAGGATACAGTGGAAATTGGGTTAGTCTTGGATCCCGGCGAAAGTGATTTAATTCATGAACTACCAAAATAATTTGACTCTGTTTAAATCTTTTTCATAATGTATTCCCTTAGGATTTGATTTCATTAAATTGCAGTGAAGATTTTAGGAGGTGTTTTAATCTCTCCTTTTCCAGAGAGAGGAATTGAATTGGAAGGTTAGGCTGTGGTCTTATGGTTAAATTAGGAACAGAACCAGAACCAGAATTCAGCTTTCCTGAGTGTGTTGCTTGATTTTCCAAGTTAGACCATCCACCTTCTTTTCCTAGGCCACAACGCTGCTCCCATTCTTGTGAGGGAATGGTCTTTATTAACGACAAATTTTCTTGAAAAAGAATATCCTGAAGGTGAGGGAAGGTGGAAAAGCCTTGAATCATGCTAAACTATTCAAAAGAGGAGCTTAGAGGGAGAAAGTGTCACAGTTGCCTGAGTTCTGATGTGAAAATACATTTTGGGGCCAAGACAATTCATCTGTCAGGCTTCCTGTTGGAAGAATATTTACTCAGCTGTGAGAAGAGAACTTCAGTGAACATCCAAGATAATGAAAGTTTGATAATACTCAATATTCTGGAAATAACCCAAATCGAGTAGGTTCTTAATGTCAGGACACAAGATGATAAAGAACCTTGAAAAACTTCCTGGGGAGCAGAAAGCAACAGGATTCACAACAGCGGAATTTTCTGACTAGGAAGGAAGGGTCCTGTGTTTGTCAGAGGAAGAAAGAACTTGCATTTCACTTCTTTTCTTTGTTTCAACTCTTTAAAAAAATGTGGCAAAATATGTATAATGTGAAGTTTACCATGTTAGCCGCCTCCTCCTCCTCCTCCTCCTCCTCCTTCTTCTTCTTCTTCTTCTTCTTCTTCTTCTTCGAGAGAGAGAGAGAGAGAGAGATAGTGTGCTTGAGGAGGAGGGTGGTTGGGCTTAGTTTGGGGAGGGAGAGGCAGAGGGAGAGAGAGAGAGAGAGAGAGAGAGAATCTTAAGCAGGCTCCATATCCAGCACAGAGCCTGAAGAGGGGCTCAATCTCACCACCCTGAGATCATGACCTGAACAGAAATCAAGAATAGGACGCTTAACCCACTGAGTTACCAGGCACCCCACCATGTTAGCCATTTTTAAGTGTACAATTTAGTGGTATTAAGTATGTTTGCAACATGTGTAACCATCACCAATATCCATTTCCAAAACTTTTTGTCACCTGAAATAGAAGCTATAACTGCTGAGGAGTAACTCCCCATTTTCTCTCTCTTCAGCCCTTGGTAATCTCCTTTCTGCCTTCAGTTGCTATGAGTGCCTATTCTAGATGCCTTTTATAAGTGGAATCATATAAAACTTGTCCTTTTGTGTCTGGCTACAGTTCACTCTTACATTCTTAGTGCCTAGTTAATGCCAGGCACAAGAAAGGCACTTGAAAATAAATATGGAGTATGGAATAAATATATAAGTAAATAAAAATATAAATATGGAATAAACAGAAATGTTAGTAGAGGATGGGAATAGCATACCCCTCCAGGATTTAATGCAATTTTTTTTGGTCAGTAATAATAATGACATGGCTCTGTATTCGAATAGCACTTAATGTGTCTTCAAAGAGCTTTGATACTGTATTTCAGTTAATGCTTGATGATTTGGGGGGATATGCCACTCTTTTAAGATTAGATTTAAGTAAGACGTATATTTGCCATCATGTTAGTATTTTGGTTTCTCTAGCCAACTAGTGCTTAGAAACATTTTAATTTGCTACTCTTGGGAATCACCTATGTGCTAGGCTGTCCTGGGGGCATGAATGAAATGCTCCCTTCATAATCATTTATTGATAAGGTTGAGGCCCACCTCTCTGGGAAGGAAATTGAAGCTTTAAGATATCAAGTGCCTCCTTTCAAGGTCCCATGGGAAATCAGCAGCAGAGCCAGAATTAGAATTCACAGCCTGCAGCAAACACAGCTTCCCCCTCCCTACATCTCCTCCCAGTGGTGCCTACAGAGCGTGAAGCAAAGGGAACCATTCTTCCGTGAATTCTCCCACCATTGCAAGCAGTGCAAATTGTTTTCTTTTGGGGTCAAAGCTTTGCCACCTGCCATTTTGGACTCGGCAGAAGGCTGAAGTACATCATTTGAGGGGTTATACACTTTACCTCACCCGTTACTGACTAGTCCTGCATCTCCGTGGGCCATCAGCCTCCTCTCCTGCCCGCTGTTGCCTCCAGGTGCCTTCTGGAGACTGGAGGGGACATTTTGCTCCACTTACAGATGCAGTGGAAAGGAAAGGTTAAGCAATTAAACTAAATGCCCTCTTCATTGCCAACTTTATCTGTCCCTGTTTCTACGATCCCATTGTTTTTTTCTTTTTGCAGTCTAGTGCCTCATTGCACTTCCCCTCTGATATTGTCTCATAAAACTCCCTGTTGGTAATATAATTGTCCAAAGCAGCTTTCCAGGTTATGTGTTTCTCCCCCACCCCACCCCCCCGCCCCCAAAGCACACCGGTAGAGAAAGCATTTAAGCTTGACACTGTGACTTTCCCGGGCTAAGTTCCGTCCTTTTATCGCAAAAAGGCTTTCAAGTATGCACTACAGTGCACTTACTTTTTTCTTAATATAACTTCCATCCCACTCTCTTCATCTGCTTGCCAAAAGAGGAAAATAGACTTGTCTGCTTGGAATAATCAGATGAGGCTGTGATAGGAAAAATAGGTCAGGGAATAGTAAGTAGCTAATTTACTGGTGACAATATGTTCATTCCAACTCGGATTTTTTTTAATCAACAGGCTTGAAAAAAAAATTTTAACAGCCATGGTGATATTTCAGTGACAAGATTTGGGTCTGAGTAGGGACACTGATTTGGAATTAGAGCGGAGAGCAGGAGAAAGGATGGAAGTGTGAGTGAAGGGCAAGTGTTAGGTAGGGCAAGGCATGTTTCTTCTACTATTAGATGTAACTCTTTAGTGTATGTTATTAGTGTCTGGGTAATAGTTTAGGGATATCATGTTGGTTGACTGGCTCCTTTTGTCTTACTTTGGGTCCCAAGAGGCAGCTCCCTTTTTATCTCCTGGGACTCATATAGGAGGATCCTGCATCAGCTATAATCCCATAAAAATCCTGAAAATTCTAATATAGAATTATATCTTTAATCTAGCCTCTTTTTATCCTCCCTACTACCATTTTGTTTGGACTCTTACTAGGTCTCTTTAAAGATCAGTGTTTACCAAATCAGGCTTGCCTTCAGAATTAGTTGGGGAGTAAAACATACACACAGAAACACCGTGCCCCCACTGCCGCCAAAATACATGCACTGATTCCCCAAGTTTATCTTAGTTAATTTTGACTCATTTGGGTGGGGCTTAAGAATCTGTACTTAAAAAACACTTTTCTGGGTTATTCTAACAGTCGACAATATTTAAAATTGTCTTTCTTAGACCGTTTCAACCATTTGTTAAATCAATGTCTTGCCAATGTGTCCCTAGTCCAGCGCATCATCTTCCAGGGTTATTCTAAAAATGATCAAGTCACAGTACTCTGCACAGCTGTTTAAAAATCTGTTTTTCTTCTCTCCTGTTTCGAGGATAAGATTCATACTTCTTAGTTTAGTATGTTGGGGCTTCTCCAATGCAATGCCTGTCCATCTTTCTAGCTGTCTTTCCTTCATGCACTTTTAATCTGTCCACACTGAACTTCTCACTGGTCCCAGCACCTTTGCACATTTGAGTTTCCAGCCTTTACAAATGGTTTCCTTTTTCTGGAAGTCCTGCCTTGCTCCTTCTTAACCCTGCCTTCAAAGGGCACCTCCCATATGAAGTCTTCCTTGATTGGGCCAGACACCATTTGTTGCACTGTGATTTTGAAGCACCTTATTCATGCCACTAAAACAACATTAATCAGATTGTATGGTAATTTGTCTTTACTGGATTGTAGGCTACTTTATGTCAAGGACTATTTTAAGCATCCTGTAGTTTTGGAATCTAGCACAGGTTTGGAATTGTGTATGTAATGAATGAATAAAATAGTACCTCTTTTATAGTGTGGTAATTAAGAGGGTGGACTCTGCTCCCAGATTAATTGGGTTTGGTTCTTGACTATGCCACTTATCAGCTGGTGATGTTGGACTTTCTGTGTCTCAATTTCCTCAAGTAGCTGTGTTAGCTATTATTAATTATTATTATTATTATTATTATCATTATCATTTTTAAATGATTGAGGAAGATCGAAGGGATATTGTTAGAGGGTTTTGGTGGAAAACAAAGCAACAAGCTTTCCTTTGTGAACTTGGGCAAGCAAGTCACATGACTGTTATATAAAATGGTGATTAGAAACCCCGTTTGTATCACAGGAATGTAGTAAGAATCAGAAAAAACAATAGTTACCACATATTAAACTTCTCATGTGCCTGGCTCTCGTCTCAGCACTTATGCACATTACTCATTTAATTCTCATAACATTCACATGAAGTAGATACACACACATACACACACACTTTGGGGGAAGGTCAGCTTTTATTAGGTTTTAGGAAGAAATCGAGGAGGGTTGTTTTGAACGAATTTCATCGGAGAAGAACAAGAGTAGCGGTGGGTTTCATTGGCTGTGAGCAGCGGTTAGTGCATTGTTGTTGGGGCAGTGAGGGGTCTTCTTTCTTTTTCTTAAAAGTAGGAGATAAAATTCCTATGTGAAAATTTCTTCCCTTGTCACAATAGTTCTTATTTTCCTTCTTTCTGTTGGTTGCACAGGCTGTGACGAGTTGAGGCAGATATCCTTGTATCTATCTCCCTTTTATTGATGAAGAAGGAAATGGAGTCACTTGCCCATGGTTGCAAAACTAGCAAGGTGACAGGGCCAGGACTTGGGCCCAGGACTGTGTAGCTCCAAAATTGTACACAGAGCAATTGTGCAAAACTGCAAATAAGAAAAGATAGATAACAGTGCACATGAAATAATGTATTAATTACATATTGCTCTTGCTTAATACTTGGCTTGGATGTCATATATGGAGAGAGGGAAGGCTTTGATCTGGACATGCTTTGGGAGAGGAAGGAAGAGATGAGAATATTACAGGGGAGCATTAGAGGGTGGAGGTTCAGAGTGGGGTTGCTGATGTGGTGAGGAAATGGAAGTATGTGTGAAGTGCTAGTGCTAAACCTTGTGGTCACATTTTTTTGGTGGAGGGTTAGCACTAACTCTGCCTGCAAACTAGATAGGAAATAGAATCTTTCATTCAAGATGTCTTGTCTTTAGGATGTATGATGAAGGAGCACCTCTTGGCTCTGTCTTCCTATTAATCTGTCTTGGAAAGTCTGAAATAAAGAGGAAGAGGTAGAGGCATGAGTTGGCTTCATGACTTAGAACATGGTCATCTCAATGTTGAGGTTTGCTTCTACAGGCTTGGGAAGGCAGCACCATCTGTGGATCTGAGAACAACTTTTCACCCTTTCACTTTCCAGAAACTTTTGCTTAATCTGACGTGAGAACTCCTTTCCCCCTTTTCACTCCTTCTTTATCCAAGGATGCCAATAACTAGGATTTGGAGAGACAAATGATGTCTGTGCTTTAATTTCTAGGGATTGTATAGGAGCCACTGATGGCCAGCACTTAAGCTGGGTCTGCATGACACCAAAACCAGCCATCAGTTCAGCATATTCCTTGGCAACTGGCTAACTAAATTAGAAAGTCTTATAATGTTGCTTTGGTGTTGCGTAGTAGAACAGAAAAATGGAAACGAGGTGATCTCTTGAAGTATCTAATGGAAAAAATAAAAAGTATGGCGTAATAGGAAGCATCCCAGACTGGAATTTAGGAGACAACAGACTGTGTGTTCAGGCTCCACCCTAACGTGTTGTGTGGCAGATGGAACCTCTCTCTGGATCTCAATGCAGAAGTGAGATGCCTTGGTTGCAACCCATTTATAGTTCTGCTTAGTGATTTTTAAGCCAGATGATTTATTAGTGCTTTCTTTAAAAGAAGTGTCAGGATGTATTCAGGTTTTTTTCTGGATTTCTCATTGTTTATGCATTGGTACAGAACCCTCAAGGTATTTTTGTTTTTAAAAGATATTCTTTTTAATTTTAATTTTATTTTGTTAGACATTTAAAAAAGATTTTACTTATCTACTTGAGAGAGAGATAGAGAGAAAGAGAGAGAGCTGAGGGTGGGCAGAGGGGGAGCTGACATGGGCCTCTATCCTGAGATCAGGACCTGAGCTGAAACGAAGAGTCAGACACTTAACTGACTAAGCCACCCAGGTGCCCCCCACCAAATATTCTTGTTTTAGAGTAGTTTTAGGTTTATAACAGAGTTAGAAGGGAGGCACAGAGGCTTCCCGTATCCTCCTACCCCCATACGCACAGCCTCTCCCATTATCGACACCCCACACTAGAGTGATACATTTGTTAAAATCGATGAACCTGCATGGACACATCACAGTCACTCAAAGTCCATCCTTTACCTTAGGGTTCATTCTTAGAGTTGCCTATTCTGTGAGTCTGGACAAATGTATAATCTATCATTACAGTATCGTGCTGAGTAATTTTATTGCCCTGAAAATCCCCTGTATGCCACCTATTCATTCCTTCCCCTTAACCCCTGCCAACCATGGATCTTTTCACTATTTCCATAGTTTTGTCTTTCCCAGAACTCACACAGTTGGATTCATACAGCATGTAGTCTTTACTGGTTGGCTTCCTAAATGTGTTTTCAAACAACACCTTACCGCAGATGCAGATAGCATCCAAATTCTCCTTGCTTCTCATAGGGGCACAGAAAAGGAGAAACCCTCTCATTTCGATTCTTCATGGTCTCCAACCCCAGTTGTGTTCCCTGCTGCTGAGAAATCCTTGTATGTTCCTTTAGGCTGCTCTCAACCACCCCTCACCCAGATCCTTTAAACTCTTCTTCCTCTCACTTTTGGGGCAAATCCCTGCATGTTCTCTACATCTTACCCCTATATCTGCTTTGGGGGTATTTAGTCTATTGGTTTTTTTTCCTTTTTGTTCTGAGGTTTTAACCTGTCTTTCTTCATTGGCTCCTTCCTATGAATGTTTCAACATGTTATTTTTAAAAAGTGGGAGTCTCCATAATTAAAAAAATGCTCAACTGGGCACCTCACTTTTAGCATAGATACCATTGCTGTCAGAAAGCATGCTCTGATCCTACAGACCTAGAGTAAGGTGCTTCTCCTATGTGCTTCTTTATCATCCTGCTATTCCTGCTTGTGGATGGCATCGTACAACAGTGTTATTTTGTGTTGTCTTCTTTCTCCACAGGCTGTGAGCTATAGGAGCATAGGGATCTTATCTTCACTTATTCTTTATTGTTTCCCCAGCACCCAAAAGAGTGCCTGCCATATCGCGGGACTTTTAAAGGACTTGTGAATGAATTAATGGATTAAATAAAGAGGAAGAGATGCAGACATTACCTGTAATAATGCTAACATGCTATATCTGGTTGTACTCTGCTATCTTACCTCCACCTCCACTCCCAGAGGAATTATCGTTTCATGCTCACCTCATCACTCTGACTGGGAAAAGACATGGTGAGTGCTTTATCAAGTGACATCAGGTCAGGTCATGATCAGGTAGGAGAGGAAGGTACCATTAAGTTTTTTTTTTTTTTTTTTTTCCCAGAAGGAAAATCTCCATTCCAGGTTGCAATTGTCCTTCTATAAAAATCAGTCATTTCTTTAAATATAAAGATCCAAAGAGATGATATTTAGAGCCAATAACTGTCCAGAAGCCTGGTGCCTTATCCAAAACTTGTGAAAGCAGAAATAAGGCCAATTTTCTAGGCAATTTTCTTAGAATTTTCCCAATGTTTCCCACTTCTGGTTCAGTTGGGAATCTTGACGACAACTGTTCACCCAGAAACATTTTACGCTGCTAAGTAGAACCATGTAGAGAAATACTATACAGAAAGTGAGAAATTTTCAGTGTGAAAATCATATGAGATTTTATTTATTCTTCCAAATTTATGATGGCCCATTATTTTGCCCTTGTCATGGGATAAAGGATATTGAAAGAGAGATAGAGCAAATTCTCCTTGTGGCAATATTAATAAGGACAGAAGTAATAGAGTTCAACAGTATTATAGCACTGTTCAGAGCTTTTTACATGCCTCAACCCGTTTAATCACACTGCATTTTGAGGTTGATACTATTGTTACTGAATTTACACATGGAGAATTGAGGCAGAAAAGAACTAAAACTCTCTCCATATCACAACCAGATTTGGACCCTGGTGATACAGGTCTAGAGCTCTGCTGAAAACCACTATATTCTACCTACTTTCAGTACGAACAGTGGCCAAAGACACATTACAATTTTACTATGTAATTTGCCTATCCCACATATAGATTTAGAAAAACTTAACCCTGGAGTTAAAGAAACTATAAGGAATACAGTATATTTAAGAGATAAATGGCAATCATAGCTTTCTAATAAGATGTGTTTATTAAAACCAAAAACATTAGGTTTCTATTTTTCCAGATTGGATGCATTTTGAATTTTCGCTGTATTGCTCTATTTTAGACAACTGAGCACCATCTTTAGGACAGTTTATTTTACTTATTATTTTTTATTAAGTATTTAATTTTAATTCCAGTATGGTTAACATATAGTGTTATATTAGTTTCAGCTGTGCAATATAGTGATTCAACAATTCTTTACATTTCTCAGTGCTCATCATGATAAGTGTCCTCTTTAATCCCCTTCACCTATTTCACCCATCACCCCATCCACCTGCCCTCTGGTGACCATCTGTTTGTTCTCTATAATTAGGAGTCCATTTCTTTGTTGTTTTTTTTCTCTCTTTTTTTTCTCCTTTGAGTGTTTGTTTTGTTTCTCAAATTCCACATGAGTGAAATCATATGGTATTTGTCTTTTTCTGATTGACTGAGTTCACTTAGCATTATACTTTCTAGCTCTACCTATGTTGTTGCAAACGGGTAGATTTCATTCCTCCTTATGGTTGAATAATATTCCATCATACATACCACATCTTCTTTATCCATTCATCTATTGATGGGCACTTGCGCTTCTTCCATAGTTTGGCTATTGTATATAATGCTGCCATAAACATAGGGGTGCATATATCCCTTTGAATTAGTGATTTTTGTATTTTGGAGGTAAATATTCAGTAGTGCGATGCCTGAATCATAGGGTTATTCTATTTTTAACTTAAAAAAAGTTTATTTATTTATTAGTGATCTCTTCACTCAGTGTGGGTCTTGGATTCACAACTCCGAGATCAAGAATTGCATGCTCTTCCACCTGAGCCAAGTGGGTGCCTCAGCTATTTTTAACTTTTTGAGAAAGCTCCATACTATTTTCCACAGTGGCTGCAAGTGTTACATCCTGTATGATTCCATTCTTATAATTATAAAATGAAGGGCAAATGAGTAGTTTCCAGGGGATATTACGGTGGTGGTTACACATTAATTTCCTAGTTTTGATGGGTGCTATATTATCTTATGTAAGATGTTAACATTGAGGGACACTTGATGAAGGGTGTACAGGACTTCCTTGTACATTTCTTTGCAATTTCTTGTGGCCCTACAATTATTTATTTATTTTTTTAAAAGATTTTATTTATTTATTCATGAGAGACACACAGGAAAAGAGAGAAAGGCAGGGACACAGGCAGAGGGAGAAGCAGTCTCCATGCAGGGAGCCTAATTGCGGGACTCAATCCTGGGATTCCAGGATCATGCCCTGGGCTGAAGGCAGGTGCTAAACCACTGAGCCACCCAGGGATCCCCCTTACAATTATTTCAAAATAAACCTTAAAAAAATAAACTGCCCGGAAGACATGAACAGACATTTATCCAAAGAAGGCATACAGATGGCCAACATGACAGACACATGAAAAGATGCTCAACGCACTTGCCATCAGGGAAATACAAATCAAAACCACAATGAGATACCACCTCACACCAGTGAGAATGGAGAAAATTAACAAGATGGGAAACACCAAATGTTGGAGAGGATAGGGAGAAAGGGGAACCTTCTTGCACTGTTGGTGGGAATGTGAACTGGGGCAGCCACTCTGGAAAACTGTGTGGAGGTTCCTCAAAGAGTTAAAAATAGACCTGCCCTATGACCCAGCAATTGCGCTGCTGGGAATTTACCCCAAAGATACAGATGCAGTGAAACGCCGGGACACCTGCACCCCAATGATCATAGCAGCAATGTCCACAATAGCCAAACTGTGGAAGGAGCCTCAGTGTCCATCGAAAGAGGAATGGATAAAGAAGATGTGGTTTATGTATACAATGGAATATTACTTATCCATTTGAAATGACAAATACCCACCATTTGCTTCAACATGGATGGAACTGGAGGGTATTATGCTGAGTGAAGTAAGTCAATCGGAGAAGGACAAACATTATATGGTCTCTTTCATTTGGGGAATATAAAAAATAGTGAAAGGGAATAAGGGGAAAGGAGAGATAATGAGTGAAAATATCAGAGAGGGTGACAGAACATGAGAGACTCCTAACTCTGGAAAACGAACAAGGGGTGATGGAAGGAGGGTTGCGCAGGGGGATGGAGTGACTGGGGCATGGGCACTGAGGGGTGCACTTGACGGGATGAGCACTGGGTGTTATACTAAATGTTGGCAAATCGAACTGCAATAAAAAAATACAAAAAAAAAAAAAGAAAAGAAAAGATGCTCAACGTTACTCATCGCCAGAAAAACTGCAAATCAAAACTACAATGAAATATCACCTCACACCTGTCAGAATGGCTAAACATATAAAAAAACACAAGAAACAACAAGTGTTCATGAATATGTGGAGAAACACTGTTGTGGCAATAATTGTAGGAAATAAACATTGGTACAATCCACAGAGCTTATTCTAATTGCACCTCTAATTTTTACATGTACTTGTGTGTGTGTATGTGTGTGTGTATGTGTGTGTGTGTTACTCCATGCAGTGTTCTCACAGGTATAGGTTCATGTAACCACCACCATAATCAGGTAGTTTACCATCACTATTAAGTATGATGTTGGCTGTGAGCTTTTTGGAGATGCTCTTTAGTAGTAATGGTCATGGGGTAAGAGTTGGGTATGGTTTGTTGGAGAGAAGACAAATGACTCAATCTATGTGAAATAGAAAAGGCTTCTCTCTATTCCTAGTGTGCTTATTTAAAAAAATATCATGTATGAGTGTTGAATTTTGTTAAATGCTTTTTCTGTCAATAGATATGATCACATCATTTTTCCTCCTTAACCTATTGATATAGCAAATCACATGGATTGATTTTTGGATTTTAAAAAAAGTTATTTTATTTAAATTCAACTAATTAACATATAGTGTATTATTTGTTCCAGAGGTAGAGTTCAGTATTCATCAGTTGCATATAACACTCTGTGCTCATCACATCACGTGCCCTCCTTAATGTCCATCATCCAGTTACTCCTTCCCCCAACCACTTCCCCTCCAGCAAACCCTGTTTGTTTCCTGTAGTTAAGAGTCTCTTATGATTTGTCTCCCTCTCTGATTTCCTCTTATTTTATTTTTCCCTCCCTTCCCATACGATCCTCTGTTTTGTTTCTTAAAATCCACATATGAGTGAAATCATATATTTGTCTTTCTCTGATTTATTTAACTTAGCATAATACTCTCTAGTTCTACCCATGTTGTTGCGCATGAATAAGATTTCCTTTTTTGATGGCTGAGTAGTATTCCATTGTATATATATACCACATCTTCTTTATCCATTCATCTGTTGATGGCCATCTGGGCTCTTTCCATGGTTTGGCTATTGTGGACATTGCTGCTATAAACATTGGGGAACCAGCCTACATACCTGGAATAATTCCCACTAGGTCATAAATTAAATGAAATCAAATCAAATTATAGGATTTCATTTACTAATATTTTGTTAGGATTTTGGTGTTCAAGTTCATGACAAATATTGGGTTACATATTTCTTTTTTTGAACTATTTTTTAATGTGGTTTAGGTTTCCAGGTAATATTGGTTTCATAAAAGAAGTTGAAGGTATTCTTTCTTTTTCACTTTCCTAAAAGAGATTGTGTTAATTGGAGTTAATTTTTTAAGCATTTGGTAAAATTTGAAGAGAAAACATTGTGACTTAGAGATTTCTCTTTCAGGATTTTTAAAATTTTGAATCCAAGTTCTTTTCAGTGATTATAGGACTATTCTGGTTGCTTATTTCATATTGGCTGATTTTTGGTGGTTTGTGGGTTTTGAGGAATAGGTCCGTTTCTTTCAAGTTGTCAAATTTGTGAGAATAAAGTTGTTCATAGTATCTTAATAATGTTTAGAATACTTTTAATGGTATCCTTTTAATGGCTATAGGATCTTCTGTCAAATCCCGTTTCATATCTGTTTGTTCTCTTCTCATTGAATATTCTTGAGCTGAGCCCTTTGAGCCCTTTTTTAAAAGTTTTTGCTTGTTTTGTGTGTGTGTGTTTTTTTTAAATATTTTTTTCTCCAAATAGGCCTTAGTTCGAAGTGGAAACTTGCAATTTTAAATTGGTAAAAGGCAGATGCTGTGATTAAAATAAACTGATGAATGTAGCTGTATTCCAAAAACCAAGTGGCTAGCCTTCAGGCCATAGTCCTGTCCTTCTCCCCAAAAGGGGATTATGTCTTTTTTGGCTTACTATTTGCTATGATTCAGAGCCCAGACTGTGAAACTAATGTTAGCTTCTGAATTTTTTTTCTAGTAGAAATACAAATGGTTTCTATCTTAAGGTTAAGCTTTTATCACCCTGTAGGACACTAACAGGTTTTATACCTAATCTAACAATCTTATTCTGATATTCCCTTTCACGTGGCTACAGATACCCAGCTCCTCCAGTGCTCCCTGAACCAGTTTTCCATCCTGCTGCTCCTCTTACTGATAAACTGAGTAAGTTATTAATGTTTTATGAGAATTGAAAAAAAACTTTTGGAAAATAATACTTTTACAACCTGAGCACAAAGTTCACTCTGTCCCCTCCCTAAGAAGGTGACATTCAACAGAGATCTAGTAAGTTTCATCAGCAATAACTAAGTATTTGAGGAGATGTTACGAAACGGGGAATTATTGCAGAATACATGGGCTCTTAGCATTTGCCTGGTTTCCCTCCCTCCCTTTGCCTTCCTTCTCTCTTTCTCATTTTTTTCCCCCAGAATAGTGACCTTCTCTCTCCACTTCCAGATATAAATTCTGTCTTTTCTACAAAGTAGCTCAGTTGAACGAGGGCCTATAAACTAACGTGATCTTTCCTTTCTATAGAGCTGCGAACTCTTAATTTTTTTCTCCTGCTATATAAGGAAATTGCTTTTTGAAATAAATTATTCATTAGGTTGTATATTTTTCATTCTACTCCTTCATAATTGAGGTGTTTCAATGAGCAGGTATTTGGGAGAGGAACAGGTTTTTTGTTTTTTGTTTTTTTCTCTGTAAATTTAATTGTTCTAGCAGTGGTTGAAACAGCTTTTCTCTGTTATTTTTTTCTCTTCTAAAATTTTCTTCAGTATTTTTTGTTTGTTTCTATATCAGTTATACAATGACCTACTCAGCCTCTTTCCTTTTCAATAATCTTACCTATATGATCTGCAGTCAATACGTTATTTAGTGAGAAGGAGTGGTTACCACTTCTGGAATTCTGCTCACTGTGCACATGTGTGAATTCACAAGCATTCAAACTCTACACAGTGAGGCATTTAAACACTGGGTGTGTTTTTTCCCCAAACTTCCAATGACAGTTCTTTAAAAATATGTATTATTCTAGGAACAAGCAATTTCTAAAGTGATATTTTTATGCCATACATTGCTTGAAAGTCCTAGCTGTGCCTGCTTGTGTGGATAGCCACTGTCTAATGAGAACTTTAATATGGTAATACTCTATATTAAAGAGAAGATCTTAATAAGAATAAGCTCTTACTCCATATATTTATTTGGTTCAGCAGTATTTTCAGGTCCCTGCTCTGTGTGAAGCATAGTATTAGAGAATGGAGTCAAAGCTGAAGCGGGAGGCAAAGTTGGTAGCCAGAAAATATTCATTGAAAGTTTCTGGATGTTGATTTGGTTCATGAGAGCACTCTATTTTGATCATTATAGGATTACTTTGTTATCTTCAATTAAGCTTGTGTTTATCAGATATTCTTTTCAATGTTTTTGATGGTAGAAAGGATTAAAAAAAAGACATGGGACCCAGATGTCAACTGTAGTCACCTTGTCTATGAGATTATATAAAATATAGACTTTCCAATATTCTGTGAGAAGCTCGGCACTTTGTCATGATTTTAGCAAATTCCTATAAGTTTATATTATCAAACTCACTTTTGACTATCATCCTGGCCTCTCTGAATGTTCGATTTCATGAATATTAAATCTTCTACACCTTTTTCTGCCAATGACAAATATGGACCCTGGCCCCTTTTCATGGATTTTTCCTCAAATAACTCTCACGGGGAACTTGTATTGATAGCAGAATGTATTAAAGGTTTTAGAATGTCGGAAGGGGCTTATAGCTCAGAGGCACGAACAGCCTATTTTTTAAAATCCTTTAGATATCCTGGTTAATCAGCTTCTTAGGTAGGCCCCAGACACCTGCCAGTTTGCCCAGCTTCCTTATCTCTCTCCCTTTCTCTTCCCTTTTCTCTTCTTCTTGCTCTACAGGCTTCTCAAATATGCCCTATTTTTTCCAGCTGAGAGAATCTTTTCACTTTCTCCAGCCAATCCTTAATCTCGGGGTCTTATTTTTTACATGTTAGTAGGCAATTCAAAGTGTTTCCTTACATAAAGACATTTTTTTTTTTTCCCGAAGTAACACCTTGGTGACAAACATTAAAATAATAGTCTTTCTCCTTGCTTTACATAAATCTTGATAAATTGTAACCTGGTTCTCATCTTTTCCTTCTTCTTGAACGCCTATTTCCTTTTCTGTGGTATTTCCAAGGTTCCAAGTTCCTCTGGTGCTTAGAATTCCAATTGTAAGCCAATAGAGCATGGTGGAAACCATGAACGAGAACAAGCAAAGCCTATGAATATTTTTAATACTTCCCTAGGAAAACATACAATGCTCTCTATGATTTTTGGTATAGGTCACCATGTAGATCATTGGCAAGCAAAATGACAATTCCATACCAAAAGTTTAGTCTAAGAAGGATGATTATTTAAATGTTTATGTTATTGTAGCTCTGAACAAAAGATTCCAAGATTGTGAATCAGAGCATAGCAACACAAACTACCTCACCTCACCTTTCCTCTTCCAAAAAGGACTACCTTAACCTCTTGCCACCCTATATGAAACCCTGCTTCCTTACTTGTAAGAATAAGAACATGATGAGATTAATGGATTTTCACCAGGTAGGATTTAGTTTTACTTTAAAAGTTACTATAAAAAGTTAATTTGTAGAAAACTAAAGTTTTAACACATGCAAGAATGCTTAAACAGCTATTACTTTATTAAAAAGAGTAATAAAAGATCAATTAAAATCAATTTAGAAGTTAATTTAACTGTTATTTCCCTATTCAACAGATTTGCATGAAAGTTTGAAAAAACAGGTAGTGATAAGCCTTAGAATTAAAAAAATTATTTACATTCAATTAATTAAGCCTTAGAATTTAATTTAGGGTGAGTCTGCTGGTGATATATTCCCTGTTTTGTTAGTCTGAAAATGTTTTATTTATTTATTTATTATTTATTTATTTATTTATTTATTTATTTATTTAAAAAATAGCTTTATTGAGATATAACTGACATACAATAAACAGGAAATATTTGAAGTGTACACATTAGGAAGTTTTGTCATATGCATACAGATGTGAAACTATCACAATAAAAAATAGTGGACACATTCATAGCCCCTACCTTCTTCCTGCCCCTTGGTAATCCCTCTATCTTTCTCACTGCCCCAACCACCAATCATCTTTTTGTTACTAGAGATTAATTTGCATGAAAATATTTTTTTTTCATTTTTGAAGGTCATTTTTGCTGTGTATAGAACTCTAGATTTTGAGTTATTTCTTTTCAGAAATTTGAAATTACTCTCCATGGCCTCCAGGTTTCCATCAAGAGGTCATCCCTCAGTCTATTTATGGCTCTGTAATCTTTTTCCTTTTTCTTTTCAGCTTTATTGAAGTGTAATTGACAAAAATCATATATATTTAAGGTATATCATCTGATGTTTTGAGATATATATATATATATATATATATATATATATATATATATATATATAAAGATTTTTAAAAAAGACTTATTTGAGATAGGGAGAACACAAGAACATTCCCTGCTGAACAGGGGAGCCTGATGCTGGGCTGATCCCAGAACCCTGAGATCATGACCTGAGCTGAAGGCAGATGCTTAACTGGCTTCACCACCCAGGTACCCCAATATACGTTTTTAAATAATCACCACAGTCAAATTCATCATCTTATGTTGTTGACATTTTTTGTGTGTATCCTAAGAATCTTAAGATTTATTTACTCTCACCAAATTTTAAGTATACGACATAGTGTTGTTTAATATAGTCACCATACTGTACATCAGATCTCTAGAACTTATTTATCTTGCATAACTGAAACTTTGTACCCTTTGATCAATATCTAACCCTGGAAACCATCATTTTTCTCTATGCTTCCATGAATTTGATTTTTTTAGGCTCTCTATATAAGTAAGATCATGCAGTGTTTATCTTTCTTTGTGTGGCTTATTTCCGTTAGTGTAGTACCCTCAAGGTCCATCCATATTCTTGCAAATGAAAGAATTTCTTTCTTTTTTTAAGGCAGAATAATACTCCATGGTGTGTGTGTGTGTGTATATATATATATATATTCCTTATCCATTCATCTGCCAACAGACATTTAGGTTGTTTCCATATCTTGGCTATTATTACTAATGTTACAAGGAATATGAGATTGTATAGTACTGATTTATTTATTTATTTATTTGGATAACCCAGAAGTGGGATTGTTGGATCACAGGGAGTTCTGTTTTTAATTTTTTTGAGGAACCTCCATACTGTTTTCCATAATGACTGTACCAGTTTATGTTCCCAAAAATAATGTACAAGGTTTCCCTTTTCTCCATATCCTTACCAACATTTATTATCATTTGTCTTTATGACAATAGCCATTTTAACAGATGTGAAGTGATATCTCATAGTTTCAATTTGCATTTCTATGATAATTAATGATGTTGAGTACCTTATCATTTTCACCTGTTGGCCTTTTATATGTTTTCTTTTGAGAAATGTCTTGAGATCTTTTGCCCATTTTAGAATTGGATTATGTATTTGCTATTGAATTGGTTGAGTTCCTTATATAGTTTGAATATTAATCCCTTATTAGATGTGTGGTTTGCAAATATTTTCTTTCATTTCATAGCTTGCCTTTTCACTGTTGATTATTGCCTTTGCCGTGAAGAAACTTTTTAGTTAGATGCAATCCTATTTATCTATTTTTGCTTTTGTGGCTTGTACTTTTGGGGTCATATCCTAAAAAAACATTGCCCAGCCCAATCTCAAGGAGCTTTTTCCTTATGTTATTTTTTAGTAGTTTTACTGTTTCAGGTCTTACATTTAATCTGGACATTACTTTGGGTAGTGTGGACATCTTAATATTAATTCTTCCAATTCTAACACATGGGCTGTCTTTCCATTTATTTGAGTCTTCTTTTGTTTCCTCCATCAATGCTTTACAATTTTCAGTGTATAAGTTTTTCTTTTTATAATATATTTATATTTTTAAAATATCTTAATGAACAAGGAAAATACTCCTGTGACTATGAGCCAGTTCAAGAAATATAACTTGGTCAGCCAACTCAGAGACAAGGCTAATGTGTGCTCACTTCAGCAGCACATGTATTAAGATTGGAACGACATAGAGAAGACTAGCATGGCCCCTGCGCAAGGATGACACACAATTCGTGAAGCATTCCATAAAAAAAAGAAAAAGGAAAAAACAAAAAAGAAACAAGCTGACATATTCATTAAGTCCAGTAGGCAAAGTACCTGGACCCACAATTGTTGTAGGGTTCAAGAAAATAATTTCTTTTAAGATATTTTGATTTATTTTAGGGGCTCATGAAGATGCTTTAATTTTTTTAAGAAAAAAAGGGAAATGTTTTAGCACACAACATTAATATATGAATGTATTTACCTTTATAACAACATAGTCATAAGTTATAACTTATGAAAGTTTTTATGGTAATAGGAAAATGGGAAGGCAAAAAGTTCCTCAGGCCCACTAACATCATATTGTGTTCTTGCTCACAAGCATCCTAATCACTATCTCCTTACTCTCAAAAGTAATCAATATCTTAATTTTTATTATAATCTCTCATTACATTTATTTATTTATTTATTTATTTATTTATTTATCTATTTATTTATTTATCTATTTATTTATTCATTCATTTATTTGAGTTGGGGGGGCTGGAGATAGAATGGGAGAGGGAAAGAGACAGGCAGAGGGAGCATCTGAAGCAGATTCCATGCCCCCAGCACAGATCCTGGCATGGGGCTTGATCTCATGACCCTGAAGTCATGACCTGATCTGAAATCTAGAGTTGGTTACTCAACTGACTGAGCCACCCAGATGCCCCTCATTGTATTTCTTTATATCTTTATTACTCCAGTATGCATCCCTAAATACTAGTTTTATCTGGCATGTAAAAATCTGTTATAAATTTAATTTCTTTACTTGGTAGGTGATTCTTTCATCTCTTATTTTATCCAACGTTGATTTGTTGAAAAATTGAGTCCTGTGACCTATAGTTTTCCACTTTCTGGCTCTTGTTCATTGCATACTCAAGGGTCAGTTTAGTTTTCTTCTGTGTTCTATATTTTCTGTAAATGGTCAGCTGGATCCAGAGGTTTGATCCTAATTTGAGTTTAATCCCTTTGGCAATATTATGTAAGTGGTGTGGTGTTCCTTCAGGAAGCACCTCATGTCAGGTTGCCTTTCCTTTTGTGCTGTTGGAAGCCCACTAGTCCTCAATTATACCAATTCTTATGTTAATGTTTCTCTGCTTATTTTGATTTTCTGAAGCTGACTATCCATTGATTCCTCAGGAGGGATTCATGAGCACACTGTTCTCTGAGTTCCTAATATTGTTAACGTTTTATATGTGCCATTTATACTTGAAAATCATTTTTTTTATATAAAATTTTTAGTTCACATTTTCTCTCCTAAGTGTTGTGATGGTTAATTTTTGTGTCAATTTGACTGGGCCATGATGCCTAGATATATTATCAAGCATTATTCTGGATGTTTCTGTATGGGTGTTTTTGATTTAGATTAACATTTATATCAGTGGAATTTGAGTGAAGCAGATTGCTCTTCATAATGTAAATGGACCTCACCCAATTAGTTGAAGACCTAAATAAAACAAAAGACCGACGTTTTCCAAACAAAAGGGAATTCTGCAGCACTCGAATTGCAATGTTGGCTCTTCTCTAGTCTCTAGCTTGCTGGTCTACCCTGCAGAGTTTAGACTTGCCAGCCTCCATAGTTGCATGAACCAATTCCTTAAAATAAGTTTTCTCTCTCTCTACACTTCTAGAGAACTCTGGCTAATACAAGTGTCTTAAATATATTACTCAGACTTATTTTTGTAATGAGGCTTGATGTTAAAATGTCTGAAAATCTTATTTTCTCTCCCCTGGGTGTCATTTTCTCCTTTTTCCAGATCCCTAAAGGGATTTCTTTTAAGCTTAGGGCTCAAGTTTGTACATGTTCTGATAGATTTATACCTAAGTATTTAATTTTTTTTGGAACTATTGTAAATGTTACTCATTTTAAATTTCATTTTCCAATTGTACATTGCTAATATATAGAAATATGATTAATTTTTGTTTGTTGACCTTGTATGCTATAATCCTACAAAACATTTTAGTTGTAGGGGGTTTATTAAACTAAACTTTTTAGGGTTTTTTTTTTTGGCATATTCTACATAGACAATCATAGTATTTGTTAATAAAGACAGTTTTATTTCTTCTTTTTAAATCTATATGACTTTTATTTATTTTTCCTTTTATTCACTAGCTAAAACTCTATATGTTGAGTAGGAATGATGAGATTGGACATTGTTGCCTTGCTCCCAATCTTAAGGGAAAACAGTCTTTCAACATTAAATATGATGTTTAGTGTAGTTTTTGTGTTTTTGTTTTGTTCTTTTTTTTTTTTTTTGGCAGATATCTCTTTTTAAAAAAATTTTTTTTTAATTTTTATTTATTTATGATAGTCACACAGGGAGAGAGAGAGAGAGAGAGAGAGAGAGGCAGAGACATAGGCAGAGGGAGAAGCAGGCTCCATGCACCGGGAGCCCGACGTGGGATTCAATCCCAGGTCTCCAGGATCGCGCCCTGGGCCAAAGGTGGGCGCCAAACCGCTGCGCCACCCAGGGATCCCTATATCTCTTTTCAGATTGAGGATCAGGTTTTTTCTATATCCTCGTTTGCTACAATTTTTATCAGAAATGGATGTTGAGATTTGTCAAATCCTTTTTCTGCATTAATTGATATGATCATACATTTTTGTTTAGAGTGTTAATATGGCAAATTAGAATGATTGATTTTCAAATATTGAACCACCTGTGCATCCCTTTGATAAACTCCAAATGGTTTTGGGGTATGATTTTTTTTTAATATTGCAGGGTTAAATTATTAATTTTTTGATAACTTTTGTATTCATGAGGAATCTTGTTCTGTGGTTTTCTTTTGTACTTTAGTTTTGGTATCAAGGGTTTTAATTTACATTTATTTTATTAGAAAATATAGCATAGTAATCATGGCAGTTACACATTTAAAAATCTATAATATTTTCCATTGTCTAATAGAGTAAGTCTATAATAACTTTGATAGTATTCTATCTCACATCAGATTTTTTAACGTAGGGCAGCCCGGGTGGCTCAGTGGTTTAGTGCCGCCTTCAGCCCGGGGTGTGATCCTGGAGACCTTGGATCGAGTCCCGCATTGGGCTCCCTGCATGGAGCCTGTTTCTCCCTCTGCCTGTGTCTCTGCCTCTCTCTCTCTGTGTCTGCCATGAATAAATAAATAAAATCTTTATTTAAAAAAATTTTTTTTAATGTATATGTCTTAGTCTGTAAACTTTTCTATTCCTGTCACTTGTACCCTTTCTGCTACTTCAGTTTCCAGGTCTATGATGTCCTGATATCCTGCTTGCAGTTCCCCAAGCATGCCAGACTGTGACAGTCTCAGTTTTTTCACTAACCGTTCTTGTAAGACCAGGAATATCCTATTTCAAATCTATATGCTTAATAACCTCTATTTTTGGGGGGCTGAGTTTTCTTAAAACTCCAAATGTTGTTGACTATTTCTCCCTCCTGCCTCTAGTCTACTCAGTATCAATGCCTATTGTAGCACTTATTTATTTACAACCTCCCCTCCAACCCCCCCTACCCCCCCATACCCTGCACTGCACTGGTTAGTGAGTACTTTGAGGGCAGGGATTTGTCTTTAATTTCCAAGTACTTAACAAAGTCTGGTGCACCAGTGGTGTCCACTGCTTATTTGTTGATTGGATAAGTGAATAAATGTCTTATAGCTTCGAGTGTCCTCCAAGCTTATTGAGAGAATATATATTATGCTTTTATATTCCTTGATTACTGAGAAACTTTGCAAATTATATATATATATGTGTATATATATATACACACACACATATATATATATATATATATATATATTTGTTACTAACAGTTTTAATCTTTGACTATTCCAATATTACATTATGGTCTCTATCATGAACATTTTCAACATATGTATATCTAATATATACTTATGAGTGTAAGTTTAAGAGAGTAAATGTAATTTATGATGATTTTAGAACTCTGGTTTCTAGACTGAGATCCTTGAACTCTAATGGGTTCAAATATAATAATGGGCATCAGTGAATTATTTTCTCTATTTTAAAAAATGTGATAGAACTATATATTAACATCTATGAGGTTGTCCAAATTAACTGAAATATTAAATTCTTTGCTTTTGACCATAATTTTGTTATACAGTAAATCAGAAACTTAGAATAACAGCTATGATCACAGACTAAATAAATAATATTTAATAATTACAACTTGGAACACAGAAGTTTTCAAAACATAATATGCATAGGAGAGCTTTATAAGAGGTTATTATCAGTGGAAAAATTATTTTTATGGAGAGATTTTTGTTATATATTATATTCCTATGACTATTTTTTCTTCTTTGTTTTGAAAGCTTTGTATTGTGAAATGTTTCAATAATTGAGTATTATGCTGAATTGGGTTTTCAGTGAATTGCTTGAAATCATATGCTCAAATTGCCCAGAAGGATAGACTAAGTTTACCAATTAAATTTCTTATAAATATACAAACTTTTCCTGTAACTTTATGGTGAGTTGATATGTTTTCTGTGAATTGCTTTGACTTTTTGGTGAGTTCTAATGCATGCATTTCATCCTTCAGCAGCTCAAATTACAAAAATGAATCAATGGTATTTCTTCCCAAGAAACCTCTGCCTTGTCTCTGAAAAAAAAAACCAAAGGGATGTATATTCTGGTTGTTTATCAGAATCTCATTTAAATTAGTACTCTAGTTTTGTTTTAGACTGATCTGAAAAAAGTCATTTGTGCCATTTTATGTAAATCTAAATTAGCAAATAATTTTAATAATGATCATTTTGATACAGATAACTGTAGTATGCAGACTATAAGCAACTAGAAATTTTGAAACTATAAGCTTTTAAAAAAGTAATGATTTTTATGCAAAAGATTTGTGAATAAAAAAAAAAAAACAAGCAATCTCTGCCAAAGAAAGCCAGTTTCTTTCCCTGAACATTTCATTGACTGTGCTGTCACAAAGGGTCATCATGAATGGTGCATCCTAGAAGTTGAACATTGCACAACTGCAAAATTGTATGTGACAACCCCACTCTATTCTCTTTGGACCTCTAGTCTCCTGAAGACTTCTTGCCCATTTTCTGGGTTATTTTTAATTGCTTTGATTTTATTTGTGAAAACTCTGAATTTTTAAACTTTGCAATTGTTTATAATTTCAATAAATAAAATCCTTCTTTATATAAACATGTTGAGCACATATAAAGGAAGGGCTCTCTTTCTTTAGGACATACTCTCTCACATCTGCCTTCAAGGTTACAGCCATTGCTGCCATATACTAGTACAATGTAATTTTACCCTCTAACTCAAGTGATTAGTCTAGGAGTTGTAATCTGGCTCAAATGGGCCAATGAGAGCATTCTCTTTGGGTGGCTGACAATTCTAGTGGCCTTGTTTCCTGCTATATTGACCAAAAAAGCAGAAGAATTGAGTCCAGAGAGAGAGGGCAAGAGATGCATACAGAAAATGCAAATCAAATCACAGGTTACAGATGGACAGACACAACTGAGAATGTTCTGAATCTCTGGTTTGAGGTGCTTCTTGACGCTTAGTGCATTTCTTTTTGAAGTTCTGTGGTGCATTTCTCTTTGGAGTTCTGAGAAGAGAACTCTTCTCTTCTCCAAAGAAAGAAATGGTAGAAACCACCATTTCTAATCATTATTTTGCTTCAACTCAGACAGGAGGGGCCACTTCCAAAGGCCTCATACTTTAGAAGGCTTTCCTCCTTCTATATCCCCTTCAATGGGACAGAGTTTGCAGAGTCAGTGGGATATGCCCATCAAGAGCCATGCTTTGTTTTCTAGACCATGCACTTGGATATATGGGATCAAGGAATTTCTGCTCCAAAAGTCCCAAACCTATTTCTAGGACTTCTGCTGACATTTTCTGGGTCGAGTGTACCTCTCCTGGTTCCCAAGGGTTAGCTACAGCATAGCTCTTTATGGTGGGATGTGAACTGAGTGGATTTGTAGTTTGAGGGCATATCACTTGTGTGTATAACTAGCTCCTTAAGGTGTAGAATAGAGCCTGAGGCAAGAAAAAAGGGGTGGCATACCACTAGCCTGTGTCCAGGGGCTGGGGCCTATGGTATTCATATACTGAATTCCTAAAAGTCTGGGAACATGGTCTTCCATGTGTTTGTCAGTATAGAAGGATATGGCACATTTTACTTAGCAATTAGCTTAGTTAGAAATTTTAAATACTTAGACATATTGTATGTAGACTTTCCTTTCCTTTTCTTTTTTAAAGATTTTATTTATTTATTTATGAGAGACACAGAGAGAGAGGTAAGACATAGGTAGAGAGAGAAACAGGTTCCCCGCTGGGAACCTGATGCAGGAATTGATCTTAGGACCCTGGGATCAGGACCTTAGCTGAAGCCAAACACTCAGCCACTGAGCTACCCTGGTGCCCTGTGGACTGTCATTTGTAGTCTTATCCCAGGCTCTGCAGTTGTTAGAGGTGGGCCTCACCAAATAAGCCAATATAATGAAAATCTAGTCTTAATAGTAGTTAAATTAAGGTTAATGATTTATAGTATAAAAGAATTTCTAATAAGATTCTTTTAATAGCATAGGCTAGTGAAAAGACCACTGATTTAGAACTCTTATTAGTTATCTATTGCTGTATAACAAATTACCCTAGGTTTGCAGCTTAAAATAACATTTGTTATTTTACAGTTTCTGTGAGTCAGGAAGCTAGAAGCAGCTTAACTTAATAGTTCTAGTTGAGAGAATTTATTTTTTGAGATTTATTTATTTATTTATTTATTTATTTATTTATTTATTTATTTATTTAAGAGAGCAAGAGAGCACACGCATACAGATGCATGCATGCACAGGGGCAGGGGTAGAGGAAAAGGGAGAGAATCTCAAGCAGACTCCCCACTGAGCATGGAATCCATTGGGGGGGAGGCTCAATCCTACACCCTTGAGATTATGACCTGAATTGAAATCAAGAGTCAGATGCTTAACCCCCTGGGCCACCCAGATGCTCCTAGCTGGGAGACTTATGAGATTGTAGTCAAGATGTTGGCTGGGGCTGCATTTTTATTGGGTTCCATTGGGGCTGAAAGATCCACTTCCAAGCCTACTTATGTGTTGTCGATAGGCCTTGGTTCCTTGCCACATGAGCCTCTCCATAGTTTGGGTGACCTCATGATGACACTTGGCTTCCCCCAGAGTGGATGATGAGAGAGAGAGAGAGGAGAGAGGGAGAGAGAGAAAGAGAGAGAGAGAGAGAGATGTAATTTTTCATAACCTAATCCCAGGAGTGATATACCATCATATCTGCTATATTCCATTGGTAATGCAGACCAACTCTGGTACAATGTGGGAGAGGACTACATAAGGGTATGAATGCCAGGGAAGGGAATCCTTTGGATTCATCCTGGGGGACAGTTTCTCCAGAACTCCTTGCTCAATCTCTCCAGCCCACCAGCGTTTTGGTTCTTGAACCTAGCCCATTCTGTCTCACCTTTGTATATGTGGCCTCTCCATGGTATGCTTTTCCTATTAATCTTCCTTGGATGAACCTCTGTTTTAGATTTCATCTTAAATGACATTGCTCTAGAGAGGGCTTCACTTGATCACTCAATATTTAATAATTTCCTAGTCATTCTCTGTACTATCACATTGTTTTAATTCTAGGTGTCTGACCCATAAATATATGTTGAATGAAGGAGTCTTGGTAATTATGTGACCTTAGGGAAAAGATATGCTCTCTAAACTTGAGAAGCTTTGCCTGTGGTTAATGATCTTCTACCCCCACCTACTACACAGTCTTTTGTGAGAACCAAATAAGCTAGAATTTTCTATAACAGTTGATGAGATTATTATTGTTGGTTAACTCCCCTTCCCCCCCTTTTCCCCTGGAACAGAGGGATTGCCCGGGAATGTATTTTCCCATTTTATTTTTCAGGTTCTCTTTATCTACCTGCATTGTAGGACTGCATTGTTCATTTTTTCATTTTTACATTCACTAGCCTCATTTACTGCCCTGTAAATGTCTCAGAGGACTTCTTTTGAATTAAAGTTATGATTTCACGTGTGAAAAGTATTCAGTTGGGAGCAAGTTTAGCAAGGTTTATTCAAATGTAAAATGACATTGTGCTTTTGGATCATAACTAATCATAGCATCCCATTGAACATGGGAGGTAGTATGTGCTTTTTAGAAGCTAGTTATGCACAAAAGGACAAATACCCAAGAATCAAAGCAAACTTTTAATAATGCCCAATTGGAGTTCTGGTCATGTTTGAGCCATTCAGAGTCTAATCAGTAAAACCCCCTTGAGTCAATAATTGCTTTCTTCTCGAATTATTGCAGGTATCTATTATGCTGCACATTATCCACATAGAAATGAACATATGGTTATTGAACACATAACAAAACAGACTCTGTTGGAGAATGTTTCCTTTAGGATGCCTTAAAACATTCTTGAGCAGAATATTATGGAGGCTGCTTACTATCCCTTCTGTTCCTGGGGTTATAGGAGGGAGGTTCCTAGTCCTTTGTATTATGAACAGTGTATGAGTACACTATGAGAAGTTGAAAAGCTCACAATGTATTGATTTATTTAGAGAAACCATAATTATCTTCTGATCACTATCTTTTTCATGATGAAAATAGAATAACAGATGGAGTTTCTTAAAAGTTGGGAAAATATTTTTTCTCTCTTGTGTCACCTTTCAGGGAACTCAAATGTTGGGGAGAGGCTTTCTTCAGAGTGGACCAAACCCTGACCTGCAGTTTGTTGCTGTCTTTATGTAACAACAACAAAAAAGACATTTGATATGTTTAGAAAAAGGAAGGGGAAAGAGTTTGAAAAGGAGAAGTAGAACAAAATCTAGATTAATTTGAATCTGGCTAATTTCTGCTCTGAATTAACTGGACTTTAAAAAGTTTTTTTTAAGGATTTTATTTATTTTTGAATAAGAGATACATGGAGAGTCAGAGGGAGAAAGAGGCTCCCCTCAGAGCAGGGAGCCCAATGCAAAATTCGATTCCAAAACCCTGGAATCACCACCTGAGCCAAAGGCAGATGCTTAACCAGCTGAGCCACCCAGGTGCCCTGAATTAACTAGATTTTAGATTCAACTTAAGAAGAAACAGACAGGGATCCCTGGGTGGCGCAGCGGTTTGGCACCTGCCTTTGGCCTAGGGTGCAATCCTGAAGACCAGGGATCAAATCCCATGTTGGCCTCCTGGTGCATGGAGCCTGCTTCTCCCTCTGCCTGTGTCTCTGTGCCCCCCTCTCTCTCTCTGTGACTATCATAAATGAAAAAAAAAATTTTTTTTTAAAAAAAGAAGAAACAGACAAATCAAAAGCATATATAATTAGTCACCTTATTAGAATCAAATAATTTAAATAATTATAACATTTTATCTTTTAACAGTGTTCAAAGTGACAAGAATTTCCAGGTTAACCAGAATGCCCATTTTTTTTAATATTCTACTTATTTACTCATGAGAGACAGAGAGAGAGAGAGAGAGAGAGAGAGAGAAAGGCAGAGACACAGGCAGAGGGAGAAGCAGGCCCCATGCAGGGAGCCCGATGCAGGACTCGATCCTGGGACCCCAGGATCGTGCTCCGGGCCGAAGACCGTGTCAAACCGCTGAGCCACCTGGGTTGCCCCAGACTGCCCATTTTTAAAACATTCTATAAAGTTGGGGTATAAATATAACAAGTAATATTTATATGTATGGTTTATACACATATTCATGAATGCACATACATATCTGTGTATATGTATAAAATGATATTAAAATAGGAGTTTCAACCAAGATAGCTAGATATCAGATTTTTTAAAAAAGATTTTATTTATTTATTCACAAGAGATACAGAGAGAGAGGCAGAGACATAGGCAGAAGGAGAAGCAGGTTCCATGCAGGGAGCCCGATGTGGGATTTGATCCTGGGACTCTGGGTTCATGCCCTGAGCCAAAGGCAGATGCTCAACTGCTGAGCCACCCAGGCATCCCTAGATATCAGATATTAAAGTTACTGCTGAAACACAAACCAATTAAATGGAATCTATTAAAGAACTTAAAAAAATTAAAGTGACTGATGAGACCCATAGGATTAACAAAATAGGCTGAAAATCAGGTGGATGATTCTTAAACCCTTCATACCTTGAGGATGTAAAAAATCCAGGGGAGTAGAAATTGAAAGTAGATTTATGAAGAGGATATTTGATTAGAATTGTAGATGTGCTGAGTTCCCCTCTCTTTCCCCTAGAAGAGGGTATATGGGGCACATGTCCTTCATCTTGAACTTGGTGAGAGAGGTTTCAGTGGGGCCACTTGGAAAGTGTGATATGTAAACCCTGCAATTGGTCGTGGTGGACTGGTGTCTGAACTCCATCTGAGAAATGGAAACAGTAGGAGATATCTGGGAGTAGAAGCAGAGGGAAAGTGGCTATTTGGGCTGCATTCAGTCCTGGAGTTAGTGGCTAAAAGATCCAGGTGTGTTTCTGGTTAACTGAAAGTGGGCCATCATGAGAGGGACAGAGAAACACACACATATGCACACACAGATCAAGCCCTGGTGTGGTTTGTTCTTCGACCCTGCCCAAGAGCAACACCTGTGGAACAGTCAGAGCAGCAGAGAGAAACTGCACCTACAGCTGGATCCCTAGGGCTGAGAAGAGAATCCTGAGTGGCAGGAAGAGATGAGTTTACCAACGTAAGGGAACTGTAGGTGAGACAGTTGCTACAGTATAGGTGGAGGAGAACCAGCTTCAGGTTTCTGCAGGCCTGGGAAGCCCAAAGTTGGCTTATAACCATAAGTGATCAAGACAGATTCTCATTCTCCTGACGCAATAACCTGGGGAGATGAAAAAGCACAGTGTAGGAGTATGGGTGGGAAGGCTGGGTGGGCAAAGAGAGAAGAAATCAGTTACACTCTCTTCCCTAAATACAGTTCAAGTCTGAGCAGCACCCTCATATCTGCAGGAGAGGAGCTTGAACTTTAGGCTGAGAACGAAGTGATTGATGATTACCATGCTTACATGTATTAAATACGGATTTGAGCCTTTTTTGTAAAGATTAAAAGTGACCATAGGAGTGAGGGGCTGCTATCTGAGAGAGACTGGCAAATTCATAGGGCCTGCTTGGGTTTTCATTCTGGGGTAGAGGAAGATTCATGGGTTGCATGTATTTGTACAAGTGTAGAAAAATAGCTGAAAGGATAAGCATTTGACTGTTGGTTGGAGTTACCTCATCGAAGTAGAACTGGAGATACAGGGAGTGGAGGTAGCTTCATATTTCACTATGGGTGTTTCCCTTCCAAAATGGCAGAGTTTGAATTAATTTTATTTTTTTATGTTTGCATTTTCAAAGTCGAACACATTTTATGTTCCTAGGCATGCATATTTATTTGAATCAACCAACACTGAACACACACAGAGTAAATAAGTGTGTGTGATTTCAGAACTAAAGGGGTTGTGTTCCCGGTATGTGTATACGACTATATAAATCCTTATTTGTTTAAAAAAATATAGAATCATTGGTGTGAGCAGTGCTGTATTTTGTGGCTATTCTAGTGACCTCTGTTCAGGCGCTCCTACTGCCTTGTGTGTTGGCATCTCTAGTTTGTACCAGAAGGAAACCTTGTGTATGGTTTCACAATGAAATTCATGGAGCTCTCTGCTTGAAATAATATAAAAGACCTTTATTATTCAACCTGTGCATTCATCTATGCAACCACATCTCCTTAGGGAAATGCTTGAAAATGGGATTTTCGTGGCCTTCTCTCCCATTTGACTTTCCTCCCTCCCTCCTGCCTCCCTTTTCCCTATCCCTGTCCAGGTATCTATTAGTTATCTCTTTCAGTAACACTGTTCTGGCTGCATTGAAAGTGCTTTTTAATGTAGGAGATGTACTTCAGGCATAACACCAGGTCACTTTCTGAGTAACATTTTATGGGATTGATTAAACTTTAGCACCATAACTGTTGACTTTACAGGCCAGGAAAGAGACTCAGAGTGTTACACTCTGGACAATTTGTGCCTCACAGTTTTGAAAAAAAAATCAAAGAGAGATAAGGATTTAATGTGTCTGGAAAAAAAAAAAAAAAGGCTGTCATCTATTTTTGAGTCTTCTGTATTTAAAAGACCTCAATATTAAAAATGAAATAATATATTTTACACTAATAAACTTAATTTACAGCAAAGAACTGTAAAAAAAAGAAGGTGAATTTTTTAACTATAGGAATGATTCTAAAGATTTAAGATGGCCCCTTCAGTGCTCCAACCCCAACTGCTTACTGTTACCTCTTCTGCTGCTGGAAAATGGAGGTACATTTGCTCTTGGTGGAGTTTTCAAGGTTGTGAGATGAGGCATGGCTAATCTTTTTATTAGAGAAAGATATTTTTGGCGCTAAAATGCAGTAGAATTGGGGACCAAAGCAAAAAAAAAATTTTTTTTTCATTTGTTTGGGATTTGGAAATCCAAATCGTTGATTTTATCTGCACACAAAGGTATATCAGCAGGGGCTCAGTGACGCGGTTCATGATGAGCAGAAACATATCATGGAAACTAACAAGGTAGTAAAAAAAATAATTCTTATTAATTCATTGTATTGGCTTTGTTCTGTGTCAGTTTAGCTAGGTTGGAACTATGTCTCCCAGAATTCACTTCCCTCTGTGGTTCTGGATTAGGGTTCACCAGGAGAAAGATGTGGGTGAGAATTTGCAGGCACAAGCATAGCAGCAGCCACTGCACTTGGAAAGTCACCTGCTTGGTGACTTGGAAAGTCATTGCTACTGATGTGCTAGAAGGGTCTGTATAGACCACTGATCTGTTGGCTTTGTTCCTCCGTGCAGGCCAGCAGCTGGGCCCAGAGCTCCTCCAGCTCTGACTGCATCAGCAACTTCAGCTTCTTTGGATGCAAGCCAGGCAGGTGTGGGACCCAAAGCTGGGTGGCACCAGCTTTTTCTGCAAGTCACCTTCATTGATGGGGCTTCACATGGTGGGAATCAGGGACAGGTTCTGATTTGCCCTTGTTCCCCCAGTTTTCATCCAACTTTTTTTCTTGACTGTCTAACTGACCTACAGTGACTTCAGACTCCTCACAGAGTTTACAGCCTTCCAGAAGATTCTTTGTTTTACGGAATGAACATTGTTCATCTTGAATCAAGTTTTATCTGAAAAAAATATTGCCATCTCAATTAACTTAATTTTTCAACCTCTGTTTTTTAAAAAAATTTTACCTTTCCCAGTGGACTTTAAGAAAATATAGCACAAGAAACCTGGTGAATAATTTTTTCTAATATATACTATCTGATTAAAATTTGCAATAAGAAGAGAGCAATCTGAACTTGGTATATTAAATGATTTGCAAATTGCAATGTGCTGCACTTTTCAGTTACATACCTAAGTAAAATAAATCAACTTCTGTCTTATCAGCATTGGGGAATTTTTCATGTGTGATCATTGTATTTTAAAGTCGGCAATATACACACTGTCTTTTTAAATAAAGGTGATATTACTAACTTTTCTTCAGTAAGGCTTATGCCTGAGTTGTTGGGATAGAGCTATTTTTTTGTTTTTGTTTTGTTTTGTTTTTGCTTAAGCATAGTTTCCAGCATAGGACACATTTACTAAGTGATAGCTATTATCATTCCAATGATATAACTTTAAAACTCTAAGATTTATTTTAGTTGATTACACAATTAAAAAAAAGACTCTTAATATTAGTTTTTTGTGTTTGGGAGTATAACCTACCTGGCAAAGATATGGGAGATTGCAATTGGGCAGATAATTTTTTAACAAGTACTGCCTTCATTTATATGAAGGAATGAGAGTTGCCTTTACGCTTGTTTGTGCATATGCACATACACATAAACACTCCTATGTTACTTTAACTTGTAGATTCAATTGTTGTACAATTTGCTTTGTATCTTTGTGTCTTTCAAGTGCAAGTTGAAGTTCTAACCTCCTCCAGTTGTTTTCAAATGTACACTAGAGTTAGGAAAATATATGGTAGTGTCAAGGCATGACATGAAAGTAGATGTCCTCCAACAGCAAGCTGCTAATATTTTTGTTTATTTAACAAACTTTATGTACATTTATGTATATACACGAATGCACACACATATAAACACACACAGGCATGCCACTGCATAATGTGTGAGAAAATATGTATATTTGGTGTATATGGTCTGCAGTTCACAGATCAGTATCAACCAGAATTTCTTAGAGCCTTATCCCATCCTGTGATCTTCTTCTAGGACTTACTATGGTTTCTTTCCATAAGGGAGTGGCATAGATTCAGGAGTGACAGGCCCTCTCCTTTCTGCCCTTGTCTGTGATTCTATATACTCAAGGACTCAATGATGACATCCTCTATTCTTCCTTTCCATTTCTTTCCATTCTAGTCTCCCTTCCCTTGTTTCAGTATTTCTATCAAGCTACTATAGCCTTAGATGAGTGAAAAATTAGTTTTCTCTTCCCAAATGGCTGGAGACCCCTGGTATAAATACATACAGATGTAAATACATATGCAGATTTTCTGAAGCCAACCCCTCTTACTCCACTGCACTTGCAAATTTCCCAAATACTGTTATGTTAATACTAGGTGATTTATTTTACATAAGGATGCATCTGAAGGGTGCAGCACATTGTGATTTGCAAACCATTTAACTTGCTAAGATCAGATTGTTCTGCTTTATCTGCAAAGTTCACCCACAAGGAATTTAATATAAAGGCTTTTATTCTTGTTGTTTCATGTATCGTACTTTCTTGAGATCTGATGGATGAGTTTGAAATGGGTGTGTGGGCGAGGAGAGAAGGAAATTAGCCACTCTGCAGCTTCTTTGGAAAAGCAACCCCTAACCCTCCATTTCCCACAAGACCGTTGAGAGTATTCAAGGACTCCTAGGAGACTTACAGCACAGACTTTAGGGATACATTATTCCTCAGATGTAAGGTGAATGGGCATGGGCCCAGGAAACAATGAATCAGAATATTATCTGTCTAGCTCATATTATTACCTTGAAACTCTTACAGAGAATAAGTGACTGAGTGCCAGCATCATTGCCAAGAGTAGAGAAGAGATTCCACTAGTTCCCCTCTCTCCTTCTGCAGACAGTTATTGTCTGGTGGTATTGTACCAGGGAGTCATGGGACCAATGCTGGTGTCCTTCTTACTAACTTGTCTGAGTTTAGGCAAATTACTTTAACTTTTTGGATTCCTCATGTGTAAAACGAGCAGGGGAATCAACTTGATTTCTAAGGTCCACTCACCTCTCAAATTTTATGACTGTCTTACACTTTTTCATCACCTCCCTTCCTTCCTGAACTATGGTTTCCCTTCTCTGATATCCTTTTGTGATAGCCTTTTATTTATTTATTTTTATATGTGCACGCTTTATTCTGGTGGATGACTCATTTTCTTTCTACATATACATTTAATTAAATATTTACTGAGCTCCTACAATGTGCCAAGGCCTGAGATATAAATACTGAAGAAGACAGTGAGGGAGGAATCTCATCAAAGAAGAGGTAATGAAGACAAAAAGAGTAAAATATTTTGTTATGTTATGTGATGTTATAGGAATGGGGAGGTACATGGTATCATGGGATCAAATAGTTGAAGGGACAGGGCATTTGCTCTTGGAGATTAGGAAAGAGATCTGGAGATGTAGCATTTAAGTGGAGGCTTGAACGTTAAGTAGGAGATAATTAAACAGATGGGAGATACTTAGGTGAATAGACAAGGCTTCGTGGTTGATAAGATATAGGAGGTGGTAAGAAGAAAAAAAATAAAATTCAAGTTGCTGACTGACTTGTGGCTAGTGAATGAGTTTCAGAAAGAGAAAGAGAGGGAAAGGCAGTGAGTAGGTTGAAAGTCTTTGGCAGAGGTGGATTCAGGTAGAAAACCCCTGATAATGATAATAATATTTTATATTTAGGGGATCCTTTTCAGAGCAGAACACTTCCACATATATTTTCTCATTTAAGCCTCATAACAAACTAGAAGGTAGACATAATTATTTCTAATATTTAGATGTTAAGAACAATTTTCAAAATTTGGAAGTACACGAAAAGATGGGTACATGCCATTTCCGTGTCACAGTGCCTAGCAGGATTATCTAATTCTCCTGGGGTGGGTATCTTTGTTTGATTTACTGTTTACTTTTGATTAGGATATTTTTTAAACTACTTGAAGGCTAGATGTTAACTGGTAGAAAATCAATAGAGATGCAAATGATTCTTAGCTGTCTGATATAAAGGTTTTATTGTTCTGTAAGACACTAAGTTGTGTATCTTATTCCATTTTAGTATCTTCTTTAGCAATTTGATTTCAGCAAACTTTACTACTGTCTCTTCTATCACTCTCTGAAATAACTATACTGTTCTGCTGTTTCCCTCATTAGGGAGTTAAATAAATCTTTAACATGTATTCATATATATTTGTATAAGAGTAATATTTCTAGCATTTTGAAAATGTTCCTTTGAAAGAGATAAAGCCAAAAAAGGTCTTGAGAGACTAAGTGATTTGCTCAAAGTCATGATATTAGAGACAGAGCAGGAACTTTAATTTAGATTTTACGGATCTAAATCTGGTATATTTTGTTGTAGATAGGACACCAAAGGGGAGTTCTGAACTGTTCCTCATTGTTGCTCTGTTTTTGTTTTTATTTTAAATTTTTTAGTGGGGAGTGGGGGGAAGGTGCAGAGGGAGAAGGAAAGAGAATCTTAAGCAGGCTCCACTGACTTGGGGCTTGCTCTCACAACCCTGAGATCATGACCTGAGTGGAAATTGAGAGTCAGACACTTAACTGACTGGGCCACTCAAGCTCCCCTGCTATGTTTCTGTTTTAATTAAGAATAGCTATACTTACAGAAAAGCAGCATGCAGAAAAGCAAATTTCGATTCATTAGTTTTTAAGTTCACTAACATTTTTTGAGTTTTCTGTGACTGCATCCTTTTATGTTTCTCAAGTGTCATAGATATCATGATTTTAAATATCAACACACCAAAATGATTTATTAGCCTCAATTTTCCTGGAAACTGAGGCACTTTATAGATGAGGTAAAAATCCTGACTATGTTGGTAGACCTGGTATCCTTGGTCTCATTGCAGAAGGATTATGTAGGTTATCAATCCAACCTTTGACACCATTTTGGAATCTTCCTGTGATGGTTAATTTTGTGTCAATTTGATTGGGCCACAAGGTCACCAGATATTTGGTTAAACATTATCCTGGGAATGTCTGTAAGGGCTTTGGAGATGAAATTAACATTTAAATCAGTAGACTGAGTAAAGCAGTGTGGGTGAGTCTTATTCATTTATTTGAGGCCTGATAGAACCAAAAGGATGACTCTGTCCCAGGTAAGAGAGAATTCCACCTGCTTGTCTTCTACTTGGGATAGCAGCTCTTTGTGTTGGACACAGACTGCAAGCTTGGCTCTTCCTAAGTTTTGGGTCTGCTGGACTTAAACTAGAACTCTATGATCAGCTCTCCTGGGATTCCAGCTTGCTAGCTCATCCTTATAGTCTTGGGACTTGCTAGTCTGCACAATTGTAGGAGTCAATTCCTTGAAATAAAATCTCTCTCTCTGAGATCCCTGGGTGGCGCAGTGGTTTGGTTCCTGCCTTTGGCCCAGGGCGCGATCCTGGAGACCTGGGATTGAATCCCATATCGGGCTCCCGGTGCATAGAGCCTGCTTCTCCCTCTGCCTGTGTCTCTGCCTCTCTCTCTCTCTCTCTCTCTCTCTGTGACTATCATAAATAAAATAAAAAAAAAAAATCTCTCTCTCTCTTTCTGTCTCCCATTAGTCCTGTTTCTCCAGAGAACTCTGAATAATATATCTTCTTTCAAAATTTCCAAACATGTTAATCTCAGCATCACATATTTGGAATGTTCCAACCGTTGGTTGGTTCTTCCTGATATTGAACCATGGTCTCTCTATAATTTTTATCATTGGTTCTAGGTCTGTAATAATCTCATATGTGAAGATGGCTTGCCCATGCACCAAAGTCTCCATTGTAAGCAGAATATTCCCAGGTTCTTTTTTTTTTTTATTCCCAGGTTCTTAATGTGATTTTGACCTCTCTTACTATTAGCTATTTCTAGCTGTCAATGTTTTCCTTAATATACGTTACCCAGGGGGCACCTGGGTGACTCAGTGGTTGAGCATCTGCCTTTTGCTCAGGTTGTGACCCCGGGTCCTGGGATTGAGTCATGCGTTAGGCTCCCAGCAGGGAGGCTGCTTCTCCCTCTGCCTATGTCTCTGCCTCTCTTTGTATATCTCTCATGAATAAATAAATAAAACCTTTAAAAAATATACATGGCACCCAGAAATAAGCACCATATTCAGGAGGCTGTCCATTCATTCTAGAATAACAACCTCAAAAATTGCAACAATAATGGGCAGCATGTATTGAGAGGTTACTACACGTCAAGTTCTGTCTATCCACTCATTTAATTTTTACACAAACCAGAGGATTATAACTTCTTTTTCACATACAAGGAAACTCAGATCAGAGAGGTTATATTATTTATTAGAGTGCAAGAACTAATCTGGTCTAGCACTAAAATCCATTCTCTTAAGAGTAGTACTAGTATCTCCTTGCTTGGACTTTTGATTACAACTTAAAATGAACCATTTAGTCCAATGGTTCAAGATGGCAGATTGCACACACTCATTTATTCTCTCTCCTTCCATAGCTCCCATTAAAACCAGAGAATAAAAAAGTATAAAGTCTACAATACAGAGAGATGAGGGAGTGCAAAGAAGAATAGGATGAATTAGAGTAGGCAAATTTAAACTGTAAGTTATGTTCTATTATAACCATGTGCTTTCATTCTTTTGATAAAGATATCATAAATAAATATAAGCTTTATCATAATTAGGTCAAAAGGTTGATTTATAATGTGTTTTAGTCAACTCTAATCCTTAGGTCATTTATTTATTTTAATTCTTAATGGTGATAAAAAAATAACATTAAATTTACCATCTTAACCTTTGTTTTTTTTTTATAGCTCAATTCAGTCGTACTAAGTATATTCACATTCTTATATTACAGATCTCTAGAACATTTTCGTCTTGCAGAACTCAAGCACTATAGCCATTGAACATCATCTATTTCCCTCTCTCCCCATCCCTGGTAACCACCATTCTACTTCCTGTTTTTATGAGTTTGGCTACTTCAGATTTCTCATATGAGTGAAATCATACAGTGTTTATTTTTTTGTAACTACCTTCTTTCATTTAACAGACTGTCCTCAAGATGCATTAACTCATATTTTTGTGTAGAATTTTTCTATTGAGTCAAACTTTTCCTATTTTTTACTTATTTATAGTTTCATTAGAACAATATTTTCCCCCTGATTTCAGAAGCAATATAGGTTCTTTGTAGAACACTTGAAACTTAGGGAAAGTATAAAGAAGAATAAAAGTATTGACTCATAATTTTCCCACTCAAAGGCAGCAACCATTGTCATTATGGTATATATTTTCTTTCAGTTTTTCGTCTAAAAATTTTTTTGAACATTGTGGGATCTTAATGTATATACAAATGTATATTCTTTTCTCTTCTAACACTTTAGAACATTGTGTTAGTTTACTAAGGCTGCATAACAAAATATCAGACTGAGTGGCTTAAATAATAGAAATTTATTTTCTCACAGTTCCAGAGGCTAGAAGTCCAAGATGAACCAGCAGAATTGGCTCCTTCTGAGGCTTCTCTCCTTGGGTTTTTAGGACTGCCCTCTTGCTGTCTTTTTAATGATCATCCCTCTGTGTACCAGGACACATTCCTGGTGTCCCTTTTTTTGTGTCTTAATTGCTCCTTTAAAGAAAGGCATCAGCCAGATTGGATTAGGACCCAATCTAATGGCCTCATTTTAACTTAATTACCTTTTTATATGCCCATCTCCAAATACAATCACATTCTGAGATATTGAGGGTGACAGCTTCAACACAAAAATTTTGGAAAAGACATAATTCATCTGAATCGCTTATTTACCTATATATTTAGAATCAGTGTACATACCATTCTATTGTGTGTTTATATTCTTTTATTAAATATTTATTATATAAAATTATTAGATAATAAATATTATCATGTTTTCAGACTTTAAAAAATTAATCCCCTTAATTTGGATTATTTTTCTTAGAATTTATTCATAAAGTCGAATAACAGGATCAAAGAAAAAAATATAATCCAGGTTCCCCATTCATATTACCAACTTTCTCTTCAAAAACACTGTGCCCATTTATACTTTCTTCTTTTAAAGTACCCACTTCACTGTGCTTTCATAAATATTAGATTTCCTTATTTTAAAATAATTACTAAATTATCAGGCAAAGGTGATATAGCATTTTAATTTTATTTTTTGGTTATTAGTAAAGTTTGTTTTTCAAATATTTGTTATTCAGTTTTCTTTTTTCTTATAAATTACCTATAAATATTGTTTGTTCATTTACTATAACCTAAATTTTTTAATCAATTCGTTGGTGAAATTTTTTTCTTCAAGGACTTAGACCTGTTGTCTATAATATTTGACACAAATATTTTTCCCAGTTTTTTGTTTGCTTTTCTTTTTTTGCCATATAGATGCTAATTTATATTAAAAAGACATAAAACACGTTTTATGTTATTTTCAATTTCAACTATTCTTTTCCTTTATGCTTTCTTCTATTTCTTTTATTTTTAGAAAGTCTTTCTTCATAAAGAAATTTGAAAAATACCTTCATTTCTCTAACTTCTTATAATTCGATGTACTGAACTATTGAATCTTCCTGGAATTTCTTTATAGCCACAATATGAATTGCTCTAGACTTATTCTTTGAAACAATTGACAAACTCTCAGCAGCACCATATTTTTATTTATTTATTATTTTTTTAGCACCATATTTTTAAAAAGCTATTTTTTAAATGAAGTAGTCCTCACCACATATCATAGCTTTATTATTTTCAATTGATCTAACAATTCTCAAGTCAGTACCATATGGTTTATTTATTACAGCTTTACAGTTTGTTTTAATACTTCATGGGACTACACCCCTTCGTGGTGCCCATTTTTTTAGTGGGCTTTCCTTCTTCATTCTTCCAAATGAATTAAAATTGTTTTAAGTTCAAAAAATCTGACTGAGTTTTTTATTAGAATTTTATTAATATTCAGGAATATCTTATATCTTTTTACTTTCTCAAGCACTTAAAAAAAAACTCTTGGTCAAATTTTACTAGATTTTTCATTTGAGTCCTGCCATTTCTTTTTGTGTTTTTCCTTGATATTTTATTTTTATATCTTTTAAAATATTTATATTTTCAAAGTGATTTTTCTAGACATATAGACAAACGTTCAATTTTTGAAACTTCATCTTGTCTTACCATTTTTATTAATTTTTAGAACTAGTTCTAATGGTTTGACTCTCTTGGACTTTTGGCAGTACCTAATCCTGTAGCATGGATGACAATCTTTTCTTTCTCTTTGTACTTTTCTGTTCCTTAATAATGCATTATTAAATTGGCTAGAGCTAAGTCCATAACTTTGTTGAATATTAAGTGACAACCATGTTACTCCTATATTTAATGGAACCTCTTTTATTAGATCACTATTTAGCTTAAGGATAGATTGTGGGCTACAACTGATTGTAGATGTCAGGCTATTTATTTATTTATTTATTTATTAGATTTTATTTATTTATTCATGAAAGACACAGAGGAGAGAGAGAGGCAGAGACACAGGCAGAGAGAGAAGCGGGCTCCATGCAGGAAGCCTGATGTGGGACTCGATCCCGGGACTCCAGGATCACGCCCTGGGCCAAAGGCAGGCGCTAAACCGCTGAGCCACCCAGGGATTCCCTTTTAGATTAATTTTTAATACACATTATCTACTTATTTTGGGCCCATGGGCCAGCTTCTCAACTTACTTACGGGTGGTGAAGCAGGCAACCTAATGCAGTATTAGCCCCTTTTGTCAATCTGGGCCACTTGGAGCTCAAGAGATATGTCTTCTTTCAAGAAGATATTATTTTTTTTTATTTTTAAAAATTTTATTTATTTATCTATTTGAGAGAGAGAGAGAGAGAATATGTGCACATGAGTTGGGGGAGAGGCAGCAGGGAAGGGGAGAATCTCAAGTAGTTACCCTGCTGAGCGCCAGAGTGGAAGTGGGGCTTTATCTCACGACCCTGAGATCATGACCTGAACTAAAACCAGGAGTTGGAGGCTCAATTGAGTGAGCCACACAGGTACTACTCAAGAGGATACTATTGAACACATAGATTCCTGTACCTGTACCCTGGCACACTAGCTAGCTTCTTTCTGTGACTCAATTAACACTATTCAGCAGCTATGAATTCTGCATTTTCCACTTCATTCAGCTCACATTTCTCTATCTTGAATACAGAGATTGGAGACATCTTAGTAAATGCTCTGCTGAAATCAAGATAGAATAAACCTCTGGTATGCTCATGCCTACCAGTCTAGTAATCCCAGAGGAAATGAGGCTAGATATCCACGTGAACCCAGTTTTCATTTTCCAATGTTCACATACCATCTAAAATTATCCTGACATTCAATATGGAATGTTTCTTGAATCCACTTTTCATTTCTTTTAAAGAATAGACATTTGTTCCCATATGATCTTTGGGAACCTTTCCCTTTTTTAAAGATTTTGACTGTGATGGTGGGACCACTACTATGATCTGTTTAATACTCTGAAATGTAGTTATTTGGGGTCCTGACACTTGAATTTGCTTAGAACAGCTGGGTGTGTTCTTAATGTCCTCTACCTTTCTCCGGCTTTCATTTCTCTTAAACCACGTTGGCGCCTTCCTCTCCAGAGTGAAGGTCATGCTCCAATAGAAAAGATTGAAACAAAATAGGTATTGACTAATTCTGACTCCACACAGTGAGTTGGCCATTATGCTTTCTTTGTTATTGTGATAATAAGCACAGCTTGAAAAAGTACTTTTTGCTTCCAGAGTTTTTCTCTATCTTCAATCCATTCTGGATTTTAGCTTTTGAAACAATATCCCTATTGCTTTGTGTATTTAGAAAACTTCCTTCTAGATTATGTGTCTTCTTTTTATTTTCCTTTATCATACATGAAGTGATAAATCTATGTTTATTAGTGCATACTCCTTATTTAGCTAACTTTTCTTTTTCATCAGAATTATTTTGTATTGTATTGTCAGCTTTTGAATGAAAGTCCTGAATCCTTCCAAACCATTCTCCCTCATCAAGTTCCTGTTTAAACATGTTCAGGTGGGATCCCTGAGTGGCTCAGTGGTTTAGCGCCTGCTTTCAGCCTTTGATCCTGGAGTTCCAGGATTGAATCCCACGTCAGGCTCCCTGCATGGAACCTACTTCTTCTTCTGACTGTGTCTCTGCCTCTCTCTCTCTCTCTCTATCTGTGTGTCTCTCATGAATAAATAAATAAAATCTTAAAAAAAAAACATTCAGGAAGGGCTGAAGAGACACGTGTTACAGAAAAATTATGTGATCAGAACTGAACATATATATTTGGATATCTATCTAGCTATATAAAGTTGTTTATGTGTATATGTATATAGTTGTATTTTTAAAAAAATGTACTTCAAAAATTTTATATATTTAAATTTATGATATATAAATGTATACCAATTTAAATACTTGTATATAAAACTTTAAAGTTTATATTAAACAAATTTCTCTCTCACCCTTAAACTTAACTAAGCATAAGTTTATTGAAAAGATTTAAAAGTTCTTTCACTGAAGGGCACAAAGCTCTTCCAAAATTTTCAAAAATATTAGTATTTTTAAATTAGAAAGCAAACAAACACAAAGGATTAGCTTAAAAATATTAGAGAACCTTGCTGTACTGTGAACATATACTTGGGATCTGGGTCCTGAACACCACCTGTCAGGCAAGGAGTCACTCCTTTGACAAGGGCATTCTTCTGTGACCATCAGCACATCTCATCCTGTGGGTTGAGACTCACTGACACAGCAACTTGAACTTTCCCTTTGACCTTTGTGAAATTCAACTTTTGGCTCGCAGTGAAATCTGTGTTTCATTGACTGTGAAATTAGGAGAATCTCCAATGAGTGAAAAATGATTAGCTTTCACTTTTGGATGAAAACATGCCAAGGACAAACATTGATTTTAAGAGATCCTTTATAGAGCATTGCACCTTATAAAACCTCACAAGGGGCAGCACCATTGATATTTTAGTGCTATAGCACTGGAGCCAAAAATCTCACCTTCCAGTTCATTACCTCTCCGTTTTTTTTTTTTTTTTCTTTTTTTTTTAGGTGACTTTCTAAGTCAATTTATTTATGATCTTGGATAGCAGTATTTTTAGGTATGAGGACACAATTGCCAGATGATATTTTCTAATGCTTTAAATAGTGGGTATTCAAATAGCCTCTATTTCTCTGAACTGTATTTCAGTTGGCATCTTATATCTTCCATTCTCCCCAGCTGAACAATTATATTTTCTGTGCAAATGTAACACTTTGTTTATGCTTTTATTATATCATTCATCACTTATATTTCAGTTGTATACATGTTTCCCTCTGGACTGTAAGCCGTTGAAAGGCAGGATGTCTCCTTTACAAGTTTGTGCACTTCTGGCTATACAGCACAGAACTTGGAATTAAATACTGACCGCAAAGGCTCATTATTTGAAATTCTTAAAGTGTAAGTATTATAAGGGCAGTTCAGTGGAATGTGTTGGGTGTGAGTGTGGATATAACATATTATTTATATTTTATTTGCAAATTGGTGGATTCGGAGACATGCACTGTGTATAAAATCTGTGTAAACCAGATGACCCCGGGGGATCCCTCTTTCTCTTCTTCTATTTTACTATATTCAAATAGCCACATACCTAGGTTTAAAACTGGTAGCTTCCTATAGACAGAGCTCCAAAGTACCAAGAGACCCTTTCACTTTTGAGAGCAAGGGCTGAGCTTGGCCTAAGGCTGAGGGAGGTTCAAAAGCAAATACCCAGTTTTTTCCCTCAGGTAGAATTTTACTCCTTCAGACAAATGTGAAACAACTGTTTTATTTATTTATTTTTTCTTTTTAAATTTTTATTTATTTATGATAGTCACACAGAGAGAGAGAGAGAGAGGCAAAGACATAGGCAGAGGGAGAAGCAGGCCCCATGCACCGGGAGCCCGACATGGGATTCGATCCCAGGTCTCCAGGATCACACCCTGGGCCAAAGGCAGGCACTAAACCGCCAGCGCCACCCAGGGATCCCTGAAACAACTGTTTTATAGAAGCAAATGCCTGCTGCATTGGAAAAGGCAGTCATCGTCTTGGTAGCCTTTCCTTTGAAGCCAAGGAATTATTTGCTTCTATGAAATAACATTCCTTCTTTAGTTGTTCCATTTGATTCAGGGATTTTTGACTAAGCATTCAGGGGTTACAAACAAATAAGAACCAGCAGTCCGGTAATCAGGATAGCATGACTCCCTAGTGGCACATTTATTAATTTTTTTTTGAAGATTTTATTTATTTCAGAGAGAGAGTGAGAGGAAGGGAGATCACCAGCAGGGGGGAAGGGCAGAGGGAGAAGCAGGCCTCCCACTAAGCGGGGAGCCCGAAGCGAGACTCGATCCCAGGACCCTGGGCTCATGACCTGAGCCCAAAGCATACACTTAACTGACTGAGCCATCCAGGCACCCCTACAGCGCATTTAATACTCCGCTTCCCTGTGCTACATAACCTTTCCCTGCCTTCTGCCTCCGGGATATTACTTCCCCCAACCCCTCCGAAAGAAGGCAGGAATGTCATTGCAAGCTTCAGAAGTTAGCATTAAAATGAATACTTTTTAATTTCTTTAGATGAGATGGGGCTCAGCGCTCTGGGACAATGCTGATGGATGATGTTTTAATGCAGCTGAAATGTTATTTTTACTGAACCAGGGAAAACTATAAATTTTGCTTCATTGCCACTGATGGCTCTATGCATAAAACTATGGTGGCGCCCCTCGGCCGTGAATAATCACCTCGGCACAGCAGATGTTACTTTGCGGGGAAAGCAATTCTTATGCCGAAGAATTGTGGAAAGATTAATTGTCTACAGCTGTTTCATGGCCCACAGCAATCTTGATACATTTATGATAAGTTTAAGAGCTCACTAGAGGCAGCTCCTATTCCCTGTTGCGGGAAGGGGGGGGGGGGGGAAGGAGCCAGAGGCTTTATTTTGACACCTGGATTCATAGAATCTGTCAGCTCCATTACAGCCTTCATAGAAATCCGGCCGCCAGCAGTTCTGAAATGATTGTGAGTGAGGTAAGATGCAGGAATTATCCACACGTAGATAAAGAAAAGGAGACTGAGAAGAATTATTCAAATTTGTGCAAATGAATTGCTTCCATTTTTCCTCCCTCTGCCAAGTGGAAATTGAACGTGACCCGCTCTGACCTTTCTCTATTAAGTGCTGCAAATTGCAGTAAATGCACAGTTCTGAGTGCCCTAATGAGACAGAGCCCCAGCAATGCCTCATTAATAAGGGGAGTTTGACCTTGCTGGTCAGCCCTTCATTCGATATTGAAAAGAAATAAGAAAAAAGAAGAGATGACCCACTGTAAATTTTGAACAATACATTTGATTTAGTTTGCATACACTCCCAGCCAGCCGGCCGGGCCCAACCGTCTTCCCTTCCCCGTTTCCCTTCAGCCACAGGCTCCAAGGAGTGGCACTTACCTTTTAGGTGCCAGTGGAATGTGGCAACAGAGATGGGGTGAGTCTTGGCAAACCAGCACCAGGCTTCAGTCACTCTGGGTGGAAAGGACGTTCCTCCCCGTCTTGTTCCTTGCAAATTAGGTCCATAAGTTCTCGTCTTTTTTTTTTTTTTCTTTCCCCCTTTCTGCTCTTTTTCCTCCCTCCCCTTTTCCTTTTAAATAAAGGGATTTTTCCATTTTGGAGTGTGCATGTGTGTTTAAAAGAGGGATTGGTCCTCCGATTTTTATTGTAGCTTTCTTTACGCAGGCCCAGGTGGAGAACTTTCTCCTTGCCTGATGTACGGAAATCTAGGGCAAGAGGTGGAGTTGTGCTGTTTGTTTCTGGAGGATTACTAAACCTTATCAAGCACAGAGGGTGGCTCATACACGTGGAACTGGGCCTTGGGACTCCTCAACTGGGACTTGTTAAATGTTTCACTAGTTACAAACTTAGCGTTTGGCTTCCTTTAAACTACTGCTGATGGCACCTGTAATTCTATGTGGAGAATTTTCTGGATACAAAGCAGCCCAGCGAGCCAGGCAGGCAGTAGTTCATAAATCTATTTAAATGGTAACTCCTAATGCATAGAGATGTGTTGAAACTTTAAAGAGGTAATTTCAAGACACATGGATGTACCACTTTGTGGAATCTTAACATTTGAGGGCATCCTAGAAGTTATCTCCTCCAAACTTCTTGCAAGGCAAGAATCTATTCTGTAATGTCCCTGATATTGAAGATAAGCTAATTATAAGGGATAAGTTCCCCTCCACTTATCCACAGTTTTACTTTCCACAATTTTAGTTACCTGTGGTCAAGTGTAATCTGGAAGCAGATGATTCTCTTGACAAATTGTGAGAAGGCCAATAGAAGCCTAAAGCTACATCACAGTGCCTACGTCATTCCCCTCACTTCATCTCATCACATAGGCATTTACCGTTTCACATCAGCACAAGAAGAAAAAGAAGGGTGAGTCCAGTATGATAAGATATTTTGAGAGACCACATTGACATAATTTAATATAGTATATTGTTTTATTTTATCATTATTGTTGTTAATCTCTTACTGTGTCTAGTTTATCAATTAAGTTTTATCAAGGTGTGTATGTAAAGGAAAAAACATATATAGGGTTTGGTACTGTGGTTTCAGGCCATCCCCTGAGGGTCTTGGAAGGGAGCCCTGTGGATAAGGAGGGGACTACTGTACCTCAGATCAGACTATTTCATTCCTGGCAGGCCAAGCTTGTGTGAAGTTCTTTCATATATATTATTAAAGGAAAATATTGTTATCATGTACAGTCACATTATGAGGTCCAATTTGAATGGAGCATCTGAAACCATCAAAATGAGATGGTTAGTCTGCGGGAGAACTGCTTTACCAAACTGTGTTTTGGGGTTATGCTTTTGACTTGTCTGGGGCATTGGTAGTTCTTTTAGAAACAACCACAATTACTGTTTCTGAATATTCTCTTCTTTTATAACATAAACTGAGATGGTGTGGGTTATGCTCTGTGCTAAAGATGATGAAAAACCATTGAATGGCTTGAAGAAGGAAGACAAATAGGTCATTTCCACATTGGAAAGGGCTTGTAGCCATTGCTGAAATTGTGGGTTGTAGTGGTGTCTCACCATAGCTTAAATTTACATTTTCTGGATGATTAATGAGGTTGGGGGTCTTTTCATGTTTTTGATTATTTGGATATGCTTTTTTTTTAAGTGTCTCTTAAAACTTTTTTCTTTTGGACTATTGGCACTTTTATTGTGTAGTGTATCTCTTCATATTTTATATATTAAGACTTTGGTCAGTTATGTATTGCAATTTACAAATATCTATCAACAGTAGAATATTTACATAAATTGCAATATATTTATATCACGGAATATTGTATGGTAATACAATATTAACCTTGTGTGGCAATATGGATCAGTCTAGACATGGAAGAGTATATGTTGTATGGCTCTATTTGCATATAAAGTTCATTTGCCTATAAAGTCCCCAAACAGGTAACTCATCCCTGGCATTAGAAGTTAAGGAAGTGGTTACTTTTAGAGATAGGGTGGTCAATGAGTAGGAGGAGACACAGGAAGGATTCTGAAATGCTGTAATTTTCAATTTCTTGACCTGGGTAGGGGCTACACAGATATATTCATTTTGGGGAGTTAGCTGAGCTGCAAACCTTTGTGTACTGTTCTGTATAAAATAGTATTTCTGCAAAAAAGTAAAGAAAAATGGTATTTGGCTATAAATCTGATAGAACATATTCAGTGATGAATTTACCAAAACCGGGTTATAGTCTGTTTTTAACAAACAGTTCAAGTTAGAAGAATATACAGGTTTCCCTTCTTAAAAACAAAAGGATATTGGGAATGAAAATTGAGGATAGTGAGAAGTTGGAAGTAAATACAATCTAGCATTTTCTAAGAGACTTAGCCTTCCATCTTGTATGGAAAGTCTTTCCTGAAACAATACTCTGAATGCCCTCTCAGAGTTAACAGAAGGTTTGGATACAGGCATGGTGTGAATGGCAAGACCTAGCTGGGCTGAATGCCAACTGGCTGCCTCTGGTCCAACTGGGCATAACATCCCTGCAGATAAACACAGAAAAACAAGCAGCTTTGAAAAGGCAAAATATTCAACAATTTCAAGATGCAAAGATATTGTGTGTGTGTGTGTGTGTGTGTGTGTGTGTGCGCACGCACGCCCTTTTCTTTTCTTTCCTCATGGGATGAATCAGAAAACAGTTCCTTAAATAGGTTTTACATAATTAAAGAAATCTCTCTGCCTAAAGGAAGCCAACCAAATCAGAGAGTGGAGTCTGGAGCAAATTCCCTGATTTTTGATTCACTGTAAGGATTACATTGTCATTTGATTCTAATTACACAAATATTTTTCTTTTTCTTTTTTCTTCTTCTTGTGCTTAATCATTTGGCCTCTGCAGTCAGGCTTCCTGGGTTTACATTTGGATTCAGCTTCTCATAAACTGTGTGAGTGGGCACATTATTTAATCTCTGCAAAGTGGGGATAGAAACAGTATGCATCCTATATAGCTTGTTTGAGGATTGAATGAGAACATGCATGCTGGATGCTTATAACAGTGGATGCCACATAGTAATACCTTGATTAATATTAGCTATAGTTGTTCATAGTATTAATATTGATCACAGTGCAATCCCTCTAACTGGAACTAGGAGAGAATCTCAGATTGAAACACTTTAGAACATATTCAGTGCTTGTCAGTTGACGCTTGTGTCAGGGCTCCAGGTTTCTCCAGCCTCTGGAAACTTTTCCCTCTTCTTACCTATTACACTTGAGAGACCAAATGGAGTGGATTGTTAACCTGAGGAAGGCTTCACCATAATCTGTGGGAGGCTTCACCATCTTTTTTGAATTCCTTTAGCTCTCTTCACAACCTCAAAAACTCTAAGTCAAACCTTAGGAGCATGCCATTTGTTCTGTACCAAGACCCTTACTAATACATCTATGTTACATTTAAGTTACTCTAAAACTAATAGGAAAGAGGCATAGTCTAGTCTTAATTTTTAATTGAATTAGGATAAAATGAAATTTTTTTCAGGGCAGCCATAGAATATTCTTATGTACAAGCGTGAAATTATAATAGATTAAAATGTAACATCCTGTTAATCCCACTTTTACATTCTGTGGTAACATTATAGTTACCATTAAGAAGAAACATTTCTCCCCCAAGCAAATAAATTGGCGAATATTGCCTAACAAGATCCTCCATTTATGGAAACTGATTTGGCCAAAATTCTAACTAGATATTGAAATTCCTGCTTAGACCTGTGCTGGACCAGGATCAGTCATTCATTTGTAATTGCCCGCCTGCAGTGATATTTAGAAATCTAATGACTTTATGTTAACTATCTGGTAGTTGGTAGTCAGTGCTTTTTTCACACTCGGATCATTGATTATTATTTTCCAGAAATAAAGAGTATTGGTCTTCCAGGATGAGGAGGTGAGGAGACAGCCCCTTTGCTTTTCCTGTGGATATTTTTTGTTTGTATGGTATTTTGAGCAGGTCTTGCCTAAACCTGCATCCTCTTGCTCTCAGCTCTTGTGACATTCTCTTCCATCTCTGCGCTGATTGCTTCTTCCCATTAGGTTAGGTCTAGGTCCAGGCTATACTTGGCAATACTGCGTGCCCCTCTGTGGAAGATGTGGAAATCTAACTAGAGATTAGCTTCCTACACTTACTGCATCTTTATGAGCCAACTCCCAGCCCAGGCAGCCCTACCTGGCTGTTCTCTCTGCCCAGTCCTGCATGGCTCTGAGCTCCCAATGCTAGAAGTCCTGAAAAGAGTACCACTGCCTAATGGGCTGGTTTTTACAATTTTAATTTCTTTATTTTTTGTTTTATTTACAAGGGTCACATTTAAAAAAAAATACAGACTTGGCATATTTTTATTAACTAACCCAGATGGTGCTTTAATTATTCAAGAAAATAAAGTCTTGTTAGAAGCAAGGTGATCACACAAGGTAGAAGTAGATGAGGCATGTCTTGCCATGGTTTCTCCCAGAAACCATGTCCCTCATAGAAGGAAGAATTGCTGCCTGAGATAGTGCTTGTGTAGATCTCATTTGTTATGAAAAGTTCATTTCTTACTATGCTACTGACCTTTTATTATAGAAGAACTTCAGGAGTTATCTACAAACTAAAATTAAAGAATATTTATGAACATATTGGGCTCTTCTAGTTGTCGGCCCATCTAGAATCAGCAAAGCTGCATCCTCATTTGAGGTCAGAATGGGGAGAATCCAGTGTCAAATTCCCTAAAAAACATCTGTGTCTCCACTTCTGGTGTCTTGGAGAGCTATTTCCTCCAATAGCTCTAGTTCAGTGGGATCTTACTAGGTATTTACCTGTCAAAAGGGGTCTTTGGGGAAGTATGTACAGCTTCTCGAGCTATAAGATGCTAAGTTGCCTTGTGAACGGTTGACAGGTAGAAATAAATCTTCTAATTTATTGGTTCCCCTTTTCTGTGGATTCTTGTGGTCCAAGTGTGACTTCGAGAATACTGACTTAAGAATTCTGGATGGATGTTTCACCTCATTGTTTTGTGATGTGGTTAGAAGTTGTGGGGTTCAGAGCTGATGGCCAAGAAGGAATTTTTGGGACTTCTTTGGTACAAAAAAGTGTTTCTTTTAAAGCACAGGACAGGGCCCATTGGCAGAAAGAGCTGCCCTGGGGGTTGTGAGGAGTGGCCGATCATAGGGGGTTAGCCATAGTGTAAGTCTCTAAGGAATTTTGGAAGCAAGGTTTCCAGGACCTTGAGGGGCCTAGCTATTGTTAGGAGAATATCATTTATTACTTCCTAGTACAAACTCAGTCATTAGACCTTTCAGATGTATATTGGTGGGTCTCAAGCTTGGTGGATGACTGCTAAGATATATCTTGGGGGGTAGAGATAAAGGAAGTTTCTAAAAGAATTTTTATATGTTAAAGTAGACTTACAGAATCCTGGGGGGTGGGTGGGTGGATGGGAGGCTCAGATTGCCTTTTGCCCTTAGCAAAGCATTAACATCAAGGCAGCTGAGTTCCTAGAGAAATGAATGTCACTGCCTGTTTCAAGAACTTGTCAGCGGACTGTAAGTAGTAAGGAAATTTAATTTTTCTTTTTGCCTTTGTTTCCCACATCATTTTGGAAGTCCTTTTATTAGGCAGTGAGACTGTGTTGGAAGAAGTTAGTGTACCATACCTGGGATTCACTTAATCACCATCTTGGTCAACAGATTCTTGGCATATCCCTTTTCATGTGAGTTCCTGAAGCTGCAGATATGATCACCTAATGGAGGATGTTATCAGAGTCTTGGGCTAATTTATACCCACTATTCCTCTCTCATCCCACTCTTTTATCTTCTAAAGTTTCCTCTGGTTGCCACTGGTCATCCGATAATTCAGTGGCTGTCACACTTGAGTGGGCATCAAAATCACTTGCTGAGCTCCACTTTCAAAATTTCTGATTCAGTAGGTCTGGGAAGGAGCCAAGTATTTGCATCTCTAATGAGTTCTTAGATGGTGCTGATGCTGCTAGTCTCAGGGTCACACTTTGGGGACCACAGCAATACTGAAACACATTGCCTAGTAAATAGCAGAATGAGAGTAAAGAATATGGACTTTGGAGACATAGAGAACTAGCTTGAATGCTGGCTTCTCCATTTAAACTGCAAAATATAAGGCAAGTTCTATAAAAAGTCTTTATAACTGTTTCCTCGCCTGAAATAGTATTACTCTACAAAATGGTGTTGAGAGGACTAAAGTAGACAAGACAGATGAATGCCTGTCTCACAGTTTGGCATGTAGTAAGCACTGAATCATGTTTGGAGTGTACAGGGAGTCACTTGTAGTCCACATGGCATAGATGGATATTGTTGTAAATCAACATGTAAACTTACAGTTCTTACTTTTCAAAAACTGTAATTTGGGGATGTTAGGGTGAAGAGAGTAGTTGATACATGGCTGCTTCAGATAAAGTTTGATAGTGGCTATATCCATAAGCCAGTTTACTGGTAAGCCAAGGACCAACACATGTTGTTTTCCTCATGTAAAATGTAAATTATAAATAAGGAAGAAAACACTCTTGATACATGAAGGCTATCTGCTAACAGTGTTAAAGGTATAAGAATTTACCACCCCAAAATAGGCCTCTTTGGAGGCATATGGATTATTTTGAGTGAAAGGATATTGAGAACTAGAAAATACAGCAAAAGCTCTAAAAACAGGGCATCTCTTTTCTTTTTGTAAAGAAAATCTGTCTCCTTCTCTAGCACCAGAGGAAGACACTTAAATGCTATCAATGGAGAAGGCACTGACTTGAATCTGCAAATAAACCTTACCAGACATCCTTGTTACCATACCTTTTCCTGGTCACTTTGCCCTGCCTAGAAGCCCAAAACATGTTTTTCTTACCTTAGATGGCATATAAGCACTAATTCTTTTTAAAAATTTAATTAATTAATTAATTAATTAATATTATTATTATTTTTTTTTACCATGGTGCCAAAACTGGGACTTGAACTTACATGTGAGATCAAGACCTGAGCTAATTAGGATCAAGAGTTGGTCATTTAACCAACTGAGCCAGCCAGGCATTCCATAAGCCTCAATTCTAATCACTCCTTGGAGTTACTCGTTGTTGGGTTCTCCCATGTGTACATGCATAATGTATATGTTAATAAACTTCTGTTTGTTGTTCTCTTGTTAACTTGTCATTGGCCAGTCTAATTCATAGGAGGGTCCCAGCTGGGAAACCTCAGATGAGTAGAGGAAAAGATTTTTTTTCTTCCTCTATAGTTAATTCTCTATATTAAAAAAAAACTTCTCAACTTTGATCATTATATGTATTTATTTAAGAATTTTAATTGTGGTAAAATACACATAACATAAAATTTGCTGTCCTAACCATTTTTAAGTATACAGTTCAATGGCATTATATATATATTCATATTGTTGTGTTACTATCACCACTATCTATCCACAGAACATCTTAAGTCTTGCAAAATTAAGCTATACCTACTAAACAATTCCTCATTCCACTCCTACTCCACTTCCCACCACTGAAAACCATCATTTTACTTTCTATCTCTAGAGTTCTTTTTATTTGTTTGATATCATTTCTTTTCTTCTGGGTTGAGTGAATTGCCCTCTCCCCAGACTCCTCCTCACCTAAACTGGCACAGTTTGGTCTTCCCATCTTAATAGATTTATTTATTGATTCCTGCATTCATTTATTCATTCAAAAGGGACTCATTGTTTCCCTACTATGTGCCAGGCCCTGAAGTTCCTAGATGGCTGGGAAAATGCACTTTGGCTTACTGTGGGCTGTCAGGCTTATAGTAACTACCTCATATGGAATTGTTGGTTGACTGTGGGTGTGCAGAAATATGCATATATTTGAGTCTGGCATATGTTATTTGTAAAGGCTTGGGAAACATTAAAAATATTTATTGTACATTTATTTTGTATCCTGCCACATTGCTGAATTGCTGTATGAGTTCTAGCAATCTTGGGGTGGAGTCTTCAGGGTTTTCTTTGTACAATATCATGTCATCTGCAAAGAGGGGGAGTTCAGCTTCTTCTTTGCCAATTTGAATGCCTTTTAATTCTTTTTTGTTGTCTGATTGCTGAGGCTAGGACTTCTAGTACTATGTTGAACAACAATGGTGAGAGTGGACATCACTGTCGTGTTCCTGATTCTAGGGGAAAGGCTCTCAGTGTTTCCCCGTTGAGAATGATATTTGCTGCGGGCTTTTCATAAATGGTTTTTAAGATATTGAGGAATGTTCCCTCTATCCCTACACATTGAAGAATTTTAATCAGGAATGGATGCTGTATTTTGTCAATGCCTTCTCTGCATCTATTGAGAGGATCATATCGTTCTTGTTTTTTCTCTTACTGATGTGATCTATCACATTGATTGTGAGACAAGAATCCATCAAAATCCTAGAGGAGAACACAGGCAACACGCTTTTTGAACTTGGCCACAGTAACTTTTGCAAGATACATCTATGAGGGCAAGGGAAACAAAAGCAAAAATGAACTATTGGGACTTTCATCAAGATAAAAAGCTTTTGCACAGCAAAAGAAACAGTCAACAAAACTCAAAGACAACCTACAGAATGGGAGAAGATATTTGCAAATGACGTATCGGATAAAGGGCTAGTTTCCAAGATCTATAAAGAACTTATGAAACTCAACAGCAAAGAAACAAACAATCCAATCATGAAATGGGCAAAAGACATGAAGAGAAATCTCACAGAGGAAGACATAGACATGGCCAACAAGCACATGAGAAAATGCTCTGTGTCACTTGCCATCAAGGAAATACAAATCAAAACCACAATGAGATCCCACCTTACACCATTGAGAATGGTGAAAATTAACAAGACAGGAAACACCAAATGTTGGAGAAGATGTGGAGAAAGGGGAACCCTCTTACACTGTGGGTGGGAATGTGAACTGGTGTAGCCACTCTGGAAAACTGTGTGGAGGTTCCTCAAGAAGTTAAAAATAGAGCTACTCCACGACCCAGCAATTTCACTACCGGGGATTTACCCCAAAGATGCTGATGTGGTGATATGCTGGGACACGTGCACCCCAATGTTCATAGCAGCAATGTCCACAATAGCCAAACTGTGGAAGGAGCCACGATATCTTTTGACAGATGAATGGATAAAGAAAATGTGGTATATATATACAGTGGAATATTAGCCATCAGAAGATATGAATACCCACCATTTGCTTCAACGTGGATGGAATTGGAGGGTATTATGCTGAGTGAAGTAAGTCAATCAGATAAGGATAATTATTATATGGTTTCACTCCTACGTGGAATATAAGAAATCGTGAAAGAGATTAACAGGGAAAGGAGGGGAACTGAGTGGGAAAAATTAGAGAGGGAGACAAACTATGAGAGACTCCTTAGGTTGGGAAACAAAGGGTTGTGGAAGAGGATGGGGTAAATGGGTGATGGGCAATGAGGAGGGCATTTGATGGGATGAGCGCTGGATGTTGTAGTATATGTTGGCAAATTGAATTAATTTTTATTTATTTATTTATTTTACAATTTTCCCATTTATTATTTATTTATGTATTTTTTTATTGGAGTTCGATTTGCCAACATATAACACCCAGTGCTCATCCTGTCAAGTGCCCCCCTCAGTGCCTGTCCTCTAGGATTTTGATGGACTCTTGTCTCACATTTAGATCTTTCATCCATTTTGAGTTTATCTTTGTGTATGGTGAAAGAGAGTGGTCTAGTTTCATTCTTCTGCATGTGGATGTCCAATTTTCCCAGCACCATTTATTGAAGAGACTGTCTTTCTTCCAGTGGATAGTCTTTCCTCCTTTATCGAATATTAGTTGACCATAAAGTTCAGGGTCCACTTCTGGGTTCTCTATTCTGTTCCATTGATCTATGTGGCTGTTTTTGTGCCAGTACCACACTGTCTTGATGACCACAGCTTTGTAGTCCAACCTGAAATCTGGCATTGTGATGCCCCTGGCTCTGGTTTTCTTTTTCAATATTCCCCCTGGCTATTCGGGGTCTTTTCTGACTCCACACAAATCTTAAGATGATTTGTTCTGACTCTCTGAAGAAAGTCCATGGTATTTTGATAGGGATTGCATTGAATGTGTAAATTACCCTGGGTAGCATTGACATTTTCACAATTTTAATTCTTCCAATCCATGAGCATGGAATATTTTTCCATCTCTTTGTGTCTTCCATCTCTTTGTGTCTTTCTCAATTTCTTTCAGAAGTGTTCTGTAGTTTTTAGGATATAGATCCTTTACCTCTTTGGTTAGGTTTATTCCTAGGTATCTTATGCTTTTGGGTGCAATTGTCAATGGGATTGACTCCTTAATTTCTCTTTCTTCAGTCTCATTGTTAGTGTATAGAAACGCCACTGACTTCTGGGCATTGATTTTGTATCCTGCCACACTTCTGAATTGCTGTATGAGTTCTAGCAATCTTGGGGTGGAGTCTTTTGGGTTTTCTATGTACAGTATCATGTCATCTGCGAAGAGGGAGAGTTTGACTTCTTCTTTGCCAATTTGAATGCCTTTTATTGCTTTTTGTTGTCTGATTGCTGAGGCTAGGACTTCTCGTACTATGTTGAATAGCAGTGGTGAGAGTGGACATCCCTGTCTTGTTCCTGATCTTAGGGGAAAGGCTCCCAGTATTTCCCCATTGAGAATGATATTTGCTGTGGGCTTTTCATAGATGGCTTTTAAGATGCTGAGGAATGTTCCTTCTACCCCTACACTCTGAAGAGTTTTGATCAGGAATGGATGCTGTATTTTGTCAAATGCTTTCTCTGCATCTATTGAGAGGATCATATGGTTCTTGTTTTTTCTCTTGTTGATATGATCTGTCATGTTGATTGCTTTATGAGTATTGAACCACCTTGCATCCTGGGGATAAATCCCACTTGGTCATCGTGAATAATCTTAATGTACTGTTGGATCCTATTGGCTGGTATCTTGTTGAGAATATTTGTATCTGTGTTCATCAGGGATATTGGTCTATAATTCTCCTTTTTTGGTGAGGTCTTTGTCTGGTTTTGGAATTAAGGTGATGCTGGCCTCATAAAATGAGTTTGGAAGAACTCCATCCTTTTCTATCTTTTGAAACAGCTTTAGTAGAATAGGTATTGTTTCTTCTTTAAACGTTTGATAGAATTCCCCTGGGAAGCCATCTGGCCCTGGACTTTTGTGTTTTGGGAGGTTTTTGATGACTGCTTCAATTTCCTCCCTGGTTATCAGCCTGTTCAGGTTTTCTATTTTTTCCTGTTCCAGTTTTGGTAGTTTGTGGTTTTCCAGAAATGTGTCCATTTCTTCTAGATTGACTAATTTATTGGCATATAGCTACTCATAATATGTTTTTAATATCATTTGTATATTTCCTTGTTATTGCTTGTGACCTCTCCTTTCTTATTCATGATTTTATTAATTTGAGTCTTTTCTTTTTAATAAGGCTGGCTAATGGTTTATCTATCTTATTAATTCTTTCCAAGAACCAACTCCTGGTTTTGTTGATCTGTTCCACAGTTCTTCTTGTCTCTATTTCATTGAGTTCTGCTCGAATCTTTATTAACTCTCTTCTGCTTGGTGTAGGTTTTATTTGCTGTTCTTTCTCCAGTTCCTTTAGGTGCAAGATTAGCTTGTGTATTTGAGTTTTCTCCAATTTTTTGAGGGATGCTTGTATTGCGATGTATTTCCCTCTTAGGACTGCTTTTGCTGTATCCCGAAGATTTTGAACGGTTGTGTCTTCGTTTTCATTAGTTTCCATGAATCTTTTTAATTATTCTCTAATTTCCTGGTTGACTCATTCATCCTTTAGCAGGATGCTCTTTAACCTCCACGTGTTTGAGTTTCTTCCAAGTTTCTTCTTGTTATTGAGTTCAAGTTTCAAAGCATTATGGTCTGAAAATATGCAGGGGACAATCCTAATCTTTTGGTATCTGTTGAGACCTGATTTGTGACCCAGTATGTGGTCTATTCTGGAGAAAGTTCCATGTGCACTTGAGAAGAATGTGTATTCAGTTGCATTTGGATGCAAAGTTCTGTATATATCTGTGAAATCCATCTGGTCCAGTGTATTATTTAAAGCTCTCGTTTCTTTGGAGATGTGCTTAGAAGATCTGTCATTTGCAGAAAGTGCTATGAGAAGTCTCCTACTATTAGTGTATTATTATCTAAGTATGTCTTTACTTTGGTTATTAATTGATATACTTGGCAGCTCCCACATTAGGGGCATAAATATTCATGATTGTTAGTTCCTCTTGTTGGATAGACCCTTGAAGTATGATATAGTGTCCGTCTTCATCTCTTACTATGGTCTTTGGGAAACTTTAATTTATCTGATATAAGGATTTCTACCCCTATTTTCTTTTGAGGACCATTTGAATGGTAAATGGCTCTCCAATCTTTCATTTTCAGGCTGGAGGTGTCCTTACGTCTAAAATGAGTCTCTTGTAGACAGCAAATAGATGGATCTTGCTTTTTTATCCAGTCTGAAACCTTGTGTCTTTTGATGGGATCATTTAGCCCATTCATGTTCAGAGTTACTATTGAAAGATATGAATTTAGTGTCATTGTAATACCTATTCAGTCCCTGTTTTTGTGGATTATTTCTTTGGGCTTCCTTTTTCTTTTACAGGGTCCCCCTTGATATTTCTTGCAGAGCTGGTTTGGTGGTCACATATTCTTTCAGTTTCTGCCTATCTTGGAAGCTCTTTATCTCTCCCTCTATTCTGAATGAGAGCCTTGCTGGATAAAGTATTCTTGGTTGCATGTTCTTCTTATTTAGAACCCTGAATATATCCTGCCAGCCCTTTCTGGCCTGCCAGGTCTCTGTGGAGAGGTCTGCTGTTAATCTATATTTCTCCCTATGTAAGTTAGGGATCTCTTGTCTCTTGCTGCTTTACGGATTTTCTCTTTATCTTTGGAATTTGCAAGTTTCACTATTAAATATCAAGGTGTTGAATGGTTTTTATTGATTTTGGGGGGAACCTCTTTATCTCCTGGATCTGAATGCCTGTTTCCCTCCACAAATTAAGGAATTTCTCAGCTATGATTTGTTCAAATATGCTTTCTTGCCCTCTGTCCCTCTCGGCACTCTCTGAAACCCCAATTATATGTAGATTTTTCCTATTGAGGCTATCATTTATTTCCCTTAACCTTTCCTCATGGTCTTTTAATTATTTTTCTCTTTTCTCCTCAGCATCCTTCTTTGCCATCAACTTGTCTTCTATGTCACTCACTCTTTCTTCTACCTCATTGACCCTCATTGTTAGGACCTCTGATTTGGATTGCACCTCATTTGATTGCTTTTTTATTTTGGCATGATTATATCTATATTCTGCAGTCATGAAATCTCTTGATTCCTTTATGCTTTTTTTCCAGAGTCACCAGTAGTTTTATAATTGTGCTTCTGAATTGGCTTTCTACATCGAATTGTAATCCAAGTTCTGTAATTCTGTGGCGGAGAGTAGTGTTTCTGATTCTTTCTTTTGTGGTGTGTTCTTCTTTCTAGTCATTTTGCTTAGTGCAGGGTGGCTGTATGAGTGGGCTGAGTCAAGAATATCAACCATGACCTAAGTAAATTTCAACCTAGATGCTTCTGCGGAGGTCATAGACCAGAAATTGAAAAGAAAGATCAGAATGATGTAACACAAAAGGACCATGAAAGTGAAAAACAAATTTTAAAACAAAGTAGTAAAAAATAAAAGCCAAGAAGAAGAGAAAAAAAATGAAAAAGAAGAAAAAAAAAGGCAGGGGGACTGGGAGATGGTGGTGGTGATGAAGTTGTAGTGGGGGGAGAATGTAGTCTACCTGAGGGCTTCTAGAGGGTGATCCTCTTGTTTCTGAGGATATTAAGTTCTGTATGTTAGAAGATACTCAGTCCCAAATTTATATAAACCAGAAATACTTGTAGAGGGCCCCAACATTGACCAAAACAAATGAGATAAAAGAGGGGGGCAGCATGGGAATGAGGAATCTTACAGTATGAACCAGCATGGTGTACCACTTGGTTCTGGGTGCATGCTGGTCATGTTTTAGGAGGTATTAACTTCTGCCATTGTAGAACAGAATGAGGCAGAGAAAACAAAAACACAAAACAAAAAAAACATATCTTGTATATCTCCCAAAATTAAGTTGAGTATGTTGAAGGGAATCTAGAAGTGGAAAATATATCTAGGACCTGTAATTGTAGAAATATGAAAGTCAAAAAGGAAGAATCTTAAAAAATGAAGAGGTGGTAAAATATTTTGTAGTTAAGGTGGGAAAAGAGAAAAAAAAAGGGAAATTTACAGTCTGATATAAAAACAAATTGTACTGGAAAAAGGAAGAAAAAAATAGGAGGGGTACCCTCTGGTTCTATATACTATAAATCCCTCGACTTCCCCTGGAGCTTTCCAGCACTGCTCGGCCAAGAACTTGCTCTTCCTCTGTCCTTTCAGCTGGTCTTCTGGGGGAGGGTCCTGCTGTGCTGATTCTCAGGTGTGTGCACCCGGGGGAGCTGCCCCACCCCCTGCCAGGTGCCGGGCTCACTGGGAGCTGTTTACCCGGTGAGGCTCCTGTTCCCTGGTGGCTTCGCCCTCTCCCAGGCACAGGGTGACACCAGGAGGAATGACACTACTGGCAGCGGCCAGCTCGCCCACCCTGGAGTCAGCTCCCCAAGTAACCACCCCCAGTCTCCCAGTCTGCACTGGCCTAGATGCTCCCAGGTGGGGGGTGCTGACCTGCACAGCTCGGGGACACCCGGTGGCAGGAGTGTCATCGCCGTTCTGTGCCCTCTCGGCCTCTGCCTGTCCCGGGGGGTGCACAGGATCCTGAGCTGTGTCCCCCCAGGGCCCTGGGATCCGGGGCCTGTGCTGCTGGAATCGCCCTCCTGGGGCCACGGGTTCCGAAGGCAGCAGGGCACGGCCCCCTCTGCGTGGAGCCCCCGCCTGACCCACCGGCTTCTCCCCAAGGCCGCGCGGGGCGCTCCAGCCCTTTACCCAGCTCTGCCGCCAGGGGCAGTGCGCTCTCCCCCCCGGTTGCACTTCTCTGTTAGTGACCGTGGGAGACTGGAGGCCCCACCGCCCCTCCTGCAGTTCTGCCAATTTCCCTGCTGAGCACTTTCTATCCAGGAAGAATCCGGTGCGGATTTTTAAAGTTCCTGCTTCTCTGGGGCTGAGCTTTCCTGTCCAGGAAGTTCGCCTACTGGCCTTAGCCCGGCTCCTCGCAGCGGCTCCTCCCACACTTGATTCTTTTTTATTTTTTTCCCCCTTCCTATCTTGTTGGAAGCGAAAACTTTTCTCTCTGTAGTGTTCTAGCTGTTCTCTCTTTAAATCTCAGGTCGAATTCGTAGGTTTTCAGGATGGTTTGAAACTAATCTAGGTATGTTGGTGAGGCTGGGTGAGTTGAAGACCCTACTCCTCCACCAGCTTCCTAGGTTTAACCGGCCAATTGAATTTAAACTAAAAAATGTTAAATAAATAAATAAATAAATAAATAAATAAATAAATAAATAAATAAAGTAAAACAAATATTTATTGTTCTATAAATTTTTCTTCAATAATCAAATGATAATGTACATGCTGGTAATGAATGTGGGATGTCTAAAGCAAGGCACTTAATGTTTTAATTCATATCTTTTACATGCATCATTGCTTTCAGGACTTCTACTAGTTTCTTTTACATTTTGGGCCTGTCCTTATTTTGGCTTTTGTGCATATTATATGTAAATAGTGTTTTAAAGTTTATTTAGTTAACAAAAAGGTATACTAAAAAATGAATAACAGAGATGAAGGAATTTTTCCTCTAAAAGAAATAAAAGAACTGAGATATTGTTAGAAAATTTCAGATAAAAATTCTAGGTATTTTGGATTTCTTTTGTGACTTTAGTGGAGACTGAATTTACTTTCTTAATTGAAGTAACCAAAAACCAATATCAAAAGACATAAAACAAAATGTTTCTGAAGACATTGGGTATTAAGTAGTGAAGCAATTATTTCTAAAACATAAACAAATAAGGTGAATACTACCGTTGTTTCAGCTTTTTGCCTGGAGCATATTCCCAGGAAGGGGGATCCAGAGAGAGCCTATCATTCACAAGGGGTTGAGGAAAGGGATCTGGGAGTCTGAGGAAATAGAGTTTCAGGACAACTACTAGAGAGGAGAGAGCTACACAGAGAGAACCCCTAGAAAATGGCAGAGGGTCCCAACTGAGTATGCAGTTGATTACTAATTATTGTATAGGGTAAAAAACTTCCCAAGGGTGAGGAAAGAACCACCCAAAAGAGTTTGAGGGAATAAATTTTAGAACTGACACAAGACTGGGAATAGTACCTGTTCTCAACAGCCAGAGCAGAAAACCTAATAATTCATAGGTTCATGGGTAGAGTCCTAAGAAGAGTTTTGCTTCAGTAGTGGGAAAAAATTGGACCTAGAGCAAATGCTACTTTGATCCAGTAATAAGAAAAAATTAAAATTAAAATGAAACTAGAAATGCTTAGATGATAGAATTAGTAGGAAAGGGTTTTAAAGCAGTTGCTGTGATGATTCTCTGTGTTTAAGGAGCTAATGAAAAGATTGGACCTGTTAGGTAGACACAAGGAAAATAAAGTAAAAAAGCCAAGGCAAAGGAAGCTATGATGCCTAAGATGAGAGAGATACTGGATAGGATTAGTAGCAGAGTGGGTACTGTAAAAGAAAAGAGTAGTGAACCTGGATACAGAGTAATATAAACTTTTCAAATGAAACACAGAAAGAAAAAAGACAAAAATAGTTAAAAGAATACCAGTGAGCTCTGCAACAATTTCAGACAACTAAGTATGCATGAAAAGGGAGTCCCCAAAAGAGAGGGGAACAGGACAAATACTTGAAAAAAAATAATTCTCAAAAGTCTTCTAAAAGTGATGAAAATCCTTAGCTTACAAATCCAACAAACTCAGTAAACTTCAAGCACAAAATACATGAGGAAAATTACATCAGAGGATATAATATGCAAATTCTGTAAAGCCAATGAAAAAGAACAAATCTTAAAAGGAGCCAGAGAAACTAAAATATGCATGACAGAGTTCTTGTTTGAAGTGATGCATGTTAGAAGATAGTGAAACAATATTTTTAAACTAATGAAAGAAAAAAAAGCCAAGCTCTGTCAACCTAGAATTTTATACTAGTGAAAATATATAGGTAGTCTTTGCCCAGTAAGGTGAGACTATAAAAAAAAAAAAAGATCATGCAAAATGAAATTGTGCAAAGCAATCTTAATCAGTGGGGAAAAAATTACCATTGTTCCATGATCTTTAAGCATTTTGCCAAAATAAGCCTTCCAGAGAAGATGGGGGTATAGGAGCATCCAAAACTTGCCTCATCTCATGGATAACATCTCAGTAGATAACATGCACATCAGTGCATGTTAACCCAGAAAATGACCCAAAGATTGGCAGAACAGACGTTCCACAGTTAACTTAGAGAAGAGACCACATTGAAGAGGACAGAGATACAGTGGGGAGCTAAATGGACCCACATGACTATCTGAGGGAGGGAGGGATGCTGTGGGCTCAGAGAAAGGAGAGAAACAGACCCTCACATCAGGCATCCAAGGCAGGGAACCCCCATGAGAAGATGAATTCCTATAACATTTGGCTTTGAAAACCAAAGGGGCATAATATCATAAGTTCTTTCAATCAGCAGGGTTTAACACTTGAACCATAAAAATCAGTGGGTTTAGCTCTGGGAGAGCTGGAAGGGTGAGAGGAAACTGAGCCCCTGCCCTTAAAGCGACAGCACAGCAAACAGCCCCACAGAGATAGAGCATAGAAACAGCAGTTTGTAAAAATGCCTGTGGTATACATGAGAGAGATTTATTTGCTAATCTCTGAGTGTGCACTGGAAGAACAGAGATTGTTGACATTTCTCCAGGAATAAAGGAGATGGTGGGCATTGTTTCCCCTCCTGCCTCTTAGCCTACACACATGGACACCTGCAGGAACTGAGGCAACACAAATACTCTACCTAACTTACAGTTTAACAGAATGCTTGCCACTATATGCTTCCGTGGATCTGTGCCCTCCAACCTGGCTGGCCTGGGCAGGAGTTCTGAGGCATCAAGTCCCCTTCTGTAGCAGACCTATATGAACCTTACTAATACTACATGTCCTGCCTCTGCATTCTCCTATGGGTCTGTTCCTTCTAACAAGTCCTTGGCCAGAGCCCACCCAAAGTGGTGCCACAGGCTTCACAGTGTGTGAGCAACGCCGACAGGCCAGCATTACTCCAAAATGACTTCTACCCCAGGAAGAGGGGAAGATAACCACAGACACACACACCAGTTGGACTGTCTATAGCAGTGGGCTGTGGGAAGACAGCTGGTCTGACTACAAGCCCTACCCCCCCCCCCCACCAAGAAAGCTTCTAAGGGGACAATACAGGGAAAGACCCTGTAATCTGGCACTACTGTCTCTCTGGCAAACACTTAGTCTGTCTCAACTCAAACACAGGGAAGTCTCAGACTGGCCTACCAGCAACTCCAGGACAAAACACTGCCCACATAATTCAAAAAGAACCAACGCAGATTACTGGACTGAAGGCAAAAGCAGCTCAGCCACAGCAGTAGGGCACACACAGCACACATAGGAGATACCCTTGAAGCACCAGGTTCTGGTGAATAGGGGAGATTACACTGCAGGACAGTCAGGACCTCTTCTTCATAAGGCCAATATTCTTTATTTTAAAGATTTATTTATTTAGTTTAGAGAGAGAGAGAGTGCGAGTTCATGTGTGAGTGAGAGTGGGGGGAAGTGCAGAAGGAGAGGGAGTTAGAGAATCCCAAGGAGACTCCACGCTGAGCATGGAGCCTGGCGTCAAGTTTGACCTGACTGAAACCAATAGTCAGACACTCAACTGACTGATCCATCCTGGTGCTCCATAAGGCCACTACTTTCAAGAGTAGAAGACATACTTGACTTTCCTAACACACAGAAACAGACAAGAGAGCCAGACAAAATTAAGAGACTGAGGAATGTGTCCACAAAGAAAGAATAGGACAAAATCACAGCAAGAGAGCTACATGAAACAGATAAGTAATATGCCTGATTGAGAATTTAAAGTAATAATCATAAAGATACTCACTGGGCTTCAGAAAAGAGCAGAGGACCTCAGGAAGGCTATTAACAAGGAGATAGAAAACATAAAAGAACAAATCAGACATGAAAGACTCAAAATCTGAAATTAAAAATACACTAGTTGGAATAAATAGCAGATGAGAGGAAGCAGAAGAATGGATCAGTGACCTGGAGGACAGAGTACTGGAAAGCAATCAGACTGAACAGTACAGAGAGAAACAATAATAATAAGTGAAAATAGACTCGGAGTATTCAATGACACCATTAAGTGTAATACCATTCATATTATAAGGATCTCAGAAGGAGAAGAGAAAGAAAGGAGGCAGAAGATTCATTTGAAGAAATAATAGCTGAAAACTTTCCAAATCTAGGGAAGGAAACAAAAATCCAGATCCAGGCACAGAGGCACAGAGATCCCTCAATGAAATCAACCTGGGGAGGTCCACATCAAGGCACATAGTAATTAAAAAGGCAAGAAATAGTGATAAAGAGAGAATTTTAAAAGCAGCAAGAGAAAAGAAAACATGTACATACAAGGATTATATCCCCCTTATGGGATTTTCCCATAAGGTCAGCTGATTTTCAGCAGAAACTTTGCAGGCCAGAAGAGAATGGCATGATACATTCAAAGTGCTGAACGAAAAAAAAAAAAAAAAAAAAAACAGCAACCGAGAATATTTTATCTAGAAAGGCAGTCATTCAGGATAGATGAAGAAATAGTTTCCCAGACAAACAAAAATTAAAGGAATTCATGACAACTAAATCAGTCCTACAAGAAATGTTAAAGGGGACTGAGTAGAAAGGAAAGATCCTAAGTAGGAATAAGGAAAGTTGGAAGCACAAAAGTAGTAAAAATAAGTTTATGTGTAGAATCCATCAAGAGATTCTCAAAATAAAATGTAAAGTATGACACCATACACCTAAAATATTAGGGGGAGAAGAGTAAAGATTGGGTTTAAACTTAGGCAACCATCAACTTGATATAGACTGCTATATGTAGAAGACGTTATAAACAAACCTAAAGATAACCACAAGTCAAAAACCAGTAATAGACATGCAAAAAGTAAAGAGAAAGGAATCCAGGTATATCACTAGAGAAACCCACCAAACCATGAAAGAGAACAAGAGGAGAAAGGAACAGAGAACTACAAAAACAACCATAAAACAAATAATACAATGGCAATAAGTACATTACTATCAACAATTACTTTGAAAGTAAATGGACTAAACACTCCAATCAAAAGACATAGAGTGAATGAATGGATAAAAATGCAAGTTACATCTATCTGTCATCAACAAGAGACTAATTTCAGACCTAAAGACACATATAGATTGAAAGTGAAGGGATGGAAAAGCATTTATTGTACAAATGGAAGATATAACAGTTGTAAATATTTATGTACCCAACATGGGAGCACCCATATATATATAAAATATTTAATAACAAACATAAAGGAGTGAATTGATAGCAATACAATAATAGTAGGGGACTTTAACACCGCACTGACATCAATGGATATATCATCCAAACAGATATAAATCCAGATAAACAAGAAAAGAATGGCTTTCAGTAGATCCAATTACATTGGATCAGGTGAGTCATCTGACAGATATATTCAGAATGTTCACCCTAAAACAGCAAATACACATTCTTTTCAAATGCATATGGAACATTCTCCAGAATAAAGTACATATTAGGCCACAAAACAAGTCTCAACAACTTCAAAAAGATCTAAGTCATACCATGCATCATTTATGACGACAATACTATGATAACAATCATAAGAAAAAAATCTGGAAAGAACACAAATATATGGAAGTGAAGTAACATTTTGCTAACAATGAAACCAGGAAATCAAAGAAGAAATAAAAAAATACATGGAGGGCAGCCCTGGTGGCTCAGCAGTTTAGCACCACCTTCAGCCCAGGGTGTGATCCTGGAGACCCAGGATGGAGTCCCACGTTGGGCTTCCTGCATGGAGCCTGCTTCTCCCTCTGCCTGTGTCTCTGCCTTTCTCTTTCTCTCTCTGTGTGTCTCTCATGAATAGATAAAAAAAAAAAATACATGGAAACAAAGGAAAATGAAAACACAACAGTTAAAGTATTTAGGATGTAGGAGAAGCTGTCCTTAGAGGGAAGTTATAGCAATACAAGCCTACCTCAAGAAGCAAGAAAAAAGAATTTCAAATAAACAACATACCTTACACACAACGGTGCTAGAAAAATAAAACAAACAAAACCCAAAGAGAATAGAAGGAAGTAAATAATAAAGATTAGAACAGAAATAAATGAAATAGAAACTAAAAAAAGAATAGATCAAGAAACTAGGAACTGGTTCCTTGAAAAGATCAACAAACTTGAAAAATGTCTAGCTAGACTCATGGAAAAAATGGAGATAACTCAAATAAGTAATATCAGAAATGAAAGAAGAGAAATAACAACTGATACCACAGAAATACAAAGGATTACAAGAGAATATTATAAAAAGCTATATGCCAATGAATTGGACAATCTAGAGGAAATGGATAAGTTCCTAGAAACATCTAACCTCCCAGACTGAATCTGGAAGAAATAGAATATTTGATCAAACCAATTACTAGCAATGAAATTGAGACAGTAATCAGGAAACTCCCAATAAAGAGAAGTCTAAGACCACAGTTTCAGGGGTGAATTCTACCAGACATTTAAAGAACAGTTAATACCTACTTTTCTCAAACTATCCCAAAAAATAGAAGAGGAAGGAAAACATACAAATTCATTCTATGAGGCCAGCATTATCATGATACCAGATAAAGACACTACAAAAAAAAGAACTAGAGGCCAATATCTCTGATGAAAATAAATGTAAAAATCCTTAGCAAAATATTAGCAAACCATATCCAACAATACATTAAGAAAATCATTCACCATGATAAAGTGGGAATTATACTTGGGATGTAAGGGTGGTTCAGTTATTCACAAATTAATCATTTTGACACATCACATCAGTCACAAAGGATGAAAACCATATGATCATTTAAATAGATACAGAAAAAGCATTTGGCAAAATACAACATCTGTTCACAATTTAAAAAAGAAAGCCCTCATCTAAGTAGGGAATATACTCAACATAACAAAGGTAATTTATGAAAAACCCAGAGCTAATATCATATTCAATGGTGAAAAATTGAGAGCCTTCTCCCTAAGGTTAGGAACCAGACAAGGATGTCCATTTTTACCACTTTTATTCCACATTAAGTCCTTGCCTGGAAGTCCTTGCCACAGCAATTGGATAAGAAAAAGGAATAAATTGATAAGAAAAAGTAAAACTTTCACTATTTGCAGATGAGGTGATACTATATATAGAAAACCTGAAGGACCCCAACAAAAAAACGACTAGGACTGATTAATAAATTCAGTAAGGTTACTGTATACAAAATTGATATACAGAAATCTGTATTTCTGTTGTATTTCTGTTGTAAATCTGTTGTATTTCTATATGGTAATAATGAAAGATAAATTAAGAAAACAATCTCATTTACAATTACACCAAAAATAATAAAATAACTCATCATAAACTTAACCAAGGAAATGAAAGACTTGTACTCTAGAAACTATAAAACACTGATAAAAGAAATTGAAGATGACACAAACAATTAGGAAGTTATTCCATGTTCATGGATTGGGAGAGCTAATATTATTAAAATGCCCATACTTCCCAAAGCATTGTGTATTTTTATTGCTTTCCTCATCCAAATACCAACATTTTCCACAGAACTAAAGCAAATAAATCATAAAATTTGTATGGGTCCACAAAAGACCTTAAATAACCAAAGCAATCTTGAAAATGAAAAAAAAAAAAAAAAAAAAAAGGAAGTATTACAATCCCAGATTTCAAGATACACTACAAAGCTATAGTAATCAAGACAGTATGATACAGGCACAAAAATAGACACATAGATCAATGGAACAGAATACAGCCCAGAAATAAACCCACAATTACATGGTCAATTAATCTTTGGCAAAGAAGGCAAGGATATTCAATGGGAAAAAGTATCTTCAACAAATAGTGTTGGCAAAACTCGATATCTACATGCAAAAGAATGAAAATGGACCACTTTCTTATGCTTATATAAAAATAAATTCAAAATGGATGACAGACCTAAATGTGAGACCTGAAACCATAAAAATTCAGAAGAGAGCAGTAATTTTTCAGACATTGGCCATAGCAACGTTTTTCTAGATATGATTCCTGAGATGAGGGAAACAAAAGAAAAAATAAACCATTGGACCACATCAAAATAAAAATCTTCCACTTTTTCTGCTAACAAAACTATAAAAACAACCACTTGAATAAAATCTATATTTGCAAATGACATATCCGATAAAGGGTTCATATCCAAATATATAAAGAACTGATGTAACTCAACACCCAAAAAACAAATAATCCGATTTAAAAATGGGCAGAAAATATGAACAGACATTTCTCCAAAGACATTCAGATGGCCAATAGATAACATGAAAAGATGCTCAACATCATAATCAGGGAAATGAAAATCAAAACTACAATGAGACACCCCCTCACACCTGTCAGAATGGCTAACATCAAAAATAAAACACAGGAAACAATGAGTGTTGGAGAGGATATGGGGGAAAAGGAATTCTTGTGTGCAAACTGGTGCAGCTACTGTGGAAAATAATATGGAGGTTCCTCAAAAAATTAAAAATAGAATTCCATATGATCCAGTAATTCCACTGCTGAGACTATACCCAAAGCATATGAAAACACAAATTTGAAAAGATATATGCATTCTTATGTTTACTGTAGCATTATTTACAATAGCCACACTATGGAAGCAGCCCAAGTGTCCATTGATTGATGAATAGATAAAAAAAGAAATGGTATACATATACAATGGAGTATTATTTTGCCATAAAAAGAATGAAATATTACCATTTGCAACAACATGGATGAAATCAGAGAGTATAATGCTAAGTGAAATAATATCAGCTAGAGAAAGAAAAATTCCATGTGATTTTATTCATATGTGGAATTTAAGAAATAAAACAAATGAACAAAGAAAAAAAGAGACGAAGCAAAAAAAAAAAAAATAAAAAAGACTCTTAACAGTAGAGAACAAAGTGATGATTACCAGAGGTGAGGGGATTAGGAGAGATTGGTGAAATAGGTGAAGGAGATTAAGAGTACAGTTATCATGATGAGCACTGAGTAATGTACAGAATCGCTGAATCACTATACACCTGAAACTAATATAACACTGTATGTTAATTATACTGGAGTTAAAAAGATATATAAATGGTCAACAAGCACATATATGCAAAAATGAATTTTGCCAAAATATTAAAAACTCTCTTAATATCAGCTACAAATATGCAGGGAAATAAAAATAATTAAACTAATAGTTAGGACACTGTAATTGAAACATTAGAAGCATTGAGAATAAAGTATTTTATTCTCATTGAGAATTAAAGTAATTTATTCTCTGTAAAAACCTTATCGAGAGTAATTTTAACAGTGCTTGCCGTCTTATTATATAACTTAAATGGAGCAATAATCATTTCTATGCTTTGGTGTATTCTTCTAAGTTTAGCTCAACTTTTAATATTTTCTCTTTTGCACCCTCGATAGTTAAATATTCTCAAGAATTCCTTTAATGTGAAAGTTTTGCTGGCATGTTTTCCTCTGGGACATCTTTTTCCTTTTCATCAAAATCCCTCTCCTCATTGATGTCAATATGTTCACTTTCATGAAGATTTCTTCCTGTATATCTCAAGTCTTTCAAACAGTACCCCCTCAACATTATCACCAACAATGATTTCTTCCAGAACTCCATTTATGTTTAATTTGTATTTCCATCATTCCAACCTTATCACTTTTTGTTTCTTTGTTGTGCCTCTATGTTTTGGGGCCAATTCTCTTCCTTGAGTATCCATTTCTGTAAAATGTTATATGGGTTTATCACTGGGAGACAAGGAGACAGCACAACTACATGCTTTGCTGATGGTCATTTACATAGTAATTCATGGGGTGAATAGCTATTAGCAAAGTTTGTGCTTTATGCAATTATTCATGGTTCATATGCCATGGAAACAAATTTAAGCCATTTTTTTTGGGGGGGGATAGTGTTATTTAACTAAATAGTGGTAATTGAAATCTGTGTGTATTTGAATTGTGCACCATGAGGATTGTCTGTATTTTAAAAACTAAGGTAAGATAAATGCACCTTTGGAGATTAAGGAAAAAACTGAAAAGAATGAATCATCAATAGACTTGCAGTACAATGGCATATTAGTACAAGTCACTTAAGCAGAACAAAATGATACTAGATGTAAAGCTAGATCTACACAAAGCAATGAAGAACACCAGAAGTGGAAACTATGTTTACCTATGCAGAGTCTAACCTATGTAGAAGTAAAATGTTTGGTAATACAAAGGCCAAGAGGTAAGAACTAGAAATGTACTACTATAACTTTCTTTTGCTCTATGTTCTGCTGTATAACACCACATCGAAGTAGACTATGTAAATTAAAGATGTATACTCTAAACCCTAAAGCAACCATTAAAAAAAGACAACAAAAAATATAGCTAATTGAACAAAGAAGAAAGAAAGCAGTATCATAAAGTACACAAATAATCCAAAAAAAAGGGGGGGAAAAAAGAAACCAGGAATAAAAAACAGAGATAGGACAAATCCAAAAAAGCAAAATTGCAAATTCAAACCTAAGCATATCAACAATTGTATTATAAGTGAATGGTCTAAATTTATATTAAAAAGCAGAGATTGTTAGATTGGCTACAAAAGCAAGACCCAAATATATGCCTATGAAAAACCTACTTTAAAGGTACAAATTGATTACAAATAAAAGGATAGAAACATATCATATTAGTACTTAAAAAAAGGTTAGAATGGCATTGGTATCAGAGAAAGTTGACTTTATAGTATATTATGAGAGTTAAATAGAATCATTTTATTTGATAAAGAAGTTAACTTATCAAAAAGAACAATTCCAAACATTTGTGAGCCTAATAAAGTAGCTGCAAACTACATGAAACAAGAACTGCAAGAAAAATATAGAAATCCATAGTTATAGTCACAGATTTTAACACTTTTCTCTTAATAATGATTAAAACAAGACTGTATTGGTGAGGGTGATCTTCTTTACTCAATCTACTATCCAGGAAATTCAAATCAAAACTACAATGAGACATTCTTGGGGCACTTGGGTGGCTCAGTGGTTGAACATTTGCCTGTGGCTCTGGTCGTGATCCTGGGGTCCTGGGATTGAGTCCTGTATCAGGTTCCCTGCTCAGCAGGGGGTCTGCTTCTCCCTCTGCCTATGTCTCTGCCTCTCTTTCTGTGTCTCTCATAAATAAATAAATAAATAAATAAATAAAATCTAAAAAAAGGCAAATATTAACTTCTCCCAGTAACACACCACAGATATACCCAGAAATAATATTCTATCTGGGTGTATCTTAGCCAGATAAAGTTGAAACACAGACTTAACCAATCAGAAAGACCAAGTGGAAATCAATGAAACTGAAGATAGAAAAATGATAGAAAATGGAAACAAGGGATTTTTTTTTTGGAGAAGGTAAATGAAATTGATAAGCTTTTAGCCAGAATGATAAGGAAAACATCGAGGGAAGATACCAATTGCCAAGATCAGGAATGAAAAAGATGATATGACTGCAGAAACTGTAGGTATTAAAATCATAATAGTATTCATAATATTATGAACAGCTTTTTCCAACAGATTCATCAACTTAAATGAAATGGGCAACTTCCATGAAAGATAGATATTGCCAAACTTCAGTCAAGATGAAACAGAATACCTGAATAACTTTGTATCTGTTAAAGAAATTGCATTTGTAAAAAGGCAACAAAGGCTTCTACCAGGGGTTCCTGGATGGCTCACTCTGTTAAGCAGATGTCTTTACTTCAGGTCATGATCTCAGGGTCCTGAGATCAAGCACCACATCTGGCTCCCTGCTCAGTGGGGAGTTCTTCTCCCTCTCCCTCTGCACCCTGCCCTCCCCCACCCTCTCTCCTGCTCGTGCTTCTCTCTCACTTTGCTCTCTCTCTCAAATAAATAAATAAAATCTTAAAAAATAACAACAAAAAAATTTCTGCCAAAGAAAACCCCAGTCCCAGCTGATTTCATTAGTGAATTCTTCCAAATATTTAAGGAATAAATAATATCAATTATACAACATTGAAGAAGAGGAAGTACTTCCTAATTTACTATGTGAGTCCGGCATTATTGTGATATTAAAACCAGACAGAGGTATTATAAACAAAACTATGGACCAATATCCTCATAAGAGTAAATGCAAAAATTCCTAACAAAATTTTAGCAAATTGAATAAAATGATAACACATCATGATCAAGTGGATCTTATTCCAGGAATGTAAGGTGGGAATGATATTTGAAAATAATTTAATAGAATTTGCCATATTAACAAATGATTTAAAAATAACCCCATGTGATCATCTCCATAGATTCAGAAAAAGCATTAGACTAAATTTAACATTATTCCTGTTAAAATTCGCCCAGCAAACTAGTGATTCAAGGAAGTTTCTTCAACCTGATAAAGGCACATATGAAAAACCTGTAGCTAAAATCATACATAATGGTGAAAGACTAAGTGTTTTTACAGAGAGAATGTTTACTTTTTCCACTTCCATTTACTAAGGGTTCTAGCCGTTGTAGTTAGGCAAGAAAAAGAAATACAAAGCAACCAGATTGGAATAGAAGCAGTAAAAATGATTTTAATCACAGACAACATAACTATTTGTATATAAAATCCTGTGGAAGCAAAAAAGTCCTAGGACTAATGTCATTTTAGCAAGGTTTCAGTACGAAAGATCAGTGTAGAAAAATAAATTGTATTTCTATATGCTACCAACAAACACTTGGAAATTTAGGTTAAAAAACAATACCACTTAAAATAGTATATAACATATGAAATATTTAAGGATAAATCTGACAAAAGATGTGCAAAATTAATACACTGAAAGCTATATGTTACTGCTGAAAAACTTTAAAAAAGACAAATTTAAAGATATAATCTGTTTATGAATTGAGTCAATATTGTTAAGATAGTTATTGCCTCCAAATTGATCAACACAATCCCATTTAAAATCTCAGAAGGCAAGTTGTAGAAATTGACAAGTAGGTTCTAAAATCCATATGGAAATGCAAGGACCTAGACTAGTGAACATAATACTGAAAAAGAATAAAGTTGGAGGACTTAATCCACCTCACTCTAACTCTTATTATAAAACCATAATCAAGAAAGTGTGAACAAAAAAAAAAAAGTGTGGTATCAGGAGGCACCTGAGTGACTCAGTCTGCCTTTAGCTCAGGTCATGATCCTGGAGTCCTGGGGTTGAGCCCTGCTCAGTGGGAAGTCTGCTTCTTCCTCTCCCTCTGCACCTCCCTTGATTTGTGTTCTCTCTCTCTCTCTCCCTCTTTTAATGAATTGGTATTGGTATGAAAATACACATGTAAATCAATGGAACATAGTCCAGAAATCAACCCACACATACATGGTTAAACGATTTTCTCTAACTTGCAAAGGCAATTTAGTGGAGAAAGCATAGTCTTTCCAACATATGTTGCTGGAATAATTGGGTATCCATATACAAAACAATGAACTTGGATACATTCCTTGCACCATAAGCCAAAATTAACTTAAAATGGATCAGAGACCTAAATGAAAAACTTCAAACTATAAAACTCTAGAAGAAAAAAAGGAGAAAATTATTGTGACTGCAGTTTTGACAAATATTTCCTAAAAACAACACAAAGACATAATTCCTAAATGAACAAAAATGGGTAAATTAGAGTTCATCAAAATTAAGAACATCTCATAAAATACTCAAGATAATGAAAAGACATCACAGACTGGGAGAAAATATTTGCAAGCTGAATATTTGATAAGGACACATCCAGATTATACAAAGAACCTCAAAACTCCATAAAAATAGGGGTGCCTGTGTGGCTCAGTTGGTTGAGGATATGACTCTTGATTTTGGCTCAGGTCATGGTCTCAGGGTCCTGAGATTGAACCCTGAGATTGGGATCTGCAATCAGCAGGGAGTCTGCTGAAAATTCTCTCTCTCTCTCTCTCTCTCTCTGCCCCTCCCCCTGCTCGTTTATCTCTCTCAATAAATAAATAAATCTGAAAAAAAGATTCATATAATTTTAAAAAACAACTCAACAACAACATAACCTAAAGAAAGAATAGACAAAAGATTCGAAAAGAAACTTCACCAGGAACTATATACGAATAGCAAATAAGCATATGAGAAAATGCTCAACGTCATTAGTCATTAAAGAAATGGAAAATTAAACCCTATTGAGACATTACTACACACTTATTAAAATGTCTAAAATTAAAGACTGGATATGTCAAATATTGGTGAGAATGTGAAGCAACTCTCATACTCTACTGGCAGGAATGTAAAATGTTACCATCATTTTGGAAAAGAATTTGACATTTTCTTAGAAACTTAAACATGCAATTATCATATGACTCAGTTATTCCATTCTGAGGTATTTAACCAAGAGAAGTAGGAAGCAATGTCCATATACAGACTACACACAAATTTATGACAGCTCTGTTTTCCAGTTTGGGACTGGAAACAACCTAAATGTCCATCAATATGTGAATGGATAAAGAAATTGTGGAATCCTGCTTAGCAGCAAAAAGGAATGAATGTGTAACAGCATGATGGAATCTGAAGTCTCATGTTGAGTAAAAACATGTACCAGTTTTTATGTACCAGTGAAAAGTAGTACATATTGTATGATAGCATTAATATAAAGTTCTAAAAAATGCAAACTTCTCTATAGTAACAGAGAGCAGATCAGTGAATTGTCTGTGGAAAGAGAGAAGAAAAAGCGTGAGAAGAGGCTGAAGAGGGACTTGAGAAGAATTCTTAGAATGATGAATGCATTTGTTATCTTGATTATTTTGGTATCAGAATATGGATGTGTTTATTATTTGGTGATGGTTATTATTATTATTTTATTTGGTGATGGTTCCATGGGTACATGTTTAGGTCAAAAGCCAACAAATTGTGCATGTTAAATATTTGCAGTTTATTATATTTCACTCAGACCTCAGTAAAATTGTTTTAAAAAATCCTACCAGATTTTAAGAGCTCAGACTCTGTAGATAGTTAGGCCTCAGTAGGAGCATCTCTGATCTTTAACTATATTCTTTCCATTGTTATTATGCCTCTTTAATCTCCAATTCCTGCCAAGTGCAACATCACCTGACAGAGTTTGTTATAAGAGATAATGCAATTGAAGCAACAACAACAACAAAAATCAACCAATACACCAAAAATTACCACAGCTAAATAATTAATACTATTATTAAGATCACATCAATTCTTACTACTGATATTTTACTGTTAATGCAGAGAGAGCAAAAAGAACAGTTCTGTGGGTCATTTAGAAGTCCATCATGAATTTGAAATGATGGAAATAACTTGTGTTCTCAAAATTTTTTGGACTTTAAGTATTGTACAATTTCCTTTGTGTTTTCTATGAGATGACTCACATCCAATATCAGTGATCAAAGTTTTTATAATATCTTATAGGTAATGGTGTGCTGGCTTTTTCCATTTCAATCTATTCTATACATTACTGTTGGAGGTCTCAAAGAAAAAAAAGTTGGTTCTATTCCCTTATTCAGTTACCATTGGATTCCCATTTACAGAATTAAGTCCATTCTCCTCAGATTGGCATTGAATGTGCTCCACAGTCTGACTACTTTCTGCTTTCCCTAGACAATAGAGTGTAGAGGTTCAGAGTATGAACCTTAGAGGGATGCCAGGGTAGCTCAGCAGTTGAGCTTCTGCCTTTGGCTCAGGGTGTGTTCCCGGGGTCCTGGGATGGAGTCCCACATCGGACTCCCTGCATGAAGCCTGCTTCTTCCTCTGCCTATGTCTCTGCCTCTCTCTGTGTCTCTCATGAATAAATACATAAAATCTTAAAAAAAAAAAAAGAATATGAACCTTGGATTAGGACTTCCTGGAGGTATGGTCCTCGCTATAACTCAGTTTCATTCCTTGAATATAAGAATAAGGATACTATCTACTTCAGAGGGCTATTGTGAGGGTTTTTTTTTTTTTTAAGATTTTATTTTGTTATTTGAGGGAGACAGAAAGAGAGAGACAGCGCCCATGAACAGGGCAGGGGCAGGGGAGCAGGTGGAATGGCAGGACAGAGACAGAGGGAGAAACAGACTTTTGCTGAGCAGGGAGCACAATGTGGGGCTCTATCCTAGGACCCTGGGATCATGATCTGGGCCAATGCTTAACTGACTGAGCCACCCAGGGCCCCAATTGTGAGAATTAAATAAATTTCTGCAAGTTCTTAGAATAGTGCCTTATTTATAATGAGTCAAGAAGTTTTTGTTTTTTAACCTAATATTTTATCTACCTCCTCCTATTGCCATCCCTTTAGTTATTTACTTCCATCACATTACTTGTTATTTGTTATGCAGGGGCTGAATTGTGTCCTCTCCTTTATATATTGAAATCCTAACCCTTGGTACCTCAGAATGTGACTGTATTTGAAGATAAAAATTTTAAAGAGGTCATTATGATTGGCCCTAATCCAATCTGACAGATGTCCTTTTTCGAAAAGGAAATTTGAACACACAGAGACCCTGGGGGCACAAGAAAGACCATGTGAGGACACAGGGAGAAAGCAGTCGTCTGCAAGCCAAGGAGAGAGGCTTCAGAAGACACTAACTTGCCAACACCTTGATCTTGGACTTCCAGCCTTGAGAAGTGTGAGAAATAAATTTCTGCTGCTTTAGCTACCCAGTCTGTGGTATTTTACTGTGACAGCCCTAGCAAACAAACGCATTCTTCCTAAATACAGTCTGCATTCTCCTGTTTCCACATTTTTACTCAAGCTGTCCTATCTTCCTCGAGTACTGTTTCCTGTAAAGCTTCATCTAAATTATATCTTCTTAAAAAAAACTCTGAGGGAGATGAAGAGTCCCTCTGTTGGAATCAATGCCCCTTCTCTATTCTTTTTCTTTTTCTTTTTTTTTTAAGATTTAATTTATTTATTCATCACACACACACACACACACACACACACACACACACAGGCAGAGACATAGGCAGAGACATAGGCAGAGGGAGAGGCAGGTTATCCATGGGGAGCCTGATCTGGGATCGATCCCAGGACCCCAGGATCACGACCTGAGCCAAAGGCGGATGCTCAACCACTGAGCCACCCAGGTGCCCTCTATACTTTGATAAGCATACTGTTTGGTCCTCTATTTTTAAAATTTTTTATATATTTTTTGGAGAGAGGGAGAGTGTATGTGCAAGTGGAGAGGGGACAGAGGGGAAGGGAGAGGGAGAATCTGAAGCAGACTCCCTGCTGAGTGTGGAGCTGGAGGTGGGGCTTGATTGCACAACCTCGATTTCATGACCTGAGCCAAAACCAAGAGTCAGATGCTCCAACGAGGGGCCCCTGTTAAGAAGAGCTTTTAGCATTGCTTTTCTCTTTCAAGTTGAAAAATAAAACCCCGTTGTGCTGCATGACACTTCCTGTATGATGCCAATGATACTTCCCTCTCTTTCATTACACCTCATGGTAACTTCTGAGCATTACCATTAGGTTTTTGATTTTCAATGTCAATAGGCACACACAGCCTATTACTACTCAAGTGAATTGATTATAAAACTTCATAGAAGTATGAATCTTGGGACGTCTGGGAGGCTCAGCGGTTGAGCGTCAACCTTCGGTTCAGGGCAGGGTCCCAGAGTTCCCAGATCGAGTCCTACATCCGGCTCCCTGCGAGAAGCCTGCTTCTCCCTCTGTCTGTGTCTCTGCCTCTCTCTCTCTGTGTCTCTCATGAATAAATAAATAAAATATTTTTAAAAAAAGAAGTATGAATCTTTATGGTATAGGTCATTGGAACAGAAATCTTTTATTACTAAGGAACAAAGGAAAACACATTTGCAGAGCCTTTGGTTGTCTTCCAATATTTATTCTCTTTCTAATAGAATATAAATAATAATAAGTATCTACCTAAGCATATGGCTACCTAGTTAAAGATTATATTCCAGTGTCCTTTGTAGATAGTTGTGGCCATATAGCTAAGTTCTGACTGATGGAAAGTGAACAAAAGTGATGGCTGCAATTTCCACATTGTGCCCTTAAAGGATAGAAGTAGACCTGTCCAAAGTAGTGTTTCTGCTTCCTGCTGACTGGAATATGAACATGCTGTCATCTGGAGCAGTCATCTTGGACTGGGAGATGTTGAGGATGGCAGCAAGAAGAGGAAAGGAACCGGGTCCCTGATGATTGTGGGATTATCGTGCCAGTCCTGAATCTTCTAGGTAACCTGTTTTGTGAGAAAGAAATACACTTCTTTCTTATTTAAGCCACTGTTCTTTTCAATCTTTTTGTTATAACAGAAATACAGACAAACATAGTGCAAATAAATATATATATACACACATATGAATATACACACATATCTTAGTTAATGAAGTGTCCAAACTAGAACTTTTATATGTGAGATTTCTTAGATTAAAAAGATGTCAACATATTTCAGCTTGTATTTTTTTCCTGTTTTTATAATTGACATTGTCTTTTGGCAACCTCAATAAAACTTCACATTAGTTAAATGTGGAATGATGAATCAGGACAGTTAACAAAGCATAAATCAATCAGACTTTCTGATGAGATCATAAGCTATAGTAACAGTATTTTGCAGCAGTAAATTCACAAGTGCCTGATATAAATTTGAAATTTGTAAATGCTTCCGAGCTAAGTATAATTTTTAGGTTGGATATAAAAGAGCTTTTGAAATCAGAAACCAAATGGAAATAATAAAACAAAGCAACAGCTCCATATTTATTCATTTCTACCTGAGAACATGTTCCTAAGATCTTTCATCATAAATTTGCAAAACATGTACATTATATTAATTTGTTCATAAAATATATTCAACTAATCATTTGTATCAACTTCTGAGAAGATCTTAGAGATGACAAGATTGATTGCTTACAGGTTAATCTTTTAGTCTCAAGGAGATAGAGGAAGGGGTAAGCTGAGGGAGCTGTTGCAGATGGAACGGAACTAACGAGCATTGAAGTAAAAGGAAAAACAAATGGTCTACAGTACCCATTAATTCATTTTTCATTATTTATTTAGTGCCTATTCTATTTCATGTATTATCCTAGGTGCTGAGTGTTCAAAGCCTAATAATCTTTAATTTCTATCCTAAAGATGCTTATAGTATAGTTGAAGAGGCAAATCAAACTGGCTATAAAACAATATAAAGTCATTGGTTTTTCATTTCATTAATTCTTGTTAATTTCTAGAGACAGTTCTACATTGGGTCATTTAGAATACTGCACATTCCTGGACACAGTAATTGATTCAAGGATATACAAATAACTATGATCAATTAGTGACTTTCTTGAGATCTGATACATAGAAGCTGGAAAGAGAGGATCTCTTTTACATTTAAAGCATAAGTTTCTGTTACGTGCAACATTAAAATTCCCAATACAGGCTGTGACTATATTTCCCGGAAGGATTTAGTCATTTGATAATTAAAAAACATGAATGAGGAAGTGGATGATCTTTGTGAGTGTCATACACAGCCAGTATGCTGTCTGCCTTCACATTTGGCCTTTGTTTTCATCCTCCCACCCCTTGTCTTTTTCCCCCTCCAACCCACGTTACCCACCACCCTCTAAGATTCAGTGTTTATTTGCATTCCTCGAGATGAAAATGAAATCCATAAGCATTGATGATCAATATAGATTTTCTTGAGGATATATAGGAGAGGGAGAGAGTGGGGAAAGTACATTATATAACAAGCAGCTTTGCATTGCAAAAACCCTCTTTAGAAATTTCTAAGTTTCTGCTTGGACTTCTGACACTGGCCTTCCTTTTATCTCATTTCCCTCTCTCCATCTTGTCCCCCCACCGCCGCCCCCCATAGTCTTTACATTTCCCCATTCTGGTTCCTGACCTTTGGAACTTTCTCACTCAGAATAATTCAGCTCTGGCCTAGCTCATCCAAATCTACATTCTTTCACCTATCACTCCATTCAACAGATAAAAGATACCCCAGAAAGTAAAATCTGTGGTCCTTAGAATGTAGCAGATAGACTGTTACAAAATTTTTAAGTCACATATAAAAGCTGACCAAAAAATGATAATAAAATGGATCTGAGCATAGAGATTATTTAAATTGGAGATATCAAGTATTCTTGCACAGGTATGGGCTAGGGGAGGGTCTAGGAATAGAAAGGTATATTCCAATTTGGGGATTTCTCTTTCACTGAATATAGTCAAGTTGATGTTTCCATAAAGACTGTGAATATGGGGGCAGCCCTGGTGGCACAGTGGTTTAGCGCTGTCTCCAGCCCAGGGCATGATCCTGGAGACCTGGGATCAAGTCCCGCATCAGGCTCCCTGCATGGAGCCTGCTTCTCCCTCTGCCTGTGTCTCTGCCTCTCTCTCTCTCTGTCTCTCATGAATAAATAAAATAAAATATTAAAAAAAGACTCTGTGAATATGTATTTCTCCTACAAGATACTGATGGTTACCTTACTAATAATTTGACTTTGAGAGGTGGGTGAGTGGGTAGTAAGCAAAAAAGTCATCATATAATATGGATTGAGTTTACAAGTGAGAAGATGGCTGGTTATTACTATCCCATCATCTTTATGTTTCTCTCTTTTCTCTTGTCTTTTTATTCTGGTTTTAGCTTTTTCAGGATATAAGGTTTAGGAGGCAGTTCCTTATGGAGAGCTGGAAATGCTGAGATGCACTGGGTCTTGGGTTGGTATATGGATCATTTCTTTCTTTTTAATTAATTAATTAATTAATTAATTTTGATTGTTTCTTTTTAAAGCTGAATTTTCTGTTCACCAGAAATGACTTGGAATACTCATGGACACATTTCAAATCCTAAAACCAAAGGGAGGTTGCAAATTTTTAAAAATTTGTTATTGTTGAATAATAGTTCAGTTTTCCTGAATAGTTCCTGGGCAACACATCATTCTGATTCTTTTTCATATCCAAGAGCAGTTTGTTCCATTTTTATTTTGTATTGCTAGTGGTGTTAAGTGTATCTTTGTAGGCCACTAAAGCTATCTGGTAGGTAGGCAGAGTATAAATAATCTTTATTGTTATTATCATTGTATGTAGCATTCACTCGGTTTTGCTGCCATTAATAAACCATTCAAGCAATGTTGTTGCAATGTATAATATTAGCAGAAGACTCCCTAGGGAGACGTATAAGCAGTTGCTTAATATTCTGCCTGTTCCTCAGTCTGTCTCTCTACAGACAGAGATGTTAGAGCATGTCCAAAGTTCAACTGAAAAAAAAAAAAAAGATCTAGGAGATCAAAAAGTAACACTAAACATGTTACTGTAATTTATAGAATTGCTTTTGCTTTAGCATTTTTGCTAAATTAGGAGATCATAAATTAAGTAAGTTAATATGCCCTTGAAATTTTTATTCCTCTTTAGATATTTTTGATTGAACACACAAAATAATTCCCACAGACCTATATGTCAGAAGTGATTTTTCAACAGCTTGGTGAAACTAGTATGAGAAGCCAAGTGAATTTTGTTCTCAAATACTCAATTATGAACTGACTATTGAGCAAAGTTAGGTGGTACTTTGTTTTTTTCTCATAATACTTCATTGATGACTTGGTAGAGCTCAACTTCAGTCTTGAAATTTTAGTCCAGTAAGGGTACTATATAGTGAAGCCTGAAGCCATTGGCATTTTAAGAAGATGTGAAGTAATGCATACAAATGAATATGCAACCAAGTGCTGTTGTGAAATTTGGCTCTGAAGATTTTCAGAGAAATCGTGGAATCTCAAGGACCTGCCTAAATTTGAAAACTAATCACGACTATATGTTGCTGTTGACGCCTAGGTCCTGCAGACCTTTAAAATAATTCTGTCTTCTTCATTGCATTAGTTAGTTGTAGTTCTCAGCTTCACACAGAAATCCCTCTGATAATTTGCTTGGGGACTTATATTAGGTATTTTTTGTTGTGTAACGAATGATCGCACAATTTGGTGTCTTAAAACAGCAACCGTTTATTTAACTTAGGATTCCATTGTCCAGTAATTTGGATTGGGCACAGATTGGATAGTTCTGCTGATTATAATTGGTCTCACTCATGCATCTGTGGTCATCTGCTGCTCAGCTATGATGTTTTGGTTCTTGGGTTTGGCTGGCTGTGGGGTGGGACAAGAGGAATGACTGGCTCACAAATCCTTTATCATTTTGCTGGCTAGCCTGGGCTTATTTATGTGGTGAATTAGAGTTCTAAGGAGAGCTGAAAAGAGAAGCACCACTGCACAAGCGCTTTATCAAGTTTCTGCTTGAGTCACATTTGCTGATGTCCTATTAGCCAGAGCAAGTCACCTGGCTAAGTCCAGAGTCAGAATGGGAGTCACCTGGCAGGAGGGCCTAAATACAGAAAAGGAATTATTTTGTGACAGTGTTGCAATCTATCACAGTAATAAAGGTTTGGCTAATAGGTTTGGATAGCCAGAAGTAGCTGTAGACATTGTTCATCAATAGCTATAACAGTCCTTGAGATATGATATTGTCTTGTCCAGAAAGGGAACATGGTGCTTTGAAATATCCTTGGCCTTGGATTCCAGAGAATTGGCTTCTTGTCTGGCACTACTACAAATTCACTGTGTGACATGGAACACTCACTCACCCTCTTTGGTTCACTCACTCTTCCAACTTAAATTGAGGTATTGTTTCTAGGACTAAGATATCTTGACATTTAAAATGAGTGACTTTGCCTACATAATGTTGAAGAATTTAGAAAAGAATGAAAAAATTATAGAATTATGGAGCTGATTGAGTCCAACACCTTATTCTTAAAGATAAGGGAAATGGGGCCTAGAGAGACTTAGTTGAGACCGTAGGCTGTTGGTCTGCCTTTGCATGTCATCTCCAAACTGAAATCTTAGCCATGGTACTCACACTGTTAATGTTATCTCAACAACCAAACAAGCTCCATCCCACCAACTTCTCATTTTCTCAGAGTTCTAGGACTTGGCGATCTCATGTACTGATTTCCTCATCCATGACATCAATAGTATAGCAATTTCCTGTAAACTATGGTTTGATCAAAGTGAAATATATTAACTGCGGTGAGCGATGAAATTGCCAGTGCTGTTATTGTGTGAGCCACACTTTGGAAACAGTGACAACTCTTGAGAGATTACATTCACAGTTTGAAATTTGTGATCTCCTCTGAACCCAGAAAAATGACATTCATTTGGAAGGAGGAAGGGGAGGGCCAAGAACAGTTACTATAAAATCAACTTAGCTTCATATTAAGGCTATCTGTCTGTTAGTATCAGAATCAGGCTTGCATCCATAGCAGCAGAGTTTGGGAATAAGAGAAACAGAAAGGTTAATTTCTTTGGATTTAAAAGATATCTCTGTCCTCTCAACCCCTAGAACCTTTTGTTGATACCAACATTTGGCTTTAAATTTTAAGCTCCTTGGATATAGGGAATGAACTTTTTCATGTATATATCTCTGAAAGCCCCTAACTTAATCCCTAGCCAGAAAATAATCTAAATAAAATTCTGAGCACAGTTCCTGTTCCATAATAAGCACTCAAAAAATGTTAGCTGTTACTATACTATTATTATTAGTCCAAAGAAAGTGTTCACTAGTTTTTGAGGGACTGATACGTCTTTTGCAACTATTCTCTGCTTCACCCAATCTGTGGAAAGTTATGTGAACTTGTAAAACCGTATTCTGTTTTATATTAGGTTTAAGGACAGAAAAATCATGAGAGAAGTATAATTGTTCTTTGACCTATATTGTCAATTAATATTCAGTGATTTTGAGCATGTTTTGTATATATATATGTCTATGCCAAAATTTAATCATGCAAAAGGACAAGTAGAGGTTGCTTTGTTTGAAATTACTCTCTTAAATGATTCCAAGTAATGCTTGAGTCCTGTTTAAAAAAACTGCCAAGTCTTCTTGTATCAAAATCCCAATTTGCATATTACTTTACATATTGAGTCCCAAAGGCTTCAATTCAAAGGATGGAAAATAAAATTAAACGAATCAATTAGTGTATCTTACTGCAATTGTATTCAGACCCAATATTAAGGGCATTACATACAAATTACATAACAGATTTAGAAAGCAGTTCAATTTAATCACATCTTAGATTAAGAGGGACAGGAACCCAGTTCAAGAGCAGGGGAGAAATGCCAGTCAGCTGTTGTGCTGGGGGCTGGAGAGAAGAGTTCTGGTCTGTCCTGGTTGGAATAGCTCCTGGCCAGCCAGAACTAGCTCAGCCCTACAATCCTGACCCAAGGCTGGGGTTTCCAGGAGGGACCTTCATCTTTCAAAGTTCTGTTTGATCTGTTGCTATTTTGACCATATGACTTCTGGTAATGGTAGAATTTTAAAATTGGTACTGAACAACTCCTGATTATAGGATATCTTTGTGCTGGGAAAATATTTTGAAGGATTAACTGCTCTGTGCCTAGCTCTGGCCCCTCCAACCATTTTCAAAAGTTCCTTTCACCTTATTCTCTGAGGCTCATTTACCTGACATAGACCGTGTACCTAGATCTTTCTATCTGATAAAGGAACACTAGTCACGTATGACTAGTAGGGCCAAGAATTCAATGTGCTGGGCTAGATAGATTGGAACTAGAGAACAAAGGTGCTGAATATTCAGCTTTGAAATTCAAATGCCACAGTTCACTCATAAGGTAGAAAATTTAGAAGAATACATGCCTTATTTTTTTTGTCCTCTCCTCAGACAAGATCAAGAGTTTTTAGTTGTAGAGGATAACAGGGAAGAGGCAGATAAAAAGAAGCAGGTAGATACCAACAGACTATGTGTCACCCAGACACAGTGTCCTTGCATGATTCTGTCTGTTGCTCATGCTGAGAGCCCATGCAGCTGTCTTCTTGGCTGGGCAGTGCGCAGAAGGCACCAGTTTTAGCCAGCACTCTGCCGCAGGTGGGCCTGTGCCCCAGGACCTTGTTCAGCACTCATTCAGCCCACTCTGTGGGGGCAACTCCATCTTCCAAATGGACTCCTTTTGCTTTCCTAGTGCCTTCTTTTAATGCCCTTGAATACCTAGAAGTCTTCAGAATGGAGAATGGAACAATGGACACCTAAAGGGGTGGTGGTATTGCACAAATGGAAGTCACTGGCCCTGGCCAAAGGGGAAAAGTCAGGCCAGCAAAGTGCTAAGGTCTGGGAAGAGGTTGGAGACAGCCTTCCATCTCTACTGTGTAACTTGCTTCATCTTTTACAGGTATACATGGTCTATTGAGATTGTAATATGGCTGCAAGTTGTGTGCTTCTGTTTTTCACACTTATTTACTAAATTTCAGAGTGGAAACATTCTGTGCTTCCTCCTTGAGCCCTACTTCCCAGCTTTGGTTATGTGTTGTTTCTGTATGTTGTGTTTGCACAATATGGCAGATTATACTGTCCCCAAATGGCCACAGCAATATTTCCAGTCCCACATACTATCACAACCTTGCCACTCTCGTCGAGAAACTCTCCTTAAAGCTGAGTGGGACTCTGCCACTGTCTTGATGAGTTAAGTGTGGTGGAAGTGACACTATGTGACTCCAAGGTCAGTCCTAGAGGATGGTATAGTTTCCACCAGGTGTTCACTCATTCTCTCTCTCTCTGAAGATATTTATCTTTGGAACTTAGCCAGTATATTCTAAGAAAGCTCAAATTTCTTCATGTTGAAGGTTACGCGGAGATGTCCACATGGAGAAGAACTGAGGCCCCAGCATCAATTGTTTACAAGTTTCCCAGCAGAGGCCATCAGACATCACAGAGTTGAGAAAATATATCTGCATTGTGCCTGTCTCAGCTCCTGACCCACATACATGAATTATGTGGCTTTACATTTCCAAGCTTTAGGCCATTTCTATGTAGCCATGGTAACTGAGACATACAGCAGCCTATGCTTATCCATATTATGTCACCCATGAGACTACTCCCGTTGTAACTGTCTGATTACCTCTATTTCCCTTATAGACTCTAAGTTCCTTGAGGACAGACCTAGTTCACATTCATCAGTCTATTCCATGTACCTTGAACAACACCTACAAAGTAAAGACCCAGAAATGCTGAGTTTTTAAAAATTGCTAAGAAGTAAATGGTTTTGATTCTTGGAGTTAAGAAGTAAAAGTATAGTATTATGGCCATGACGGCTAAGGAGAACATTTACAGACATAGTTCATCTGGATTTCAGAAAAGCATTTGACAGAGCCCCATTGATATCTTTGCATGGGCTAGATTATAATGGTTAGAAGGATTTGTAGTCAATTTAAAATCTAGATCCAAGGAGTGTTGATATAGAATTTGTATCAGTCTCAAGGAAGGTCTCTTTGATATTTTCACTGAATTTTTTTGTGCATAAGGATTTATTAACATGTATCAATTTCATAAAATCTATAAGAAAGTTTTAACTAAATGTAAATTAACTAAATATTAAATTAAATTTAAATTTATAATTAAATACAAATCTATAGATTTATGTCTATAAGTTTAATACATGATAAATATTAATATATTATATAAGTATATAACAAATAGTATGATATAAAATAATGCTTAATATGTATATTATATGTAATAATATGCTTAAGCATATATGTGTAAGAAATATTATATATAGAAATATAAAAATGTATAAATAAATCTTTATATGTGTATACAATTTATCAGAAGTTTATAGTTCCTGAACTATGGACTAGTGCTTGTTGGCATGGAAATATTCAGGGTTAATGTTCTAAATACTTAACTATGGTAAGGCATGGACACCAGCTGATCAGTATGGATGGTCAGAAGGCTGGAACAGAGTCTTAGGGACTGGACTCCCTGACATGCCCGGCATTGAAATTTTAGTTTTGGGATTGTGGGGCTGTTGAGAGGGTGCCCTAAGAACCAGTTTTAGGTGATGGTCAGGGATAAACCTTATAGAATTTTAACAGCTAAGTACAGTTATACTAGCTCCCATAAATAGGATTTTAGACCTGTATGTAATAAAGGAAAATTTCCCAGGGAATCCTAAAAAAATGAGGATTAGCTAGGGAGTGGAAAGTGCTGGACTTGTAGATCCAGAATTAGAATCCAGATTTTCTTACTCCAAGCTTTGTGCTTGTCTCTTGATACCAGATGGTGTCTTTAATG